>NW_024429188.1:72542297-73825164 GCF_017639785.1 Mesocricetus auratus
AGTTTCCCCAGCCCATCAATAGGCCAGTCTCTGAAATGCGGTCCACATGGGATGACATCAGCTCTCACTTGGACGAATAGGGTAAATGAAGATTCTAAATAATTTTTAAGGAATACTGTAAAAAAATAGGGGAAACTTCACTATGAGATATGCAATCTATTCTCACAAACTTTTTATTTATTTTTGTTTTTGTTTTGTAGTTCTGTGGATCTAATCCAGAACCTTACAGATGCTAGGCAAATGGTTTTCCACTACTCTTGGTATTTTTCCAAGCACCTCAAGCCCTCAGTCATATAAACACCTCCCCTCACACCCTAGTGGTGGGCAGTACCAAATACCAATCCTCTTCAGACACACACGCACACACACACACACACACACACACACACACACACACACACACACACACAATGTCCGGAGAGCCTGCATATAATTGCAGCTGTTTGATTCCTAAGTGTTAGCACCTGGGTTTTGAGCTGCCTTGTGTGACTGCTTCCTTCTGTTTGAAGTATGTAAATCTTATCTGAGTGTTCCTTAAAAGGTTCAAAGCAAAATTTGGTTGTGGGAGGATTCAGAAAACTGAGATGTGCTGTAACTGGGAAATGCTTTAGCATTTGTCTCTTTGGGAAGCTTCAGATAAGACGTTTTGGTATGTGGAAATTGACTTGCTAAGGTATAAATTGTATTAAGAATAAAAACTCCCTTTGCAAAGCTACAGGCAGTTCACCAGAAGCTGACTCTTGCAGCTGCAAAGGCTAAAAATAATTCAAGAGTGACCCTCTTCCTTCCATAGACCTGTGTGAACCGAACGCCCAACACAATGGTGCTGTCTCCAGAGTATGGACCCATTAAAATTAAGGTTTCATCCGACTCCAGGCCCTTCAATTTCTTTACCCTCTCCACCTCTTTCTGAGTCTTATGCTTGGGATGAGTAAAGGCTCATGGTCCAACTCCCACATTGACTGAGGAAGGCAGATACAGGGAAGTAATAGCTAATGTAGCTACAGACTAGAAACCCATATGCCATATTGACCATTGCTCACTGATGCCCATTTTAAGTATCTGGTTGTTTTGGAAAAAGGAAAACTGTGTGAGTTTATCTTTTAAGATAACTATACAGGATTTACAATTCTATAAATGACCTGCAAGATGTCCCCCTAATTGCCAAAAACAAGGGAGTTTCCATTGCAAAAACTGGGGTAAACATAGGGTTCCTAGAAACAAAAATACACTCACTCACACACACACACACACACACACACACACACACACACTCCCAAGGAATACAGAATTTAAAAAATGTATTGGAAAGGAAGAGATCAAACTTTCACTATTTGCAGATGATATGATAGTTTACATAAGTGACCCAAAAAACTCTACCAGGGATCTCTTACAGCTGATAAACACCTTCAGCAAAGTGTCAGGATACAAGATCAACTCAAGAAAATCAGTAGCCCTACTATATACAGATGATAAAAGGGCTGAGAAAGAAATCAGAGAAACGGCCGGGCAATGGTGGCGCATGCCTTTAATCCCAAAACTCGGGAGGCAGAGGCAGGCAGATCTCTGTGAGTTTGAGGCCGGGCTGGACAGATAGCCTCCGAAACAATACAGAGAAACCCTGTCTCGTAAAAAAAAAGAAAGAAAGAAAGAAAGAAAGAAATCAGAGAAACATCACCTTTTACAATTGCCACAAACAACATAAAATATCTTGAGGTAACACTAACCAAACAAGTGAAAGACCTACATCACAAGAACTTTGAATCATTAAAGAATTTAAAGAAGACACCAGAAAATGTAAAGATCTCCCATGCTCTTGGATACGTAGATCAAAGAAGTAAAAAAGACAACCCTGCCAAAAGAAATCTACAGACTCAATGCAATCCCCATTAAAATCCCAGCACAATTCTTCAAAGACCTTGAAAGAACAATTCTCAACTTTATATGGAAAAACAAAAGACCCAGGATAGCCAAGACAACAAAGCAACAACGTCCGGAGGCATCACCATTCCTGACCTCAAGCTCTATTATAGAGCTATAGTCCTGAAAACAGCTTGGTATTGGCACAAAAATAGACAGGTAGACCAATGGAATCAAATTGAAAACCCGGGTATTAACCCACACACGTACGAACATCTGATCTTTGACAAAGAAGCTAAAAATATACAATGGAATAAAGAAAGCATCTTCAACAAATGGTGCTGGCATAATTGGAGACTGGCATGTAGAAGAATGCAGATCGATCCATGTCTATCGCCATGCACAAAACTTAAGTCCAAATGGATCAAAGACCTCAACATAAATCCAGCCACACTGAAACTCTTAGAAGAGAAAGTGGGTGGTACCCTTGAACGAATTGGTACAGGAGACAGCTTCCTGAACATAACACCAGAGACACTGAGATCGACAATTAATAAATAGGATCTCCTGAATCTGAGAAGCTTCTGTAAGGCAAAGGACACAGAAAACAAGACAAAAAGGCAGCCCACAGAATGGGAAAAGATATTTACTACCCCACATCTGACAGAGGACTGATCTCCAAAATTTACAAAGAACTCAAGAAGCAAGTCTCCAAAACACCAAAGGATCCGATTAATAAGTGGAGTACAGAACTAAATAAAGAATTCTCAATAGAGGAGTCTAAAATGGCTGAGAGGCACTTGAGAAAGTGCTCAACATCCTTAGCCATCAGGGAAATGCAAATCAAACAACTCTGAGATACCATCTTACTCCTGTCAGAATGGCTAAAATCAAAAACACCAATGACAGTTTATGCTGGAGAGGATGTGGAGAAAGGGGAACACTCCTCCATTGCTGGTGGGAGTGCCAACTTGTACAGCCACTTTGGAAATCAGTATGGAGATTTCTCAGGAAAATGGGACTCAGTCTACCATAAGACCCAGCAATTCCACACTTACGCATATACCCAAAAGATGCCCATTCATACAACAAGGACACCTGTTCCATTATGTTCATAGCAGCATTATATGTAATAGCCAGAACTTGGAATCAACCTAGATGCTCCTCAACTGAATATTGGATAGAGAAAATGTGGTCCATTTACACAATGGAGTACTACTCAGCAGAAAAAATAATGGAATCTTGAAATTTACAGGCAAATGGATGGCACTAGAAGAAACCATCCTGAGTGAGATAACCCAGTCACAAAAAGACAAACATGGTATGTACTCACTCATATATGGCTTCTAGACATGGATCAGGGGAGTGCCACCCTGCAATTCCATTACCAGTGAGTATGGGAAACGGAGGTTCACAAGAGAGATATGCAAGATTACCCAGAGAAGGGGAATGAACCAAGATCTCATGAGCAGATTGGGAGCATGGCAAGAGGGGAGAAGAAACAGAGGAAAAAGAGAGGGGGAGAAGAGGAGAGTAGATATGGGGGAGCAGTAAGGTTGAGTCGGGGGAAGAATGGATGAGACCAGGATGACAGATACTATAATAGAGGGAATCATTATAGTTTTGAGGAGAGATCTGGCACTAGTGAGATTTCCAGAGACTTACAAGGATGACACCAACTGGCAAACTAAGCAATAGTGGAGAGACTACCTTAAATGCCCTCCCTGATAATGAGACTGATGACTACCTTATATGCCATCCTAGAACCTTCATCCAGTGGCTGATGGAAGCAGAGGCAAACACTCACAAGTAAACACTGAACTGAACTCCTGGAACCCAGTGACAGAGAGGGGGGGCGCGATGAGCAAAGGGGTCAAGACCAGGCTGGTGAAACCCACAGAGACAGTGGACCTGACAAGGGGGAACTCTTGGACCCCAGACTGATGGCTGAGAGGCCAGTATGGGACTGATCTAGATCCCCTGAATGTGGTGTCAGTGAGGAGGCCTCGGCAATCTCTGGGGCCTTGGGTAGTAGATCAGTGTTTACCTTGGCATACAAATGGACTTTGGGAGCCCATTCCATATGGAGGGAACCTCTCTCAGCCTGGACACATGGGGGAGTGCCTAGGCCCTGCCCCCAGATGAAATGAAAGACTCACACTCCCTGGGGAATGGGGTGGGGGTTGGATGGGGGGTTGGGCACACTGGTAGAGGGGTAAAGGAGGAGGGGTTTGAGAGGTAGCTGGGATCCACATGTGAAGCAAGCATGTTTCTTATTTAAATAAAAAATATTGAGGTGAAAAATGTAAGCTAATTACCATAAAATTAAAGTTCTGGAAATTTCTTAAGAAAGATTCTGACCTTTGAGAAACAGGGAGAACCCAGGGAAATAAAATCTATGCCACAGGAAGGGGCCTGATGGGATAGACTTAATATCCAGGAAAAAAAAACACCCCTCCGGGTCCCTAGGCTTTCAGTCCTAACAAAGATCTCCTACCCATGCCAAGGTTCTGACAATCTCTCTTCTTCAAAAAACAAGTGGGGCAAGAGTTCCACCTCTTAATGTCTGAAAAGCTGAGGGACCCCCTTCCCTCTCTACCCTTGATAATCCAAGATAATCACCCTGTTTTTAATCCCTGATTAGTAACATTAATTTCATTTTTCTTTATAACCTAAAATAGTCAGAGCCGAAGTGTTTCTTAGGATGGTCTTAATGCTGATATGGGGCACAGGATCAAGTTCAATTTTTCTGTTGTTTAAGGGATTAAAAGGTAGAATATAAAAATTACAAGAGATCTTGAGGAGTCCCAGATTAGCTATCATATTTTACCTGGGAAATTGGGACCCCCTCTTGTGGTTCGTTCATTTGTTTGTTTGTTTGAAACAGGGTCTCTATGATGTAGCCTTGGCTGTCCAGGTTGGCCTCAAATTCACAGAGCTCCATCTGCCTCTGTCTCCTGAGTGCTGGAATTAAAGGCCACACCCAACTACCCTCTTGTGGTTCTTAGTCTCATTGATGGAGAAAAATGGTTCAAATGAAGGCTCTAGGACAATTTGTTAGAGTTTTAAACAACAAAACAAAACAGGGAAGGCAAGGGGTAAATCTGAGCTGCCCCAAGGAGAAGAGGAAGATGGAGAAAAGAAGGAAAAAAGGACAAAAAACCCTACCACATTTGAGATGAGAGAGTGTGAAGGTCGAACACATGGTAGAGAGGGGAGCTTTAGAAAAAGAGGGAGGATTAGAGAGAGGGCTCAGCAGTTAAGAGCACTAGCTGCTCTTGCAGAGGACCTGGGTTTGGTTCCTAGTATCACACAATAGCTTCTAATCTTTCACAACTCTAGCTCCAGTGCATCTGACACCCTCTGATCGTGGTGGTCAACAGGCATATACACACAGGCATAGCACTCATGAACATAAAATAAAAACATTTTTAAAGAAAAATGACTAAGTACATTCAAAGTGATGGGGAATTTCAAAGCATACTTAGACGCTGGTCAGCTTCTGAAGGGAGAAGACAGAAGAACGGGAAAAGGAACAGATAACAGCCTTCTGAGTAAAAGCTTAGAAAGTCAGACAAACCCAACCAAATCTTATAGTGGCTTCCATGGACTGCACTGGGTGGCAGGAATTCTGAGAAGGAAAAAAAATCCACGATGCTAAGGGGGACCTGCCTTTCTAAGGGTCGCCAATGGCATGTCTTCACTTACAGATGAATTTCTGTGTTTTGTTTGTTTGTTTGGTTTGCTTGCTTACTATAAGTCTGTCTGACACAAACGTTAATTTTTGTAATAGTTTATAGAGCTGAACACACAGTTTCTTTTGGGGGAACAACTGCATCTATTTTCTAGGTATGGTCAATATACATTCTGGTTTGTAGAGAGGTGATCTCAGTGTGGGCCATTGTGGGCTCAAGCAAAGATATAACAAGGATCACTTCAAGAACGAAGTGTTTGGGGTGGGTGGGGAGTGGACAACTGGAGGTGGATGACTGTGGAGGGAAGGATCTTGCCATTGAGAAATCCCCAAGCAGAGTTCAGCCAAGGCTTGTGTTTGGTACTAGAACTCCAGATACCGCCAATACCTTGGAAACACGTTTTGTTGTACAGAGATCAAGTTATGGAACGCCATACAGAAGACTTACAGATATCCTGATGAGGGCGCTGTACTCAGGGTAAACCCATGACTCACCAGTGTGTCAGTGGCACAAGACAGCAAACCATCAATTATCTATCATCATTTGAATTGTTTCCATGAGCTAAAATGCCCTCTTCTGTTACATATTCCAAATCTGAACCACGAAAGACTAGAAAAAGTTCATCTTCTCGGGAAATGATTAAATACTTCTTTGTGAGCAGGTATACCTGGAGGGCTTGACCTGGTTCATGCTTTTGAGTCAGCTTCATGAGGTACTCCCTTACCACCTCATGGAGTAATACTGGATACTATGTCCTCTTACTGGCAGGAGAGGGTAATGGCCATTCCTAAGGACTCTGATTCAGAAGCAGGCACACAAAACTGAAGGAATAGACAAAAATGTTCTTGAGTGGCTTCTGTAAGTTTCCTTAACTACAGAAAGGTTTGGGTTTTTTTTTCTCCTCTGGATTGCTCTAAGGATTAGATGATGGAAGAAACAAGTTTTGTGCCATGCCTAAATTGCAAGAAGTGGAATTAAAATAGCCAGCTTGTTTCCTTCCCCCAGCTGAAGGCAAGTAAAGGCCAGCAAGCATATGCTGCCTGGAGTTGATTCTCCTTACTAACCTGATGAAGCCAGCACAGAGGAACATAGAGCAGAGAGGATAGAATGTCCTTGGTGAACACTCCATCAAGCCCCTCAGCCAGAATTTCTGCCCTGAAACTGTTAGGTCAGTTTCACATTTGGCCTCACTATAGAAAGTTCTGCTTCTCCTGATCACAGTGAAGACAAACAAATCATAGCCCTGGGAAGTTGGCATTGTTCCACCTGCAGTAAGTGTTGTTAAAAATGTGTTGCTTCAGGGCCTGCACAGGTCTGTACCAAATCTTCCGCTTCCAGTTAGAGTTTTTATGGGATTCCCGAGTGTGCAAACAAGTGGGTCTCTGGTCCTTGAGCCTTCTTTTGGGCTCTCTTTCTTTTGTTTGTTTGTTTTGCTCAATTCGTTGTTAGTCTTTGTTTTATTTTACTTAATATTTTATCTTACTTTATTATTACCCACTTGAGCCCTGTTTGCTTTTTAATGAGAGACAGGAAGGGGATGGATCTGGATGAGTGGAGAGGTGAGGAAGACCTGGGAGGAGTAGAGGGAGGGGAAACCATAATTAGAATATGTTATGTGATTTAAAAAATCCAGTTTTCAATAAAAGGAAAGAATGTTGCTGAGCCCTCAGCTGACACAGAAATATAAACGCATAGCATAGCATTCAAACAGAAGAATGACAGCTGGAAAGGTAAGACTTGCTCAGAAGAGCATATCCTACAACAAAGGATATTCTGTCCTGTCTGCCTAGCTTCCAAATAATCGCACAGAGACTTATTACTTATGAATGCTGGGCCTTAGCTTGGCTTATTTTTAGCCAGCTCTTCTAACTTAAATCGTCTCATCTACCTTTTGCCTCCCGAATTTACTTTTCTCTATTTCTGCATATCCTTTCTTTCCTTCTTATTCCATATCTGGCTGTATGGCTGAGTGACTGGTCCCTGGCATCCTGCTCTCCTCCTTTTCTCTCACTCATCCCTCTTCTCTTTTTCTCCTTCTATTTATTTTTTCTGCCTGGAAGCCCTGCCTATCCCTCTCCTGTCTAGCTATTGGCCATTCAGATCATTATTAGATCACTCAAGTGTTTTAGACAGACAAAGTAAACACAGCTTCACAGAGTTAAACAAATGCAACATAAAAGAATACAAGACATCTTTGCATCATTAAACTAATGTTCCACAGCATAAACAAATGTAACATATCTTTAATATGTTATATTTGCTTATATCTTTTATATGTCCTTAGGTAAATTTATTTATTACTAAACTCCAGTTGTTACACCTATAAAATGGGAATAAGAATATCAACATTCCACAATGTGACTGAATACAGTAATAGAAGGAAAACTCTAGTATATACACCATAACGTTAAGACCTCGACAAATAAGGTATTATTACTTATGTAACAATGTCACTCAACAGGAATGAAAAGCCTAACAAATAATAGGGAGATTTAGCCCCTTACATATTATGGCTCCTGACACACAAGCTTCCCCTCCTGTTCAAAGCTCATTTAGAGTTCCCAAATTCTTGCCAGTATTTCATTTGAGTTAATTTGGCCAGATGGCCTTCATTTAAAAAACTGAATAAGAGACTCAACTTGGCCTATTCAGGGGATAAGATTTAAGGGTTTAAGCTTCCAACTTGATAGACCTGAATGCATTCTCTTTGATATAGAAGATTTTGCCTATGTAGGTAGAAAAAGCAAAGACTGCCATCTGACAGTATTTCCAGTTCATGTCCCGGCTATTATAGCTCTGCTGCAGTTTATTCTGCAGAGTGCCACAGCCCAAAGACCAAGTTGGTTCACTCAGTTGCACAGAAGGTGAATTGTTCAGGGGGTGGGTTCTTGGTCTGAGAACAAATGCGTAAAGCCACCTGTAAGGTATTCATTCATTTTCCATGTTTTCCTAGTCAGCAGCACCCCACTGTCCATATTGGGTTCCCGTCTACTTCTTGAATTCCGTGAAGCTTCTGTCTTGTGCCAATATTCCATCAATCTCTTTCTGCAAGGTCTTTCACCTCACCTGGTCTATGCATGCCTCATCTCTGATGCCCCTTCTTCTTGAGCACCACTTTCAAGTCTGCATCCAACTCTTTCTCTTCCCAGGGACTTGTACTGCCCAGATCTTAGTCCACTGTTTGCTTTCTTCCTTTTCACTGACAGTCCCTTGACAGCTAGCTAGTCCACATTTTTTTGAACTTTTTAAACTTCAAGCTGTCTCGTATTACAATATGTTCTAGAACATCAGCACACACAGGTTTCTTCTTACATCCTCTCACTGAACTGTTTTCTACAGACCTGGAGATCTTGGCATGGACCTAGAAGGCATCACACTATACTCCCTTGGGCTCCCCTACTTCTTTTTTCCCCCTGGGGCAACCTGTTCCCCAGTTCTTCAGCCTGCCTTGCTACTGAGCTTAGCACAGAGCACCAGGAGTCTCATTAAGTCAAGGGTCCTTACTGGAGCATAATAGAGTGCCTCAGTTGTAAAACAGCTTTCCTACAAGATTATGGATGAATTTACTCATTCTAGAAACAAACGTCTGTTGGGATAGCCTGGGCAGATAACTTCAGGAATGAGAGAGGCTTTCCACTGGCCCTCCAGTTCTCTCCACTCCTGGAAGGTACCACATTTGAGCATGACCCTCTACCTTTCAGGCATCTTTGGTCAATCTGAAACTTGAGAGATATCCTCTGCCCCCATGGCTGGATTTGACCTGTTTTTTTACCTTGGTTCCACGCCTACCATGGGTTCCAAATTAACTGTATCAAATTACACGCTTGGCCTGGCTTCAGGCCAATCTAAAAGAGCTCCATTTGGGAGACCCCAGATTAGCTACCTTTGCTCAGCTCTCGGTCCAAATCTGGTTTCAATATATATTGTACAATAGCCACTGCTGGTTTGAATTTGGCACTTTCAATTTTGATTACTTCACAAGACAGAAAGGAGTGGTATGAGGTCCTTCAACCCCATATAACTTCCAGCTCATCTCAACCCTTCTCATTCCTGCCACTCAGCTCCTGCTTACAACCACAACCAGAGCCAGAACTGTAGGAACCCCTATGCCCCATTTCCCAAAGGGCTCCTGTGGAAAGTAAGCCATAAAGTCAGGATGAAATCTTCACTAGGATAGCTGAGTGCAGAGGGACAATGATGGTTGCAGAGGCTGCGGGTGGTAGCTGTAATCTGTACAGATGGCAGAGGGTAGCTCCTCCACTTTGCTAGCCCTGCGGACACCCTAAACATCTCAGCAGCCTTGCTAACCAATGAGTCCAGAACCCCACCTCAGAAAGGCTACAGGATAGAAAGCATTTTTTCTATGCAAAGCACAATTTTTCTAAGGTGGGGGTCGGGATAATGGTTGGGGGTGGGAGTGGAAAGCTTTGTCTTTATGGCTCCGAGGGAGACTGGAGATAGAAGCTATACAGCGTCCTAATGACAACCCTTTCTACTGGGAATTTCTGCCACTTCTCCTGTGTCTCCTAACCTGCTCCCATAACCTAAGACAGTCTTTCTGTCTAGTGTATGCCTTTGTTTCTGCACCACCAAGCCTGACTATTCTTGCTTGTAGTTTTACAGTTTTAATCTAACTTTGTTTCTGCCCCACTGTGCATAGATACTCTCAGTTCTATCTTATAGTTTTCTGTTTGATGGACTTTAGGTTAGATACTAGAACAAAATGCTAGTCTTACAGAGATTTAAATGTCTTCTAGGCATGGATAATAATGGAAAATCGTCACATGCTGTCTTACTCCACTGAAAACTGACTCTGGAGATGGGATTTGGTCTGCCTACTTCAGACCTAAGCATGTTTGTTTAGAAGCTTTCTCCAAAGCCTCTGTCCTGGGTCAATGTGACCATCTGATTCTGAAAGAGAGGAGAAAACCAGGACAGGAGAAAAGTATTATGTGCTTGAAAACAGCTACGAAGTAAACTATTTCCAATAGAGGTTACTCTTGTTTTTCTAGTGGAATTTAAAGTTTTTTTCAAGAGAAATTTATATGCAAAATTATGATGGACAAATATAATTACAGATGCCTAGATCCTTGAATACTCCCTCCTCCTCTTAGCATTTCTTTTCTTGATTTCTGTTTACAAAAATGTTTCCCTACTTAAGGACATGGTATCTCCGAAGCCCTTGATGGAATGTAAACTTTCTTTCTCTCAAGGATATGTAAGACTGTTGAGGAATGGTTTTAAAAGCTGCAAAATTCTAAGTAGGAAAAAACTTAGCTTAAAACATAACAAAAGGATTCATACAAAAACATCTGTGTGTGGGTAAATTTAAATTACTATAGAATACCATATTTGTAACTTGGATTCAACTTTTGTTTGAGTAAATGTAAAGATATAGTACGTAGCTATGATGAAAAATGTTTAATCACATGTAAAAGAAAGTTTTGCATAAGGTTTGAGATACAGAATTTATAAAGTATTAAAATATTTTGGCTAAAGATAGATTTTTTATGATGAAATGAAAATTTGTCCTAAGAAGTAACAGAAGAGGACAAAGACACAGAAGCTTACAGCCAGTCACAGAAAGTCTGAGTAAATTATACAAGGTTGGTGGAGGACATAAGAATTAAGATTTATAAATTGTTAGGATTATAAGTATATATTCATGCTAAAAATGACTAAAAGATATATGCCTAATCCCTTATGTCTTTGATGACTTTGTTAAGCTTTATCTATTTGGAAACATAGAAGTTAATGACCAGGCACCTTGCAAATGATCAGATGTCTTTAGTATGTTCTGAACTATGTTTGTAGCTATACTAAGTACAAATTTAATTCATTTACAGAGACAAGCTTGGAGGAAAGACCAATTTATACCTCCTATTATAAAGATGACTGCATATGTTGTCAATGCTAAACCTGAAGCAGGTAACTGAAAACAAGTTTAAAGTAAGTTAAAATTTGTTTAATATAAAATAATATTCTAAATAAGATATATTTTTAAAATCTAGTTATAAAAAATGGAATGTCTAAGTAAAATGGGTTAAATTTACAATACACTTGCATGGCAGGACATCCCTAGGCTCAAGCAGAATCCTTTCCCACCAAAGAAAATTTCATGCTAACCTCATTACTGATAAGGATGCAAAGAGAAATAAGACCTGCTGGAAGTCTGATGATCCTGTCTCTACCTGTGTAGGTGAGACCAGTAAAACCTCCTCCTTATCTAAATGGAAGATGAATTACTCTTCAACCGGATGCTGAATTTAACTGACTTTATTTACAAAACTTTCAGGTGCTAGTTCCTTATGTAGGAATCTCACTCCTTCTACAGAATTCTGGTACATGGTCCAGCCAGTTTGTACAATTGCATTTCACCTTACTAAACAAAATTTATTTTAATTTTGTTGTGAAAAATTTCCTCATTGGCTTTGACTTTTAATGCTCCCCACAAGACTGTACAATTATTACCTCCTGGCTTGTGTTCTGGACTTTTGCCATCTGTTGAGGATTATAGTAGCCTCTTGAATGGGCCCTCCTCTGAGGTACTGTAACTGCTGCCCTCTCCTATATCACCCATTTTGTCAGCTGGAAGCAGTTAAGAGAGACTGATACCCCCAAATGCCTGAAGGCAGCTGGGGTGACCTCTGCAAGGGGGACTAAGTCGTTTGAGATGGGGCCCAAATACATAAGGATCAGACAAAAGTTCAACCGCAACCCCTCTCCTATATATGGACTTCTGGCTCCCTCCTACTCTGGTTCCTCCCCTTGATCACTTCTTTACTCTGTATGGTGCTCATACTTAATGAATTTACTCTGTTTTTAAAGTGTTTTACTTACTGAAATCCCCCTATACTCAAACAAAATGTTTTGTGTAAGCTCTCCAAATGGTTCTCACCCTACAAAAGCTCCATTTGTTCCATTTGTCCCTGATACATCTGAAAAAATGAAGACCCCTTAGATGGCATGGAGAAACTCTGGCTGCAAGGGATCCTCATCCATTTTCACCATGGGCTAGCTACAGTTCCTTCCATTAGTCCTTTATCTTCTGTTTCCTTGCTTCAGTGCTCTGCAGCTCCCTGATGCTTTTGGTTCTGCATTCCTGGTAATGAGCCCAGTCACTCTTACTTTGAATCAACTCTACATCCACTTCCTCTGACTGTCTCACTCTATCTACCCTTCCTCTACTCAACCCCTTCTTCCACCTTCCTGAGAAATCTCTGTTTTACCCTGTAACAAAATCTACTTACAGCCCTCTAAGGATTATTTTTCAAGAGTCTCTACAGGATGACAATCAACTGATGCACCACAGCCAGACAAGTTACAGCTCTCCTACTAAGTGACTAGAGGATCCGCTCTTCAATGGACCCTAAACTATCCCCTCATGATGATGACTATCGCAAACAGGAAGCAGCTAAGAAAGGATCTATGATCACGCTGCCTCATATAGGTCTTGGAAAGATACAATGCCTCCATCCTAAAACAGGATTCCTGCAAGATTACAGAATACCTTACTGGTCATCCTAAAAGGGAATGTCTGTTGCGACAGCCTGTTTTGCTTTGGGCAAACAGCTTCAGGAAAGAGAAGCTGCAGGAAAGAAACATGGGCTAGTGCTTCGGGCTACATGTTGCAACAATTTTCTCATTTCTAAGCCCCTTATCCCACTCTTACAAGGGGTCTCAGCCAGCTTTTAATCCTTGCTCACCCCTCAGTTTCCCACAGGAGAGACACCATTCCTCACTGATTGTGCTAGTAAACATTTCTGTTGAAGGTCAGACTCCTGTCTCTTTCTGCCTTCTGTTTCTTTCTTCAACCTTAGTAATTCAACAGAAGGCTGTCAGACCATGGCTGTTTTCTTATTCTAATTTTGTTTGTTTTTGGCTTCTTGCCATCTCTGCTTACCTCCTCATTGCCTTTGGTGTCTGGAAAGGTCTTTGTGCCTGACCCTCCAGAGGTAGCCAAGGCTAAGAACTTACTCTGTGAGTTCAAGGCCAGCCTGGGCTACAGATCAAGTTCCAGGACAGGTTCCAAAGCTACAGAGAGAAACCCTGTCTTGAAACAACCAGAATAAATCATTAAAAGTTGTTATTCTCTTTTCATTTAAATTACAAACAAGGTTGCTTCACATGTCAATCCCAGGTCCCTCTCCCTTTCCCTCCCCTCCTCCCACGCCCTCCCCTCAACCCCCCATTATCCCCTCATTTCCCCAGGGAGGGTGAGGCCCTCCATGAGGGTGTCCATAGTCTGTCATTTCATCCAGAGCAGGGCCTAGACCCTCCCCCCAAGAGTCCAGGGTGAGAGTACATGTTCATAGCAGCATTATTTGTAATAGCCAGAACTTGGAAGCAACCTAGATGCCCCTCAACCGAAGAGTGGATATAGAAAATGTGGTACATTTACACAATGGAGTACTATTCAGCAGAAAAAAAAACAATGGAATCCTGAGATTTGCAGGCAAATGGATGACATTAGAAGAAACCATCCTGAGTGAGGTAACCCTGTCACAAAACGAGAAACATGGCATGTACTCTCTCATATATGGATTTTAGACATAGATCTGGGGAGTGCCAGCCTACAATCCCATGGCCAGAGAGTCAGGGAAACAGAACCTTCATTCAGTGGCTGATGGAGGCAGAGGCAGACTCTCACGGCTAAGCACTGAGCTGAACTCAAGAAAGCCAGTAACAGAGAGGCAGGACTGATGACCAAAGGTGTCGAGACCACCCTCGACCAGCAAGAATGACATGGCAACGAGGAATCTTCTTCTCACAGTTTATTCAGGAAACTTGCTTACAGGGAGTGGCCCCGACCCCAGGTAGTAGGGGCTTAATATACTCAGCGATAGCCAATCAACTACACGCAGGTGGCATTCTAGGATAGGTTGTCACCAAGCAGATCTAGAAGGGTACGTGGCCTCACTCCTAATAAGGAGTTGTTTACTTACTGAGAGCACTCGCCTTCCGGCTGGTGGAAGGCAGAAACCGGCGCCATCTATAGGTGCGGTACTCTGCTGCTCCCAACAGTTCCCCCTTTTTTGTTTTTATATAAGAGGAGTAGCCGTATCTATCTGTTATTAGATTTCAGTCATCTCTGTCTTAGGTTCAACCCCAGTGTCCCTATCTTACCTGTCATAGAGTCTCTGTGTCGCCCTCACAGGCTCATGTCTTAGGTTGAAGGGAACACTTTGGTTTTGCAAGAAGGGTAGGTGCCCATCATTGAGCATGACTGAGTCGGATACGTATCACTCACTCAGCAAAGGCGAGACAGACACCTATTTGTCTGTTAGCATGGATAACCATGCTTGAGGGGATTGTCCTGCTTCCACCGCAGCAAAGGCCTGTACCAACATGGCAGCTTGGGATTTTTGCGACTTCCTAATCCTGCATAGACACCACAGGCAGACAAAAATGGCTAACAACATCATGGAAAGCATAACACCCACGCCAGCCCATTCCTTAATATAACTAAAAGCTTGTTTAAACGTATTTAAAACAGCATTGACAGTGGGCATATCCGGGCGCTTAGCATTCAGGGAAATGATCTGACTAGTCAGGGTATCAGTCAGGTTCTCGAATTCCTTACTCCAATTCCCCCGGAGGTATTCACTCAATTGCCAGCTCAGGTTACTATTTTTTGTGAAGTGCTCAGCCACCCTGGAGGTAATACACAAAGAAGAGAGGGAATGAATACATCCTAAGTTGGTCAATACTACCAAGTCATCCACCTGTTCTTGCAGAAGATCCACTCTTTGATTTACTGTCAAGAGGCCAGCTTTCAAATGACCATCAATAGATTTCAAAGTGGCCAATGTGGAGGCTGTCTTCTCCACAATTTCATTAACTGTCTCAGCAGTCTGAGTTGTCGCAACCATGGCAACGGCAGCTGTTGTCGCCGTTGCCGCTGACACAGCTATTGCCGTGACGAGGGCCGCCGTTATCCCAAAATCTCTTTTCGTTCTGAGCAGGTGAGAGATTGGGAAAGTCCCAGTATCTACTTTGACTGGCATAGGAACATATGTGGGAACTCTCATTACCACAGCTGTATTATAAGTACCATTCCAGCACTGACTTGCGATGCAGGTTGCCTCAGATGTATTACAAGAGACTGCGTCTCCTGTGGCATTGGTGACATTAGCCAGCAAAAAGTAGAATAGTGCTTTTAAGCACACTGGACTGGCAGGAACAGTAAAATTCTTCATAATTTTATTTATAGTGACATTCTTAAGAACACCCTTCGGGTCTCTAGTAGTAGAGATGTTAAGGAGCCGAACAGACAAATTTTGAAGAACCGCAAAGGGCTCTAGGGATGTGAAGGCTCCCCATCCATTAGATAGTACCCATTGAAACCAGTGCCAAGTACTTTTCTTACTTGTCTTTTGATTAGTCTGATTGGCAAGGTTGAAATAATATTTGCCCAAAGGAGGGGAAAACTCAAACACTAGTGTGATCTGCCTATCCTTATGGTCTGGGCTTTGGCAGGGTGTCCATTGAGGAGGGTACCCTAGATTGGGGGCACAATAGGGTAATACTTGACTGGCGGTGGAATTCCCTAGTCCAAAGCATGAGTTCGAGGGTCGGAGCCCCTCCATCAGCATTAGTAGGGTAGTAATGTTCATAGCATTACTACCTCCACTGCCATTGCCCGAGCCCGAGGAAGCACCAGCACTTACTTGACTTAACGCTTCATTGAGCATTGCAACAGGAATATGATTCTGACTCAGGGGATCAAGCCAATTGCCAACCAAGCCATTGTTCAACCATATGCATGGATTAGAATTATTTATGAGGGAAAAGCATAAGGCTCCTTGAAGAAAAACATTGGTTGCATTATATATAGCCTTGCTGGGATCTAAATTCACGCAGGGCAAACCTAATTCACAACTGGTGGAAAAGAAGACAGGCAAGACCTTAGACATAGAATGAACAGGTAAGGGAATCAGCCACGCTTTTGCTATGGCCCACAAAATTTGTTCATTGGCCTGTATCAGCAGCGGGGACGTCAGGGCCATCATCATCAACAGGAACATGATCGGAGGCTTCAACTTGCTTGTTGCACTGCCTCGTTAGTCTCTCTGGGATCCACACTGGATCTTGTTGATCCTGGGGAAAAACACAAACAGAACCTCTCGCCCATGCTAACACTGGGTCTGGTCCATGCCATAGTTCTGTGATGACATCTTTCCATTTGATATACCCCTTCTCCGCAGGGGTCTGATTCTGATGTCTATCTGCCGCAGACAGACCTTGAGCATCCAAATTTAAAAAAAAATTAAGGTAAAGAGAGCTAAGGATAGTTGTTCCTTTGGTGTTCTATCATGGCCTATCCCCCCTTTTTGTTTTAATAAACATTCTTTCAATGTGCTATGAGCTCTTTCAACTATTACTTGTCCTTGGGGGTTATAGGGTAGGCCGTGGTTTAATTTAACTTCCATCTGTTTACAAAACGATTGGAAAGACTGAGCCGTGTAGGCTGGTCCATTATCTGTTTTTAATTGCTGAGGTTTACCCCAGGCAGCCCACGCCTCAAGGCAATGCCCAATGACATTGCAAGCCTTTTCTCCTCTCATAGGCGTATCATGAATAATGCCTGAACATGTGTCCATGGACATGTGAATGTATTTAAGATTCCCAAACCCAGAAAAATGAGTGACATCCATCTGTCAAATCTTTAAAGGTAGTAACCCTCTGGGGTTAACTCCCACACCAGGGGGGTGCAAGAAAGTTACACACTGTTGACAATTCAATACTATCTGTCTAGCTTCTGCTTGGGATAGCTGAAATCTTTGCTGTAAAGTTTTTGCAGATACATGAAATTGTTTATGAAATTGCTGTGCTCACTCCACGGGGGAAGCGAAAAAGACATATTCTCTTCTAGTGCACAAATATACAGCTTCATTGCCTTTTGATAAAGGTCATGGCAAGTTAGTATGAGCCCTAATAATCTGTATAAAAAATTTCTGATCGCGATGCCAAATCAACCTCTGCAACTCCTGTAGGAGCTTGCAAACTGTACTGTTTGGTTTAATAGGTCCTGCAACCTCCAGGGCTCTAACAGCATTCACAACATATGCCGAATCAGAAATCAGATTAAAGGAAAACGGGCAATTTCTAAATACTTCTAAAACAATTTTACACTCACTCAATAATCTGGGGGGAACCAGGTGGATACTGAACTTGTATTGGATCCTGATGTTCTATCATATAAGCCCCGCAGCCTGTCTTCGACCCATCAGTGAAAATGTTTGTGGCTCCAGGAATAGGAGCAGTCGCAGTCATCTTAGGAAAAATGACCAGGTGTTCCTTAAAAAGTGACATTAAATGGTGCTTTGGATAATGATCATCTATTTCTCCTGAATATCCACAGCGTAGAATGGCCCATTCATCTACTGTCCCACAAAGGACCCTAACTTGTTGAGCTGTACATGGGATTATGATCTTACTCGGTATCCTCCCAAAGTATTGGAGACATTGTTGTATTCCCTTTTGTGCTAATTCTGCAATTGCTGTTGGACAATGCTCAACAGTCTTTCCCAGGGAGGATGGGGAATGAATCCATAGCAATGGGCCATCTTGCCATAGCAAGGCAGTAGGCTGGGAAATTTTTGGAAGCACACACAAAAGAATATCCATGTTTTCTCTCTGGCGTTTAAGGCTGGCATTTTGTAATTCTGTCTCTACCTACTTTAGTGATTCTTGGGCTTCAGTGGTTAGCTGCCTAGGTGAATCTAAAGCTGAGTCCCCATTGAGGATGTTATACAATGGTTTTAACTCATAACTAGGTAATTTCAAATAACACCTGATCCAATGCATATCTCCTAGCAACTTTTGAAAATCATTAAGGGTTCTCAAATTATCTTTTCTAATTATCTTCTGTGGGATTACTGTATGAGGGAAAATCTTAGCCCCTAGATAATTAATAACAGTGCTTCTTTGTACCTTTTCTGAAGCTATGACTAAGTTACATATCTCACGTAATTTCACCAATTCTAAGTATGCCTTGTTGAGCGTTTCTTCATCCTTAGCAGCCAATACAATGTCATCCATTATGACTAAGTTACATATCTCACGTAGTTTCACCAATTCTAAGTATGCCTTGTTGAGCGTTTCTTCATCCTTAGCAGCCAATAGAATGTCATCCATATAATGGATACATCTAATCTCTGGAAACTCCTCCCTTAAAGGGGCGATAGCCTCCGCAACAAACAATTGACACATAGTTGGACTATTGGCCATTCCCTGTGGCAGTGTTACCCATTCATATCTCAAATCAGGCTGCTCATGATTACATGAAGGCAATGTAAATGCAAAGCTCTTTGAATCTTTGGCACATAAAGGTATAGAAAAGAAACAATCCTTAATATCTATAGAAATAATAGGACAGGCTGCGGGCAAAGAGGTTAAAAGCAGAAGGCCGCGTTGTACTGGGCCCATAATTTGCATCTGCTGATTAATAGCTCTAAGATCCTGAAGCAATCTCCACTTGCCAGAACTTTTCTTAATTACAAAGATGGGAGTATTCCATGGAGAAACAGAGAGCTTTATATGTCCCAAATTCAGCTGTTCTTGCACTAGAGTTCTGGCAGCCTCCAGCTTTTCAGAGGAGAGTGGCCACTGGGGAACCCATACTGGCTCCTCCGTTTTCCAGGTAATGGGAATACCTTCCCCAGTGGACCCTAGGAAAAACCCTAACCTAGGTTCTTTGGTCTTTGCTGTGAAATAATGGGACTAGTGCGACCCTGCAGATGTTTTCTGAGACCCCGACCTGGGACGTATTCCATTCTTTTCATGATGTTTTGAGATGTCTCGGAATATTCATTGGTGAGCTTCAAATCCATATTTTTTAGTAAGTCTCTACCCCACAGTGAAATTGGTAACTCTAATACATAAAGCTGAAATGTCCCAGAGTGCCCCTCCTGATCTCTCCAAGACAACTGTCGGGCACTGATGTCAGGGGCCTTAGCATAGCCTAACCCTTGTAAAGTTTGGGAGGAGAGTTGTATAGGCCAGCCAGGAGGCCAATCTTTGGTGGCTATGATGCTCTTGTCAGCTCCAGAATCTAATAAACGTAGAATTCTCTTACCATCTACTACTAATTCTAAAGTTGGGCGCTGGTCGAGATCTAGGGCAAGGAAGGTCAAGTTTGATCCCGTGGAACCAAAACCTCCTTCTCCCCTCTCCCTGGTTTGAGCTGGAAAGTTATCATGTAGGCTTGGCAAAAGCAGCAGCTGTGCTATCCTGTCTCCAGGAGAAATGGCTGTAATCCCTTTAGGGGATTCTACCATAATCTTAACCACACCTGTGTAATCAGGATCTATCACTCCTGGATGTACTCATAGCCCTTTTACGGTTTCAGATGATCTTCCTAGAAGCAGGCCCACTGTACCAGGCTCAAGGGGTCCTTTAAAGTCAGTGTCTACAAGTTGGACCCCCAACCTGGGTGTTAATACGAGTCTGGTGTTGGAGCATAAGTCCAGCCCCGCGGAGCCTGAAGTGGCTCTCCTCGGTCCCTCTGATGTCGAAGAGAGGGCCAGTTTTCGGGGTTCTGCTCTTGGGCTTGATTCTCCATGGCCCCATATATTTGTGGGCCCTGCGGTCATGGGCCCTCGCTGTCCATTTTTTGGACAAGCTCCTCCATATCCCTGAGCAAAAGGCTGTCCGTTAATGTCTTTCACTGATCTAAAGGCACTAGCCCAATGATTTCCTTTCTTGCACCTAGGGCATAACCCCGGCTTAGACCGCTGGGTGGAGCCACTGCCTCTGTTACTACTTCCTCTTTCAGGGCATTGCCTTTTAAGGTGTCCTTGTTTGCCACAGTTGAAGCAGGCCCCTGCATTTCCTCCTTTCTTAGTTAGCTGCATCACCACAGCTGCTAGGCCTGCATTGGTCAGTGGACCTCCTAACTCTCTACAGACCTTCATCCAGACTTCAAGGCCTTTACCTTTATATGGGGTTATAGCAGCCTTACATTCCTTTGTGCACTGTTCATAAACCAACTGCTTAGTCAATGGCATAGCAGAATCTGGATCCCCAAACACTCTTCCTGCAGCTTCTACCATTCTAGCCACAAAATCTGAGAAGGGTTCCATAGGGCCTTGTAATATCTTTGTAAGGTTTCCACTGACTTCACCTCTATTGGGCAGAGACCTCCAAGCCCTAATGGCTATTTGGTTAACCTGATCATACACTTGAGGGTGATATCCTGTTTGTTGTTGCGCAAAACGACCCTGACCAAGTAACATGTCTACATCCCAGGCAGGGTTACCAACTGCGAGGTTAGCCGCACCTTGATCATTGGTAAATTCAATTTGGAAAGCTCTCCAATCTAAATATTGTTCTGGCGATAGACAAGCTCTTACCAAATTCATCCAATCGCCAGGTGTCATGCAGAAGCGATTAAGTGCTTCCACCTGGGCAATTGTAAAAGCCGCTGTCACCCCATAGGTGCATACCGACTCTGCCAGGGCTTTGACCATTTTAAAGTCAAGTGGCTCATGATATCTCTGTTGGTTACCATCCTGGAAAACTGGATAAGCCAGTGGCTGGGTAATCCGAAACTCGGCATGAACAGTGCGCCACACTTCCGGGCAGAAAGTATTGCAACCAGGAACTTGTAGTTCCTCTGGTGAACAGTAGGGTGGAGGAGAGGTAGGGCAGTGCCCTTGCTTTGCAGTCACCATTTTAGGGCACTGTGTCTCCGGCGTTCTTAAAGAATGTTTTCCCATTAGCTCGACAATCTCTTCCTCCTCATCTTCTGCCCAAGGTCCTCTTGTTTCTGAATCTTCCCCCGATTCTTCTAATTCTTTCCTCAGCTCCCTTAAGGAGGGATAGATTTGTTTCTTTTTCCCTTTCTGTTTCTTCTTCCTAACCTTGCCTTCTGATTGTTCTGATCTTTCTTCCTGGAGCATCTCTAGGGCAACCTGTCCTTTCTCCATAGCCCTTTTTGTTCCCCTCTTGATCCTCCAGACAAGTGCGTATCAGCTGCCATACTGGCCGAACACATGGTTTAAGCGTTCCTTCCTTCCAAGCAAACTCCAGGTCTTTTCCCAGCTTATCCCAGCTAGCCACAGAGAAGTTCCCTGAAACTGCGAACCAGGGTGCAATGGCATCGCATTCACTCAAAAACCTCTGTAACATGGCTTTGCTTAAGTTTAATTTTTAGAAAGAAGCAGCTCTTGAAGAGCAAGAAAAATTGGGTGTGATTGTGACGATCCCATTATGCCTTTTTAAAGTCTACTCTTTTAGTTGGTGCGCTCCGAAGGTGTGCAAGTTGGATAACAGCACCAAAAGACAAGAGCCCACACTACAATATTAAACATTAGCCAAATTATCACCACAAAAGCGGGTTCCATTTACTTTACTCTCACTCTGCAAGCTAAAGCAGACACGAAGTCTTTTACTTTCAGTTCGCCTTAGCTGTGAACTGTCTTGCTCCTAACCAGAGACCTTATTGCTCCTAACCGGAGACCTTATCGCCTCTTTACCGAGGTCCTTATTGTCCTGCTTACCTTGGGAACTTACCGGTACTGCCCCGACTGTGAGAAGTTCTGACGTCCCTGTATGGGCCACCACTTTGTTGAGACCACCCTGACCAGCAAGAATGACACGGCAACGAGGAATCTTCTTCTCACAGTTTATTCGGGGAAACTTGCTTACAGGGAGTGGCCCGGACCCCAGCGATAGCCAATCAACTACACCCAGGTGGCACGCTAGGATAGGTTGTCACCAAGCGGATCTAGAAGGGTACGTGACCTCACTCCTAATAAGGAGTTATTTACTTAGTGAGAGCACTTGCCGACAGGCTGGTGGAATGCGGAAACCGGCGCCATCTATAGGCGCAGTACTCTGCAGCTCACAACACAAAGGGAATAAGACTGGGCTGGTTTAACCCCCCCAGAAACATCTGACCTGACAAGGTTTAACTCTTGAATCCCAGGCTGATGCCTGGGAATCCAGCATGGGGCTGATCAAGACCCCCTGAATGGGGGTGTCAGTGAGGAGGCCTAGGTAATCTATTGAGCCTTGGGTAGTAGATCAGTACCCATCCCGAATATACACATGGACTTTGGACTCCCATCCAACAATGTGAGGTGCACTCTCACCCTGGACTCTTGGGGGGAGGTTCTAGACCCTGTCCTGAATGAAATGACAGACCATGGACACCCCCATGGAAGAACTCACCCTCCATGGGGAAAGGAGGGGGTATTGGGTGGGTGGTGGGAGGGGGTGGGAGGAGGGGAGGGAAAGGGAGAGGGACATGAGATTGACATGTGAAGAAACCTTGTTTCTAATTTGAATTTAAATTTAAAAATAAAAATTTTTAATAAAAAAAGGTGTGTATTACCATGCTCCGTTTATGTGGTTCTACAGGTCAAATCTACAGGTCATCCCAACTGAAATACAGTCCCACAACAGATATTTTTAAATTATTGTAGTTTTGTAGTATATTTTGAAATTGCATAATGGAATGTCTCATGCCTTGTTTTGTTTAATCAAAATTGCTTTAGCTATTCATGGTTCTTTTTGGCTTCATATGAACTCTAGGATTGTTTTTCCAGTTTATGTTAAGAAAACTGGTAATGTTTACATCATTTGTTCTCAATCTGTGGATTATTTTTGATAGTATAGCCATGTTAACAATATTGAGGAAAACTATACTTTGTACTGTAAACCCAGCCAATCACCTGTGGTCGGTGATGTCATAGATTTTAGAGAAAATACTACTGCCACTTTTCTCAATTGGTGTAATTTCTAATTGCTTTCTAAATACTTACCCTAACATGTACAGATAAGTGTAGCTCTCATCCCTCATCAAATAATGTTTTCAGCAGACAGTACTCATTAAAGAAAGCCACAGCTGGTCAAAGTGCTGAGAAAGACAGATGATCAGCTGCCCAGACCCAGTGGCTACATCTACAACACAACTCCCACACTCAAGGCTCAAGGAACATTTTAGAAGAGGGGGAGAAAAAGATGTTAAGAGCTAAAGGACCAGTAATTCTACTGCAAGTCTGTGGCTTCTAGATAGGACAAGGAACCTGCACTCACTAAATCTCAACAATGTGTCCGGCTGCTTAAATAAGACCTGAACAATGACAACAGCAGTTGAGACATAAACATGGATGGGGGAAATCTCACAGGGCCTGATTTTAGATGAATAGCTATAGGCAACAAATGACTGTGGAGAAATGGTAAATTAGAGGGATAAGCCCTATACATGGTTACCCAGTACCAAGTGGTCAGCCCTAAAACCATATACACACAAACACAGTTGTATTTATATATTTATGTACATATATTTAACAACAATAATTAAGGTAAAAGAGTCCACTAGTTTGAGAGGGAGCAGGGGGGCAGGGAGACCCTGGGTAGGGCTAGAGAGAGGAGAGTAAGGCAAGTAAATGATGTTATTATATGTTAATAAAATTTGACAAACAATATTGATTTACTCAATTCATTAGTATGGGATTTCTTTATGTCATTTTCTACTTTTTTATCATGATTTTAAAAACTATTTTCATTATAAAGCTATTTCACTCCCTTGATTAAATTGATCCCACGTTTATTGATTTTGTGTGTTATGGCTGCTAGAAATGGGATTACCTTTTCATTTTTAGATAATTTGATACTGGTATAAAGCAATGCTGCTAATTTTTATATGTTGATTTTGTAAGTCACAGGATTTTTCAGTTCTAAGAGTCTTTGGAATTCTCAACATATGAGATCATGCTTTCTGCAAACAGATAATTTCACTTATTCTTTTCCAATTTGGATTCCCTTTATTTCTTGTGCCTGATTGCTCTGTTTAAGGCTTCTGGTAATTGGGGCTGGAAAGATGGTTCAGTGGCTTATAGCAGGTTTCAATTCCCAGTACCCACATGGCAGCTTACAAATGACCTGTAATTCCAGTCCCAGGAAACCTGGCACTCACCTCAGACTTCCACTGTCAACAGGAATACATGTGGTACCTACATACACAGGCAGTCAGAACACCCGTACACATAAAAAAACTAACTTTAAGAAGAGACTTCCAGTAATATGCGGAATGAAACTAATGAATGTGAACATATTCATCTTGTTTCAGGTTTTAGATGGAAAGCTGTCATCTTTTCTGTATTCAGTTACGTCCTAGTTGATTTTATCGCTTGGCATGGTCTACAGGCTTCTGAGAGGAAAGCCTCAACTGAGCAACTGCTCAGATTACATTGATGTGTGGGAATGTCTGTTGGGGTGGTTTGCCTTGATTGTAAAGTGTTGTAGGGGCACCCAGATTACTGTGAGCGCCACTATCTCTGGGAAGGTGGTCCTGGGCTATACAAGAAAGTTAGCTAAGCCAGAGCCTGACCAAGCACCATTCCTTCATTTTTTCCTCAGGTTTTAGCCTTGACTTCTCTGAATGATAGACTGTGACTTCAAGGTATAAGCTAAATAAAACATTTGGTATGAGTATTTTATCTCCCAACCAAGTACTAATCTAATCAATGGCTAAAATCAAAAACACCAATGGCAGTTTAAGCTGGAGAGGATGTGGAGAAAGGGGAACACTCATCCACTGCTGCTGGGAGTGCTGACTTGTACAGCCACTTTGGAAATCAGTGTGGAGATTCCTCAGGAAAATGGGAATAAACCTACCATAAGACCCAGAAATTCTACTCTTAGGCATATATCCAAAAGATATACATTCATACAACAAGGACACCTGTTCCACTGTATTCATAGCAGCATTATTTGTAATAGCCAGAACCTGGAAGCAACCTACATGCCCCACAACTGAAGAGTGGATAGAGGTACATTTACACAATGGAGTACTACTCAGCAGAAAAAAAATGGGATCTTGAAATTTGCAGGCAAATGGATGGCACTAGAAGAAACCATCCTGAGTGAGGTAACCCAGTCACAAAGAGACAAACATGGTATGTACTCACTCATATATGGATTTTAGATATGGATCAGGGGAGTGCCAGCCTACAATCCCAGGGCCAGTGAGTCTGGGAAACAGGGAGGTTCCCAAGAGAGATGCATGATACTCCAGAGAAGTGGAATAAGGCACGATCTCCTGAGCAGATTGGGAATATCGGGGGAGGGGAGAGGGAACCAGGAAAAAGAGAGGGGGGTAAGAGGAGGGGAGAAGAAGGCATGGGGGAGCAGGAAGGCTGGTAAGAATAGAGGAGAACAGGATGAGAGATACCATAATAGTTGGAGTCATTATAGGCTTGAGGAGAGAGCTGACACTTGTGAGATCTCCAGAGATCTACAAGGATAACACCAACTGGCAAACTAAGCAATAGCAGAGAGACTACATTAATAGTCCCTCCCTGATGATAAGGTTGATGACTACCTTCTATGCTATCCTAGAACCTTCATCCAGTGACTGTTGGAAGCAGAGACCCACAGTTAAACACTGAACTGAACTCCTGGAACCCAGTGACAGAGATGGAGGAGTGATGAACAAAGGCATCAAGACCATGCTGGTGAAACCTACAAAGACAGCTGCCCAGACAAGGGGGAGCTCTTGAACCCCAGAATGATGACTGAGAGGCCAGCAGGGGACTGATTCAGACTCCATGAATGTAGTGTCAGTGAGGAGGCCTCAGAAATCTCTGGGGCCATGGGTAGTAGATCAGTGTTTATCACGGCATACGAATGAACTTTGGGAGCCCATTCCACATGGAGGGATGTTCTCTCAGCCTGGATACATGGGGAAGGGCCTAGGTCCGCCCTGGATGAAATGACAGTCTCTGGAGATCCCCAAAGAAGGGCCTCACCCTCCCTGGGGAATGATGTGGGGACTGGGTGGGGTTTCTGGGGGAGGGCTGGTGGAGGGACATGGGAGGAGGGGTTGGAGAGGGAACTGGGATTGACAAGTGAAGCATGCATGCATGTTTCAAAGGCATCATTTATTTTAATAAAAATTAAAAATAAAATAAAATAAATAATTTCTAAACATAAAGAAGAGTATTTTATCACAGCAAGAGTAAGGAATCTAGAAAGAGTACAGATGTTATTTATTTGCCTGGTTTATATACATATAGGCTTTATTTTTATATTGACATATGTTCCTTTTACACCTAATTTGTTCAGGGTTTTTATAATGAAGAGCTGTTACTCTGTGCATTTACTGATGTGATCATATAGGTTTTGTCCTTCATTCTAATTGGTGTGGGGTAGTATGTTTATTGATTTGCACGTGTTGTTTTACTGGGTAATAATGGATAATTTCTTAATGTACTGCTTGATTTAGTTTGCTAGTACTCACGGTTGGCAGGTTAGCTCAGTTAGAGAGTGGTGCTGATAGTTTGGTAGTACTCATATCTGTATTTATCCAAGATACTGGTTTGTGATTTTCTTTGTTAATTATGTCCCTGTCTAGCTTCATAAAATGATTCTGGAAAAATCCTAACTTTAGTTTTTAGAATAATTTAATAGGAATTCATTTTCTTAGTTCTTTATTTGGTACACTTCATCATTAAGATTATCTGGTCTTTGACTTTCTTTTGTGGAAGATATTTCACTACCGAATCAATACTATCGCTTATAATTTGGTTTTTCTGGTATTCTACTTCTTCATTATTTAGATTGTAAAAGTATAGGTTTCTAGGGATTCTTCCACTTCTTCTAGATTGTAATATAGTTGCAGAAGAATATATGGTTGTTCATAACATTCTCTAACAGTTCTTTGCATTTCTGTGATACCAATTGTATTTCTGTGTTATTGAGCATCTTTGCTCTGACAGAAAGATGGCATAGCCACCTTAAAAGAGAAAGAAATTATTTGGGCTTACAGGTTTTTTTTCGAGACAGGGTTTCTCTGTGTAGCTTTGGAGACTGTCCTGGAACTCGCTCTGTAGCCCAAGCTGGCCTCAAACTCACAGAGGTCTGCCTGCTTCTGCCTCCCAAGTGCTGGGATTAAAGGCATATGCCACCAATGCCCAGTTTGGGCTTACAGTTTAAGAGTCTTCAGTCTATAATCAACATGCTTCATTGCTTTGGTGCACAAGCTCAAGCAGAACATCATGACTGAGCGTATGTACTCAAACAAAGCTGTTCAGCTCATGGCAACACAAAACTACTAATGTTATGGGAGCCAGGAAACAGATAAAGCAAGCGAATAGTACTGCAATGAGCTATGTTGTTTCAGATTTCTATCTGTTGTCTATTTATCTTGTAATTTTGAGCTGTGGGTATGCCTGTGAGGGTGGCTTGCAGATATTTTGTACTATTCAGTTAGATTATTTTATATTTGCTCTGATGTTTATCATTAATTTTCTGTTTGGTTGCTCTTCTTTTCCTAGTTCCTTGATGTTTAGCAATATGATACATTTTCTTAAAGATTCTTATTTCTTTCATTTCATTTACTTTTTGAGATTGTAACATAATTACGTCATTTCCCCTTCCCTTTCTTCCCTCAAACCGTCCCATATACCTCTCTTTACTCTCTTTCAAATTCATTAATTTCTGTTGCATGCTTATATATATATATATATATGGGTATACATCTATATTATTTTTATATTTATTTAACTGTAATTATATATAAAGGTATAATTACATATAATATGCATATATTATTTTATATATTACTAAATATTAACCTGCTCTGTCTGTATAATGTTACTTGTATGTTTTCAAGGCTGACCATTTGCTATCGGATAACCAAATGGTGTGTTCTTCCTTGGGAAAGAGCATTTCTCCTGTTCTCAGCACTCCTTAGTTGCCTGCAGTTCTTTGTGTAGGGTTAAGGTTTCATCCCCATCCACTTTAGCATGTCTCTTATATTATGTTCATTCAGGTTATAATTGTTCTGGTCTTTTGATGAAGGCATTCATTACTGTAAATGTCCCTATTATTCTTGGTTTTGCTGCACTCCATAGGTTTTGTCAGATACCATTTCTATAATTTGTTTTTGATTTCATATTATTTTTCTGGATGTATTGGTTCAGCAAAACCAAGTTGTTACTATATGAAATTACTGAAAAATATTTCATGTTTAGTAGACAAGAATGTGTATTCAGAATATTTTATGAATGCCCATTTGGTCTAACATTCAATTCAACTCTGATAGTTGGGTGGCTGGGTAATCTTCTATCTGCTTCAAATAGGATATTGAAGTACTCTACTAATCTAGTATCCTCTACCTCCCACTTAAGGAGTTTTAATGTTTTTATTTTAATAAGTATATATATAAAACTTTTGCTGAATTGATTCATTTAATCATTATGGCAGTGATTGCTTTATGGCAGAGCACTTGCTGGGCATGAATGAGGCCCTTGGTACAATTCTAGGTACTGTAGAAATTAAGGAAAAAAGAAATTCCTTGTTATAGGACTTTCCTTGTTTACTCTTTTACTTTTGAACTCAATTTCTGAGAGTGTATGTCATGTTTGATTCATTTTGGCTTTCATTTTGCTGGAGTATTTTATTCTATCCCTCTACTCTCAGTGTATCAGTGTTATTACAGGCAAAGTGATTTTTGTATAAGAAATGTTTTCTGATTATAAATACTCAATGATCCTGCCATATAGTCCATTTTGTTTTTATAGGAAAATATAGACTGGTTATATTTACTGAATGGTATAATTCCTATTTATGAAGACTGGAAGAGTCTTGCACGTTTGGCATCTGTTAAGGGCCCAAACTCCATTTCCAAGATGGTGTTGAATGTTGCATCCTCCACCAGGATGAACACTCCTTCCATGGCCAAAGTGGCAAAAAGTGATGTAACTTCCACACACTCCCTTTTTTTTTATACTGGCATTAATATAACTGTGCAGACAGGCCTGTCATGGACTAAACACATTCCACTAGGTTCCCATCTCCCAACACTATTGTTTTATGGATTAATTTTTAAGCACATGGATTTCTAGGGGATAAAACCATGGTAAGATCTGACTAATACTATAGCCCTCTTTTACTTGTTGATATCATCCAGGTCTGACCTTATCTGACTACACCTCCCATTCTCTTATCCATTGTCACAAATGCCTCATGTGAGATGGCCCTCTTTGGATGTATACTCTCATTCCAGATTACCCCTTCCTTGTGCAGCCTATCCCAGAAGCCTCAATACTTCTTATAATCTGTTAACAGATCACCTGACCTTGAATCTGAGGTACCACCAAATCTCTTCCTAGTCCTTTACTTCCCTTAGAACAGCAGCACTCAACTTTACTAATGCTGCAACCATTTAATACAGTTCCTCAGGTTGTGGTGATCCCCAACCATAACATTATTTTCGTTGCGACTTCTAACTAATTTTGTTGTTACTGTCATGAGTCCCACAAGAACACCCAGCTACACAATCAAAATGTATATGTAGAGGACCTAGCTCAGACACTTACAGGCTCTGTGATTGTTGCTTTAGTTTCTGTGATCCCTCATGAGTCCTGCTTAGTTGATTCTGTGGCCTGTGTTCTAGTGGTATCTTCAACCCCTCTGGCTCTGCAATCCTCCTGCCACCTCTTCTTTAGGGTTCCCCTGCTCCGCTTAGTGTTTGGCTGTAGGTCTCTGCATCTGCTCCCATCAGTTGCTGGATGATGTTTCTCTGACAACTGGGTTAGGCACTGATCAATTAGTATAGCAGAATATCATTAGTAATCATTTTTTTCTCCAATCATATCTGCTTCTATCCCACGTGTCTGGGCTTCCCGGCTTCTGGTTCCTGGCCATCAAGGCAGTCACAGGCATGAGCTCTCTCTTAAGGCATGGACCTCAAGTTGGGCTGGACATTGGTTGGTCACTCCCACAAGTTCTGCACAGCCATTACCCCAACACATCTTGGGTTGGAACACATTGTAGGCTGAAAGTTTGTGGCTCGTTTGGTGTCCAAGTCCCACTGCTGGAAGCCTTGCCTGGTTATAGAAAATGACTAATTCAGGCTCTGTATCCTTCATTATTAGGAGTCCTTGCTAGGGTCTTCCTCATAGAATTCTGGGAGTTTCTACTGCACTAGGTTTCTACATCACCCCCCAAATGCCCCCCAACTTCAGCCGCCTCTCCCAGTACTCTCTCCACCCCTACCCGATCCCTCCTGTTCTCATCTGGCTCGTCCCCAGTTTACTTGCAAGTTATGCTATAGTTTTGAATGTCTCCAACATATTTGACACTAAATGGATATCCAAAAAAGAATCTACCAATTCTCAAAATATTATCAATCCAATTGATTTCTAACATTTTCTGTGAACACTGTGTGTGTGTGTGTGTGTGTGTGTGTGTGTGTTCAAAAGATATTTTGCCAGCATTGTGGCTGGAAATTCAGCCTACTTTCTCTTCCTGTTTTACTATTTTCATAAGTATAACAAATGTTTCTTTAAAGACAGTGTTAATACATTGAGTTATATTTATATTATACTAAATGTCTCATGGAAGAGAAATTGACTTTATGAAAATATAGCATTCTTTGGAATAATTCACTCATCTAAGAATAAACCAAATCATCATCATGTTCTAGCATCTACTTGTCATTAATTCAAATATGAGGAAAAATATAAAATCACGTGCCCAAATGCAGATATATCACCATCATAATTGGCATGATTTTGATGGGATTAGCATATATAGGGCCTATTATATTTTATATTTTCCATCTCTGAACTGCATATTGGATTCTGGCGGCATTTTTGCAAAATCATATAGCAACCTGATGGCACAACTAAGATCATAATACTGGAATTTGGAAATCTTAGGCTTTTACACTTCCTAGTATAGCATAATAATGCTCAAGTTCTTCATCAAGTACTGATCATAAAACAGTGCACTAGCAGAAAAAATTAAAATCAAACTATTTAAAGTTAACAACCCCCATAGTCATTAACCACTTATAACATTTTTCTTCTTCACTTTCAAGTTGGAGGTCTTTTTCTAACTTAAAGTTGAACTCAAACCTGAATGTTAACTTCTACTGAGCAATCTGTAGCATAAGTGAAATTACAGTTTTACTGTTTGGTCTTCCTAGAAATTAGTTGCAAACTCCATTTCTTGTTCCTCACATGGGCAGGACAATCATCTTTTGAAAGAAATGATCAGAAAGAAGTATTTAGAAATTAAAACACTTTAATATAAACATTTTTTCAGAATATAGACCGATTTCTATCAGCCCTTTGGAGAACATTTTAAAAGTATATATCATCTAATTTATTATACACTAATTTTCCACTTTCAGAACTAGAAAATACAAAAATACACTGCAAATTAGATTTAACAAAAAAGGTCTAAGTTGCTTCATTCATTTTCATTGGAGAAAACAGAAACATTAACACACAACAGTAGTAAAATACCACCAATACTAACACAAATTCTAAAAGGAATAGATTCTGTGAAGTCTGGTCTCCCACAGGTCTGACCATTCTTCCAAAATCAAACAAGACTGGGGAAATTCAGGGTGGTATGGCTGTAGACTGCTGTGTAATTCACCGTTAAGTACATTATTTCCATGAGCAAACAATTCACTTTCATTGCAACTTGATGGACAAAGTAGAAACACCTCTACTTAAGAAAACCATATTATATATAAGCAATAGAATACATTTTCTTTCTTAAAAAATCAGAGAAATTAACTTTAAAAAGCATATTGAATATTTTTACCTCATGTGGCTTTTGTTAGCAATAACTTTACACATGTACAAATACACAAATAACACAAATATCATGAAACCAAAAGTTTTCAACCTTTCTTTATCCTTAAGGGAACAAAACTGAAAATTAGAAAGCACTTAATCTTCTGAATTTTCTTCAGTAGGTTTCTTCTTCTCCCATCCTTCTTAGTATTATGTTCTTGTTTCTTGAAGGCTAGGTTTAGACTTTGTGGTTCTTCTTTTAATTACATTTTGAAAGCAGGAAGTGACAGAAAGAGTGAGGGAGGAAAGCAGATGAGAGAGGAGAGCAGAGCAGAGGACACACACACATACAGAGAGAGAGAGAGAGAGAGAGAGAGAGAGAGAGAGAGAGAGAGAGAGAGAGAGAGACTCTTCATAACTGACACTGGTTTTTTATCAATTCTCCTCCTTTGAAGTGCTTGATTTTTATCTAAATTTCCTCAGAATATTTCCCACTGATTTTCTCAACTCACTCTTCTGTAAGTAAAATTAAAAGTTCAAAATCCTTGAGTAGGTTTACCTCAAAACATTTCCTTAAAGACTGGATTTAGATGTCTTGTGTTTTTCATGTTCGATTTCTATTTTTGCAAACAAAAAAATCCCCGAAGGTTTTGCCTACGTTTCCTTGACTTCACCAGTTATTCCCATCTTTATCTAAATCAGCATTATTTTCTTTTTGCCATTCCTGGGTATCCTACAAGTTCAGAACCCAAGAATAGACTCATCCCAAAGGATTTCCTCTTCTGTTCTTTCTTCAACAGATTTCTTTTTCTCCTTCTTGTGCTTACGTTCCTCCTTCTCCGATGCTGCTTCATGTTTCCTTTTCTTTTTTCGATGCTTGATTTTCTCAGAGCTGACTCCAGCTTTATCTTCCTCTCCTTTAGTTTGCTCAGTGCTCTTGTCTTGGTCTAAATCTTTATCCTGACAGCTCCTTTTCCTTTTATGCTTGGGTTGTTCCTTCTCTGACCTTTCTTTCCCTTCCTCCAGGTGTCGCCTTCTCTTCTGATGTCGTTTTTTATGACTTGTTTCATGGGCACTGGCATTGTCATAGGAGGGCTGCTGCTTGTAAATGTCATACTCTACACTGTGTGAGCCAGGGCTACTTTCTTGCTGACTAAGGCTCAGGGGAACAGATTTTTCTGAAAAACAATCTCTCGTGAACTGATAGTAGCTGTCAGAGTCTAGGCTCTGCTGGCTCTCATATGCTGGTAAATGAGGTAACTTGTTTTCTACAGCATGGGAACTGTTGTGTGGATCTGTGTAAGTCTGGAAAGTCTCACACGGGAATCTTTGCTCAAACATTCTATGCTTGGATCGTCTGTCAACCATTTCTCTGTAATTATGGGTTTCAATAGCACTATCAATTCTTCTAAAAGAAGTCTTTGGCTTCAGTTCTCTAGATTCCTGCACCTTGTTGTAATCATCAAACTCAGTTTGGAAATCATCACTTCTCTTCTTTGAATGAGGTGGTAACCAGTGAGGTAACTGGCCTTCCACTGGCGAACCATTGTATTGTCGCTGGTAGGTCTGTGGACACTCAGATGAAAATCTTTCCTCACACATCCTTGGTCTGTGTCCAGGATCAAACCTTTCTCTGTATTTCTGATCTCTACACCTATAGTTTTCTGTTATCCGTCTAAAACTAATATTGGGATCGAGCCCTCTGGCCTTCTGCCCTTTGATGTAATCTTCAAGCTCGTCCTGGAAAGAGTCATATGTTTTTGACTGTGCTGGTAAACAATGAGGTAACTGGTCTTCTACCGCTCGAGAATTATTGTATGGTCCTGGTTGTGTCCAGAAATTTTCAAGTGGAAGTTTTTGTTCAAGCATTTTATGTCTGGGTCTGGAATCAACCATATCTCTGTATCCATGGACTTCCAAGTAATTGTCCTCCATCTTCCTGAAATGAGCCCTGGGCTCTAGTTCTCTAGGTTTCTTCACTTTGATGTAATCTGCACATTCACCTTGGTAAGACTCTTGCATCTTCTTTGAATTCTTCGCTTGACTGATAACATGAGATTCTCTACAAAGAAAATAATACAAAGTTTTGATTACTCTGAATACTTTCTTTGCTCTAAAATATTAGTTTAAACAAAATCTACAGAGGTTGAAATAAAAATTTAAAACTATAAAAATGAATTTTGATGTCCAAAAGATATAGCATGGGTAGTCAGATATCTCTCCAGAATTTCACAAGTTTTATGCAAAAACATTTCTTGGAAGATAGTAGAGTGGAGACATTGACACTTTCATTTTCTTCATGATATTGAAATAAAATCACAGAGGAAGAGCTGCAGGGAGAGGGAATGCCATGGAGAGATCCCAGAGTGCAGCAATAGACAACAACAAAGTGAACTACAGGAATATTGAATGTTCAAACCGCAAGAGATTTAAACGGTGAACCATAATACCAAGTGCACAGCAATAAACTATGGATGGGGAAGAGGACCCTCAGTGGGGCTCTTGGAAACTCTTGGTGAGTTACAAATTATAAAAACTAGCACCTTGTAAACGTACAGTCTAACACCTTTCCCAGGGTGGGGAGGGCAGAGTAAATGAGTACCTGCCTGCTGGATGTCATCTCAAGCCTGTATCCTTGCTGCATTGGGCCCACCCAACCCTCTGATACTTCTCTGAAGTGAAATTGACAGATATACTTCCAATGCCCTGAACAGAAGGGCCATGTTGACAATAGAGCTGGAGCAGCTGAGGCAGTAGCCTGTGGTAGCTTGGAAACCAGACACCAAGAAGAGAGTTGGCTTGAGGGTAAGCTGGCAGAAGCACCTGTTCCTGATCTGAAGTTCCCTTCTATGACCCTGGGCAACACTCGACACTTCTCTAATGCTTGGATGTGCAGACAGAGATTGATGACATTGATTTAAAACAGCCAGCGGATTTACGACCTTTTCAATAAAAGCAGGGCTGCTTTAAAAATCCAAAAAAACACAATCTAAGAGAGGAGGCCTATAATCTATTAGTAAGCTGACTTCAAAGAAGTCTCCTGTATGTCTCAGTTTAACTCATTGCTGCTGAAATGAAGAACCATCTTAAAAGTTGCCCTGTTGTCCAGCCTTACTTCTGGATGTATAAATCCACCCATTTGACTATCTCCAAAATCCTAACTATCTCTCTGATTCACTGAATATACATTATCTAGACTAAAAAGAGACTTAAAACTGCACCATTAATCAAATGGACTAAGCATACAATATTTGATTCAACAGCTGTAGAATACACATTCTTCTCAACAGCTTCTGGAATCCCATAGTCAGGGAAACATTAGAGAGAAGAGAAAAGATGCTCCCTAAATGGATTTGGAACTTGCTTTCTAAGCGGGAATACATTCCTACTGTTGTAAACTGGCTCCAAAACCCATAACTGAATAGGTCTTAGACCCTGGGAATGGATAGTAAGATGGTTGTTTAGCTAAATTGACAGCATCAAACCATCCTCTACATGTCTATGTTTACATACACACACAAAGGCCAGCCTCTGCCTTGAACAGAGAGTACTCTCCTTTTCAGGTAAATGCAGAGACCCATGGCTGCATAAGATGCTGAGAATAAAGGCTTGGCCCTAAACTAGACATTTACATCACCCACTTAATATTGAAGGAATACTGGGGAAGATGGATCAGAAAGAATATTATGTTCTAATGAATGGGGAGAAGAGCTAAAATTGTATCTTAAACACAACACAGAAGTGACAAGTATGAACTTACAGCAGCTGTGTATACTGCCACCAGGTCCACAGAAGTTGGGCCCTCCTAATAGTCAGCTATGAAGAGGAAAAGGATTCATGAGGTCCTACTGCATACTATTTATCTACTGTCAACCAACAGATTCTTGGATAGGGGCAAGCATAGTATCCAGATGTCTACACAATGGTGATTCTACAAGGTTCTGATGGGTAGTTTGGAACTCAAGATCAGGCAGACAGCCCTCAGTAGACTTGATGGAACACTAAAAAGAATCAAAGCTAGTACACAGTGGGAAAAGATAGTGAAGGTGGCTAGTAGGGTGTGTGTGTGTGTGTGTGTGTGTGTGTGTGTGTGTGTGTGTGTGTGTATGGGAAGAACAGGAGAGGTAGGGAAGAGCAAAAAGAATACATAGTGTACATGTACAAAATTGTGAAAGAACAAAACTTATTTATTAAAGAAAAAAAGAAAACACAAGACAACAAATGTTGATGAGAATGCAGAGAAAAATGAATATGAATTCTGGTGGGAATGACAATTACTGTAGCTACTAATGAAATCTGTATGGAGGTTCTTCAAAAACTAAACATATAACTGCTATCAGATCCAACTATCTACCCAAAAGAATCCTATGTCACTTACAAGAGAGATGCCTACCCATCAATATCATGCACAATAGCCAAGTTATACAATAGTTTTGGTGACCACCAGCAGATAAACAAAGGATATATTGTGATGTGCAAAGAAATACTGTGTAATTACAAAGAAAAATAAAAATAGTATTGTTTACTGAAAAAATAGGCTAGACATGGAGATCATGATTAAGTGATTTCTCCTCATCTTAAAACCATGCATTAATACTGACTAAAAATGGACCTGTATTCTGTATTCTAGGTATAACAGCCTGACCTTTGTTCTTAACCGTTATACCTCACTAAAAAGATGATGATTAGATCACTGAATCCTTGGAACAAAGAAAACCTTTTGAGATGCCGTGAATTTGCATGGCTAGCCTGAAAAACAATGATTTTTAGCATGTCTACAAAGACAAATAATTTTGTTTATTTAGGAGGGGACACCAATTTGCCAGACAGATCTGCCAATTCATTACTGTGATTAGAAAATACCCTTTGGCACTAGTATGTAATATGTTACAAATATTGCCTACCACTTATAGGTTCAGGTAATAGGAAAATGAATATTTAGACAGTTTGTAAAATATACTGAAGAGTCTTTGACTAGAAGCTTTGGTCTTGGGTAACATGAGAATGTTTTTGACAAAAACCACTTACTTAATTTGATGTTCGCTTCCTTGCATGTGGGACCGGAACATATGTAAAGACGTAAAGGTGATACTGCAGATATGGCATACATAGGTTCTCATTCTATATGCTATAAAAATGATAGAAGAGTTTAAGAAGATCAATAGGTAAACGCTTAGTCATATGTCAATGACGGATGATAATTTATTAGAGACCCTCTACTTGAAATTTCCCAAGAAAGATGGGTCCCAAGACATAAAATTACTTGCTGATAGTCACAGAAACAAAGAGTCAAGTTAGTATCTCTTAGCCCATGTTTGTAAATTTAACACCCAGAATTCTTAATATTATACACTTTATCTATAGTCTTCATTTATTTTCTAAGAATATACTGCATGCTTGCTTGCTGTTGCTACATATACTGTACACCAGGGACCTCAAACTTATTATAGCTAACAAACTTCTTCTTCTTCTTCTTCTTCATTGTTATTCTACATTCTTTTTGTTCACTATTAGTTATTTTCCTATACAACTAAGCCCTGAAACACTCAAAAACTTTAGTTAAAATAGTAGCTAAATTTTACTCTCTTATCTGAAATCACTGTAGTTCACTAGTTACCAAAAATAATTCCCACAAATTAAAAAAAGAGAATCAGTGAGCCCCATGCAAAGGATGAAAGGTGAAAGTAAAATTCTGAAATGATAGTTGGCATTTAAAATGAGTAAATACAAAATAAAACAACAAAACCATAAAACCAAAACAATAACCTTCCCAAAAACAAGCAAAAAGAAAAAAATCCAAAAACCAAAACTTTAAAAAAAGTTGTATAACAGATAACTTTTCTGCTTTCCAAGTAGAATTTGCTGAAGGAAATAACCTTATTTTCTAAATTGTACCATCCTTCCAATTTCTTCTTGGTCAGAAGATGAACAACAGTTACGAAACAAGTATAAAATCAGCACTATTCTAGAGATGAGGCAATAAATTGGTACCGCATAAATTTTAAGGACAAGCAGAATCACCTTGTAAATAAAACAACAGCTTAATCACTTAAAAGGAAGATAAGTTAATCATATTCAAGTGTATTGACCTTTGATGAGCAAAAATTATTTACAGAAACCAGAGACTACTCGCAGGGTAAAACAAAAATGGTATTGAATAACATGTTCAGCAATCAAAAGGTTACATTAAATTTTGAATGAATGTTTTGATAATACTCAGGACATCCTTTAGACAGAACAGTCTTTCAAATAATGGTGTTATGGAAATTGATTATCTATCTAAAAATGTAGGTAGACTTCTGTCTCTCACCAGTTACATTGATTAACTCAAAATGGACTAAAGACTTAAATATAAGATTGGCATGGGGCAAACATGTATATTCAGGCCATACATTTCAAAGAGAGTGGGGAGGACTATATAGAAGAGATCTGAGGGAAGAAAGGAAAGGGATAAATGCTATACTTGAAATACAGTTTCAAAACTAAACAGCAAAAGGACTCACAGCTATGAAATTACTAGAAGAAAACACAGGTAAAATGCTCCACGATACTGTACTATATGAGGAATTTTGAAAAAGGCATTTAGAGACAATTAACTGAACGCTATGGATTCCCTACAAAATGAACTACTCAACCAGAAATTGTGGGTCTTCATAGCAATCTTTCCAGGAAATTATTGCTATCTTTATTTTATAGATGTGAAAACCAAACCAGTAACCAGAAATGGCCTTGATCAACAGTGTGTGTGTGTGTATACATACATACATACGTACATACATATATACATACATACATACAGAGAGCACCTAAGTGATGCAGGATAAACAAGATTCCTGGGTTTCTCTAAATTTGTGGCTTTCAAGGCTGGTTATACATTAGAGCCATGTGGAAAATGTTTATGTTACCTTATCCCTTGGCTTTTCCATACACTGATGGTCATCATTTTCTTCTAGGGTCAGCGTCACATGAGATCAATGAAATCAGAATCTCCAGGCGGTAGAAAAGAACTTTCCTTCATGAGAGTTCTTTCTTACTATGCAGTCACTGTTGAAGTTCTACCTAGATTCCTGAGTTTAGTGATCTTCTTTGTGATTATAAAGTCTCTTGAATGTTTGTATATTTCTTTAGTATTTATAAAGGTTACTGAACCATTTTCTGTTGAGCTCCTCCTGTGTTTCTCCACAAATTTCATCAGTATAAAGGCTCTAATCATGGAAATGCAGGTGCTTAGAAGGGTTGCTGGTCACATGTGAAAGGTCTAGAGGCAGTTCCAGAACTGTTGTGATTACTTTTATCTTAACTCTTAGACTTTCTACCAAGAAAATCTAGTTGACGCTACTACCGCTTTCTAGAATATGGGTAACTCAGACATAGTAAGTAAAAATATATAAAGTCTTTTTGTATAAACAGGAAGTCTATTTACTGGCCCGGTTATCAGAATTATTAGCCCAACATTTAAAATTATTTTAAACTTCATTTTGTGTGTGCACATATATGATGTGTGTATGTAAGCTGTGCAAACATGTGCCATGCTGTGCATGTGGGGGCCAGAAGGCAACTTGGGGGAGGGGTTAATTCTCTACTTTAACCATGTGGTTCCAGGAATTGAACTCAGGTTGTTAGGCTTAGCACCAAGCAAGTCTGCCTGATGATCCATTTTGAAAGACCTCTGGCCTAATCTTATAACCTATCTCTACTGTTTCTTTTGTTTGTTTGGTTTTTCGAGACAGGGTTTCTCTGTATTGTTTTGGAGGCTGTCCATGGAACTCGCTTTGTAGACCAGGTTGGCATCGAACTCACAGAGATCTGCCTGCCTCTGCCTCCCGAGTGCAAGGATTAAAGGCGTGTGCCACCACCACTGGCTTTATCTCTACTGTTTCTTACACTCTCAACTCTCTTATCTCAGAGGTTGTTCCTTGGGCCCATTTAGCTCTGCTATACTCACACCTGCTACAGTCGTTTCTAGGTTCACCTGGAAACTTTTTTTGCACCTTTAAAAAAATCTTATTTTAATTTGTAATTACCATACACAAAGGAGTTTAAAATGCAGAAGACAGCCATATACTGATGGTTCCAATAGTGTTAACATGTGAAGTGACGGTAATGGAAATGTAAGCAAAGAGGAATAGTTAGAAGATTTGATGATACTTGCTAATAGAAAGCATACAGGGAAGTAGCAGTTAATTAGATATTCAAGGATAGGTATCAAATAGCAGTGATACTGGCAAAGACAAAAGTTTTGCAATTTAAGTTGGATTTAGAAATTATTAGTTTAGTTTCAGATATGCGGTGTTACAAGTTAAGCTGAGGCATCTAAGTGCAATAGTGGAGCCAGAATTAGCAAAATAACTAAAACAAGCCCAGCCTTTAAAAAACTACATAACACTTTACTTCTGTATTAGTCTGTAGCCAACCCTGAGCTTTAAGTGCTGAGTTAGATTAGGGACTTAAGCAAACAGTGATAATGATGATGACGAAGAAAAAAGATCAAATGTGGAGAGACACGCACATAATAGCAGGTGAACAGAGGCAAAGTTAGAAAGGAGAAAATGAAAATAGTGGAATAATTAAAGTAGCATATGGTGTTAAGCAGCATTTAGAAAAATTTATGTATAGAGGTATTTTGCCTGTACGTATGTCTATCATGTATATGCAGTGCCCATGGGGGCCAGAAGAGAGTGTTGGATCCCCCAGAAATGGAGTTACAGATGGTCATGAGCTACACTATAGATACTAGGGTTTGAACTCAGATCCTCTACAAGAGTAGCCAGAGCTGTTAGCTTCTGAGCTATCTACATCCCCATAATTGCCTTAAAAAATACTAGCTCACTTGGAACATGGAATTCTGTAGTAAGTATTCTCTGAAATTCTCATTAGCTAATTTAACTTCTCTAGATATGCTTTTGTGCTGTTGTTGATGGTTTTCTTTTTGTTGTTGTTTGAGAAAAGGGTTCACTATGTAGCCCTTGCTGTCCTGAAACTCACTATGTATCCCAGTCTGGCCTTAATCCTCCATCCTCTCCCTCCTGAGTACTGATACAGGCATGTACTACCATGTCCAGCAGCACTAGCTATTTTCATAATGCTCAAATGTTTATGCTTGGGAGTCAGGCATTATGACAGGGCACATCTATTCTTTGTGCACTAGCTTAGAGAAAAATGCTTTCGATTAGTATACTAAATTTTGCTGATGCTACTTCATGGTTAGATAAGAACTTCACCAAAATTCTTTTTGCTGCTTAAGATATTTGTCATTTTGACACAAGCTAGGGTCATCTGGGTTGAGGGAACCTCACTTGAGAAAACTGATCAGATTGAACTGCGGGCAGGCATGTGGGGCACTTTTCTTGAATATGACTTATGTAGAATGGCCCAGCCCACCCCTGGGCAAGCGGTGCTATTTGTATAATAAAGTAGACTGAGCCAGTCATGGTGGCAAGCCAGTAATCAATATTCCTCACAGTGTCTGCTTCAGTTATTGTCTCCAGGTTCCTGCCTTGAATTCCCTTGATGGTTGACTATAAATGGGAAGCTAAAATAAACCCTTTCTTTCCAAAGTTGTTTTTGATCATGGTGTTTTATCACAGAAAGCAAGCTAAGACATTCTTCTTCCCTCATTCTAATAACCTTGACATGTCAGAGTACTAAAATGCTATCTCCCACAGCAGCAACATGAGTCCAAACACTTCTCATTCAGACTCAGTTCAAATATACACAGAAGCCACACATTTCAGATACCCTCCATTCACCAGCAGGAAAATTACCCAACAATTGGCAATTCATCATTCCTTCAAACATCTGTTTTTAAAGTAGACTGCCACTTCTACTTTTATGCTTACTTAAATCAACATTCTTTAAAATACTGGGTCAAACTATATGTCCCTACAAAATGTTTTAGCACTTTGAACCGCACTGTGTAGGAAACTGCAATAGTACAAAGGGAAAGCACTTGAGATAAAGATTCATTAATAGTTCACTGATTCATATATTAAACTAATCTCTACTGATGTTGGAGTAGTCCTATGCTTGTTTTTATGTCTCGCACTAGAAACAGAGATGAATTACATGACATTTGCTCCCTTAAAGACCTTAAACTGAAATGGGAGAAAAAGCACGTAGAGAGATAAGTAGACACACAGAAGGGTAGGCCGTCTAAGGGAAGAAAAGGACTTCCAGGTAGCAGCAGAATTTTTAAGAATGAGTATGAACTAGTCAGAAGCAGGTTATAGAAATATTTAAGACAACAAGGGAGGAGGGGTATGAGCAATAGTACAAATAAAAGAAATAAGATAATGTTATTGGAAGCCATACAACTTACAGGTACTGACCTGCATAGGTAACAGCAGGTCAGCATCAGAGGACAAGCATGGAGCAGAGGAAAATGAAAAGAAGATAGCTGTAGCATTTAGATTTCATCCTTAGAAGATGGAAAAACAGTGAAGAAATTTCAAGTCCGACAGTGTCAGGGAAATATTTGTATTTTGAATGGAACACTCCAGTTATTGAACTGAGAGTGCATTCATGGAGACAAAACCAGCGGGAGGCAAAGTATTTAGAAGACTATGATCCTGTGTTTTCAGGTTTCTTACGTATAAATCATTCATAGGTCTTGTTAAAGGAATGATTCCTTTTATCTAATAAGCTCTCAAATGATACCAACAATGCTGGTCCACACCTCACAGTCTGACTAGCAAAACCCAAAGAATATGTAAAGACCTATAGTAGTGTAGGAAGAGTACTGATGGAATTAAGAGGACAGTAATAATTTAGAAGGTAAAATAATCATAACTTGGCACTCCATTAGCTTTAGAAACCTATGACTGTGGTATTGGGATGCTTACAGTTAACTATAGGGTTTTACTTTGGAACAGTATTGATTTCAAATGGCTTTGAGGTGTCCAAGTGCAATATTATCTACCATTTTGACATGCAGTCTAGATTTGATGGACAGGTTATAAGAATATAGATGACAGGTAAAACCAGAGGAATACACGGAATTGTACTTGTAGTGTCAGGCCAATAATGGAACCTGGGAGCACCTAAATCTAGGCAGTGAACTGACAAAGAGCTGACATAGAAAGCAAATAAACAGAAATAAAGAAGAACCAGACTATAAGGTGTTGTGCAGGAAAAGAATAGAGTTTTAAGAAGTAAAGAATCATGAATGTTTTCACATGGATCAGAAAGTCTATCTAGTAAGAAGAGGTGAAACGTAATGAATTGGAGAGAAGGGAGAGGAGAGAATATGAGAGGGCAATAAGAAACACTAGAAGTGAGAAGGTGCTTGCATGTATGTGGTGGGGACGTAAAAACATAATGAAAGAACACATATATTTCTCCAGTCAAGGCCAGTCTCTATGTTGTACCTGAAATTTTGCTAGCCTTTCTTAGCTCCAAGCCATCTGATCATTTTTTAACCTTTCTACTTATATCAGTCAAAATCGTAGAAATCTATGGACTGTGATATTTCATTTCCTTTGTTAGCAAATTATGTGCATAAACTATATAGTTGTAGTCTGAAATGAGGTATTATTAACTAGTTTACATATTTTCTTCTTTAGGGAGAATGGTATCTATTTATATTATCAAGAATGACTAGTTAGCATCATTTTCGTTGTAGCATACTAACTTGAAATACATCTTTAAAATAACATGAAATTACACACACACACACACACACACACTAGTGTATGATTTTGAAATTAAGAGACATAAAAGACTTTCTAGTTCTCACATCCTAGAAAAACAAATCAAAACACATGGACTTGATTGCTTGAATACTACCAGTTCTTTCATTAACAAAAAAGGAAGTGGTTTACAAGTAAACTAGCATGTTTTATAAACTACAAACCTCCTGTGAAAACTTTTTCCTGATTGCCATTTGCATTTAATTGTGCCCGAAGACATTTCTCTGCTATTTAGCTATAAATGTTTTCCTAGTTTAATTTCTCTTTGCTCCTAATAAAATGTTGTGGAGCATTAGCAGATTATTAAACGAAGCGGGGAAGGGCTTAAACTATCTTCTTGGATTATTCAGATCCAAAGCACTGCTAGAGGTAAGAGGAGTAGTTTTGTCTTTATTCCTTACCTGGAGGAGGCTTCACAATAACGGACTTGAGGAAGGTTGGTGCTGCTGAAGTAGTATTGGGTTTATCTGCAGAAATAATTGTAATGAGACATTATCAACATGTGATCAGATATTAGAACTGCATCTATTGTAAAGTATTAAAGAAAGTCTCTAAAAATTAAAGAAAGTCTCTAAAACCCGCTATCTTTCTATATTTTCAGCACAGGACTTCTGGATAAAGGAAATTAAGTGAAGGCTCCCCTATGAGATAAATGTGAATATTAGTACACTAAGGATATGGGAAGAAAGGACTATTTACTTCCAACATTGCTTGACCATTATCATTTAAGGAAACTATAGAGGCATGGGAGCCATTTCAAGATGATTCTTTTGTAGTTCACAGGATAAATCAGACAGCATGAACTTCTAAGTTGATATTTTTCTCAAACAACATATCCATTCTCTCTTGATTTGTGATGTTTACACCAGGATGAACTCTTAGCAATTAATAGCCTGAAACTAAATGTTTTATTGTCTGTCTCTTTCAATTGATTTCATTCTTGAAACAAAAAAATGAATTTGGGGACTGTAGGTAAGATATTTACAAAATGGTTTCTCTTGTAAGGCACAATGACTATCCCTCTTTAAATCAACAGATAGGAAAACAAGCATATGACAATTTAAGAGACTAGAATAAATATAAAACTTAATTTTAGTTTACTTATTAGAAAAAATTATATTAATATACTGAGGTAACGACTTTTCTCTGAACAATACCTATATGATACTCTGGATATTAATGCTGGTGATTTTTTTTCAGGAATGAATGCCTTACTGACACAGTATTAAAGCTCTTAAGAACATGCTAAATTGAGCCAGGCAGTAGTGGAACCCATCTTTAATCCCAGCACTTGGGAGACAGAGGCAGGTAGAACTCTGTGAGTTTGAAGCCAGCCTGGTATACAGAGTGCATTCCAGGACAGGCTCCAAAGTTACACAGAGAAAACCTGTTTTAAAAAACTAAAAACACAACAAAACAAAGGAATGTGCTAAATTACTTGTTTAGCTGATCAAACATCATTTTTTTTGGTAGCATGCAAAAATTTCAAGATATGAGCTGTTTTCCAAAAATATACTCTGCCAATTTAGGTAATTCAGTGGAAGCTCTTTCATTTGTTCATTTGAATAGATGAAGAGGCAATGTTCTATAATTCTTTGTAACCTTGGAATTTAGTACACTGTAATTACTCCCTGGTACTTCATATTTATAGAAGCAAAAGAATGGATTATTAGGATTGGAGGAAATTCAGCAATTTAGTTTCCTCTTTTCATTTTTTATTAAATTAGAAACAATCTTATTTTACATATCAATCCCAGTTCCCTCTCCCTCCTATGCTCCCATACCCCCCACTGATGCCCCATCTCATCCCCCTTATGCTCCCCAGGGAGGGTGAGGCCTTCCATGGGGAATCATCAAAGTCTGTCATATCATTTGGAACAGGGCCAAGAGCATCTCTCGTGTGTCTAGGTTAAGAGAGTATCCCTTCTATGTGAAATGGGCTGCCAAAGTCCATTTGCGTACTAGGGATAAATACTATCAGAGGCCCCATGGACTTCCAAGGCCTCCTAGCTGACAGCCACACTCAGAGGGCCTGGTTCAGTCCTATGCTGGTTTCCCAGCTGACAGTCTGGGGTCCATGAGCTCCCCTTGTTCAGGTCAGCTGTTTCTGTGGGTTTCCTCAGCCTGGTCTTGACCCCTTTGATAATCACTCCTCCCTTTCTGCAACTGGATTCCAGGAGTTAGGCTCAGTACTGCTTCCATCAGCTACTGGATGAAGGCTCTAGGATGGCATATAAGGTAGTCATCAATCTCATTTTCGGGGAAAGGCATTTAAGGTAGCCTCTCCACTATTGCTTAGATTCTTAGTTGGGCTCATCCTTGTAGATCTCTGGACATTTCCCTAGTGCCAGATTTCTCTTTAAACCTAGAATAGCTCCCTCTATTATGGCATCTCTTTTCTTGCTCTTTCCTATTCGTCCCCTGACTCAATCTTCCTGCTCCCTCATGTCCTCCTCTCCCCTCCTCTTCTCCCCTTCTCTATCTCCTAACTCCCTCTCCCCTCTCCCCGTGTTCACAATTTGCTCAGGAGATCTTGTCCTTTTCCCCTTCTCCAGGGGATAAGTACACTATACAGTACACATAGTATAGTATATAACGGTACTGTAGTGAAGTCATTGATCTGAATAGACAAGTGAGATGAAGTTTTAGAAAGTAGTACATCAAAAGATTATACCAAGGGGGTATAAAAAATACCCAAGATTTTTGATTTCTCTAGCTGCTTATTGCTATTTATAAAATAAAGCAGTCACTTGCTTTATGTGGATTCAGTGAAACAAATAGTGGCCATAATACTTCTTAAAATTTAGTTAGCAATTATCTCCACAGACAAGGACACAGAAAGCAATTTACTAAGCAGAAGAACAATCAAGTTGCTTGAACTGCAGTGAAACTTTGCTTCCCAAAAGGGACGGTACAGTGTGGGAAAAAGAGAGATTATGTATCTGAGACAAAGAGATGAATACAATCTTACCCATCTTTGGTTGACATCCTGATGGAGCTACTCTATCATGATCTTCCAGTAATTGCTTCTGATCTTGCGGATGGCTCTTTCCCACATAGTGAGCCTGAGCAACTGCCGAGGAGTCAAAACTCATGTTGCAGAAACCACTAAATTTGTTTCTGTCGACTTCTGCACTCTTGTACACCTGTAAAAATCACAATCTTTTTATTTTGGAAAGATTAAAAAAGCTGACAGATCAGAATTATAATTTTTAACACAGACAACTCACCTGAGAATTCTCAACATGCATGTTCACTTTTCTAGCAGGCACTTGGTTTTGTTCCCCATGCACTTGAAAATAGAACTTAACATTTTGAGCATGTATTTCACTCTGAAAAAAAGATGTGGTCTCGTTTATTTAACAATAGACACCTAAAATGTACACATCTCTGAATGTGAGGTCAGGACACATCAGTTTTTGTTTTTATTTTTCAAGTCAGGGTTTCTGTGTGTAACAGCTTTGGCTGGCTGGCTCTGTAGACCAGGCTGGCTCAAACTCAGAGATCCACCTGTTTTTGCCTCCCAGGTGATGGGATTAAAGGTGTGCACCACCACCACTCCGCAGGAGACATCAATTTTAGCAGACTTAGCATTAACTTTTTTGTTTTGCCATCAGGACCTTGAATAGGCTAGGCAAGTGACATACATTTGAACTACAGCCTCAACCCATGACTACAATAAATAGAAAGAATTTCACTCCTTTTAAATTTCTAAACTCTAGTTAAAATTAAATTATTCTACAACTTAGAAGTCAGTACTTTTCTGTTTTTAATATCGTGTTAAACATTATAATGGGTTTAATTATGACATTTTCATGCATGTATATATTTTCATTATATTACATATTATCTCTTTTCTCCTCTAGTGCGTGCTAATTCCCTTTCCAACTCACTACCCCTTCTACTTCCATGTCTTTTTATGTGTGCCGCAATGATCCTCATTAGGATAACGTACATGAAAATTAGTAAAAGATATTTACAGGTTGTGAGCACCTTATTAGTGACTACATCACTGCAGAAAATCTCTCCCTTTCCCAGCAACTGCCAATTGCCAATAGATGCACAGGGCCTTGTAATCTCCTGCCTCCCAGTAACTGTTAGCTGTCAATGTATCTGGGGATAGGATGGGGGCTTATGAGCCTCTTCAACCTCAGCGACAGGAAGCTGACAAGCCAAATCAATAGTCTATATTTATTATAAAGGAAGACTCTAGGAGTTCTACAGCATTGCTCAAAGTTGCTAATACCTACATTATATTTACTACAATAACAGAGATTACAAAGGAAGACAAAATGATGTGAAGAAAAGAAACTTTGTGGTCAGAACAAAACCACTGAGTTTAATCTAGACTCCCTAAACTTAAATTTGTATGTGATTATCTTTTCCTGAGCCAACATTCTTGTCTGTCAAATGGAAGTGTTACCATGTTTCAGGCTCTTAAGTTAATCAAGATGACTTATATGAAGCTAACTAGCTACACTTAAAAATATGATTTCTCATCTTTGTTCCCACTGCATTTAACCAACCTCATAATGGGAAATCCTTTCTGATTCAAGATGCAGTACCACTCCACATGCTTGACAAAAGTTATCTGTAAAATATGCAGATCTTTCTTGTCCATCACAGGTGGCATCTATCAATAAAGTAAAGAAAAAATCTACCATATCAATGAAGTTTGAATTAACCAAATTTTCATATTTGGGAGTATGTAGTAACAGCCCTTTCCTCAAATATGCCATTTAATGTGATATTTATATGTATATATATATATTTGTGTGTGTGTACATGTATACACACATATAAATATATTTAATGTATAATATGGAAATAGTTACCAATTTAGAGTGGCAAGTCCAGGCAATAAAATTGTAAAGCAATAGTTAAATGGACACAACTGACTTCACGAAACTTCACAGAATGATTTAAGGAATCGGTAATGAAAGGCTGAATTAAAAAGAGAGACTTAGCCAGGCATTGGTGGCACACGCCTGTATTTCCAGCACTTGGGAGGCAGAGGCAGGCAGGCCTCTGTGAGTTTGAGGCCAGCCTGGTCTACAGAGCGAGTGCCAGGACAGCCTCCAAAACAACACAGAGAAACTCTGTCTCGAAAAACAAAACAAAACAAAACAAAAGAGACTTGGTATTTTGCTTTACATAAGACAATCCTAAGAAATGTAATACAATCCTAAGGTATATAAGACTGTCATATGATATATGACTCCAGTGTTATTTAAAAGTCACAACTGTATAAAATGGGCAAATTTCTCCCATCATTGCAAAAATACCAGGGCATGTATTTGTAAACACACAAATTTCACGTAAGTCTCCCTTTAAATATATAAATTAATGCTTATGTACTACAATCAAGAAGTTTATGCTGTAGTGACTGTGTCCATAACAAACAGCACATATCCAATAGTTTTATATCTATACTTTAGGTCCACATTTACATCTAATGTTCTTAACAGATTCAGTGGATTCTTCTGTCAATGTTCATTGGTTTATTGATATGTTATTAATCAAAATAACCATACCTTTGCTTATTATTTGGCTTTTTAAATGAGTAAGTTTGTGTAACACTCACTTTCATGGATGCTATACTGAATAAATAAAAGTCTTACTAAAATACAATATACTCAATTTCTAACAATGATAACTATACATACACACAGAGAGAGATAGAGATAGAGATGAGAGAGAGAGATAGAGATAGAGATAGATACAGGATGATCTAAATTAAATTTAAACGTATTTAGCTCTGGAAAATGGGGCAGACAAGAGAAGAAGACTTAACATTTTATTCACTTTAACTCTTGTTTTGTAAAAGGCTTTCAGGGCTTTCTCTATACTGTGAAGATAGACATGAACAAAATGGTAGGACCTCTATTTAAATAATTATCCATTCACAAAATACTTTGCAGTAGTTAAGGCTGTAGAGTACAGTACCTGAGTGTCTTACAGAAATAAAATATATTGAATAGCATAAGATGGGAACTTTTGTTTGCCTGTATCATTCCTTACTCAATCCTAGGTAGAAGAAAATTAAGGAAGACACTTTCTGTGTGTGAGGAAGAAGCCGGTAATGAAAATTGTGTTTTACTTTGAACCCTAATAGTGGGCACACTTTGCTAAAACTTAGCACCTAGAAGACACCCAAAAGCTTCAGACTAATCAGCCAGGTGTCTCCAGATCGAATTTCCAAGCCAGCTCTGGGAACATATTGTGTCCTGCTGTTTCAGGCTCTAGGACTGTGCAATAGTTTCAGTTTACAGGCTGCTCTTATGTCTGGCAAGCCTCCTCTTAGCACCAGATTGACCTGATAATCAGGCTGATTCCTGTAAGTCCTGGTCCATCAGACCAGCCCACATGGACCACAACCTAGTGAGCTACTGTGGATACAAGCTCCAGACTTGTACTTGAAGACAGAATCTTCAGTTTGCCACAGTGCCAGCCAGGACATTATAGCTCTAGGTTAATACCTGCAGCATCACCTACCATTCTAGACCCTGCAGTCCCATGCTCTCGAAGGCCAGTGTTAAGGTCTGTTCCATAGACCTTAGAGCTGGACATCTCCCCATAGACCCAGGTTCCAGCATTAGTCTTATGTAACCAGTTCCAGGCTGGCTCCTGGAGCTTCAAGTCTTAGATTATGCCCTTATATACCTAGTCATTCCCCAGGAACTGAAGTCCCTATACTTCAGGATGTTCAGTGACGTACAAGTTCCAGGACTATCCTTGTGCATCCAAGCTCCAAGCCCATCCTTAAAAGATCCAGGCTCTGGGCACATTCCTAAATAACTGACTAATAAGTCTACCACACTGGATTCAGATTTCAGGGCCAGTCCCAAGAATGTGGGCATACCCATTTGCTGACCTAATCAGGAAAGCACACAAGGATACTAGCAGTAAGCGTTCTAGAGGATCACATCATGGGGACTGTCACAAATTTTTGAACAGGAATTCCCTGGGTGGCAAAATAACATTACTACTGAAGGAAATTTTCTTGAAGAAACTGTCATTCTCCATCTGGGAATCCCTCCCTCCCATTCTTGGGTGTTCTTTCTTTTCCTTAATAGACCTATGTCTACTGTATTTAAAATAGTATTGTTAAGACTTACTGTCTTTAACTTATTTTTTTCAAACATGGCTTGGTCTATTTTTGTCTATCAAATGACACAATATACCCAGGTTCAAAATCTCAGCCATTCTCTTCACTGAATTAGTGATTCCTCACAATTCTGACTTATAATATTCTTTCCTATCACTTCTTCCTTCAAATCCCATGTAACAATACTTTAGTTCATGCCCTCCATGTATTCCAACATGATTTAGCTTCACTGATACTAATTAAACTTAGCTTCAAAATATTACGTTACATATTCTGGGATGAAATAGGCAAAAAGAAGAATATAATTGCGGATCTTTTCATGCTAAACCCTTAGATCTTAACACAAATGTATACAGTAAATAGTATTTTGTGCATTCTGAATTAGGAAACCGGGAGCAAGTGAAATTGAAATAAACTGCCATGTTTTCTTTGGTGGAGTGGATGTCTATCCTTTTGTTTTACTTGATTCTTTCCATTACACATACACAACTGTTATACATGTTGGAAATGACTAATCACTAACTCCAAGGAGAGTACAAATGAGTAAGGAAGATAATACGTGTATGAAAAAAAATCTATAATCCCCAGACCAAAATGTTTCAGGTGCTAAAAGATGTAAGAGGGTACAGTACACACGGTATATTCTTTCTGAGGGAATTAGAATGAAAATTATACATAATAAGCCTTGTCTAAGCTTTAAAAATACATGTAAACAATGTCACTAAGCTATAAATAAAAATGAAATAATAACATTTGCAGGAAAATGGATGGACTGGAAATCATGCTAGGCGAAGCAAGCAAGGTTCTAGGAGACAAATACTATATGTTTTCTGGCATATGTGGAACCCAGATTTAAAGTTATATGCATGAGTATATACCTGTGTATATATATGTGCATATGCATGCATGTGTGTGTGCATATCATCAAGCTAGAAAAGGGATTGTGAAAGGGCAGGAAGAGATCTTAAGGGAGGGGTGGGGGAAAAAGAGAGACAAGGAAGCAGAAGGGGAATTATTTTCAAGGGGTGGCAGAGAACCAACCATAGGAAGCACAGGCACAGCCGAGGGCAGTGGGGAAGGAGGACAAATTAGAACAATGTATAATGATACATACAAGAAAATACCAAGATGAAACACCTTACTTTGTGCATTAAATAAAAATACTAATACACATTTTAAAATGAATAAAAATAAAAGTATTTCAAGGCAGGCAATAGTATGAATAATAATGGAAGGCTCAGAATGGAATCAAATAATAACAAGCTACTTTAGGGTATTTGAATTTACATTGGAGAGAAATGAGTGACTCAACATAGGTATATCAATTAGCCATCAGTTGCAGGTTTGAGGCTTGAACCAGAAAAGTGGCCATAGATACATAAAGAAAAGACCTACCTCTCAAAACCAAAGGGCATTTAAGCCTGAGCTTAGCATTTGCTATCAATACAGCAGACATTTAGATCTATTACGCGTAAGCTTAAGTAATGCTGCTCCTGATAAGAGGTAGAGATTCCACATTACCATCTACAATTATCATCAGTGGCAAATTCTCTCTGCTATTGTAACATGGAAGCATTGAAGTTCTGAGATTAGTGTATATAAAATTGAAATACATGAAATGAGAAATTATAAAATATGAGTGATGATTCACTATTGAAGTATACTTAATATACCAATCCTTTGTTATATTCCCAGAGAAATTTGCACATTTCTTCTTTTAGAGCACTAGTCACAATAGTCAAAGTATGGAACTAGTCATGATGCCCATCAACAGATAAATGGATAATGAAAACATAGTACATATACACAAGGGTTTCGTTTATACATAAGAATGAAATTATATGAACTACAGGAAAATGAAGGGACATATGAAAAAATTAGCTAGACTCTGACAAATACTATGTTTTTCTCCTATGCAGAATCAAGACTATGTCATATACCAAGTGTTTTATCAAAGACCCATGTTAAGATATGATTTACCTCTATTTAATGTAGAATTCAATTTAAATGCCCTAATGAAACCTATCATTTGGTTCCAACCTAAGCTTTCCATTATTATTTATATACTTGTCTTATTTGAGATGCTTTTATTCTATAATTTTAGTTAACATGATCTACTTAATTTTATATATATGCATTAAAATCAAAGACTGGTCATGTCAAGTGATGATGGGGTCTAAAAGGAGAATAAGGGTATATAGTAAATGAGACTAATTGGGGAAAGAACTACAAATATTAAATATATGCTTTTCAGAAAGAAAGGGATAATGAGAAAAGGGGAACTAAGCCAAGGAAGGCTAAGAGCAGTATGAATAAATCACAACAATATGTTTGTATTAAAACGTCATAGAGATTATTTTATATTTCATTATTTTGTATTCTAACTCAAAAATACCAATATCAATAAAACATCAAACAAAAAATGTGCTAAGGATTTACTTTAATTTTATCTAAATATCAAGTTGTCCTATTGATTCAAATATTATTGAATTTCAAATTTTGGAACACATTCTTACTTAGGGTTTCAGGGTTGGGGATAGGACTCATCTGGCAGCATGTATCATGTTCTGAGTTCAATCCCAAGCATTGCATAAACCGGCGATGGGAGTAAACATCTATAATCCTAGTACTCAGAAGCTAGAAAGATGTTAAGAAAGAGCACTAAAACCCACACCTAGGATTTATGATTCAATAGTTCTGGGCTAGGGCTCAAACTATAAATTATGCAAAAGTTCCCTGCCAATACCAATGGTTCTGGTACAGCAACAGTACTTCAAACACTACATAGAGATTTTACTAGACCTACTTTGCTTCCCTAACACATGCAAGCATAAATCCCTTCCTTCTAGGATAATATTCTTTCAATTTTTAGAATTATTATGTCTTTCTTCTTTCCCTTTATCGTCACTTATTTTGTGAATTAACTGCAGTTCCTTTAACCACATCCCTTTAACGATGTCATAATAATTACTAGTAAAAAGGGACCATCCTTTTGTTGTTGTTTTCATGTTATGAGATGATGTCTCATTATGTAATTCAGGCTGGCCTTGAACTTACATCCTCAGCCTCCTAAGTGCTATTATTACATGTGTGACAACTGCACTCTGCTCCATCTTCTTTTTTTTTTAATTCTGAAAGACATGAAATTTATCATTGCAGCCATTTTAAATATGTGGTTCGGCAGTGTTAAGTATACTCAAGCCTTTATTTTGTGTACATGTCTTTGCTAACGTAGCCCAAGATAACTTTACACCATACTGCTGACTCACATTCAGCTGATTTCTAAGAAACACATGGCTCTATTCCACCTGGAGTTGTTTAAACTGTACTCCTTAAGAACACAATTACATAGACAGAAAGATTTCTGCACCTCAATGCAGATCCAATATATTACTTCTATTTACATTTTATTCTGCTATGTTCAACTAATCATTTCAACCTTTAAAGATCCCCTTTGGTCTAGTGAGATGGCACAATGGGTAATGGTGCTTGCTGCCAGGCCTAAAGATGTGGGTTGGAGTCTCAGAACCCACACAATGGAAGGACAGAACGTATTTCTACTAGTTATCATGACCACCATACGCATGCTGTGGTATATGTCAACACACACCACCTCCCTCCAAATTAAAAAATAAGATTTCTTCAGTCTTAATTTTTTTTACCAAGAGGATTGTATAAGTTGGAGTTCTACTGAGAACAAACTCATTGTTCTTAAGGACCAGTCTATGCTGTCCAATTTCCCCTCAAGCTGCATGTCCCCTACATCATTCATCATGAACGTGATTCTATCAGCTCAAAAGTGAAATGTGAAGCTTGTGGGGGGGAGATTAGTGGTCTTCTCAAAGTCACACACCTACTATGGATTAGAGCCAGGATTCAAATCTCATTCTGCCCAAGTGTTCCCTGAGAGCTACTTCTTAAAAAGGTCCAAGTGTTGAATGAAAGGTTTTTCTTTAGAAGCTATTTTGACTGAAGCTATTGGCAACTGATAGCTGCTGGGAGACAGAGAGTCAGCTTTCTTTTCTTTCTTTTTTTTGAAACACTTTTAAAATTATATATTTAAATTTGAAACAAGCTTCAGCTTTCTTGATGTGACCCAAGTTACCAGCACTCCCTAATAGAAAGCCTTCCTTTTAATGAACTAGTTCCCAGAGAGCACTTTGGCCCCTAAACTGAAGTGTTTGTCAAAGAATTGGGATTTAGGAACTGAGGCATTAGTGAAGAAACCGGAGGGATAGTATCTTCTTTTTCTTCCACTTTTTTTTCTTTACACACCAGACCAGGAGAAACAGCACTGCCAGATTCATCCTGCTACTAACTAGTTAGTTGTTGGACAAAGGCTAACCTTTCAGATTTCTATTTCTAAAGTTTATTTTGTACTTGACTTTATTTCTTAAACTTTTGTTTTGGTATCATGATGCCAGTGATCCTCTCTTGCATACCATCTACGAAGATTATTTGAAATGAAACAGTAGTTTTGTGACAAATTATAAATGGTATCAGCTAACAGAGTTCATCCATTTCAATGTAATGTATTTATGCTTAAGTGTGGATTCAGCCTTTGGTAGGAGAATGAATCAACACTAGTTTCCTATTAGCAAAAATGTTTTAGTGGGGGTCTGGTGGTATACACCTTTAATCCCAGCACTTAGAAGGCAGATATAGGCAGATCTCTGTGAGTTTGAGGCTAGCCTGGTCTACACAGAGAGTTCTAGGCCAGCCAGGGAAGCACTGTGAGACCTCACCTCAAAAGGTGTTTTGTTATTTTATTTCCTTCCTACATGGAAACCTCATATAATTTGGGAAAATAACATGCATAGTAATTTGGAGTAAGGTTAGGGTTTGTTCTATAGTGATAGGTAACAGGAAAGAAAGGTTTAATTAGTAAAAAGATGTATAGCCTTGAGTGAAACATTCTAAACTATTCTAAACTATTTTCACTGAATAAAAAAATAAAACCTACAGTTTCTAATTCCCAGGATCTGACAAAAGACGTTTTTCTCCAAAATGATCAATACATGTTCTATACTCAATAAAAGTATGATTATTTACTTATCTAGAAGCTTTGAAAATTTTATTTACTAGCAGATAGATATAAGCACCCTGGTTCAGTTCAGTGTTATTTAAGAGACCATCAGTTCCATAGTTTTCAACCTTGACACTTCAGTCACTTTTTAGGCCACATAACTCATTGCTGAAAGGCTGTCCTATGCACTCTAAGTATTTGGCAGCATCCATGGCTTCTGACCAGTAAGCTGGTAGTAGCAGTCCCCAGTATAAAAACCAAATGTATCTGGAAACATTGCCAAATGTTCTTTGTGGGGTTAAAACCACCTACAGTGTAGAAAAAGAAAGGGCTAGGGAGCATAGAAGAAATGAAGGATTGAGAGAGCTCAAAATTTCAATTTGTGATCCTAAGTTTATATGGATTTAAAAAAAATAATTGCAACAGTCTAGGGAAAGACAATAGCAATAGCAGAGGGATGCTCTTAGGTAATTTATAGTTATGAATATTAATAGTGGTAATATTCTATACTTAGGAATTAGTAGAGTTTCCTGTATTGATTAAACGCTCATTCAGTTTATATCATAATGTATGCTTTGATGATATAAAAATTAATCCACTCTACAGAAATTTACTTTTTCGTTGGACTGTGCCTTTGCAAACAGCTAAGCTGTCATGTTGGAGTAAAATAACTTTAACCCCTGAATCAAGAATAATGCAACTGCATTCGAAATCTAAATGGTTATATTTGAAACTTTCTCCTCATACTACACACCAGGAAATTTAGGGTGAAATAGATTTTTTTGTATCAAATTTATGCTATCTTTATGCACACTGAGTATTTGACCTTTGTAACAAGAAGCCTTTGTGGCTAGGGAGCTCAGGAGTCATGCATATGAAGTCAGAAATACAGCTAGGGCTTGATTCCATGACAGCTGCTTCATATCAGATAGTCACTAGATATATGCTACTCATGCCAACAGTTCAATACATGGGAATGAATGTACAAGATTGTTTCAGATGGAAGGTAATTGAAGTTCTATCCTAGCAGTTACGTTAGGCTAAGAATATGACTAGTGATTATTTTTACATACTGATATAATTCAGGGAGACAGACACTAATAAATGGCCATTCATCTCACTCTAGACATCTCCAATCTGCCAAGTGTAGAAAATGGAAATTTAATTTTGTTTACTAATTATTTTTGTCAAACACCAGTATCAGACTCACAATATAATACGCTTTGGTGTGCCTATAGTACACAACATACCACAGAATCAGATTTATAAGAAATACTTGAACAGTACTGACAGTTCAGGAGTTTGATAAGTTATATTTAAAACTACACTTTCCATACTGATTGATTTGTGTTAGAGTTTTACTATGTAACACTACTGAGCCGTAGTTTCTTTTTTTTTCACTTTTATTCTGCGTCTGAGTGTACACTGGTGTATGTGTGTGTGGTATCTTCCTCGAGAGTCTCATCCACGTCCTTTGAGACATGGTCTTTCCCTGGCTTGGTTGTCAATTAGGCTAGATTGACTGGGTAGTGAGCCTTGGGGATCCTCCTGCATTTGCCTCTCCAATGTGGAGATTGCACGTGTGTACCACCATGCACATTTTTGGATGGGTTCTGAGGGACAGAACTCAGAGCCTTATGCTTTTGAGGCAAACATTTAACAAATGAGCTATGTCCACAGACCATTACTGAGTTGTTTTTTTATAGCTGTTTCTTTACAGATTTATTATTTTATTAATGTGTATTTGTGTGTATGCGCATAAATGTATGCCATGTACATGCATTAGCAGGCATCAGAGCCCCTGGAATTGGAGTTCCAGGCAATTGTGAGCCTACTGACATGGATACTGGGAACAGAACTTGGGTCCTCTGGAAGAATAATGAGTGTCCTTAAAACCCCTGAGTTGGGCTGAAGAGACGGCTCAGAGGTTAAAAGAACTGGTCACTGCTCTTCAAGAGGTCCTGAGTTCAATTCCCAGCAACTACATGGTGGCTCACAACCATCCATAATGAGATCTGGTGCCCTCTTCAGGCCTACAGGGATACATGAGACAGAACACTATGCATAATAAATAAATTAAATTAAAAAAAAAACCCTGAGTCATCCATCTAGGCCCATTACACATTACAGATGTTTCTAATTCATCTGTAAATTCTCAGCACTAGACAGTATGGTTTACACACACATTGGCATTCAATGATTACTTAGTAGATTACTTAGTAAATGAAGGAAAGATTAACAGGTTTTCTAATGGAGGACTTAGTGACAAATGACTCAAAGGTTTACTGAACACTAGGGAGACAAAAAGAAAGCCTTCGTAATTGCTATGAGAGGGTAATTGTCATGGAAACTATTTAGCAACTAAATTGAAATCCACAATGTTTTCAAATCTAAAATACAAACTCAGGACCTTTTTTGTTTTGTTTTTAAAGGGAAAAACAAATATGTGAGGGTTAAAAAACTACAAATACATGTAGCAATTTTGTCATAAATATTTTTGAAAAACTCCACTTAATGAAATGTGAAGTGTTCTAAAAAGCCTCCTGAGTCCCCTTATTCGTGTATTCTGTGTATTATGTCTTACTGCATATTATTTTCTTGGCATTTTTGCTTGTTTTAAGTTTGTTGTTCAATATCACAATAGAATTTTTGAAAACTTTTAACATTTCCTATATGACAATTTTTATTTCTACTGCCATTTGCTCATTACTAAGGTAGAAAAAAGTCCTTGCAAATGATGGCTACAATTATAACTGGGCCAGCAAATGATTTTTCAAACCACTTTCAATGATCTAATCAGGAGTTACGTTGTAACACCTGGGGTTCTGACAATACTCTGACATATTTTAGAGCCATAGTTCAACTAGGATTTAGGAAAAAGGACATTGGCATACAACCAAGCAATATTTTAATTGTCTTTTGTACACTATAACTAGAAAAGAAGTGCTTTGTAAATATCTAAACATGATTCTGAGGCCCAATAGTGTTTTGAAAATATTACAATGTATTAAATATCTACCATTTTAAATGAAAACATAAGGGGTTTTTAGTTTGGACTTCGGAGTTAATGAAGGATACTTAAATGAAATGTCAAATACTTTTAAGATAACAATTGCACTTGTTTTTCTCCCTATCATAGTAAATTTTCTCAACAGTATTTCAACACAGATTTGGCTACTCAGGGAGTGTCAAGTGGTAACTGTGATCAAAGTTTCTTGTGATTTATGAATTACTGCTTTCATATATATACAGAAATTCCACCAAAAATTACCAATGTGAACTCCAAAGTTATCATTCATATTTTCAGATCAGAAATTAATCTCAGAGTTTGTCTTGTCCAACTTATTTCAGAAATGGAAGCCCAAATCAAGGACATTTGGGATTAATTCAGGATCACCAAGTCTAGTAGTTTTATGAGCATCATAATCAGTATTTACTGTGCCAGACTTCAGATATTGTTTCTCCTTTATTAGATTATCTTTTCTCACATTTTTCATTTGTGTGAGCATGTGTGTGCCACAGTGTGTGTGCGTGCGTGCGTGCGTGCGTGCGTGCGTGTGTGTGTGTGTGTGTGTGTGTGTGTGTGTGTGAGGTCAGAGGATAACTTGCAGCAGTTGGCTCTCTCCTTTCATCTTGGGAGTTCCTGGAAATGAGCTCAGGTCCTGACTCTTGACAGCAGGCTCCTTTTCCTACTGTGCCATCATGCAGGCCCCTGAAATTCTCTCCCTTATAATCTGTTTATTATTTGCATATATTCAAAGACACTGCAACCAAAGCAGTTACACAGTGAGGCTAAAAGCCATTTTTTTCTATGAGATATATTTACAATGACTAGGTCACCAGAGCCAAACTGTTTGTTTGATGCCTACAAAACCGCGCTCACCTATTTGCTGGTTATAGACAAAATTTGTTATCCAAGTTAAAGCCAGCCATGGTGGCACAAACCTGTAATCCCAGCACTCAGGAGGTAGAGACTGGAGGATCAGTTGGTTCACTGCTACACAGTGAGTTTGAGGCCAGTGGAAACTACATGGGACCATGTCTCAAAACAAAACAGACAAAAAGGGGAGAAAAAAACCAACCACAAGATCCCTGTGAAATTTTAAAAGCCCTGGAGTTTCCAAACAATGGTATAATCCATGACTGATTGAAGACATTGGTCTTTCAAAGATTGTCTTCAGTAAGATTGTTTATAAATAAAGCATGATCATATCACAGTGGAGTTCCAATTTCTGTATTTAGTAGGTGGTATTTATATAATGTGCCCATTGCAAATATTATGGGGTATTTTTTTATTTCTTTGCCATCCCACCAAAGTGAAAGGTGTGAAACATTATGGAATTGCACGCATGGGTATGTAATTTATGAATGTGCAGAAATTATTTTACACGGTTAACTTTAATGAGTGTCCTTACCCAAGAAAAACGAAATTAAATTACTTCCTCTATTTTTACATTCACAATCTTTCACTTTGGATGTACATGGGCAAGATAAGGTAATCCAGCAAATATTTTACAGTAATTATCAAATCTGAGAGCTTCTGCAGCAGAATCAGTCTTAACCATTTAAGAACATTTCCAAAACTGCTTTAAAACACATTGCAATGGCAAATTTCACAGTCCAAGAGTAGGCTGTTTACAGATATATAATAGTCTGTGTGAAGATCCGCTTATATTCAAACCATCAAGAAATATCTTTCCGTGTTTGGCATAGTAAGTGTTGGTAGGTAGAACAACACTTACTTGAAACCAAAGAAATGTTAAAGATGGGCCCTGAAACCCTGTTTTACTAGGTCATAACCTCAAATACCAAAGAAAATTCTCCGAATGCTTTCCAAAATCTGTGCTTCTGCCAAACACTGTTTCTCTTCAGTACAGGCCTTACTGCTCCACAGGAGCATATGACCCTATCATCCAACAAATTCTACTTGAAAGCTCAAGTACACATGCTAACCTACCCAAATTGCTAAGTCCATCTCTCTGTAAACATCTCTCTACCGAGTTTCTACCCTGACTTTCTACACTGCAATATGCTGCATTTCCCCAGGGTCGGTAGGTGGGAGTTCTACCATCTGTGACATTTATGATAGTCCCTCTTTCCTTTCCCTGGCCCTGGAGAGCCAGCCACAGCACTTCTGCTCTGCCTTCTCTTCCCACATCGCACCTCAGAGTCCTACTTCACATAAAGTGTCTGGCTACGACAAAAATTATGTTTATTTTTTCCCTTCAAACTCCTGCCTTAAGACTATCTGCCATTCCTTTGCCTGGGGGCCTGGGGGTAAGGAGAGGTTAGGGATGCCCTTCACAGTTTCACTGGCACTCAAGGGCCTAATAAGGGAGGGTGGGGTGGGGTAGGGTGGGGTGGGATGGGACCAAGCCCAGCGGAGTGGGGCGGGACGGGGCGGGGCAAGCTTGGCCTTTACTGCGCCACAGCAGGTGGGGGGTGGGGCGGTGTCGAACCGCGCCCAGCCCGGGTTTCGGGCCGGCTGGAGACTGGCGGCGAAGGCGAACAGGCCGCCTTCGCGTCCCGGGACGGGAACTCACCTTCTCTGAGGCAAGGGCAGGTGTCTACTTTAAAACTACTGTCCCCCCTCCCCGCCGCCGCCATAGTGGAGCCGCCAAAGCTGCCGCCGCCTTCTCCACAGCACCGGCAAGTGAGCAGGCAGGGGTGGAGGTGGCAGAGGAGGGAGGCGCCAGCAAGGCCGCTGCCGCTGCCGCCGCATAGGCGGCGGCGGAGGCGACAGATTAGGGAGCTTCCCGAGGGGAAGACATCGCCAGCTGATCTACAGCTTTCGGCGACGCCACCTCCACCGCCGCCGCCGCCGCCGTCGCAGCCTGGCGCGCACAATTGCCCTGGCGTCTGGATTCCGTTAGGCTTTTTTAGCACCGCCTTCTCTCTAGCTCCACCTCTCGTCCCTCGCTTCCTCTTTTCCAACTCGTGCCCCGTTCTGGCTCCTGGGGTCCACCAATAGGGGAGCCGTGCACCCGCAGGACGCCTCCCTCTTCCCCCGTGGCTCTGCATCACGGACCTCCCTCCGGAGAGGAAGAAAAGATGGCCAAGGGCGAAGGGCAAAAAGCGCGGGATGTAAAAACAAATGTCCTTATACGGTGGGGACTGAAGCGCTAATCTAACACCCCTTAAAAAATATGTCAGCGTATGTATTGATCCCACCTCCACAAAATATCTCTAAAAGACGTTTTCTCCTGTTTTATAAACCCGAGTACGGAAAATTGAAATAAGCAGAATCTGTTACTACTGAAATAAGCAGAATCTGTTACTACAGTTTTCATGGGGCCTTAAACAACAGCTTAGCCATCTAAATTACGGTAAATCTGGTACTCAGTGGAAGGACTGAAATATTATCTGTATTTTGAAGTAAGTGCCATTTATAATTATTTTCTAGAGAAATTGTTTTAAAGATAGAACAGTTTTATAAGTAACTAAATTTAAGATTTTTCATTTTTAACACAAAAATGCTTATTATCATACCCAAATTAAATTTGAAAGGTTCCAATTGTTTTCCAGCAATGAGACTTATTTTTTAATTTTAAAATATTCAGTTTTATGTTTGCGTGTGTTCGTGTATGCAAGTACATTATGAAGTACATTCTGAAGCTCAAGGAGATCAGACAAGAGCCCCTGGAACTGAAACAGGCTGTTGTGAGCTGCCTTGCAGGTGTTAGGAACCAAACCCAGGTCCTCTGCAAGAGCAGTCAGTGCTCCTAACAGCTAGGCCATTTTCCCAGACACCACAAATGAAATTTAAAGGAAACATTTTCATCCTTGGTAATAGACTATTTGAAGTAAATTACTGCTTATATTCTTTAGGTATTCCCACCAGTGTTCATCAACTCTGTAAGGGTCAATGCATCAAAAATATCTTTTAAAAGGAAACACATGCCAGGTATTATAAATCTGCCCAAGAACTCATGGCTGAGGAGTTCATAGGCCCCACGGGTGAGCCTACTACTGTCTTGCTAAGTGGACAAAATAGCAAATTGCCCTCTAAATTCCTATCACTATACCCACAGAGTAGTAAAGTTCTCAGACATGACAGAGGTTTCTTTGTGCAGTGAGTGGTTGGATATTAATGTAGAAACTCACAGCTAGTCAAAAAGTGCAGAGATAAGTGTCTGTGGAGTGCTCAGCCACAAATGGGACACGTGTATTACATCCCCTCTTGGCAAGGCTCAGGAACAATCAAAGAAGACCCAGAGGTTGGAGAGGACTAGTAAAACTGTCTTCTGACTGAGACAGGGCCATTTTCTACAGGAATTCTCAGCTTGCAAAGGATCTGTACAAGAAGGAAGGGGGCTTATTTAGAGCCCCAACTGAAGAGCTATTGAAAAGTTGGAGACTTCTGGGGTAAAGAGGGTCAATTTTCTTTAGACTGTGGCCGCTGATAGGTCCACAGTGCTCCAGCAGATGGCCCCACAAGCATGAATGTATGAGCAGCACAAATTGGACTCACTGGGTTGTTAAAACAAACAAACAAAAAGGGCATGTAAGTGGAAGGATTTAGGGGAGGAGTAAAGGGGGAATATGATTAAAAATACATTGAGGCTATGTATGAAATTCTGGTAGAATTAAAAAATACCGTATATTAAAACTTTTGAGTCTTATTAACATGAAGGAAACAGACTTTTTACAGAGTTATCCAGAGATATGCAAATACTATTTTCTTGCTAGTAATAGCCCTAGTCCCCTTGCTTGGAAAATAAATTCAATCTCATGTTTTCACATTATCCTGGGATATAGAAATGGAACAAGAAATTTGAGCAGCAGAGGAAGTAAACTACTTTAATGCCAGGTGCTACATAGAGTTCAGTGTCTAACACTAACACACTTTTGCCCTTAGTGATTTACTTTATCTCTGACACTAACCTCTGTTCTCTCTGGTTTTGTTTGTTTGTTTCATTTTGGCTTTTGGTGTATTTTAGTCCTGGAACAATTCTGGTAACAAAAATAAAGTTCCCCTTCTACCATCAAAAACCACTTGAGTCTTTTTCATAATATTAAAGTTTACCTGCAGTTTTAAAATTACTTGGCAAAAATTAGGAATTATTCAACCGGCTTCACATTGTGAATAAATAGTATTCTTTAGTTTTGATTGCTTACAAAACTCACCAAAATTTGGAACGTTCTTTGGATAGTATTCAGAACTGATTTCATTTGTTTAAAAGTTTGCTTGTAAGTTACATCCATGTTGCTACTTAAAGATGTAGTTACTCTGTGGTAATAGGGAGCAAACTCATCTATTCCCTTGTTAATAGACAAATCCAGCAGACTTGTGCAGTGTTTATTTTGTGTTTGCTCTCCTTTCCCGTTTTTCATTGCTTATTTTCTGTCATGTCTTTTCATAGCTATGGCATCTGTCCCACTGATCATTTTCCTCTGTGTCCATCCCTCCAGCCTATGTCCATAATGCTGTCACACATCACTAGCTTTCCTTGTTTGGTTGAACGAAGTTAGAGACATGTTTTTTTTTATTACTGATGTTCCTATTTCCTTGATCTCATCCCTTCATCGTCCTTACCTCTTCTGTCTCTCTGTCTTTTAATTTAACTAAAGGAATCAACAATACTAAATCTTATACGTCCCTGTGAAAACCATGTTATTTCATGGTGCCCTGTATTTTATCTGTTCTTTCACTTGTTGAAATGACCTGGGTCCTCCCGTAAGGTCTACATACTCCTTGAAACTTAGATAATAGTACATTTCTTCCAGGTAACCTATTCTATTTCTCTTTAGTTAATGCTGCCCTCTTATACACAACATTGGCTGCTTTTGCAGAGAACCAGGCTTCAGTTCGCAGGACCCACATGGAGGCTCACAACAGTCTATAACTGCCAGGAGACTAAGACTCTTTTCTGGTCTCTGTGGGAGCCAGGCATACATTTGGTTCATAGACATACATGCAAGCAAAACAATCATACATATAAAAAACAGTGCTGGAGAGAAGTCTCAGCCATTAAATCTATAGCTCATTACTGAAAAAACAAAAGTGATTTTTTTCTGGATAGAACAGAAATGATTAATTTTATCAACCGATGATTCAAAGGTGATTAGTAATGGAAACATGTAAAGTTGTTTAATAACACTGAAAGGAAGTCAAGTAGACATATTAAGGTACACAAGTAAAATGCATAAAGTAGTGTATGTATTTAATGCTGCTAAATAACTTACAAAACAAATTTGTAAACTGAGTGTGGTGACCATGATTGAAATCCTAGAACTTGGAATGCTGAGACAGGGAGATTGCTAATACATACAATGTGATACCCTGCCTCAAAAAAAGGAAGCAAAGAAGGAAGGCAAGAATGCTTTCTTATTGTTCCAAAAGCTGGGATATCTAGATTAAGACAATGGTATTTGGTGTCTGGCCAGGTCGAAACGATTTAAGCAAGCTAAAGGATGAATATTGTGTTCTTGCAGTAGAAGAACAGAAGAGAATGAACTCCCTCAAGACCTTTTGAAAAATTGTTTTCAGATTAGCATACAAAATAAACTGTGTGAGTGCACGTGTGTGTGTGCTCGTGCACAAGCTCATAAGTGCACTTGTTGTATGCATGTATCTTCAAGCCACACTAGTGGCAATGTTCTCAATATTTAATTACGTTCTATTTTTTTTATTTAAATTTTTTTAAATTTTATTTTCCAGTTTAAATTTGGATAATAAACAAGGTGCCACTTCTTTTTCTTAAATTAAAATTTTTACTTTGTGTGTATGGGAGTTTTGCCTGTATGCATGCATGTACACCTTTTGCACAGTACCTATGGAAGTCAGAGGAGGATATTGGATCCCCAGGAACTGGAATTACAGGTGGTTGTGAACCTGGGAATTAAACCTAGGTCCTCTGCAAGAGTAGCTAGTACTCTTAACTACTGAGCCATCTCTCCAGTCCAGGCTATCAGTTCTCAATAAGGTTATTCAGCACTGGGCAAAAAAGAAAAAGAACTACAGATATAGCATTTGAATATATGCACAAAATATATCTAAAATAAAGAAAAATATGTAGTAAGTTAAGGTTCTAATGGAGGAACATTTTTATTTTGGTTTTTCAAGACAGGATTTCTCTGTGTAACTTTGTAGACCAGGCGGGCCTTGAGCTCACAGAGATCTGCCTGCCTCTGCCTTCTGAGTGCTGGGATTAAAGGCATGCACTACCACTGCCATGCTGAATATTATTTCTTATCTTTCTTCATTTTTAACAATAATTTAATACTAATATATAAAATTGTGTTATCATAGAATGTACTTGGTTAGGAACAGATGTTATAGAAATTAAATCAAATGTACATTTATTGACATTGGTGGTTTTGAGTATATACTTAATTCAAAGTTAGTAATATAGAGGGGTCCCTGAACACACAAACTGGCTCACAAGCATCTGCACTTCCAGTCCCAGGGCATCCAACACTTTTTTCTGGCCTCTGCACACACACACGATACACAGGCATACATGTAGGCAGAACGCTGACACACAATAACAATCATATTTTGTACAAGATAAATAGGAGGGAGCTGGAGAGATGACTTAGCAGCTGAGAGCACTTGCCACTCCCACAGGACCTGGGTTCCATGGCCCAGCATCCACATGGCAGCTCACAGTCATCTGTAATTCCCGTTCTCAGGCATCAGACACATGTGGGGCACAGACATGCATGCAGGCAAAGCGTTAAAAACCCGCTATATTGTGCTTTTTTGTGTGTATGTGAACATGTGTGCACACAGGTATAGAGGCCAAAGGACAACCGCAGATATCTGTCGTCAGGCATAGTTGCCATTTTTTTAGAGGTACAGTGTCTCCCTTGCCAGGGGGTCAGTGTGAAGGGTTGGCTCATTGAGCCCTAGGGATCCAACAGTCTCTAACTCCTTACTGCTGAAATTGCAAGTAGATACCACCATGCCTGGCGTTTTGTATGTGGGTTCTGGGGCTCAAACTCAGGTTCTCGCTATTGCATGGCAAACACTTTACCAACTAAAGTATCTCACTGTACCCTCAAGGCTATGGGGAACGTTTTATAAAAATATATCTTCATATATAGTATACTTTAAATAATCTCATTTTTTTTGCTACACACACACACACACACACACACACACAAAACTTTCCTTGTCAGATAGAGACGAGTATAAAAGTAATATCTTAACATGTTTAGTATACAAATCTATTCCAAAACCATGCTTAATACTTCTCATGTCTATAAACACCACAAAATTTACATAAAGTTCTACTGGCTAACTTCAAGTATAGGGAAATGTTTTCCTTTAACTTAAGCTTACCTGTACTGAGAATTGGATTATACCACACAGTTTTCTTCAATTTCTGTAGCTCTGACAAATACTCGGATGAAAGGGTTTATTTGGCTTACAATTCTAGGTTATAGTTCATTATGGTGTGGAAGTCAAGACAGAAAATTAAGGATCACATCCACTGTCAAGAGCAGAGAAAAAACAAATACATGGCTCCTTGCTTGCCTATTTCCTACAGGTATGTGCTCAGCCTAGGAAATGGTGCTGCCCATAATGGACTGGGTCTTCCCATATCAGGTAACAATGACATCAGTCCACCAGAGACATGCCCACAGACAAACTTGATCTAGATAATTCCTCATTAATACACTTCTTAGGTGATTCTAGGTTGTATCAAGTTGACAGTCAATGCTGACCAATACATCCTTAAACTGAAGAAAAAGTTGTTCTGATTCTGGGAATATCTGTAAGTGAAAACTCTGAAGATGCTACTATAACCAAAACAGTAACTTACACAGCAATAACAAACACCTATACAAAATACTGTGGAGAACAACAGAAATTCATGCTATCCTTAAAGAGTTGATGATGCATAGGAAATGATGCCAGTCGTATTCCTATTTAGTTAGCCAGTCTATACCATTAAAAGAAATCCCAAGCTATTATGAAAATGGAGAGAATTACCAAAAATTCAAAACAACTACTTTGTCTGTATTAGATATGCTATGTATCCTAGGAGAAATTATCATGACTTCAGATACATGGTATGCAGCCATCTATCTAATGAAATTATTTTCCATGAAAAACAAACAGTAGTAAATTACATTAATCTTATTCAGATAACATGAATAATTGATGGCTTTGCCTCAATGATACATTGACACTCCCACTTTATTATAAAGATGTGGATCATATGGATATTCTGAAGGACAGTATTTGATCTGCTATCTGGATAACACCAATAATTGGACAGAGTGAGAAATAATTGATAGTTACACTGAAGTACTGGTATACGTGAGGAGTACAACTTTTTGAGATTTATGTCAGTGAAGTTTTGAGGGGTCCAATAGTTTTGGGAATATACTAGGACAACAAACTATAACATTTTTTGTGTTATCCACCACTAAGTAGAAAACACCACACCTAGACCTCTTTTTGTGAAGGTAAAATACTCTTAAGTTGGAATTGTTGCACTGAAACAATTACTGACTGAACTATATGCAAAAATGCCAACTTTGAGTAGGACCAAAATCAGGAAAAGATCCTGTAGCAGGTCCTAATTGGGATGAAAGTAACTCTGCTATTTGAGCCATATGACCTAATACAGTGGTTCTCAACCTTCCTAATGCTGGAACACTTCAATACAATTCCTCATGTTGTGACTCCCAACCATAAAATTATTTCATTGTTACTTCATAACTGTACTTTTTCTATTGTTATGAATCACAATGTAAACATCTGAAATGCAGGATATCTGATATGTGACCACAATGGGGTTGTGCCCCGCAGGTTGACAACCACCAATTTAATGGCTTATAATGGTATAAGAATATATGTGGAGGGAACAGAGTCCACATGCAATTTGTAATAACTATCACAGGAAATTTACAGCACAGTCTTTGATGGTCTGGAATAGGGATATGCTATCTGCATTGAAAAATTAGACATGAGTTCAAAAGGAGTCTCTGGCATATTATTGGGCCTTGGTAGAAACAGAACATTTGATCCTTTAGCAAAAAATGAGTGTAGAGAAGAAATTTCCCACCATAAATAGAATACTTTTAAATCCACAATATTATCTGTTTGAATGGGCCAAATGATAACTCATTGTATGATGAAAGTGGGTTTTTCTAAGATTGGAGTATGCAGCTCTAGAATGTACAAGGAAGCTGCTGGAGCAGGCTATCCCAGATTTCCACATTATTAATACTTGCACTGGTTTTGATGACTAGAGAAGGAAAATGTCCAGACCTGATTTAGGGATGGTACAAGGGCTCAAGGTGAAGGGCAGAGCATCTGACCATTTATTTTGTTTCAAAGCAAAGGTAGCATGTTTGTAAATTTATATGTAGTAGAAAATGACTTATCAAAATGATCTGAGAACTGCAGAGGGAATGACTGGAGTATCAGGTATAAGGTGTGGGGGAGGGGGAAGGCATGGAACTGGATGAATAGGGGGTCAGTAAACAGGGAAAATCTTTGTATTGTGTACTATTGCTTACTAGACAACATCTACTAAAAAAGAGATAGTAAGCAGCGAAAAGAAAGAATAATGCCATCAGTTGGCACCATCCAGTTATTAGCAGTCTACTAAAGGGTGAAAAATAAAAACCCAAATGCACAAAGCAATTGTCACTAACAGTCACTATGGAGGTCATAGCGCAGTAAAAGAGCATGAGTTTCCTGAATACATTTCTCTGCCTGGCAATTGTAGGACTGTGTTATGGTTTATTGTGCCATCATCTTTTACTTTTGGAACGCAACAGAAAATTTTCTGCTTCCATGACAATAAAGCCAGAGGTTTGAAAGCATAAGGAAAAATGTTAAAATATATTCTTTTCTTCTTCACCAACTCTAGTAAGTAATTAATCCCATAACTGCTCAATTTTGAAAATGTGACATGCCCCTCTTTCTCCCCTGCTATGTATGCCTGCATATAGACCTAGAATTTCTCTGAAAGGTGAGATGGGATACAGCAAAGAACTGCCAGAGAGACCACCAGAGAGAATTCAGGAAATCTTTCTGATAGGCCTAACTGAGGGACTTTAATAATCTTTTATAAATCTGACCTATCACCTATCCCCTTTAACTCATATAGCAGCAAAGTTTCAACTGCTTTGGTCCTCAAATACCCATAATTGCACAGGAAGGTAATGTGTGGTGTAGGTGAGTTGTCTTAACTAAACACCGTTTGGTTCATGATACTAAAGTATATTGGCATCGAGAAACACCCGGTGTTAATTACTAGCAAGAGTTCAGGGCCTCGTTCAGTAGCTATGGTACTGGTTCCACCTTTATGAGATGCTTGTTAAAGTAGTCAATACACCCCAAACTGAAGTTACTAATTATCACTTTGCTACAAATTGGAATCCTGATTAACATATGAGAGCTAAGTCAATGAGAGAGAACCACGTCTCCATCAAAGCAACATGCATCTGTTGCTTAAGGGCACTAACTTCTTTCTTATCATACACACATATATGTGTGTATCCATATACACACAACCAGGGACTCCTTTTCTACACTAAATAACAATGAGGTAATGAGTTGTATTTCCGTCCTTCCTCAGAGTACTAGAATTTAAAATGTAAAGCGACTGAATTTCCAAATAGACCTCCACATCCAAGAGACCTGCTAAGTAAGGTTATAATTGGTTAAGACATTGATCACAAGACAACTAGAGTGCCACTTTCAGAAGAGACTAGAGTCCCAAAAGCTCAGCTGATACACTCTGCCTTTCTATCCAGCTGTTTAACACAAAATCAAGCAATGTTTCATTTTACAGAATACACATGACTTAAAAGGCTGAAACCACTTTACATACCTCTCCATATTTATTTGTGTGCTTATTATTTATTTATTCATTTGTTTGTTTGTTTTGGAGACGGCGTTCCTTTTTTGTAGGCCTGGCTGTCCTGGAGCTTACTCTGTAGACCAGGCTGGCCTCAAACTCACAGAGATCCACCTGCCTCTGCCTCCTGAGTGCTGAGATTAAAGGTGATGCCACTATGCAAGGCTCAAATGTGTAGCTCAGGTTGGCCTCAAACTCATGATCCTTCTGCATCCCCCTCCTTCAGCAAATTTTCTAAGCATGCACCACCCTCTTTATTTATTAATAGTTCTCTATATTAAACATTCAAATACATACTATAGATGACTTATGTTGTCAGTAAATGACATTGATGAGCAATTCTAAAGGTTATAATATCACAAGGACATGGATTACAATGTAAATCTTTCCCTACAGTTACTGTATTACCCAAGACTGCCATCTAGTGAATAGAAATGATAATACCATACATCAAAGTTGTAGGGAATAACTGGACTACGTTTTGCAAGGATCAAACCTGGAACCTGGCACAGAGTCAGTCAGCATCCCCTGGAGTTCCCATAGCACAATCAGCATACTTTATTCAGTCCTTATAAACACCAATGGAAACTTAATGATGGCGATGAAACAATTTTAAGGTAATATAACTTGTTTGTGGATTTCGTATGAGAAGTTAGTGGGATAAAAGGGTAGATATTACCAAGATAAAAAAGGCAGCATTATGTCAAAAATTATGTTCACAAAGTCTTCACCAGTGGCTTTGCTCTGAATGTTTGTGTCCCTCAAAATTCATATGCTGAAACTGAATTCTCATTGGTGCATTTGCAAAGGTGGGACCTTTTGCAAATGACTAAATGACATTAGTGTCCTTGTAAAAGAGGTTTGACAGAGCTTTGTTTTTTGTCCCCTTTGCCCTTCTTCCATGGGAAGACACACCTGTGATGGATGAGCCTTTATTAGGCACCAAATCTACTGGCACTTCCATCTCAGAATTCCTAGGGTTGTGGGCATTATAGTTCATTCTTTATTACTGATGCAGGCCATGGAGTTAGTTCAAACAGATCAAAACACAAATTCATACACTGAATACTTTAAAATGTGAAAGTGTCTTGGAAACTGGGTCATGGGTATAAGATGAAGCAGTATGATGTGGTTTAAAAAAAACACTCCTCCCTCTCTATCACTGGGTTCCAGGGCTTCAGTTCACTGTTTACCTGTGGGTGTCTGTCTCTGCTTCCATCAGTCACTGGATGAAGGTTCTAGGATGGCACATAAGGTAGTCCTCAATCTCATTATCAGGGAGGGGCATTTAAGGTAGTCTCTCCACTATTGCTTAGATTGTCAGTTGGTGTCATCCTTGCAGATCTCTGGAAATCATACTAGTGCTATATTTCTCCTCAAACTTATAGTGGCTCCCTCTATTATGATATCTCTCACCCTGCTCTCCTCTATTCTTGCCCCAACTCAACCTTCATGTCCTCCTATCCCCTCCTCTTCGACCCCTCTCTTTCTCCCAGCTTCCTCTTACCTCCCCCCCCCCATGCTCCCATTCACCTCAAGAGATCCTGTCCTGTTCCCCTTCTCTGGGGGTACCATGCATATCTCTCTTAGGGTCCTCCCTGTTTCCCAGATTCTCTGGTACTGGGATTCTTGGCTGACACTCCCCTGTTTCATATCTAAAATCCATATATGAGTGAGTATATACAATGCTGTCTTTTTGTGACAGGGTTACCTCACTCAGGATGGTTTCTTCTAGTGCCATCCATTTGCCTGCAAATTTCAAGACTCCATTGTTTTTTTCTGCTGAGTAGTACTCCATTGTGTAAATGTACCACATTTTCTCTATCCAATCTTCAGTTGTGGGGCATCTAGGTTGCTTTCAGGATCTGGCTATTACAAATAATGCTGCTATGAACATAGTGAAACAGACTTCCTTGTTGTATGAATGTGCATCTTTTGGATGTATCCCTAAGAGTGGAATTTCTGGGTCTTGTGGTAGACAGATGTCCATTTTCCTAAGGAATCTCCACACTGATTTCCAAAGTGGCTGTACAAGTCAGCACTCCCAGCAGCAGTGGATGAGTGTTCCCCTTTCTCCACATCCTCTCCAGCTTAAACTGCCATTGGTGTTTTTGATTTTAGCCATTGGTTAGTACTTGGTTGGGAGATAAAATACTCATACCAAATGTTTTATTTAGCTTATACCTTGAAGTCACAGTCTATCATTCAGAGAAGTCAAGGCTAAAACCTGAGGGAAAAAATGAAGGAATGGTGCTTGGTCAGGCTCTGGCTTAGCTAGCTTTCTTGTATAGCTCAGGACCAGCTTTCCAGAGATAGTGGTGCTCACAGTGGCTGTACGAGTTGGCACTCTCATCAGCAGTGGAGGAGTGTTCCCCTCTCTCCACATCCTCTCCAGCATAAATTTTCATTGGTGTTTTTATTTTAGCCATTCTGACAGGAGTAAGATCATATCTCAGAGTTGTTTTGATTTGCATTCCCCTAATGGCTAAGGATGTTGAGCACTTTCTTAAGTGTCTTTCAGAGAGGGAGGAGTAGTAAAGGTTGTAGGGAAAAGGGACTAGTCAAAGAAACACACCCTGAGCAGAGTCAAAGAAACACACTTTGGCCCTGCAACCAGAACCAAAGAAATGTACCCTGATCCTGAAACCTGTGCCAAAAGAACAGACTTTGTCCTTGGAATCAGAGCCAGTGAAAGAAATGTACCCTGGCCCTAAAATTGGAGCCAAAAGGCTAAAAAGGACCAGAGAAAGAAACACACATTGGCTTTGAAACCAGAGCCAAATATGACCCTAATCCTGTGCAGAAAACTAACCAATCCCTGAGCAGAATTCTAGCCAATCTGAGCTCAGCACTAAAATCTAACCAATCCCCACCCTGGAAGCCCTATATAAACACCGTGTCTGTTCAGCTTGTGTCTGTTAGCACTACCAGGCTGTCCTCTGCCACAGGGCAGCCACTCTCCTGGATTCTTCCCTTCCAATATACCCCTTCAATGAGCTTTGGGTGAAGATCTTCTTTTGCGGCTGCGACGGAGCAGCAGAGGCGATCCTGGGCAGAGCAGAGCAGAGCTAGCAGGGCTGTAACACTTTTGCCGGGGAAACCTTCCTTTGGCGGAGTTGTTACACTCTGCTCCCCGCTCTCTGCTCCTCTCTCCGCTCTCCAGGAGCAGAGCTGAACTGTAGCAACTTCACCCGAGAAATCTCCTGCGGAGCAAAACCGCTATACTGGGCGAACATCCCCAGCTGGAAGACCCTGTCCTGCAGGAGCAGAGCTGATACACTGGGGAAGACTTTCACTGAGGCTGGGCTGTAAGCAGCTAAGTTTACTGCAACCTGTGGTGGTCCTTGGCTCCCGAGCTCCAGGATACCTTTCCACCTGAGTTGTGTAACACTCAGTATTCTGTGACTCCGAGTGCCAGAATACCAGACCTATCCTGATCTGCCCGAAATTCCAACAAAAGGGGCCAAGACTGTGCTGGTGAAACCCACAGAGACAGATGACCTGACAAGGGGGAGCTTTTGGACCCCAGACTGATAGCAGAGAGGCCAGCATGGGACTGATCCAGAACCCCTGAAAGTGGTGTCTCTGGGGCCTTGGGTAGTAGATCAGTATTTACCATGACATACGAATGAACTTTGGGAGCCCATTCCACATGGAGGGATGCTGTCTCAGCCTGGACACATGGGGGAGGGTCTAGGCCCTGTCCTAGATGAAATGACAGACTTTGGAGATCCACCACTGAGGGCCTTACCCTCCCCTGGGGAATGGTGTGGGGATTGGGTGGGGGTCTGGGGGACTGGTAGAGGGACAAGGGAGGAGGGGAAGGAGAGGGAGCTGGGATTGACATGTGAAGCATGAATGTTTCTAATTTAAATAAAAAATATTAGAAAAAAAGAAAAAAAACAAAGCAACAAAACACTATTTTGCAGCCAGGCATGGTGCAGTACATAAAAGGAAGAGGCAAGCAGATCTCTGTGAGTTCAAGGCCAGCTTGGTCTACATAGTGAGTTCCAGGACAGCTGGAACAAATAGTGTGATCCTGTCTCAAACAAAACAAAAACAATACAACCAAACACATGAACAAAAAGAAAAAAAACTGCTTTGCTGTGAACACAGCATTAAGAACAATTCTGGGCTGTAGATAAAGCTTCAGTATCTTTCTCCTGAGTGCAAAAAAGCCAATATGTCAATCAATTACCACCAGAGCTGACCAATCAAATTCCTAGGCTACTCAGTTTAAGCAGAAGCAGAAAATCTACATAGTGTCTATTCATACTATGGCACGAGAGAGAGAGAGAGAGAGAGAGAGAGAGAGAGAGAGAGAGAGAGAGAGAGAGAGAGAGCACATTGAATTAAACAGAATGCATGGAATTTCGTCAAACTCTTCTCATCTTTATTCTTCTGAGTGGCGGGAATGAATAATGATATATCCAAAGAGCACTTGTTGAGAATTTGAGAACTTAAGTGCCAGGAACAGTACTCCTTAATATATGGATATTTTTAAATATTTTACCTGTGTACATTTTAATTTCTATTTTATAGATGAAGAAATAAATTCCTGAAGAAAATAGTATTTCATTACATGTTTTTCTTTTATGTAGTAGATTTCTCTTGGACTTGATTTTTTGTGCTTAACCTTTTGTCATCATTTTTCCTTGCTATGAAAGGGCTACTTCCCACTTATGAGTCTAGCTATACAACACCCAAATGTAACACTCGCTTCCCATTAATTACATCTCCCCATTCTGCCATACATCATCTAACCTTTCACAAGTTTTGCTAGGTTAGCACATGGATTGAGGACAGATAATAGAACAAATGAGCCTCGCCAAAAATACAGAACATTCTCCTGCCCCAAGATGCTATTGTCTATGGCACCAAAAAATGTTTAAGCTTAAGCAAGTTGTTGTTCTCTAGAATGATAATTTTAAAGTTTGGTTAGCTGGAGGTTCCTGGTTTCAGGGAGTGCATCCCTATATGTTTAAGTGTTGCTTTTTTGAGAGACAAAAGGTATTTCCAAATAATTTTTGTAACTGATATATTGTTAAATAGGGTATGTTTGGTTGCACTCTGTTACAGATGCTGAATGAAGAGGGTCGGCTACAAGATCCAGGATGACAATACTTATCAGAGAACAGAAGGAACTGTATGACATTGTATGTGTATGTGGGGCATATAGGGTTAATCTCACAAAACTGTAAGAGCTATTTGCTATTAACATTAACAGGTTTTTATTAGGTGAGAAAAATGAAACACAGATCGTCTGAGTATTTTGTCTATATGAGGAATAAATGACAGAGCCAATATTCAATTTCAAATAGTCTGGTTTTCTCAACTCTGTGTGCATATTAGGCTCACCTGGAATATTTGTAAGATATATTTGTGTTCATACCTACCATGGCCAATTGAAAGAAAATTTCCATAGCTCTTAAAGTACCTGGACAGTTCTAATGCACTGTAAGACTTGAGAATCACTTTCTTACACCCTGAGGGAAATGGACAACATGGATTAACGCTTTGTTTTTCTTTTTAGTGTTATTGTTGGTTTTATTTTAAGGGACAGTAAAGCAGAATTCTAGAACATGCAGGAGTGAGAGATATCACAGCTAGAGTTTGGTGAACATTTTCTGCATATATAGAAAGAAGATATTGAAAATATTTAATAATTAGTATAAGACAGAAAGTCATCAGAACAGACACACAGGTCATATACAAATATGGTATAGGCTTATATATATGTATTAGTTAAATTTTTAAAATTACATACAATAGATATTTCCTGTGTAAAAAATTGAATTTATCCTTTTACAATAACTGCATCATTTTTTCACCATATGCAGTTAGTTTTAACCATATCCCTGCTTATGTCACTTTTTAAAAAATAAAATTAAGAAACGTAGAGTTATCTTCAGATTTGTGGCAAGTGTTGCTTGGTGAAATTGCTCATCCTAAAGTTACCAAAAAATGGAGAGTTGGAATTAATTTTAATGAACTAGAAATACTGTCACATTGTTGGTAGAAATTACCACTTTCCTTTATGTTCTTTGTAGTGCTCTTGGCCAGCCCTATTATTGAGCACAGAATATACATGAATCCTCTGGCCAGAACAACTTTGTACATAGTATTCTGTCAATGTAGGAAACAACGTATTGCTTTTTGTTTTACCTCATCCACTTTGGCCATAGAAGAAATGCTGACTATACTTGAATATTTGACTACCCTATTTTTCCTTACCTTTCACTGTTTATTCTCCCTTGAATGTCCTTGACATAGCTATATGTGCTTGGTGCCAGGTGTGCTTGCTCCATTCCACATACCTTACAATTCTATGTCTTCTGATTGCAGGCACAGTTCCTAGCTTGGTGTTTTACCTTGGATTTGATTTGTGTGTGAATTCAGGTTTCTAGCTGCTTTCAAGTCTAGATAAGTAGGTATTACATACATTGCCTGGACTTTTTTCTCCTAATATTTTTCATCCTTTTTCATATCTGTGGGCATCTGTGGTATTCAGGAAGTAAAAATGCTACCAAAACAGGATACTCTCTACAGAGCATAGAAAATAATTATGTTTGATTATTTAATAACCATACTTATGTCATGCACATAGGCAATCAGCGAGATTGCTGTCAAAAGGCAGAATACAACAAATATATCTTAAACATCTATAAGTGGCTTTGAGGTGCTTGAATTAGGCAGCATTTCATTTCACAAAACAGAAAAAAATGTTCCAATGAAGTGAATAGAAGAGTTACAAACAAAGAGAAGCCGAAGAAAGCATACACAAATAACAAACTTGAATTAGTTGTTTTAAGGTTCTTTTGCAGAGGATATATACAGAGAACACAACAAAAGGCACTGATTGGTTACTTTTAGGTTACTTCAGGCTACTTTTGGGGAGACAGGGAGGAGTTCATTTTCATTCCTACTGTAACTGGCCTGTTTGAGAAATTGTGTTTTATCTCTCAGTTTTGGAAGGTCAGATAACTTGCTTCAGTATGAGTAACAATATTTCGATATTTATATACTTTGCTGGGGCTTCCTCCAGGAGCATAGAATCCCAAACAATGGCCTCCTATAATTTTTATCTAATAAAAGTAGGACATTTGGCACAGGTTATACAGGAGTTTTTAACTAGTACAAAACATATCTTTCAACGCAAATTTAATGTTTCTTTTTTTCACTTCAGCTCATCCTAAATTCATCTGCAAATTGAGGTAGCTGAAGTCCATAAGATTCACAAAAAGAAGAGTTGCTCCTCTTTAAGCAAATGATTACACTTTGAGACGACACCTTGGTTAGTCTCTTAAGGTGCTAGGGAGGTTTTTCCTGGAAACTTATGTTTTATAAGTCCACACCCTTATAAAGAGTTATTTACATTACAAATGTTAATTTTAGTGATCTTTGTTAATTAGGCTTTACAAAGAAAGGCTCTTGGAAGGAAGAAATGCTTTATCTTTTATAAACAGAACTTTTACAGTAGCTCTGTTATCACCAACCACAGGGCCTTAGAGACAAAGAGAAGTTATAGACGCTAGACAATCATATCGTGCTTCTATAAATCAAAGATGTTGGTGATAAAATACTAGAAATTGGCTAGCATTCATATTAATTATCTTCTCACTGTGAGATAGAAACACTCAAGGGAGGAAAGGTTTTAGTTTGGCTTACAGTTTGAGGAGATACAGTTGATCCTGGGAGGGAAGGCATTGAAGCGGGGGCTCCATCCACGGCAGCGGGGGGTCCATCCATGGCAGCGGGGGGGCCTCCATCCGTGGCAGCAACAACAGTGCATAGCAGCTTGTTGATGCATAACTTGGGCTAGGTAGCAGAGATGAAATGGAAGCAGGTCCAGGCTATAACTCTCCAGACCTGCCTCCAGTGATGGACTTCATGGGCTCAGCTCCACCTTCTCAGAGTTTGGAAACCTCTCCAAACAGCACCACAAGCTGGGGGCCAACTGGTCCAACACATGAACCTTATATTCAGACTGTAGTGTTCCTTCGTAGGCTCATGGCTATCTCATAATACAAATATATTCAGTCCAACTTCAAAAACACCCATAGTCTTAATATTCTCAACATGAGTATGAGGAGATCCAAGTCTGTAAAATTCAAAGTTTCAGGCAAACTCTTAGCTGTAAGCTCTAGTTAAAAAAAATCCAGGGATGGAGAGATGGCTCAGTTTATGAGCACTAGGTGCTTTTGCAGAGGACCTAGGTTCAGTTCCTGGCACCTATATGGCAGCTCACAACCATCTGTAAATCCAGTTGCGGTGGATATAACACCGTCTTCTGGCCTCCGTGGGGAGTGCATGCACCTGCTACATTTACATGAAGGCAAATGCCTATATACATAGAATAAAAATAATTTAAAGAGAATAAAAGATCCAAGTTACATACTTCTAATATACACAAAATATGGCACAGAATAAATATTCCTGTCTCAAAAGTAAGGAGTGGAAGAAGAGCAAGAGCAGACATAAACAAGATCAGAACCCCTCAGAACAATCGATTTCTGCAGCTCCATGTCCAGTATTAGTGCTCATGATGGCATAATGTAGGTTCTGTTAGGTTTGGGTAACCTTGGCTTTCCAGCCTTGCTTCCTGCAACATACATATTCTCTCTGTTGGTGTGACTCTACTCAATGTTTTCCACTTTCCTCAGCAGATGTTCAACATTTCTGGCATCTTCTTTATCCTAGTGTCTTCATTGCAGCCTTAGGGCTCACTTTAACAGCGGCATACAGCAGCCTACCAGGGCTGTTCTTCAGGGTGTATAACTGTTAAACATCGCCTAGCCTCACAGGCTTTTCCCTCTCAAGTTTTGGGTCAAACCTTCATAATCACATGACCATTGCATTTTGTATGCTTGTAAAACTAGCACCACATGGTGTACTTGTGGCCTCCAAGTGCTTGAGTGGGTAAACTAAGGAAACCATTTCCCTGTTTGAGCAAAGTACTCTGGAGGGTCTTCGCATTTCAAACATTCTACTTTTAATTATTAATTTTATTTATTTTTATTTTTATTTTTTTGGCTTTTTGAAGCAGGGTTTCTCTGTATTGTTTTGGAGGCTGTCCTGGAACTTGCTCTGTAGACCAGGCTGGCCTTGAACTCACAGAGATCCGCCTGCTTCTGCCTCCCAAGTGCTGGCATTAAAGGCGTGGGCCACCAATGCCCAGCTAAATAAATTGGTGCAGTATCTTTGAATTTAGCCTCACTCAAAATTTCAGAACATGTAGATATTATACCCATATTATCTGCCAGAATGTAACATGAGTGACAAGAGACTATTACCAATAAAGCCCTTTTTCACTTCTGAAACCTAAAGTGTCAGACCTTCATGTCCACTGCTGTATGTGGGTTTTGGTTTTCTGTTTGCTGTTAAGTTTACTATCTTTGGGTGCATGGGGGTTTGAACCCAGGGACTCTCACATGCTAGGCAAATCCTCCAGTCATGAGTTCCAGCCCAGGCTGCGTTTTGGTTTTCTCAACTTTCACCAGAATGGCCCCTTAAGTTCTCCTGACTATATTTGGGGGCTTTCTAGTTTGTAGGCCCGAACTCTTCCACATTTTTCTCCTAAACAATTTCTGAAGACTTTGAATCACATGGCCAGGTTTAACATAGCTGTGAGCCCACTCAAGGTATCAATTTTCTACATTATTTACTGTTATCCTCACCATAAGAGAATAGTTGACAGAATCAACTTAAGGGAGGAAGGATTTAATTGGGCTCAGAAGGTGTGAGGATATATAGGCCATCATAGCAGGGAAGGCACAGTGCCTTGGGATCTACCCAAGATGGCAAGAGCATATTTACCTCCAAGGCAGAACAGAGTTTAAAAAAGAAATATGTAACTTTACTCATTACAATTCTATTTAGCCTTCTGCTAACTTATAGTCAAGTTATTTTGGAAGGTATGTCTGCTTTCCTCACTATATCGGTATTGAGACCAGTTGCCACAAGAGGTTCCTGTATCTGTAAGTGGATCAGGAAGAACATTGTGTTTGTTACCCCAGGTATATTCTACACATCTGTTTGTCTTCATTTTTAATACACTACTTATTTATTATTCAACTACTAGGTCTCATAAATTGCCCTTTTATGACTACTAATCTCCAATGATTTATTTTAGTTTTTTGAGACAGGGTTTCACTGTGATGTGGCTGTCCTGGATCTCACTCTGTAAACCACGCTGGCCTTGAACTCACAGAGATCTGTCTGCCTCTGCCTCCTGAGTCTTGGAATTAAAGGTGTGTACCACCACTACTGGGCAGGATTTTGAAATCTTAAAATTATTTTGTTATTAACTAACATCACTTTATTGTGATAAAAATCACCACAGAGCTTTATTGAGGTGACCACTCAAATAAGCATTTGCCTAGTCCAAACTCTGTACATCTCAGTGAACTTCTTCCCAGTTAAACTGGCCATTGTGAAGCCGTGGAACTTCCCTTAGGGTTTTACATTTCAACTATCTGTTACAGTTTTGGACACATGTCCTCCACAAAAAAGAAAAAAAAACTATGACAGAGTTGAAACTAGAAAAAATAGCATTATATCCTCATTCATGACTCACGTGTTTTTTGCCTGCATTCCATCCTTCTTCATCACTGAATATTACCCTGTCTTGGTCTCCTTGTAAATGTCATGCTCTATATACACGTAACACACACACACACACACACACACACACACGCCCAAGCACATCCACATAAGAAGGAAAACATGCAGTTTGGGTATCTCACTTAGTATACTTTCCAAGTCTATCCACTTTCCTGAAATTTTCATAATTTCTTTTTTCTTTATAGCTGAATAATGTTCTATTTTGTAAATGTACCATGTTTTCATTATCCATTCATTTATTAATGGTCACCTAAGCTGGTTCCATTTCCCTGTTATGGTATGTAGACTAGCAATCAATATGGATGTTAAAGTATCTCTATGGTAGGATATTTACCACGTCAAACCAGTCAGAATGGCTATCATCAAGGAAACTGACAATGTAAAAAATGTGGAGAAAGAGGGATCCTTCTTCTCACTGGTGGGAACACAATTAATATATTATTGAGATCATATCTACTAAATATTTAATTCTCAGTTTATATATGATGAAGTTAAGTAACATTAAACTCATATATATAGTACATGGAAAAATCAGGAGGACTACAGATGAGGTAGTCCTGTGCTCTGTCCATTATTATACAGTATTATCCCTAGAAGTAAGAGATACTTTTTTAGAAATAAATTACTATTAACTGCAAAATTAATGCTCTTCTTAATCCTGGAAAGATGGCTACAAAAACCCAGGTAGAAAAAATAAACATACCTTTAACTTGCCTTTTACCTCAAGTAAAGGTTGTCCTTTGGTATCTTTCCAGATAGTTCACATGTGTGGCCACATGAGTACAGCTTTTCCAGTTGTTTTTCCTCCAGTCTTTATCGACTTTGAAGAAGCTGATATAAGGTACTGTTAGCTGCTTTTCCTCTTGATCTTGCCTAGGGCTTAGAGCTCAATTCTGTAGAAAGGTAAGAAAAAAAGAGAAATTCAAGCTTTCAGAACTAAATCACTCTCCCAGATTGCAGAGAGCAATGCCAAAGACTGGCTATATTAGCACATTAGATTATTCAGGTAGTTTAATATTTGTTGGGAGACAACTTTTGGTTCATCATGGCTTCTAAGAACAAATAGATTTTAGTTACTTATAAGTAGGTCCTAACTCCAAGTACCTACCTAACTGTGCACTAAAAGGACACATGCTAAGGCTTAATGCAATAGGTTTGTAAGCCCCATTACTTAAGAAGCTAAGGCATGAAGATCAATCAGACAGTCAAGGTATACCTGAGCTCAGGGTGTATTGAAAATCCATTCAACCACCTTAATGAGACATATCTCAAAGTAAAAAGTGAAAAGAGGGCTGGGGAAATCGCTAAGTGGCAGAGCACCTGAGAAGAATGTCTGGTGACTTAGATTTAATACCCAGTACTGAAAAAATAAAATAAATACAGGAAATACTGAAGACTATTCGAATCCAATCCATTTCAGAATTAATATCAAGCTAAGCCAAACAAGATGGAACTTAGTCTGTGATTCTTCTACCTTCACCTCTTAGAAGTTTAAAAGTACAGCCAGTCAAATGAGATCAGCAGCAAGCCACTACCTCTTGATTCTCAGGTCCTGTATGGTATTCGAAAACTGAGGCCTTGCTAATGATCACACAGTGAATGATAGTATGCCAAGGACTGGTAAAGGCAATTGCTATATTACTGAAAGTGTTCTACAGATTCAATACAATAACCCTCCCTAAATTTAATGGCATTTTTTCACAAAAATAGAACATCAGTATCTAAAATATATATGGAAGCATAAAAGACTTTTGAATACTCGAAGCCATCCAGAGTAAGTCAAAGGTGAAATACTGGGGATAGCACAACATCTCATTTAAAATTGTTCTACAGAACTGTGTGTTTGTGACTGGGCACACATTTTCATAAATACCTATCATACAAAATGCAACATTATAGCAATTACTAATTTGCCACTTTCATTTACCTTTAAGAAATAGAAAATAGGGCCCACAAGATGGTCTAGTAGGTGTCTTAGTTATTCGATCACTGTGACAAAACACCATAACCAGGGAAACTTATAAAAGGAGGTTATTGGGGCTTATAATTTCAGAGTGTGAATCCATGAACATCATGACAGTCAGGCATGGCCCCGAAACAGTAGCTGAGAGCTTACATCCTTACCCGAAAGCAGGAGGCAGAGAGAAAGCTAACTGTGCATGGCTAGGGCTTTTGTAACCTTAAAGCTGGCCCCCAGTGACACACCTCCTCCAACAAGGCCACACCTTCCAAACAGCTGCACCGGCTAGGGGCCATATGAGCTTATGGGAGCCATTCTCCTTCAAACCATCATGGTGGGTAAAGATGCTTGCCTTGCAGACCTGATGACTTGAGCTTGATCCTCAAAAACCACATAAAGGTGGAAGGAGAGAACCAAACAAGTTGTCCTCTGACTTCCACATACACTCTATGACACACTTGAGCTCACACACAGTTATATACACACACTAATAATAAACAAATTAGAAATGTTCAGGACTGGAGAGATGGCTTTGCTTTTACAGAGGTTCTGCGTTCAGTACCCAGCACTCATGTTGTCCAGCTCACAACTGCCTGATAACTCCAGTTCCAGGAGGATCACATGCCTCTGACCCCCACGAGCACCTGCATCCACATTCACATACACACATGTAGACATATCTACACACAATCAAAATAAAGACTAGCTAATGTCTTAAAAATGTTACCAATTATATATACTAGAGTTAGCTACGACAATGGCCTACGTTGCATTTCACAGCTGTAGAAATGTAGAATTATATGTAGAATTATGCATTCTTACATCACTGAAATACATTTATATGTGTAATATTTCCCCCACTAAACGAACTTTGATATTTCAACATTTCAAATGTAAAATATATATTGAAATTAGCATGCAAATCTAACATATATTTCTTATACTATTCCACGAATAATGTACAAGGAGATCTGTGATAGATGTTACATTTCCAAAAAATTGCAAAGTTATGATACAAAATGTCATTTTCACTAAATCAAAAATTCAGAGGGTTTAAAGTGTTTTCATTCACTTATGTCTACTTAATTTTTTTTTCTACAACAGGCTAAGCAACATCACAAATCTCAAAATTTGCCTTAGAAGCAAGCAAGAATTTTCAAACTAAGGTAGTCCCAGAAGTTTTATTCACTTCCCTTTCAAAGACAGGAGATCCTGGGTTGGGATCTCAGAGTGAGGAACAAGAGGAGGCATCAGAAGCAGCATTATCTCCCCCTGGTTGTTTCGCTTCTACCCCCTGCTAACTCCGAATGAATGAAGGATGGCACCTAGAAACAATGAAAAAAGTTGTATCTGGAGTGCTAATTGACTAGTTGGTAGAGACTCCTAAAGCCATTACACTTGGCAAAGAGCCTATAGTCAAGCAAAAGCTCCCTGAAAACCAGGTGGTGGTGGTTCACGCCTTTAATCAAGCATTTGGGAGGCAGGAGCAGCCAGGTCTCTGTGAGTTCCCAGGCCACCCTGGCCTACATAGCAAGTTCTAGGACAGCCAGGGCTACAGAGAGACCCTGTTAGAAAAGCAAAGCAAAACAAACAACAACAACAAAGTTCACCAAAGAAGACGACTGTGTAATTACCCATGTCCATCCAAAGCCGCATAACACATTGCTTGGAATAGCCTAAGTTCATGTTCTTAAATTTTACACCCGTCGTCTTTCCCCTCATGCCCTTCCTCTTTATTGCTATGGTTCTTGCTGATGTAAACATCTTATGTACCCCAGGCTGGTCTCCAAAGCTCCATCTTCCTGGCTCAGTATCCTGAAAGTTGGGATTATGGGTGTGTGCCACCATGCCCATCTTTTCTTTTCCTCAAACGTAAATTTGAAATTCTTCATGCAGTTGGAATGTTTGGTGGCAACTGGCTGAAAACACAAAATCAAGTGTGTGGCAAACAAGTTGTATGGAAAACCTTTCTCTTTTCTGGTAACTAAGCAATGCTGTAGAATAAACCGGCCTGCTCTAGCCATCTGGCTTAAGTCACAAATTGAAGCTTCTGTTCAGTTCAGGACAGCCGAGACCTAACCCTACCCACAAGGATACTAGTACATAGTCCAGTGGAGGCCAGAGAACAATTTGTAGGAGTTGGCTTTTTTTCCTTCCACCTTCTGGGTTTCAGGGATGACATTCAAGCCCTGGGCTTTGGCAGCAAGCACTCTTAACCTGCTGAGCCATCTTGTCTGCTCATGTGTGGGAAGCTTTGATAGCTCTACAAGATTCTCTTATGCACCTGCCTCAGTACGGTCCATAAATGTATTACTCCAGGGTGTGTGTGTGTGTGTGTGTGTGTGTGTGTGTTTGTGTGTGTGTGTCTGTGATGAAACTAGAAAACAGATCACAAGAGCAGAAAAAGAGGTCTTATGGAGTGAGTAGAAGAAAGAAAAAAGAGGGTAACAAAATGCATGTCATATGAAAGCAGAAGAGAGGGACAGTGGGAGGGGGCAAGGAATTGGAGGGGGTGGGGAGACAGAATCAGCAAAAACTATGTATGAAAAGCCCGTAATGAAAATCCATTACTTTCTATACAATTATATACAACTAAAAGGGGTTTACTACACATCAATACACAGACACACCCCTCAGTAACATGAATAAAGACTAGGCCAGTCATCAGAGGCTGCCTTCCAAACCGATTTACTGGTGGGGAAAGGAGGACGGGGGGGGGGGGGCAGCGGGGGGGCGGGGGAGCAGGGAGGTACGACAGGATCCTGCACCTAGCCACATCTGAACTTTAAGCATAGATGATTAAAATTTGGGAAGGCATGCACACTCCTGAAGGCCTTACACTGATGGTGGTCATCAACGGGGCCTCTAGACATTGGGTTAGGCCAGTAGTTGAGCTGCCCAGTGCCAGCATCAAACGCAGCTTCAGGGTTCCTGACTCACTTTAGTTCTTAGGCTTTTTTTCAGGTTGGAGGTGGTTTAACTCCTGGACCTTGGGAGGTTGGGCAAATGGGATTACAGGAGCCCCTTCTGCGAACCAGCTCCTGTAATCAGGCCAAGGGTCTTCAGCCAGTCCAGCCAGGGTGTTTCCCAGCAGACCCTAAAATCTGCTGACCTTACACAGTGGCATAGCCAGAGTAGGTGGTTCCGGAATTTGGCAGCGAAGGAGGTCTGTTCGCCTGGTATGTGACTCTTACATCTCCTGTATGTAACCAGGTGACAAGGATTTCCTTAGATTTTGCCCTTAGTAGCCTTTTCGGCTCTAGCCCGAAAATAGGAGATCGAAAGCAATGCTCCGTGTACTGCAAGCAGCTATTGCTACCGCCCGCCCAGCAGGACCTAGGGTGTTCAACACCAGGACAGTCGAGGCCAGCGCTGCTTGGGCCGGCTGAGCAAATGCACTCAAGACCACTGGCAGGCTCCAGTGGCCTGCTCCCCTGCGGGTACACGGCACAGCTACTCACCGCGCGCGCCTTCAGCTCCAGCACCTCCGAGTGGTCCAGCTTGGCCTGCATGTGTGCAGATGGAGAAAGGCAATGATCCAGGACGAGTGCTCCCGGAACCACCCTCTAGTAGCCCCACGTGGCGTCCATCCAGTCGCTAGCCGCATCTCGGCGGCCTCGGGCAACAGCCCCAACTCCCGCAGGCTCTCGATCCTTGCGAGCAGTTTCTTCACTAGGGCCTTCCGGGCGTCTGGGAAGCATAGCGCTGAGTCCTGGACTCTCACAGCGTTCCACTTTCCCTCCTACAGGCAAGCACCTTTAGGTATCCCTGCGCCACCCAGTGGTCCTCAATTTTCTTGTCGGCAAGGTACCGTGGATTGCATGCCAGGTACATACTACCAGGAACCCTAGCAAAGGCACTGTCAGCTCTCCTTGCTATACAACCCACTTGAGTATTTCAAACATAAAATGAAAAAATTCTAACTAGCTTAAAGGCTACAGTGAGTTCCTGGATTATTATTAATGTTCAACTAAATCTATACTAGAAATGCCATAATTAAAATGTAAAAGTCTAGGGAACAGAGAGATGGTTTACCAGGTAAAACTGCTTTCCATATAAACCTGATGGCATGAGTTTGATCCCTCAAACTCACGTAAAGATGGAATGAGAGAACCAGCTACACACACACACACACATACACACTCACACTCACACGCTTTACATTTTATTTTGAGACAGGGTATCACTAAGTTGCCTAGGTTGACCTTGAGCTAACTCTGCAACCCCAAAAGCCTTTGAAGGTGAAAATCTTTTGTCCTTGCCTCTGCTCTTTAAAAAACTAGAAACAAAATTCAGAATAACACAGATACTTTGAGGGATGTGGGAGAAACTGAAACATATTGAAAGGTTTTAATGAAACTGGACACTGGATTCTGAGGTGTTCATTTTAGTTATGCCTTATAATTATATAATCACAAAATATTTATGAGTACTGTATTGCTCTATTGGATAGAAAACAAATTAGTTATTTTAAGTGGCTGTTAAATTATGTAAAGCTTCCTGTGGATACATTTTCATTTGTATTATATAAATATGTAGGAGTAAATTACTAGATCTTAAGGCATAGTAACATACATGTGTGTATACATATACACATGGATAATTAGAATACACAATTATTTGTAGTACTGGAGATAGAGACTAGGGTCTCATACATGCCCATCCAAGTTATACTACATTATTTTAAAATATAATTTACACGAAATACTAAAATCTTAAAATATACCATTGTTTTGGCAAAGGCATGCACCCCTATAGCCTATCTGCTTATCAAAAGAAGAGACCATTTGTATCCCCAGAAAAAGCATTCTTTCTGCTCTTTGCAGTCATCTTGTTACTCCCAACCCTAGAGGACATCATGTGATCTGTCATAAAGTTTGTTTTAAGTTGTCTAGAATACCACACAAGTTGAATCATACAGCATCTCTCCCTCCCTCCCTCCCGCCCTCCATACCCCCCCTCTCTCCGTGTGTGTGTGTGTGTGTGTGTGTGTGTGTGTGTGTGTGTGTATTTCAACTCAGAATAATGCTATTGAGACATATACAACATGGCTGGAATACTGTTGCACTATCAGCATTTAGCTCTTTAAACATTTCTGAGTTCGATTCCATTGTGTAAATAGACCATAGTAGCTTTATTGATTTTTTTCTACTGATTATCACTTAGCCCATTTCCAGTTTGGGCTATTATAGATGAAATTTGCTATGGATATTTTGGGGCATATGTTTTTATTTGTCTTAGGCAAATATTGAAGTGTGAATTACTGTACCCTAAGGTACATTCATGTTTAATTTTTACTTTGTGGTGCTGGGGAGTGAAAGTAGGACCTCATTTTAAAAACCCAGGAAAGTGTTCTACCACTAAGCTATAACCCTGTTGACTTTTAGTTTTCTAACAGGGTTCCACTAAGTTGCCCAAACTGTCAAACTGGCTTTTAACTCATACCACAACACAGGCAGGCAGGTCTTGAACTTGTGATCCACCTGGTTCGGCGTCTGAAGTAACTGGGATTGGATCAGATGCTTTTAAAGTGACAGTTCCCGTACCATTTATTAAACAGTCCATCATACCCCAGTGTCCTGAGTCACTTGGTGGATCCTTTTAGCATTTATGTAATTCATGTAATTCCTATGTATGAGGCATGTACCTTGGATCGGGAGCTCTATCTCAGTGCCATGCCTCTACAGGACATGCCTGCCAGCACTACTTCTCTGTTTTTATTCAGTAGAGTTCCTCCTACTTATTCAAAATTAAAATCAAGTGATCTAGATGAGCACTGGTGGCACACAGCTTTAATCCAAGAATCCTGGAAGCAGAGGCAGGCAGATCTCTGTGAGTTCGAGGCCAGCCTGGTGTATAGGGCTAGTTCCAGGACAGCTAGGGCTGTTACACAGAGAAACTCTGTCTCGAGCAACCAAAACAAACAAACAAATAAATAAGGAACTCTATTTAAAATCGTGCTAGATGTATGCGATCATTTGTGAAGAACTTGTACCTTATTTACATGGAATCACTGCATACCAGAATATATGCTCTTTCAGTTGTTCAAGTGTCCTTTCTTGTCTTTCAGAAGTTTGCAAGTGTTTTCCTCTAGTTAGGCAATATGGATCGGAAGCCACTGATTTGGGCTGAACCCTTGCAGGAGGCTCCAGCAGACAAGATCAATGAATGGAGTTTCTCTCGCCAAACTGAATGTTGAGAATGACACCATTTTTTTCCCTAAAAATAGGAAGTTCCAGTCATCCTGAGTCAAGGTAACAAGGAAATCCCTCTACTTTGGCCTTTACAAAGAAAGTGACCTTGAAGCACTAGTGTTTTCTCCAGTCCCTCTGTCTATAATGCCTGATGACAAACCGCAGCTCAGCCCATGAAAGCACACATTTAACTTTATAGAAGGAGGTATTGCCAGATTTTCATTTTTTGCCTTTAATATCTCCTGGCACACTTCTTGCCAGCATTCTTCCCTGGTAACCGTAAGTAACTGAGTGTAATGCTAACTGGCTTGGAACTCACTATGTAGATCAAGCTGGCCTCCTACCCACAGAGATCTGTCTGCCTCTAGAACACTATGGCACCACACCCAGACAGCCATTCATTGATTATTGATTGATTTATTATTCTTATTATTAACACTTTCATACATTTATATAAATAATTTTAGTTATTTTCACCCTATATCCTTCTCTTACCCCTTCCTCTCCCTTTGAAATCTTTCTTACCAACAAGCATTCCCCACCCACTTTCATATATTCTTTTTGTGTATTATCTTTTTATTTATTTTTCACAGAATCCTTTTATTTTCTTCCAGAGAGTCATGTGCCATTCTTGGGTGCCAGAAAATTAATTTAGGTGGATGACCACCATCTCCCTGCAGGAAGCCAGCAAAGCTTACACAACAGAACCGGAGGCCAGGTGTCCTGCTCAAACCTGTCGCAAGATCTACTTATCAAAACTAGAAATCGCTGACAGGGTGACAGCCTGAGAGCATGTGTTTATGAGAGGTTGCCGAGGACACTGCTCAGAGATGAAATTGGCAGCACTGATGCTGTCATTTTCCACAAGCTGTGGTATGGAATTCAGGAGCTAAAGAGGGTGCACAATGCCCGCAGAGGGGTGTGTGTGTGTGTGTGTGTGTGTGTGTGTGTGTGTGTGTGTGTGTGTGTGTACATGTGTGAGCATTATGGGTACATGTTTTTAGACACCCCTGTTAGTAGAAAGACCCCAGGCATGTTGGGTCTTCTCTTCCCATGGGAAGGTCATGGGAAGTAGGAGGATAGTTCAAATATGAAAACTGGTAGGACTGAGGGCAAAGACCATTCCAGGCCCAAGAGGTTTTCCAAATCAGTGAGAAGACATTCTGGTCAAAGACTAAGATTTCAGGTGCAGCTTCCCTTACACTCAGAGGCACTCTGCATTTAGCTTGGGTCAGCAGCAACAGCAAGGCCTCCCTGATGTCATACTTTCCATATGACAATCCCAATTTTCTTTTAGTCCAGAGCTGGATCTGCAGTAGGGGGGTCACAAATACTACCATACATGTTTTTTTCAGGGCTCATAAGAAGTTTTATGGGGAGACTAGCCTGTTTGGGGTCTCCCAAGAAGCCTGACCTGATAGGGACCCAGAGAAGAGCAAGGGTGCACATTACTCTTCAGCCAATATGGCTGGGAATTTTTTTTAGCCTTGGTGACTGAACCCAGAGCCTTTTGCACATCATACAAGCACTCTAACACAAAGATATAAACTCTTCTTTGGTTTTTTGAGACACAGTTTCTCTGTGTATCCCCAGCTGTCCTGGAACTGTAGACCAGGCTGGCCTCAAACTCAGAGATCCTCCTGCCTCTGCCTCCCAAGTGCTGGGTCTAAAGTAGTGAACTTCAATGCCTGGCTTTTTTCACTAGTTGGCCAGGTCATAAGGTCTTACTAGGTTGCCAAAGATGGGCTTGAACTTATTCTCTAGCCCAAGCTAACCTTGAACTTGTAATCTTCTGACTACCTAGGATTTCAGGCCTACAGCATTATGATTGACTGTCTTATCAACTAATTAATTTCTGTGTATTACGCTGGGGATTGAACCTAGGGTCATGAACAAGCTAGGCAAGTACTGTGCCACCGATATACATCTCCAGGATAAAGGAGCATTTTAATTTATAGCATGGACTCCCCACTAAGCTGGATAAACCCATGTTTCTTTAAATACACATTCATCCGTTCAACTCCCTCCCCAGACTTTCTTCTTAGAGTGTTTTACACCTGCTTTCTTGTTGGTTGCTATGTTACTTGAGCCAGGAGGTGAGAGAATAGAGACCAAGCTGTTTACCACATGTGACCTCATATACATCCCTGCATCCAACAAATTGCAGCACTCCTACTGATACTGAAGGAGCTCCAGGGAGGAGGCTGGGGCATTGTTTCCCTGAGCTACCTCATTCTTATATGTCACATGGTCCAAAAGTTCTGCCTCAAGAAGCAGCAGAAAGGTCTTGAGAGAGCAATGGTGTCATCTGGTCAAAGTTCATTCCTAATCATTGTCAATGAGTAAGGAAGCCAGTGGCAAGTAAAGAAGCCAGTAGGGCACACCCAGACCAGTGTCATCACCTGCTGTGGACCTAGAAATGCAAGAAAAATATTCCAGAATCTAATAGCCACTGGTCATTGGAGTCAATGGCCCCTTCATAGAGAAACCCAGGCTGCCGTGCATGGCCTGTTGGAAAGGAGCCCTAGAGTATCTGTCACACTTCTTGTCAACATATCCATGTACATAATAGTGAGGAATCCAAGGACAATGACTTGAGGCACAGTCCAGTTACTGATAAAGCCTTGCCCACTTAGCCACCCTCACCTGTTGCTATGTTGTGCCTAAGACAAAATTGTTCTTTTTCACAAATACCCTTCCTTAATTTTTAGACATTGAAGCCCCTACTTTGTTTCTAAGAAGTCTTAAGCACAACCATGTCAGCACTGAGAAATCACATCTGGCCATGTCCAAGTCAAGAGTCAGGACTAGCAGGTGTTTCCAGGAAAGGCCTGGAATCATAAGCCCAGATATCCGTAGGCCAAGAAAAGTAAGGTGAGTTCTTCACACATTTGGTACAGGGGTTCAGGTCCATGGAAGATGTGGACTGACAAAGTTGGGCTGTAGTAGGAACTGCATTTTCTCAGCTCACTAGCTGCACTGAGCATCCAGCCTGCAGATGACATCAGGGGAACTCTGAAGCTGGCTTTCATGCATGGGTGAAAGCAAAGGGCATAGACAGCTCCGTACTTAGCACTGGACCACAACCTTCTCTTTCTTCTCCTTTTAAGGGCTCTTCCCCAAGTGCCCTTAGTAGATAATGCAGGTAAGCATGGCAGACCATAGTCACCTGAGAGCACCTCACAAGTAGGATGTGATTGCAGTTGCTCAGTACTACCACAGGTCTGACACCTTACCTAAAAGTTCCCCTTAAACCTTTCCTTCTTTGGGGTTCCTTGGAACGCTTGCAGCAAAAGGGGGCACTTCCTGTGGCCCAGAAGCAGAAACTGGGCTAAGGAATGTGTGGAAGAAGCCCAGGGCCCTCCGGATAGTGAGAGGTGGGAATCATATGATACCTGGATGATCAAGTCAGTGGGGCAGGGAAGAGCAGGTGGATCTAGAGCTCCTATGACCCTACCAGGCTGACATTCAGGAGCCATGGATCTAGACATCTCCAGCTTACGGGTGGATAGCTTTAAAGCCAACCTTGCTGAAGCTGCCCATATCCACACAGTGAAATGTTTGTCTCCGGTCCTTCTATTTTTCCCTTGTCCTTGGTGGCCACATTGTCCTCATCCCAGAGGAGGTTAGACTGGGCAGGTATCAGGAACTTTTGTCTCTCCAGTCATGCAAGTCTTAGAGCTTTGTGTTAAGGGGAACCTGGGACATTCTGAGTCACAGTTATGGTGTGTGAATCCTGGAGACCTCTCAAGTTGTGATCCTGAGGGGACAGAAGATTCTGATAACTGTGTCTATTAGTCAGCTTTCAGGGTGGCTCCCTTTTACAGATAACCCAGGCCTGTTTTGCTAGGAAGACATGTACCTCCTGATTCTGGATTCTTGTCTGTGGTGTGAGGCTGTCTCACACATCAGCTTCTGGTTCGTCTGGTGTCTGGAACCTCTCAGTGAGGTAAATTTGACTCTAGCCTACTTGACCATCTTTATCTTCCTGGTTCAGAGAGGCCAGGGCATATGGCCATTTTCTACTCCCCAGTGGCCTTGGCTGTGAAATACGTTTCCATAGTCCTGTCAGGCTTAGCTGGATCCTGCTCTGTGTCTATCTTCTGGCCTCTGGAGCTGAGTGTCAGCATAGACTCAGGTGCTAGATGGGACAGGAAAGCTTGATAGACCTTTGTGCCACTATTATACATGTCTTTTTGTGGTCGTGTCAGGTGGTCTCCTCCATTTGCAGCTAAGGTTTACAGAGGTAGGTGATTTCATGTTCTGTAGTATCCTGGGGATACTTGGAGCAGAAATGGAACCAGTGACCTTAAAGGGAAAGAATCTGGTCATCCCACTCAGGAGCAGTGTATCCTGTGAGCTCTGCCCCCAAGAGTCCTCCTCTAGGTTGGGTCACCTCTGAGATACCCTTCCAATTGTTTCTGTCTGATTTTCCTGCCTGAGGACTATACTGATTCATCCCTGTGTCTTCTGCTAGGCTCAGGGAATAGATATAGCTAGGCTGTATTGAGTGAGTCATACAGAAAGAGTAAATGGGTTGAGTGAGTAAATGAATTAATGAATGGATAAGTGAGTGAAACTTCAGGGAGAGACATGATGGAAAATGTGCTGAAATTGGTAATAAGAAGTGGTCAGTACAGGAGAGTCAGTTAAAGCATAAGTGAGTTAATAAGCAACTGGGCACACTGAGCTCTCTTCTTTAGATATGTCCTGGCTGGTCCCTGGGCACTGCCCAGTGCTGTGCTGTCATCCCAGCACCAGCACCTAGAAAAGTCGCTGCTCATGGGATCTGAAGCCATGGTTCATGGTGGGTGGAGCAATAAACCTGGAATTAGCCTTCCTGCTCTTCCTTTGACCAGATGTGTATTTCTAAACAGCTTACATCTCCTATATATTCATCCATTTATTTATTTATCTGAAAATTGGTTTGTGGATGAAATTTTTGTAAAGGTTACACACAACTCTCTTGTTCTTTTGAGACCTTTCTGGAAAGTTCTGATGAAGGGACCTTTGCGCTTGTTACCTAGGGCACAATCCCCGTAGCCATGTGATTTACTCTTTAGCCAACCTTGAATCTCTACCCACACCTCAACTGAATAAGGTTTCCTTTGGCACCATTGCTGAACTGTTGCAGTTGCCCTTAGCAACTCTCCCTAGCAAGTGCGGTTCCAACCTCCGCCCTGCATCACTTCGCCACCCCTCTCCATTCCCTTGCCTGCAGCCAGCTTGCCCTTTCTCTTATTTTATGTTTGTTGCTCTTGCAGGATATGCTGCCTGTGACTCTTCCCACTCCATGTTCCATTAATTCTTCTGGATAGGTGTTGACCATGTAAAATGTGTGTATGGAAAAGAGGAATAAATATAAGCTCTTCTACCCAAAGATGGACTGAAGTATGATCATAGGCAATCAGGGGACATTCACGGGGGAAAAATACCCCCTGGGAGCCTTAGAACCTGACTTGGAGAGGGAGTAGGGATGGGCAGGTCGGGTAAAACCAGCATAGAGTCTGTGGGCTCTGCACTTGGCCTTGAGGACAGTGGAGAGCCATAGACAGCGGTAGGCAGGACAGATGGGGGCATACACATAATGGAGTGTATAGTCACTGAGGAAGGCATGGTTACATGATAGGAACAGCAAGGAGGATGGCGCTGGCCTGACCAAGGAAGCAGGGATGATAACTAAGCACATGCAAATGGTGAGGCATGCTGTGAGTGGGTAAGACCGTAATATATGTCACCTTACCCTGCTGGATGGAGAAGGAGGGAGGCTTCCTTCATCTGTGCAGACACTTGAGCCACCATTTTCCAAACCTGTTGCCTAAGAGTAAGGCCCTGATATCTCCCTTTTAAGGATGAGGGCTGTTCCTGACCTCTGAGGGCAGCCCTGGTTAAAGGATCAAAGAACCACGCACTTCATTCCCATGACAGATATGGAAGAAAGGAGAGGAGAGGAGAAGTAAACCACAGTCAGGGCCGTTTAACCAAGCTGAGGTACTCTGAAGGGCTAGTATTTTCACTACAAAGTCAGATGCAGTAGGAAATTGATCCCACTTGGTGCGGACTGCGTAAACACAGGATTCAACCTGAGCAGGGCTGTTGCTTACTAACGTGCACCTGTGGGATCATGTCTTCTCCCAGGGCCCGAGGCACAGTACCATGAAGTGACAAACATTGGTAGTAGGGAATGGTGCCTCTCAGGTGATCTTCATGAAATCGGGCTCGGAGGGGGGGCATCACCATATCTGTACTGTCAACATCCACCCTTGCATGTGAGGCACAGAGTAAGAAACATTCAGTTTTTAGACTGAATGAGTAAACAGTATCACCCACCATATCAGGATCCTCCATGCCCCACATGAGGGCAATTCCATGGCCGTCTGATAGTGAGTGGCCTATGTAGCAGGGATGGCTTCCTGGAGGGGATGAGGAAGAGATGGTGGTCCGTCTATGCTTAGGAAGCAGGATGAACTCCAGGGCTGATCTTGGGGAGAACTTGGCCCCTTTCCAGCAAGTTCTGCCTCTGTGCACTCACACAGAATCCTGCATAGCAACAGAGCAGGCAGCCCTAGAGTGAATTCTCCAGGCTGACTCATGACTGCAAGTCACTTGGAGCCCCCAGGCTACCTGAATTGCTCCTGAGGTCAAGGAACTGGGGTAGAATGAGATAGCAGGAGTTTTGACAAGGAGAGTTGGTATTGCACATGTGTTTTTAACCTGGACTGCCGTCAAGGCAGGCAAAGTGGAAAACTATCAGGGTGGTTTTGCCCCACAAAAATGACAAAATGTTAAAAAACTTCCCCTCAGAGTCATTTGATAAATTTTTAACCATCTCTACCCTGGCAGGGAGCAGCTAGGAAACAAGGAAGGGGGTAGTCCTAGCCACAATGTATGAAAAACACACATGGCATACACAGACACACAATCAAATACTTCACAGACATCCAGACAAGCAGACACATGCACAACCCTACATGACCTGAGCACAAACATGCTCCCCAGACATGGAAATACTCACACAGAGACACATACACCAACACACTAACATAGTCACAAATAGATTCAGAGTTGGAGACACACATAGACTCACATTCACCTGTTCCATGCCCTTCTTCTCATGTGAAAAAAAGGGAGTGAGATTCAGCTTGTCTTCCTTTTCTTCTTTCCCCTGCCTCTCTCTGACAGGAGATGCTTCCAGTAGCTGATTAGCCAGACCCAAACTATGGGAACTTGCTGTTGCTCTTTGGTGAGACTAATTTTTTGGGGGAGTCTCAAGAGAGGGTTTCTCTGGGTAACTTTGTAGACCAGGCTGGCCTCGAACTTGTAGTGATCTACCTGCCTCTGCCTCCCGAGTGCTGGTGCCACAGCATGGTCACACTATTCTTAGATGGATAAAAAGAATTTAACCCCACTTTGTCTATTGACAAACCCATTGCCAAGTGTCTCCTTGCTCAACCAACACTTGCCATTTATTCTCTAGCCATTCAGCACCACCCACAAACTCCCACCCTCCCATCATCCCATCCCCAATCCATCTATCCACACATCCACACACACTACCCGTAACCTCCTCAGATTTCCCCATCTGTGGGAGCCCATGTAAGAAAGCTATGAACTTACTGTGAACTATATATGGATAGGGCACAGTATAGAACGTTCTTCCCACAAGGTGGCCTTCTGGAAAGAATTACATAAGTTATGATAACTGAATGTGCTTGATTTCAATGACATGAAGAGAATATGTTGGTATATCCACATTTTTTCTGTAGGAAAGACAAAGGACTGGGAGAAATATTTTTGGCTCTTTTCACATGACAAAGGATGATAAAACACAACACCAGTTATATTCCCTCTCTGTCCTTGTATTTGCTTAAGCTAACCCTAAACATCACCTCATGTTTTGCTTGCTTTAATAATACAAGTGAGAAGTACTTTGTTCTTGATCTCAAATGCCTGCAGTCTTCTGGTTACTCATGCAGGTCTTTGAGCATATCATTCAATCTGTGAAAACTTAGCCTCTCTGGCATGGAGCAGGTTGAACCCCATACATCTAGTCATCTATGTATGTGTGCATTTATTCCTCCATCTACCCCACCCATTAAGCCATTTACCCATCTATGAAGTCATCTTTTTACCTATCAAAGCACACATCTGTGCATCCACCAACACACGTATTCAGTTATATAGTAGTCATCCGTCCACCTGTCCATCCACCCACCATCTACCTATGCAGTCAACCATGTGCCTGTCCACTTATATATTCACCTATCATTCTGTCTATCCATCCATCTACCAATCTATCCACCCATTCATCTAAACATAACTTTACCCATCCTTTATACTTACCTTGTAAGCTCATCCATCTTTGTTCTAGGTATTCTTTCATCAGGGACGGGACACTTTGGGGGCTGGCTTGAGTATACACTCAGTTGTTCGAAATTGAGTGTTGAGGAAACAGTTGGGGATTTCTTAGGTGAAGCTTGATCTGAAGGTGAGCACCCAATATTATTGTTCCTCAGAGAATAAGAGGCTATACTGATATGGGATGTCCCTTTGTATGCTGCAAATACACGTTACGTTTATTGGTTGTTGAATAAAGCTGTTTTGACCAAAGGCCAGGCAGAATATAGCTAGGCAGGAAATCCAGAGTTGTGGATAGAAAGAAAGTAGAGTCAGGGTGATGCCATGTAGTTGCCAAAGGAGTAACATTCCGGAGCATCACTGGTAAGCTACAGCCTCATGGGGATAAATAAATTAATAGAAATGGGTTGTTTTATAAGAGAGAGCAAGGCAGTAATATGTCTGAGACATTGGCCAAACAATTGTAATTGATATTAAGCCTCAGAGTGTTATTTCTTAAGTGGATGTGGTAACCCTGCAGATGGAAGAGAAACTGGTCCAGTGGGATGAGGTGAGACAGAGAAAAATATCCAACCACACTCTACCTGTCTATGTGTATTGCATGTTTGAGATTTGTGTTGTGTGTCTAAAACTTGTATATGTGCTTGTGTTCTGTTTGCTCTTTGTGTTATATATGTGTATGACTGAGTGTTGTGTGTGTTCTGTTTGTTGAGTAGTGGTATGATAAACGTGTGTATTATGTACTAAATGATATGCACTGTCAGTTGTATGGGTGTGTTATGTGTTGACTAGTGTGTGATGGTTGAATGTTGTATTTATGGTGTCTATAATGGTTTGTGCCCATTCTATGCATGGTGTGCCTGTGTTACTGGACAGAGGTCTCTAGAAGTGTCAACATGTAAGAAGGGGCATTTATTACCCTCTTCTCTGTCCTTTGCTACCTTTCTTCCTCCCGATCTTCTGTTTGCACCTGCAAAGGAAGCTTCTCCTGGGGACCATTTCTGAAAATTCACACTTCCACGTACTCATCCATCAATCATCCCAGTAGCTGACTCCTTCAGTCATGCTCTCTGCCTTTGTGCAAGGCTCTGGCCTTCAACGTCGAAGCAGAAAGGGCCTTTGATAGGGCAGCAATGGTAAGAAGTGGTTAGCTAGGTATCCTATGTTTCTTCTAACCTGATGCTTATTGGAATGTTCATCTGTGCAAGACATGGAGGTCTCCATCTTTCTGGTTCATTAAAGCCAGAGCGCAGCTTGGAGGTACCCAGTAGTCCTCTTATCCCTGGGCACCCTACACCTGGGGATGAGCTTGACTTGGTGTAGGGGTATGTTCTAAAGATGGAAGCCCTGACAGTTGTGAGGACTAGGGAGAAAATGGGAGAGTTTTCCTTTTATTGGGGGTGGTTTCTCAAAAAAAGTACTCAGGCAGCTGACTAAGGGGCAGGAGAGGCAAGCCAGTGTACATTTGACAGAAACTGAAGCTGGGACAGGGGAAGGGCTCCTTAGAGAGTGCTATCACTCCATGGGTACAATGCTGAGTTTCCTAGCCAAGGACCTTGTAATCCTGTGGGAGAAGATTCTATGAGACTTGGGGAGACATGCAAGTGATAGTGTAGACAAGAGGGCACTGAGGAGCACCAGGACCCTAATTTCCATCTTTTAATGTGGCAAGCTCCAGGTCTCCACACAACTCCAGATGTCATTTTGCCAGAAATAACTTTGTCACCATGTTTTTTTTAAAGCAGGGTATGTGGTGGCTGTTGGAAGGTTGTTATAAAGTATGGAGGGCAGGACCCAGGCTTTGTTCCTGATGAATGAGGACAGGGAACCCTATGTGATAGACACAGGGTGCAGAGGACAGTGCTACTGTCCTTGGTCACAGAGGGAGGAGGACCCTGCTTCCTCTGGGATAAGTTAGTTGAACATACCCTGATGACCTGATAATGAAACAGCAGACACTCACAGAAGCCATGGAATGGGAGTTGTAAGTTTCTAGGTGACAGTGAACTCCTATCCCTGTTACCTGGGAACTAGACTGGGGACTAACATTTAGGTTTACTAAGGAAAGGGTAAGACTGAAGCTTCTTTGTAGACCTGCAATGCTTCAGGGTCCTGTTGTGGATAGGTCCATACTCTCCACTAAACACACTCACAGCCCATCATAAAGTGCAGTCCGCCATAGACACAGCTTATCAATCCAGTGTCGGAAGTGGGCTTCCATTTTCCCTTCCTTTTGTGCCACATGCTCATGTCTCCGTTGCCATAGGTGGGTCTGTACACTCACTGGTGCCACCGTGTGACCTCTAGCCGGCCTCCAGTACAGGGGTTCCCAGGACCTCCCTCTGTTATTCAGCTCTTCTCTGCCACCCAGTTCCAGGCCTGACTTATTTCTTTCCTGGACAATAGCAGTTTTTAGTTTTCAGGGGACTACAACCCCCCAGTCTTCTCTGTCTCCTATAATCCGTAGTGCTTGTTGACAACAGTTCCTTACTCCCCTAGGTTGAACACCAACTTTCTCTTTCTGTTGTGAGGGGTTTAATTCTCATCAGTTCTCTCTCTTCCATACACGCAGGCCTTCTGTCAGGTGACAGTTCATTACCGTAAACAAGAAGTGCCTGTCCTTGAACTTGAACTGGCTCAGCCACATGGAACAAGTGAGAAGCAAACGAGTAAGTCCTGGTCTCGGCTGTGATTCAAAGTTACGAGGTTCTTGGAAAGCCAAAGCCTGGAGTGCATAGCCGTATATCAGACAGCTCTGGATGCATTTCACAGAGTTAACACCCATTGTGGGGCCTTCCTAGGACTGGACTCATCGTGGAGATTGGCTGGCTCCAGTATATGGGAATGAGTAGCTACATAGGTTTTTCTTTGTGTACTGGACAGTCAGTTTGTGTGGCAAGCTTCATTTCAGAAAGGAGGCAGAGTTGCTGGCTGGGAAGGCAGACAAAAGCCCAGACAATTTCACTAGGCATAGTGATTTTTTTTGGCAGCTATTTACTTTGAAGATTTTAAAATCATATCACTTCCTGCTTCCCTGGTTTACAATTGCTGATGAGAGCTCTGATGATATTTGGATATATATTTTTCCCTTTTCCTTCTTCCCCAACTCTTTCATGTGTCTGTTTCATCTTATGTGAGTCCCCCTCGTGAGTGGTCTTCATTTGGATTGTTCTCTCCACTATTATTTAGGGGTGAAGCAGACAATAGTTTCTGATACAGAGGTCTGACATCAGGCCAGTGTTGTGTTGCAGAAGACACATGTGTGCTTTGCGTTTCCGATAAGAATCACAGGAGAACATCACTATGTGGGAAGACCACTTTCTGCTGTACCAAGGCCTCTCCCTTCTTATTACAATGCCATCTCTGCTGTTTGAGGAATCATTATTTCACAAGTGAGGCTCTCTCTCTGAGGTTCTCAGGGGATATGTTATACCCACCTACTTGTGTTTCCTGTTGTCATCCAGACCTGTCAGAGACTACCCGAACTTCCCAGATTCCTGTGTGCCTTGCTCATGCAGACCCGATGCCTCTCCATCAGTCAATTTTAGGGTACCAAACAGAATCTTAGGTTCAGACTCCCGAGCTACACTTCTGCTTCCACCTCCACAGCCTGATCTACTCTGCATGTCTCTCCACACACACTTACCCAGGCTCGCTTTACATCTCCACAATTCAGACAGTCTTCCTCCAGCTCCCTGCTCCCACAGTGCCTATGTTCTAGATGAGAGGGCACATCTCTGGCAACTACCACTAACTTTGGCCTGTTGCAAACAGCTGAACACTGGCTCGTCTGCTTTTCCAGGTGAGAACATCTGATTTGTCTGTCTTTGTTGTCAAGACTGACTTTTATGTTTGGCTTTGTTGCTTAGAGACAGTTTCTTATCTTTCCCAGAAGTCAGTCCATTTTTTAATTCCTTTTACATTGTTTGACAATTTCCTATATTTATGTAACTAATTTAAATTTTTCTCAACCCCATATTACCCTCTCTCATCCATCCTCCTCTATCCCCTCCATCTGTAGCCACCATCTCTAGACCCAGATCTCTAGCCCCCATTTCTAGCCCCTCTATCTCTAGTCCCCATCTCTAGACCCTCCTTTTCTAGTCCCTCCATCTCTAAGGCCCTTCCATCTCTAGCTTGAACCTTTTTTCCCAACAAGTCCCTCTTCTGCTTTCATGCTCTCCTGTTTGTATGTGACACACTGAATTTTGAGTTTCTACTCTGATTGTGGGTGGTGGGTTATTTACTGGAACAAGAACACATTACCAGTGGCTACATCACTGAAAAAAAATGGCACTTCCCTCCCAAACAGCCACTAACTGCTAATAGTCTTTTAGGGGCCCCTACTCCATCCATGATGGAATGTTGATAAACCAAATCTTGTGTGGACAACCACGGCTGCCACGAGTACATAAGTTCAATGGCTAGATCATGTTCAGAATGCATCATTTTGCTGCACACCTGCTCAAAATCTGTCTCTTGTGTATTTTCCATCCCCATCTTCCGTGATTCCTTTAATTCTTGGGGGGAATGATATAGTGTCTAAACTTTTTTAAATATTGCTTTGGAAAATAGCATTAGCTGCTGGCAACATGGATGAATGATTGCAGTTTGGTCCCATTGCCTATGTTTTGCAATAGAACGTTTTTGTGTTGATTTTATTACTAATAGTAAGTTTTTAGTACTTCTTCTGAAGCTTTTACATTGCTAAGTGCTCGTTTTTATTATCTATGGCTTTACTGTACCATATGTCAGCTTATACAAAATCTTAAAAATATTTATGGAGATTTACTTTGAACTTCAATATTGTAAATAGCTATAGAACTTGTGACATTTCCTTGGCACAAGTGCCATTTCTGGTCATCTTGTTACTCTATTATTTTTTCAAAAAATTTTCCCTTTTATTGAAAATAGATTTTTCTCACATAATATATCCTGATTATGATTTTCCCTCCCTCTACTCTCACCAGTTTCTTCCCACCTCACTGTCTATCTGAATCTACTCCCTTTCAGTCTCTCTTTAGAAAATAAATAAATGGATTTCTATGGGAAAACAATAAAATGAAATATGAAAAGACAGAACTAAAGTAATATATCAGAATTGGACAAAATGACCCAACAGAAGGAAAAGAGCCTACGAGAAGGCACAAGAATCAGAGACTCACATGTTTGCACACACAAGAATCCCATAAAAGCACTAAACTGGAAGGCATGATATGCACCAAAAGGACCTGTAGAGTAAAACAAGAGTTTAGAAGAAAATATATAATTAAAAATTAAAATAAAAAAATAAGTTGTTTTGAAGAGCCCTGACAGGACATTATGAGACAAGAAACCTTCAAACATGTCATTGAGTTTATTTGCTGTTGACCATCTACTGCTGGGTATGCAGCCTACCCTGAAAAATTGTTTGTGCAGCCTATAGCCTTGGCTATTAGAACTCCTCATATAGACCAGGATGGCCTAGATCTCGCAGAGGTCCACATGTCTTTGCTTCCTGGGTGTTGGGATTAAAGGCATGTGCCATCACACCACGTGTCTCATATCTTTATTCATATCTGAGTAAGTTTTAAGTATTTATATTCTTTGAAATTTTCATGCATGTATACAGTGTATCTTGATCATATCCACCTTAAATTTCTCCCAGCCTTCAACACATCTGTCTCCCAACTTCATTCCCTCAAAAATATGAGTCCGTTTACTGTTGCCTATACATGCATGTTTATGGGGCCATCAACTGGGGAATGGGGAACCTACCTGGAGCCACTCCAAAAAAAAGTGACTCTCTCACAGCTCTCATCAACTGCTAGTATCGTCCTGGCTAGGGATGGAACATAAGAAGCCCTTCTTCATTCATATTGGAATATCGATTGGCTTGATCTTACACAGGTCATATGCAGTTAACCACAACTGTTGTGAGTTCACATGTGCAACACACATGTCTTGTCTAGCCAGGCTGTCAAGCTACCTTCTGAATATTCATTGTTTTGTGCTGCTTTCAAATATGGTCAGAGAAGCTTCTTACTGCAAGGGCTAGTGGTTTACGTAGACTTGTAGCTGTGAAAAGTGCAGAGGAGACAGTGACTGAGAGTGCTCAGTTGTAGATAGGACATCTATATTGACCTACTCCAAGGCTCAGGGAGCATCAGAGAAGGGAATGCAAAAAGAACGTAAGTTGTGAAATGCTGTTTTATGTTTGCTTAGTATTTTTGTCTTATGATGTCTCCAATTAGCTGAAACACTTTAGACTTACAGGCATGCCCAACCATTGACATTTTGACAGAACACTGCCATTTACAAGGTTCATGCTTAAGAACCATGTAAGCAAATCAGAAAGACAAATCTTATAATGTTTTGGTAAGTTTGCTGTTTTGTACTGCGCTGCATTTATAGTTCTCCTTCGCTACATGCATCCCAAGTGGACTATAGGTTGAACACGTCTGCAAGCAGTTCTTGTCGAATAATCTCAAATCTCTTCTATTTGAATAATTCTATCAAATATGTTTGAATTGAGCTTTAGGAGAATACCTATCTCCTTTCTCCTCTCTACTTTCTTTCTTCCCTCTGATTTTTTTTGTTGATGTATGGGTTCTGTTTTGCCTTTTTCTGTTCACTAATTTTCTATAATATTGCATAATAACTTTCTACAGTATTTCATAATAACCTTCTATAATATTTCATAATAACAGATAATACCTTTACCATTCCATGTCTGACTTTTAAAAATAGCCTTAATCCATTTTTTGTTAAGAAATTAAAATACAGAGTTGGAGAGATGGATTAGTGCTTAAGAGGAATTATTGTTCTTGTGGAGGAACTGGGATCAGTTCCCAAAATCTACATGGTGGCACACAACCACTATAATTCCAGTTCCAGAGATCTGACACTTTCTTCAGACTTCCACAGGCACTGAATGCATGTAGTTCGCTTACATATGCAAATGGGCACATAATACGCATGGTAAACTTACATGCAGGCAAAAACTATTCATACACATAGAAATAAAAATGATTGGAATCTAAACAGTTATTTTGGCTTTGTTTTGTAAAAAAATAATTCCTTTATGCTTTCTTCTTTTCTTATGTGCATTAGTTTCTTCTTACCAACAAATACTGACCCAGAAGCACTCCATACTGCAAATAGACATTATCAAAATACATCTGCATGCTGTTTCCAACATTCATGGTGGATAACCTGTTCAAATAGAACCATGACACATACATACAAATAGTATTCTGGGTTAGGGGCACAGAAACATGCATAACTTATGATTAAATCTATGCATTGCCTAAAAAACTGATTGCATGGGAAATGGAAGGCATAGTAATATCGGTTACATTGTTCTCTAAAAGGCAGATTAAACTTAAACAGACTGAGAATACACCAGGATGCTTCAGGGACCACTTCTTCCTTAGAAATGAGTGACATGGGGGCTTACATATAGAAAAAAGTAGTCTAGAATCCTGGATACAGGTAAAAATGAAAGCATAAGAGCATTAACCATTATTGTGAGAAAGGTTGCTGCTAGTAGAAATTCAAAATTAAATCATAACAATGCCAGCAAAAGACAATGCATTAAAAACAACTTGTCATGTAAAACCCTGTTAAAGATTTCTGTTCCCAGACTCTGTTAAAGATTTATTTCAGGTGCTATGATTTCTGTGCTGTTCAATAAATACAGAACAAAGTCATTTGTTAGGGACCAGAAGAACAGACATAACATGCACATGTGCATGCACATGCACACACACGTATTCACTCATGCACGCACACACGCACATGCGCACAGAAAGACCAAACATATGCACACGCACATGCACGTGTGCCAAGTAATAGACTATTTGGACTTGCAAAAATTATTACGTTTCTATTACTTGATACAACACCAGCACATTTTGGTGCTCTTGAATGTCTGTTTCATGTGTTAAGCTATGTGGGGAACAAAAGGTGACGGTTTGACAGAAGATGTAAAGGGCACTAGTGTCTCCATGTGAATATCTTCTCTCTGGCCAGGACTTTAACATATGATCACAGTTACAGCTCCACTTTCTGGACAGATGTGGCCACATCCAGCTTTTGGGCTATTGACCAGAGGAGAAAGATGTACCTCCACACACATACCCCAGCCAGAATCTAAGTTTCCTAGTTATCTGATAGCTAAAAATGGAGTGATTTTTATCTTAGGAATGTCATGAATGCTAGAACATGCTCTCTTAGTGTAATGTTAGCTTTAAGTAATTAAATTCTAACAAACTGTCTCTGTCTGGAAGGTTCTGAGACTCATTTAGCAACATCCCCACAGATTTAGCTGTCATTGACAGAGTCACCTCTCTCCCTCCCACACACAGTGCTGTCAAAAGTTATACCTGACAGGCTAGGATTTCCACTCTGGTAGGAGATGTCCCATTCCATACTCACCTGGGCCAAATGGGATGACATGGCAGGGATGAGATAGATTGAGAGTACCTGTCAACAGGGGCATTTAGGGGCTCAAGGAGATAATGCCAGTACCTTCAGTATGAGTCTTCCAAATTAGATGAACATTATCCCTTAGTCTGAAGCCATATCTTATCATCATCTATATCCTCCAGAGCTGCAGAGCTGCAGACACAAACACAGAGAGAGAGAGAGAGAGAGAGAGAGAGAGAGAGAGAGAGAGAGAGGAGAGAGGGGGGAGAGAGGGAAGGAGGGAGGAAGAGAGAGGGAGGGAGGGAGGGAGGGAGAGAGAGTATCACATTCACCCCATGTATATTAGGTCTGGCGCCTCTGTACTGTTTTTGAGACAGTGCTTTGTCTATGACAGCACAGGCAGTGTTGACTCCTTAAGGAATACAATGGCTAAGGAGTAAGGGAATCCTGTTGTCACCAAAGCCATGTGCTGTGATGGCTCTCTCAGTCCTCCAAAGTGCTCATATTACTAGGAGATTCCAGAACTGCTTTGTTTGTTGACACTTTCTTCTCGCAAGGTACTAAGAAACTAAATTTTCTGTTGGGAAAACTGAGGCTGAGTGAAGGAACATGGCATTTTCAGTATAGACCAGTCAGTCGGTCAATGCATGAAATAGGGCTTGGTCCAACTTTCTTCTAATCCAGAGTCCTTTTCTGGGCTCTTCACGGCATGCCTGAAACTGTGCTAAGCACACTGTGTATCTCAAGTCATTCTCAACACCAGTCTGTGATTACTGCTCATGAGACTTGGTTCAGGCCTATCCTTTGTTCCAGGCTACACAGGAGTTTGATGCAGTGGTACGACCTTTTGTAATGGCTGTGGGTTTTGGGGCTCTTAGACTTTGGATGAAGACGTGTGGTGTGCTTCAGGACAGCATGTGTGTGAGCTCCACCAACCTAGCCATCTCAAAATGATCTTCAGCAACTCTACTTAGAAAACAAGAATGCAACTGGGCCACAGCAGAAACTGAAACAAAGTGCCCATTCTTGTTTCCCAAAGAAGCATGCCCTAACCTAACTGGATGCCTGCTCAGAACTACCATAGAGGCCAAAGAGGGTACTAGGCACAGGAAGTCAGAGGGCTTGTGAGTTCCTCCTTAGACCTGCATAGTGCTGACTTATGTGTTACATAACTTGAGATAATTTCAAAGGACAAACTGTAAAACAAATCTGCAAATATGTCTCCAGAAATCTAAAATCTATCTTAGGCCAAGGAAAATATGCTTAAGGTTCAGGCTCCTAAAACCATGATGGAAGAGGAAGGCAAAAAGCAGGTGATGGCTGAGGAGAAGGAATAGGTGAGGAAGGGGGCTAAGACTGTCCTTAGTTATATTGAAGAACATAGGTCCTGACTGAAGTCAGAGAGAAATAAAAAAATCATCTTTCACCTTCCCCATGAGTTTCTGCTCACCACCTAGACATAACATTGCCTCAGACACCTCAGGGCAAGGGATCGTCCTACCAGCACTTCCTGCCTTCCTTCCTTCCATTATTTCCTTCCTTCCTTAGTTCCCCCCCCCCTCTCTCTCTCTCCCTCCTTCTTTCTTTCGATACAGAGTTTCTCTATGTAGCCCTGGCCATCATGAACCAGGCTGGCCTCGAACTCAGTAGTTCTCCTGCCCCTGTCTCCCGAGTGCTGGTATTAAAGACACGCACCACCACCACTGCGCACCCACTAGCACTTCAATGAAATATAAATTAGGGTTTTCCTAATGCCTCTGCAAGTTCTGTTGTGTTCACCTCTAGGACAGAAGTTGAAGGAAAGTGGGAAGACATTGGAGCTAGAGAGGCAGACAGAGTCAGAAACAGGTAAGAGAGGACTGGGAAATCTCAAGAATAAAAGGACAGGTGGCCGGGCGGTGGTGGCGCACGCCTTTAATCCCAGCACTCATGAGGCAGAGGCAGGCGGATCTCTGTGAGTTCGAGACTGGACCGACAGCCTCCAAAACAATACAGAGAAACCTGTCTCGTAAATACCAAAAATAAATAAATAAATAAATAAATAAATAAAGGACAGGTGATGTCTGTCAGCCTCTGGAATATGTTGTATTGATTTTTATCCCCCAATGGATTCTCACTGTTGTTCCCGAGACATATCCTCATGGTTTCACCCCATGAGGAAATCATCACATAGGCCACAGACTATAGGAGGAGCTGTTCTTGGGTGGGGGTAGTATTTTAAGGTCACAGCTCTCTAGCTCATCCAGGTTCCTTGAGGCCCTTTGCCCCCTCCCCCGGCAGCAGTGATAGGCGGTTACCCAAGTAGGATTGTTGAATACTTGCAGCTAGCTTAAATGGTCAGGGCACCAGCATTCCCCTTGTGTCAGTTCACCCAGTCCCTAGATCATAAAGTCTAGCCTATGTATCGAGAACTTGTCACAAAACCAACGGAAATGTTAGAAGAAAATATCACTTGCAGATGGGGTTGTAGTTCATTCTAGAGTGCTTGCCTGCATTGTGTGAAACCTTGAGATCAATATCCAGCAATGGAAAACAAGTGTCATCATGTTCAGTTATACAGAAATCCCATTTTCCCATTGGTCAGCACTAAGATTGTGAAGCTGCCTACCTTCTTTTGAATCCTGCATCTGACAGTGATGGCTGTGTGGCCCAGGGCCGGTTAATTAGCTTCTCTATGCCTCTGATTCTCCATCTGTAAAATGTATAAAATGGTAAATGTACTTACAAGAATGTAATTCTTGTGTCTGGTAGGTGTGTTACTACAGGAGATGTATTTGCAATAGCCTGAAATAGAGAACTACACAAATGTAAACTATTTTCCCTGCTTGCTTGTCTTCTATGTGCGCATATAAGATTCTCTGATGAAAGAGAAGTGGATTGTGTATTTCAGGCATAAATTTCATATAAAGAGGTTATTATGCATTCATTTATACTGACACACTTTTAAAAGGATTCATTCACACAGGAGACTGCAAAGGGGTAAATTTCTGGGGCAGAATAGCAGGCCTGGCAACTCAGACAGGGCTGACACTTCAGGCTCAAAGCAAAATTTCCCCTCTGGAAACTTGTTTTTGCTCTGAGACCTTCAACAGGTTGGATGGAGTCTACCCACATGATGCAGAGAATCTCTTTTATGAAATCCAGCTGGCTTCAGAAGCCTCCACATCTGTACTTAGATGAGGGCCTGTATACTACTGGACTTGTCTGGTCAGAGTGACACATACTACTCCCTATTATTTGTGTTGACCTAAACTCCTCATATTCCCAACTAAACATCTGCAGGCAACCAAAATTCACATCACCCCTCAGTGCTTAGAGTACATTACCTAGTGGGCAAGGACTGGCTATCTCTACTGCTGTGGGATTTCTTCTATGGCAGCACAACTTTCATGAAGGCTCCAGGCCTTGTGGGAGGAAGCTGAGTAAGCCTGTGAGAAGTAGCTTGTGTTGTTTGTGTAGAAATCTAAATGAGTAACAGTGTCCCCTTGATGTTGTGTATGGCATGCTGTGGAGTTAGTGTGATATCCTGTTACTGTAGGTACCCTTGCTGTTTATCACCTAGGCAGAAACCAGGTATTGGGTCTTTAAACTGTGATTTAGTCAGAGAGCTCGCAACCTAGGAAACCAGACCAAAATCTATAGGCCTTCCAAGCCTTTTCTCATCAGCATTTTACTAGGAATCAGATTTAAAGTACAAACTTCTGATCTGTGGCTTTTGTCTGTTGTCTCTGAGATGCCCTTCTCCAGTATCGTCTCTCTTAGTGAAGCAGGGAAGGGTTTGTAGACACCAAGGCCATAGGGTTAGCATCCCTCTTCAATTGTGTGTATGTAGGGGGGAGGCTTTACTCAAAACAGACAAACCATTTGAAGAGTGTGTGAGCAGACTCCTTCCTATACAATGAAATACAGATGTGATCTTCTCACACAAAACATACAGTCCCCCTATCATTATCACCTCTGTCTGATACCTGCATGTACCTCTCCTTTATGCTGATGGGATTTTCCTGTCTAGTTGCTCTTGCCTAGTTTGAGAAAATGATACAACGAGGTCCCATTGCTAAGATGAGAGTCTGGGTTTCTGACAGAGAAGTTTGGCCCACAATAACAAAAAAGCTTTTGTAAGTCTGCTTGTGTCCATTTTCTCCATTTTTTTCTGGAACTTTCTGTACCTTTCATTTGACTGCTGGGATTCCTAATGAATGCTCAGTGGCTAGTGACTGTGTCTCTAGACTGTGGCTCATCATCCTCACATGAAAATTCCTGGGACTGCTTCCCAAATCTTTTTCATGGGTTTTTAAAAGCCAGAAAAGAAGATAAGAAATGTGGTGCCAAGGGGTGGACTCCAGGGATACCAGCTCTCAGGCCAGCTTTGTTTCCAACGTCTTACTTGAATGGAACTGTTTCCTGACACCAGTGTCTTGTTTTATTGCTATGACATCTTAGGTCTCGGAGAATGTTCATTTCCCCCATCCACCAGAAAGAACTTTCTGTCACTTGTCCCTTTCAGTCAATTGCTGCATCATTATGTTGTCTTTCCTTGGGTTAGAAATCAGATTGCTGGACACTGTCTATGAATCTGAATGGACCCTTCCACAGTGTCTTCCATGAGCCACTAATAGAGGACATCTGTGTGGCAGGATGAGGATCCTATGATAGACATCCTATGTCTACATCCATGGTCAGGGCTTATTGGAACAACCACTACCCATTCTCCTCCCTGCAGTGGAGCCTGACTGCCAGGCATAGGGTAGAAGAGACAAAACAAACAGTGGACTTCCTCTGAGGTGGTTATTGCAGGCCTGGTTTCTGTAGATGGCCGAGTATTGGAGCTCTGGAAGGGTTTGGGGACCTTTTTTGCTTCTTACCTAGCATCTCCACAGGGATTTGTAGGTGTCTCTGACAGGATCCTCTGATCTCACTTGGGATAGTATGGCTTCTTTTTTCTGTGTTTCGCTTTCAGGCTACAAACTGTTTCTGCAATCTGGGGGTCCAGGGTTCTTTTCCATCCCTACATTTCTCCAAAGAATCTATCTGCTTTCACTCAACTGACACCTCTTGGCACCTGGCCAGGGCTGGGACAGCTATCCAGTTATAACAATCTGTGGTCAGCACTTTGGAGACACTTCCCACACACCCCAAGCACTCACTTTCATCCTCCTATTCTGTTTATCTTAGTCTTCTTGTTGCACAACCCTCATACCAGCCTGAGCCATTTGGGAGACGTTTGTATAGCCTTTTTCCTCTGTATGAATTTGGAGTCCATGTGTCTGGATTTTTATCCTGGTCCATGTTCTATCTCAGATTCCCCTATGGCTGTGAAAATGCAAAATTGCAAATTTCTATCACTCTAAGTCTGACTTGTTCCTGACCGTTATAACTATACAACTGGGGGCCATCTAGAGGTATCCTTGTAGAATTTCACAGTGTCTGGCTTCAATCTGCACAAAGCTAGAGGCATCATCCTCCCAATGGCTATTGTGTCCTAGCAATGGTCTTTGTACTCAGCCTGTCCACAATGCAGAATAAATCCTCGCTTCTACTTTGATTTGGCACATCCTTCCTATCAATGAGTTGCAAGCACAGAGTGATCACAGGCTGCTCTTATATCTGAAATTCCTATACAGACTTCCTGGTAAACTTTCACTCTGATGGTAGATGTTTCTGGTCTTAAAATACTATGTCAGATTCCCTGGTGCTCATGAGGTAGCAGATGAGATGCCTTGTTTCAACTGCACATCCAAGTGAAACTTCCTAGTGTAGCTGAACTTCCAGGTGAGTTTTACCTGGGGGAATTGCAATGCTTCCTTGAAAGACTCGCTGAGCACTTGCACTCCGAGAACAACTGTTGAGTGTATGTGTACTTCATGATGAGATTCCTCATATCCCTGGTGAGTGTCCTTGATACAGCTGTATAACACAATGTCACTCCCTGGTGCAACTTAACACTCAGATGGGAATTCCTCTTTCACCCAAACTCCTAGGAGAGACCCTGCTGTGGCTAAATTTTCCCATTGGATGTACATTGACTTTCAGGTTGGTATCCCTGCTGCATCTCTACTGATTCCTCATGATAGAGCTGACCTTGTGGATGAATCACCCTGGTGCATCTGCACATCCTGGTCAGTGGTCTTGTCCCAGAGCCCTTTTCATGGGCATCTTTTTAAACCGAACTTTCCAGTGAGTTCATACATGCCACAGGAACTTCTAGATAGGACACAATGGCTCGTCTTTATTGACAAATGTCCCCCTTCTGTTCCACCTGCATTTCCAGATGGGACATGATGGTGATATCATATTGCCAGTTTGTACTCTCTGGTGCCCCATCTTCCTAGGTCAGAATCTCCAGCACATGTCTCCATTTCCAGGTCAGAGTCCCTTCAAACTTGTATAAAGAGGTTAGAGAATCTGGCTCATCTGCACCTCTGATGTGAGACTCTCTGTTGTATATTTACTCTTGGGTGGGCCTTCCTCGTCTGCCTGCACTATCAGGTAAATTTTCTGGTGTAATGGAAATACAAAGTGAGATTCTATGGGTCACCTGAACTTTTAGGTGACTGTATTTGTTGCATTTCATTCCCAGGCAATTCTCCCTGATAAGCTTTACCTTCCAAGTCCTATACTCTGTCGCCTCTGCACATACATACTATTTTATCAGGCCTCACTGCCCTTTGAGGTGGGTCTTCTTGGTGAAGTTTCACTTCCACTTGAATCTGCCTGTAGAGCCAATATTCTGGATGAGTCCTTTTAGTCTGTGTAGTTTCTAGGGTAACTATATTTCAAGGTGAGACGACCCAGAGAACCTGCACTTCCAAGGGAGATTTCCTATTGACCTTGAATTGCCAGGTGTCATTTTTTTCTGGTTACTGTGTTAAAATACTATGACATAGGCAATTTCATGAAGAAAAGCTTTATTTGGCCCATAGCTTGAGTACAACAAGACAAAGAAATGGCAGCAGTATGAGCTTGAAGAAGATGAGTAATTATCATATGCATACAAAGTTGTCACGTCCCCTTTCTCACTCTTACACTGTTCAGGACCCTCTGCCTAGGTAATGGCCTTGCCCACAATTAAAACAAGTCTTCCCACCTTAATTAATGTAATCAAGACATTTCCCCAAAAGCATGCTCAGAGTCATCTTTTCCTGGTAAATTGACAGCACTAACAATTACCCCAGATGTATTTATCTGGTAAACCTGCACTACCAGGTAAGAACCACCGTTGTACCGGCACTTAAGGTCTCCCTGACATACCTGCAAATCTGGTGGACCAGTATTTTGCACTTGAAGTTCAACAGTTAGAGTCTGAGGTGTGCTTAACCTCCCACAGGAGACTGTGGTGTGTGTACCTACCCTTCCAGGCAAGTCTCCCTGGTGTCACTAGAGTACCAGCTGAGCCTTCCTAGTCACTCTCCCTTCTCCACACTCACTTCCATGTGAATCTCTGCAGTCCACCTACACTTCAGGTGATATTCTTGAGGACGCCTGTGCTTTCAGGTGAGATTTCCCATTGTTAATTCGTCTGATGCATGTCCATTTCCTGTGTGATTTCCGGAAGTGTCTGGACTGCAATGAAGAAATCACCTTGGCACCTGTGCTGTGAAGTCAACCTCTGTTGTTCATCTGAATTTGCAAGTGAGTCATCCTTCATTCACCTGTTCTCTTGAGTGAAATTCCACAATGACCCTCGATCACATTGGTTACCTCAGTACACTTCCAATTCCAGTTGAATCTCTCTGGTGCAGTTGCACAACAAAGTGGGGTTGCCTGGTGAATTTAACTCTCATGTGAGTGAGGTTCCCTTTTATGCCTAAACTGCCAGGTGAGACTTAGCCTCGCTCTCATTTCCCTCTATGCATTTGAACTATCAGGTGAAATTAAGTCTTGTCAACTCTCTGGAACTCTTCCAATTATTGGAGCCTATATTTTTCCCTCTAGGTCTTCCTAGCCTTCAATCTATCTCTGTATCTCTCTTCGAAACTCTTTTTCCTTTCTTGCATTCTCTCTACTTCTTTCATCTCAGATTGCCTGTGCTGCCTCTCTTCCTGGTCCTTTTCGCCCTGGAAGCTATTGACAATTCTTTAGTATCAATCTTTTTCGCTAATGCCACACCTTCAGTTGCTGCTGTTTCTGCTGCTTTGACAACAAGCAGGTGTATTTGCCATGTAACTTCATCAAAGTGTCTGGCATGTTCAAAGCTGTCATTGCTGACATGAAGGCAATCTGACTGGCTGACTGGCAGACAGTCAACAGCTGTCAATTAGATAAGTCCACATTCATGGATTCAATGAACTGATTACAAAAAAACTTGGAAACAGTGCATCTTTTCTGTTACTCTGCATATTTCTTTCATTGTTGTTATTCATTCTATGCCACTGGAGACAGTGGACCTATCCTCTCTGCCCAGGGTTCATCACAACGGAGTCGCCTATCTTCGGATTTCAGGACTCTTTCCCATAGGTCTCTGCTCTCAACCCCACAGTCACTGTATACTCCTTTCCCCGTGTCTTTAAAAATACAGGGACAAACCCTTTGTAGTGAGATGACCTCAAGTTCCTAGAGGTAAGTGGAACCTTGGTGCATCTCACATGCAGGAAGGGGCAATAGGGGACCAATGCACCTCAGAGCAATCCCGTCTGCCAGGTCACACTCTAACGTCAACTTCCTAGACTCTGTGTTCCCACAAGATTGCAAGGTCAGGCTCTCCAGTCAGAAGAGCTCCCCACAGGGTCTTAGAGATGAGATCAACTCCAAGCACCTTCTCCCTGTCCCAGCCTCTGAACTCCTGCCTGCCCCTCCAGACCCTCAGTATCCTTCCTGAGGATCTCCTCAGTACAAAAGAGAGGATTGTATAGTTTCCAGCCTTGGGGTACACCCAGGCTATACCACACCCAAGCTGTGCTCTGCCTTTGTTAACTGACTAGAAAGTTTCCTTCATATCCTGTGCATCTGGATATCCCCAGCTGTGCATCTGGATATTCCCAGCTGTGCATCTGGATATCCCCAGCTGTGCATCAGGGTATCCCCAACTGTGCATCTGTATATTACCAGCAGTGCATCATGAATCTGGATATCCCCAGGTGTCCATCTGGATATTCCCAGCTGTGCATCTAGATATCCCCAGCTGTGCTTCTGGATATGCCCAGATGTGAATCTGGATATTACCAGCTGTGCATCTGAGTATCCCCAGCTGCGAATCTAGATATTCCCAGACATCCATATAACTATTCCCAGCTGTGCATCTTGAATCTGGATATTCCCAGCTGTTCACCTGGATATCCCCAGATATGCATCTGGATATTCCCAGCTGTGCATTTAGATATTACCAGCTTGGATCATGTATGCATAAAATGGAGTACCTACCAAAAAAAGATCAGCTGGGCAGTGATGGCACACACCTTTAATCCTAGCGCTTGGGAGGCAGAGGCAGGTGGATCTCTGTGAGTTCCAGACCAGACTGGTCTACAAGAGCTAGTTCCAGGACAGCCTCCAAAGCCACAAAGAAACCCTGTCTCGAAAAACCCAACAAAATGGGTACCTGGCTGAATGTTCCCATCACACTTCTGCCTTGATCAAGGGTTCTGTCTGCATAGGACTGAAGGACAAGGACCCTCACTGGAGCAGAGATAGTGAGGGCAGGGCCATATCCTCCTGCTGCATAGTAACAAGCAGGGTGTTTTTCTTAAACACTCCCTAAGGCAAGCCTCCCTTGCAGTAGCAAGAAACAGAGGAAGGAGAGGAAAGTTGGTCATTGTACTAGTCTCCCAGACAAACTGATGCCATCTTCAGTAGTCCAGCTGGGTCTGCTCTCCAAAGATCCGCACAGCCTGACTCCATATGCCTTGCTTGATTAAGGAGATGCATAATAATGAGTCTATCAAAGGCATAAACTGGGGCAAACATCCATCTGTCCATCATAAAACAGTGTGAAAGATGAACAAGGACCAGTTTATGTAGCCTGGATTGCAATGGCAACCTGTCATAACCCACCCTGCTAGAAGCAGACAGGAGGAAGAAGAAAGACAGACATTTTCAGAAGGCCATAAATTCATCCCTCGGTAAAATAATTATCACTCTTATTTCTCTTCCTTTACCCCTAGCCTATTATATACGCCCATCATGCAGGAAGTGTTAAAGTCGCAGACAGCCACCTCTGCAAACAGACTGAGTATCCTGTAACAGAAACCTAGACAAAAGGAGAGAAAGAGCAGGCCATGTACAGACAAGGGATGGGAGGGACAGAGGGCTGGAACAGGCCATTCTGACTGGTTGCTAGTGTTTCCAGGGGACAACTCTGTCAGTTCAATAGTAGACTCAAAGGAACCCCACAGAGAAGATTATGCACCATGCAGCAAGTGCAAAGGCCCTGGGGCAGCTCTTACTGACTCAGAAGAGTCAGTGTAGCTAATGAGGGGGTGCTGCAGAGTTGTGCTCAGGACATGACAGGCTGCCTGGCAGCAGCCTTGCAGAAAGATTGACAGGACTCTGGTGTTTCAAGGAGCTGCTGGTGGTGCCTGTCACAGACTAATTCCTCCGTGTGTGTACTTGCAAGGATGCCAGCAGCCGTTCCTCCAAACTTCAAGCAGCACACAGTTATCAAATTCGAATGAAGCTTTCTTCCCAAGCCCATTTTGCAGACAGAGAGGTGAAGCAGAGGGAGGTGACGTATCCTGCCAAGGACACCATGGAAGGTCAAAGGCAGAGCAGGAGACTGTCACCCCAGCACCCTCCAGGACTGTATGCCCCATGAACAGGGTTGTTCTCCTATATCAGGGACTTGGTTTGGTTACTGGGTGAGAGCACAACACCCCCAAATGCTCAGAGATCGGCCAGGATATGGCCTGGCAGAGGAGCCAAGTGTGCCCTGACCTTGTAAGCTTTGGACTCCCCTGCTCATCCAGACACTCCTCTCCCATTCCTTAGTCATGCCCACCCATTCACACGTTAACTCACTCACTCTCTGCTCATTCAATAAATGCGCTGTAGCCAGACCTATTACTTGAGCTTAGCCCAAGCTGCTGGCGGAGAAAGCCAAGACTGGCCTGATTCTAAGGAGACGTTTCTTCTGGGCATGGTTCATGGGCACCCCACTCCTGGGCTGGGTGACCCCTACTTTCCAGACCACTGACTCCATTCCTCTCTCAGGTGTCTCAGGCATACTTCAGACTCTGGACTCTCCCTTTCCCATGCTTCCTATTTTTGCCTACAAAGGGAAAACGTGGCTGGCTGACATGACTTCACAAATTCATACACAGTGATGTCATGAATCCAACTGGTTTGCCTGCCTCAACTAGAACCCGAGGCTGTGCTGGACACTGTACCCCAGAGGCCACCAGACAGGCAGGAACCAGTCACAGTGCCTGTAGCGTCTCCTGGAGTCAAGGAAACCAGCCAATGGGAAAGGACCACATATCTTGACCATGACCCCACAAGAAGATAAGGACAGCCAAGTAGACTGGGGCCAAGTTCATCTGAGCACCAGAGTCCCAGACACGTATGTATCAGAAGGTCAAAGGGAACACCACCTCATGGAGCGTGTAGACATGTCAAGGACATGCCTGACCATGCTTTCCCTGCCTAAATGTGCCAGTAGTAATGGTAATAAGGCAATGCCTGGAGTGGTAGTGACTGGACCCAATGGATGTTTAGCACATCTGTCTTAGGAGTCTCTTTGCCTTGTGTCATTCTGGAAGATCTGTGTGGTTCACACACCGTACCCATGGTGACCGTCTCATTTAAATGGGGCTTCAAGACTCATGTGTCTAGGAAAGCAGGAGCTTCTTGCTTCTGCTGGGTAGGGCAATGGAGAATGGAGAATGGGAGGCCCAGAAGTAAGTGATTCGATATATGGGGTAGGAGTTGGGGGGAGGGTTGCAGACAGGCTACACCATGAGCTGTCTGCCTCATAACCTAAGAATGATCAGAATGCTTTCTCTGAAAACAGGGTTGCAGAACACAGTATGGCTTCATCCTGGGCATAGTTTTGACGTAGATCCCTTAATCCTATCAATGCCCAGAGAAAGATTTCTGCATTCCTAAGACATGATCTGCTGGTCTAAGCCTCAAACCAGAAAGGCGTTGTGGAAATGCTGATAGGACCTCATTTGGGACTTCTGAATCCTGATCCTTACATGAATCTGGATTTGTGTTCTCTACCTGCACAGAACATTTTTCAAGGTAGCTAGTGAGCCAGCGACTGTAGTCCTGGGTGCCTACTAGACCAGACTGCTTGACACCAGCAGCTGCTTCCTCGGTCTTCTGCCCACAAAGGAACGCTGCTTCCAAAGGATAGCCCAGGTGCATGTCGCCTGATCACTGTGGGTGAAGAAGAGCACAAGTTTGGGGAAGAGTCTCAGAGTTGCCTGTGGGGCAGGTTCTGCAAATGACACGGTCCCCACAGATCCCTAGCGATGACTCTTCTTGGCATGATTCAAACATGTCATCCTGATTCATATGCTGCAGCTTCTCTCAGTTCTCCCGATCACTTCCCATGACACCTCCTTCTTGGAGGTCCAACTCTCTTGATCAGAGATATCTGACATGAAGTGTCTAATATAAAAACCCACATGAAATACTCTGGTTCTGCTGCCCTGTATCCTTGAGATGGAAATTCATCTGCAAATTCCCATTTGCTTCCCAGAGTTGTTTGCCAGTCTCTTGAGAGAAAAGATCACCTGGTCCAAAGGAAAATGAGACCAAATAAGAGCATCTTCAGGACTGGGAAGATGCCAGTCTTCTGAGATGCAGCCACTGAAGCCTGCACGTCAGCCTCACCAGCTGCCATCGGGTACCATTCATCTCACTCCATGGTGTTTTGTTTTTAAAATTTTTACATCTTTAAGATTTCATGCATATGGGTGTTTTGCCGTTGGTCTCAGACTGTGTTTACGATATCATACACATATTTCCTTCTGTGGAGTGGTTCACAAATCGTTTCTACCACATCCCCGAGGGCTCAGGGAACCCTGTGGACGGAGGGAAAGAATGTCAGAGATGTGAAATGCTGTCTTCAGGCCATCGCACAGTCATTTTGAACATAGTCTCACAGCAGCTGGGGTTGTCTGCACTGGTCCTGCACAAGGCTGTGCCAGTCAACAGCAAATCACAGGTTGAGGAAGGGCTCAGTGGGGGCTCTACTCCTCACTGGTGAACTTCGGCCAACTGAAAGATTCTGGAACGGGAAGTCATTGACTTAACTGTGTACCAAAGAGTGAGCCTGCCAGGTATTAATGCATAGTTCCAAAGCCCTTGTGCACACAGACTGTCCTGATCACAATCAGAGGGTTTCACACAAAACAAACGTGCACGACCATGGGAAAGAGACCTATAAGGAGGAAGGGGAACAAAAGGGGTCGTGGGGATAGGAGAGGGTGGTGGTTGAAAGCAAACAGAACGTACTATAAACTTGAAGGAAATTGTCAAAGAATCCCATTTGAGCATCAATTTCCTGGAGAGGAACTCTTGCCACAGAAGGTTTAGTCTGCAAAGGGGCCCAGGCCAAACACATATCTCAACCACCTCCCAAGAGCTTGCCTGTACCCAATGGAAGGGGTTCTAGTCCACACAGTCTTCAGACTTCTAGATAACATCAGAGTGCAGCCTTTTAGTCTCCATGACCCAGAGCCTCCAAAGCTCCACAGATAGCCCCACAGCTGTCACGGAGGATCTGCAGGCACACTCCCAGCAAGCAGTTCCCCATGGGGCATCTTATGTTTGCCCCAGGCTGCCTGGACAATAGCCACAAAATAGCTCAATGCCCAACAAAGAAACTCACATGACAAAGGAATTCACAGCATTTATTGGAAACCCGTGCGCAAGAGACTGAGCAAACCCTGGCTCCTTTCCCTTGGGGAGGCATCTCAGTTTCCTAGGGAACAGTTAGGAAGCAGGTGGGCAGCAGCTACCTCCCTTACCTTTGTTCTGATCAGAGATACAGCTGGAGCTTCCACAGGCCCTCCGGTTCGGGGCTTGCCCTTGAGGGAGAAAGGGGATGGCAACAGACCTTCAAAGCCAGGCAGGATGCAGCCAGGTATCTCCTAGGACCCCACCCCAAAACAGTGGCCTACTAGAAAATTCTTTTAACAGAGAAAAACTATTGAAAGGAGACAGCCAAGGAGCTTTGAACAATTAACACACCATTCTACCTTCTGAACACCCACGGGGAATGCAGGGCAAATGGTTCACAAATCAACACACAGTGTCAGTGTGACTGTCATTCCACTTGCAATTGAGTTTAAGGATGAGTTACTTGCATTTCTGGTTTCTGGAAACAAAGAATGCACTAGAAACCCTGCTGCAGAAGGTCAGAGGTGGCGCTGCTCTGGATACATGCTGGAAATAAGTTACATTGATTCAGATATGAGAACCGAGCCTAGGGGGTGAGAATGGTACACAACCTAAGGAGGGCGTCTTGGGTCCCTGGGGAGTGAGGACTTAAAATGCCACTACTATCAAATAAACACATCTGGAGCACATCAGGAGGGAATGTGAAAGGGTTATTTGAAGGAAGCAGGGAGGGATCATTGCAGTGGGGAGGGGCAACTGACGGGATGTGAAGAGATTGCTGCAGCAGAAAACTTACATTGTAGAGAGAAGGTACAGCAGTGTGTGTAGTGTGGTGTCGGTGACCTAGGCCAGTGCTGTGTCCCAGAGTTCCATGGGCTTCTCAGGTTTGGACACTTTTCTCCTGACAGACTGGAGCTAGGGTAGTAAAAAGGAGCATGGTGTGGAGATTGACAACAGGGACTTCTGGAGTGCATGGAAGCAGGAAATGCTTCCCTGAGGACAGTCTCTTCTGTAGGGCTGTCCTCAGGGTCCAGTGAGCCCCTTCTCAAGGCCTGGAAGGGGAGGTGACTCAGAGTTCAGCTCACAGGCATTTTCCCCTGATGACTAAGTGGGGAGGAGATCTGCAGGTCACCTTCAGGAATCAGAGTGTAAGTGTATGGAGGGTCTCAGTCTCGTGCGGGTCAGAAGAGGAGGGTGAACATTCTGCTGTAAGCCGCAAAGGAACGTTTGCAGTGAGTGATTCTACAACACAGGGTAGGGATAGCATAACCGCTCCTGTTTTCCCAGGATTCCTGGGTGCAGGTCAGGTCCAGTATACTGGGAAAGCTACATGGATAACTGAGAAAGAAAAAAAAGGATTTGAATTTCTTGGCATATCTCAAAACAAATCCCAATAGGCTACACTTTGTACACAGCACATGAAACTACAGGCTAACTTGAGGAATTTTTAATGGGGCAATCCCTTGTAACCTAAGAGGCAGAAGGGTTTCTATATATGACACAAAGGCCAGAGCCCACAGAGGAAAATGGTGGGAACTGTGACATACGTATCTATTTTCATTCTCAGAAATTTGAGAAAGTGGAAGAAAGGCGATGGGAAGGTCAAGACAGTTTATAGCAAGGAGAGAAGGTCTAGAGCTCATATCACAAAGAAGACTGCTGCTATTCCAGACATATAACTAAGCTGTGAAGCAGATACAAATCTGATAGAGGAGATGTGTTGACATGTGCCTGTAATAGTAACGCTTGAAGACCGAAGAAGATCAAGAACTGCTAGTTAGTTCGGGTGACAGTGTGACCTTTTGTCTAATGAAACTGCCAGGAAAGGGGGAACACACAAGCAGCCAAGAGTCAGAAAGAGAAGCATGGAGAATCAGATGGCCCCTAAATGCACCAAAGAGGCCAAGCAAGTGCCTAGAAGACAAATACATATTCTAGCTTCTGGAAAGTGGCAGTCATTCTATGTCATTCTATGTCCATATAGTCATTCTATGTCAAGGATGGTCCACTCTGAGTGTCTGTGTGGAGGATGGTCCCCTCACTTATGCACACAGCACATGCAGTAACGGCACAGCTCCTATGGAAGACAGACAGTACTCTGCTACAGGGAGTGCTCAAGCCACAACCAAAGGCCAGATGTAGTGTTCCTTTGGCCATGGCCTCGCCCTCTCAACATTCACTGAGCTAGAGATGCAATTCTAACGCTTTAAAGACTGAGGCAGGAGGATCAGGACTTCCCAGAAATGGGAGGAGCTCATGATCAAGAATGTACCTACTGGTGTCATTAGTAAGAGTACAATGTTGATATTTCCTCTGTCCTTGATCAGGCACTGGCTGGTTTAACCAAGACTCAGCCACACAGTGTGGCACTGCGTAATCATCAGAAAGTACCAGACAGCTCACTATGTTCCTTTATGTTGTGCCTACTAGAGTGTGTTGTTTAGGAATTCTCAGAAACCTAAAAGCAAACTGCCGTGTGACTGTGACCCGGCTGTTCCAATCCTAGGTAGGCATGTGCCCAAAGGACTCAACATCCTACTCCACAGATATTTGCTGAGCCATGTTCATTAGCACTTGATTCACAATAGCTAAGATGTGGTCACAACCTAAATGGCCTTCAGCAGATCCATAGGTGATGATAATCAGGCACTTGTCCACAACGGAACACTAGTCAGCTGTAAAGAAAAGTGAAATCATGAAATGTGCAGCCAAATTATTTGAACTAGAAAATATATTGAGTGAGGTAACCCAGACCTAGAAATATAAATACAATATATTCCCATTCATCACTAGATCTTCAGATGCAAGCACATATCTTAGAGTAACCACAGAAACCATGAGACCACAAAGGAACCATAGGGGATTAAGACGATACAGGTGATATGAAGATGGAAATGGAAAAATGGGGTGAGCTTACAGAAGGAGGAGAGATAAATAGCAATAAGGATATCTGGAATACCCAAAGTGAGCCTATTATTTTATATTTACATAAAATAAATGTAACACATGTAAGTATATATATATATATACACATACATGTATATATTAGATAAAATTATGCCAAAAAGGGGATGATAATACCTCCTCCAAGAGCCATAGATTACTGAAAAATAAATTCACAATCCCAGGCATGAAAGTCTCCCTTTGAGTTGTTCCTCCTCTGAATCCAGAGACCACCACAAGCAATATAATTTATTGCTATCTATTGCTATCATCTTTGAAGGAAAGTCCATACTGCTGAAGACAGCAGGCATTTTGGACATATGGCTGGGAGGACCAAGCTGGATCTAGAAGCCTCCTCCTTGAGGTCTAGCTTACACAGTGTCAGAAGTTGCTATGCAAGCAGCCAAGGGAGGGAAGCAATCGATAGTCCTACCAGCTGTGTTTCCTTTGAATCATAACAATGGCCAGCATCCTCCTAAATGCGCAGCAGTGGCAATAAAATCTTGGGGAGAAGCAACATCTCTCTAACTAGACATGAGGCCTGACCAACAGGTGGTAAATCATGCCTGGCACTATAGACCTAGCCAACGACCTGTGTCTAGTGAGGCCATGGAGCACACAGGAGAACATTCTCAGTCACTTTCTTAAACCAGTGCAATTCCTTACTGCTTTCTGAACACTTATACTCAGAGACAAGTGGTCATCTGGCCCCTCATCAAAAAAACGCTCCTTTTCAGGTGGTGGAGGCTATAGGGCTGTCTCCTCAGTTCAGAGCACTGGCTGCTCTTCCAGAAGAACTGGATTCCATTCCTGGGCTCCCACACATGGGCCTACGGTTCCAGGGAATCTGATGCCCTCTTCTGGCGTCTGTTGGAATTGTATGCATGTACATTGGTAGGCAGAGCTGATGTTGGCAGGGTAGGTAGACCTGATGCAGGCAGCATATGCAGACCTGATGCAGGGAAAACACCCCTACTCCACCCCCCACACCACACAAAATAAAGAAAAAAACCAAAATAACATTAATTAAATAATTATGACCATAACGGGAAGTCATAATAGTCAAACTGCAGAGAAAAACTGACTGTGGGTCTAGGCCCAACTGATACGTCCACAACACAGTCTGAATACACTGGGCACAGAGAATGCAGAGGAAGACGGTGTGGAGGTATCGGGAAGAGGCCAGGAGAATCTGGTGCTACATTGGACTTTCTATATATGTCAGGGAGCTGCACCCATGACCTCTCAAATTGTGGCTGTTAAGTGAGTCTTGAAGAACGATAACACCGGTTGACATGCTAACATGGATGGGGAAATCTTACAGAGCCCCACCACTAGATACAGAGCTATAGGCAATTGAAGACTGCTGACAGAGGGATACTTAGTTTTCCCCAGGGATGAGCTTCCTAAAAGTTTATCCACCACCAACTAGCAAGCTATCAAGACATATACATACAAGTAACCCTAAAAGGACTCAGCAGGTAAGAGGCTATGAAACTTTAGAGAGAGCAGAGGTGACATGACAGGGGTTGCAGAGAGGAGGGAGGTTGGTGCAATTGTATTTTAATTAAAAACAAATTTAGAACATACAGACATGGAGAACACACCCTTTTGTGAAAGAGAAAAGACATACTTAATTTGAGCCTTGTACCATGAGGTCACAGACAATGGCAGGCCCTACCCAAACTATCTCTTAGTGACACAGATGTGAAGCTCTTTGCCATCAGCAGACGGCAAGAAGCTTGGGGTTATCCCAAAGAGACAGAAGCTCTCCTCTGTTTCTGCCTGCAGGAGTTTCAGGACCACTAGATGGACAACGGTGGTCTCCCTCGGGTTTGTTGGGAAGACTGAAGTAGCTGGATTTTGGGGGGCAAATAATAGAGGCTGCACAGAATGTGGAGACAGATTTCGCAATGCCTTGAGAACTTCAAGCTCTCTCTGTTTATTGGCAGCTAGGGGCCTCCAGATAACAATCACTGATGTTCCACAGTACTGAGAATTGCCTGCATCTCAGGCAGCAAAGAGGAAAACAGTCTGGAAGTTGCTGGCACTCACCCAGAAAGCTGGATAAGAAGAGGAGGCCTCTTGCTTCCTGAGTGACAGACACCACATATACATCTCAGCCAGGCTTAGAAGTGAACCTGTTGAGAACCAAGCTCACCCGGCTGCCTGGGCACACTTCACCAAATTCCACAGAGTACAGAGCAACACTCCCCAGCTCTAGTCAGAAAATTTTGTGTGTAGAGATCAATAAATTGTGACACATACAATACGCACTAGAGACGTGGGAACCAAGAAACAGAGAAGAAACAGCTACCAGTAGATTTCATGCAAAAACCAGTGTATCGAACCCAGAAAAACAGATGGCCACAGTACATGCAGTATCCTAAAAAATGAGAATTTCACTGGAACTTTCAATGTCATAGTATGAGCTGCCAATCAGACGCAAATCCAAGAATCACCGAGACTGGTAGGAGGCTAGTGGTGGAGTGTTTGCTTACCAAGCAGAAGGCAAGTGGTGTATATCCATCTGCACAAAGGAAAAAGGGAGCTACCAGACTAAGGAAGTGAATAGTGTTACAAAGCGCTCCACCGGAAACAGGGGCAAAGGAGTAAAGTGGGAGGTTCTGTGGAGTGTCATTTCCCTCAGTTAAGTCACAGAGCAACATGCTTCCTATTGGAGTTCTGGAAATGCAGACGAGAAATCTATGAGGGAAGAATGCATACGTTGGATGTTTTTTCCCAAGACAGGGTTTCATTATGTAGCCCAAGATGGCCTCAACAAAATATTGTCCTGCTCTAGTTTTCAGAGACCAGGGACTGGGATTATAGTCATGTAACACCAAGACAACTCATATAACTATACTAATATAGGGAAACTGTTCTTAACATCTTATTATTGAAGACTTTTACATGGCATTTTGGTCATATCGTCCACTTTCACTTCTTGGACTCCTTCCAACCATGTTGCCAGCATCCCTCTCCAAATGTCCTGGCTTGTTTTCTTACAATCCACTATTAGTGCCACACAAATTCCAAAGGGTCTAGGGCTGTCCACCGCAACACAGACAACTTATCAGGGACCACATCTCTGAATACAATAGACTCTGCCTCCCCCAGCAACCACCACCAACTGCTAATAGTGCCTCAGCTTGTGGTGAGACCTGAGTCCTGTCCCCTTTCGGCTAGAATGCTGACTAGCCTGAGGTTGTGCAGGCAGCCACACATGCCACCAGTAAACAGAATGCTACAGCCGTGACATGTTTCCTGGACATTGGGTACAATGACAAACAAATACTGCAGATGCATGAGGAGGGGACCAGAAAAGTACAGTATGTCTCATTATCAACCCACTGTGTGTGTGAGACAGAGACAGAGACACAGAGAGAGACAGAGACACATAGAGAGAGACAGAGACAGAGACACAGAGAGAGACAGAGAGACAGAGAGAGACACAGAGAGACAGAGACACACAGAGAGACAGAGAGACACAGAGAGAGACAGAGACACATAGAGAGAGACAGAGACAGAGACACAGACACAGAGAGACAGAGACACACAGAGAGACACATAGAGAGACACAGTGAGAGACAGAGACACAGAGAGAGACAGAGACACAGACACAGAGAGAGACAGAGAGACAGAGAGAGACACAGAGAGACAGAGACACACAGAGAGACAGAGAGACACAGAGACACACAGAGACACACAGAGAGACAGAGAGACACAGAGAGACACAGAGACACACAGAGAGACAGAGACACAGAGAGAGACAGAGACACAGACACAGAGAGAGACAGAGACACAGAGAGAGACAGACAGAGACAGAGACAGAGACACAGACACACAGAGAGACACAGAGAGAGACAGAGACACAGAGAGAGACAGACAGAGACAGAGACACAGAGAGAGACAGAGACACAGAGAGAGACACAGAGAGAGACAGACAGAGACAGAGACAGAGACACAGAGAGAGCACTACAGGGGCACATGGAATGAATTCCGATAGGAGGGTGAAAGCTAGAAGGTCTACAACCTTGCAGTTGTGCTTAAAGTCTTTTACAATGAAATTTAATTGAACACTATACGGGCTAAAAGATGTGTACATGTAATATACAAGTATCTATACGTACATACAGATGTTGCATATATATGTATATATGGAGAGTGAGTGTGTTTCTCAAATAAAAGTTGGGGGAATTCTTTACAGCGTATCCTAGTTAGATACACATATGTCGGTTTAACATATCTGCAGAGTCATTTGGGGAGTCTTAATTGTGGGATTGCTCAGGTCAGATTGCCCTGTAGGCGTGTCTGTGAGAGAGAAATTACCTTTATTAGAGACTGATGCAGAGCACTGGTTCTCAACCGTCCTCATGCGGTGATCCTTTAGTACAACTCCTCATTTATGGTCACCCCAAACATAAATTATTTTTGTTGCGACTTCATAATTATAATTTCGCTACTTTTATGAGCTGTGAATATCGGTTATGCAGGACTCCTGTGAAAGGGTTGTTGACTCCAAGCGATTGACATGTGCGATTTCTGATGCACAAATGAGTCTAACCTGGAACAGAAGTGCCCGCAGAATCTGACCCAGAATTACAGACAGAGTTGGGAGCCATTTTCAGAAAGGAAGCGCAGCTGCCCTGGGGTTTCTTGGCTCAGGTGCAAGTGGACCATGGAGACTCAATGTCTGTACAGGTGCCACCACTGCGGGGAGCATCCCAGATAGCGCAGGTATTACCAGGAGACTTGCCAATAGTGCTGTGCAGCAGCATGCACCATGCAGCATGCAGAGGCTCAGAAGCAGTGCACAGACCCTGCCAGGAGGGCAGGAGCAGCATAACCTCCCATCCAGAGGTGCCTGGTCACTAGGGAGTAGGGGGACCCTAGGGAGGCTTTCCAAAGAGCAAGGCTCTGCTGGGCTGTCAGGTCTCATAGCGCATATACACTTAGGAATCATTTGTTGAGGGTCAAATGGTTTCGTGACTCTTATGTAGCCAAGCCCAGTCAGCAGAGGGTCTCTTCAGGAAGAGACGTCCTGCCATGAAATCTCATATGGAAGTGGGTGTCCAGGAGGACTCAGCTATCAATAAAAGTGTAACTGAGACCTGGGAGTGCAAATGAAATGAGGACAGTAACTTTGAAATGTATGTGCACCAAAAAGTCTCACCCTGGATATAAAGTGCTCCAGGGAGACATTTTCACTAGGGATTTCAAGGGCACCGGACTGGGCATGAGCTACATTAGCCTCTCCCCAGGGGTTGAACATTCCATGAACAGCCTGCAAAGCTGCCCTATCAGAGTATGAGCATTTCAAACAAACTGCAGGCATTTCATTGGCAGGTATGTCAATACCCCTCCTCTTAAAGGGGTAGGAAAGGCTCTAGCCTGGGCCTGCACGAATTTGTAAGCATCATCTGGAAATGCAGAGAACCCAGGAGACTCACCTGTAAGTACTCGGGAATAAAATCCTCCTCAAGCAAGAGAAACACTGTGAGTCTAGCGTGGGAGTGCAATGTGTCAGGGTTCTCTTAGCAGACCGGGCACAGCACAGCGGCTCTGCATCTGAGAATTCAGGCAGACCAGCTGTGCTCCCCTGGGGTTCAACTATGCCAGGGCATTGCCCGGGGAGGCACTGTTGCAGGAGGATGTCACCTGGGAACTCAGGTGCCCTAGAACCTCTCATAAGGTAGTGCAGGTACACCCAGATGTCAGCATCTGTCTTCTGAGGTCTCTCTTGTGCATCTATTCTTCAGCCTGCCAGCAGCCTCCCTCGTCCCTGGAGACATCAGTTCTAAGTCCACCATGCTCTCAGCCTCTAATTTGACCTGTGAGTACTGGCGCCAATGATTGGGAGCAATGACAAATGAACACTGTAGGCAGCACTCATGCCCAGGAGGGATATGGGTAAGGGCAGGGGCTGGTCAGCCATTGTTGCCTATGTCACTTCCTGTTAGTTTCCCTCCAGGAAGCAGCCGAGGCTCCATGCCTGAAGGTGTAGGTCCATGGCCTCAGAATCTGCGAATGGGAAGGAGGAGCACATGACAAAGGCCAGGCAGTCTCCAAACAGGGAGGACTGAGACTCATTGTATATGCAGACCTGCGTTTTCTAGGAACTTTGTTTTGGACAGGGGCTGTGATAGATTTCACGTGGCCCACCTGGAAGTGCCAAGGCCTACAGGAGCAACGTTCTGGGTGTCTGCAATGATCAGAGGGGCATGTTCAAGTGGATGTGACACCCTAACTGCCCCAACTTTTTGTGATAACCTCACAGTCCCAAAAGGGGTGAAGTCTTTTTATTTACTGCTTGTTTCCCTGGTAACCTGTTCATAGAACAGGTTCCCTCATGGGAGGAGAAGTCACAGATGGGTCTAGATTAAAGCACCTGAAGGGGCTGACTCTACACAGAAAGTTCAAGAATTTTGTTACATGTCTTCTGGTTAATTTTCTGACAACTTGACCCAAGCTAGAATCATCAGAGATGATGGAACCTCAGTTGAGACAGTGCTTCCTTAAGATCAGACAGAGGGCAATACTGTGGGACATTTTCTGGTTTAATAACTGATATGGAGGGCTCAGCCTTCTGTGGGTGGTTAAAACCCTGGCTAGAATGTGCCGGGTTTTACTAGAAAGCAGACTGACGAAGCCAGTAAGCAACATTCCTCCGTGGCCTCTGTTTCAGTTCCTGCCTCCAGATCCTGCTCTGTTTGACTGCCTCTCCTGACTTCCTCAATGATGCACCTTGACCAGGAAGTGTGAGCTAAAAGAAACCCTCTCCTCCCCAAGCTGCTTGTGGCCATGGTGTTTGGTTACCGAGATAGAAACCCAAGTAAGATTCATGGCCACAGCCTTTCTCCACCACCACATGCGTGTGTGTAATGGGCGGGGTCAGCACGGCCTCCTTTCATATTCAGGGCAGGTGTGTTGACCTCTGAACAAGGCAGGCCGCAGATGCAGGGCTCTATGGTGCTGCTGTACTCAGTGTTGTGGGCCCCGTCATTAACCCACCAGAGTACCATGCTGGGCACCAATCAGCATCAGGAGTCTTGGATGCAGCAGAGTTCTCTTGCTCTGAGCACAGGATCATCTATAGTTCAGGGACCAGGAGAACAAAGATGACAGCATACACTTTTCTGAAGAATGTCACAGTCTTTCATTCCTGTGTAGGCCCAACCTAGATGCACAGAAATCCCATTAAAGGGAGGTAAATTAACATGAACCCTGAAAAAATACCAACAGTTGCTTTGAAGCATTGACCATCTGTATAGAAGCCCTGCTCACACTGGTCATTAGGAGAAAATCCTGCAGGGTCTGAAAAGATCTGCAGCCTGTGGTCACTCCTTCCTTTAAACACCACTGAGGAATGACACAAGTGAAACTATCAGCTTCAGGCAGTAACAAAATGAATCCTAAATAGTACATGAAAGAAGACAGAACCAATAGGGACAAACATGAAAATCCTCTGACCCTACACTTTGGAAAAGGCAAGATTATGGGGATGTGTATAAGATCTGTCTTCATGGCTTTTAAAGGGCTGACCATCTTCTTACTGTGTTCTTACCGGGCAGTGCAGGAGGGGAGGGTATGGCAAGAGGGCTCCCAGTGTCTTATCAACTACAAGCGATGACTCCACCAGATCTGTGTGCTACCTCTATACCCGCATGTAAAAGTAGTCACAGACTTAAAGGTCGTGTCTCCAAAACTACCACATTGGATACTGATGCCTTTGTATATGAATTTTTAGTAATACAACCAGTCCACAACTATGAAAGGTGAGTTCCTCTGTATGCATATATTTATTAAATAACCGTGATGCCAGTTTCCCATCCACACTCAGATATTTCAGAGCCCAAAGTACTCCTGGACACTGGTACTGCAGCTAACAGAATGTCTAAGTGGCAGCCAGTGTTGAAGATAGGCCATCACTGTAAACAATTCCCTTAATAACGTTTCATTTTTTCTTGAAATATGCCAATATTTAGGAAGGCCGGGAAATTTAGCTTCCTAATTAGCAGCTGTTGGATTTTCTCCTCATGTCCTGGCCTGTCTTCAGTGCAGGGCTGACAGTCAAAGAGCCAGCAAGGCTGCCTTCATGTTAGCAAGGGGTTCACTGCACACACTGCACATGCTCTGAGAAGTTACATGGCAAATAAAACTGACTGTTGTCAAAACACAGCCTTGTCACTAGAAGGCAACGCTTCAGCAAAGGCTGTTGCAAGACAGTGTGCACTGTAACTTTGCCACCAGAAACCTCGGGGAATGCTAGTAGAGTTTGAAACTAATTTTTACTCAGGCCACAGCGAGAGAACTTGCCATGATAGGTCAGCAACAGGCCTGTGAATTGTTCAAACACACCCTTCTTTTACATGAAGGACTGCTCTTTTAGCACAGTGACATATGCCTTTAACCCCAGCACTTGGGAGGCAGAGGCAGGCGGATCTCTGAGAGTTCGAGACCACCCTGGTCTACAAGAGCTAATTCAGGACAGCCTCCAAAGCCACAGAGAAACCCTGAAAAAAAAACCGAAATTACCTGGCTGACTGACTAGGAGTTGAAGTCACACTTGAGTGTCAGGCTGCAGGAAACATAGAACATAGTCTATAATAAAGCTAAGTAGGAGACTTTTAATCTGCATAGGGATGGGGTGGCTATGATTGCTGTACCTGGTGTATCAGAAGCCCATGTGTGGGAGCTAAGGGACAGGTATCTAAGGACTGAATCATAGATTTCCCTTCCAGGAGAGGTGATCACAGCTATTACTGAAGTATTTCGTAAGGGGTTGCAGATAATTTGGATCTCATTTTTCCAGGGAGTCTCTACCTAGGAAAGGGAAGGTATAAACAAAGAGCAGGTTATTCAGCAGATATTATGGCGGTGTAGGGAAATGTATGGTCAGAGGAGGTCCATCAAGCCCTTTACTTCTAAGGACTTGGAGGTCTGTTGCCCAGAATGAGAGTTAAGCGCAGAGTAGGAAGCCCAGTTATCTGGAAGCAAACTAAGTCACCTACCTGTGACTTCCCGCCTCATGCCAGGCTCTGTCCCATTGATGGTGATTGTCAAGTTGGATGCCAAGGCTTCCTTCTCCCAGGGACAGTGTGTCTGGCTCTGATATCAGGTCATTCACTTGTGGAGTCAGCAAGGCCTGCTCTGTGTTGCCACAGAGAGGCAAAGAATCTTGGGAGGGTGTTTGCCAATTGATAGTTGTCATTGCAGTGCCCTCATGCTGAGAGTCACAGCCATCATTGGCAGTGTGGAATAGAAGCCATCAGGAGACAGGCTCCAAAAGGTGTGCACGCCTTTTGTTTTCTCGACCTCTCTAGAAGCTTTAACCTTACGTCATCCCCACTGTTACATTCCTAACTGTGTTCTAGAAAGCAGGTGATTTAGTAAACAGTAGTCAAGATCGCAATGAAAGTTGTACAATATTCTACTGACATCAGGAGCAGTTGGAGTATGGAATCTGTTCCATAAATGATTTTGCATTTCTAGGCATTAACGTCTAAGTACACATTTGTGTAGCCATCTATAGGCAGTTTGAAAAGGCAGTAGGGATTTTATTAGATCCCGATGATTTCTTTCTAGTTACTGGCTATACTTTCCACTTAGTTTGAATTGGTCAAAGGTATTTATCACATTCATCTGGGTCCATAAAGAGGTGAATAGACCAGCCTCTCTGGCCAACGGTGTTCCACCCTGTGTAAGGTTTGGATACTGAATGTGTCCCCCTTCTGATGCATGCATCTGCTAAGGGAATCAATGGGACTCCAAGGAGAGTGACACATCTGGGACAGAAAGCAAAACATGGCGTAGTAACCAGGGCAGCCCGATTCATTCAGAAACCTGGAAACCAAGCACAGTCTGCTTCCTCAATTCCAGAGTTGCCTTGGCAGGTAGAGGGTCGGTTCCTGGCCCGGGAGGGCCGCATTTCTCAAGCTCTCTGTGAGCTGTTTGGAGCACGGCCTTCTGGAGTTGCTTTGGCTGGCTGCCCAAGATTCGCCGTTCTTGCCTTTTCCCTTTCCTCCCGTTTCCTCTCCTTTCTTTCCCGTCTTCCTCACCCCTTTTCACATCCCCTCTATCCACAGGCTCTCCCTCTTCATCGCTCCTGCTCTTCCACAATAAAGGCAATCAGATATAACACGAGGAACAGCTAAAGGATGATGCTCTTGAGATTTTGATTGGGCTGAGTGGTGAAATGAAGTGCAGTTCTTGGTTTTCTGACCTGGATGAATCTGCTCTAGCTGGAATAGTTGTGCGCCACTTTGGAGGACTCCTGCTGAGGCTTTCACGTTCCTATGGCCCAGGCCAAAGAGATGGACTAGGGACACTTGACTAGAAATAGAAAAAGACATTTTGTGAAGAACAGGAACACTCGTGTGTGTGCTGAGTAGGGGAAAGTTGAGTGTTCATAAACCCCGGGCCAGTGTCTTTGGTGAGTACAGCAGCTTCTCCTGTTTGCATTTCTCTGGCTTTTCCCACATGAGCTCCTCTTGTACAGACGAGGCCGCGTTTTCAGTCTTCCTCTGCCTATTGGCTTCTTCCATTGCTCTTCTCCATGCTGTTGTCTCCAGTCCCTGCTCTCATGCCATATGGAGCTGGTTTGCTCTGTGGCCTGGACATCCGTGTGTAAAGATGGGACATGTGCAGATCCCGTGCATTTGACGGCTTTTCCACGACCTGTTTATTTGACAGGATGGTTCTGATTTTGTTTGACAGCACGCTCCTTTTGCTTGCTTTTCTGCGTAGCCTGCTTCAGCATCTGTCTGCAGGTGGTTAAAGTTTAACGCTGTGTTTGTCGTAGGAAAGCTGTTTGTACTCATCTTGCATCACTTTGATATGCCAGCTGATGCTATCTCTGCTGTCTGATGTTTGAATAAACACTCGGGTGTTGCTTTTATTGTGGGATAAAGATGATCGTTTTTATATATATTCCAATTTGAGTTTATTTGGCTTAGAGAACTCTGTTGTAATTTGTGAAGATATGAGACTCAATAACTTCATGCTATCCTGATGGCCCTTAGGGAGAACTCTTGCTGATTTCTCCTTGCACTATTTGAGAGTGCACTCTGAACGAATTTCCTTTTTTCAAAGTGACTTTTGTGTATTAATCTGTGTGTGTTAATTGGCTTGATGTGTGCTGCAGAGCTGATGGCTGAAGCAATAGTCCTATTAGAGATGTATCCATGTGCAATTCCCTGGATACCAAAGAGAAGAGCTAACTGCTCTTTCCAGCCCAGTCTGGGTGACTCTGAAGAGTAGAGGTTAACAGCTGTGGCAGGGCTGTCTGGTCTCAGGATATCACACAGAATCACAAGAGAAGGCTACACAAACACGTTGGCTTGATATGATCACGAGCAGCTCATCTGGGCAATGCACATAAACTTTAGTCAGCCCATTCACGGAGGTACACCACACTTCTTGCTTCGAAGACTTCCTAGTGCTCTCAAGAAGGACGGTCTTGCACAGTGGTGGCTTTCTGGGAGGGAATCCACATCAGTTGTCACGCAGTGACTGCATGAAGCATTAGCTTTTGCTTAGGCCATCAAGACAAGGGGCTAATCTGAAACACAATTCGTCTCTAGAATCCCGAAAAATAACTGACTAATGTATGTGCAGCCTCTTCCTTTTAGGGCATTTTCTCGATTCATTGATTTATATGTGTAGAGGTGATTGCCTACAAGCGTGTTTGTGCACCACAAGCCCACAGTGCCCTCAGAGGCCAGGAGAGGGCGTCAGCTCCCTTCAAGTGGAGTTGCAGATGTGTATGCGCTCCCACGTGGGTGCTGAGCATCAGACCCCAGTCCCTGTGGAAGGGCAGGCGGTGTTCTTGACCACCGAGGTATGTCTCCAGCCCCCACATTATTGCATATTCGCAGGTTTTTATTGATTCTTGGGAATTTCACAACATGCACCTCAATCCCACTCATTGGCCGTTCCCTCCATGTCTGCCCTTCATCCTTCCAGTGTCTCTCCCGTGCAAGGGAAAACTTAAAAAGAAATCATAAATCCTGAGTGAGGTAACCCAGTCACAAAAAGAGAAACATGGCATGTACTCTCTCATATATGGATTTTAGACATAGATCTGGGGAGTGCCAGCCTACAATCCTATGGCCAGAGAGTCTGGGAAACAGAAACTTTATTTAGTGGCTGATCGAAGAAGAGGCAGACTCCCTCGGTTAAGTCCTGAGCTGAACTCAAGAAAGCCAGTAACAGAGAGGGAGGACTGATGATCAAAGGGATTAAGACTGGGCTGGTTTAACCCCCAGAAACAGCTGACCAGACAAAGGTTAACTCTTGAATCCCAGGCATCAGCCTGGGAAGCCAGCATGGGACTGATCAAGACCCCCTGAATGTGGGTATCAGTGAAGAGGCCTAGGGAATCTATTGAGCCTTGGGCAGCAGATCAGTACCCATCCCGAGTATACACACGGACTTTGGACTCCCATCCAACAATGTGAGGTGCACTCTCACCCTGAACTCTTGGGGAAGGGTCTAGGCCCTGCCCTATATGAAATGACACACTATGCACACCCCCATGGAGGGCCTCACCCTCCTTGGAGAAATGAGGGGATAACGGGGGCGGGGGGGGGAGGGCACGGGAGGAAGGGAGGGAATGGGAGAGGGACCTGGAACTGACTTGTGAAGCAACCTTGTTTCTTATCTAAATTTAAACTGGAAAATAAAATAAAAAAAAGAAATCATAAAAAATAAAGAATGATAAAAAATGCAAAGCTCACTTTTTTAAAGTTCACATCACTGTGAAATTATTCTGATGGGCCGATTCAAATTCTTCCTGACATATCTAATCAATATAAATGGGGGGGGGATTCTAGGATTGTTGCTAAGTCTGTCCTCCACAACACCTTTCCCAAGGTCCTTCTCTGAGTCAGGTCCAACTGAAGTGTGAACACTGACATGATCGCTTTGCGCCCCCTGGTGGTACACTCAGAACTCAGCATTCCAGAGGCTAATTCTGGAAGTTAAGGCTGAGATGAAATCCAAATTAACTTATGGTTTACAAGGCAGGTGACTACATGATCTATAACAAATGAACATGTAACTTGGTTATCTAATTTGCCAGGCACAATTTAGATTTTGCTATCCATTCACAAACCAAATTGTTCTGCACTGTCTCACAAATGAAGGCACTCTTAACTTATTAAAACCAATTACCACCAGCCATCCAGCCTGACAACCTGAATTCAAATCCCTGGACCCATATGTTATAAAGAGAGGGCCTACTCCTGAAAGTTGCCCTCAGACTGCCACGTGTGTGTTCATGCGGCGCAGGCACAACTAAAAACTGTGAGAAAAATAAATTTAAAGGACAAGACATTCAGTGGAAATTCTGTGTGTGCCATCTTGGCATGAGCTGCTCTCAGCTGTGAAGTGAGGATTCAGTTGAAAAATCCCTCCATTTGAGTGTAGGCAAGGCTGCAGAGGCATTTTCTTGGTTAGGGATTAATGTAGGAGGGCCCTGCTCACTCTGGAGGATGCCATCCCTCGGCAGGTGGTTCTCTGTGGCATAAGAAAGCCCAGTGAAAAGCGGGAAGGGAAAATCTAATAAGCAAGCTTCCTACACGGTCTGATTCCGTGTCTGCTTCCAGGTCCCGGCCCTGCTCGAGTTCCTGCCCTGCTCGAGTTCCTGCCCCGACTTTCATCAGGCTGCTGTCCTGCTACATTGCCTGCCCTGACCTCCATCACTGATGGAGTTTGACTTCATTGGTTTGAAAGGAAATTAACCCTCTTCAAGTCGATTACGGTATTAACCCTCTTCAAGTGGATTACAGTATAGTGTTTTCCACAGCAATAGAGATTTGGTCACACAAAAGGATATATTTGGATCTACTACCTATGTAACAAAATATTTGAATGCATATATAGAGAACATTCAATATATATTTATACATGTGTTAGGTATGCAACTCAGGACAAACGGCTAATTTAAGTGTGTATTTGATACACCAACGTGGACTCTGGATGTCAGTTTCCCTCAGTCTGTTCCTGCTACAGAGCCATCCTTGCTGGCATCTCCCTCCCCCTACCCTAACCTGTCCACCTCAGTACCTGGGCTGGGCTTCCCTGCCCCAGCTTCTCTAATTCCTATAGAACCCAGCCATTTTGGCCACACTTGTCTCTTTGTCTCCTGCGTCACTCGTGACATCATGGCTCCTGCTCCTTTTCCTTCCCCTCTCCATCACATTTTCAACTCTCCTCTCCTGGCCAGTGGCCACGCGGCCCAGGCAGGTGAAGAAAATCACAGGCCAGCCTGGGTCCCCACACTCTGGGCTGGCTGAAGACACCCACATGCTTGCCTTTGCAGTGCTTCGTGCTTGCCTGGCATTATAAAGAGCAAATATACGGTGGAGAAATGGGAGAGAGGGACTCAAACCGGTCCATGTGCTGTGGGATGGGCCAGGACTGAAGAAGCAAAGGACACCAGGAAGAGGCTGATATGGGTGTCCTGCTTGTCACCCAGGTCCAGGGTGAAGTCCAGGCCTATGGTGCCGCCAAGAGCCATGTTTGCAGCAAGGGTCTGTGTTGATGTCTGTGTTTCCTGCTACCACTGAGGGCTGTGTGGATGCCTGCAGTCTGGTCAGCCATCTGAGACCATGGTGGTATCTGAGGGTCGTGTTGCCACCAGGGCCATACTGATATGGGTGGCCCATGTCGCTACAGGGACCATAGTGAAGTCCCAACATGAGTGCTGCTGAGGGCCATGTCTGGGTTCATGGTCCTGCTAAAGCTGGGGTCTGTATTGTTGTCCACAGCCAGTGTTACCATAGAGTGATGGGAGATGTCATTCTGAAATCTGTCTCTTATTGGTTGTTGAATAAATCACTGTTGGCTAATAGGGAAGCAAGATAGGTGGGACTAGGAGTTGAGCAGGATTCTGGGAAGGAGAAACACAGAGAGTCATCATGTAGCTGCCATAGGTGTAAGAAGTCCGGACCCCTTTCTCCGGTAAGGGAAATACTTAGATTAACAATTATGGAGTAAATATATAAGTCAGAGCTAGCCAGTAAGAAACAAGCAAGGCCAACAGCTTCACAATTATTACAGCGTCTTGTGTGTTATTTGGGGACTGCAACTCGGCAGAGCCCAGGTGACTGGCGGGTGATAAACCAAAGCGGCAGGCAAGGAAAATGCTTGACCCTACAATAGAGGTCCTAGGAACAATGTCTATTGAAATGAGAGGGCCACACTGAGTGGGCACCACCCTTCACTGGCTCTGGAATTGCTGGCTCTGTGCCTGGCTGGTCTCACTCATCATGGGAGAACTGGCCCGACCCCTTACCACAGATGGGGGAGAGCTGGCTCTTCACCTCACCCAAGTGTGGCAGGCACAGCAGCATGGAGTGCCTAACTCAGATATCATCCAGGCCCATATCCTAGGCCTAGGGTTGACCCCCCCTCACATCTACCCCATCTGTGACCTGCTAGAGAGAGTGAGGGGACAGGTCCCGTGGAACCAGAGACACAGAGTGCCCATGACCCAGGTCAATGGCAGGATTTCAGAGAGGATTTTCAGTGCGGGTTCAGTGATGATGATGTGAGATTGGCCTTGAACCAGACCAATGGCTCATTGAAATAAATTTCTGTTGTACCGTGTGACACACAGCAGCTCCCAATGCCATAGGATGGAGGAAGCAGCTTTGGAGATGAGGGAAAGATGGAGGGGAGAGTTAGTTTTTTGCTTGTTTTCTTTTTAATACACTTGGGGGAGGTTCTTTTGGAGGGCTGTTGCAGGGGTGAAGGTCAGATATGGAGGGACTGGGAAGTGAGTTGGACTTGGGTACATGATGTGAACTTCCCAGAGAATCAATAAAAATTTTGTTTAAAAATGAACACATGGAATAGTAGGTGTTACTCTGAAACATGCTTTAATTTTAGGTCGTGTTTCACACGGCCCTCCATTCTCTTGTACAACTCCTACTTGTGCCTTTTCTCCCCTCGTAGTCTGTCTGCAGCTTTCATAACACCCGTATTATAGCACTCTCTCTCTTGGGGTTCTGGTCGAGGCTCAGAGGCCAGCAGACCACTGACCTCAGGTTCTCGGCTTCTCATGTAAGTGACTTCTCCCTAATAAAGTATCATGCGACATCCCTTCTCTGTATACTTTGTGTACCTTAATATTCCTCTTCATCCGAGGAAAGGAAAGTCTGCCTCAATCTATGGAGATCAGGCATTGGTGGTAAACACCTTTAAGCCAGGACACAGGAGACAGAGGCAGATGGATGTCTCTGAGTTCAAGGCCACCCAGGGTTATATAAGATTGCATAAGAGTAAAAGAGTAACAAAGTTCATGCCTTTAATCCCAGTACTAGAGAGATATGAAAGTTAGGAGCAGGGTCTTCAGTCTGTCAGGGTCAGGATTCTCCAACCAAGCTGGGAAGAGCATAGCAATCTGAGGTTTGCTGGAGCCAGGATCACTTTTCAGTCTGAGGCACACGTTAGAGATAGTGACTGGCTGCTTTGCTTTTCTGATCTTCAGGCGAGCTGTAATAAATCATAAATAATATATCACCGCAGCTAAATCAAATTCTATTGTGCATTTATTCCACATTTTCTCATCTATCCAAGCATTGGTGACCATACGTAGACTGGCGACATTTCCTTGCTGCTGTGAATAGAGCAGGGATGAACAGGGACATGCAAGTACCTATGCAGCAGAACACTGAGTGCTTTGGAATACACTCCAGTATCACACAACTGGATCACGGAAGCACCAGGTCACACCCAACTAGAAGTGAATAATGGCTCTTATTCCCACGCCTTTGCCACCAAGTCTGTTCAGTCTTTGATGCTAGCTATCCTACTCCAGTGAGACTGCAATCTGAGGATATATTTGCATTCTGGGGGTGTCTACTGGGATGTATAAGTTCGTGTGTGCATCCTGGAACAAGTAAATGTGCCATGAATGGTGGAAAGCACTGGAAGCAGAGGCATTGCTCATGAATTAACAACGACCTTTGGTGTCTGCAAAGAGTTGAAAGTGACTTTAACCTGTTCCCTGCTTGTAGCAGATGTGCAGGTAAGTAGTGTTGTCAGAGGGTCACCCATCATCTGCTATAAAGTGCCCCAGGTGACCCAGTGCCTGCAGTAGCCGTGCAAGTCAATGATTCAGAGACGCTCTCTCTGCTGAGATAGATCTGCCCCTGAAGCTGCAGAAGCATTTTCACAGGTGCTGTGCTGCGTCCTGTTCCCTTGGTAACAGTCTTAATTTCACTGTGGCTCATACTTCACGGAACTCGCTGGATGCTACACAAGCCCCGAGATTGTCTGAGAAAGAACACTAAAGTTTTCTCTGGAATCATAAGATACGGGGACACAGTGCTGGGTAAAAGCAAAGCTTCACGTGGAAGACAGCAGTCAGGAACTTTTGCAGATGCAACATGGCATCTCAGTTCTAATAGGCATGTTCTATGAACAGCCAAGCAATGTGAGAGAAACGGGCCCTCAGCTACACAGCAGAGGCCTCCACAAGAGCACACTGAAGACATGGCACCACACCGTTTTCTATGGTTTCAGTTTCTAAGGTTTTGAAGACTTTACTCATCAGGACTCATATTACAATTTCCTTTTTCAATGGATCAGGCAACAGGGAAATATACAATGCAGAGATTAGGCAAACACAGTCCTGGAACATTAAGGATTTACTAGGTTTCAATTGTGGACTTCTAACTGATCTTAATTTAGGATTCACTTTTATCCCCCATTGTATGCTACTTCTTTGTCATCATGCTGCTTCTGAGTTCCAACATTTTACAGGCTGTAACACAGGGAACACGAACATGGTCGATTCTAGCACCACACCCACCACTGTCCGTCCAGCTAAACATTTGTCCTCGTGTCCATCTGTCCAAAAGACGTCAACAGAAATATGCTTCGCTGTACATCACACAATCGCTTTTACACACTCGTACACGAGTCACGTTCTCTTATCAGGATCAGGAAATTCTCCCAGAGAGTGTGGTGATGGATTCAGTGAGCACACAATTCACCAGTTTAAAGAGCCATGTGAAATCTGCTGTTGAAGACCATGCAGAAATTGATCAGGCCCTTTAAAGACAGGAAACCCCAAAAGGAAAAGTCCCACTCCTTCCCATGGCCAGAAGTAGGAAATGTCCTGGGCTTTCTGGCCTGGATACCAGAAGGGAACTCTAGCATTCCACCTCTTCCTATATTAGAGCTCCTGCCCGAAGGACCTGGGAGGCAAATGAGACTCTAGTCCAGACACTAGTCCCTGCTGGGGAATACCTTTGTCATTGGACCCGTTTTTTCACAGTGACCTTGGCATGTATCTCTTCCCCAATTAACTCATCTCTTACCTTATTGTAGGGACTCTTCAAGGCCTGTGAGACAGGAGTCTTAGAGGCGATTCAGGATGCATACCAGAACTCTGTTGAGAGTCTTTAAGGAAAAGCTACTTCCTTCTGGTGGAAAGATTGGAGTACCCTCCGGAGGGCTGTGGCTGGCTGGGACATGGCAGTGTAAACGACTCTACAGGATGAGTGTTACATACTGTCCTCTTGTCAGAGTTAGTTAAATTGGTCTGTCAGTCATCGGGTGAAGCCACAACCCTGAAGCAGGCTGACTTTCCTGGAGCAATGCTAAGGAGCTGGGAGGGGCAGTTATCTGCACAAGGTGAGGATGCTCGTGTCCCTCTCAGAAGGCCTTCCTCGACAGTGCAGAAGCTTGCAAATCTGCAAGTCCCTACAGCACTGCAGGAACCGACCAGAAAGTGCAGCACTGCAGACATCTGCCTCTGTCCCCACTAAAGTCTGCCTCGCTTTCCCTGTGCCCTGGGCTTCCTCACTGGTTCTCTGCAGCTGTCCCCTCTCCCTCTCTGCCACGTGACTGCTTACAAACCACATGATTCTCCCTCCTCTCTAGCTTCCTCTTCTGGGCACCTGCCAAGACCCCCGTTTGCCTACCCTGGAGTTTTTCCTCTCAAAACAGAATAAAAATTGTCCTAGAGCTTCCTTTGAATTCTGTTTCTCTATGAATTCATGAACACATTTAAGGACTCAAAATAGGCCATTCCAATTTCCCTGGTACCACTTGGCATCCAACACAACGTTCCCTACAGGTTCCAGTAACAGGGTGAACTCGGCTCTTTAGGAGTCTAAGGACATGGAAAGTGTGCTAGCCGCATGCTCTAAGTAGGCGGGACTGTTAGAATATTCGAAATAACATGATATTGTGAAGACTGATTCCCATCCATGGGACAGAATTTTAAGGAAGGTTTGAAGTTATATTAATAAAAAACTAACAGAAGATGATTTGTAGATGGTCAAAGCAGCAGCACTTCATATAATTTCCAACGTGTGGGAATGCAGTCACTTTCACGCTGTGCTGTCAGGAATGCAATTTGCCAATTGGCTCTCCAATATAAAATATAGTCTTTATGATACTGATAGTCCACCTTCAAGGTCACGTTGTAACAAGTATTTACAAGATGTAGCACCGTAGGCAACAGAAAGTATGGCCATGGAAAATTCCCTTTACTCCATGGCTGGTGAGATAGATTTCAAGATATTCCAGTCACGGACCACTGTTGACATAAAACTCAAACCTTGAATTTCAATAAAATTTAAAACGATGGCAAGGAAACAAAGGGTTAATGTAAATCTGGTCGTGGAAAGAGCAAACGAAGCTTGCCATTGAGTCTGAGAGACAAAGTCCCTGCTAAGAAGCTGTGTCTGGCCATGAGCACATGGCTTCTGGAAGGAGACTGCAGAGATGAAGGATGATGGGAAGGTCAGTACTCTGTGGACTTTGGGATTCCGTAGCTCAAGAGGCCATTTACTTTATCTTGTGCTGGTGTCAGCCCTCAGGAATAGCCATTTCCTGCCCCACTCTGCATCTGAAATTATGCCTCTTGGAAAAAAAAAACCTCTTAGAAGCTGGTAACTTAGAACTATCATCTTGTGATCATAAATAAACGTCACTTAGGAGCTATCAAGCCAGCACAGCACTGGCTTCCACCAATCCAAGAGGTAAAAATGTCATCAGACACTATTCTAGGCCTATAAAAATGCTTCTCTGATCTCGATGTATCTCCTTGTTGGAACATGGAAGTTGTGGTAACCTAAATCTATGTTTCTGAACCATGGAGGCTCACAATGTTTCCAGAATAGACTATCTCTTATTCCCTTTCATAAGAGTGCTGTGATTTTTACATCAACAAGTCAAATATCACACAAATTTACTTTTGCTTGTACAGATCTCTACCCAGAGGTCTCAGAACAGAAAAAAATAATTAAAAATCTTTCACTTCCGATAGCACAGAACTTTCTATTCCATACAGCAAATGATCTTGATTTTTCCCTAGTAGCTACCATTGCCCCTTTCTCCAAGTTTTGAACCTAGACCCCTTCCTTCCAGTATTTCTGGTCTTTCTGTTGTACTTCACGGGCGTGCCACAAGGTGGCAGTAAGATAAAATAAGTTACCGTCTACCAAGGTGTAAAGAGAAATCTTGGAGCTGGGGATGTCTTCCCTGGTAGAATTCTTGTCTGGCATGGAGAGGGCAAACAAACCCAACAGACATGCTCTGAGGTGGAAGTGTAACTCATTAGCAAAGACGTTGCATAGCTAACAATTACAAAAGCAGGATTTAGATTCTCCACACAGCAAAAAATGAACGTATATTAATTCTTTAAGAATCCACAGCTCACACTTTTGATTGCAACACCCAGGATACATGAGCTGGCAAATATCTGTGAATCCCAGGCCAGTCTGCTGTCTACAGTCAGTGCCAGGCCATTGAGGGCACAGTGAGTCTCTGTCTCAAAAATTCAGTTTACGAAGAAGGTGAGTACTGAATTTAATTTTTCTGAAAATCCTGAAAGATGTAAGGGAAGACTGTATCCACCATGTATCCAGTAAACATCTAGTCCTACCAGCTTAGAGAGGAAAAAGCACAGTTTTCTAGTAGTGCTGAAACCTCCAGGCCTGAAATCTTTGACTCTGTTGCTTCTTACCTGTGGCGAGGCATCATTTGGTTTGAGTGCATGGTAGAGCAAAGCCCGCCCTGTCGTGGTTGGGAACCACAGGCTAAAGAGTCAGGCCTGGGTTCCCTATATCCATCCCGTCAGAGGCACAGCTCTGAAGGCATGGGGCCTCCCAGAAATCCTTGTCTATCAAAAGTCTGAGCACTTCCTCAGAGTGTTGCCTTGACATCAAAGATTCAACAGAAAATGGGGAATATCCACGCTTCGGTCCAGAGCATATGCTAGAGACATACACTCTGAGTGTCCGTATTACAGAATGCCGGGCACTTCTGGAGTTCACTGGGAATCACCAGCCTGTGTCAAGGAAGTCGGGGGTGAGTGGAAGCAGCTGGAGACGCTGGATCAGGACCTGGAAGCTGTGTGTAGAGCGCACAGGAGATGAAGGGACTCAAGTGCCTGGACAAGTTTGGGGAAGCCTGTGAAGGGTTGGGATGTTGGCGACCCTACACTGTACTTCCGGAAAGAAATCTCTATGGTGTGCAGAGGAAGAAGATGAACCACTGAACTGAATGCAGCCTCGGGGTCAACACCAAACATAACTGCCTTAATCTGCCTGGAGATTTGCCACACAGAACCCTGCTACAGGGAACATTTAAGAGATTTAACTGGGAACCGCTGAAAAGGAAGCAGCTCTGGTGCCTCCTGGTGGCCAGAGTCAGGATTTTCCCTCTGAGAGGGTCTGAGCTGCTGACTTTGGTTTGGAGAGTGAGACATCCCTAGGGACTGAAGGGGTGGTATCAGTCTGAGCTTTATGAATGTTTTAACCAGTAGATTGATCGCTCTCTGTTCATCCATGTCTAGGATGTCTACCTTACACCGGTAAGCCCGGGCACTCTGTAGTGAGGGAAAAGCTGCCCGGGGGACTGTATAAAGCGAGAGGAGACACGATCACACCCTCCCCACAGGTGGTTATGTACACTCAGACTGACACAATATCACTTTCATCCATTCTGTTACTCCATGAAACTGAAAACAGTGAATGCCATTCACCAAGATCCGTATATCCAAAGTATTTGTGTCAATCGGCTCATAATTATATTCTGTAATTTTTATTTTATGAAATTACTATTGTTTTAACTGCAAAGGTTTAAAAACTAGAGACAATCATGTTGTAGTGGGAAATCATCTTCTCGGTGGACCAGTGCTTTCCTCGTGAGTCAAGGGTGAGTCTTGCTCAGAATGGTGCGCACTCTCCTGATACAGTACTGTAGTCCACAGACAACACCTTCCCTCTTGCCCACACTGTTTTCCACTCTTAGAACTGCAGCGAAGAATTTCGACTGAAGATACTCTTTTCCATTTGCTATTCCCATGATGCACCAGTAACCCACCAGTGTAGTGCTTTGACAGATTAAAAATATGTTGTATGAACTGTTCAATGAAATCACTACCCTCCACATTAGTAAGTGCATCTCACAGATAATAGTAATAATCCAGTTTTTAGCATTTCCTTGCAAATGTTTCTCCCTGGCGTTGACACAATTCAGTGTTTCTATACAGTTAAACTGCAGTATTTAATGGACATTTTATTTATTCTTTGTGGGTTGAAAAAATAAAATTTAAGATAAAAGGACAAAAGATGGGGGAAAGCTGAAGAAAGTCTTGTGGTGGAACCTGCAGTGCGACACACACAGTACTCGTTAGTCCATGTATCTTTATTTGCAAAGAGTCATTGGTCTGGTTTGAGGCCTCAGGGTTCTGCTACGCTGTGGAAGCTGAGCCCTCACTGGGACTCCTGGACATCCTGTTGTTGCCCTGTGTCGTGGAGGCCCTGCAGCTTTGGGTCTGCAGGACTGACCCCTTCACGTGCTCCAGCAGATCATAGATGGGGTGGATGTTGGGGTGGGCCAACTCATTGCCCTGGTTCTGGGCCTGGGGTTGGTCAGCCCGCCATCTCTGCACTATCCTCTCCACCTTGGCGAGCACTCTGGCATTGCCCAGGCTAGCTCACCCTATGCAGCAAGGAGCAAGGGGCAGGACTGGTCCTTCTGCTTTCATCCAGTCAGAGGCAGCTCTACTCCATAATTTCGACTGTACCAAATCATACGTTGCACTCAGAATGTGTTAGTATACTTAGTGCTTCCAATGAGAATCCCAAGAGAGAAAACGATAAAACACAAGATGGGAGAAACCTCTGTAAATCATATATCGAACAGAGTTAATCTCCAGAAGGTACCAGCCATTGTGTTCATAGGCTTGAATGTGGAGAGGGGCTGCAGGGTTTCATGCAATCAGACATCCTAGTGGGAAACTGTGTACAACAAGTGTGATGGATGATGGGGTGGTGGGTGACACCAACTGAACCTGCCCTCTCCCTGCTGTGATCACAGTTGGCTCAGACCAGCAACCTGGGTTTTGAAATCAGATGAAGGACTCTGCTTCACATTTCTCTGAGACACACAAATGGCCAATAAACATTAAAACATACACAGTGTCACTCATCATTAGAGAAGTGAGTGTTCAAACCACTTCCTTCATATCACAATTCTACTACCACAAAAACAAATAAATAAAGTCAAGTCCACGACAGCATGCATGCAGAACTGGAAAAGTTGAGTTATGCAAACCAGAGCACAGGTGTGGGTTACCAGAGATAAGAGTGAAGGGAATGGAGTCCTACGTCTTAAAGGTTAGAAGTATTCAGGAATAAAGTGATTGGGTTCTGTGTCTCAGATATTTGGTACTGGATTGGGACAGTACTTAAGAGTAATGCACATTATACTTGGAATTTGCCAAGAGACTAGATCTGTATTCCTGTCACAAAAGGTAACTATTTGGTTTGATGGATGTGGTCATTAGCTCTGCTGAGGCAATCATTTCACTACATACACAGACATCAAGTCAATTCTCTATTTCATTTAAATCTATTCCTTTCCGATTATCATTTCCATATCAATAAAACTGAGAAGTAAAATTGATTGAATAGTCATTAGCATCAGTCTACACATTGGGAGTGCAATCTAGTGAATCCTAACCAAGATCCAGAAGAGCAGGCAAAATGACTGTAATGAAATGTGTGGCAGTCCTTTTTACACTCTCTCTCTGTGCCCATAACGCCACTGTGAGGCTACTGTCCTACCCACTCTCATTTTACAGATAAAAATGTGAGGGATGGAGACAATAAGGATTGTACTCTTAACTACACAGTCAGCAAATGAAAGACCTTGAATTTTTATCAAGTACTGTGTTCTGGACTGCGGGAAAATGTTGATAATTTGTTTTTGAGTGGCAGAATGAATTGACAAAAGAATGTGCATTAAAGGTAATTAAAGTAATTATCAGTATGTTGGTAAATTTGTACACACTTAGAGAAAAATAAAAAGACTGTGACCTTGGTGGGAGAACACCCATTGTAATTTGGGGACAGAAGTCCTAGTGCAGTGAAGAGTCCTTAGGAAGTTTGGAATCTTAGTAGAAAATGGATAAATCTTTGTTGGTGTTTTGTCTCATAGAGACAGAGAGATTCCCTGAGATGTTCGAAAACTTTTTTTTTCATTTTTTAAATTTAAATTAGAAACAAACTTGCTTCACATGTCAATCCCAGCTACCTCTCCTCCCCTCCTCCCCTGCACCCCCCACCAGGCTTCCCAGCCCCCATCCCAATCCCCACTCTGATCCCCAGGGAGGGTGAGGCCCTCCATGGGGGAATCTCCAGAGTCTGTCATTTCGTCCAGGGCAGGTTCTAGACTCTCCCCCAAGAGGCCAGGCTGAGAGAGCATCCCTCATTTTGGGATGGGTACCCAATGTTCATCAATAATTTTTATATAAAGAACATGTTAAAATGGTAACATTTTAGGTATATTAAACTGACTTGTTAAAGGCAGTTTTTATTTCCTTTGATTCTTTAAGTATAACTCCCAGGGAATTTAAAATGACACATTTGAATTCCGAGCTGACCTCATTTCTAAAGGACAGTGCCAGCCAAGGTATTACTTCCCTCTGACACGCAGGCTCTCAGCCATGGCACACATCACGTGTTTCCCAGTCTCCCGTCTCACTGGAACAACAGAAACGTATATTTTATGTAAAGCATTCTTAAATTAAGCTTTTACTCTTAAATAAGATACAGTTTGGTATATTTTACTTTAACTTATCAAATTTTTATTAAATGATTTAAATAGCCACCCCCATACCACATACACATTATATATGCATTGTGTATCAAATATGGCTCTAGGTTCTGAAGGGAGATTCAGCAATAAATAGCGCAAGCTCTTGTCTACTTTGGCCTTACTCTCCAGAAGGAAGGTGGAAATAAGTTAATAAATTACAAAACAATCCCAGCAGTGGTAAAGGCTATAAACAGGTCAATGGGGAAGCAAAGAATGACTGTGAAAGCAGAGGATTTATGTCAGGTCAGGACCGTGTGAGGAGAAGATGTGTAAACAGTGAGGTAGTGGACTGTAAAGATATTGGGGAAGATTTTTTAGTAAGGGGAGAAGGGTAAGTGAAAAGACCTTTAGTAAGACCTTAGTTCAGGCAAGACACTATGCTTGGGGCTGTGGGAATACATGAATGAATAACTACAGTTTTGTCTTTATACACTCCAAATGTACTAACTTTCAACAGGTGACAATAAGACTTGTACATGTGTTCACTGTTTTGTTTTTGTAAATTGAATTATAGAGGTGAGACATAATTATGTGCAATCTAAGTAGTGAACATTGAAATTAATCATGACTAAAGACTTTAAAAGGTAGGAGGGAGTTTCAGGTCATAGGAGGAGGAAAGAGGAACATAACTGAAGACTGAGAACCTGTAATTACATGTATAGGTGAAAAAAGAGGGAAAGATAACTTCAGATATGCATATAAATATAAATTATGTAAGACATACAGTTTAATATGCATGTATCCATATATTGTACACCACCCCCCACGTATGTGTGTGTATTAGAACTAAAAGTCAAACCTCCACAGTGATACCCCAGTTACAGTTTCATGTTTCTAATCATGAACATGAAGGCATTTCAAAGAAGAGAAAGCAATGAATAGGAGTGTTTAAGGTTTCCTCTAGACAAACTGCTCTTGTAATTGGTGATGCCTGCTTATGATAAGATGCTCGGAAACTTGAGAGAGAGAGAGAGAGAGAGAGAGAGAGAGAGAGAGAGAGAGAGAGAGAGAGAGAGAGAGAGAGAGAGAGAGAGAGCACACAAGAGCAGGCTTGAGAACAGACCAATGTTTTCTGGAGATGCAGATGGCAGAATAGTGAGGGCCAGAAGAAAAAGAGGAAAAAAAACTGAGACAAAAACACCACCAACACCAACAGCAATTAGAATGACTCACAGAAACAGGAAAAGTGGGTCAACACAAGCTATGGGAAAAGCCCCTCACCTTGGTATTTGACTGGCGCATTGATAATAAGAATTTTGGGGAGACTTCACTTGCTCTCCTGTAGCTCTCTACATAAATCATGAGAGCCTTGAACTAACATAGATCTCCCTGCTTCTCCCTCCTGTGTCCTGGTATTAAATGCATGAGCCACCAAACACTACTGAAACAATTTTTAAAATACCTCTGCTGAATTAGCAGTTATTCAACTCTGGAAGGTAAGGTCTGTACCTGCATGTTCCTTTCTGGGAACCCAGCGCAAGTGTCAAGGAACTACTTTCTTTTTACGTGTGTGTGTGTGTGTGTGTGTGTGTGTGTGTGTTTCTATCTCCTGTGTGGAGGTTAGAGGTTGGATGTCTTCTCTGATCACTTCTTCACCTTATTTTTTGAGACAGGATCCCTTTGTGAATCTGTAGTTCTTCATTTTTGCTGGGCTGAATGACAAGTGAGTCTCACGATCCAGTTGTCTCTGTATGTCAGTGCTAAGGATGCAGGCACACACTGCCATGAGAGAATTGGAGGGGATGGAATGGAAGGTATATTGGCTCCAAACACATTATATCCATGTATAAATAAAATATCAAAACAACAACAAAGGGAGCAAAGCAGAAACGTGGAGGTATCAAAGAAAAAACCACAGCACATTTAAGACCAAGACCTGATTTGACACTGTCTGCAATTGTAGAATTAGTCAAAACCTCCTATAAAGTAGTGTGTAAGTTCTTGTGAGCTGAGCTGAGAGCTACATTCGTGGTGAGAACTGGAGAAAGTCCTGCAGATTATGTACTCCAATCCCCCAGAGCCAAGGTCACACAGAAGGCCTCCGATGTAGCCTTGGCTCTGGGTGATTGGAACCTTCTGCTTTTTTGAAAAACAGGGCTTCAGTTTGGCAAAGTTGTATCACTTTTATTTTCTCTTGTCTCCTGTGTTCCCTCCTGCAGGAGCTGAGTTAAAAGAGTTACATTACAAAGGCCTTTCACGCGTCTGTTGAAATGATTATGTGATTCCTGTCTTGGATACCATCTCTATTGTGTTTTGCATCTATTTGCTTGTGTTAAACCATCCCCATAACTCTGAATTAAAGTCAACTTGATAATGATAAAAAGGTGACATTATATAAGCTTTGCCAAACAGTGGGAACATTTCAAAACTTCTGAAAGTCAACTAATAAAGCGTTGAACAACGAAAGGATATTCTATACTCTAGTATTAAAAGACTCAATAGTAATAAAATAAAATCTCTACAAATAAACATTCACATTTTATATTGTTATATTAAAATATCATCTTTTCTTGGCAACCCAATTTTTAAAATTTTGTTTAATTATATGTATATGTGTATGTCTGTGCGTATTTGAACATGCAAGGGAAATTGCACACAACTTCAAGAAAGGGGTGTCAGATTACCTAGCGCTGGAGTTACAGGCATTTGTGAACCAATCTACATTGGTGCTGGGAACCAATTCAGATCTTCTGTGAATAGCAAATGCACTTAACCACTGATCCATCTTCCCATTCCTCTGGGAAATTCATTTTAGAGACCATTTGGAAAACAGATAAGTTACCAGAAACTAATGAAGGACAGGGATGATGCCAGTGTGTGAATGCATGGAAAACAATGGGTATTGAACCAGAGTGGTAGGCGAAAGAATCCCAAGCCACAGGAACTGTGCACGTGCTAAAAGAGGAACTGCAGGTCACTGTGCACAGTCTAACAAATATTGCTGGAAACGTCAAATGTAAAAAAAAAACTAGAAAAATCTGAGGAGATTTTTACACAGGAGTTATTTGAAGAAAAGGGGCAGCTTTGGAATGGGGCAGGGGCCATTGCAATTAAATACTGCTCCCTGATCCTGAGCCTTGGGGCCAGTTTGGGATGGAATTTTCCATTGATAGAGAGACATGGTGGAGACTGGAAGTAGTTGTAAGATGAATAAACAGCTAAGCTTTGGAGATCCTAGAGTAGAGGGCTTCCCTGAATGGTGCAGGGCATTCCTCAGGTTCTTTTCTGGGTAAGGTGTGCCAAGTTACAACCCTGGAAAACAGTGATTTCAGAGTTCAGATGACAGCAATGTGCAGTAGCATGACTGAAATTCATGTAGGGCAAGTGAAATGTGAAGATACACCTGGAACTGTAGGTGGGGCAGAGTCTGACCTTAACGTGTAGTTGTGCCATCAAATCTTACCTAGATGTACAAGTGCCATAATATAAGTACATCTGCATCTATGAGGATCACCTGGAAGTGTTGGTGAACCAGAAATACATACCTATGAAGCTTGTATCACATCACATCACATCCCATCAATCACCATGATGGACTGTAATTTGTCTCTAGGTTTCCTAAACAAAACTGAGAAATACAACTAAAGCCTTTTATTACATTTTCAAAGCCCACACCATCCTAAATTATTTCTAACGAATCTAATTCAAAATGTGAGGTTTGGACTTCCAGGGCTTGTTGCTTGTCTGTATCTAAATTTTTTCCGTTTCTATTTTATGTTTGCTAGTGTTTTGCCCACATGGAGTTTTGTGTACTATGTGGGTCTAGTGCCCAAAGAGGCCAGAAGAGAATGTCAGATCCTCTGAACTGTAGTTACAGATTGTTGTGCCCCCAGTGTGGGTGCTGGGAAGCAAACCCAGGTCCTTGGAGATAGCATCCAGTGTTCTTAACCACCGACCAGTATCTCTGTCCCCCTTTCTACTTTTATGGCCCTTGAAAAATTTATTATTCAAAGTCTTTATCTCAGCCAGGTTTAACTAAAAAGAACATATTGAAATGTTCACTTTGGCCTCCTGCTGGAATATTTAAGTTTCAGCGCTTTAAAACATTAATTCTCTAAATTAAGGCTGAGGGAAGAAAAAAAACTTTGCTGTAGGTTTACAAAACAGGATTTATAACAAATTAAAATGTAAGCTGATTATGTTAATCTATCACACATAATTTGGAACCAGATAAATCTATACTGTCTCACAAAAGAAGGTACTTTTAACTTCTTAAACACCTGTTAGGAGATTGGGAGAAGGCTCAGTGGATAAAGGCACCTGACGCCACACCTGTCAGCCTGAGCTTAGTCCTTCGGACTCACCAGGCAGAAAGATAGAACCACTTCCTGCAAGTTGTCTTCCAAACTCCACATGTGTATGTATCTTTTGCATACAAATGTGACAAAATATTAAAATAATTTGAATAAAACATAATATATATATATTTAAATTACCCTACAAAATAGTAGGTTTCATTATGGAGTTTTCATAAACTTATTTTTAATTGTACAGGAAATCAGTTAAGAAACTGAATTTTTAGAGACCTTAGCAAGTGGGAGCTCACAGACCCAGTCTGACAGCTGGGGAACCAGCATAAGACCAAACCAGGCCCCCTGAATGTGGGTGTCAGTTGGGGGGTCCGGGCAGTCTATGGGGCCTCTGGAAGTGGAACCAGTATTTATTCCTAGTGCACAAATGGGCTATGGGAGCCCATTCCCTATAGAGGGATACTGTTTCAGACACACCATGGAGGGCCTAGGTCCTGCCCCAAATGATGTGACAGACTTTGATGATTTCCCATGGAAGGCCTCACCCTCCCTGAGGAGTGGATGGGGGTGGGATTGGGGGTTGGTGGGGAGGATGGGAGGACGAGAGGGAGAGGGAACTGTGATTGGTATGTAAAATAAAATTGGTTTTAATAAAAATTAATTTTAAAAAGAGACCTTAAACTGTTAATGTACTGTAAAAATTGAAGGCTGTAGTATATTTAAGGTCATATTCTTATATTGTGATATTAACACGAGATATTGGGGCTAAACAAAGTTATAGTTTAGCAGTTATGTTTATGTGTCAAGTTGACAGTAGTCAACTGCACTGGTTAGATTTTTCTCAGCTTGTCAAAAACTAGAATCATGGAGGAAGAGATTTACCTGTAAGCAAGTCTTTGGGGCATATTTTTGATTAATGGTTGATAGGATAGGGCCCAGACCACTGTGGGCAGTGCCTCCTGGGCAACTGGTCCTGGGTTGTGTAAGACAGGTAGCTCAGCAAGCCACAGAAAACCACTAAGCAGCTTTCTTCCATCTTCGCTGCCTCTGATTCTGTTTGAGTTCCTGCCCCGACTTCCCCAATAATGGAATGAGACTGGGACATGTAAGTCAAATATAACTTTTCCTCCCTCAGTTGCTTTTGGACACTGTTTTGTCACAGCCACGTAAAAGCAACATAGTACACTCACTTAGGTTGTTTTTCAAATCTATTGAAAACAGAATATTGAGGCCACCTTCTTGCAATAGGAATTTCCAAGAATATTATTCACATTGTCATTACAACAATAATGAATTCCAAATTCTCTCTTCATTGTAGAGTCTAGTTTTCATCTCAGGGAAGGATGTAGGAGAGAGAGAAAATATGCCAATATTAATCCAGTTGCATCTTCCCCAGTATTCTGCTACCGTTCAGAACTATGTTTCTGAGAGCACTAGATCCAAGCTTATTCAGAGAATATATAGTAAGGGCCACATTAAAAAAAAGAAAATTCAAAGAAACAGGTAAACTTAATTTTAATATTTTATTTAATACAAGGTGTCAAAAAACCCACAATTTTAAACTTAGAACCAATGTAAGTAAATTGCTCATTACACTGGCATTCTAGTAGGTCTTTGACATCGTAATATAAGCATTGTGGAAAATAGAACAAATTAAAGTGTTATATCACAAAAGAAATATGACACATGAATTATGGCATATTTTAACATGCTTTTTTCTTATTAATTTGGAAATACAATGTTACTACAAAAAGAAAATGAATAAAAACAAATTTTAATTGCCTTGGCAGTTTTCATATTGTATTCCACCTGTAAAATACAGTTTGATATATTCACCAGTGTCACTGCTAAAAAAAAATGTCAGTTGATTTTATTTGTGGTCAGACTGAACCCGAGTATGACCTCACTCAAAAAGAAAATAATGTAAAGATATAAGCCATTGTTTTACTAATTTATTTCAATAGGAAAACATTATGTGTAAATTATTATAGTCTATTCTTTTGTTACTCAGTCACTGAAATGCAGCCATTTTTGGCATTAAAACATGTGAAAAGAACAAATGCTAATTTTATATCTTTGCCATGTCTTTGTGATGCAGTGTGCTATTTGAAGAAATTAATATGAGTAATATATTTTTATGTGTGGGAGAAGGTGCATGTTATGCTTGTGTGTGCATGCGCGCACACTAGTGAACTCATGCATGCCCAAAGCCAATATCTGCTTTTTTTCTTCTATACATATTTTCTGAGGCAGGATTTCTCACTGAACTTAGAATCCACTAATTTGCTAGAATGTCTGGCCACGTAGCTCTAAGGCTATTCCATCCTTCACTTTCAGCACTGGAGTTACTAGTGTGCGCTTTGACACTCAGTTACATACCTATATTCCCTAAGTGCAATTCCCTAAGTGAAAGTCCCTTCAGTGTAAGAATCTTATATATCGAGTGTATTGGTCTAGAAAATAACATTTATTACTTAAACAATGTTTATCAGGTTGAAACTGTGTTGGACTATGAAACTCACTCCGTGTAAGTGATCCAGTTCATGTCATCCCTTTCTGCAGTTTGTAACATTGCCTTCAGTTGAAGTTGCACAATGGCAAGCTTCCTTCGGTCTAAACTGCCCTGAAAATGCCATCGTTCATAGCAATGTACAGGGATAGGATAAATTACAATTTTTAGCTTCTTCAAGGTTGTTAAACTATTCATGATATTCGCAAGCACAGGCATTGTGATGGGGTTAGAAGCAAAGCTCAGGATACGGAGATGAGTACAACGAATTAGGGCAGGGATAAGAGATGACATTGCAGAATCGCTTATAAGGCAATGATTTATCTCTAGATGCTGAATAGTACCAGAGAGATTTACCAGAAGAATTTTGAAGGGCTCAAAATTATCCCAATACATTGAGTTGTTACTAAGATTCAACAGCTTTAGGCGGGAGGCCTGAGGACACTGGGCCAGAAATCTGAAATCTCGATATGAAAGATCACAGTATGGCAGATACAAGAAATCCAAAACAGGTGGAAGAACTCTGTAGGGAGAAAACAACAAAAAATTGAGGAATGAAGATTGAATGAGGAAAACTTTACCTTTTTATATAGAATAAACTATTTTTCACATGCATTATAAGTGGGTGTTAATGTGTGCTTTTAGTTCACATAATATTTTTGTGACTCAGAAATTTTTTTTGTTTTTTCACAGGGTTTCTCTGTATTGCTTTGGAGCCTGTCCTGGCACTCACTCTGAAGACCAAGCTGGCCTCGAACTCACAGAGATCAACCTTCCTCTTCCTCCCAAGTGCTGGGATTAAAGGCATGTGCCACCATGCCCAGCCAGAAATATTTTTTAGACAGGATCTTACTATGTTGGCCTCGCTGTCCTGGAACTCACGATGGAGACCACATTGGTTTTGAACTCACATAGTCTGCCTGTCTTTGCCTCCTGAGTGCTAAGATTAAGATCATGTATCACCATATCTGGTTGAGAGTTTTGTTTTCAACACTGAGATACAGTTCTTTTAATCTTAAGAATGCATACAATATATTATATGATTTTTAGGAAACATTAAAAGAAAAAATTAATGCACTTGATACTTGCAATATTATCCATTGTAAATTTCAGCTTATCTTTTTAGTAGGGAGGTATCAAAATGAGTAGGCAACTGAAAAGTCCCTGGCCAGTCCCTAAATACCAACCTCTACTTTCATGGCCTACACCTTGGAGATTACAGACTAGCAAAGTGATCCAACATTGTGAACTATGGGCATCTATGATTATGTGCATCAATGCTATAGCAAAAACAGTCTTCCCCCCATCTCAATTCCTCTTACTCCTCATATCTAGAGGACTAGTTTTTTGTTCACCTTTATACTTCTCCACTTATCTGTACATTGTTGGCTGCTTAATTTGTGTAATTCTTTCTTCAGTTTCAAATTCTCAGAAGTTACAAAGTAGAAAGCATAAAAGGTTTTGAGGAGTGTAGGAACACCCAAAAATATTTTCTCTCCTGTCTCAACAGGCTTTCCAGGAAACACAGGGACCTGTCCCAAACTCTTACCTGAGCACTCTGTCCAGATTGTTTTTGAGATAAAATGAAGACAAGTTGAGCTCCTTAAGGTTTTCCATACGTCTTAAGTGACCGAGAAAATTTTTAAAGACTTTTCCACTCAAAGATCTAAAAGTGACTTTAAACAGACTAAGGCTTTCTAAGTGGTCCATCTGAGACAGGACCTTGGAAATATCACTCAGTGAACCCTTATCAACTGACAACTGAGCAACACATTTGAGATCCAGAAAATTCAGGGAGCATTTACAGCCACACAATTTATCAACTTGCAAATCTCGACAGCATATGTGCAAAGACCCTGAACTCTCCTTAATTTTATTCATAAGCAAAATCAAAAATTCCCTTTCCATTAAGGAGCCATCGAGGGAAAGATCCACTAGTAATTCTACAGGCCTGGGTAACTGAATTGTGGATCCTGAATTTTCAAAACAAAGATTTTCCTCTATTTTTGTGATAGAGTGGTCAGAATAAACACAAGAATAAAAACAGAAAGGTGATTTGATGCTGAATTCAGGGCATGTGGTCCTACAGTCCGTGTCTTGCCTTAAATCTAAGATCCTCAGTTTAGGTCTCCTGTAGGGGTAAGAGGAGATAGAATATCTGAGAAATAGCAAATGACAACGAAACCCAGTAGGATTAATGATGACACATATGAACAAATCCTTTTCTCCACATCTGGCATTCCTTGTATTAACTAGCAACAAGTCTTTCCCATGAAAATTCAACCTCCTTTATTTTTTTCATACTTTAAACATCTTAAATTCCCTCAGTCTTAAAGTTCCTGTCTTTCTCTTACTTAACACCTGTTATGTAAACCCAATAGAGCCCTCAATAACATATTTCATAACGAACACTGAAGACATCAGTCTTTAGTATGTTACCAAGGTAGGGGCTACAGCCTCACACATAAATCTTCAGCTCACTAGCTACTTCTTCTGGGAAAGTAGTAGGCTGTGACCTAAACCTCTCATGTCTTATCATGTCTCTATTATACAGTCTTACCGAGAAGCAGAGTTCTTTGCAGGACATACTGGAAAATTCTCAATCATGGCTTTCAGTAGTTCATGTTGAGGCTCCTGTACAATTAATGGCCCAATATGGAGACAGTAAAAGGGCCAGACTTTCACAATCTCACTCAATGTATCTTTATGCCCACCATCGAAGGCAGCAATGAACAATGGAATAAAAAGATCTCTTGGAATATCCTCCAGAGCTTGGAGTGCTGCAGACTTGCTGCTCAGCAGACTCTGTATAGCAAGATCCATCAGTTTCTTTGGCTGATATGCATCCATCTTTGTGAACCTGTACCAGGAGGAGAAACATTTAGAAGTTCTGGGAAAACACACAAGTGTCTTCTTTGCAACCAGTGCTAGCAAAGCAGAAAATATTTAAATAATAAATGAATCAGTTAGTCAGCACTAGATACTTCTAACTACAGACACAGATTAAAAAGTGACCTGTGAGTGGATAAAGGTGTGTGTGTGTGAGAGAGAGAGAGAGACTATCCCCCTCCTATGTATAATATATATATATATGTATATAAAATGTGTGTGATAAAATGCCATTAGAAATGGGTAGTAAGTAAGAAGAAAACAATTTTGGACACTTGGCTACATGACTTCTACTATTTTCCCTCAGTAGTATATAAGCTATGATGAAGAAAAAGATAAATCTACACAAAATGCTACAATAGAACATATTAAAACACCAAATTAATTGTGATTAAAGTGAAAAAGAAATGACATTCTAGCCCTTGATTTGTCTCATTTCCATCACCATATCTGTGGCAAATGAAGACACCAAACTGCACAAGACACACGTGAAGGAAGATGGCTAAGAACTTAAAGTTCAAATTGAGCATATTTAAAAAACTACTCATGAATAAAGCCTAAAGATGAAAAGAACACATAAAATCAAAAGAATGCCACATAGTTTATGGAAAAGACTTCAAAAATGTTCATTTTAAAGCTGTATGTTGTCTCACCTGTGGAAAGTAAGAAATAATCTGATAATGGAATACTCACTTCTAGGGTCTGAGATCAGTGCCAGGGGTTTGGGTGGCAAAGCACAGCTGGGATATAATTCATGTAAGATAGAGATTGGTATGGATAAATCACAATGAGTCTCATTAAGATGTATTATAAATATGTGTTACAAATAATCAATAGCAAATAAGTATCAGATAAGCAATATGGAGGGTTTAAAATGCAATCTTTGAAGCACACAGATTCTGGGGAAAAGTAAATTGATGGGGATAGGACAAACATTCACGAGAATTTGTTAATGATGGGGAAAGCAGGAAAATGAGGGAACTTTAAAGGTTTTCTAACACATAAAAGAGTCAGAAAGCTTCCAAGTTTTTCTACTACTGCCGGAACAACAAAACTCTCTAAAAGACCTGTATGACACTGACAAACAGAAAGTAGCATGATTAAGTTAGTTTCTAAAACAATATAGTATCGCATGAATAAACAAAATAAAGGAAAGTTCCAAGCCAATACATTAAAACCATTAGAAACAAAATTATTGTTGCTTACCACCTACCTAATATGGTACCTTGCTACAGCAACTGGTACACATTACAGCATTGTTCTTGGATAATATAACTTGATGATTAAGATAAAATTATCATAGTTAAGAATAAAGAAGTGTTAATTTCTTGAGGCTTCCAGGATTTCAATCTCAGGGACACAACGTTTGTTCATGCTCAAGGCGCAAGAGAGTTTAAGCACCTCCTACTTGTGAAGAACTTTCTTTTGTGTGAAGAAAAAGTCAGTCTGAAAAGGGACTGGGCAGTCTCAAGCAAAACAGCTGACTCCGCACATTGTTACAAATGTTAGTGAAATGTATTCAAGAAATTTCTGTTTGTGCTCCATTACAAGGTCACCATGTTCCTAGGAATATCTCTGAACATTTCAGTATTTTGGTTCAAAATTCAGCTGTGGATGTGCCTGATATGACTGAATAAGGACTCCAGATTTCATGATAAGGGTAGTGGATCAATGCCATTTAAGTTTGACTAACAAACTCAACATTAAAATTCTTCCTAAGTTGATGTATAGATTTAATACAATTTCAAAAATATCTGCATTTTACTGAGTTAGACAGCCTGATAGTAAAGTTCATATATGATACAGTATGTAAGAATAGCTAGGAAGAGACCTGAGAATGGATTCCTGATACCATACCGAGAAAATTAAAACTTTCTAGAGAATGTCTGTAATTACAGTGTCTTGTCACTAAGATGTCTATAAGAATAGACAAATAGCCTGTTACAGTAGGTTAGAAAACCTAGAAACAGTAGTCAACACTGATGGGCATTAGTGCTCAATGAAGACTGGGCTGAAAAGATGGATTGGCAGTTAAGAGCACTGGCTGATCTTCTAGAGGGCACAGATAGTAATTCCCAGACTTGAAAACCATCCTTAACCCTAGTTCCAGGGGATCTGATGCCCTCTTTTGGCAACTATGGGTATTGCACAAATGTGCTACCCAGATATATAACAGGCAAAAAAACCCATACACACAAAATATAATTAAGATAAATAAAAAACTAAACGTGACAGGAAGAAACCACTAGGAAAGACAGGCATGTAATGTATAGAATATGGCTTTTAGAAAAAACCTTAAAGCAGAACAGGGAAATATTTCATCTATAGAGTAACTAAAAATTGAGTTAAAGATTTAAGCAAAAATTTGAATCACACAGTTTCTTGAAGAAAACATGACAGGTCTTCTTTAAGCTTAACTATAGGGAAGAGATTTCTAAATGTCACTCAATTATAGAGGTAAGAAAGGAAGCAATAAGTAATCTGACCAAATGAAAAGCAAAGGATTTAAAAACATCAAATGCAAGCATTTCTAAAGGGAACTTAGAGACTAAAATGATGTAGTAGTAAAACATCCCAGACAAGTGGAAACTATGTTTCTTATATAAAGAATTTAAAAACTGAGGAACAAAGGACCAATAAAGGCATAAAAATGAAGAAAAACACGAACTAACAAATGCCAAATTTTAATTACAATTACATATATGTAGTACATTAATGTAACACTGCGTTATGGCCCAGTCTCTAGAAACATATAGGCAAAATTATAAAGTAATTGTGTTCTATTAGTGAAACTGTGAGGAATAAAATTTAAATATCCTACCAAAATCTACTTCTATAAATAGATATATGTGTATACACACACACATATCTCCAAGGATATTCACTGAAGCATTATATATAATTTAAAGATATAAGCAATTAAAAACCCCGCACAGAGGTATATTTAAAATGGCATGGTATAGACATTCAAATGTGTCTGATGCCAAGTGTAAAAAAGAACAATGAAAATCTCTTAAGAAATGTTAGGCCGACATTTCAAGAAATGCTATCAGCTGGTGACACTGAGTCCTAAATGGGATATCTCTATCAAATCCCTCCCATCATAGCTCAGGGAACACTCCAGAAGAGTAGGCAAAAAGACTGTAAGAGCTACGGGGGATGGAAGAGTCCAAGGCCTTCTAGACTCAACAGGAATGATGCCCTTAGGCAACATGCTCAGGGCATGCAAAAGTGGACATAAGACCCCATTCCTAACTCAGAAGCTTTCAATAATTGATAACTTCTTACAAAGAACAAACAGCTTTCTCCAAGAGTCTCACTGGATATACAAGCCAGATTTAAGAGCAGGCCCTATGCTTAGCAGTAGATGGTTATCACAAAATGAACTCAATGGCATTTTTGGAGGGTTTTTGTCCAATAATGCATTTCTGGGGTATATTTTTTACCCTTACAGGTCTTTTGCTTATATAGTATGTTGTGGAATACTCTTTTTGTACACTGTGAAGATGTGTCTCTGCCAAGGAACCGTCTGTTTGGCTTCAGAAAGTGCAGAAAGGCCAATAGCTAGGCAGGAAAGGATATTTAGGACTTCTGGGTAGAGATAGGAACTCTGGGAAGAAGAGAGGCAGAATTTGCCAGTGAGACATGGAGAAATAAGACACACAGTATGGAGGAGAGGTAATGATCCATGAGGTCGCACACAGATTAATACAAACAAGTTGGTTTAAGTTTTGAGAGCTAGTTGAGAACAAGCCTAAGGTAAGGCTAAACTTTCAGAATTAGTATGAAATCTCCATGTCATTATTTGGGAGCTGGCAGTCCAAAGAAAGTGTGATTACATTTCAGATTTTGTTTTTTTTATGGGTGTTCTATCTGTGTGAATGTGTGCTTTTTCTGTTTTTCTTTTGTTTGTTTGTTTGTTTGAATTGCCCTATTCTGGTTTGTTTTTGTTCTATTATTCTATTTTAGTTCATATCATTTTGTTAATCGTTTAGATATTTGTTTTCTAATGAGAGAGAGATAGAAAAGATACAGATTTGGGTTAATGGGGAGGTGGGAGGAGTTGGGGAGGGGAAACTATAATCAGAATAAATATATGAAAAAAAATCTATGTTCAATAAAAAGAAACGCTGTTAAATGAAAATAGAAATGTGTACCCTAAGCTGTCTCTCGTGTAAGAAAACAGTGTAAGAAATTATGCCAACTTTCCTTTGTGCAAAATAAGTATAAGTAATACTATAGCAAAATGTGAAGGATAGGAAAGAAATTGGAAAGGATAACATGGTAAGAAGGAGTGGTACTTTTCCAAATACACAGTTTTATATTGGATTATCTGAATAATAGTAATAATAATAATAATAATAATAATAATTCACATACTCAAAATATAAGCACAGTTGGACTTCTATAGTAGTATCTGTTGTGTAATATTAGTGTAAGATGCATCACATTTGTTTATGTTATGGAATGTTTGTTTAATGATGCAAAGATGTGTTGCATTCTTTTATGCTGCATTTGTTTAATTCTGTAAAGCTGTGCTACTTTGCCTGCTTAAAACGCCTGATTGGTCTAATAAAGAGTCAAATGGCCAATAGCTAGACAAGAGAAAAAATAGACAGGGCTGGCATGCAGAGAGAATAAATATGAGGAGAGAATGGAGGAGTGAGAAAAGGAGAAGGAGAGAGGACATCAGGAGACAGCCACCCAGCTACACAGCAAGCTGTGGAGTAAGAAAGAAGTAAAGAAAGGCATACAGAATAGAGAAACTAAAAGCCCAGATGCAAAAGAAAAATAAGCTAAAAACAATCCTGTACAATAAAGGATCATCTGGGGGCATCACCATCCCTGACTTCAAGCTCTACTATAGAGCTATAGTAATAAAAGTAGCTTGGTACTGATATAAAAACAGACAGATGAATCAATGCAATCAAATAGAAGACCATGATATCAACCCACATACCTATGAACATCTAATTTTTGACAAGGAAGCTAAAAATATAAAATGGAAAGAGAAAGCATATTCAACAAATGGCGCTGGTATAACTTGGTGTCAACATGTAGAAGAATGCAAATAGATCCATATCTATAGCCATGCACAAAACTCAAGTCCAAATGAATCAAAGACCTAAATATAAATCCATCTACACTGAACCTTATAGAAGAGAAAGTGGGAAAGGACACATAGACATAGGAGACCACTTCCTTAACAGAGCACTAGTAGCACAGACACTCAGAGCAACAATCAATAGATGCAACCTCCTGAAACTGAGAAGCTTCTGTAAAGCAAAAAAAAAAAAAGGTCAACAAGACAAACTGTCTTCCTACCAAATGAGAAAAGATATTCACATCTGACAGAGGACTGATCTCCAAAATATACAGAGAACTCAAGAAACTAGACATCAGACTCTCAAATAATCCAATTAAAAATTGGGTACAGATACAAACAGAGAATTATCAAAAGAACAATCTCAAATGGCAGAAAGCCATTTAAGGAAATGTTCAACATCCTTAGCGACCAGGGAAATGCAAATCAAAACTCTGAAATTCCATTTTACACCAATCAAAAACACCAATGATAACTTATGTGGGATAGGATGTGGAGAAAGGGGAACTCTCCTCCATTGCTGATGGGAGTACAAACTTGTACAGCTGCTGTGGAAATCAGTATGGTGGTTTCTCAGAAAATTAGGGATCAACCTACCTCAAGACCCTACAATACTACTTTAGGGCACATTCACACCACAAGGACATTTACTCAACTATGTTCATAGCGACATTATTTGTAATAACCAGGTGTTGGAAACAACCTAGGTACCCCTCAACTGAAGAATGGATAAAGAAAATGTGGTACATTTACACAATGGAGTACTATTTAGTAGTAAAAAACAGTAACATCTTGAAATCTGCAGGCAAATGGGTGGAACTAGAAAAAACATCCCGAGTGAGGTAACCCAGAACCAGAAAGACAAATATAGTGTGTATTCACTTGTAAGTGGATACCAGACATAGAGCAAAAGATACCCAGCCTACAATCTACAACCCCAGAGAAGCTAGAACCCTCTTCCAGAAATAGGTGGAAGCAGATGCAGAAATCCACAACTAACCACTGGGCCAAGCTCCTGCAGTACAATCGAAGTGAGGGAGGAGCAATAATATGAAGAAAGGGTTCAAGACTTAGATGGGGAAACCCACAGAATCAGCTGACACAAGCTAGTGAGAGATCACTAACTCAGGTTTAACAAATGGGGAACCTGCATAACACCAAATTAGATTTCCTTAATATTGGTGACAATGGTGCATCTTGGACAATATATGAGGCCACTGGCAGTAGATCCAAGATCTAATTCTAATGCACAAACTGACTTGTGGAGCCCATTCTATAGGGAGAGATACCTTACTCAGCCTAGACACAAGGGTATGGGGAGTGGAAAGTGCTTTGATCCTGCCTTAAGAAGATAATGGGACAGAATTCGTAGACTTCCAAAGGGAGGCCTTACCCTCTCTGAGGAACAGATGGGTGGTGGTGGGGAAGTGGGGGGAACTGGAGGGGAGGAGGGGGGAACTGGGATTGGAATGTAAAAAATAAATTAAAGGGGGGAAAAGAATATACAGTATTTGGGCCATTTGGAAACTCAGAATTTTATGACTGTTGTGATAGTGACACAGTGTACAAAGAGAAGATAACATGACCTATGAGGTCAAGGAAATCCAATTGTGCTGTTTTATTATTATCATTATTATTATTATTGTTGTTGTTGTTTTTCAAGACAGGGTTTCTCTGTATTGTTTTGGAGGCTGTCCTGAAACTTTCTCTGTAGACCAGGCTGGCCTCCAACTCACAGGGATCCACCCGCCTCTGCCTCTGGAGTGCTGGGATTAAGGGCATGTGCCACCAATGCCCGGCTGTGCTGTTGTTTTAAGATAACTTCCATCTACTGTCAGAAGTGCTGTTTGAGAGAATTGCTGAATGTGCAAACAGTAAAGTGTAATAAGCAAGACAAGAATTAAACACATGTGGAGTATTAAAAGAAAGGCATAAGGAAGATAAATACAGAAGGAGGGAGGAGAGTAAACCCACAGCAAGGATGTCTGAAAAGGTCATAAGCAATAATACTACTAACTACCTAAAAAAACACAAAATTCACATAAATCCATGAAGAACCAAAGACCATCTAACAAAAGCCCCAACACCAGGCATGAGAAGCCCTCTTCTGTGTTATTGGTCAGCATTGACCAAGAGATTCATCAAACTTTACAAGCTACTGCAAAGGTCATTGGTTGCCCTCCAGGAATAAAGACTAGTCCCTGTTGCCAAAGAAAGCATGCACTTCACACAAAAATAATTTAAAAGAGAGCGAAGAGTGGCGTATGAGAGGGTTTGGATGGAGGAAAGGGAAGAAGAAAATGACATTGTAATGATCTCAATTGTAAATGAAACAATTTTAACAATGAATTGTATACATGTTCATAATTTTCAAAGAATAAAAATCAAAAAGTTAAAAAAAGGAAAACAAAAACTGGCTAGAAATAATCCAACGTAAGGCCAGACATTCGTAAGTAAGAGTATGTATTTGTGTATTTATTTGGGAGCTGGATGGTGGGTCCTTCAAAGAGTAAAAGAGTAAAAAACATCTCTGCATCTTGTGAAGATGTCAGGTCTGCTGCCAGGTTTCATATATTTAGCCACTGTTGAAACACCATGGTGAATATACCTCCCATACCAAAATGAGCAAAAGAGTGTACAAATGCCATAAGAACAGGTATTTTTGTCACAAATGTATAATTTCAATACAGTCATAAGAAAACATGAAATTCTTGGGTAAAAAACCTTAAAAGTTATGTATATACTACATAGTAAACAAAAAGAGATAGAGAACTAGGTGTAGTGCTATATGCCTGCACTCCCAGGACATAGAAGGTGGAATCAGCTGGATTAGTAATTCAAGGTATTCTCAACTATATTAACGAGTTAAAAATGCACCTTGGACTACATGACACCCTATTTCCAAAATCCAAATCCATTCAAGCAAATAAAACAAATAACAGGGTAAAAAAAGGATGGCTATTGAATAAAACATCAGGAATTGCAATGGAAGAGATAGAACAACTGAAGGTGCTGAGAGACAGACAGAAAGGCTATTCATTCAAGAGTAGCGAGCTCTTAAAAGCTCCAGCACCAGTCCCATGAGCCACTTCCAAATATAATGTGTCTCTTACAAAAACAGATGGACACCCCTACCATAAATGCCAGCCCAAGATTATCACAAACAAATTAATTCAATCTGGAAAGTTTGGGGACTGTGACTCTGCCATTTGCACTAGTCAACATAAGGGGAAAATAATTTTTTTCCTCTTTAGGGTCTGACGGCTTTCCAAACAGGTGCACTCTTGAGAGAGACCAACTCGTTGAGACAAAAATGCTCTGTAAATAAAACAAGGAGCAGTTGCAAAATGAGAAGGACTAGAGAGAGGCTGTTGGACTAGCTTTGTGGGAGACACCTGTAGAAGAGAGCGATGCGTGACTGACAGGCAAGGACGTGCTGAAAAATGCAGACAGCAGATCCTTGGGTATTGAAAGGCCCACCACTCTGAGGTCCTATCACTTATGTGCTAATGAGCACTCTCTGCCACCTGGTGATGACTGAGGAAATTGATGACCCCATGCTTGAGGTTGGGTAGCAGTTCTATATCTGGAGCCACTTACCTTCTGTATAGTTCAATGTGGGTGAAACTGAGACTCCAGAGTTCCGGGTCCACAAAGGCCTTAGGTTGCAGCAGCCTCCTCCCTCTCACAGATGGTTTACTGCTGTGTGAGAAATGAATGCACTAAGACCAAAATTCCAGCAAAAATCTCACTGCCCTATATCCATATCCTTTCTGTCTTCTTCATTTACTTTATTCATTTATTATTTTTTCTACTTTTAAAATAGGACATTTTATTATTTGAAAATTTCATACATGCATACAATGTATTCTGTTCATACTCAACCCGAGTCCTGCCCATATGCCCTTCTAGATCCATTCCCACCTCTAAACTCCTCCCAACTATATGTGCTCTTTTTCAAAGCCACTTAGTAAAACTAGTCCTAACTGTGCCCAAATTGAGTTTTAACTGAATAATTGACTGTACACTATTTATGTATCTGTTCCATAGTTGTTGGGGCACAGTAGTTGGATATAATGCTTTCTGTATGTACTTCTATATATAGTTTAGCTACTGCAGTGCTTTCTTTTCTTCTTTCATTTTGGGACGTGAGACTGAGCCCTCCACGGATGGCTATACCCTATGACAAAGTTAAACTTGAAGACATACCCTTACAAAATGAAATAGAAATAACACAAAATATAAAAATATAAAAAGCAAAGCAAATGAAAATATCTCCTCAAATACGATATACAAAAAAAAAACTGCAGAAGTGTTTAACACGCTGGAAAAATACTTTGAAAGTACACGTGAAAAAGAGTTCTAGGAGTTTCACACGCATGAATGAAGTGATGAAATCAACTCAGAGCATGTATACATAGGGGAGCAACATAGATGAGAAAGTAATAAGGAGTTTGACAGAAAGCAAACTGAGATTCTGAAAATTAAAAACTCAATCAATAAAAACCCATAGGAAGTATCACCAATAAGTTATAGTAATCAAAATTAAGGGTATTAAGGTTTTAAAGAGAAGTTGAAGGAAATTTCACATTTATGCATGAATAAAGAAAAAAATAGGCAATCTTGAGAACACATTTCTGGAGTATGACCACAAGGTGAAATATGTCTACAGACAGAAAAATGAGGTGAGATTAAAAACTCAGGATGCAGAAAACAGTCATAGAAATGAAAGCGGATGGAGCTCCAGTGGTACTACTTGCTAGCACGTGGTACTTGTACAGAAATTAAAACAAAATTTCCCGACTCTACATGAAAAATTAAACTTCAAGCACAAGAGGCATTTAGAGTCCAAACCAGATAATAACAAGAAAGTAACTTCTCTAAGACGTATTAGATGTAAAATGTAATCCTATAGAACCACGGATAGTATGCTAAGACTGAAGAACAAAGACATGACATTAAAAGCCGCAAAGAAGCATCCATGCCACTTAAAAGTGACAACCAATCAGAATAACATCAGACTTCTTGGCAGAAACATGAAAAGCCATAAAAATAGCAAATGATATATTTTAAGTATTAAAGTAAATAAATGTCAAGTGAGATAATTATATCTAGCAGTTATCTATTAAAATTAATCAATAAATATTTTCCAGATAAGTGCAAATTATAGCAATCAGTTGCTACCAAGCCAGAATATCAGAAATATATTTAAAGGAATCCTACATAGAGAAGAGAAATAAATACAATGTTAACTGTGAGAAAACAGAAAAGTACTGACTTCAAGATAGTAAAAGGTAAAGATTATAGAAAAACTATACAATTCAGTAAACAATAAGGTGCCTGGTACAATGAAAGGAGACTAACAAGGCCAATTAATATTTGAACAAACACATGAAATCAAATAAAATATTCCCTTAATAATAGCCCTAATTTTAAGGGCCCTATCTTTTTAGGTATTTTTTGCTAGTTTAGCAAAACTAGCCATCTAAATGTAGAGAATAACCTGTATCCCTGTATGTCTTTATAAAAATCAATAATGTAAAATGTGACATACTGCGGGGCCACTAGCAGGGGAAAAAGTATTTATCCCTAGTGCATGAACTTGTTTTTTGGAGCCCATTCCCTGTGGAGAGATACTTACTCAGCCTAGATACAGGGGGGAGGGCCTTGGTCCTGCTTCAAATGATATGACTGACTTTGTTGATTCCCTATGGGAGGTCTCTGAGGAGTGGATGGGGAAGTGCCTTGGGAGGAAGGTAGGGAGAGCAGGAGGAGGGGAGGGAGTGGGAACTGGAATTGGTATCTAAAATAATATTATTCTAAAATAAAAAAGAAGATAGGAGAAACAAATTTTAATTAAGATATAGGCACAGAAAAGCCTCTTAAAAATATTCTGGAAACAGATTAGGAAACAATAGCAAAAACTGACAAATTAATTTGCATGAAATTAAAAATATTCTACAGAGCTGTAGAAACAACAATACAGTGACAGTCAACAGAATGGCAATATTTTCTTGCTATACATTTTACAGAGAACTAATATTTAGAATCTTTCAAGAACTAACAACAGGACACCCCCCATGGAGGGCCTCACCCTCTCTGGGGAAAGGAGTGGGGATTGGGGGAGGCAGATGGGGGGTTGTTAGGAGGGCATGGGAAGAGGGGAGGGAGAGGGAGTTGGGATTGATGTGAGAAGTAACCTTGTTTCTAATTTAAATTTAAACATTAAAAAAGACAAAAAAGAACTAACAACATTAAATACCAAATATAGAAGCCAACACACTGATAAATGACTAATCTACTGGACAGGTCTTACAAGAAGAAATACAAATGAATAATAAATATACTCATAAATGTTTAACTTCCTTAGGCATAAGAAAAATAATAATCAAAAGTACATCGATATGCTAAATGACAACAAATGCTGGTGAGGATGTGGGGTAAAGGAATCCTTATAAAACACTGGTGGAAATACGAAAATCTTTAGGGCAGATCCTGAAAAATGAAAGCTATAACTGTCTTACTGTCCATCCATACCACGTAAAGCAATCTAAATGAACATGCCACAGAGATACTTGCACATTCACATTTCTTATGTTACTTTGCACAATAACCAGGAGTGGGATCAGTTTAGAACTCCAACAGGTGAAAAGATCCAAGAAATAAGATGTACATATGAAATGAAGTTATTATCAATGATCAAAAAAACTTGAAAAAGAAGATTCTTTACCAATAGTCTTCAAATGTTTCAGGCTTATACTCCTGGATGGGACTATGGAGAAATCTGACAATCAAATTCAGTGAGGTATTCTCAATAGAACCCTGGAATACAAAGAGAATACTCCTGGAATAACGTATATGTGCCATTTACCAGAATCAGTGGGTTATCAAAAACAAAAATAAAGACATGAGGATGAAACTGGAAGGGAACCTGTTGGGGAGGGGATATGGCAGGAGTTGGAAATGGGAATGGGGGTGGATACGATCGTATTTCATTGTATACATGTGTGAGTTTCTCACTAAAATTTCATAAAAGTAAAGGATAACAACCAAAAATTTAAATAAATTCTGTAATAATTTCTTTCAAAGCTGTTATCAGTTTGACATTTTCATGGGTTTATAAGATGCCTTGCATTAGAGATAATATTGGAGAACACAGTTTAGAATTATGAAATTATTTTTTTAAAGTTTTATAGATAAAAGTCAGGCATGGAGGCAAACACTTGTAACTCTCACATTCAGAATGCAGAGACAGAAACATCATAGAGTTTCTGAACAGTTACAGCAGGGCACAGTAAAAGGTTTCTAAACGCCTTGGAAATAAAATAACACTCATCTTCAATAGGCAATAGTATTTCAAATGCAAAAGCATTTAAAATGCTTATTAAATAAACTGAAAAAGAAATTAAAAAGTGATGCTTTGTTATTGTTTGTGTGGTTTTTTTTGTTGTTTTTCTTTTTTTTTTTTACAAGGATATACCAGGTACCTTGGCTGTTTTTGTTTTTGAGACAGGGTTTCTCTACTGCTTTGGGATCTGTCCTGGAACTCACTCTGTAGACCAGCTGGCCTCAAACTCACTGAGACCTATCTGCCTCTGCCTCCTTACTGAGTGCTGAGATTAAAGGTGTTCGCCACCACCCCGTGTTTTTTTTAAGCGTTTTGTCTTTTTTCCCCTGAGACAAGGCCTCTCTGTATCGGAGCTGAGGCAGAACTCGAAGATCTCCTTGCTTCAGCATCCAGTATGCCACCACACTCAGCTCAGGAACATAAATCTTTAAATAAGAGGTGAAAGGATATATGGATGATTTTATAAAGAGATTGTGGTCACATGTTTGAAGCCCCATGGGCAGACATCATGGCAGATGCCTTGAGTGAGGAAGGCAGGGGACTCAAATGAGCAACGTGTAAGCCTCAGGTGGACAAGAAGGAAGCTTCGAGCAAGGCTGAGGCCTTGGGCAGACAGGGAGGAGGGTTTGGGCAGACAAGAAGGGTGCCTTGAGCTTCAGAAAACAGGGAGGCCTCAGGGTGGACAGTGCAGAGGTCTTGAGTGCAAGCGAACAAGGAGGCAAGGCAGGGGCCTTAGGCAAACAGGGCAGAGGCCCCTAGTGGACACAAGGAGGCAGCGGAGGCATCCAGTACACAGGGAGGAGGCCTCGAGTGAGCTACGGGTGACTGGGACCTCGGGCTGACAGGGAGGAGTCCTCGAGTGCGCGACGGGGTGACAGAGAGGAGGCCTGGTGCTGACAAGGACAATGCCTTGACCGAGTCAATGAGGGAGGTCACGGGCTGAAAGGACAGAGGACTTGAGCGTGAGCAAACAAGGCTGAAGCGTAGCACAGACGAAGATGCCTCCAGAGCAAGCAAAATGGGCTCATGCTAACAAGGAAGCCTCTGGCCAACAAGGAGGAGGACTGGGGTGTAAGCTAACAATCTGGCTGACAAGGAGAATTCCTTGAGCCAGTGAAGGCGGGGAGGCAGTGGGAAGACAGGGCAGAGGAGTTGGGCAAACCTGGAGGTGGCCTCAGGCAGACAGGACAGATACCTTAGGCACACAAGGCCAGCAACGTCAAACTATTAAGAAATCCAGTGAAATCGACATTTAATCCCAAAATAGGTTCAATTTATAAAAACGAATATCTTCCATTTACCTGAGTGGGGAGAATCTTCCAATTTCTTCAACACCTCAGGAGCGTCAGCGAAAGACATCCTCGCTAGGGCGACGAGGTCTTCAAAAAGCCGCCTGAGGTTCCCAATAGTTCCTTCTCAAATGTAGTGCGGCAACTAGAGGACTCCAATTGGCTTAGCTGGGGTCAGCTGACTTCTCTCCAAATCCTTCCGCACATGTCTGTTCACGAGGCTCTGGCCCACCAAGTCATATTTAGGTGTCTACGTACTTGCCTACACGAGTATGACTTAAGTACTGCCTGACTGAAAAATTTTACCAAGCCAGGTCTAAGTTCAAGCACTAAAAAGTCAGCTACAGGGAACAAAAAACAGAAGCTTTTCATTTAAAAACCAGGTCCTTTCTGGAGACATGGTTCAGTGGTTAGTAGTCCCGCCTGCAGGTCGGAAGGATACATAAAATGGATTCCCCTGAACCCACTACACTCTTTACGCCTCTGTCAATAACAGCTGCCCTCTTCTGGCTTTTATGGGTACTGCATGCACATGGTGCACAAATAGACATATACAGGCAGCACCATATTATACATCAAAAATGCATTTGTTAGAAAACATATATTAATGTCCCTATTGCTATGATTTATATAGTAGTGGAACTCTCACTGATATCCATACTTGCGGCATTTGGGAGGCAGAAGTAGACCACATAAGCCTGTCTGAGACGACTTTCAACAGAGTATTAAACCCAGTCTTTAAAATCAGATAGCAAGCCTTGTGGTGCCTTTGATCCCAGCATTCAGAGGCAGAGACAGGAGGATCTCTATTAGTTCGAGGGCAGTCTAGAATACTGAGCAAGTTCCAGAACAGCCAAAGTTACATAGAAACTCTGTCTTGAAAAACGTAAATAAATAAATACGTAAGTAAAAACATCAAACAGTGTCTGGAGAGATGGTATACTGGTTAAGATCATGTTCTGCTCTTACAAAGGACCCATTGGTTCATTTTGCAGCAATCATATGGTGCCTCACAATCATACATAACTCCAGTTCCAGGGGATCCAATGCGTTCTTCTAACCTCCATGATCACCTGGCATAACACTCGTATACAAAGCATAAATCTAAAAAATTTTAAACCACAGAAAATAAAAGTTATTCTTAAATTTTCAATTTTGGCAACTGGTTCTTATTTTCATCAAGTGCTTTTTTTCTGACTGGTGACACAGTCATTTTAGTTTTCTTCTTAAATTTGTTAATATAATAAAACTAAACTGATCTCAGAAGTTGAGTTACTGAATACCAATCATTTTGTATCACTGTATGGTACTTTGTGTGTTGATAGATTTGATTTACTAATGTTTTAGGGAAGATTTTTACAACCATGTACAAGATCACTGGTATTTTTTTCTGACAGTTTCAATTAGTTTGTCACAGAGAGTTTACTCTCATAAAATAAAATACCAAGCTTGTCATATTTATATCCTTGAAAATGTTAGGCAGACTAGATTTACTTCATCTTTAAATTTTGTTGTAATTTGCAAGTTCATTGCTATAGACCTGGAGATTATCATAATTGCATTAGAAAAGTTTTTCAAATATTACTTTTTTGAGACAGGGTTTCTCTGTGTAACAGTTCTTACTGTTGTGGAACTCACTCTGCAGACTAGGCTGGTCTCAAACTCACAGAGATCCACCTGTCTCTGCCTAACGAGTGTTGGGATTACAGGCTTGGGCCACCACCACCCGGCTGATTTAATATTTTTAATTGCTTGAAGGCTAATCAAAATTCCTGTTCTTTTGTAGGTATTGTTTGTATCTTTCAAAGAATTGTTATGTTTTGTCTGATTTTCAAATTACTTACATTGTTTTTAGTGCCTCCTTACTACAATCCATTGTTTATTAGTTCTGTAATAAAACCTTCCTTTCAAGCTTGTCCAGAACACCATCCTGACAGCTGTTGACAAGTTCACACCTACAGAAACAGCCTACAAAGCATGTGGTTCTGGTTCACAGATACAGATTCCGGAGATGCAGGCTCACAGCCCTGGTGCTCAACAAAAGCTGGACAAAGAAGGAAGCCGCTCATGTCTCCACCCAAGATGAAGCACTGATTGCTGCAGCCCAAGAGGGACTTGCCATTTCTGATGTTTCCAGTAGGGATTCAGGAAGGAAAAACGCCCACTGAGTCAGTCAAAGAGATCAAGTACCAGACAGAAGAGGACCTACAGAAGCCAGAGGGAGATTTGACAGAATCCTAAAATGTTTATTTATTGTATATTTGCAAGGCCAGAATGTGAAGACAAGCCAGGGAACAAAATGCTGCTGTTTGGACCTTGAGGCCAAGATTGCTGAACCCTTGAGTCTCAGAGAGTGAGCTGTTTACTGGTTTCAACCTTGGAAAGCACCCCTAACAATCCTGAGGCTTCACCAGGAGCTCGAATCACTTAACATTTCCTTGTTTCAAGACTGCCTTTGACTTTTCCCTTGATATTGTATGTTTCTGATGTAAGGTCCTACATTCAACCTGGAATCAATGTTGGCAATACCTAGTCTCAAACTGGAGCATACATCCTCCAGTGTGTGTGTGTGTGTGTGTGTGTGTGTGTGTGTGTGTGTGTGTGTATGTATGCATATATATATGTATTTCTCCTCCTGTGTGTACCTATCGTATATTTTTCCTAATGTTTAAGCACATGCCTTTTGTATTATGTAATATATAATGGGCGTGCAGCCATAGTGAACCTTGGAGAAGCTCCAAGCCTCAACTATAACCTGTAGCAAACAAAAAAAATAACATTTCTGAGAGGAAGGTACAAGTCATTTTAATATTGCTGGTTAGTAGTCCTCTGAAAGTGGTCGTTTTCCTATGCACAATGAGCTCATAAATAAAACGTCATTTGGAAACATCCAGAATGTCCCAATATTACTGTGACCTGTTTCTAATCCAATCCAGGTTGGAAAGAAATCTCCTTAGTGGCAGATTAAGCCCTTTCTCTTAGTTACATGGACAGATGAGTGTACCTAAGGCCTTGAGACGTTTTCCATCTTATGTAGAAGGAAATCTGTTGTATATTTTGATTGTACCCTTATATGCTGGATCAAATTTGAATGCAGAAAGAACTGAATTCCGTTCTCTTTTTTTTGGCTAAATAGCAAGAACTATTTTTATTTTAACAATAATCTTATTTTAAATACCAATCCGAGTTCCCTCTCCCTCCTGTACACCCATTCCCCCACCAACCCCTATTGCACCCCCATTTACCTCCCCCCCAGGGAGAGTGAGGCCTCACATGGGGATCATTAAAGTCTGTCACATCATTTGGGGCAGGACCTAGGCCCTACCCCATGTATCTAGACTGAGAGAGTATTCCTCTATAGGGAATGGGTTCCCAGAGTTCATTAGTGCACTAGGGATAAATACTGGTTCCACTGTCAGAGGTGAGTCCTGTTCTTTATAAATAGTATTTTGATAGATACTGGAGTGTGTCTATATTATACCTGTGCCCCTTTAAAGAACAATGTTGCATTATGTCCATTGGGATAAATTGTGATTTGACAACTGTTGTAAATAAAATATTTGCTTCACTTCAAAAAAAGAACTTTAATGTGTGTATTTGTGTATTTGTCATATAATATGATTCCTTTTGGTGTGTGTGTGTGTGCGTGTGTGTGTATTGTTTATCATGTTTGAATTTATGAGAGAGAGAGAGAGAGAGAGAGAGAGAGAGAGAGAGAGAGAGAGAGAGAGAGAGAGAGAGAGAGAAATTGGTGTGTCTTCCTAGTGTGGTCTTATTATTATTTCATCAAAACATGATCTCTCACCTTAACAGAGAGTTTACCTAGCCAGTTAGTACTGGGAGGTTCCCTACCTCTGCATCCTAAGAACTGTGATTACAGGTTGGCTGGGCTGCCATGCCCAGTGTGCATTGTTTTATGTGAGTGCCAGGGATCTTACTCAACTTGGGTCTTCATGCTTTTGTGACAAGTTCTATTATGTTCTATTTCATATCTGAAGAGAAAGCATGAACAAGGTAGCAAAAAGGAAAGCATTTAACTGGGGGCTTGTAGGGGTGAGCCTCACAAAGCTATCCACCCTAAGGGCCGGGACAAGGAAATTTAGGATAAAAGGAAGAGAAAGAGAAAGAGAAACGAATCCCTGTTGGGGAAGTCCTGTTATTTGCCTGTTATTTGTCAATAAAGTACTGTTGAGCCTATAGGAATCTAGATAGGTGGGGCTAGGAGTCCAGGAGGATTCTGGGAAGGAGAAACAGAGGAGAGTCGAGATGTAACGCCATTGGGGTAGGAAGCCCGGAAACCTCTCCGGTAAGAAACATACTTAGATTAACAATTATGGGGTAATTACTTAAGTCAGAGCTAGCCAGTAAGAGACAAGCAAGGCCAACAGCTTCATAATTAATATAGCCTCCTGTGTGTTTATTTGGGACTGATGCGGATCTGGAACCAGGCGGGCAGGAACGGCTTCTTTCAAGAAAAAGCTTCTCTTAACAAATCCCTCTTCTTCTCTCTTCCTCTGGAAGACAGACATGCTTCTGACTCCCCATCCTTTGTGTATAAGTTCTTATTCTGGTAAATAAAATATTATATTTCATATTACATAGAACTCCCTAATCAGGGGCTGGCTTCACCTTCACAGCTTCACAAAATGGCCTCTTCCAGCCTCCATGCATGGACTATGAGACCACATGCCTGGCTTCAGTGGCATTCTTTAAACCATGGATGGAGATTCCATACACCTTTCTTCAGTCCTTGACTCTGAAGCCATAACCATGTGGACAAAGCTGCCAAATTCTGCTGCTTGATGGGGCTAGAAGTTTCTCCTTGTCCAATTACATTTGCATCAGATTTCTGTTGCTTATGGTTTCCTTCACTGCTTAAGCTTTTCTTTAATTGCTTTAAATAAGTTGAAAGTTTAGCTGGATGGGGTCTTGTGCTGAGGTCACCACTCCCTTTATTCCATTTAGTATCAGGCATTTACTTAAACTTTTCATCTCCTTGAGTACTGAACTTAGCTCAATTATACTTCCTAATATTCCTCCAGAAATTTTGGACAAGGACAGAAAACAGCAATATTCTTTGCCAAAATATCACAAGAATTGTCTCTAGTCCTTAGTAACATTCTTCCTCTCTGAAACTTCTTGAGCTGGGCCCACATTACTTTCAGAACTACTGTCTTCTATCCTATAAGCATAGCCCATTAAGCTCCACTTGAAGTGTTGAGTTGCTTTTCCATTCCAAAGTCCGAAAATATTCCATATTCCTCAAAACAAAATTAGCATAGTTGGATCTTTCATAGTGATATCACAGTCTTTGTACCACCTTCTGTCTTAGTCATTGTTTTATTACTGTGTAGAAGTCGAGGCAATTCTCACTAAGGAAAGAATTCAAATGGGGCTTTCATACAGTTTCAGAGGTTTAGCCCATTGTCATCATGGCAGAGAGCATGGTAGGAGGCATGAAGTAGTAGAGAGCTACATTCTGATCTGCAGGCAGAGAGGTAGAAGCTGGGCCTGTCATGGAGTTTTTGAAAACTCAAAGAACAATTTCATGGACACATTTCCACTCACGAAACCATGTCTTCTAATTCTTCTAATCCTTTCAAATTGTTCCACTCCCTGGTGACTAAACATTCCAATATATGAGTCTATTGGAGCCATTTTCATTCAAACTACCACGTTTCTACAACTATTACTAATGTTAAGGAATGTAATGGTTAGTGTTTAGGGTTAGGGTTAGGGTTAGGGTGTTTCAGTGAGGGAGCCCTTATCGGGAACTTATTGTCCCAGTAACATTTCTTAGGGCACTGGATTGTTTTCAGTAAACATTGTCTCACAGCTGCCTGCTCCCAGGCTGATGGGGAAGTGGGCCTCCGGCCAAGGTCTGTTGTTCCCACAAATCTCCCTTCTTTATTTTCTTATGAGGCACTCCTGTCTTAGGTCAACTAGGGTCGCCCTCCTTTTCCCATCCTTGGGGGACCTGGCGACCCCTGTCTTAGGAGGGAGGTCTCTACCCCACAGGTTGCCCGTCGTCAGAGAACCTCATCTTAGAATCATCTGTAACAAGAATTTATGGCTACCGGGATTGCCATGAGCTAATCTGAGTAACAGTTGGTGACAGATCTGTTGCCTAAGGCACGTTTGAACTCAGCATGAAGCCAGAATGCCTACCACCACTGTCACCATTCCTAGGACCCCCATTGACATAGCGCCTCTTGGTTGCCTACCCATCCCCCGATCTGGGCCAAAGCATTTTACCACCAGCCTTTATCTGCTACAAGGGTGATTTACAGTTACAATTTGATGGTCAAAACAGTGATAAAGTTTACAATCATTTTAAGATCCACTTAAGAAAGCATTTAGAAGGCACACTTGCATAGATACATTAGGTATACTCATTGATGTTACATATGCATAGTATGATAAAATATGAACAAGAGGCTTGTTGTACTATCCATAGAGTACCAATTTGTTCCTGTAGTGATGTAGTTTGTTGATTTAATGTCAGTAACCTCAGCTGAATATGTGAATTGAGACAAAGTCTCCTTTTTGTCGCATTAGGACAAGTTGCATTTCTGCAGAAAAATATACTGGCATAGGTGTGATTCCAGAAACAGCAAACCCCAAGGTTGATATTTTAAGTGACCGTGTCCTGTTTAAATACTGAAAAGGGGCTTTTGTCACTCATTATGATCCATACCAGTGTGGGGACACCAGACCTTGAGCAGAAACCCACTTCCCCTTCGGCCTGGGAGCAGGCATCTGTGTAATGTTTACTGAAAACAATTCAGTGCTTTAAAGCTCTTGATAGGGCTCAGATAAGGGCTCGCTCACTGAGATACCATGACTTTCACACCCCCTACGGCTAGATGCCTCTTCCTGTCCCCGCCCCCTGCGGTGTCTCCCTGATTCTGGGGCCGGAGATTAAACCACCAGCCAGGAGGGTGAGAAGTGGAAAGAATGGTATGTAAATGGATGGCAAAAGTCCTTAAAAAGGGAAGCTCCTTTTTCTTGGAGAGACTTCTCCTGAGACTTCTCTCTCCTAAGCGGACTTGGAATCTCCTCCTAAGCTGACTTGGGAAGCATAAAGTTTTCTTAAAGCAACCGACCGGTCTCTGTGTCATCTATCCCGACCACCTCGCTACATTCTCGGATGCAGGCCGCACAGCAGGTGCGACATACCAGTGTCCAAATGTTTTAAATGGGCCCTTTTTTCCCCCCAAAAGGAAAAACTGGCAAGATGAATTTTGTTGTTTCAAGGTGTGTCAAGGGCAAACTGTTAATCTTCCAGTTCTCTGTTGGCTTCGGGATGAAAACTCACGGGTCCCTGTAGGAGGAAGTCTGTATGCCGCCATTAACCATGTGACTTACTAGAGGCGCATACAGATGAGGTAATAAAAGGGTGGTTTACCACACCGCTAACCACAGCCACTTTAGGCATGACTAAAGACGTATACGACCGGACGTAAAGACATATACGTACGTAGGCAGAACTACGTCACTAGCCAGGCCCACTTTTGGGCATGGCTAGGGGGCGTTACGGGGGAAGGCATAAAAGACAGCACACAGGATGTCTCGGTCTCTTTTCCCGGAGTTCGACTTCCGGTTCGGCAGCGGGAAAACTACTTGGCTCATCTGGGTTACTTGTTTGGTATCTTGTGAGTAATTTCTACAATAAATACTTAGTTTTACTTTCAGTAAGTGTGTTGCTTATCGTTACAGCGTCCTTTGGAGCCACAGGTCCCGGAGGTTGATGCAGCAGGCCTGTTGAGAAACTGCAAATCTCGAACCGACTGTTTTCTTTCTTTCTCGGGCTGTAGATTCAATGAAATCAAGGGTCAGGAACACTGATTTAGGAGATCACGAACTGGCTTGGGCAGGCTCCCACGGTTTGAGGTCCAGTTTTTCTCTGCTTCATGCATCTCACCAAATGTTGTGACAGCCGCCAAGCTTTATTCTTTTTCTGCAAGAAAACATAAACATGCCCTCGACCCCAAATTAGGGCAGAATCGGGTCTTTTCCACTGTCTAGTGCCTGGATGTCTCCATTTGGCTATATCTAAATCGATTTAGGTAGCTTTTAACTATACTTGAAGGAATTTAAGTATCCCTTTAATCATATCCAAGGCAATTAGAACAGTTGCTTTTGTCAACATTCATGCATTTACACTTTACATTTCATACATACTGGCATGGCCACACCTATACACACAGACCATGCATACGTATCTCTCCTCTTGCCTAGGTTATGATTAGTTTGTTGAAATGAAACTTCTTTAACAGAACAACTCCAGCCAATCCTTGAATTAAAACAAAAGGTTGAAAAAATCCTGTATGTCCCTCATCATTTCGCCATTTGAGAAGTTTTGAGCTACACTCAGGGGCTACAGCCATACCCCCGACTTGTAATTCTGTAGATGCAAAGTGGAGAGTCCAGGCTTTTTGCAAAAAGTTTTTAGAGATGACTCACAAAATTGACCTTAAATTTGTATCAATAATCTACCCCATATAAATGTAAGTAAACATTTTTTATTTTATATACCTTTGCCTTTTTCTTTACTGAATACTAGTACCTCGTTTATTAACTGTTACCATTTTTTAAAATTTATCCATCTTTAATCCATCCTCCCACTGAGGATTATCCCTCAGGCAATGGCCTGGAGATTTAATTCAACCCACCCTCCAACTGAGGGCAACCTCTCAGGTTCCCCTTTCTTTCCCAACCTTGTGTCAAGCCAAGGCCTAGAGATTTAATCTGGTACCCCTAGCTTGGTACCCCTTTTTAATACATCCTCATAGCCTTACTTGTTGGCCAGCTTTTTAGATCGCTCAGTTTCCATTTACTTTCCTGATCTCAGTGGATCAGGCAAAAGGCTGGAGATTTTTTTACCCTTTTTTTGAGGCAGGGTCTCTCTCTATGGTTTTGGAGGCTGTCCAGGAACTTGCTCTATAGACCAGGATGGCCTCCATCCTACCTACCTCTGTCTCCCGAGTGTTGGGATTAAAGTCGTATGCCACCAACACCCTACTCTCTGAAGATCATGGCAAACTTCCTCCCAATCTGGGACATTTAAGCCTCCCCCAGTAATGAACCATGGACTTGCTCGTTCAGTCAATTTTAGAAAGTCTTCCATGGTTTTAGCCTTGACTGGAGTCCCCTGTCCTTCAAGTAACTTTTTTACTTGATACTGTAATTTAAATGTTCAGGGACTATTTCCCAGCGTTTCTTTTCCTATTTTCCACAATCCATCCCTGGCCGGCAAAAGGGATAACCCCATCCACTTACCTCACTTTTACATCTCGGTGGAATCTCCAATTGCCATGCCCGCTGTGCAGCCTGTATCCAAGAATGTGGCGAGGGTGTCAGGATTGATGACACAGAGACCAGTCGATTGTGTAAAGAAAACTTCATGCTCCCCAAGAAGGCTCAAGAGAACTTCCCAAGAAACACTTCCCTCCAGAAAAGTTTCTGCCACACACACTTTTCCTCCTCCTGGCTGGTGGTTATATGTCCCTGACACCAGAGTCAGCAGGCAGGGGTGGGGGTGTGGGCAGGAAGAGGTGGCTAGCCATTGGAAAGATCAAAGTCAGGGTGTTTCAGTGAGGGAGCCCTTATCGGGAACTTATTGTCCCAGTAACATTTCTTAGGGCACTGGATTGTTTTCAGTAAACATGTTTTCAGTAAACATTGTCTCACAGCTGCCTGCTCCCAGGCTGATGGGGAAGTGGGCCTCCGGCCAAGGTCTGTTGTTCCCACACTTCTTTAACTGAAATCTTTTGTAATACAGCAGCTAAAACTAACCGTTGAGTTTATGAGCATCCAAAGTCTGAACAAATCCAAATCCATCTATGTCACTTTTCTTTCTATAAGATCTTAAAACAGTTTCTGACTGGCTGCATTAATTAGCATTTTCCATACACTTGGCTGGGCATCAGCTATGGCAGCAGCCCCTAAAACTGTGGGCTTCTGTGTTTGGCCTTCCCACCAGGTACTAGGAACTTGGGAGGCCTAAGCTCACTTTTGCCCTCTGGGCCTAGGGTGGTCCACTGCAAGTCATCTGTGACTACAGCTGCTTGAAAAGTCAAAAGCCACCATTGTAGCAACTCTGAATTATTGGTACCCGGAGGTCCTGCTGACCTAGCACATATGTGGAGCCACACTCGCTTCCCCAAGCTCTGAGTCAGCTGTGGATGTGGCTTCTGTGAGGGGGAAGGATCCTTACAAAACTTTCAAACTCTACTCCAACTATCTTGGCTATTAAAATATACCCAAGTAAATATACAATCGTCTGACTAATAATTCTCTGTCTCATATCTCTAATTATATACATTTTTACCTTCAAGGTTAACTCACTTCTTTATCATCTGGCTAATATTTCTGTTTCACATCTATATTTATATTCATTTTACTCCGCCGGCTAATTCATCACATTTCACTTCTTTACCATCTGACTGGTATTTTTCTGTTCTGCATCTGCAATTACATACATTTTTACTCCTGACTTATGATGTTCACTCACAGCACTTCACATCTTTTTTTCCAAACATTCTCTTCATGTTTACACACCTGTGGTATCTATTCTTCTGGGGTTTCCATCACTTCTGTCCCCCGTTCTCAGCCTCATATTTTGACACCATATATCTGTGCTACCTAGAGTAGCCCCACATTACAGGGCCATATGTCACAGACTGGTATCTTTGGGGCAGCAATCAGTACCAGCCAAATAGCCCCAGGTCCGCTCCTGAGGGAAGGCTAGGTATAGACATTAAAGGAAAGATGGAGACATAGGATAGGTCAGGAGGGCAGTTTCAGTTCATAATGAATACCCCCCAGTTTATTCATGCATCATCTTAAGTAAGCAACCAAAAGTGTGGACAATGGCAGAAGACTTCTATTATCATATATAAAGGGCAAATAGCAATTACTTCCCTTAATCTTAAAGACACTCCATAGCTGCACCACTTGGCCTTCAGGCACTTCATAGCTGCACATATCACCTAGCCTTTTTGATAGGAGCCATTCACTACCAAGAATAGGGTATCCTGCAGCCATTAAGCACATATCTTAAAGACAATAGGAGTTGAAACTCTCTGAACATGTGGCAGGATGGAATAGATTTCCAATATACAGGCCCTGACAAATATCCTCCAATATTAATGGTATTAACTCACCTATAAAAAGACACAGGCTTGGAGGCTGCCCTGGAACTAGCTGTTGTTGACCAGGCAGATTTTGAACTTGCAAAGACCCACCTGCCTCTGCATCCTGAATACTGGTTCCAGGGCAGCCTCCAAAACCACAGAGAAACCCTGCCTCGAAAAACCAAAAAAAAAAAAAACCCACAGTCTAAAAGAATAGATACAAACACAGAGGCCATTCTTTTGCTGCATACAAGAAACATACCTCAACTTCAAAGACAGATGGTGCCTCAGAGTTAAGGGTTGGGAAAAGATTTTCCAATCAAATGGGCCCAAGATACAAGTGAGTGTAACAATCCTAATATCTAACAAATTAGACATTAAACTAAATCAATCAAAAGAGATGAAGAAGGTCATTTCATATTCATCACAAGAGATATCATTTACCAAAATTAAATCAAGAACAGATAAGCAATTTAAATAGACCTATAAGCCCTAATGAAATAGAAGCAGTTATCAAAAGTCTCCCAATGCCCCCCAAAATGCCCCAAGGCCAGATGATTTCAGTGCAGAATTCTACCAGAAATTCAAAGAAGAGCTAATAAATATTCTCCTCAGAGTGTTCCACACAATATAAGCAGAAGGGTCATTCCAAACTCTTTTTAGAAGGCTACAATTACCTTGGTAACCAAGCCACATGAAGACACAACTAAGAAAGAGAACTACAGACCAATATCACTCATGAACATTGATGCAAAAATACTCAATAAAATACTGACAAATAAAATTCAAGAACACATCGAAAAAATCATGATCAAGTAAGCTTCATTCCAGGGATGCAGGGATGTTTCAACACATGAAAATTCATCAATGTAATCCACCTTATAAACAAACTGCAAAAGAAAAACCACATAATCATCTCACTATATGCTGTAAAAGTCTTTGACAAAATCTGACACTCCTTTATGATAAAGGTCTTAGAGATTTCATGTAATGCAGGAACATACCTAAACATAATATAAGCAATAAATAGCAAACCAACAGTCAACATCAACATAAATGGAGAGAAACTCAATGTGATTCCTCTAAAATTAGGAACAAGATAAGGCGACAAGGCTGACAAATTTCTCCATAACTCTTCAATATTGTACTTGAAGTTCTAGCTAGAGCAATAAAACAACAAAAGGAGGATATCAAGGGGATACAAATTGGAAAAGAAGTCTAACTTTCACTATTTGGAGATGATATGATAGTGTACATAAGTGACCCGAAAAACTACCAGGGAACTCCTACAGCTGATAAACACCTTCAGCAAAGTGGCAGGATACAAACTTAGCTAAGAAAACCAGTAGTCCTAAAGCATACAGATGATAACTGGGCTGAGAAAGAAATCAGAGAAAAATCACCCTTTATAATAGTCACAAACAACATAAAATATCATGGGGAAATGCTAATCAAACAAGTGAAAGAACTGTATAACAAGAATGTTGAGTCTTTAAAGAAAGAAATTAAAGAAGATACCAGAAAAATCTCCCATGCTCTTGGATAGGTAGGATCAACAAAGTGAAAATGGCAATCTTGCCTAAATCAATCTACAGATTCAATGCAATCCCCATCAAAATTCCAGCACAATTCTTCACATACCTTGAAAGAACAATACTCAACTTCATATGGAAAAACAAAAGACCCAGGATAGCCAAAACAACCCTGTACAATAAAGGAACTTCAGGAGGCATCACCATCCATGACTTCAAGCTCTTTTATAAAGCTATAATCCTGAAAACAGCTTGGTATTGGCACAAAAATAGACAGGTGGACCAATGGAATCGAATTGAAAACCCTGATATTAACCCATCCACCTACGAAAAAATGATTTTTGACAAAGAAGCTAAAACTATACAGTGGAAAAAAGCAAGCTTCTTCACCAAATGTTGCTGGCATCACTGGATGCTGGCATGTAGAAGAATGCATATAGATCCACCTCTATCACCACACACAAAACTTAAGTCCAAATGGATCAAAGTCCTCAAAATAAATCCAGCCACACTGAACCTCTTAGAAGAGAAAGTGGGAAATCCCCTTGAAAGAATTGGTACAGTAAACAGCTGCCTGAACATAGCACCAGTAGCACAGACACTGAGATCAACAATTAATAAATGGAACTTCCTGAGACTGAGAACCTTCTGTAAGACAAAGGACAAGACAAAAAGGTAGCCCACAGAATGGGAAAAGATCTTCACCAACCCCACATCTGACAGAGAGCTGATTTCCAAAATATACAATGAACTCAGAAGCTAGTCACCAAAATACCAAATAATCCAATTCAAAAGGGGAGGGGTACAGAACTAAATAGAGTATTCTCAATAAAATAATCTAAAATACTGAAAGACACATAAGAAAGTGCTCAACATCCTTAGCCATCAGGAAATGGAAATCAAAACAACTTTGAGATACTATCTTGCTCCTGTCAGAATGCCTAAAATCAAAAACACCAACACCAACAACAGTTTATGCTAGAGAGGATGTGGAGAAAAGGGAACATGCCTCCATGACTTGTGGGAGTGCAGACTTGTACAGTCACTTTGGAAATCAGTTTGGCAGTTCCTCAGGAAAATGGGACTCAGTCTACCACAAGATGCAGCAATTCCACTCTTAGGGATATACCCAAAAGATGCACATTCATACAACAAGGGCATCTGTTCAGCTATGTTTATAGCAGCATTATTTGTAATAGCCAGAACCAGGAAGCAACCTAGATGACCCTCAGTTGAATAATGGATAAAGAAAATGTGGTACATTTACACAATGGAGTACAATTCAGCAGAAAAAAATCAATTGATTCTTGAAATTCGCAGGCAAAAGGATGGAACTAGAAGAAACCATCCTGAGTGAGGTAACTGAGTCACAGAAAGAAAAACTCGGTATGTACTCACTCATATATAAGAATTTTAGACACAGACAAAGGATTACCAGCCTACAATCCACAACGCCAGAGAAGCTTGGAAATAAGGAGGATCATAAGAGCGACATACATGGTCCCCCAGAGAAAGGGACAGGGCCAAGATCTCCTGAGCTAATTGGGAGCATGGGGGAGGAGAGAGGGGATTAGAAGAAAGAAAAGGGGAGAAGAGGAGGAGAAAGGAAGACAAGAGGGCGCAGGAAGATTAAGTTGGGGGAAGAAGACAGGAGACCAAGAAAAGATATACCATAATAGAGGGAGCCACTATAGTTTTAAAGATAAATGTGGCACTAGGGAAATGTCCAGAGATCTAGAAGGATGACCTCAACAAACAATCTAAGCAATAGTGGAGAAGCTACCTTAAATGCTCTTCCCCTATAATGAGATTGATGAGTACCCTGTATGCCATCCTAGAGCCTTCATCTAGTAGCTGATGGAATCAGAAGCAGAGATTCACAACTAAGCATTGAGTCAAACTTCTGGAGTCCAGTTTTAGAGAGGAAGATGTGATGAGCAAATGGGTCAAGCCAGGCTGGAGAAACCTATAGAAACAGCTGACCTGAACAAGGGGCATCTCATGGATACAGCTGGGAAACCAGCATAGGACTGATCCAGACCCTCTGAATGTGGGTGTTATTTAGGTGGCCTGGGCAATCTATGGTGCCTCTGGTAGTGGATCAGTATTTATCCCTAGTATACGAATGGACTTTGGGAGCCCATTCCACATAGAGGGATGCTCTCTCAGCCTAGACACATCGAGGAGGGCCTAGACCCTGCTCCAAATGATATGACAGACTTTGAAGATTCCCCCATGGAAGGCTTCATTCTCCCTAGGGAGCAGAAAGGGAATGGGGATAGGGATTCGGTGGGAGGCAGGGGAGGAGGGGAGGAAGAGGGAACTGGGATTGACATGTAAAACAATCTTGTGTCTAATTTAAGTAAAAAAGAGAAGGGAAAATAGAAATTGTGATTTCCTTAACAAACTAATAAAAAATCAGTTTGAATACAATAAGTGTTAGAACAACCAGTGTACTTTGAGTGAGAGTAAAAATTACTATAGTAATTATGGCAAAAGATATGTAGGTTCCTTTGATACAAAGAAATAAATTTATGAATCAACGAAGCATCCGTTCCTGGGAATATTCTCAAAAGTACTTCCATGTTTATTACAGCACCATGTGCAACAGTGGGAATCTAGAACAGAAACTTTATGTTGAGATAAGGAGAGTTCATTGCACCTTCTAGCTTATGGTACATTCACTGATTATACTCTAATTATCTTTTTCTTTAAGCAGCATGGCATGGATAGTTTATTGAGTATATTGTGGAAGAGCAGCAGGGTAGGCATTAAATAGTACTACCACCCATATTGTAAGGTAGTCACCTGAGTGAAAGTCCATTTGGCTGAAGCACTTTTACAATTACAGTGAGTTTATTTGTGTGCAGTCCTTACACATAATTCACATCACACCAAGGGGGGTATATTTCAGATTGTCTGCTGTACAGTTCTGAGATGTGAACATGAGCCATGATATATATATATAACATTTGCATGATCTATGTAAGTAGGGGTTTAAGAAAGTCAGAATCATGCAAATAAAGATAGTCCTGGTTGATCAAATATCAGCTCGTGTCAAAGTCTTGGGTCACAGAATGTAGGGCTGTAGTTCTGAAGTGTCTGAAAGTTCCTAATAAGAACCAACTTCATTTTCTAGGGACTTTTAAAATATTAATTTGCTTTTCATGTTGGTGTGTGTGTGTGTGTGTCTGTCTGTTTGTGTGTGTTCATAGGCATGGGTGTGCCCTTCTTCAGGTGCATGTAGAGTCCAGAGGTCAACTTTGGGTATCACTCTATGCCACTTTCTGTCATATCTTTTGAGGCAGAGTCTTTCATTGAAAGTGAATCTTGCTGTTTTGGCTTGGCTAGTTGGCCAGCGTATGTTCAGATTCTTCCTTTCCCCATCCCTCAAAATCTTGGAATACAGATTCATGCATCCCAATGTTGTGGAATATTAATTTAAGGTGTTTTATATTTGTATGTACTGTGAAATATTTGTTTAATTGATGGGGAAGTCCTGTGCATTTGTCAATAAACCACTGTCTGGCCAATAGGGAATCTAGATAGGAGGGACTAAGAGTCCAGAAGGACTCTGGTTAGGAGAAACACAAGAAGGCAAGATGTAACCGCCATGGGGTAGGAAGCCCGGAACTATTCTCCGGTAAGAGAAATACTTAGATTAACAATTATGGGGTAATTACTTAAGCCAGAGCTAGCCAGTAAGAAACAAGCAAGGCCAGCCAACAGCTTCATAAAGAATATAGCCTCCTGTGTGTTTATTTGGGACTGATGCGGCTCTAGAACCAGGCTGGCGGGAAGGCTCCTCTCAAAGAAAAAGCTTCTCTTTACAGAATGGTGTCAGAGCGGGATTGAATTTCCACGTAGAATGACAAAAGCTTTAAAGGAATTTTAGAAACAGAAGAACGGAGAGAAGCACAGATTTTTGATAGCAGCATTTTTCTCAGGTGTTTTGCTAGCGACAAGCCGAGATTCACGTGGCTCGCTTACTGGAGTCTTCCTGACTCGGCATAAAAAGAAAAAAAAAAAACAGCAAGGTTGTTTTAAGAGACTCTGCTAATAATTAAAAGGTGTGTACGTATAGCTGGAAGTGGCAGCATGGACTGAGGCAGTAAGCTGGAATCACGCTTACGCCCTCCATCTTGGAAACGGCAGTTTAAAACAGCCGTGGTTTTACAGATAAGACACATGGCCAGAAAAACGTAAAGATTTACAGTAAAGTCAGACTTGGATGAACAAAACCTCTAAAGGTTTACAGTGTGTTTAAAAATATACGTAAGATTGAGAGAGAAAATAAAGAAGCTGGCTGTGGTGGCTCACGCCGGTAGGAATTGCTCCAGAAGCAGAGGCAGGCAGATTTCCAAAGAGAAACCCTGTCTCAGAAAAAAAAAAATAAAAGCGAAAGAAATAAAGTAATAATAGATAAATAAATAAACCACGTAAAGATGGAAAATACACAGAGAGTCTGGATACTGTACACTATTGTGTTTTTCGGTTTTTTGATTGCTCAGGAAGGAACAGCTGCTAAAGTAAACTTGATTATAAATGCTGCTAAATTAATCCAACGTCTATCTTTTAAAAATGCCTTGACTTCAAAATTTAAGTATAAGGATATGTTGCCAGTAAGAAACAAGCAAGGCCAACAGCTTTATAATTAATATAGCCTCCTGTGTGTTTATTTGGGACTGATGCGGTTCTAGAACCAGGCTGGTGGGAAGGCTCCTCTCAAAGGAAAAGCTTCTCTTTACATTTAATGATGCAAAGATGTGTTGCATTCTTTTATGTTGCATTTGTTTAACTCTGTGAAGCTGTTTGGCTTTGCCTACCTAAAAATCCTGATTGGTCTAATAAAGATGAGTGGTCAATGGCTAGGCAGGAAGGAGATAAGTGAGGCTTTCAGGCGGAGAGACTACACAGGAGGAGAGAGAAAAGGAAATGGAGAGGAGGATACCAGGGGCCAGCCACCCAGCTACACAATCAGTCATGGATTAAGAAGGAAAGAAAAGACATATAGAATAGAGAAAGGTAAAAGCCCAGAGGCAAAAGATAGATGGGATAATTTAAGAAAAGCTGGCTAGAACTAAGTCAAACTAAGGCCAGGCATTCATAACTAATAACAAGCCTCTGCGTATTTATCTGGGAGCTGGATAGTGGGCCCACAAAGAGTAAAAATTAACCAAATACATTCCAACTTCCAGGCAGGTGATAAGAATAAGGATTTATGTTCAGGGGGCCTGGTTTGGTTTTATGCTAGATCCCCAGCTGTTGGACTGGAGTCCACGAGCTTCCACTTGGTTGGGTCATCTGTTTCTGTGGGTTTCTCTAGCCTGGTCTTGACCCATTTGTTTATTATAACTTCCTCTCTACAACTGGACCCCAGGAATTTGGCTCAGTGCTTAGTTGCGAATCTCTGCTTCTGTTTCCATCAGCTACTGGATGAAGGCTCTAGGATGGCATATAAGGTAGTAATCAATCTCATTATCAGAGAAGGGACTTTAAGGTAACCTCTCTACTGTTGCTTAGAGTATTAGTTGGGGTCAACCTGTGGATCTCTGGAGATTTCCCTAGTGCCAGGTTTCTTGTTAACCCCATAATGGCTCCCTCTATTAAGGCATCTCTTTCCTTGCTCTCTTTCTCTGTTCTTTCCTCAACTCGACCTTCCTGATCCCTCATGTTCTTCTTCCCCCTCCCCTTCTTCCCTCTTCTTTCTCTTACCTCGTTCTCCCTCCCCCATACTCCTTATTTACTCAGGAGATGTTATCCCTTTCCCCTTCTCAGGAAGCCCATGAGTGGACTCAGTATTTATCCCTAGTGCACGAATGGGGTTTGGGAGCCCATTCCCCATGGAGGGATACTCTCTCAGCCTAGGCCCTGCCCCAAATGATGTGACAGACTTTGATGATCCTTCATGAGAGGCCTCACCCTCTCTGAGGAGTAGATAGGGGGTAGGGTAGGGTTTGGTGGAGGGGAATGGAGGGATGGAAGGGAGAAGGAACTGGAATTGGCATGTAAAGTAATATTGTTTTTGATTTAAATAACATTTTATTTAAAAAAAAGGATAAGGACTTAGATCCTCATGTGTGCACAGCAAACATTTTACCCACTGAGCCATCTCCTCTGCTCCTCTTGTTCTCTAATTAAGGGTGTTCCTTTCATATTGTCCACTGACAGAGCAAGAAACTGAAACTTAGGAAATGACTCTATGTCTTGTAATTTCTTCAATTCTAGCAGGGGCAAAGCAATGATCTAAACTGTCTGTTGTTGCTCTTGAAGGAATTCCATGGGTTGCCACAAAAAGGGAACTGTACTCAGAAGCTGTTTTAGTAAATGCCCTTGTTTCTTGATTTAGGGGACTTATAAGAAGTGGAAGTTTCAGTGGCAAGAATTGAAAGACTTGAGAAAGTATTTTCTGGAGATGAAACTGCTTATCTCTAGAAGACAAAGACTTGAGAGCTAGGTTAAAAATGCACCCTGATCAACATATGTAAGGATGGGTCTAAATATACATGTCAATGAATATAATACAATGAATGTAAGACAAAAATTTACTCAATGTTAGACATCCTGTAATTATTGCAATAGAGGCAGAAAAGGCATTTGACAAAATACAACACCTGGTGAAACTTGCAATAGAAGGAAGGAAAATAATAATCTCACAGTTATAGAAACCATATGTGACAAACCTATAGTCATATTATATTAAATGGAAGTAAATTCAAATAACTTATACTAAAAATCAAGATAAGACAAAGACAGGTTTCTGGGTGAAGTAAACCAAACTCAGAATAATAAATGTTGCATGCTTTCTCTCATTTGTGGATGTTAGCTTTGAATCTACAGATATGTATGTTTTGTTTGGAATATCCACAGAGGTAAAAAAAATTTGTAAGGGGACATGGAGGTCAGCTATCAGAAGGGTTTCATAAAACACAATGGTATAAAGACTTAAAGGGGATTAATGGAGCACGCGCACGCGCACCCCCCCCACACACGAGTTTAAATGGAATTACAATATAACAGAACAACAATACTCTTTCTAGATACCACAGAGTAGCAATTACTAGTGCTAGTAATTGATTATCTGTTTTAGTGGTGTTGCCCAGTGAGGTACTATAAACCCTCCAAACATTATAGGCTATTGCCAATGCAATTAATTACCCTCCAGAACTTGACAGTAAGACACTATTGCTGAACACACCATACACTTAAATAGAAAAATATAGAAATATCAAACTGGTATTGATGTGGAGACTTCATTCCTACATGCTACCTTTAATAGAGCTAAAAGGTGCTGTATACAATAACAAATGAATTAATTTTCAAGTTTACACAACTGGGAATGCTATGATCTATGATAATGACTGGCCTGGCAAGATGTGTCCATTGCTACAATAGTAGAATTAACATTATGGAAGGAACCAACAACTTTCTGATTGGATTTTTAAGTCCCACTCCCAAAATGAAACTCATATCTGGAACCATTGTTGGGTCAAAAACTTATGTATAGCCAGGAGATAACCTAATACTGTCATTCTACTAAATGAACACAATATTATACTAACTCTTAATGACTTATTGTTATACCATAGATTAATGCATCTTTCAACCATCATCAATTAAGCATATAATTACAGTAGATGGCAATCAAAACCGAGACCCAAAACTGGCCCAGTTGTAGAAAATAAGAGACTGCAGCTGCTCTGCCCTAAATGGGACATATATATTATACATCATTCTCCCACAGCTCACAGATAATTGCAGGTGAGTGGGGCAAAAAGATTATCAGAGTGAGAAATCTTTGATTAATACAAGGAAACAGTTTCCTCTAGACATATCAGAGCAGCTGCACTTATGAACCCATAATTACAATGATAGCATACATACAAGCACAATCCAGACAAAATCCTAACATAGAAAGGATGAAGTAGGCATAAAGTTCCATTCTTTATCTGTTTTGTTTTCACTTTTTGTTCACCTGCGTTACTTTCGTTGAGAGAGAACATGAAATGGAGTGGGTAGGGAGCTGGGGTGGATCTGTGAAAAGTTGGAGGAAGGGAAATAATATGATCAAACTATATTGTATTAACAAAAAAGACTGTTGGCCCTGGTAATTCTACCATGTTCATGCTCCAGTGGAAATCCACATATCCACGAATATATGGGCAGCACAAATTGGACTTGTTGGTAAAAAAAAATCTCAGAAAGTTGGGGGTTTATGGAAGAAAATATAGATCTGAGAGGAATGGTGTGGTAGTTTGAACTAGAATGGCCAGCATAGGCTCATAGATCTGAACACTCGGTGTCTTAGTTGCAGGAGAAAATGCAGGCTTGTCCTGACTGCCAGGTTATTTAGCATTCTGTGCCTTTAAATAAGAAGCATGATACATTATGCTACTGAGTATTTCTAGAAGTCAGAACACTGAAATCTAAAGTAGCGTGAGTAGTTGGGTAGAAGGCCCACAGATGAATCTGCCCTCTCTCTGTCTCCTTTAATGTGTTTCTTTGGCATAGGGACTGCCTTGTTTTGAAAGAAAACAGCTTCCATAGGCTCATTGGAAGTGGCATGATTAGGAGGTATGACCTTGTTGAAGTAGGGGTGGCATTGTTGAAGGAATTTTGTCACTGGGTGTCACTGGGCCTCAGATGTTCAAGGCAGGCCCAAAATAGCATTCTCTTCCAGATGTCTCTATATCCTAATGTAGAACTCTCACCTACCTCTCCAGCACCAGGTCTTTCTGTGTCCCTCCATGCTTTTCCCCATGATGACAATGAACTAAACCTCTGAATTTTAAGTCAGTCCCAATTAAATTCTTTCCTTTATAGAGTTCTGTGGCCATGGTGTCTCTTCACAGCAATAGAAAATCTAACTAGCATGAAAGTTGGTACCAGGGACTGGGGCATTACTGTGATAGGCCAGACCATGCATTTGTTTGGCAATATATGGAACACTTTGGCACTTGGGAATAGAAAAGTCGTTAAATTCTTTAAGCATGGCTTAATGGGTACTACTAGTAGGAGCATAGAAGACAGCAGTGCTGAGGATGATTTGAACTGTGGAGGCCCAGCTCAAGAGGTTTCAGAGAAGAATAATAGTCGCTGGCTGAGAGACCATTCTTGGAAATTTTGACAAAGAATTTGGCTGCTTTCTGCCCTTGTCTAAAAAAACTGCCTGAGGTTGAGGGCATTTTCAAACAGCCTATTAACTGTGTTGCTCGGTTATTAGTGGCCACACATATGCAGACTTGAAAAGGAACAAACTGAGCAAGGAACAATACAAAATTACCATTGGAGGAGAAAACGAGCATCAGGAAGTGTAGACAGATTGTTAAAAAGCCTGATGATTAGTGAAATAAAGGCAGAGGTGACACTCAGAGGAAGATTATCACCAAGCTAAACTCCCAACATGTGAAAAGAAATTAGTGTGAAAAGTAGTTAAATCTTAGGGACAGGCATAGAGGTGCACTCCTTTAATCCCAGCACTCAAAAGACAGAGGCTGGCAGATCTCTGAGTTCAAGGTCAGCCTTGTCTACAGAGTGAGTTTCATGACACACAAATTCAGGCAGTGAAGGAAATCATGGAAAACAGAAAGCTGGTGAAAATATATTTGAACAAAGGGGCCTTGTTCCAGCAACAGCAAGTTGCAGAACTTGGCAGGTTTGACCACGTGGTTCTGGCTTTAGAGTTAAGGATAGATGAAAAGCATTATTGAATCTCTCTACACAGTTAAGGAAAGCTGCTGAGGAAGCCACATGCCAGGAGTGTCCCTGCATGGAGGTCTAGAGAGGCTGCTGTGTGAAACTGTGAAGGTGAAGATTGGATTGCCTTGGAGACCTCAAAATTTCGGAGACATCAGAGCTGTGGGATACCTGCTGAGGAGAGCTGCTAACAGAGAGTGTAACCAGTCCAAGAGAAAGAAGTGTGCTGCAGTCAGCAAAGCTGAAAGGAGCTGGAGATCTGAAGAGCATTTAGACATCAGACATGGAGATACAGACATTGGAGTTTGCCCAGCTGATTTTTAGTCTTGTTTTGGTCAAGCATGTCCTCACTATGCTCCCTTCCCATACTTTTGGAATGGTTATGTATATCCTGTGCCATTATTTATAGGAAGTATGTGATCTGCATTTTCATTTTGATTTTACAAGGAATTACAGTTCAGAGATTGCATGAGTCTCAGAAAATCTTTGAACTTTGGACTTTAAAACATTGTTGAGGTTGTGATAGAATATGGAGATTTTAAAAGCTGGACTGAATGCATTTTTGCCTTATATGGCTTCAGGAATTTGGGGGCTAGGGAGTAGAATGTGATTGTTTGAACAAAAATGCCGTCCATAGGGAGTGGCACTACTAGGAGGTGTGGCCTTGTTTGTGTAGGTGTGGCCTTGTTGAAGAAAGTATGTCACTGTATAGGTGGGCTTTGAGGTCTCATATATGCTCAAGATACTGTCCGGTGTCTCTGAATACCTCTTGTTGCCTGCAAGATGATGGATTCTCAGCTACCTCACCGGCACCATGTCTGCCTGCATGCTGCAATGTTCCACCATGTTGATAATGAACTGAATCTTTGAAACTGTAAGCTGCCACCTCAATTGAGTGTTTTCCTTTATAACAAACAGTTGCCATGGTAATGGTGTTTACTCATAGTGATAAAAACCCTAAGTAAGACAGGGCCTAAGCTCACCATCACATGATCATTTTTAGATCCAGGCACAGCTCTTCAGTCCAACTTCTGGAGAGTACCTAATTTAAATTGGAACCTCTTTGACTGAGTAGCCACATTAACTTTTGAATGCAGTTTTAAGGGATCCATGCTTCCCTTCATCACAACATTCCTTACTCCTCACACCAGCAGGAGAGTGAGCAGAAAACAATGAAGCATTCAATATAGTTTGTTTCTCCTATCCCTGCCACTCAGTTTCTATGTATAAAATGACAGATAAGGCAGCAAGGAATCCTAAATCAACCTACACTTACTTCTTGGTTGAGAACTTCCACTGTTGGATTCCCAGGGAGGCACCTCATAGGTCCTAACCTATGTTAATAGACCCATGCTGCCTTGTTTCATAGCACAGTACTGGTTACATCTCATCTTCAACATAAAAGTTGTTCAGAACAGAAATAGAGGCCACAATGGGGACACACTGGAAGAGATTGAGAGATATAAAATGAAGTTACGTTTTAATTTCAAAAATAATATTTCCAAAGCTATCAAAAATACAGGGTGTACATGGTTTTATTCTACTTTTAAAGTGTGTCAGTTGGAGTAACATAGATTCTAACAGCAGGCACAAGGCGTTTGCATGAGACACAACACAGCAGGAAGAATGAGATTTCTATTTTGTGCATGTTTTCCACTGCTCCAACTTTCAGACCATGTGAAAGCTGAGCACAGAGAAGGAGCACTCAGCTGAGGAAATGCCCATCCTTCATAAGGGACTATTTTCCATCCAAAGGAAGTCATTGTTTTTATTATGCTATACAGCAATGAGATGCCCCCCTCTGTCTTGGAAGACAGCACTATCAGACTCTTTCTAAGACTGTTGACTGAGAAAAATGTCTTGAAAATAATTTACTGAAAAAAATATGTGCAGCAATTTTACGTCTATGGTGAAATGACTCCAAATTCCAGATACTCTATGGAGTGGGAGATGACAAGGATGTGCAACCATGTCTACTCTAAAAGTTTTCTCTGTCCAGTGCTCCTGCTTTTAGCCATGTGTGTATGTCTTTCCTACATATGGGGTCAGTTGTTTCACCTGCATGCCTCTCCCATTTGTAAGTTTCTGTCTTTTTTGAGTGAGGGTTGACATGATGATGGTGGGCAGGACTTTTCTCTAATTTCCTAATAGTCTTCATTTTAAGGATTACATGCTGTGTGTGTGTGTGTGTGTGTGTGTGTGTGTGTGTGTGTGTGTGTGTAAGGGATTCTAGAGAGTGGGTACTATCAGCTTTCCTAGCTCACTTCCATGGGATATTCAAATATTGCCAGGAATTTGTGAATATGTGTGAGATAATTGCCTGCATCCACGTCTTCAGTATGGTAAGCAATACATAATGCTGCTGCTAAAGGGTATGTACTCATGGTTCCTTCATAGTACTCCATTCATAGTAATTGGAGAGATAAAATTCACAAATATTTTATTTTTAAAAGGGAATATTGAGGACAAGAGTTGAGGATTCACTGACTTTCCTGCACTAATGGTGTATTTCTATTTGCAGGCTTGTATCAGCCAATCTCCCTTTGACCTTCCACTCTCTTCCTCATCTCTGTTTGAGCATCTAGTAGAGGTTCATTGATAAACATCCAGAAAATAAATAGGGCCTCCTTTGTTTCTGGAGATCCTGTTTTGTTTTGTTTCTTTAAACTGCCAGGGTAGACCTTACTTCATCTTTAGACATTCAGTAAATTTATCCTAACCTATGTGTCTCATGTTCATTATTTCTGTCTTATGTGAAGGACTATACATCCATGCATCACCTGGAAGGGCCAGCTGGTATTCAGTCTCTTCCAGATGTCTGTTGGATTTGAGTAGCATTATGATTGTGTAGTTTATTTGTCCTGGTTGCCTCAGTATGGTAGAAATCTGTTTTCTCATATCAGTAGCTTGGACACAAGTCTTTTTTCTAGAACTTCCTTACCCATGAAACTCTCTTATTTTTTATTTTAATTTTAAATAGCTTGTTTTACATGTCAATCCCAGTTCCCTCTCCCTCCCTCCTCCCGCACCCACCCACCATCCCCCCATCCTCTCACCCTATTGCCAATTCCTTCTGCACAGGGGATATCTAGAGTCTATCATTTCACTCAGGGTAGGGTCCAGGCACTTCCCAAAGATTCCAGGCAGAGAGAGCAACCCTCTTTTGTGTTATGGACACACGATGTCTGTTAGTATTCGAGGGATAAACACTGATCCACTGCTCAGGACCCCATAGGTTGCCCAGGCCTCCTCACTGACTCTCACATTCAGGGGGTCTGGATCTGGCCCATGCTGGCCTCCCAGTTGTCGGTCTGGGGTCCAAGAGCTCTCTCCTGTTTGGATCAGCTGTTTCTGCTGGTTTTGCCAGCCCATTCTTTGCCAATTTGCTCATCGCTCCTCTCTCTCTGTCGCTGGGTTCCTTGGGTTCCGTTCAGTATTTAACTGTGGGTGTTTGCCTCTGCTTCCATCAGTCACTGGATGAAGGCTCCAGGATGGTTATAGACATCAAGTTCACCATCAGGAATGGTCATTTGAGGTGGTCTCTCCACTATTGCTTAGCTTGCCAATTGGTGTCATCCCTTTAGATCACTGGAGGTCACAATGGTGCCTGATCTGTCTTCTAACCTATGATTCCCTCTTCCCCCTATTCTAGCCCCCCCCCAGTCAACCTTCCTGTTCTTCCACGACCTACTCTCTCTTCCACTTCTCCCCCTCTCTATTTCCCAGGTCCCCCTCCCCCACCCCTCACCGTGTTCCCCATCTGTTCAGAGGATCTTGCCTCATTTCTCTTCTCTTGGGTACCATGCATATATTTTAGGTTCTTTCCTGTTTCCCATACTCTCTGTCAGTGGAAGCGCAGACTGGCACTCTCCTGATCCATGTCTAAAATCCATATATGAGTGAGTACATACCATGTTTGTCTTTTTGTGACTGGGTTACCTCACTCAGGATGGTTTCTTCCAGTGCTATCCATTTACCTTCGAATTTCAAGATTCCATTGTTTTTTTCTGCTGAGTAATACTCCATTGTGTAAATATACCATATTTTCTCTATCCACTCTTCAGTTGATGACCATCTAGGTTGCTTCCAGGTTCTGGCTATTACAAATAATGCTGCTATGAACATAGTGGAGCAGATGCCCTTGTTGTATGAATTTGTCTCATTTGGATATATGCCTAAGAGTGGAATTGTTGGATCTTATGGTAGATTGGTTCCCATTTTCCTGAGGAATCTCCATACTGCTTTCCAAAGTGGCTGTACGAGTTGGCACTCCCACCAGCAGTGGAGGAGTGTTCCCCTCTCTCCACATCCTCTCCAGCATAAATTGTCTTCGGTGTTTTTGATTTTAGCCATTCTGACAGGAGTAAGATGGTATCTCAAAGTTGTTTTGATTTGCATTTCTCTGATGGCTAAGGATGTTGAGCACTTTCTTAAGTGTCTTTTGGCCATTTTAGCCTCCTCTATTGAGAATTCTCTGTTTAGTTCTGTACCCCACCTTTTAATTGGATCCTTTGGTGTTTTGGAGACTTGCTTCTTGAGTTCTTTGTAAATTTTGGAGATTAGCCCTCTGTCAGATGTGAGGTCAGTGAATATCTTTTCCCATTCTGTGGACTGCCTTTCTGTCTTGTTGACTGTGGAGGACCAGGATTTCTGCTCCCACTGGTGGTAAGATAGTGTCAGTAGCTCACCTTCTTATGCAAAAAAGGGAGGAGTGGTCCCTTAGATTGGTCCTCCTCTGAGTTGCCCCTTATTCTACACTGATTATTTCTCCAACTACAAAACAGTATTAAAGTCTGTGTCCCACAACTTCTAATAGTAATTTAGGTAACCTCTGAAAAGAGACCAATGGGACATCAAATGCATCCCCCTTATTGCTCCTTTGGGCGTTTTTTCAGGACTCAGAGCTAAAACAGGTGAACTAAGGGCTTCTTGGCATCAATTAACCTCCTGTGTCTCACCAGTTCTCAGAAAAACTTAAGTTTCAGATCAGTTTACTATCCTTCAGGAACAGTTCCAAAATAAAAGAGGACTAAATCTCCTAACTACTGTTAAGTGTGGGATTTGTGCTCTCTTCCAGGAACAATGTTACTTATGTACAAAGAAATCCAAACTGATTTGAGATGGGATGCAAAGACTTAGGGACCAGACAAAAGGAGACAAGTCAGTGACAAGTCTCCTCCTGGATAGGCTTTTTGGTTCCCTCCCACTCCTTTCCTCATTGTTATCATCATACTTAGTTTTTACCCTGTCTTTTAAATGTTTTACAGAAGTTACTCCTGGATCAAATAACTGTCTTCACTAAGTCCAAATTAGGATGATGGCTGCACTTCTTAGGTCCCCTACTGGCTGGGTCCCCTAATCTTTGGTCTCATCTTACTCATGATAGCCCCCTGTCTAATTACTGTTTTTACAGGTTTCTCTGGGACTACATGGAGGCAATCACATGATCCAGCACAGCTGATCAAATTAAATCTCTCCTCTTGCTACATGAAGTCCAACTAACTTATGTCCCTTTAGACCCTGGTAACAGAATCTGATCCAAACTTCATCATCTCCCTTCTGCAGGAAGTAGCCAGTGAGAGAATACATCGCCTGCCTTCCTTTTACCTATCTTCAGTGTCTGGAATAACAGGTGGATAAACTAAAAGTTTCAAGTGACCTGAGAAACTCCCAGTAGGAAGAGTGGGAGTTTAATATCAGTGGGCAGTTCAGAGCAGGGAGGCTCCTAACAAGGGAGGAAACATGTCATTGGGACCTATCTAGAAAGGATGCCAATGTTATAAGTACCTGCATCAAAATTTACAAGCTTGGGAAAGGTGAAACTATGAATGCAACCTAAATATTTCCAAACAGAAGATCCCTTTTCTGTCCTATAAATGCTGCAGAACACTGGCACATAGTCCCTGCTTCCACAGAGATCATTGCCCATCATTGTTCTGGTTAAGAACAATCTGTTTCCATAAAAGTCAGTATCCTCTTTCATTTTCATCCCATCTCAATCAATTCTGACCTAATAGTTAAGAATTAGGAATTTCTGCTCCATTCACAATAGCCAGAAATTGGAAATAACATAGATGACCCTCAACAGAAAGTAAATTTGCACAACTTAGTATTACTAAGCCGAATTTTTAAAAAATGACACCATGAAAATTACAGGTAAGTAGATGGAACTAGAAAAAAATCATTCTGAGTGAGGTATCTAAGATCCAGAGAGACAAATTTGGCATGTACTCACTTATATGAGGATATTATCTGTTGACTTAATGATAACCAAGCTACAATCCATAGAACCACAGAGGGTAGGTGAAGACTAAAGGACTGGGTGGGTCGGGGAACAAATAGGTTTTGTTAGGAAGGGAAAACAGAATACATAATAATGGATGGATGGAGGTAGAATGGAAGAATCAAATAGGGAGGGGAGAGGGGAGCGAGGGAGGTAAAATGGGGAGAGACAGCTAAAATAAAGGACTATTCAAAACCTAATACAGTAACCGCTTCTTAAATATATACATGTTATGAAGGGAATCTAAATGAGATCACCAAATAATGAGGGTGACAGTCCCATTTGGCCATCTCTTGTCACCAAATAAAGCTCCCAGGACTGGGACTGTGTTACAGCAAATTAAGTTGTAGGCCAAAAGGATCCCATGGGAATCCCCAAATAACCCAAGACTGTAGCTTGCTCTCTATAACCTGATAGCAAAGCACCATTGCTAAAGACAACACATACACAAATCATTGAACATGCGAAAGTTGAGTTGATGCCTACATAGAAACCCTATGTTCTACCATCTTTGGCACAGAAGGGTACTCAGCAGGCTACCAAAAAAGAAATGTGAACACCAAGCCAGTCACAAACGCTTTGGGCTGTCTGCAATATATTCTAGTGCAGAGGTGGTACAAAGTTTGTGGGAGTGACCAACCAATATCTTGTTTCACTTAAGGTCTACTCCACAAGACGGAACCCATAATGGACACTGCTTGGGTGCCCAAGAATCAAAGACTACATAGCTTAGGGACCTAGGGTAATACCAAATACTACTGGTCTAAAACACAAAAGACAAAACATAGCACTATAATGGCTCCTAATATCATTCTTCTCTACATATAGGTTAGCGCCTTGCTCAGCCATCATCAGAGAAGCTTCTTGCAGCAGACAAGAACAAATACAGAGATCCACAGCCAGGTGTTACACCGAGAGCAAAAGGCCTTAGAACACTAAGCCCTAAACAGGCTGTCTCAATCAAATTCTTGTCATCAGGGCTCAGGTAACCCTGTGAAAGGGGAGGCAGAAAGAGTATAAGAGTCAGAAGGGATGAAGAACAAAACAAGGCCCTAAAAATCAACAGCATGGCTGCACATATGAACTCACAATCACTGAGGCAGGATGCACAGGGATGCACCAGGACCTCTGCATATATATTAATGGCTCCCAGCTTAGTGTTTTTATGGGATTTCTGGTTGTGTGAACGAGTGGGTCTCTGATTCTTGTGCCTTTTCTTGATCTGTTTTCCTTCTGGTTGCTTGCCTTGTCTAATTTCAATGTTGCTTTGTGCTTTATCTTATTTTATTATTATTATTACTTATAATTCTGTTTATTTTCTAATGAGAGACAGAAAGGGAGTGGGTTTAGATGGGAGGAGAAGTGGGGAGGAACTGGAAAGAGTAGAGAGTGGGGAAAACATGATCAGGATACATTATTTGAGAAAAATGTATTTTCAATGAAAGGGAAATAATTTCTGTAAAACAAAAGTTAGGTAATACCATGACAATCATTATTTCATTACAACTCTAGTTTCTTGCACTGGGCTCACATAAATCTAGCCCTGTGATCAATCAGTCAAGAAAAGTGGATGAGTTCAAAAACCCTACCCTCTATCACAGAACCATAGGCCATTGATAGATTCTGAGAGAAGGGGAATCATTGTCTTCATTTGTGTATACATTGCTGAATTCATATGACTCCTATGGAAACCCTTAAACCTGTGGCCACACAGACAGCTCTGATTCTTTTGCTATGTCTTTGCAAATCAGTGTATTCCCATTTGAATACATTAACAACGTAAACACATTAGTAATTAATTGGTTTCATATGTTTTCATACTCTATCTTGAACAATTATATGCTTTTCTATATACGGTAATCACATTTTGGAGTATCAAATATATAGGACTCCTTGTACTCATTTGCTACACAATATTAGAGCAATTAAGGCAAATTTAATAGAAAAAACAATTGAATATTCAAACAGAATTATATATACCATGAAGGAATAGTTATGCCATGTATCCTAAATGTCTTCCCAAGATAATTGATAAAAACTGGTCTCAAGCTGATGGCTCCATGGCAGGTGGTTGAAAAGTTTGAATAGGCTGTATCTCAAGAATGGCTCCAGGGCAGGTAGTAGAAACTTTGGAGCAGGCTAGCTCAAGAATGCAGATCAGTGTAGTCCTACTCCTGAAGGATGTATAGGCACTTAGCCTCCTGACTTCTCTACTCACTGACCTCATGAATTCAAAGGATGTCCCTCTGCCTCAAGTCCTTACCATGCCTTGCCGAAGTTCTAAAGTAGTGCAATAAAACAGGCATGGTGACACATCTAAAGCAGGAAAACAAACTTCTCTTCCTTACCAGTCTATCATGTCAGTCACTTTGCACAACGACAGAACACGGACATCAAACAGATGTGAGAGAAACACTCCAGGATGGTAACATTGAATCCATGAATTCTGTTGAGAAGAAACTCAATATCATAGAGTCCACTTTGCATTTAACAGAACATGGAATAATAACAAGAAAGATAAAACAGGGTCCAAGAGGGTAGAACAACTTTCTTCTATGCACTAACAAAGTGTGGAGGAATAGATGAGCCTCAGAAGCATTCAGCCTCTGAGTGGCCTGAGGCAGAACCTTGTCTTGTCTGTCTGTTCATTCTTTCTGCCTACAATAATAACCCAAACTGATCCATGGAAAATGAGCCACTCAGTGGGCAGCGGTCAATGGGCATAGTTTTTTTCCTCACTGTTAAATCCCTGATGGTTTCCCATAAGCGAATGAAGATGGCCATAAATAGAGAAACTCAATATAACTTAGGGGATAAAAGTGTTAGTTTCAATAACTGCCTAACCTCCAAATACATATACAGGAAGGTCAGACTGTCATGTCTGGTGTCAAGTACCCACAAGTACATCTCAGTGAGGACAGGGGTGTGGTATTCTACAATGTAGCATTTGCATATCTTCTATCTAAAACTTGAGTAGGTAAGATGAAGTGCTATAAAGAACAACAGTTAAACACACAGACACTCTCAAAGTCCTCTATCTTCTTGTAAGTCATTCTCTATATAAATCAGTTACACACCTATATTTCTTAACTGTATTTTGCCACAATATAAGAACTTTAAATACTCAGTCTATGGGCTCAAGAAAAAACATTTAATACTGAAAGGGAACAAACATATCAAGGTGAAACGGTGTTGGAATGTAAATTTAATCGAGTAAGTAATCCAATTCATGTCTTTCCTGTCTGCCTCTTGTAGCATTATTTTCAAGTGTTCCTGCACATCAGCAAGCTTCTGTCGATCTAAACTGCTCTGGAAATGCCATCTCCCATAGCAATGCATGGGAATAGGATAAATCACGTATTTAAGCTACATCAACGGTGTTCAGTGCTCAAGAATTCTCATGAGCATAGGCATGGTGATTGGGTTGGAGGAAAAACTGAGCACTCAGAGTTGGGAACAGCAACTTAGTGCTGGAATGAGAACTGAGATTGTAGAATCTGTTAAAAGTCAATGATTAATTGCCAGGTGCTTCAAGGTGTCAGAGATATTCTGCAAGAGGTTATAAAAGGGCTGACAATCTTCCCAGTACATTGGATTGCTGCTGATATTCAGCAGCTTTAAATGATTGGTTTGAAGGCACTCAGATAGAAACTTGAAGTCGCTGTAAGAAAGTCCACAGAATGTTTCTCAGCTTGTTTATACAGTGGATTACATTAATGAATTTTTGTATGTTGAACCGTCCCTGCATCCCTGGGATGAAACCTACTTGATCGTGGTGAGTGACTGTTTTGATGTGTTCTTGGATCCGATTTGCCAGTATTTTATTGAGTATTTTTGCATCAATGTTCATGAGGTATTTGGTCTGAAGTTCTCTTTCTTAGTTGTGTCTTTGTGTGGCTTGTGTATCAAGGTTATTGAAGCCTCGTAGAAAGAGTATGGAACAGACCCTTCTGATCCTATTGTGTGGAATACTTTGAGAAGAATTGTTATAAGCTGTCCTTTGAATTTCTAGTAGAATTCTGCACTGAGGCCATCTGAACCTGAACTTTTTTTTTGGTTGGGAGACTTTTGATGACTGCTTCTATTTCTGTAGGGGTTATAGGTCTATTTAAATTGCTTGTCAGTTCTTGATTTAATTTTGGCAAGGGATCACATGATCATATCACTAGATGCAGAAAAAGCCTTTGAAAAAATCCAACCCCTTCATGATAAAGGTCTTGGAGAGATCTGGGATAACAGGAACATACCTAAACATAATAAAAGCTATATACAGCAAAACAACAGCCAACATCAAACTAAATGGACAGAAACTCAATGCGATTCTGCTAAAATCCGGAACAAGAAAAGGCTGTCTACTCTCTCCATACTTTTTCAATGTTGTATAATCATTTTTTATGGAAAAACAAAAGACCTAGGATAGCCAAAACAACCTTACCCAAAAAAGCAACAACTGGAGAAATCACCATCCCTGACTTCAAGCTCTATTATAGAGCTGTAGTCCTGAAAATAGCTTGCTATTGGCACAAAAATAGACAGGTAGACCAATGGAATAGAATTGAACACCCTGATATTAATCCATACATGTATGAACATCTGATCTTCAACAAAGAAGCTAAAAATATACAAAGGAAAAAAGATAGCATCTTCAACAAATGGTGTTGGCATAACTGGATGCTGGCATATAGAAAAATGCGGATCGATCCATGTCTATCGCCATGCACAAAACTTAAGTCCAAATGGATCAAAGTCCTCGATATAAATCCAGCCACACTGAAACACTTAGAAGAGAAAGTGGGTAGTATCCTTGAACGAAATGATACAGGAGACCTTCCTAAACATAACACCAGTAGTACAGATAGTGAGGACAACAATACATGGAACCTCCTGAAACTGAGTATCTTCTGTAAGGCAAAGGACACGGTCAACAAGACAAAAAGGCAGCCCATAGAATGGGAAAAGAGATTCACTAACCCCACATCTGACAGAGGGCTGATCTCCAAAATTTACAAAGAACTCAAGAAGCAAGTCTCCAAAACACCAAAGGATCCAATTAAGAAGCGGGCTGCAGAACTAAATAGAGAGTTTTCAATAGAGGAGTCTAAAATGGTTGAAAGGTACTTGAAAAACTGCTCAACATCCCAAGCCATCCGGGAAATGCAAATCAAATCAAATCAACTCTCAGATACCATCTGACTCCTGTCAAAATGGCTAAAATCAAAAACACCGAAGACAATTTATGCTGGCAAGAATGTGGGGAGGGAGGAACACTCCTCCACTGCTGGTGGGAGTGCCAACTTGTACAGCCATTTTTGAAATCAGTATGGAGATTCCTCAGAAAAATGGGAATAAGCCTAAAGATCCAGTAATTCCACTCTTAGGCATTTATCTAAAAGATGCCCATTCATACAACAAGGACATCTGTTCCACTATGTTCATAGCAGCATCATTTGTAATAGCCAGAACTTGGAAGTAACCTAAAAACCCCTCAGCTGAAGAATGGATAGAGAAAATGTGGTACATTTACACAATGGAGTACTATTCAGCAGAAAAAAAACCAATGGCATCCTGAAATTTGCAGGCAAATGGATGGCACTAGAAGAAACCTTCCTGAGTGAGGTAACCCAGTCACAAAAAGACAAACATGGTACGTACTCACTCATATATGGATTTTAGACATAGATCTGGGGAGTGCCAGTCTACAATTCCACTGCCAGAGAAGAGAGTCTGGGAAATAGAACCTTCATCCAATGGCTGATGGAAGTGGAGGCAGAGTTCCACAGCTAAATACTGAGCTGAACTCAAGGAATCCAGTGACAGAATGGGAGGACTGATGAGCAAAGGGTTTAAGACTGGGCTGGTTTAACTTCCAGAAACAGCTGACCTAAAAGGGTTACCTCTCAAATCCCAGACTGATGGCTGGGTATCCAGCATGGGACTGATCAAGACACCTTGAATGTGGGTGTCAGTGAGGAGGCCTAGGTAATCTATTGAGCCTTGGGCATTAGATCATCATTAATCCTGAGTATACACATAGACTTTGGACTCCCGTCCAACAATGTGAGATGCACTCTCACCCTGAACTCTTGTGGGGAGGGTCTAGGCCCTGCCCTGGATGAAATGACAGACTATGGACACCCCCATGGAGGGCCTCACCCTCCCTGGGGAAATGAGTGGGTATTGGGGAGGTGGGAGGAGAGGAGGGAATGGGAGACGGCCCTGGCATTGACATGTGAACCAACCTTGTTTCTAATTTAAATTTAAATTTGAAAATAAAAATAAAAAAAACAAAGTCCACAGAATGGCAGATGTAAGAAATCCATACCAGCTGATAGGACTCTGCAGGGAGGAAACAGAAAAGTATTTCTGAAAAATGAGGACTAGAAAAGGAGAACTATTTTTCATGAATGTAGAACAAACTATTTTGCACATATATTGCATCAGCAGCAATTGATGTGAGCTTCACACACTTAATAGACGTGTGGGTCTGTGAAAGATACTTTACCACCCTGACAAATAATATTTTATACTTGACAATGTGTACAATATATTGTTATAGAGTTGTGTGAAAATATAATCTCCTTAGTAACTACAATATAATCAAAGGTGGAGCTAGTTCACCTGCTCAGAAGAGAGGACAGAAGGAGCAACCAACTGGAAAGGTCCCTTTGGCCAGTCCATAAATGGCAGCATCTACAGTTATGGCCTGAACCTTGGAGATTTTCCTAATGATCTGACATTACCGTCTGTGTGTATATGTCTATGTGCACCTGTGACACAACATACAGTCTTTCTCTCAACATCTCCTCTTCATCTCTCGATGGCCAGAGGAGGACTGCATGGTTCTTTTCACCTTTATATTTCTGGAACAAGCACTGTGCCTACACTACACATGCTCATCTGACTACGTTTTTTGTAACTCTATTTTTCTTGTCAGTTACACAGATACCCTCCCCTGGTTGTTTTAAACTCCCAGCATTTCCCATGCTGAGGGAGAAGGAGAAAGGGTTATGGGAAGCTTAAGAATAGCTAAGAATTATTTCTCTCATCTTAAAAACACGCTATTAATGGAAACCCACTATGTATGCCATTCCCTTACCTCAGGACAATTTCAAGATGATCCGTGAGGCAAAAAGAAGACAAATTGAGCTCATTGATATGGTCCATTTGCCTAAGCTGAGATATAAAATTTCGGAAGACTTTCCCATTCAAAGATCTCCAAGTGATTTTCGATAGACAAAATCTGTCCAGGTGTGCCACCTGAGCCAGAAAGGTGATGAGCTCACCCAGAGAAGTCTGATCAATTGCCAGGTGATCAATACATTTCAGATCAAGATGATTTAGGGTGTCTCTGCAATCACACAATTTATCTATTTGCAAATCTCGGCAGCACAGGTGCAAAGAGCCTGAGCTCTGTTACACTTTATTCAGAAGCAGACACAAAAATTCCCTCTCCCTTAAGGTGCCATCCAGGGAAAGGTTCACTACTAATTCCATAGCCTTCTCGGAGGAATGAACCTCAGGTTCTGAACTTGCAACACTAGGCTGGGCTTCGATTTTTATGATAGACTGCTCAGAGTAAGTACAAGAGTAAAAACAAGTAGGTGACTTAATAATGATATCTGGGCAGATGGTCTTGCAGCCAGCATCCTGCCTTAAATCTAGGATCCTGAGTTTTGGGTTCCTGTAGGAAAAAGAGTACACAGAACACTGAGACATATTAAACATTAATACAACCAAACAGGATCAAAATAACATTTAGGGACAAAATTATCCTTTTTGTCTTTTTGTCATTCCTTATACCAGCTACCAGAAAGCCTTTCCTATGCAAATACTATATCCTTTACTATTTTCTATAATCAACTAATGCCCACAAGTCTCACTATGTTATCTTCTACTGTGTATATCTGTCAACAGTAGCCTACTAACCTCTATTACAAAATTAAAACCCTCTGTAAGACATTAGACTTTTTCATATAACCTCAACTGATGTACCAACCACCTCACATTGATTTTCATAATTCACCATTAACTAACTGTGGAAGATTATCTGGTTGTCTTTGTCAACAGGCTCCAGGATAATGTGTTGCTATCTTACCATGTATATATTATACACATTCTTACTGAAAAGCTGAGCTCTTGGCAGTAATACCCAAAGACCATCATCGATCATGTTTCAGTTCACTGTATTTCTTGTATTCTTAACTTTCTAATATGGAGACGTAAAAAGGGCCAAGCCTTTACCATTTCTGTTGGTGTCTTGTTATGCCCACCCATTGAGGATGCAGCAGTGGACAGAACAAAGATTATCAGCAAACAACGCTCGTTATTTTTCTTTTATTCTCCACTAATCCTCAGCTGTCTTAACATTCATGTCTTTCTTCTGTGTAATACCATCATAATGCAAATTCATCAACAGTGTCCTCAATCACATTCCGTATCCAACATTGTAAGACACTTACTTTCAAGGTGACCTCAAGGGTTGGACCAATACACTCACAAATAAATCTTCCACATTCACTATTTAACTACCTTTGGAAGTATAGCCAGCTGTGGCATAACAGGCATCTTATCATGGCTCTATTATACAGGGGCTTACCTAGATGCTGAGTTATGGACAGGCAGAAATTGAAGACTCTCAACCATGGCTTTCAGAAGATTACGCTGGGCTTCCCACACACTCAATGTTCTGATGTGGAGACAGATAAAGGGCAAACCTTCACCATTGCTGTCAGTATATTCTTATGCCCTCCAATGAAGGCAGCAGAGAATAATGGAACAAAAATCTCCTCAAGAGCTTGCATTGCTACAGGCTCATTATTCAGAAGATGATGTATAGCAAGATCTAAAAGTGTGGGTGGCTCCTTATTGTCCATCTTAATAAACCTGAATAAGGGTGAGAAATGTTAAGAAAACATGATATATCCACAGAATCTTCTTTGAAACCATTGTTAGCTATATAGATAACTATTTGCAAAATAAACAAATGGTAAAACAGTCACTTCTAGATACCGCTATTTGTAGGCAAAAGAAATTGGATTGTGAGAGTATTACGATCTATTTCTGTATGAATACACACATAATAAGCACCTTTGCCTATATACGAAAACCTACATAGGAATATGTGATAAAATGCCAATAGAAATGAGCATTAAGTTAGCAGGAGACAATGACTTCTAATATTTCATCTCAATAGTATATATGCCATCACAAAAGAAAGGGTAAATCTATACAAAAGTGAAACACCATCATCATTATCTTGGAAATAGAAAATACTAAGACATCAAATAAACTGTGATTAAAGAAAAAAGAATGATATTCCAGCCCATGACTTGCAATACTTGGATCACCTTTGTGGCATATGAAGACATACCAAAATTGCAAGAGATTGCATGAAAGAAGATGGTTAGGGGCTTCAAATTGACCAGAGCCTATAACCAGAAAGACTATTCCCAATATAATCCGAAAATACACAAATGTACCCTAAAGATAAAGGGAAAACCACAGTTTAATGAAGCAGCTCTCCTAGATATGTACAAGTAAATTCTTATGTTCTCTCCTATATGGAATAACAGCCTACCTGAAATAAAATAGAAATTCTGAGCATCTATTAAAGGTGCCACATTAGGTGTTAGTTTGGAAAAAGAATGAGATGACATGATTTGTGTAAACTAGAGGAAAAGTATGGAAATACAGAGTGACTTCCACTAAGATGTGTAATTAATATATCTTAAAAATGAATGGATTCAATGGGGGAAAGAACAAAAAAAGAACTAATCTTGAGGTTGGTTGGTAAGAGATGGAGGAGTTGAAAAGTGTAATGGAGGGTGAGTTGAGAAAGTGAATATGTTCAAAATATACTCTATGAAAATCTCCAAGAATTAATAAAAATTTTTGAAAAATAAATGAGTGTTGTCATATAAAGAAAATTTGAAAGTACAGATATTGAAACACAATGTTTCAGAAAGTATAAAATTGAAGAGGCTATGAGAATCATTCAAAGAAATCGGATATTTATGGGAAAAGAAACAAAAGGGGAAAATTAAGAATCTAATAAAACAAAAAGAAACAACAGAATGAGAATATTCATAACTTTTACCTTTAATACCATAACAAAAAACTTACTGTAAAGTGTTGTCCTTAGATTTCCATAGAGCTCTTTGACGTGTACCCACCCACACTTAAACACATAGCATACAAACACAAAATAATAATTTGAAACTAAACCAAAATCATAGAACAAGCTAAACAGAAGAGTCAGGTTACGAAAAGGCACAACCTTAAAGTTTCAGCAACCTCCTCTGTCACACAACGTGTCTTCTGCTGTGGGGAGCAGGGTAAGACTGCACTGAGATCAAACTCCCAACAAAAAATTAGGGTCCTTCCTTTCCTTCGCAACTCTTAAAGCACATATGAGATGGACATCAGCAGCCTCATAATTTACAAACTGGAGAGTCTCTGGGGAAGGGCAGAAACTTCCCCTTACAGGCAGAAAAGCTACAAATACATAGCAGAGGTTCGTGGGCCCCAAAACAAATGAAAGCTCCTAAAAGGAAGAGAGCTGTGTCAGATGGCTGAGCTTTGACTAGTCAGGTCTCAGCACCAACATAAAAGTCAATAAAGGTAAAAAGAATCCAAAGTCAATTCTCAGTTGGCATTCTCTTCAATGGCGGACCTACATATAAGCATTTTTAATACATAGACATTTAAAAAATTTGTTTTTGTCAGTTATGCTCCACCTTTGCTTTCTATTATGCTTTTGTATCATTCATACTTTACAATATTTTGAAACCTTCTAGTTTTTATTCCTTAACATGCATTCACTAAGTTTTGCTCACACACTGGTAGTTATGCACTCCTACCATTATCTCTTCCCATTTCCTCTCCTCTTCCTGACATGCTTCCCCCATTTTCCCTCTCCACCTTCCTTACATTTATTCGGCATTGCTTCTTCTTAGGTTCTTCCCATCCTACTTAATTAATTTAGTTTATTTACTATAACCACTTTGACCCACATTCAGTTATAACTTCATAGTACACTGCACACTATTTTTTGATTCCTGTCCTAGTCTCATTTGTACTGTGGTAGTTTGATTTAATCAATTTTATGACTCTTTATAGACATGGTCTATATTGGTGTTACAGCTGTTAGAGTAGCTAGTTTTGTCTTCTCTGAAGTAGGCTGTTCACTAGCATCTCCAAATAAAACTGGAAGAGAAACCAATAGTAAGTGAGGTAGAAATCACAGCACAGAAGCACAAGTAATATGAGAAGCAGGGAAAATGATCATAACCCTCAAATGATGAAACTAAACACAGTGAAGTGGTCGAAAGACTGGGCCAAGAATCCAAACTCTGCTTGAAAAATTCAGTGATTTCAAAGAAGACACAAAGTAGGCAAAGGATCCAAATAAGGATATGGAGCTGCAAACCAAAAACACACATGAGAACATCAGCAAGAAATTGTGAGTGTGAAACAAACAGAAAATAGAACTATTGGAATTAAAGATAAAAAATCAAACAAAAAGCAGTGTATAAAGGTTCATCAGAAAACTCTACCCATATCAGTTAGCTTAAAGAACATTAAGACTGGGGAAAAGATTCAAGCAAATTCTACATTTACACATTAATAAAATAAAAATAAATAATGAAGACAAATTCTGAGAAGAGCTAACCAAGGTCATGCAGCTTGCTCACCCGCCTACATTAAAAACATCACGGTCATGTCGCTGTCCCATTGGGAACACAAATTAGTAAAGACAATAGAGCACATGAACACATTCACAGGATGAACTAAAATATGCAGAAAGGAGTGTTTGCTTAGGCGGGGCACATCCTAAGACTGGAAAAACATGCAGAAGAGACCTTGAAAAAGCTAAAGGCCTGTTGATGACAAAACCCCCAAAGATTCTAAGAGCACACCTCAACATAAATGTTTCTATGCAACAAACCTATAGCTAAAACTTATACTAAACTGTGAAGACCAGAAACCATTTTATATAAAGTGAAGGAATGAGACAATGGGATCCGCTCTCTAAACACCCTTTCGATATGCTGCTTGAAGGAGTTGCCCACAACATTAATCCAACAGAAGGGAACAAATGGCATAACACAATACAAGAAGAGCCTAATTCCAGGCCTCAGTAGGGGGGGGAACAGATGGTACCCTCCCAGAGGTCTGGGAGGTCAGAATCAACAGACAGCCCAACCAGCAAATCAATCAGGTGCCTTCATAACAAGTGCTACCCTGGGTTTCTAGGCCTGTGTACCAGAGAGAGGAAAGGCAACAGCTCAGTTCCATGCCTTGGCAGGCAGTACTCAATCGATTTTCCCAACCAAGTGCCCCAACCAAGAGCCCTGGTGTTGTGCAGTTGGGCAGCATGTGATGAGAGATAACAGGGCAGTGAGGTGGAGGAGAGGGAGAGGTGGGATGGCTAACGGGCTTGGGAGAGATGGATCTGGAGAGGTGAGGGTGGTTAAGAATGGGCTGATATAAATGGCCAATTGGCAACCTGAGTCCAGGCCTGGGCTATGCCCAAGGGCCAGGTCTTGGTCTGGGACCCTGCCGCAGCCAAGAAGGTCTGTGTTGATGTCTACGGCTCCTGTTGCCTCTGGAGACTGTGCAGGGGCCTATGGTCTGGCCACCACCTGGAGCCATGCTGGTGTCCAATAACCATTCTGCCACAGGGGCCATGCTGGTCCAAGTAACCTGCACTGCCACTGGGACCATGGTGACATCTGGGACCTGGCTGCTGCCTGGGAACATGTCTGGATCCATGGTCCTACCAAAGCAAGTGTCTGTATTGATGTCCGTGACCCATGTTGATACCAAAGACCAGATAGATACCCGGGGTCTTGGCCACAGCTTGTGGTCATGAGGGTACCTTAGGGCCAGGCTGCCACCAGGGCCATGCTGGTCTCAGTGGCCCGTGCTGGCACCCAGGGATAGGGTGTCATGCAGGTCAGAGCTGCTGCCAAGGGCCATGTCTGGGTCTTTGTTGTTCCAACAGCCAGGATCTAGGTTGATGTCTGGGGCTTCTGTTACCACCGAAGTTCAAGCAGATGGCTGGGGTCTGGTCGGCCACCTCAGATCATATTTGTGTCCAACAACCATGCTGGGGCTTTACTGATCTGGGTGGTCAGTGCTATACCCTGAAGCCATGGAGACGTATGGCACTGGCCACTGCCTAGGACCATGTCTAGTCTATGGTCCTGCTCCAGCTGGGGTCTGTGGTGATGTCCATGGCTCTTGTTAGCTGAAGGGATCATTGGAACAAGGCTATGTTGAGCAAGCCCCTCCCTTCACTGGCCCTGGGGTGGTGGGTCCTGCCCCTCACTGGATACTACAGCAGGTAAACTGGCCCTGCCCTTCAGGGGAGAGTTGGCCCCGTGCACTGAGGAAAGATGGTCCCACCACGTCCTCACCACAGGCATGCACTTAACCTAGATAGCACACTAGAGTTGACCCTGTGGTCAGGGCACAGATGTGCTCACCCTGATGGGAGTGAGAGCAAAAGAGATGACCCCAACCCCCCTTGTCTGCCATGGGTGGCATGGGTGAGAGGAAGGATACCCCACACACATTACCTCCTGCAGCAGGTGAGAGAACTCGCCCTGGGGTTACAGGATCAGAGAGGTAGCCCTGAGCCTCATAATTTGCAGTGCACGAGAGCGAGCTCTGCTCCCTGTCTGGGCAGCACACTAGAACTGACCCTGCTGTCTGAAGCACAGGCGAACCAGCTCTGAGGGTGTGAGAGCAGGAGAGCTGACCTGACCCCTCTTGTATGCTCCCTACAGCAATTCAGAGAGAGGGCCCTGCCCTTCCCCTGGGCTAAACAGTGGAGCTAGCTGGCCCTGGTGATATGTGAGGGGCACCTGGATCTGAGGACCTAGGAGCAGGAAAACTGGTCCCTCTCCTTGCTGCAGGTTGCATTGGGAGAGCTAGCCTAGGCAATGCTGGAGAGCTTGCCAGATAGTGTTAGTGTCAATGAGGGAATACTGGCAGGCTGAACAGCCCAGCTAAACCTAGCTACCACCCAGGCTCAGAACCAGGACTATGAGTTAATGCACCCCAAGGCCTACCTCATCTATGAACTGTAGGAGTGTGAGAAGGGGATCAACCTACAGGATGGATATCCAAGATGAACCTACAGGATGGATATCCAAGATGAACCTACAGGATGGATATCCAAGAGGAGCCCCAGTGAGAACCCATTATCAGTGGCATAGCAGAGGCCAGAGGCCTCAAACCAGACCAACACTTAAAAGTAAAGTTGAATGTATTAAAGGGTAAACTGTGTGACTCAATGGGCCACACTACAACTTCCAGGATAAGAGTCTTCACTCTTTCATTTATATTTTGTTTTGTTTCTTTGCTCTGTTTGGTTTTTGTTTATGTTCTAAATTTGGTTTTGATGGGGGGGCAGTTGCAAGGCAGAGGGCAGAAGCAAGGGTCTAGGAAATAAGTGGGATTGGAATGCATGTGGAATCCACAGAGAATCAATAAAGTTAAAAACAAATAGAAAAGAAGAGGTTAAATAATCTCTATGGGCAAATGAGGTGCTCATATTATTAAAAGAGTGCAAACACTCAAACACAAGTACTCATATGTGCTTAACACTTTCACCAAGGAAGCAGGGTGCACAGCAACATAGAAAGCTGTCCAGTCCACAGTGACCAAAAACGGTGATACTGAGAAATGCATCAGAAACACAATCCCATGCACAGTGTTTTCAAAAAGTTACCATGGGTAGGAATAAACCTAACTGAGCAAGTGAAGTACTTGACCCATGAAAACATCAAAACACTGAAGAAATTGAAAGAGTCTAGAAGAGCGAAAAGCTTCCCACTCACCTAGATTGGCAAAATGACTGTGATACTGCAAATTACATACATAAATGCAACGCCTTGCAAAATACTAATCATATTTAGCTTAAAGAAAACAAAGTTCTAAAATACAAGGACACGAACAAAAGTCCATAAATAGTCATAGCAATGCTAGGGGCGGCACAACACCTGCTCTCAGACTGCACTATGGAGCAAGCAACCAGAATGAATGCTGCTGCAGGAAGACAGACATGTAGACGTCTAGAACAGAATAGAAGACTCAGAAATAAAACCATACAGCCACAGCCACTTACATATTTTTAAAGATGCAAAAACGGAACCATTGAGGAAATGGTAAAACTGGCTCACTAAATCTAAATGGATGATCATTCATCTCTGTACCTCACCAAAACTAATTCAAAATAGATCAAAGACCCTAATGTACGACGGGACATTCTGAAATATCTAACAAAACATGAGGAAAACACCTTAATATATAGTCATAGCACAGCCTTTATAAAGGAACTCTGGAAAGAGCTCAGGAAATAAAAAGAATTGATGAATGAGATTGCAGGAAATAAGTAACTGTGAAATGGTAGATATCAGAATGGCAGCAATGATTTCCCACTATGTATCTGCCATGATTAATATCTACAATCTATAAAGAATTCAAAATTGAATCAGCAAATAAAGGAACTGCTGAATCTCAATAGGCAAATACACTGTACAGTTCTCACAGGAATACAAATGATCAATAAATGGATTCAAAAGGTTAATGACAGCATTTAGATAATTGTTCATCAACAACATACCACAACATGTACTGAAATATATACCTTCCCCAGTCAGAAAGGGGAAAATCAAGAAAGCAAACAACAAATGCTGAAGTGAATGTAGGGAAAAGGAGCAGTTATACAATGGTGTTGGGAATTTCAAGAAGACAAATATAACGAGTTTTCTCATTTTCAGTATCTAGACTTTAGCTATTCACACACATATGTAATGTAATAATATATATGTAAATTACATATTATGGTTCCTTACTTATATTGACCTTGTAATGTTCTTTTGTCCTCCAACCATCTACCATCTTGATTTTTCTACAATCCCTTTACTCCATCAAATCAGTCCTCATTTTATTTTTATTGTGTATACACCAATATATAATGAAATATATTTATATATGTGTGTAAGTGTCATAACAATGTTCAGTATTGCATACACTTTTTAAATATTTTAAATGAGACACATCCAAATTGACAGAAATTTGGAAAGTATGACTAGCCAGGAATATTCAAATATGTTGAATTTGTACAGTTCAACGAAGATTGAGGAATTGTCCTACTAGAATAAATGATAACTAAATTTACTTAGGTATCTTTAATGGAATTTTGGAATACAATTACAATAGTATTTAAATAAATCATCAAATTCAAATGAAATCCTTAGTTAACGTACTATCACTTCAACAATGTTGATCTCCTTGTATTTTAATAATTTCTTAGATCTATAAGTTATCTATACCAGGAAAATCTGGGTAAACATTTTCTTATGCACCTAATATAAATTTATAATTTAAAGGTTAATAATAGGTCATATTCTGCCAGACTGTGGTAATGCACACCTTTAATCCCATCACTTGGGAGCAGAGAGTTATATTTCTGTGAGTTCGAGGCTAGTCTCGTTTACAGAGCAAGTTGCAGGACAGGTTCCAAAGCTACAGAGAAACCCTGTCTCAAAAAATCCAAAATAAGTGATAGGTCATGTTCTGAGATACACATCTGTAATACTACTATCGAATAGACCAAAGCAGGATGATTACAAAGGCCAGTAAGCAGTTAGTTACCTGGCAAAGTGTCTGACAATGTTCCAATGCATTCCCAAATTTCCAGAGCTCATCTCACTAAAAGAAATCATACTTATCTACAACAGTTATGAAACATAGGTACAAAACAAGTTAAAATAATTAGATACTGTAGAAAGAGAAATACGTATCTACACAGTTCATTCCTTACTGTTTTAAAGGACTTGCATATAAAAGACATCTCACCAAGTCATCCTTGGTTGATGAAGAACTCCAAATCCTCATACCACAAAACTTTGAAGAGGAGGAGGACAGGTGTATGGAGAGCTTTAAAGAGGGAGTAGGAAATGGTTAGTAACATAATTGAAACTACCATCACCTAAAAAGAAAACTATGCCACACGTGAGCTGATTTAGAACCACCGAGTGAACATTCATGAAGATAACAGATTAACCCCTCTACCCTGGCCATTTAAGCCCAGTTTAACTTATTAAGAGTCTTGTAGTTTACCTAAGTGTGAGGGTCCTTTAACTCCTCTGACTTTACATGTCCTTAACAGTAGCAGCCACTCATTTTCCAAGAGATGTTCCCCGTGGAGAGAATGTCACAATCTTGTGTTATTTGGAGACTACAACACGGCAGAGCCCAGGCGACTGGCAGGTGAAAAACCACGCCGCTGGCAAGGAAAAGGCTTCTCTCTACAAATCTGAGCCTCATCAGTCCCAAATAAACACATAGGAGGCTATATTAATTATGAAGCTGTTGGCCTTGCTTGTTTCTTACTGGCTAGCTCTGACTTAAGTATTTATCCCATAATTGCTAATCTAAGTATTTTCTCTTAACGGAGAAGTTTCTGGGCTTCTTATCCCTTGACTCCCTGTGTTTCTCCTACCCAGAGTCCTCCTGGGCTCCTAGTCCCACCTATCTTGCTTCCCTATTGGCCAACAGTGCTTTATTGACATATATAGAGGACTTCCCCCATCATCTCCTCTTTTCTGCCTAAACAAAAAGAAAGGTTTTAACTTTAACATAGTTAAATTATATATAACAGAACAGCTATCAAGTAAGAACACAGTTATAATATTTTGTCCATCAACATTTAGAAAGATTTAAAGAAAATATCATCTATTCCATCCTTGTGAATCCAAAGTCCTATATGTAGCTTATCTTTTATCATACCTAAGGAAAACTATGATGATAGCTATCTGTCTTCAACTCCATCAAAGACAACAGAAGGATAATAAATAAACACTAGGATTGATAGAGACATCTTACTGCCTGGACAGTCACCCGAAGTTCCTCTGTAATATTGGGGCATCCATCTTCAGCCCATAGGCCACAATGTGTCTATAGGTCACCAGTGCTGGCTTCTGTCATGTTTATTACTCATTTCATCTATCAAAGTCTTCTGTTGTTTGATTTGCAGCTCCTAGTGTAATGTTTTTAGTTTTTTTACCTTTTATTGAAAATATATTTTTTCTCACATAATAGAATCTAATGATAGTTTCCCATTCCTGTACTCCAAATTCCTCCCACCTCACCTCCCCTCCAAATCCACTTTCTGTCTATACTCCATTAGAAAATAAGCAGGCTCCTAAGAGATAACACCAAGAATAAAAAATAAAATATAATAAGATAAAATAAAAACTAACACACTAGAGTTGGACAAAACAAACAGAAGAAGAGTCCAAGAGCAGACACAAGTATCAGAGACTCACTAGTTCAAACACTCAGAAGTCTCATAAAAATGCTAAAGTGGAAGGCACAGAGAGGACCAGGTTCGGACCCATGTATACCCAGTGATTGTTTCTTCAGTCTCTGTGAGTTCATATGAACTTTGCTCAATTGATTTAGAGGGCCGTGTTCTCCTGGTGTCTTCCATCCTCTCTGTCTCTTGCACTCTTTTTGCCTCCTCTTCCACAGGGGTCCCTGAGTTCTGAGGGCAGGGATTTGATGGAGACATTCTATTTAGGGCTGAGTGTTCCAAGGTCTCTCTCTGCATAATGTCTGGCTGTGGGTCTCTGTATTTGTTTTCATCTGCTGCTGGAAGAAGCTTTTCTGATAATGACTGAATAAGGTGCCAATCTATGAGTATAGGAGGATATCATTAGAAGTCATTTTATGCCGGGCCGTGGTGGCCCACACCTTTAATCCCAGCACTCGGGAGGCAGAGGCAGGTGGATCTCTGTGAGTTAGAGGCCAGCTGGTCTACAGAGCGTGTGCCAGAATAGGCTCCAAAGCCACAGAGAAACTCTGTCTCAAAAAAGCAAAAAAAAGTCATTTTATTATTATGTTTTGCTGGGTTTTTTCTATTATTTTTTAGAACAGTGCTATTTTGTTTTATCCTAGGTCCCAGGTTTCTTTCTCAGTCTGTTTATCATTTGTATATAGGAGGGCTACTGATTTTTGTGAGTTAATGGGTTTTTTGGTTTTTGTTTTTGTTTGTTTTGTTTTGGTTTTTGTTTTTTCAAGACAGGGTTTCTTTGTGTAGCTTTGTAGACCTGGCTGGCTTTGAACTCACAGAAATCCACCTGCCTTTGCCTCCCAAGTGCTGGGATTAATTCATGCTCCACCACCACCCAGCTTGTGAGTTAATTTTTATCCAACTCCTTTGCTGACAGTGTTCATCAGCTGTAGAAGTTCCCTGGAGGAATTTTCAAGGCCATTTTTGTATACTATCATAAATAAGGATACTCCTTCAGTTGAGTTTCTCTCCATTTAATTTGACATTGGCTATAAGCTTATTATGAGTTTCTTTTAATATGTTGAAGTATGTCCATTGTATTCCTAATCTCTCTAGGAATTTTATCATGAAGGGGTGTTCGATTTTCTAATAGGCCTTTTATGCATATCATTAGATGGTCATGTAGATCTTGTCTTTCAGCCTGTTTATAGGATGGATTACATTTATTAATCTACTTACATTGAACCAACCCTGCATCTTTGAAATGAAGCCTACTTGGTCATGGTGAGTGACATTTTTGATGTAGTTTTTGTACTCAGTTTGCAACTATTTTAATTGTTAATTTTTGCATCTATGCTCATAAAGGAATTTGGTTTGTAATTTTCTTTCGTTGTTGAATTTTGTGTAGTTTGGGTATCAGAGTGACACTGACCTCATAAAATGAATTTGACAATGTTCTTTTGGTTTCTGTTTTGTGGAATAATTTGAGGAACACTGGTATTAACTCTTTTTTAATGTCTGGTAGAATTCTGTGCTAAAACTATCTGGCCTTAGACTTTTTGTTGTTGTTGTTGTTTTGGGAGGTGTTTATTCACTGCTTATATTTCACTAGGGTTCATAGGTCTATTTAAATTGTTTATCTAATCTTGATTTAACTTTGGTAAGTGATATGTATAGAGAAATCCTCTTCTTTTAGATTTCCAATTTGTTGGAATACAAGTCTTAAAGTGTCCTTATGATTATCTGCATCATAAGGGAGCAGAGTGGAAGGGGAGGCAGCAGCAGGTTTTCTGCAGAAGAGCTGGGGATGGACCTGGGGGTATTGAATTTGAAAGAGTATAGGAAGAGGTAAGGATCTACAGTTAACCTACCTGTTTCCCTGGCCAGAGTTGCCTGTGGGTTCACAGGGAATCTTAATAAATTTTTGAAAGGATGAATGTTTAGCATTTGCCTGGCCAACATAAGGTCATAGGCTTGGTTTATAGTACCATGAGGGTGGGGGAAAATCATCAAAGCACCAAAACAAACTGGAGAGGGTGTAAACCCGATGTTGCATCACAAAGAGTACAATGCTGTTGTAAAGTTTAAGAAGATGCATAATTTGCTTTATCATATTAGTTGAATAAGATAGAGATATGAGAATGATCACAAAAGTTGCAGCACAATAAAATGTGTGTATACTCTGGATGAGTACTGATCTACTGCCCAACGCTCAATAAATTACCCAGGCCTCCTCACTGACACCCACATTCAGGGGGTCTTGATCAGTCCCATGCTGGATTCCCAGGCTGATGCCTGGGATTCAAAAGTTAACCTTTGTCAGGTCAACTGTTTCTGGGGGTTAAGCCAGCCCAGTCTTAATCCCTTTGATCATCAGTCCTCCCTTTCTGTTACTGGCTTTCTTGAGTTCAGCTCAGTGCTTAGCCATGGGAGTGTGCCTCTTCTTCCATCAGCCACTGAATGAAGTTTCTGTTTCCCAGATTCTCTGGCCATGGGATTGTAGGCTGGCACTCCCCAGATCTATGTCTAAAATCCATATATGAGAGAGTACATGCCATGTTTCTCTTTTTGTGACTAGGTTACTTCACTCAGGATGGTTTCTTCTAGTGTCATCCATTTGCCTGCAAATCTCAGGATTCCATTGTTTTTTCTAATGAATAGTACTCCATTGTGTAAATATACCACATTTTCTCTATCCACTCTTCGGTTGAGGGGCATCTAGGTTGCTTCCAAGTTCTGGCTATTACAAATAATGCTGCTATGAACATAGTGGAACAGACATCCTTGTTGTATGAATGGGCATCTTTTGGATATATGCCTAAGAGTGGAGTTGCTGGGTCTTGTGGTAGGTTTATTCCCATTTTTCTGAGGAATCTCCATACTGATTTCCAAAGTGGCTGAACAAGTTGGCACTCCCACCAGCAGTGGAGGAGTGTTCCCACAAAGGGGTATTTTAAATTACTTTATGGAATTCTTACAATAATTATAAAGGGACAAGGAAGGGCATTTGGGTTGAATATGAACAAAGTACAATAAAATGTATGTATGTATGTATGTATGTATGTATGTATGCATGTATGCATATGCCAGGTTAAACTTGTTATCTTGTATAATCAAAAAAGAAAAATTCTCACTGATATTTCTTGTCAAAATCAGACAGCTGATTCTAAAAATTCATTAGGGATGTGTCAGCATCAGGAACTTGTGCTACAAAGAAGAGAGTCTAAAAATAAAGCAATAATTTTTATTATTATTTGACTTGTAATGCCTCAAATGTTTAAACCATTCCATATAAGTACAAGTTAATCTGTCATACCCATGGAAGTTTTACCATTTTCATTACTAGATAAAAATGTATTCTTTTTAAAAAAAGAGTTATTGAAACACTTCAATTGGTTGCCTAATAACAAAAGATCAGCCCTGAAAACATGCATACAAGTAACATTACACAGGTTCTATTAGGAATATATATGTATATACATATAGTAACAATTAATGTAGAAGGAGGACATGGATTTGAAAGAGATCAATGGGAGTATATGGAAGAATTTGGAGGGAGGAAAGGTAAGGTCAAAATGATATATTACAAACATAAAAATGTAAGTAGTTGAGTGGTAAATAGTAGCTTCTAGTACAGAGGAAAGGGGGTGGTGCAGGGTCTTTAAAACTTAGTTTTTAGTCAAGATGTTTTACCTTTATTTTTATGTTATGCATATGTGTATTTTAACAATATCTATGTCTGTGTAACATGCGCACGCAATGCCTCAGGAAGCCAGAAGAACCTGTCAGGTCTGAGGCTGGGGTTACAGTCACCTGTGAGCCACCCAGTAGGTGCTGAGAAGAGTGCAGTAGGTCCTCTGGAAGGGGAGCCAGTGCTCCCAACCTCTGCGCCACATCTTCAGGCCTCTAGTCCTAATGCTAATCGTTATCGTGTCGCCAATGAAGAAGAAACTCATCTTTATGATGTAAATCTTCTTTGGTTTATATCTTCCTTTTTTAACTTCTTATTGATTCTTTGTGGATTTCATATCATGTATCCTGATCCCGTTCATCTACCTGTCCCTTCATATCTGCCTTCTGCCTTTGCAACCTCCCATCTAAAATAAAAGCATATAAAATTTTAAGGAAAAAAAACTTGTAAAGGACACTGAGCATGGCACAGTAAGTCACACAGTAAACCCTTTAGTCCATACATATTTGATTTTTGAGGCCTCTGGGTTCTGCTACACTATTGATGTGGGGCCCTCACTGGAAATCCTCTTGGATATCCTGTTATTGTCCTGTGTCGTGGAGACCCTGCAGGACTGGCTCCTCCTCCATGCGCACCAGCAGTTCACAGACTGTGTGAATGCTGGGTGGGGCAACTCATAGCCCTGATTCTGGCCCTGGGTGGTCATCCTGCCAGCTCTCCTTCATCCTCACCTCCACAGTGAGCTCTCCAGCATTGCCCAGGCTAGTTCACACACTGCAACAGGCATCAGGGGCGGCACCAAATCTCCTGCTCCCTTGCCCTTGGAAATGGCTCACCTGCACCCACATCACCAAGGCCAGATCTACTGTGTTGCTTAGATGAGGTGCCAGGCCCACTCTCCCAAGTGCTACAGCTGGTGAGGGGCTGGTCCAGCTCTCCACATATGATGCGTGGCAGGACCAGCTCACCTGCTCTCATTCCCCACAAGGTCAGTTATTCTGCCTGCCACACGTAACAGTGTTGTGGGGTGGAGTTGGGGGGAGAACATATTTCTCTCACCCATGAGAAGGGGGGTAGGTCCAGCTCTCTGATGCTCATGTCCTTAGGGTGAGCTCACCTGCACCACCACCACCACCCGCCCCATTCCACCAGTTACCTGCCAACAGTGCCAGCTCTACAGTGCTGCCCAGGAAAGGTGCAGCTTTCCTGCTCTCATGACCTCAGGGGCAGCTCCCCCACCTGCCACAGGCAATGAAGGACTTGGGAGGGGCATCCCTCCATAGCCCGTGGCAGATAGGTCTTCTTCCCTTAGGGCCAGCTCAACCTTGCCCCCTGCCAACGGGGTCAGCTCTACTGTGTTACGCCGGCAAGGTGTTGGAACAGCTCTCCCAAGTGCTGCAGCCTTGTCCATACAGTCTTTGGTAGCAACAGAAGCCACAGACATCCACAAGGACTGCATCTGTAGCAGTGCCACACACCCAGACATGGCCCTTGGCAGCAGCCCGAGCCCAGATATCACCATGGCCACAAGTGACAATCAGGCCACCCACATCAGCCCATTCTTCACCATCTTCCCCTCTCCAGATCTGCCTCTCACCACAGCACATGAACCATTCTGTCTTTGTCTCCCATACCCCGTCATATATTTGCTCATCATAATGACACCTGACCAGCACTGCAAGGTTTCTTCTACTTTCCTCCAGCAAGTGGTCCCAGGTGGTCATGCGGGTGTCCTTCGCCTTCCCAGTCCTAATGGCATATTTGTAACTTTCTTTATGTAAACATATACTAAGAAACTAATTTCAAGTCATATACTTTGAATTGGTTACCTGTGTTGTTTGCTTTTTGAAAATAACAACTCAGAGAGACAGCAATGAAAACCAAAGTGGAAATAAATTTTATCTCCATGAGGAGTATTTTTATTTGTGGCTTCATGGATGTGTGGTAACTAATTTCAGAGGCTACCAAAATGGATTATTTTCTTGAGCAGGAAACTGAGGGAAATGCATTGTTTGAAACTTTTTTCTTAAAGTTACAATTTAAGTGCTATCCTGCTTAGATGCTCAATTTTAAACAATTTTAAGTATTATTTCATTTTTGTGTGAGTTAAGAAAATAGTCCTAATAAATATATATGATAAAATTCATGAAAAAATATAGGAAGTTTAATCATATTAAAATACCCGCACTACATTATTATTAACTCAATATCAATTTGGCTATGGTGGCACATACTTATAATCCTAGTGCTTGGAAAGAAGGGGTGGGATGATCGCTGGAAGTTGGACATTAGCCTGTTCTATTTAACAAGTTCTGTGGCAATACAATGTTCCATTGTCAAAGGAAAAAGAGTAAACGAAAAAAATTATAAAAACTAAGTTGTTTAAAATAGTAAAGATTTTCTTTTCTTTTGTTATTTTGTTTTTATAGTAAAATAGATCTTTAAAAATGGAATTTGAATTATAACGAGTTTAAAAATAATTCAGCAAAATAATGGAATGAAACATCACCTTGTAAATTATCTGTTTCATGAACTTGCTCAATCATAAAACTTGCCTGGCCTATGTCTGTAAAGTAAAAGCTATCATATCCAAAACTCACTAAACTAAAATATCCAGTGGATGAAATTGTGAATCTGGTATTTATGTATGGGCAATGCCACAAAAGAGATATTTGGGAAATAATGGCAGAAAATGAGACATCAAAAATATCCTGAAAAACAAAGGCAGGAAAGTGAGACAAAATCCAAAATTTATTCAAATGAAAGAAGTACAAAAGAGCCATGTATAAAAATGATCACTGAAACAATGCTTGTAATAGGAAAATTATCTAAGTGTGCATCAATAGGAAAACAGAACAGTAAACTATAATTATGGAATAGAATACCAGACTGCTGAAAAATATTATATGTATTCATAGAACACAGTTTTTTAAAGAAATTTATAATTCCCACCTATGGCCCTGCAAAACCTCTAAGCTCAATGGGTCCTGCACAAAAAAAGGAAGTAGGGAGGTAACTGTTGGGCAGATGAAGGGTTTCCATGATGGGGTGATGAGGGTTGAGAAAAGATAATGGAGACTCAGAATGCCTAAAATTCATTATGTATATTTATGAAACTGTTAAAGAATAAAGTTAAGCAAGTAAAACAAGAAAAATGTAAAACTGAAAAGAGACACCTATGAGAGTACATGTCCTTACATTTGTATGTGTATACATTTAAACATATAAAATATTTGTGTATATGTATGCATGTATATATTTTATATTACATCTTGCTACTGAAAATGCTTAAGTCTGAATCCTAGCATATTTTTCATGGTTTAGATATTTAATGAATTAATGTGGTCAATGATTAATTTTGTGAATAAACTGACTTTCTTTTTGAGGGAAAATCTGCATGTATTTATTTGTGAAATAATAACAATGAATATAATGAATTATGGATCTAATCAATCTATAAATTATAACTAGTTTAATGAGACATTAAAAACAAATAGTTAATTGTTTACTAATCTGAAAATATTTTATTAGCTTAATATTTCAGGAAAATAAAATGACAGATCAGACCAATTTATATTACGTGAATCTATTAAATAGATGTGGGAGGTAGTGATGATGAGAGAGAGCTAGTGGTTTGACCAACCCAACTACCGCTCAGACCCAGAAGCAGAGCTATGACTTTGCCCACCCCAACTCATCTATGAATAATTGCAGGAACATGGGAAGGGGCCAGACCAACAGACCCAAACTTTCAGGATCTCCACAACACAGGGCAACAACAGGATATCCAAAAGCAGCCTCAGTGAGGGTACAGTGAGACTAGTGTAGCAGAAGCCAGAGGCCTCAAACCATGACTCTTTGCAATGAACATTTACAAATGAAGATATATAGACTAGAGGATATATTGTGTTACTCACTGGGTCACACTACAGCTTCCATGATGAGATTTTGTTTTGTTTGTTTGGTTAATTTTTTTTTTGTTCTTTTATATTTTGTTTTATGGGGGAGGTTGCAAGGACAGACTGCAGATGTGAGGGGACAGGGAGATGAGTGGAATCGGAATGTATAATGTGAAATTCACAAAGAATCAATAAAAGATTTTATTGATGTGGGGATATATTGTTTGTGCATGCAAATAAAATTTTCAGTAAGGGGATGTTAGGGAAGAAAGTGTCTACTTCATGCCGTCATAATGGGAATTACAGTGTCTTGAGGAAGCTGTTCCTTCTCTACAGTAATTAAGAACAGAAAGAAGTCAATGCACGCTTGTCAATGCTTGCTTGCTTTCTCCATTTAGATGGTCTAGGATACCTCGCCTAACACAGTTGAGATGGGTCTTCTCAGGATATTCAACTTAATTAAGATATTTCCCTCCCAAATATACTCATAGCCTGAGCAATCTCCCCGGTGATTTCAGATTTTGTAAAGTTCACAAATAATATTAAACCACACAGGAGATATGCTAAAATATTTATTTTCATATATTTCATTTTAAATTTTGTATAATAAATCCTCGAAGACTGTTGTGCCCAAATTCTGAACCCCCAAATCACCAAGAGATCCATTCCAATGTAAAAGCAAAGAGTCTTTTATTATTATTATTATTTAGATTTTTTTTATTTTTAAATTTAAATTAGAAACAAGGTTGCTTCACATGTCAATCCCAGGTCCCTCTCCTTTTCCCTCCTCTCCTCCCACGCCTTCCCACCAACTGCCCACAATATCCCCTCATTTTCCCAGGGAGGGTGAGGCCCTCCATGGGGGTGTACATAGTCTGTCATTTCATCCAGGGCAGGGCCTAGACCCTCCCCCAAGAGTCCAGGATGAGAGTTCATCTCTCATTGTGGGTGGGCACCCAAAGTTCATTTGTATGCGAGGGATAAATACTGATCTACTACCCAAGGCCAAATAGATTGCCTAGGCCTCCTCACTGATGCCCACATTCAGGGGGTCTTGATAAGTCCCATGCTGTATTCCCAGCCATCAGTCTGGGATTTGAGAGGTAACCCTTGTCAGGTCAGCTGTTTCTGGGGGTTAAACCAGCCCAGTCTTAACCCCTTTGCTCATCAGTCCTCCCTCTCTGTCACTGGATTCCTTGAGTTCAGCTCAGTGTTTAGCTGTAGGAGTCTGCCTCTGCTTCCATCAGCCATTGAATGAAGGTTTTATTTTCCAGACTCTCTGGCAGTAAGATTATAGGCTGGCACTCCCCAGATCTATGTCTAAAATCCATAAATGAGAGAGTATGTATCATGTTTCTCTTTTGTGACTGGGTTACCTCACTCAGGATGGTTTTTCCTAGTGCCAACCATTTGCCTGCAAATTTCAGGATGCCATTGTTTTTTCCTGCTGAGTAGTACTCCATTGGGTAAATGCACCATTTAACGAGTTAAATGAATTATCTTGGTTCCTCTGTCCTTCGGACACAGCAGGTGAGGCAAGAAGGACCCGGAGGAACCAAGGGGCAGGAAATTTATTGGAGCAGAGCAAGGTGAGTGTCTAGGGGTCCACAACAATCTCAGGATTGGTGCCCTTCCAGGCTTGGACAACCTTTCCTGCGTTGACTGGCCACTTGTAACAGGTAGGTTGCTATGGGATATAGGCCCTCTCAGAGTAGTTGTTATGTTCTGCATTCCACTGTTATCATAAATCACATCCAGAGACCCCCAGATAACTTCTGATTGGTGTCTTGCCACATGGGGGGTATCTGACTTCCTAGTGACTAGGAGGCTGGGCAAGGGAGGGAACTCAGCACATGTTGCTGAGTCAGGCGCCTTTGCTTGCTGGGTCTTTTCTGCAGTCTGTCATGGCTACCGAAGCAGGGGGCTAGATGAGGGTCTAGTTTCTTCAAAGACAAAAATACTAATATTTAAGATATGGTATATAGATTCAACTATAGTGATTATTTAATGAACAACTGATTCTCAAATAATTTACCAAAATGTATACAAAGAGATACCAATATAAAATAAATTTACTGAAGTGTTAATACCTGAGGAATATAATGAAATATGTGGGGATGTTCTTTTTATAGTATTTTTAACACCACCGTGAAAGTTTCAAAATTTTTTACAGCAACATTTGTAGAAGAACTGTTTACATAACTATGACAGATATTCTTTCTTTGTATTGTTTTGTTTTGGTGTCTGTAACAAGGTTTCACAGCCTTGTTTGGTGTGAAATATTAAGGAATTTATTTACTTTTATTATCTACTTATTGTATTTAATTTTTGAGTCAGGGTCTTACTAAGTTTTATTGGATGCCCTGTAACTTGTTGTGTAGTCAACAGTAACTTCAGACTTGGTATAATCTCCCTGCCTAGGCTTCTTAGTCTTGGGATTTTAGATTTATGTAACCAGGCCCAACAGAATTAAAGTATTGAAGTTCAGAGAGCCAGATCTGACTTCTCTTGTAAACTAGATTCTGTAGAGAAGTGTGTGGTGCTCTTAACCAATAAAGTGGTGGGTTCAGAGAACATTACTTAAAAACATTAACAAGTATTTGTTTTGAAAATAAGCCCAACAAAGGAAAACATAAACATTTAAAAAGAAAACAAACCAGGACATATACAGTATTTTTGAACACGAGGTAACATTTTACATTCCATACTTTCCAGAAATGAAACTTAGACAATAAGAATTTTATGACCATTATAAATGCCAAAAACATAGTCAACTGTGACAATTCTAGGATCTAAGACCAGTATTTATTTCCAAAACCTGTTTAAAAGAAATTCTGATAGTAAAAATTATAAACAATCCAAATACAGGATTGATTGGTTGTGTAGTCTTCGTTTTGAAGGGAAATACTAGTCATTAAAGTAAATTGTAAATGATATATTATAACCTTCAATTGTATCTATGCATTCTAACTTTGCCAAGGGCTATTTTCTAGCACTTCTAGAGCTTCCTTAGTCAAGATTTTAGAACTCCTGAAGGTACCAAAGATTTTAGCACCATTTTGGTGATAAGCACCAAGAAAAGTCTCACATTTGTGGATAAAAACTCAAACTTCTTATCAATAATTGGAAGAATTCTGAGATACATTCTGTAACCATTATCAGAGGGTCCCTAGAAGAACTGAACCAGCTACCTTCAGGCCATGTTAGTCTCTGACGTCGTATTTATAAAGACATTTTTTCTCATTCTAAGATATTATATAAAATAATATTTGATATATTCTGTTGATTTATGTAAACATTAAGTGGCTTACTTGAGTGTGTTCTATAGGAAGACTTGCCATTCATTGTTTTTAAGATTATCATTTTTCACTTTTCTCAGTACCATTTCTTCAACAGTGCAATATTTCCCAACTCAAGATGCTTTATCTAGTTTACCATCATTTTTTTTCAATATTTAAGTTGATAAATACTTTTCTCTCTTCTGATTCATTCATTGTTTTAAAAGAAAATTACACTTATTTATTTATTTTGTGTGTGAGAGAGAGACAGAGAGAGAGAGAGAGAGAGAGAGAGAGAGAGAGAGAGAGAGAGAGAGAGAGAGAGAGAGAGAGAGAGAGAGATGGCCTCCATGTAGAGGTCATAGACAAAATTTAGGAGTCCATTCTCATGGGTTCAAATTTGGGTCATCAGGCTTGGTTGCAAGCACCTCTCTCACAGACAGACCCTATTCATTCTGTATTTATTCTGGGATATGTTGTTTTAACATTGCAGTTTTGTCACTAGCAGCAGGAACAACCACTTAACATTACTAGCGGTGCCACCTGAAGAGTCTCCTTTAGAGCCTGAAAGGCCTCTACTTATCTGTATCAGGGCCTGTGACAACTGCTCTGGGGGACTGGGAGCATAAGTTATAGTTGGTGATTCTGTTGATGTAGAAGGCAGCCAAGATGTACTTAAAGATAATTAACTATGGACATGAGACCACAAATGCATCAAAAAGTCCCAGCAGCTCTGTGTGTGTGTGTGTGTGTGTGTGTGTGTGTGTGTGTGTGTGTGTGTGTGTATAATTTGAGGCTTTGAAGCTAGTTATCCAGAAACTGTGTTTAGAGATTAAAATATGTGCTGTCCAACTCCTTTTTTCTTTACTGTAAAGTTCTGTCTTGAGGAAGAGAAATGTTTAGGTGTATTGTATAGGTTTGCTGCTAGAAAAGGGAGAGCTAATGGAGATAAAGCATTTATCAAAGGCTTCTTTATATGTTAAGTCGAGGAAGAATAGGCTTAAGATACGGCTCATTAGCCATTTAGACAAATCTGTCTTGTACATTTCTCAAAAAAAAGTGTACAGTTCTTCCTGCAGGTATTCTGTTCAATTACATTAAAAACTTTAGCCAGCTAGAGATGAAATCAGGACTACAAATAGGTAGGGTTTTTTCTCTTTTCGGTCCCTCTATTTCCTGTCTACGTATGGTCCTTCATTTTTCTGTATGTCCTGAACTGTTGGAAGATATCACTACTATTCTACTTTCAAGACAAAGCTAAATGTTACTATGAGGTGAAATAAGTAATATTCTGAGCTCACGGTGATTTGACCTTTACAAGGCCTGGAACCTTCCATGAGTTAGTCTCTCTTTCTAATTGTGGTCTTAGTAGTCATTTGTGGGTAGTTCTATGAAAGCTGGCCAGTATGTTGATCAAATGAGGAAGAAAATGAAAGATGCTGATCCAGTCTAATGGAAGGGTGAGCTCTTACTCAAGTCAGGGTAACAATGAAAAGACAATGAACAGAACAAGGAATAGACAAGAGTAGGGCCAGTACTGCGTTCTCTGCCTTATATTTTAGGCATACCACTAAGGTTCCAGAAATGGTAAGCTTGGAATAAGAAACCCCAAAAGGATGCCATATTGAAAATGGGTACAAGGCAGAATATCCTAGGGGACAAATGGGAAATATTTGATAGAAACAAATTACCAAAAATGTGACAAACACAAAGGGATTATTTTTTGAGGATTCATCAAAGTGCAGAGTAACTGGAGCTCTGGGACTGGGGAGGGCAGACTCTCCCTGTGTTTACAAGTCTACAATCTCAGGATAGTTTTTCTACTGTACCTTGACTTGGAGCCAGAAATGGCTAGATACTTGAAAGTGGAGTTGCTGTTGAGGAAAGGCAAAGGAGTGAAGCAGGTCCCTTTGTGACAGAGACATCTGAGTGATGAAGCTTTGGGCAAAAAAGGATGAGGAATGAGAAACGCTTTCCGATGTCTGCAGGTGAGTCTAAACACAGGCACTCCTTTGGGATGCTGGGGTAAGGATGAATTAGAAAAGACCAGATTGGGTACTAACTGGCAATGCCCACACATCTCTTGGTCTAACAGCCGTCTTAATCTGCAAAATGGTAGTCATGGGAAAGGATAGATTTTTAAAATCTCTCTAACCAGCATTTTTTGACTCCTCCACTGTAAAAGTTGTACCCTGTATCCAAGAAACGGTCATTTTGTTGAATGGGATAAAACAGTGGAGTGTAAACGTCTAGAGAAGTGAATAAATGATTTGAAAATAATATCTTCCCACAGCATGGGGAAAGAGACCTTGAGACAGGGTGGAAGAAAACAGAAGATTATATCGTTTGATTCACTGGGAAAACCCTTAAACCAGTAACAGACCTGGTGTCACCAGTACTAGTACTTTGATCAAGTGGTCAATACTGGTCACTGGTCGCATTTCTTTATGCATACATCAAGGGAAAAAGGTAAAGACTGCCTCTGATCTGTGCAGGTGAGAGGTTGCATAGCATGTAAGGGGATCAGGAATAAACCATGAAACTCACAACTTTCCCTACCTGAACTGAAATCTAGGAAAATCTGAATAAAACAAGAGGCTTTTGGCTCATGAAGGAAGGAAGGACTGAATATAGGGACAGGGTACGGCTCTACTGCACAGTTGACCAGAATCCCTAGGAGGTGAGGCCTACATGCTTAACAGCTGCTATACCTACTGCCCATCCTACATTATTGTCTGTTGTGTTGCCAGTAGAAATATTTTTGATGGACTTGGAAGCAGAGCTGGATCTGGAGCACCATAGAAGGAGCATAAGGTCTATCAGGTAGGAGACAGCATGAGAAAGAACTCTGAATTCTGTTATCAAGCACTCATTAAATTCTTATCACACAGAAAGAAGAAACAACAAAATAGCCTTGAGAAATGGCCCTCTCACAAACAAAGCTATAGCATACACCCAGTTACAAATGAAGAAGATTACTGCTTAAAAAGTGGTGAAGGCCCCATGCTCCCAATTTCCTCAGGAGCTCTTGTCCCTTCCCTCTTCTCCAGTGGTCCATGTGTTTCTCTCTTAGGGTCCTCCTTGCTTCCTATGTTCTCTGGTGGTGTGGATTGTAGGTTGGTAATACTTTGCTCTATGTCTAATATCCATATATGAGTGAGTACATACCATGTTTATCTTTTTGTGACTGGATTACTTCACTCAGGATGGTTTCTTCCAATTCCATCCATTTGCCTGTGAATTTCAAGATTCCATTGTTTTTTTCTGCTGAGTATTACTTCATTGTGTAAATGTACCACATTTTTCTTTAAAGAGCTAAGATTTTGGGTAATAAAACAAGACGTTTGAGAATCTTTTAGTGCAGGGTTAGTTTAGGTTAAGAATTCTTTATCTGATAGTGAAGTAAAATCAGGGCATGTTTATTTTCTCTATCCATCTAAGCATCTATGAATCGACAACTCTGGGCATGTGGTAATTCTATGTTCTGGATATCTGGGAATGTCTTAGATTAAATGCTTTTACCTGGGCCCTAAACACTGACCAAATGCCTGCCAATAAGGATAACTGCAGGAAGGCAGATCTCTGCAATTACAGTGGGGAGGGGAACAAGGACCTGATAGTGGGAAACAGGTCTCACACATAGCTAAGGGTTGCAATCAGTAAACTAAGACCTGCTATTGGAAAACAGGTTTGACACATAGCTAGGGAGTGTAATCAGTAAACTCCAAATGCATGGGAGAAGGAGTAGGCTTTAGGTAGTCTCACTAAAATTAATTATTACATTAGTTAATGAAAGTAGTCTATAGCTTAAGTTAGCTTTCCACAGTACATACATATATCTAAACATCACATTGTATGCTGCAAGTATGTAGAACTATTTTACAGAGGAAGATATATGAGGGTCCTCACGCAGAGAATAAGACCATGTAATGACACAATAAGAAGGCATCTATTGCTTGGCAATTGTTTGGCATGGTGATGAGCACCTTTAATCCCAGCACTTGAGAGGCAGAGCCAGATGGACCTCTGTGAGTTCAGGATAGCTAGAACTACATCATGAGACCTAGTCTCAAAAAATGGGGGGTACACATCTACCAACTATTTTGAATTGGAAACTACTACTGCTAGCACTTTGAGCTTGGACTTTGAGTTAGCAGAACTGTGAAGAATCAATTTCTGTCATTTAAGTCACCACTGTGTGCTATTTTGTCATGGCAGCATTGACAAACTGTTGTGCCAGATCAAACACAGATGGGTGATTTTGGAGACCTGGGAGAAAGGGCAATATCTAGAAATTGCTTTATGATTCAGGGTTTTTTTGGCTAGAATTTTCCTTTAGGGCAATGGCAATATTTTGGAACTAGACTGAAGTACTTACACACAATTATGATGTACTGCTACTGTACTATGTAAGTTGTTAATTGTGGGATATTTTATTGTGGAAAGCATAATTCAAAATATATGTCTTAGTCATACACTTCAGAAGCATTAAGTACATTCACAATGTTACAAAATTATACCAATATCTATGTCAAAAAATGTCTCATCCTCTCAAAACTGAATCAAGTCTCCAGTCTTCATTTCCTCCTTCCTATAGCCTGTCAGTATGAATTTTCCTATGCTAGATAACATTTTTCAGAAAAGTAAAAGGAGAACTGAATAAAATATAGGAAGATTTAGAGAATCTTGTCATAGGTATATTTTCAAATACCCAAGCACAGACAAAATGATGATCTAAATTTTTACTAAAAAATAATCAGTCAATATATTTGTATGAATGATGGTAAAAATCAAATTAATTTTAAAAACTCAATATAAAGATGATTTCATATTAAAAATATGGAATCATAACAATGACCACCTATTTATGATATTCCAATGGTACAACAGTAGCACTTACATCTTGGGGGTAACCAACAGTTATATTATTGAACTTCAAGACTGCCGTGGTACTGTAACCGTAGTCAACTATCAGTTCTTGGAGAGGTCATAGATCCTAGAGGAGAAGCTACTGCTATCACATTCCTAAATCAATATAGTTTCTAACTGTATTCTAAACATTTATTCTTATACCCACAGGTAAGTATAACTCTTGCCCCTAATTTTAGGCTTCTTTTTTCAGCAGATGGAAACTATTACAAAGATCCACAGCTAGCCAAAATGCAGAGAATAAGTGACTATGGGTCTCTAGCTCCAATTTGTCCATCTACAACACAACTCTCACATCTAAGGCTCAGGTTATACAGCAGAAGAAGGGGTGAAAAGATTCTCAGAGCCAGAAGACCAAGATGCCTGCTGTAAGACAGTATCTTCTATACATGGCATGGATGCTGCATTCGTGAATACCAGCAGTTTATGTGGTTTAAACAAGACCTGCATAATGACAACATTAGTTGACATGAAGTGCATGAGAGAAATTTCACAAAGCCTACCACTAGATGAAGAGCCACATGTAGTCAATAGCTGCTGCTGAGGGTCAGGGAGAGTTAGTTTTCTCCAGGGATGAGCCCTAATCCCAGGTAGGTAGCCAGCTCTAAACTCATGTATATGAGAGCAACACTAGATGAACTCAGTAGTGTGTGTTTGTGTGTGTGTGTGTGTGTGTGTGTGTGTGTGTGTGTGTGGTGTATAATGTGTGCAAAACAATAATAATTAATTGTATAAGAAGGGGGTCCTAAATGCAAGAATCAGTAGTGGGTAGTAGGGAGGAGTTAGAGGGGGAGAGGGACAGACATAAATCATGTCAATACAGTATACTCATTTTCAAAAAAAATAAAAATTTTCTAATACTAAAATGAAAATTTCAGGCAAATGTATGGAGTTGGAAAAATTATGCTGAGTGGGGTAACTCAGGCCCAGTCAGACAAATAATGCATGTTATCTGTGTTATCTTCCTTGTGTACCTCCTAGCCTCAACTCTTTGTTCAACATGAGTACTTGTGGAAGCCAGGAAGCTAGGAAAGGCACACTTAGGGAGGGGAGTTGCCTTAAAGGATGGAGGAGTTTAGAGCATAGGTAAGATGAAGGTGCAGAGGAGGCAATAGGGAGTGGAAAATGTTCAGATAAGGAGAGGAATAGATGAGGGTTAATTAAAATGGGGGATATGAAAAATAGGAAAAGATGAGATTGAGTATGTTCATGGCAATATGACCAAGAAGGAATTAGGCAAGCTGATGGGAGAAAGTCGTCAATAGTTTTACTCAACAGTGACCCCTGCAGTCTATAATAACAACTAGCCCAACAAGATATGCCCACTGATGCAATGATGGAATGAAGATTGGAGGTCAGTAAACATCAGCCTTCTAATTGGATTTAAGGTCAACTCCATAGTAAGGAACTAATGCCTGGTACCCTTAACCTGACCAAGAATCTGTGGCCAGGGAGGCCCTAGTTCCTTGGAGAGGTATCTAGTACTAATGCAAATGTTTAACTAAATCGCCAGAATATCAAATTGCATTCTAAATACACATCCTTATAAACATATATTTGGCAGCTCTCATCCCTCATCAGAAAAACTTCTTTGTGCCATGGGCAGAAGTTAATACAGTGACCCTCAAAATACAGAGAATAGCAACTGAGTTTCTCGGCCCTAAATGGGCTATCTTATCACCCCCTCCCCAAGACTCAGGGGCAGCCTTGGAACAGAAAGCAGAAAGATCATAAAAACAAATGGATGATGGTGACTGGTACATTAATGGTGGAAAAGCTCACGAGACCCCATTCTCTGCAGAGGAATTATTGGCAGTTGATTCCCGCGTGGAGATAAAAAATAGAGTGTGGGCTCTGATAGGTTGTCCATGGTCCAGTGGGTGAACCCATACCCATGTGTATATGGGGAACATAAAGCTGACTCTGGGCCATATTTAAAAAGAGAGGGAAGAGGTGAGGGCGGTGGAAATCTGATGGTGGAGAGAGGGGGGTGCATGTGATACAAACACATTTGATATACACAATTCTCAAATAAATAAAAAGTACGTTTTATCTTACTGTGTAGCCTAGAATTTTAACTCTACAGATAGTTCAATGTTGCTGATTTACTCGGAAACAATGGATCTTATAAAAGAACTCTTTTTTAAAAAAAATCAAAATAGAGACTGCAGGGGTGGCTCTACAATTAAGAGCACGTGCTGTTTTCTAGAGTTCCTGGCACCCATGAACTGGTCCTGTGACTCACAACTGCCTGTCACTCTAGTTCCAGGGATCTGATACCTTCTCTGGCTTCTGCAGGCATCTGTCCATGTGGAATGTACTCTCACAAAAACACATGCTTACAGTTAATTAAAAAATAAATCTTAAAAATAAATGCTCTATTCCTATTCTTAGGGTACAGGATAAAGGTGAAAAGGAGGACCCCCATGAAGAAGGAACTTTGAATTTGCAAGCTTTGCCTCAGTGACTTTGTGTGAGGAACTGGAAAGGGAATGACCTGAGCAACCAAAGTGTTGGAGAAGTAGTTCACACTCCCTCCAAACCTCTGTGGGCTTTTCTTTGTGTTTGGTTGGTTTTTGGAGTCAGGGTGTCTCTGTGTAGCCCTGGCTGCCCTGGCACTTGCTCTGTAGACCAGGCTGGCCTCAAACTCACAGAGATCCTCCTGTCTCTGCTTCCCAAGTGCTGAGTTTAAAGGTGTGTGCCACCACAACCCGGCAACCATCACCAAAATCCGGCAACCACTGTTTTTTTCTCATTTTTTGAAACAATCTTTTTATTTTACATATCAATTCCAGTTACCCCTCCCCTCTTCCTGATACCCCCATTTTCCACCCAACCCAGCCCCTCCACTCCTTAGGGAGGGTGAGGCCTCCCGTGGGGTGTCAATAAGTCTGTCACACAAAGTTGAGGCAGGACCAAAGTTCTCTCAGCTGTATCTAGGCTGAGCAAGGTATCCCTCCATAAGAAGTGGGCTCCAAAATGCCAGTTTACGCACTAGGGATAAATCCTGGTCCCACTGCCAGTGGCCCCATAAACTGGCCAAGTCACACAACTTTCACCCACATTCAGAGGGCCTAATTCGGTCCTGTGCAGGTTCCCTAGCTGTCAGTCCAGAGTCAGTGAGCTCCCACTAAATTGGGTCAGCTGTTTTTGTTGATTTTCCCATCATTGTCTTGATCCCTTTGCTCATATTGTCTCTCCTCCCTCTCTTTGACTGGACTCTGGGAGCTCAGCATCAGCTTCTATCAGTTACTGGATGATGGTTCTATGGTGACAATTAATGTAGTCACCAATCTGATTACAGGGGAAAGCCAGTTCAGACATCCTCTCTACTTAGCATCTTAACTGGGATCATCCTTGTGGTGGTTTCTTTCTAGCCCCATAATGGCTCCCTTAACTATGTTCATAGCAGCATTATGTGTAATAGTCAGAACTGGAAAACAACCTAGATGCCCCTCAACCGAAGAATGGATAAAGAAAATGTGGTGCATATTTACACAGTGGAGTACTACTCAGGGGTAAAAAACAAAAATCAAAGCAAAACGGACATCTTGAAATTTTCAGGCAAATGAATGAAGCTAGAAGAAAAAGGAAACATCCTGAGTGAGGTAACCCAGACACAGAAAGACAAACATGGTAAGTACTCAACTCATAAAATATTGTACATAAAACAAAGGATAACCACCTACAGTCTATAATTCCAGAGAAGCCAGGAAACAAGGAGGAGGCTAAGAGAGACATACATGGATCCTGCTGGGAAGGGGAAATAAACAGGAACCTTTGTGTTTTTTAAAGCTAGATATATTATCAGATCCTTTCACATCAGGACAAAAGAATACAATAATTTAAGTGACAATGTCAAAGAAACAATAGCAGAACTGAGGTATCAGAATAATTAGTAACCTTGAAGGTCTGGGTCAGTTGAAATAACCCAGTCTGAGGAACAAGAGACTAAAAAACTGGAAAAATGAACATAGCCCAAGAAAGTTACCAGACTCCACCTAGCATACCAACACACATAAATTACATGGAGAAGAGAAAAATCATTTGAATCATGGGTGCTGCTCAAAATAATGACAAAAACATTAATAATCTATGTGTCTATGAAGTTTGATAAATGAGGTAATATCAAAGAGATAACAAATGCAAGTTCGTGAAGCTGCATGTGAGTGCTACATTAATGCTTTTTCTATTAGTTGTATTGGTTGCCTGTCATTCTTCTTTAATGAAAACATATCAAATATTGGAGGGTGCATTGTAAGTGTGGAGCTACGTCGAAACGAATAGAATTAAGTTAAGGAAAACAGTACATAGACTCTGAGATGGAAGAGGGAGTAGAGTGGGGGTGCAGGTTGGTGAATAACTGGTATTTATTCAGGGAACTGAGTAAGAATGACATCATCCCAGCAGTGAGGACACCACCATGTGAACTGATGAGTTAGGACACTGAGAACAGAAATCCAGAGTCACCAACCCTCTCAGGTGGAAGCTCAGCTTCCTGGTGGGCACCAGCCCCAGGATGTGCAATTAGGCAGAACTATTGCAAAGTGGGACTCAGGAGCTGAGCGTTCATGGCAAAGCCGCTTCCCCCTCTATCTCATTGAGCTGTCACAATTGGTGAGAATGGACATCTGACAGGGATCTCAGAGAGGACAGCCAGGTAAAGCACTTGAGTCAGGAAGCCTTCCTCTCCTTTCCTTGGCCCTACTCTCCTTTCTCCTTACTCCCCCTAACTGTGCATCGCTTCCCAGATTCTCCCGGAATGGGAGGTGGGGAGTCAATTGGGGGGGTGGATTTAGCTAGGGTGACGCTTTACTCACGTGACTGGCTCGGTGCCCACGTGGGCGCCAGCTAGTCCTGCTGTGGTTACCTGTACCCAGCACCCGCATTCGTGCAGCACATCACCATTTCCTTGAGCTGCCCTGGTTATTGTGCGCCCCAAGAAGGCACACAGGCCTGTCCCGGGTTTCCTCAGGTCAGTACTGAAAAGCTGGCTCTGCCAGCGATGCCTGGCAGGAGAGATGGGGGTGGCAGCTAGAACCAGCAGTAACGGGAGGGGAGGGGGAAGGAATCCAGGAGACGGGCGGGCAGGCTGGGAAGAGGGAGGAAGGAGGACCCCGCTGCCGGCTCTCTTCCCTCACCCGGCTCCTGATCCGTTTTAGAGCGGGGTGAGGGTGTGGGGGGTGTGAGGGGGCCCGCAGTGCGAGGGTGATACGCAGATGTGTTCTGAAGTGACCCACTCACACTCCAGGCTATGAAGATAAATTGACAGGGGCCAAAGGGAGGCTGGGGGTAGGGCAGGCTGCCTCCAGAGTCCCAGGGGGGAGTGCAGAGTAAAACGGAGTTTGGAGAGCATCCCGATTTGATGCCCAAGGCCTGAAAAGAAATGGCGGCTGGGGTATACGGGGAGGGGGTGACAGAGGAAAGGGTTGGGGGATGAGTATGGGCTGCAAGACAGGTTCCCAGTCTCCGCGCCTCTACTGACCACGCAGCCCCTGCCCCTGTGTCCCGTCTGCAGGTCTGCACCTCGGTTCTTCCTAGCGCATTGTGACCTCTGAAAGGAAGGATCAGCCTGCCCAGGATCCCTGCAGGTCAGTGGATAATGGCAACAGGGGCAGAAGCACGAGCTTGACTTGGGACCTCACTGACAGTGTCCTCCCAAGCTCTCCCAAGTAACACACACAGAGCTTGCTGTGCTGAAGGAGCACGGAGAAGGTGACAGACCTGTCGTGGCAGGGCTGTCTCCGGGGTGGAGGAGGGGTGCAGGCGGAAGGCACACTTGGAGGGCTGGGACAGCCATGGGGACCCCACGAAAGGGTCAGATGCAGAGACCGAAGTTAATGAACCTGTATTCTGCCCGGTGTGTCGGTCTCTCATGGCTCTTCTTTGCTTCCTGTTTCGCCACCTTTACCCTCAGGACAGGAAAAGGAGGGAGTCTTGACATGGAAGAACTCCGTGGAGAAAAGGAAGGGAAGCTGGAAAAGGAGGGAAAGGCAGAAGATGAAGTGCAGTCTGAAGATGAAGAAAAGTCAGACGGGGAAGAGAAACCTGACAAGAAAGCGAAGCCAGCACGCCAGGGGAAGCTAGAGGAGGAGGCAAAGCCAGATGAGCAGGGGCAACCACAAGATGAGGGGAAGTCAGAAAAGCAGGGGAAGTCTGAAGGGGAGGGCAAGCGCCAAGGGGAGGGCAAGCATGATTCCCAGGCAAAGCCAGCCAGCGAGGCGCGCGCAGCAGAAAAGCGCCCTGCTGAAGATTATGTGCCCCGGAAAGCAAAACGAAAAACAGACAGGGGGACAGATGATTCTCCCAAGAAGTCCCAGGAGGACTTACAGGACAGGCATGTAAGCAGTGAGGAGATGATGAGAGAGTGTGCGGATGTGACAAGGGCTCAGGAAGAGCTGAGGAAGAGGCAGAAAATGGGAGGTTTTCACTGGGTGCCCAGAGAGGCACAGGATGCGCTGGTCCCCAGGGGCCAACGGGGAGTCAGGGGAGTGAGGGGCGGCGGAGGCAGGAGCCAGAGGGGCCTACACGACATCCCATACCTTTAATGCCTTTGGCCTTTGATTCTGATGTCTCAGATAAGAAAGAATACTCCTGGTCCTGCTTTTCCTGGTAGACACTTGCCAGGCCGTGTGCTTTAACCTTCAGCCGAAACTCTGCTTTAGGTATCACCGTCCTTACCAGCAGCCTTTTGACCCAACGACAGTGCTCTGCGTCTTTCAGTACAGGATTTTCACCCATGTGCATGAAAAATATGTTCATGGTACATTGTAACACTGAATAAACAAAACACTTTGCTGAACTACAGATACAGTATTAGTTTGGTTTTGTGAGAATGTAAATGTGCTTGCATAATGCATATGTGCACAAAGAAAATGTGTACATTAAACAGCTACCAATGGCTGTTCATGAAAGACAAATATAAAAAGGTCTCACATGTAGGGAAAAATTAGTCATACTACCTGGCAGTTGTGGACTTCATGCGGACGCTCTTCTGTGCGCCAATCCTGCCTCTTTCCTAACATTGTCAATGGGCACTGCTATCCCTACCCCTCCCTGTGTCTCCCGTTTTATGGTTCCTTTATATGTGTCCCTTTTTGGTTATCTGTGGCCTTCCTTACTTCCTTCTTTTCCTGACTCAGTTATTTCTCTGTTTTCCTAAAGAATATGCATTGCATATGCCACAATACGTTTAAAACTGAGGTGTGACAATAATATATATGGGATTGAATTTTGAATTGTTTGCATGCACTTATAAAGGCAATGGCATTTAAAATGCCACTTGTTAGAACATAAAATGGATAAAGTTCACATTACCTCTGGTAGTCACAGCTAAAAGAATTAATGTGTCACTTTAACAGATTCCTTGGTATGAAGCAATCTTGTCATCTTGAAATGGGGACATTTGTCTCATGATACTTCCCAGTGGGTCAGATGACATGCTACAGAAATGAGCTGTGTTTGTGACATGATTCCCCCCACAGCAGGCATTCAAGGAGGAATTGGTACTATATCACTCCCATGCAGTAGCAGGAGCATTGATAGAATCTAACACTTGAGAGAAAGGTCATGTAGGTCTTCTATATGTCCAGGCACAAGTCTGGACAGCAGAAAGGTGAGGACTAAGAATATTGTGATGTCTGTCAGGCACAGTGGTCTTTCTCTTAGGCCTAGTACTATTATGTAGTGATGGAGGCTTTAAGTTGCTCCTCACTTCTCTATGGTCACTGGTGAACCACTTTTCACCTTATTCTCCCTTTGGAGTCCTGTCACCAGTTACTTGCATATATTCCCTTTTCTTGGACCTTCATGTATGCCTTTTAGATTCTTTTGTCTAAGAAAGTGATTGCCTGTGTATGTTTCCTTGATTTGTTTGTGTGTTTTTATGAACTTGACTATTATATTCACTAAATTTATATATTACAGGCTACACCAAGAAAAATATCTATAATGGTCGTTATGTTATCCTTGTGGCTTAATATGTTACATGCAGATTTTCTTTCCTCATTTGAGTTTACATTCAAGAAACTCTCATAGAGCCTGACCTTCACACCTCAGCAGACCAATCAACATATCTGTGTTTTAAATCCTTAGTAGTGATCACAAAGTCCGTGAACCAGATCATCAAGATCACCTAAGAGGTGAGTAGAGGCAAAACAAGCATGTCAGGCTCTGTCTCAGGTAGACTGAATCAGAGCCCTTTTTAACTCATTAATCTAATCCTTTCATAAACACACATTGTTCTAACAACATCTCCCTGCTTATGGGAGTTTCATGACTCTCTCCTTTATGTGGGATATAAGTCTGAAAGTATAAACATATGCATTAGGGAAGATAAACATATCAGGTAATAATTACCCTTCCCTAATGTAAATTAGATCTTAAAACCCTACAAAAACTTAAAACATACAAAACTTATCAATTATATAAACTAAAATAAGAAGTATCTGATTTTATTGAAAGTAAATAAGGTAAATACAATTTTATGGGATTTATGTTTGAATATTTATGTATGCATGTGTGTGTACTATGAGTTCTGATGAAGAAATTTTAAATTTAGATTTTGAATTAAATATGGAGAAACACGCATCAAACCTAAAGCATAGCCCACTCATTTCATACTCATTTTTCTAGGACCTAACCCAAATACCTGACATATATTAGGTACTTGGTAAAAATGCAAATGATGACTAAGTCAGGAACCAACCACAAAATTATTATCCAAGTTTAGCCTCCAAATTTGTACCTAATTTGAACAAATAAGTTATCTACTGGGGTTTACTTATGACCTCAAAAGGACTAGGGAGTCATGAACTTTGCGGACTCAACAGGAAGTATTATAGCACACAGTCAAAGATACCATTATTAAAGAATACACATTCACAAAGGAGAGCTCCTAGGCTTAGTGAGTAGAACTTTTCAGCCCCAAGAAGACAAGTGAAGCAAACAACTAAGAAATTTGTGCTATTTAGTGACCCAAGGGCAGATTCAATGTATGTCACAGAAACACAGGTTCACAATGAAGAAAACATGACTGGCAGAGTGGAAATCTGGGAAATGGAATGCTGGGCTGTAAAAGTACAGCACATACCTAGTGATGATCTTGCTCTACTGAGATTAACAGGATTAACTTGGATTTTAATGACTACATATGCCATATTGGTTTTGTGCCTGGGCCTCATATAATTTCTGGTTTGAAATGTTATCTAGAGCAAGTAAAAGTCTACATTAAATTCAGACCTCATGATCATGTATATTCAGTTATATTTAGTAAATATTAATTAGACTCTATTGCGGGCGGTGGTGGCACACGCCTTTAATCCCAGCACTCGGGAGGCAGAGGCAGTCAGATCTCTGTGAGTTTGAGACCAGCCTGGTCTACAAGAGCTAGTTCCAGGACAGGCTCCAAAACAACACAGAGAAACCCTGTCTCCAAAAACCAAAAGAAATATTAATTAGACTCTATCAAGTCTTAGAAAATATAGTTAGGCTACACTGTAATGGGGTTTTAGAGCAGACTAGTACCCAATAGTGATTTCCTCTCTTGGTTATACTCTACACTTGATAATCTGTTCATGACTTGTTAATAAATGATAGTAGAGATAACACCTGATTATAGGAATGATGCCACTCGCTATGAAGTTGTTTATGTCTATTATCTTAAGTAGCAAAATTTGACATGGGTACCAGATTCCCCAAATTAATTTCAAATAGCTTAAAAAAAAACCGCAAGCCTTAGTAAGTCAAATAACCCTTATACAGGGGTTGCCTAAGACCATCAGAAAACACAAATATTTATATTACAATTCAAAATTAAAGTTATGAAGCAACAATGAAAATAATTTAATATTTGGTGGTCACCACAATATGAAGAACTATATTAAAGAGTCACAGCATTGGGAAGGTTGAGAACCATTGTTATATAGGCTGGTAGCAGAAGGTGTGGTGCAAATTAGAGGGGTCTTCCCACTTCAAAATACTTAAATTAAAGGTTTGTCTTCCCCTTAGAAGATCAAGACTAGAAGTGGACATTCCAACTTCAAATTATTTAATTAAGAAAAAATTGCCTCATAGGTCTATCCCACCATTTTGGGGTTTTAGTTAATTCCAGAGGTAGATAAGTTGACAACAAAGTTTAGCCAGCACACACAGGTATATTATGACAAGCACAGTTTAATTAGACTCCTTTGATGTACATTCCTGCTGTTTCATTGTCTGTTCCTCAGCTTACATGCCTTAGTTTGAATTTAGAATTCCTCAAAAGAACATTATTGGTGAAGAAGTGGGGCCTTTAAAAGATTGGGCCCTCTACTCCTTTCTGAACAAAACAGAAAGTGTTGATGGGTAAGGGCAGTGGGGAGCCAGCAGGGGTGGGGGATGCAGGATGAGAGGAAGGAGGGGAAGGAACAGTTGGGATATAAAATAAATCAAAAGATTTAACTATTTAAAAAAGATTGGGCTTAGCTGGACATCTTTCAGGCACTGAGAGCTTACATTTTAAAAGAATATTACAATAAGGAAAACAGACCCTTCCTGTCTCTTCTTTTCTGTATGTGACTGGCCATGAGGTGAATGAGTTTCTTCTGTCATTTGTTTTATCAAGAGGGATTGTGCCACCACAGGCCTAAATCATTAGATTCAACTGACCATGAACTAAATACCACACAAACTGTGATCCAAGATAAATGTTTTCTTTTTATTTTGGTATTTTTTATTAAGACAAAATTCGATAAACTTGAAAATTAATGAAGAAAATATTGGGGAAATATTTGTACATAAATCAACCACTCATGAAGAATACAGCTATTAAAATATTTATGTGATAATTAACTATTATATAGGAAATTGTCACCCTTAGTGGCTCAATAAATATTCTTTAAATAGCTTACGGGCCTGTAAGTCAGAAGTTTCCCTCAGTGTGACTTTCAGAACACTTCCTGTTGCTTGCAAGGTGTAGGACTCCTGGCTACTTCTCCAGCACCATGCCTTCCTGCACATCACTATGCTCCTCACTGTGGTGATCTTGCTTGTACAAATAAAGCCTGCCTGGAGATCAGAGAATGGAGCTTGCCACTAGCTAGCTATAGCAAGCTGTTTCGGTCATTTCTCACATTTTTTGGAAGTTGCTTGCTTGAAGTTCCTGGTTACTCAGTTAATATTATTTCCTTCTCAAGTCTCTGAGAGAGTTAAAGAATAGATAGTATACTTATAGTTTCACTTGTTTACCAGAATCAGTAAAGAAACTCACTAAAGATGTGTTAAGTGTAATAGGTTTGAAAGACATTAAAAAATAATTTGATAATGCAAATTAGAATAGAAGGTAAACTAGGTACAAAAATTTGGACTCATCAAGAAAGAATAGATAATGAAGTATTTTCTCTGAATTTGTCTAATGCTAATGGATTAGACATTTTATGTACTTATTGCCTGTATATACTGTGCATACTTATTGTTATTATTGTATATAGTTTTTCTTATATTAACAATAACCTTTTTGAATTTTAGACAAAAAGGGGATATGTGGTTTTACCTTGTTTGTGCAAATAAATCCTGTCTAAAGGTCAGAGAATGGTGCTTTCCACTAGCTAACCATAGAGGTCTGGAGGTCTGTACAGACAGAAAGGGAGTGAGGTAGCTTGGCAGAACCAGGATATATGCAGGGATAAACAGGAACTTGCTCACTTGTCTGCTAAGATGCTAAGGAGGTAAGGTGTGGCAGTGGCTTGCCCCTTCTCCCTGATCTCTCAGCATTTTTCAATATCTGACTCCAGATTTTTATTACTTAGACCAATTAAGAACTCCATTTACACCCCTCCAGGATGATAATGGACTGAAACTGTAAGTGAACCACCCCAACTAAATGTTTTATTTTTTAAGAGTTGCCATGGTTGTGGTGTCTCTTCACAGCAATAGAAACCCTAACTAACACAAGGCTCATCTAGAAATAAGACAAGGTTCATCTAGAAATATTGAGACAATGTCTTCTTCTGAGATTACTTGCGTTGTTTTCATAGGTGAATTCCTTGAAGCTATGGGGTTATAGTCATTATTTTTCTGGCTGTTGGTCAAACTGTTCTTGGCTACTAGACACCACTTATACTCCTCATATTGTAATCCTTTCCAGTCTTTACTGTATCTTAGTTACTTTTCTATTGCTGTGCTAAGATAGCATGTCCAAGGTAACTTATAAAATATATACTGTATTGAGTCTTACAGCCGAGAGCCATCATGATGAAGTATGGCAGCACGCAGATAGACATGATACTAGAACTTATCTCTTGAGACATAATCCAAGGCAGAGAGAGAAAAAATAACTAGAAATAGCATGTTCCCAGTGACAAGCATCCTCCAACAAGATCACACCTCCTAATCTTTCCCAAACAGTTCCATCAACAGGGAACCAAGTATTCAAGCCTGTGGGAACCATTTTCATTCAAACCACCACACTATGCAAGAGAAAACAAATTTTTGTCCTTGTAATCTCTGACTTCTCTGGCTCTCTGGACCTTTTATTTTAAGGGATGCTATAATTAGACTGGGCTCAGCCAATCTTCTTGTTGTAGGGAGAGATCTTACTAGGCACCTGTGGCGCTGACCAAGCAAGTTTGGACGTGACCACAGGTGCGTATAGGGCGTGTAAAGTATAGGCCTGAGGAGGGGGAGCCCGGATCAGGTGGATCTCAGAGAGCAGTGGAGACTGGATGCTCAGAGTGCTGACCCTGGGTTATCAGTTTCTCATGTAAGTGATTTCTCCCCAGTAAAAATACCTACAATATCCCTATCCCATATATGGTAATCTTCATCCTATGTCTGGTATCTTGTCAAGGTCAAAATTATTTCAGACCCTTGTATGTCTTCAAAACCTGCAGGACAACATATAAAATTGTATTTGATTAAGTGGGAAAATTACTATGCTATAGTAATTTGGGGGACTCAATCTTAGAATCTTGCCCATCATAGTCTGCCCCAGCCCGTAGGGTCCATCAACGGGGACCCTAGGGGAGAGAGTGAGAATGGGGGAACAAGAGACTCAAGAGATGGAGACAAGACAGTATTCTGTTTGTTTTTTCTTCCATTTCCTGCCTTTTTTGGTTTGTTTTTTCTTCCATTTCTTGTATTTTTTGGTTTGTTTTTTTGTCCATTTATTTGAGGGATTTTCCTATACCCTCTTTTAGGGCCTCTATCATTTTCATGAAGGTAGTTTTAAGGCCATTCTTTTCTGCTTCATTTGCAATGGAATGTTGGAGTCTTGCTGGTGTGGAGTCTCTAGAATCTGGCGGTGTCATATTTGTTTTTCTGTTGCTGAGTGTTTTTTTTCTCTTTTTGGTTTTATGAGACAGGGTTTCTCTGTATTGTTTTGGAGGCTGTCGGTGCAGACTGGCCTTGAACTCACAGAGATCCACCTGCCTCTGCCTCCCGAGTGCTGGGATTAAAGGCGTGTGCCACCACCGCCTGGCTGCTGAGTGTGTTTTTGTATTGTCTCTTTCCCATCTCTTCTTCTAGTGGGTGCAGAAAGAGCCCCTTACTGGTCTGGTGGTTAGGGGCCCAGAGTTCCCTTTCGTTGGGTGCAAGCAAGTCCAATACTCTGGTAGTTCTCCTTTTCCTGGTCCTATTTCTGATCCCGTGGTTGGAGAAGAAGCCCAGGAATCTGGGGTGTGTAGTCTCCCACCTGGTCTCCTGGTCCCGTTGGTGGGAGAAAAGACCTGGGATCTGGGGTGCTTGGCTCCCCCTGGGGTGGGAGGCTCTGTGGCAGTCCCAGGCACTGGAAGGCAGGCCTGGATGCGGGGCCTTGTTTACCTGGACCCGCTGGTCCCCTGGCCTCCTTGGTGGAACAGAAGACCTGGGATTTGGGATGCTCTGTAGCAGTCCCCAGGCAGTCCCCAGGCACTGGGAGGCAGACCCGGATGCAGGACCTGGTTTAAGACAGTATTCTGATCAAGTCTCGTTTATTGAAAGTACCAACAGGGCTTAAGTAAGGCAGGTAGCAGAAGGGCAGGGGAGCAGAAGTTTTCCTTGGCAGGGTATATTCCAAGGACACAATTCTGCAGCTGGACGAGTCTGGAGTGCAGGCAGGTGGCAGAAGGGTGGGAGAGCCTGGACTTCAGGCCTTGAAAACTTGCTGTACAGGAAGATAAGCAGGCACAAAGAAACAGAAACTTAACTAAGTGTTAGTATCTAAGAACACAGTATGAATATTAAGATGGCTTCTATTATACTATCCTTATTTAGGGCCTTCCACAATAGTCTGCTTTCTGTTTCCTAAAATTCATGTACTTTCCTAATATAAATTACATTCAGATCTTCCCAAGACTCCCAATACTTTCAGCCAATTAATGGTATTAACTTAAAAGGCATTAAGTATTATCATCTAAACTAGATTTATATGATGACCTTGGGTCTAATTCATTAAGTAAAGCTCTTGAAGACTGTTCTTCCCATCTATGGATTGTAAAACAAAGGAAACAAATTCTACCTGCAAAACTCTCTATGTGTTAGACGATAGTTTTCAGCCAAAAATAAATGGGTGAAGTAGAAGATGAAAATACATAACTGGGTTAAAGTGTGTCTTTCTTGGTTATAAGGGCTGTGAATTGTCTTCTGTGGCTTTCAACTGTTTCTTGCATGAATTTACCTCTGGGTTCTTGTTTCTGTCCTCTGGACTTTAACCATTTGGGTCTCCCTTCTGAGTAATCCTCTATTTTTAAATAAAGGTTGCATGTGTTCCCAAAGCCTGATAAAAACAGATGTCTTTTCATTTTGCACTGTATCTCTTTCATTCTAAGCACACAGTATTTCTGTTGATATAATTTTGCTTCACAGGAGATAAGGTATTCTTATGAATACTTTGGAAACCTCTACTTTTTTGTCTCTAGTTGAGGTGAGTCAGTGTGATTGTTCTTGACTCCTAAAGGATATGTACATTCACTGTTACTGGTACCTCCTATCTTTAAGCTATCAAGGTTGCATGGAATCCTTGTGCTTTGAATCCCTTATTTCTCTGTCACTAGCCTCTGTATTCCTTAAATTTCACAGAGGCCATTTGATTTGATTGAGAGAATTTGAGTCTAAGTATTATTTTTAAGATTCTAATTAGTGGATATTTAATTTATGAAATGATTAGATTAATTGTACTTTCATACATGTATACCATATATTTGTTTATAGGTAGCCCTGTTATTCCTCCACTATTTTTCATTTCTTGAAAACTAACTTGGTGTCCATGCTAGGAACGAGTCACATCTAAGTTGAGTAGTTGGCCAAAGGGATTCTATTCCCAATCATATTGGTTGTCCTTCACAAACTAATGGTAAAGCCCTATTGCTGAAGACACCACACACCTCATTGAGCATGAAGTCAAGCTGGTACCTAACTACAGCCTTCACCATCACTGGCTAGTATTCATGGTGCTGGAAGATACTCTGAATGCTACCAGAGTAGAAAATAACCCTTAACCCATCTATGAACTCTCTGATCTACAATGATGATCTACCTGCAAGATACACTTTTGCAATTGTGCTACAAAAGTTGTGGAGCTAACTGTGGTGGTTACAATAGGAATGGCTCCCATAGACGCATGTTTTTGAATACTTCGCCAGTAGGGAGTGGCACTATTAGGAAGTGTGGTGTTGTTGGAGTAGGTGTGGCCATGTTTGAGGAACTGTGCCACTATGAGGGTGGGCTTGAGGTCCCAGATACTTAAGTTATGCCTAATGTGACATTCAATTCTGTTGCCTGCTGATCAATATATAGAACTCAGCTCCTTCTCCAAAACCATGTCTGCCTGCATGCTTTCTGCCATGACAATAATGAACCGAACCTCTGAAACTAACTATAAGCCAGCCCCAAACAAATGTTTTCTTTTATAAGAGTTTCCTTGGTCATAGTTTCTGGTCACAGTAATAGAAACCAACTAAGACAGTAACCAAGCATTCTCTGATTAAATGTAAGGCACACTCCATGGGATAGAATCCATACATTAAACAGCTTTGGCAGCCAGCAACCTGAGACTGGATTCAATATGGGCCTAGGGTAAAACCAAATACTATTGTTTTGCTAAAGGAGCATAGCAATAAAATGACTCCTAATGACATTCTGCTATACCCATAGATCATCCAAAAAATCTTCAGAGAAAGTTTCATTTGTAGTAGATTGAAACTAACACAGAGACCCACAACAATGTGAAGAGAGCGAGAGGTTTTGGAGGACTCAGTCCTAAGTAGTATGTCTTCATAAAACCCATCCTCTTGGGGTTCAGGAAGCTATGCAAAAGAGAAAGCAGAAAGACTATAAGAGCCAGAGGGGATAGGTGACTCTCAGGAAACACTGTCTTCCAAACACAAAATGGCAGATGCACACATGAACTTACGGAGACTGTGGCAACATGCACAAGGCCTGTACAGGTTCAAGCCTGATTCATCCCCAGCACAGAGGGAAAGCGGACAACAGGTTAGAGGGTCCCACCTCTAACCAAGAAGCTATCTGCAATTGACATGCACTTACAAAGAAAAATTAGTTTTTTACTATGGATTTTCATTTGGTATATTAACAACACTAAATGATAATAGCCATGCTCAAAGGTAGATGATAAATACAAAGCAAACTCAATAGTATTTTTGTGGACTATTTGTCTCATATTGTTTTGGAAGATACTTTTTTTCATCTTACTAGTCTTCTGCTTGTATATTATGGTTACTTATTTTGTATTTTTGTAGACTTTTATGTGTATATGTACATGCTTGTATTTATGTTTTTCTTTTAATTTCTGTTTATTTGGGTTTGTCTGTTTGCCTGTTTGTTTTCTAAAGACAGAGAGAAATAAAGGGTATAGTGTTGGGTGGGAGCCGACGTGAGGAGGATCTGGAAGGAGTTGGTGGAAGGGAAAGCATGATCAAAATATATTGCATGGGAAAAAACTTTTTTCAAGTAAAAAAAAGAAAATTACCTTGGTATGATTGAGTGTTTTGAATTTTACATTGTTTTTGGTGACTTATTGATGTTTGTGTCAAAACATTCATTTTTTACCCTATGTTATACTCTGAAAAAAAGTTGTAATTGTGGTGTGTTTTACCATTTAGGCAGGATGCAATTTTCACAAATTGATATCACTTCCTCAATGACTCTTTCTTGCTATATTTGCAAATAATCAGCAAGAAATCAGGATATCTTATCAGAGCTTTGTGTGGGGTTTGGCTCAGTTAAGTAATACAATTTATCATGAGTTATGCTTCCTACATAACTTAAGAGACTTTTTCTAGCCTGTGTGTCATTTAGGTATCTATGTTCTTCCAGTTTCAAGGAAAATGTTTCTTACATCCTGTTGGGGAAGTCTTATGTCAATAAAGCACTGTCTGGCCTATAGGGAATCTAGATGGGAGGGACTAGGAGTCCAGGAGAACTCTGGGAAGGAGAAACACAAGAGAGTTCGAGATGTGACGCCATGGGGTAGGAAGCCTGGAAACTTCTCCAGTAAGAGACATACTTAGATTAACAATTATGGGGTAATTACTTAAGTCAGAGCTAGCCAGTAAGAAACAAGCAAAGGCCAACAGCTTCATAATTATTATAGCCTCCTGTGTGTTTATTTGGGACTGATGCGGATCTAGAACCAGGCTGGCGGGAAGGCATTCTCTCAAGGAAAAGGTTTCCCATAACAACATCTTGCTTGTCTCTCACAAGCAGGAGCTTTGCAGTGCATTTTTTTACTTAGGATCTCCTTATATAGCCTTGCCTGGCCTCAGTTTGCTACATAGACCCAGCTAACCCCAAATTTCTGACAATAATCCTGCCACTGCCTTTCAAATACTGAGATTGTCATGTGTTATCCAAGTGGGGAAGGAAAAATGCTTCATTTGTAGTAGATAATGAGAATGATGCTCCTCAAATTTCTCTCTCTCTCTCTCTCTCTCTCTCTCTCTCTCTCTCTCTCTCTCTCTCTTTGGTTTTTCGAGACAGGGTTTCTCTGTGGCTTTGGAGGCTGTCCTAGAACTTGCTCTGGTAGACCAGGCTGGTCTAGAACTCACAGGGGTCTGCCAGCCTCTGCCTCCCGAGTGCTGGGATTGAAGGTGTGCGCCACCGATGCCCGGCTCCTCAAATTTCTGTTATCTTTATTTTCTAGTCATAAATATTTGATTGTGAGTAAGACAGACAACACTCGATAGTCTGTCCATTTATTTTTAGGCAAGTTCTACTACTTGTGGTAGTAGCACTTACTTTGTCTCAGATTTTAAGGCCTACAACTGGACGTATATTACTTTGGGATCCTGTTATTCACAAATAAAATCAGGTAGTCCAATTTCATTGTAGAATTAATCACCATCACCTCCAGTCCACAGAGGCCCACAGAAATCTTCACATATTCTAGCGACCTTCTCACCAACTCAGGTTTTAATACCTTAGGGGTATATCAACAAAAATGTCCCTTTCCCATAGTCAGGGTTTTATTTTTTCCTACTACTGTCCTCACTTTATTGAAAAAGCCAGAGAAGGTTGCAGCGTTTAATTGGCAGTGAAATCACAATACTATAATGTAATAAGCTACCCTGGAACCATCCTTGTGTTGCACGTGTTCTTAGCTTTCTATGGCTTCTTCTCTGTGCATATTCTTTAGTATTCAGATGAGCACACTTGCTCTTTCGTGTTTTTGATAACTTTGTCTCACTGCTTAAATGACATAGTCACTTGATTTCACAAATGTTTTCATCCACCTACTTCATTGTACACCACTAGTGTCGGTTATATTAATAATTGTGGTATGTCCACTGACTTCTCCTAACATTCTGATCTTCAAGGAAGCTTATTTTTTCCTTAAAAGGTAAGCAACACATTTCTTGAGTAGTTAAACTTTGAACATAACGTGACTTTTCACCCACAAGTACATGATTTGGAGTCTGAGTACCTCTTATGGAGAAGTCAGAGCTGCTGAGCATTTAAAAAGTGGTGGTTAGTAGGCAGTCATTAGGTGAGGGGGAATACACTTTGAAAAGATTCAATAGTTCATGTGGGAGAGGGTTATTGGCAGTTCTTGGAGAGGATTCTATAAGAACCTAAGTCTGGCCCCATCAAGCTGTCTCTAGTTTCCTGTTTGACTTATGTTCACTTGTTCCTCCACACAATCCTACCACTGCCATTCATCCACACAACAGGGATAGCTGTGCCAATGAAGACATCACGCTTCTGGAAGTTAACAATGAGCTACTTTATTTTTTAATTTCTATATCTTGGGTTAGTATTGTAGTGATAAAATCTGTCTAATAACTATATCGAGTATCTGTGATATCTATTAGTGTAGCCAAGAAGTGCACAGAAAAAAATCAGGGACCTAATCCTAGCCAATGTGGCTCTGTCTTTTAGCAGTTATTTAGCTGCTCTACTTCCCAGAATGATACCAGCAAAGTCCCTAACAAGGCCAAGGACCAACGTATACAGAAACACAACTTTCCCAGAGTTTCTCCCTGTCTTACAATGTTTAAAGCTATAGTCATCTCTATGGAACCCAGATTTACACAAATTCTATTGTAGACCCAGAAGCATGTGAACTGGAAGCTTTGTAGGTTTAGAGTATATTAGTAATATACCCCCTGCTATGGGAGATAGTTGATAGCTGTCTGTCCAAGGGAACTTTCCCAAATAAGGAAGGATTTAAAAGGAGAAAAAGAATAAGTCACAAGATAGTATATGCATAATGATTGAAGGCTATGACATGCTAAATAAGACAGTGTTCTGTATTCATGCTGTTATCCCCAACATTGCTTTTCTGACTGAAAGAGTGGTATAAGTAATGGGATCTTACCATACTGTTTTGTGCTTTTTCTAATACTTTCTTTAGCATTCTTTTACCTTCTAAGCCCCAGAATCAGGCCACATTCAAATGGAATAGGTAGCAATAAACCTCTAGACTGCATCCCGCACACCCACTGTAAAAACTGGTTTAAAATACAAATGATATGATGCAGGTGTCTGCCATGTTTAGAAAAATATCTGGAAGATACGTAAGTACACCTAAAGGTTTAAGAGTCAGACACAGGCAAAATATTTTCATTGGATAAAACCTAAAAAAATCACTGAATTTCCCCAGTAGCCTCTGCCAATAAATATAAAAAATCTATAGCTATTTAGGACATCCATAGTAGTTGTCAATTTTATACCCCACTCTGTTCAGATTGCCTGTCCCTTATATAGCTTTGTGGAGGTGGGCCATGGAACTGGACAAGCATATTGAAGAGCATTCTAACATAACTAAGATCTTTATGAGGCAGGTCAAGAGCTGTGTGCTCCAGTCTACCAGTACCTGTTCATTTTAGCAATTAGTAGGATCTCTGACAGCTATGGGCTGCAGCAACAACAACCTGAACAGACACTAAGGAAATAGAAGCTTAGAGCAACAATTGCTAGCCATATTTAAATCCCTGAACTTGGAGCAGGTAAAACCCATCTCTGTTCAGCAATAATATTGATAGAATAGCCAGTAAAGGGATGAACTGAAGACCTTCTAACTAAATCCCTTTATGGAAAGGCATAAACTCAGACCCGTCAAAGGTAACACAAGTGCTTAAAACAAGAGATAAGTAGATTGAAATGGCGACACTTTGCAGGGGTTGAAGAAATATTTACCAAGGTCATAAGCTGTTAAATAGGGGATGGGCAAACTACATCCCTGTCATTTGTTGCCTACAGAGGCAACTGAGGTGACACCCTCAAAAACACTTTATAAAGCAGTGGTTCTCAAATTCCTGATGCTTCGACCCCTTAATACAGTTTGTCCCATTGTGGTGACCTCTAACCATAAAATTATTTCATTGCTATTTCATAATTGTAAATTTGACACTGTTATGAATTGCAATGTAAACATCAGATATTCAGTATACCTGATATGTGACCTTTCTGAAGGGGTTATTTGGTCCCTCCCCCAAGTGTGTCCCGACCCACAGGTTGAGAACCACTGATATAAATTATTGTCACTTTAGTTAGTTTTATAGCTGAACTGAGTGATGTGTCTCTTACTGAAGAGATCATATGCTTTGGTTGCAGAAGATGGGGAAATTAATCTGAGACTGAATTGGAAGTTCCCACCATTGTGGCCAGGATTTTCAATGCCAAAAGTCACTGGATACCTGATTTCTTGGGGTAAATTGTTACAGGCCCTGCTCATCTATGAAACTGTTTGTGGCATTTAGGGTACACCCTGTGGAATGTGTCCCCAATGCAACAGTTATAGAATTAGTATGGGTGCTATAAACCACACTGTGATTTGGATCTTACACCTGCTCCACAGGAGATCCAGGTTTGATACTGTATATAAAGCGCAAAGAACTTGTGGCTAGGGAAGACATTTATAGGTCCTGAAGGCCTTATTTATGCTTCTCCAGTGTTGTAAGCTGTGTGTGATATCGTGGGGGTGGACAGTAGACGCAAACTTTGCCTATGTCCCTGTCCATGATGCCACTGCCCACTGACCTTCAGGAATTCTAGGTAGGTCACTCCTCCTATTCATGTGTCACTGCACTCTGGGAAAAACTGAGACAGAGAACGGCAGACAGGGCACAGGGACAAGAGTTGAGCTCTCAGTGAAACTTTGTGTCTGCCCTTAATCTAGGCCCTGACCACATAACTGTTTCCTTTGCTTCCTACCCCAGTCCCATGGGCCCCAGTCTGCATTTTTTTTCTCTTTTACTTAAAAATTGGTGAGATTTTTTGATTGAGAATTTCATGCATGAATACTGTGTTTCCATCATTTCTACCCTTGTTCTCCCTCCTCCATCTCCTACTGTAACCCCTTCCCTCTCAATTTCATGGGCTCTTCTTTATATCCTTTTTGCATACATCAGTTCCAATTTGTGCTGACCATGTATCCTTGGATGTGTTGCCTTCCAGAGGAGTATGATAGATTCACCAGGGGCCACACCCTTAACAAACTGACTTTCTCTCTCCTGGCAGCTATCAATTGCCGATAGTTTCTTGGCTAAGGGTGGGGCTTTGCTCCCACCTTTTCACTTCATGCCAGGATTTGGTCTGGATTGAGGTTTCAGGTCTTAGGTGTGCCATCACAACCACTGTGAGTTCACATGTGCTGTCGTCTTGTCCTGTCTAGAAGACACAATGTCCTTGTATTTCCACCCTCTCTGACACTTCCACTACTCCTCTTCCACAATGATCCCTGAGTTTTGGGAGGAAGGCATATGCTACCGATGTACCAGCTTAGGCTGAACATTCTGAAGTCACTTATTTTCTGCACCTTGATTGGTTATACTTACAGCAGTAGATATTCATTGACTTTTTGCAAGGTTTTTAGTGTTATTTATACCTCCCCCAATTCCCTTCTCTATTTTGCTCCCAATCCCACCCCAATATAACCTTTCCTGTTCTACTATTCCCCTTCAAGTCTTCATACCACCAAATTCTATCTCCACTCCCTGAAAGTGTTCCAATCCATTTCCCCTTACTAATTTATTGACCTCTACAGGTAAGCCAAACAAAGCACACATATCTGAAGACAAGCAATATGTGTCTTTCTATGTTTTGGCTACCCTACTCAGAATGATTGCATTCGGTTCTATTCATTTATTTGCAAACTTCAGAATTTCAATTTTCTTAATAGCGGAACAACATTCCATTTTGCAAATTTACCACATTTTTATTATCAGTTCATCAGTTGGTGGTCATCTAGGTTGTTTCCAATTTCTGGCTATTGTGAATAGAACAACAATGAACATGGATGAGTAGGCATCCTTTTGGTATATGCCTAAGAATCATATCGCTGGATCTTAAAGTAGATTCTAGATTTCTGAAGAATGACCACACATTTTTCTATAGTGGCTGCACCAGTTTGTACTCCCACCAGCAATGAATAAGTGTTCTCCTTTTCTACATCCATGCCAACATTTGTTGTCTGTTTGTTTGCTTAATCTTAGCCATTCTGATTGGGGTAAGATAAAATCTCAAAGCAGCTTTAATCTGAATTTTCCTGTTGCTAGATTCAGCCCCATCCACCTGCGTTGCTGGCCTGGAGTCCCAGGCAGGTACATGCAGTGGTCACTGAACTGAAGAAATCTGAGACAGGCTTACCCTTCTTTGGGCTCGCAGAAACACATTTGCCATTTGTGACTTTCTGGTGACTAAGTGGAGCTTGTCTTGTTCTTGTGGTGAGAATCTGTCTGAATAGCCATTTTCTAGTTTCATCTCTGCCACCATAAAAAAAATCCTGTGATCAAAAGCAACCTAGAGGAGGAAAGGGTATTTTTCAGGCAACAGTCCAATATTGTGGTTAAGGTAAGGCAGTAACTTAAAGCATCACACCCAGAGTGGAGATCATTTATTAGTTTGCTCTCTTAATATTTAGCTTGCTTTCCCTACTTTTCTACAGCCCAGGCCCCTGCCTGTGAAATAGTGCCACACACAAATGATTGAATCTTCCTACACCATTTCACAAACAAAACAATCCCCATGGGACAACCTGATCTAAACAATTTCTCTATTGATACTCTCCTTCCATGTGATTCTTGGGAAGAATTGTTCCTGATTTGGTTTTGAGAGGTCCATGGGAGCACTATGTCATCAAAGAGTTTGCTGCCAAAACCCTGCCCAACTGCCTCAAATCCCTCTACCACAGTGAGACCAAGAAGTTGTAGATGTGATGGGTTAGGGCGTTGAGCTCCTCAAAAGGAGGAAGAGAAGGCATCCTACCCACGGATGTTTTATGGGTTACACCTTATATTATTCTGTGAGAATCCTTCTTAGATACCCATTATAACTGGAGATGACATTCTAATCAGAGTGTATGAAGCAATCATTCTTCAAAACCAGTCCTGTCTTGCTACAAAGTGTGACAATAATACCACCTGACAGGAATCTGAGCTGCCATTTGGAGTGAGGGTACTTCAAGGTTCTTGATTCTCAGTCTCTTAGCTCCTTGCTTCGCATGGACTTTTTTTCCCAGGTGAGCTCATTCATTTTCCACTAAATGCCAATGACTAACACATTAATCTGCATCCCCATACTTTTCTCCTACCTGCCTTGACCCTCATCTATTGAGCGTCACTACATGAGTGATCCTTTCATACCTAAAAGAGTTAACCTGTAAGTTTGAAGAAACGTAAATGATCACACTCAAGTCTTCAGTAATATATATTGAAAAATACAACATAAGAAAAACTTCTCATGTGTACTAAAGTAGGCTGGTAGGGAAATATTCACTATATTATTGCATGAAATAGAGGACAAAATTCTCCAAATCACATTAATTCAAAATAAAGATGTGTCTGAAGATGACAAAAGCATTTATGCATCTCTGGGAAAACCTTCTAGTGCTACTTTGCATGGAAACTGGGTACACTTAAAATATGAACTGTGACAGAAAATATTTATTTGCCATGTATTTTTGCAGAGCTCGAATTGAAATGTGGCATCTTCTACATGCTAGGTAAACAGCCAACCATTTAGTGACAGTCTCAGCCCAGATCACATTTTTAAATCATTTCTTTTATTTTCTGAGAGTATAATATAATTACATCATTTCCTCCCTCCCTTTCCTCACTCCAAACCTTCCCATATACACTTCATTGATTTCTTTCAAATTCATGGCCTCATTTTTGGTCAGCCCTGAAAACATATACATACAAGTAACATTATGCAAACTGAGTAGGTTGTACGTATATAATTAGAAGAAACAGAGAGACAGATTAATTCTCTTGTGGAAAAATGATCAGTAGTCTGTGAAGACTTCCATTAATGAATAGCAGGAAGTATGGAAGCATGCAGGCAGACATGTGCTGGAGAAGGAGCTGAGAATTGTACATCCAGATCCTCAGGCAGCAAGAAAAGAGAGTGACACTGGGCCTGGCTTGAGGTTTTGAAACCTCAAAGCCTATCCCCCCGTGACACACTTCCTTCAACAAGGCTATATCTACTCCAACAAGTTCACACCTCCAATAATGCCACCTCCTTATCAGTCTATGTGGTCCATTTTCATTCAAACCACCACACACCCAAAGGGAATGGTCAGAAGGACAGCCGATAAGTTCTGCACAGTGGGGCAACAAGATGGTCACGCATAAATAATCCATGCCTTGAATGACTGAAACCTTGAGCCTTGGATAAATGATAACTTGCATACATATATCCTATTTCTAACTCTTAACAGTATTTACGTCTATAGTTCTGTACAAAACAACTACTTAATCATATAATTTCTGAGAGGGAAAATGTTAATAAGGCCTTAAAAAGAGTGAAATCCATTTTTGCATTAAATTAAATCTCGTTATTGAAAAAAACCTCCTTTAACTGGCAGTAACTTGTTCATAAAATATAGTGGCTCCTCGGGAGGCAGAGGCAGGTGGATCTCTGTGAGTTCGAGGTCAGCCTGGTCTACAAGAGCTAGTTCCAGGACAGCCTCCAAAATAATACAGAGAAACCTTGCCTCAAAAAACCAAATGCATATATATATATATACATATATATATATATATATATATATGGGCTCTTTGTAGGCATGGGGTTTGTAAGTATGTTGTTCCCACACTCTCTAAGATCTCTGTGCCTTAAAAATGGAGACTTACTTGGTGGGATAAGAGATAAAAATGAGAGACTCTAGAAAACTCTCTAAGAACTGATCCTTCTAAACATACAGGCATGCTTAATAAAGCACTCTGTTTGATCCTGTCATGTCTTTTCTTCCGTGCAGTAAACAGTGTTGACTTTGGCTTAAACAAAGCCAAGGGAACCCCAGGCTAGGGTTTCATTATGTTTTGGTAAGTTTGTTCAGGAGGAGAAATATCAGAATATCAGGACTGAGGAAAGATTGACAAGCTGGATGTGGAGCAGAAGAGGAGGCATTGTAGCTCAGAAGGAATGACAAAACGAGCGAATTTTAGTATGAGACTTTCCTTAACTCCAAATAGCATGACTTTGCGCCTGTATGGTACCTGTGATTTCACATCAACTAACTATGCTGCTTCCTCCAATTCCTTGGAAAGAAATACTAAATTTCTATTAACAATCTGCACAGAGAGTGGATCAAGCACATGAAGGGAGCATCAGGAGTCCCTTAGCACAGACGCAGCCTTAGTCTCATGGGTTCATGCCAAAGTACAGATCTCAATCCAAAAGTAAGGGACACTCTATAGAATGGAAATGGGAAGCAAAGAAATAGAGGCACAAAGTGCTTAAGCTTGCGGTGGAATGAGGTGTCTATGAGAAAGATGTAAAGAAGAAAAGCAGGTTGGGAGAGAACAAAGAAGACATTCAGAGCAAACGGTATCTTATGGGGAGTGGACAAGTCATGGCTTGGAGGCAACGATAGAGAAAGTACAGAATGGCAGCCTGGGCTATGCCAGAAATAGTGGCAGTGGGATATTACACCCTCCCCTTCTGAAAGAAAAACTCATTGGTGCTCTCAGAATAGCCCCGGTTCCTGTGTTTGAGGGTGTGAGGAGAGCTTTCTGGGCTTTTGCTTCTTGGCCATGTGATTTCAGTTCCAGAAAACACCAAGGGAATAGCTGAGAGAGAGGGTATCAAAGGGTAGCTTAGCATACAAAGGGAGTCAGATGCATGGTGCAGCATGGATATGAGCAGACACATAGACAGGATTAACTTTTTGTGGAGACATAAGAGAACAAAAACAAAAGGCTTGGCAGTTTCTAAATCAAGCTCTGGAATAAAGACACATCCGTGCTGATGCAGTTACAGAAACGAAGAAGGAAGCCAAATGGCATTTGCCATTTGTGGCAGTCAGTTGTCTGTCGTATTTGCTTGGGGTTCACAATGGGATTTTAATATCATGTTGCTTTTGGTCTTTACCATGGGCTAAAAGGCTGAGAGGGAGACATGGCAGATGTCATTAAAAATAACTTCACTAAGTTGGAAACCAAGAAAAATAAAATCAAATAACAACATAATTCCCCCTTTCGTCTTTAATGGCAAAGACATTCTTTCCTTCTCAGTGCAATACATAATGTTGAGTCTGTGAGAGAAAAACAATTTTCATTGTTGCTAAGAAAATTATAAACAATGATATTTTCTGGGCAATAGATACCAAAGGCTATGAATCTTGCATAAATTGTGATACAGCAATCTGTTTCCTGAGTAAATAAAAATAGATGCCAATAAAGATGGAATTAAAACTTTATAATGGAAATAAAAATGTCTTAAAGAATACTGATACTTAAACAATTATAAATTTTTCTGTATTGCTCTGCAACTTTTGACAATAATGACAAAGAATTATGTTTAATTGCATGAAAGAAGCTAACAAAGCACTTAGAACTTTGTACATGGATGACACTGGTTTTGTAATCATTATGTAGAAAAACAAAAACAAACATCTGTTGAAATATTACAGTGATTTCACATGATAGGATTATGCTTCATTTTCACATTTTTTATGATACCTATTCTTATTTTTCAGATTTCTAATGTGAAATTAGAACCTTACTTCGTTAGTATATAAACATTATACAAAATAACTATTTTCATTACAACAGGAATATCTGTTACATTAAGATAATCTAGAATGTGATAAATGATAATGTGTGCAAACCAATTCACCAGATAGAATAAGAAAAAATGTCATTTTTCCCATTTCACATGAAGAGCTGCCAGAAACTCAGCCTCCTTGGGAAGAAACTTGTGGTTTCTTTTTTATGTAAGAAAATGAGGTCAAAAGCAGTTAATGCCTTGTTTGATAAAACTAATGCTAGTTAACAACACTGTGGAGTCAGATGATGAGGCCTTCTTTACACCAAGAATGAGCATCTAGAGAGGGGGAGTATGAGTGAACTCTGTTAGACGGCAGGATTCAGAAAGCATAGATTGCAGAGCTGGTTCAGTGTGTAGAGTGCTTGTGGCGGAAGCACATGGGCCTGGGGCCAGATGCCCAGAAAGCACACAAAAGCTGAACATAGCAGTGTGTGCCTGCATCCCCAGCACTGAAAGACAGAGATGATTGGATCCTGTGACCCACTTGCCAGGTGGTCCAGCAAAAATGGAGAGCTGTAGATTCAGGAAGAGACCTTGTCTCAAAAAATAAGGTGAAGAAGTGATCAGAGAAGACATCCCAGTGTCAACCTCTAGCATCCGCACGGGAGATACACACACACACACACACACACACACACACACACACACACACACACACACACACACACACGAGTGCGTGCATGAACACATGCACACCTAAATAAAAAGTAGTCCCCTGAAACTTGCCCTGGATTTCCAGACAGGAACATGCAGGTAGAGACCTTACCCTCTAGAGTTGCCTAGCTGCCAATTCAGCAAAGGTAAATAGCTACTTGGAGGGCTTGGAGACTCATACTTTTTAATCCTAGCACACAGCAGGGCAGAGGCAGGTGACCTTTTTGAGTTCATGAGGCCAGCTTGCTGTATATAGAACATTCCAGGCAAACAAGGGTGACATAATGAGGCCTTGTCTCCAAAACAAAACTAAGCTTCTTACCACTGTTGCTCCAATCAAATGTCAGGTTGAAGAAATTTTCCCTTATTTTGTGCTTACTCCAGTATTCCTGCCTCTGTTTCCATGAGATGCAAAGAATCTGAGCGATCCCAGTTAGATTTCATTGCATTTTCTTAGCCTGTTTTGATTTTTGTTTTCTCTTTGACTTCTGTCCTTTCTCCTGCCCTCTGTACCCCCTCACGTGGATATTCTCACTCTTCTCTTTCTCTCCCTCTTCCTCCCCCCCCCTTGCTCATTTTCCATCTCCCTCTCTCCTATGCTCTGTAGATAACCTTGTACTTAGAGTCGATTCTAACTTTTCCGGGACTGCTTTAAGCATTTAGTTCCAATTTTCTGCAGTTGCTCTCATTCTTCAGTGGGTGCAGAATATTCCCTAGTAGAGGCTGAGCCCTGCAAAAGAGACTTTGGACTCCTACTTTCCTCTCCACTGTGTAAAGATTCACTTCTTTGCTACTGAAGCTATTGCTTATTTGCCATCATCCATCCCATAGGATAACTGCTCTCCAGATACTTCTTGCTACTTCCCTAGAGACTGAAATGTCTGATGAGTGTCTGGACCTGCCATATCCTGAATCATTTCACTGTTTTATGGAATCCAAACTATGACACTAAGTCATAGAGTTCTGTTCTCTAAAAGCCTCACAGTCAATACCATCATCCTCCCAGCAAAGACTTTATCCATGGGAGCTGGGAAATGGCAAGGCCAACAAAGGAAGCTAACTCTACCACATCTTTACTTGAAGAGAGCCATCTATCTGAATAGTAACAACGATGTTTTGCTGTTTTATGACAAAATAAACATTTATTACATTAAGTCAATGAGAAATTAGCTTTGTATTAACTTATTTTGACAGAGACAGCAGGACACATTTTGCTTCCTCATTGTTGGCAGTTTTAAAACCTAAAAAACACCTATTATTTTCTTACAATGAGAATTCAGGATCATAAACAAAGATAGGGACAATCTCGCCAGTACACCTTGGGTTCTAAGTTTTAAGAGCAGAGATTCACCACTTTCTTCCAGAAATAAAATGTGAAAAACTCTGCTTCTTTCAAAAGATCGTAATGTTATTTCACGTAACACCTCCGAATAAGTCTTAGGCTAGTTTGGCTATGCGAGGAATACAGGCTTTAAAAATTCCCCTTTTAAACTGAGCAGTAGATTGTGTTAGGAAACAAGGCATAGCATTTGTCTAATGGTTGCTCCTGCACTGCTCAGCATGTTAATATCTTCATCATAAAATTCTAGACTCATGCTGCAGTCACGACTGGAAGAATCCTCACATTCTGTGTTATCCAGCTCCATCACAACAGGATTCCAGCCACCTGAAGCCTCCAATCGAAATGCCACTAAGAATTATTAGTATTCCTTTGCCACACATTGGTCCATCCTTTCACTTGTCAACTAGTATATAAAACTATACTAGAGAACACAAAATTGGATAGTAGAGAGGTGGGGGTGGGTCTGGGAGGATTTAAGAGGGGGTTGAGAACGCAACACAATACAAAGCAATTGTTTTAATTTAAACCAAAAAAACTCCATTATGCTCATAACCGATATTTTTCTGCAGGATGCATCTCAACAACTTTGAAGAAATAAGAGAGTCAAAAGGGAAACTCACATGTGAGCACATTTAAATCAGGGATGAGATGAGAGATGACTCCTTCACATTAATTTGGAAACTTGTCACAGTTTCAAAGAAATGAGATTTTAAAAAATCCTCTCAGATTCCTCATCCCCAATCAATCATACAATCACATATATGATTGTGACATTTCTGCCCCCGCCCCCTGTCTCTGTTTATCTCTTTCTCAGACAAATCAAACACACATCTCTCCATTCTCTGTTAAGAATCTGAACTTCACAGGAAATCTCTCTGTCTCTGTCTGTCTATATCACTCTATCTCCCTATCTCTGTCTCTTTAACACAAAACAACAAAAACAGATTTCTGCAATCTTTGTTAAGATTCTGAACTTCTGGGGTTGGGGTGATGGCTCAGAGGTTAAGAGCACTGGATGCTCATCCAGAAGTCCTGAGTTCAGTTCCCACCAACCACATGGTGTCTCTAAACCATCTGTAATAAGATCTGGTGCCTACTTCTAGCCTACAGGTATACATTCAGGCAGACTGCTGTGTGCACAATAAATAAATCAGTCTTTAAAAAGATTCCAAACTTCCTAAGGACTCTTCACTACACTAGGACTTCTGTCCCCAAATTACAATGGGTGTTCTCCCACCAAGGTCACAGTTTTTTTTTTATTTTTCTCTAACTGTGTACAAATTTACCAACATACTGATAATTACTTTAATTACCTTTAATGCACATTCTTTTGTCAATTCATTCTGCCACTCAAAAACAAATTATCAACATTTTCCCGCAGTCCAGAACACAGTACTTGATAAAAATTCAAGGTCTTTCATTTGCTGACTGTGTAGTTAAGAGTACAATCCTTATTGTCTCCATCCCTCACATTTTTATCTGTAAAATGAGAGTGGGTAGGACAGTAGCCTCACAGTGGCGTTATGGGCACAGAGAGAGAGTGTAAAAAGGACTGCCACACATTTCATTACAGTCATTTTGCCTGCTCTTCTGGATCTTGGTTAGGATTCACTAGATTGCACTCCCAATGTGTAGACTGATGCTAATGACTATTCAATCAATTTTACTTCTCAGTTTTATTGATATGGAAATGATAATCGGAAAGGAATAGATTTAAATGAAATAGAGAATTGACTTGATGTCTGTGTATGTAGTGAAATGATTGCCTCAGCAGAGCTAATGACCACATCCATCAAACCAAATAGTTACCTTTTGTGACAGGAATACAGATCTAGTCTCTTGGCAAATTCCAAGTATAATGTGCATTACTCTTAAGTACTGTCCCAATCCAGTACCAAATATCTGAGCCACAGAACCCAATCACTTTATTCCTGAATACTTCTAACCTTTAAGACGTAGGACTCCATTCCCTTCACTCTTATCTCTGGTAACCCACACCTGTGCTCTGGTTTGCATAACTCAACTTTTCCAGTTCTGCATGCATGCTGTCGTGGACTTGACTTTATTTATTTGTTTTTGTGGTAGTAGAATTGTGATATGAAGGAAGTGGTTTGAACACTCACTTCTCTAATGATGAGTGACACTGTGTATGTTTTAATGTTTATTGGCCATTTGTGTGTCTCAGAGAAATGTGAAGCAGAGTCCTTCATCTGATTTCAAAACCCAGGTTGCTGGTCTGAGCCAACTGTGATCACAGCAGGGAGAGGGCAGGTTCAGTTGGTGTCACCCACCACCCCATCATCCATCACACTTGTTGTACACAGTTTCCCACTAGGATGTCTGATTGCATGAAACCCTGCAGCCCCTCTCCACATTCAAGCCTATGAACACAATGGCTGGTACCTTCTGGAGATTAACTCTGTTCGATATATTATTTACAGAGGTTTCTCCCATCTTGTGTTTTATCGTTTTCTCTCTTGGGATTCTCATTGGAAGCACTAAGTATACTAACACATTCTGAGTGCAACGTATGATTTGGTACAGTCGAAATTATGGAGTAGAGCTGCCTCTGACTGGATGAAAGCAGAAGGACCAGTCCTGCCCCTTGCTCCTTGCTGCATAGGGTGAGCTAGCCTGGGCAATGCCAGAGTGCTCGCCAAGGTGGAGAGGATAGTGCAGAGATGGCGGGCTGACCAACCCCAGGCCCAGAACCAGGGCAATGAGTTGGCCCACCCCAACATCCACCCCATCTATGATCTGCTGGAGCACGTGAAGGGGTCAGTCCTGCAGACCCAAAGCTGCAGGGCCTCCACGACACAGGGCAACAACAGGATGTCCAGGAGTCTCAGTGAGGGCTCAGCTTCCACAGCGTAGCAGAACCCTGAGGCCTCAAACCAGACCAATGACTCTTTGCAAATAAAGATACATGGACTAACGAGTACTGTGTGTGTCGCACTGCAGGTTCCACCACAAGACTTTCTTCAGCTTTCCCCCATCTTTTGTCCTTTTATCTTAAATTTTATTTTTTTCAACCCACAAAGAATAAATAAAATGTCCATTAAATACTGCAGTTTAACTGTATAGAAACACTGAATTGTGTCAACGCCAGGGAGAAACATTTGCAAGGAAATGCTAAAAACTGGATTATTACTATTATCTGTGAGATGCACTTACTAACGTTGAGGGTAGTGATTTCATTGAACAGTTCATACAACATATTTTTAATCTGTCAAAGCACTACACTGGTGGGTTACTGGTGCATCATGGGAATAGCAAATGGAAAAGAGTATCTTCAGTCGAAATTCTTCGCTGCAGTTCTAAGAGTGGAAAACAGTGTGGGCAAGAGGGAAGGTGTTGTCTGTGGACTACAGTACTGTATCAGGAGAGTGCGCACCATTCTGAGCAAGACTCACCCTTGACTCACGAGGAAAGCACTGGTCCACCGAGAAGATGATTTCCCACTACAACATGATTGTCTCTAGTTTTTAAACCTTTGCAGTTAAAACAATAGTAATTTCATAAAATAAAAATTACAGAATATAATTATGAGCCGATTGACACAAATACTTTGGATATACGGATCTTGGTGAATGGCATTCACTGTTTTCAGTTTCATGGAGTAACAGAATGGATGAAAGTGATATTGTGTCAGTCTGAGTGTACATAACCACCTGTGGGGAGGGTGTGATCGTGTCTCCTCTCGCTTTATACAGTCCCCCGGGCAGCTTTTCCCTCACTACAGAGTGCCCGGGCTTACCGGTGTAAGGTAGACATCCTAGACATGGATGAACAGAGAGCGATCAATCTACTGGTTAAAACATTCATAAAGCTCAGACTGATACCACCCCTTCAGTTCCTAGGGATGTCTCACTCTCCAAACCAAAGCCAGCAGCTCAGACCCTCTCAGAGGGAAAATCCTGACTCTGGCCACCAGGAGGCACCAGAGCTGCTTCCTTTTCAGCGGTTCCCAGTTAAATCTCTTAAATGTTCCCTGTAGCAGGGTTCTGTGTGGCAAATCTCCAGGCAGATTAAGGCAGTTATGTTTGGTGTTGACCCCGAGGCTGCATTCAGTTCAGTGGTTCATCTTCTTCCTCTGCACACCATAGAGATTTCTTTCCGGAAGTACAGTGTGGGGTCGCCAACATCCCATCCCTTCACAGGCTTCCCCAAACTTGTCCAGGCGCTTGAGTCCCTTCATCTCCTGTGCGCTCTACACACAGCTTCCAGGTCCTGAGCCAGCGTCTCCAGCTGCTTCCACTCACCCCCGACTTCCTTGACACAGGCTGGTGATTCCCAGTGAACTCCAGAAGTGCCCGGCATTCTGTAATACGGACACTCAGAGTGTATGTCTCTAGCATATGCTCTGGACCGAAGCGTGGATATTCCCCATTTTCTGTTGAATCTTTGATGTCAAGGCAACACTCTGAGGAAGTGCTCAGACTTTTGATAGACAAGGATTTCTGGGAGGCCCCATGCCTTCAGAGCTGTGCCTCTGACGGGATGGATATAGGGAACCCAGGCCTGACTCTTTAGCCTGTGGTTCCCAACCACGACGGGGCGGGCTTTGCTCTACCATGCACTCAAACCAAATGATGCCTCGCCACAGGTAAGAAGCAACAGAGTCAAAGATTTCAGGCCTGGAGGTTTCAGCACTACTAGAAAACTGTGCTTTTTCCTCTCTAAGCTGGTAGGACTAGATGTTTACTGGATACATGGTGGATACAGTCTTCCCTTACATCTTTCAGGATTTTCAGAAAAATTAAATTCAGTACTCACCTTCTTCGTAAACTGAATTTTTGAGACAGAGACTCACTGTGCCCTCAATGGCCTGGCACTGACTGTAGACAGCAGACTGGCCTGGGATTCACAGATATTTGCCAGCTCATGTATCCTGGGTGTTGCAATCAAAAGTGTGAGCTGTGGATTCTTAAAGAATTAATATACGTTCATTTTTTGCTGTGTGGAGAATCTAAATCCTGCTTTTGTAATTGTTAGCTATGCAACGTCTTTGCTAATGAGTTACACTTCCACCTCAGAGCATGTCTGTTGGGTTTGTTTGCCCTCTCCATGCCAGACAAGAATTCTACCAGGGAAGACATCCCCAGCTCCAAGATTTCTCTTTACACCTTGGTAGACGGTAACTTATTTTATCTTACTGCCACCTTGTGGCACGCCCGTGAAGTACAACAGAAAGACCAGAAATACTGGAAGGAAGGGGTCTAGGTTCAAAACTTGGAGAAAGGGGCAATGGTAGCTACTAGGGAAAAATCAAGATCATTTGCTGTATGGAATAGAAAGTTCTGTGCTATCGGAAGTGAAAGATTTTTAATTATTTTTTTCTGTTCTGAGACCTCTGGGTAGAGATCTGTACAAGCAAAAGTAAATTTGTGTGATATTTGACTTGTTGATGTAAAAATCACAGCACTCTTATGAAAGGGAATAAGAGATAGTCTATTCTGGAAACATTGTGAGCCTCCATGGTTCAGAAACATAGATTTAGGTTACCACAACTTCCATGTTCCAACAAGGAGATACATCGAGATCAGAGAAGCATTTTTATAGGCCTAGAATAGTGTCTGATGACATTTTTACCTCTTGGATTGGTGGAAGCCAGTGCTGTGCTGGGTTGATAGCTCCTAAGTGACGTTTATTTATGATCACAAGATGATAGTTCTAAGTTACCAGCTTCTAAGAGGTTTTTTTTTTTTCCCAAGAGGCATAATTTCAGATGCAGAGTGGGGCAGGAAATGGCTATTCCTGAGGGCTGACACCAGCACAAGATAAAGTAAATGGCCTCTTGAGCTACGGAATCCTAAAGTCCACAGAGTACTGACCTTCCCATCATCCTTCATCTCTGCAGTCTCCTTCCAGGAGCCATGTGCTCATGGCCAGACACAGCTTCTTAGCAGGGACTTTGTCTCTCAGACTCAATGGCTGCTGTGTTTGCTCTTTCCACGACCAGATTTACATAACCCTTTGTTTCCTTGCCATCGTTTTAAATTTTATTGAAATTCAAGGTTTGAGTTTTATGTCAACAGTGGTCCGTGACTGGAATATCTTGAAATCTATCTCACCAGCCATGGAGTAAAGGGAATTTTCCATGGCCATACTTTCTGTTGCCTACGGTGCTACATCTTGTAAATACTTGTTACAATGTGACCTTGAAGGTGGACTATCAGTATCATAAAGACTATATTTTATATTGGAGAGCCAATTGGCAAATTGCATTCCTGACAGCACAGCGTGAAAGTGACTGCATTCCCACACGTTGGAAATTATATGAAGTGCTGCTGCTTTGACCATCTACAAATCATCTTCTGTTAGTTTTTTATTAATATAACTTCAAACCTTCCTTAAAATTCTGTCCCATGGATGGGAATCAGTCTTCACAATATCATGTTATTTCGAATATTCTAACAGTCCCGCCTACTTAGAGCATGCGGCTAGCACACTTTCCATGTCCTTAGACTCCTAAAGAGCCGAGTTCACCCTGTTACTGGAACCTGTAGGGAACGTTGTGTTGGATGCCAAGTGGTACCAGGGAAATTGGAATGGCCTATTTTGAGTCCTTAAATGTGTTCATGAATTCATAGAGAAACAGAATTCAAAGGAAGCTCTAGGACAATTTTTATTCTGTTTTGAGAGGAAAAACTCCAGGGTAGGCAAACGGGGGTCTTGGCAGGTGCCCAGAAGAGGAAGCTAGAGAGGAGGGAGAATCATGTGGATTGTAAGCAGTCACGTGGCAGAGAGGGAGAGGGGACAGCTGCAGAGAACCAGTGAGGAAGCCCAGGGCACAGGGAAAGCGAGGCAGACTTTAGTGGGGACAGAGGCAGATGTCTGCAGTGCTGCACTTTCTGGTCGGTTCCTGCAGTGCTGTAGGGACTTGCAGATTTGCAAGCTTCTGCACTGTCGAGGAAGGCCTTCTGAGAGGGACACGAGCATCCTCACCTTGTGCAGATAACTGCTCCTCCCAGCTCCTTAGCATTGCTCCAGGAAAGTCAGCCTGCTTCAGGGTTGTGGCTTCACCCGATGACTGACAGACCAATTTAACTAACTCTGACAAGAGGACAGTATGTAACACTCATCCTGTAGAGTCGTTTACACTGCCATGTCCCAGCCAGCCACAGCCCTCCGGAGGGTACTCCAATCTTTCCACCAGAAGGAAGTAGCTTTTCCTTAAAGACTCTCAACAGAGTTCTGGTATGCATCCTGAATCGCCTCTAAGACTCCTGTCTCACAGGCCTTGAAGAGTCCCTACAATAAGGTAAGAGATGAGTTAATTGGGGAAGAGATACATGCCAAGGTCACTGTGAAAAACGGGTCCAATGACAAAGGTATTCCCCAGCAGGGACTAGTGTCTGGACTAGAGTCTCATTTGCCTCCCAGGTCCTTCGGGCAGGAGCTCTAATATAGGAAGAGGTGGAATGCTAGAGTTCCCTTCTGGTATCCAGGCCAGAAAGCCCAGGACATTTCCTACTTCTGGCCATGGGAAGGAGTGGGACTTTTCCTTTTGGGGTTTCCTGTCTTTAAAGGGCCTGATCAATTTCTGCATGGTCTTCAACAGCAGATTTCACATGGCTCTTTAAACTGGTGAATTGTGTGCTCACTGAATCCATCACCACACTCTCTGGGAGAATTTCCTGATCCTGATAAGAGAACGTGACTCGTGTACGAGTGTGTAAAAGCGATTGTGTGATGTACAGCGAAGCATATTTCTGTTGACGTCTTTTGGACAGATGGACACGAGGACAAATGTTTAGCTGGACGGACAGTGGTGGGTGTGGTGCTAGAATCGACCATGTTCGTGTTCCCTGTGTTACAGCCTGTAAAATGTTGGAACTCAGAAGCAGCATGATGACAAAGAAGTAGCATACAATGGGGGATAAAAGTGAATCCTAAATTAAGATCAGTTAGAAGTCCACAATTGAAACCTAGTAAATCCTTAATGTTCCAGGACTGTGTTTGCCTAATCTCTGCATTGTATATTTCCCTGTTGCCTGATCCATTGAAAAAGGAAATTGTAATATGAGTCCTGATGAGTAAAGTCTTCAAAACCTTAGAAACTGAAACCATAGAAAACGGTGTGGTGCCATGTCTTCAGTGTGCTCTTGTGGAGGCCTCTGCTGTGTAGCTGAGGGCCCGTTTCTCTCACATTGCTTGGCTGTTCATAGAACATGCCTATTAGAACTGAGATGCCATGTTGCATCTGCAAAAGTTCCTGACTGCTGTCTTCCACGTGAAGCTTTGCTTTTACCCAGCACTGTGTCCCCGTATCTTATGATTCCAGAGAAAACTTTAGTGTTCTTTCTCAGACAATCTCGGGGCTTGTGTAGCATCCAGCGAGTTCCGTGAAGTATGAGCCACAGTGAAATTAAGACTGTTACCAAGGGAACAGGACGCAGCACAGCACCTGTGAAAATGCTTCTGCAGCTTCAGGGGCAGATCTATCTCAGCAGAGAGAGCGTCTCTGAATCATTGACTTGCACGGCTACTGCAGGCACTGGGTCACCTGGGGCACTTTATAGCAGATGATGGGTGACCCTCTGACAACACTACTTACCTGCACATCTGCTACAAGCAGGGAACAGGTTAAAGTCACTTTCAACTCTTTGCAGACACCAAAGGTCGTTGTTAATTCATGAGCAATGCCTCTGCTTCCAGTGCTTTCCACCATTCATGGCACATTTACTTGTTCCAGGATGCACACACGAACTTATACATCCCAGTAGACACCCCCAGAATGCAAATATATCCTCAGATTGCAGTCTCACTGGAGTAGGATAGCTAGCATCAAAGACTGAACAGACTTGGTGGCAAAGGCGTGGGAATAAGAGCCATTATTCACTTCTAGTTGGGTGTGACCTGGTGCTTCCGTGATCCAGTTGTGTGATACTGGAGTGTATTCCAAAGCACTCAGTGTTCTGCTGCATAGGTACTTGCATGTCCCTGTTCATCCCTGCTCTATTCACAGCAGCAAGGAAATGTCGCCAGTCTACGTATGGTCACCAATGCTTGGATAGATGAGAAAATGTGGAATAAATGCACAATAGAATTTGATTTAGCTGCGGTGATATATTATTTATGATTTATTACAGCTCGCCTGAAGATCAGAAAAGCAAAGCAGCCAGTCACTATCTCTAACGTGTGCCTCAGACTGAAAAGTGATCCTGGCTCCAGCAAACCTCAGATTGCTATGCTCTTCCCAGCTTGGTTGGAGAATCCTGACCCTGACAGACTGAAGACCCTGCTCCTAACTTTCATATCTCTCTAGTACTGGGATTAAAGGCATGAACTTTGTTACTCTTTTACTCTTATGCAATCTTATATAACCCTGGGTGGCCTTGAACTCAGAGACATCCATCTGCCTCTGTCTCCTGTGTCCTGGCTTAAAGGTGTTTACCACCAATGCCTGATCTCCATAGATTGAGGCAGACTTTCCTTTCCTCGGATGAAGAGGAATATTAAGGTACACAAAGTATACAGAGAAGGGATGTCGCATGATACTTTATTAGGGAGAAGTCACTTACATGAGAAGCCGAGAACCTGAGGTCAGTGGTCTGCTGGCCTCTGAGCCTCGACCAGAACCCCAAGAGAGAGAGTGCTATAATACGGGTGTTATGAAAGCTGCAGACAGACTACGAGGGAGAAAAGGCACAAGTAGGAGTTGTACAAGAGAATGGAGGGCCGTGTGAAACACGACCTAAAATTAAAGCATGTTTCAGAGTAACACCTACTATTCCATGTGTTCATTTTTAAACAAAATTTTTATTGATTCTCTGGGAAGTTCACATCATGTACCCAAGTCCAACTCACTTCCCAGTCCCTCCATATCTGACCTTCACCCCTGCAACAGCCCTCCAAAAGAACCTCCCCAAGTGTATTAAAAAGAAAACAAGCAAAAAACTAACTCTCCCCTCCATCTTTCCCTCATCTCCAAAGCTGCTTCCTCCATCCTATGGCATTGGGAGCTGCTGTGTGTCACACGGTACAACAGAAATTTATTTCAATGAGCCATTGGTCTGGTTCAAGGCCAATCTCACATCATCATCACTGAACCCGCACTGAAAATCCTCTCTGAAATCCTGCCATTGACCTGGGTCATGGGCACTCTGTGTCTCTGGTTCCACGGGACCTGTCCCCTCACTCTCTCTAGCAGGTCACAGATGGGGTAGATGTGAGGGGGTCAACCCTAGGCCTAGGATATGGGCCTGGATGATATCTGAGTTAGGCACTCCATGCTGCTGTGCCTGCCACACTTGGGTGAGGTGAAGAGCCAGCTCTCCCCCATCTGTGGTAAGGGGTCGGGCCAGTTCTCCCATGATGAGTGAGACCAGCCAGGCACAGAGCCAGCAATTCCAGAGCCAGTGAAGGGTGGTGCCCACTCAGTGTGGCCCTCTCATTTCAATAGACATTGTTCCTAGGACCTCTATTGTAGGGTCAAGCATTTTCCTTGCCTGCCGCTTTGGTTTATCACCCGCCAGTCACCTGGGCTCTGCCGAGTTGCAGTCCCCAAATAACACACAAGACGCTGTAATAATTGTGAAGCTGTTGGCCTTGCTTGTTTCTTACTGGCTAGCTCTGACTTATATATTTACTCCATAATTGTTAATCTAAGTATTTCCCTTACCGGAGAAAGGGGTCCGGACTTCTTACACCTATGGCAGCTACATGATGACTCTCTGTGTTTCTCCTTCCCAGAATCCTGCTCAACTCCTAGTCCCACCTATCTTGCTTCCCTATTAGCCAACAGTGATTTATTCAACAACCAATAAGAGACAGATTTCAGAATGACATCTCCCATCACTCTATGGTAACACTGGCTGTGGACAACAATACAGACCCCAGCTTTAGCAGGACCATGAACCCAGACATGGCCCTCAGCAGCACTCATGTTGGGACTTCACTATGGTCCCTGTAGCGACATGGGCCACCCATATCAGTATGGCCCTGGTGGCAACACGACCCTCAGATACCACCATGGTCTCAGATGGCTGACCAGACTGCAGGCATCCACACAGCCCTCAGTGGTAGCAGGAAACACAGACATCAACACAGACCCTTGCTGCAAACATGGCTCTTGGCGGCACCATAGGCCTGGACTTCACCCTGGACCTGGGTGACAAGCAGGACACCCATATCAGCCTCTTCCTGGTGTCCTTTGCTTCTTCAGTCCTGGCCCATCCCACAGCACATGGACCGGTTTGAGTCCCTCTCTCCCATTTCTCCACCGTATATTTGCTCTTTATAATGCCAGGCAAGCACGAAGCACTGCAAAGGCAAGCATGTGGGTGTCTTCAGCCAGCCCAGAGTGTGGGGACCCAGGCTGGCCTGTGATTTTCTTCACCTGCCTGGGCCGCGTGGCCACTGGCCAGGAGAGGAGAGTTGAAAATGTGATGGAGAGGGGAAGGAAAAGGAGCAGGAGCCATGATGTCACGAGTGACGCAGGAGACAAAGAGACAAGTGTGGCCAAAATGGCTGGGTTCTATAGGAATTAGAGAAGCTGGGGCAGGGAAGCCCAGCCCAGGTACTGAGGTGGACAGGTTAGGGTAGGGGGAGGGAGATGCCAGCAAGGATGGCTCTGTAGCAGGAACAGACTGAGGGAAACTGACATCCAGAGTCCACGTTGGTGTATCAAATACACACTTAAATTAGCCGTTTGTCCTGAGTTGCATACCTAACACATGTATAAATATATATTGAATGTTCTCTATATATGCATTCAAATATTTTGTTACATAGGTAGTAGATCCAAATATATCCTTTTGTGTGACCAAATCTCTATTGCTGTGGAAAACACTATACTGTAATCCACTTGAAGAGGGTTAATACCGTAATCGACTTGAAGAGGGTTAATTTCCTTTCAAACCAATGAAGTCAAACTCCATCAGTGATGGAGGTCAGGGCAGGCAATGTAGCAGGACAGCAGCCTGATGAAAGTCGGGGCAGGAACTCGAGCAGGGCAGGAACTCGAGCAGGGCCGGGACCTGGAAGCAGACACGGAATCAGACCGTGTAGGAAGCTTGCTTATTAGATTTTCCCTTCCCGCTTTTCACTGGGCTTTCTTATGCCACAGAGAACCACCTGCCGAGGGATGGCATCCTCCAGAGTGAGCAGGGCCCTCCTACATTAATCCCTAACCAAGAAAATGCCTCTGCAGCCTTGCCTACACTCAAATGGAGGGATTTTTCAACTGAATCCTCACTTCACAGCTGAGAGCAGCTCATGCCAAGATGGCACACACAGAATTTCCACTGAATGTCTTGTCCTTTAAATTTATTTTTCTCACAGTTTTTAGTTGTGCCTGCGCCGCATGAACACACACGTGGCAGTCTGAGGGCAACTTTCAGGAGTAGGCCCTCTCTTTATAACATATGGATCCAGGGATTTGAATTCAGGTTGTCAGGCTGGATGGCTGGTGACTTTACACAGTGAGCTGGCCACTTTCTAATAGGTTTTAATAAGTTAAGAGTGCCTTCATTTGTGAGACAGTGCAGAACAATTTGGTTTGTGAATGGATAGCAAAATCTAAATTGTGCCTGGCAAATTAGATAACCAAGTTACATGTTCATTTGTTATAGATCATGTAGTCACCTGCCTTGTAAACCATAAGTTAATTTGGATTTCATCTCAGCCTTAACTTCCAGAATTAGCCTCTGGAATGCTGAGTTCTGAGTGTACCACCAGGGGGCGCAAAGCGATCATGTCAGTGTTCACACTTCAGTTGGACCTGACTCAGAGAAGGACCTTGGGAAAGGTGTTGTGGAGGACAGACTTAGCAACAATCCTAGAATCCCCCCCATTTATATTGATTAGATATGTCAGGAAGAATTTGAATCGGCCCATCAGAATAATTTCACAGTGATGTGAACTTTAAAAAAGTGAGCTTTGCATTTTTTATCATTCTTTATTTTTTATGATTTCTTTTTTTTATTTTATTTTCCAGTTTAAATTTAGATAAGAAACAAGGTTGCTTCACAAGTCAGTTCCAGGTCCCTCTCCCTCCCTCCCTTCCTCCCGTGCCCTCCCCCCGCCCCCGTTATCCCCTCATTTCTCCAAGGAGGGTGAGGCCCTCCATGGGGGTGTGCATAGTGTGTCATTTCATATAGGGCAGGGCCTAGACCCTTCCCCAAGAGTTCAGGGTGAGAGTGCACCTCACATTGTTGGATGGGAGTCCAAAGTCCGTGTGTATACTCGGGATGGGTACTGATCTGCTGCCCAAGGCTCAATAGATTCCCTAGGCCTCTTCACTGATACCCACATTCAGGGGGTCTTGATCAGTCCCATGCTGGCTTCCCAGGCTGATGCCTGGGATTCAAGAGTTAACCTTTGTCTGGTCAGCTGTTTCTGGGGGTTAAACCAGCCCAGTCTTAATCCCTTTGATCATCAGTCCTCCCTCTCTGTTACTGGCTTTCTTGAGTTCAGCTCAGGACTTAACCGAGGGAGTCTGCCTCTTCTTCGATCAGCCACTAAATAAAGTTTCTGTTTCCCAGACTCTCTGGCCATAGGATTGTAGGCTGGCACTCCCCAGATCTATGTCTAAAATCCATATATGAGAGAGTACATGCCATGTTTCTCTTTTTGTGACTGGGTTACCTCACTCAGGATTTATGATTTCTTTTTAAGTTTTCCCTTGCACGGGAGAGACACTGGAAGGATGAAGGGCAGACATGGAGGGAACGGCCAATGAGTGGGATTGAGGTGCATGTTGTGAAATTCCCAAGAATCAATAAAAACCTGCGAATATGCAATAATGTGGGGGCTGGAGACATACCTCGGTGGTCAAGAACACCGCCTGCCCTTCCACAGGGACTGGGGTCTGATGCTCAGCACCCACGTGGGAGCGCATACACATCTGCAACTCCACTTGAAGGGAGCTGACGCCCTCTCCTGGCCTCTGAGGGCACTGTGGGCTTGTGGTGCACAAACACGCTTGTAGGCAATCACCTCTACACATATAAATCAATGAATCGAGAAAATGCCCTAAAAGGAAGAGGCTGCACATACATTAGTCAGTTATTTTTCGGGATTCTAGAGACGAATTGTGTTTCAGATTAGCCCCTTGTCTTGATGGCCTAAGCAAAAGCTAATGCTTCATGCAGTCACTGCGTGACAACTGATGTGGATTCCCTCCCAGAAAGCCACCACTGTGCAAGACCGTCCTTCTTGAGAGCACTAGGAAGTCTTCGAAGCAAGAAGTGTGGTGTACCTCCGTGAATGGGCTGACTAAAGTTTATGTGCATTGCCCAGATGAGCTGCTCGTGATCATATCAAGCCAACGTGTTTGTGTAGCCTTCTCTTGTGATTCTGTGTGATATCCTGAGACCAGACAGCCCTGCCACAGCTGTTAACCTCTACTCTTCAGAGTCACCCAGACTGGGCTGGAAAGAGCAGTTAGCTCTTCTCTTTGGTATCCAGGGAATTGCACATGGATACATCTCTAATAGGACTATTGCTTCAGCCATCAGCTCTGCAGCACACATCAAGCCAATTAACACACACAGATTAATACACAAAAGTCACTTTGAAAAAAGGAAATTCGTTCAGAGTGCACTCTCAAATAGTGCAAGGAGAAATCAGCAAGAGTTCTCCCTAAGGGCCATCAGGATAGCATGAAGTTATTGAGTCTCATATCTTCACAAATTACAACAGAGTTCTCTAAGCCAAATAAACTCAAATTGGAATATATATAAAAACGATCATCTTTATCCCACAATAAAAGCAACACCCGAGTGTTTATTCAAACATCAGACAGCAGAGATAGCATCAGCTGGCATATCAAAGTGATGCAAGATGAGTACAAACAGCTTTCCTACGACAAACACAGCGTTAAACTTTAACCACCTGCAGACAGATGCTGAAGCAGGCTACGCAGAAAAGCAAGCAAAAGGAGCGTGCTGTCAAACAAAATCAGAACCATCCTGTCAAATAAACAGGTCGTGGAAAAGCCGTCAAATGCACGGGATCTGCACATGTCCCATCTTTACACACGGATGTCCAGGCCACAGAGCAAACCAGCTCCATATGGCATGAGAGCAGGGACTGGAGACAACAGCATGGAGAAGAGCAATGGAAGAAGCCAATAGGCAGAGGAAGACTGAAAACGCGGCCTCGTCTGTACAAGAGGAGCTCATGTGGGAAAAGCCAGAGAAATGCAAACAGGAGAAGCTGCTGTACTCACCAAAGACACTGGCCCGGGGTTTATGAACACTCAACTTTCCCCTACTCAGCACACACACGAGTGTTCCTGTTCTTCACAAAATGTCTTTTTCTATTTCTAGTCAAGTGTCCCTAGTCCATCTCTTTGGCCTGGGCCATAGGAACGTGAAAGCCTCAGCAGGAGTCCTCCAAAGTGGCGCACAACTATTCCAGCTAGAGCAGATTCATCCAGGTCAGAAAACCAAGAACTGCACTTCATTTCACCACTCAGCCCAATCAAAATCTCAAGAGCATCATCCTTTAGCTGTTCCTCGTGTTATATCTGATTGCCTTTATTGTGGAAGAGCAGGAGCGATGAAGAGGGAGAGCCTGTGGATAGAGGGGATGTGAAAAGGGGTGAGGAAGACGGGAAAGAAAGGAGAGGAAACGGGAGGAAAGGGAAAAGGCAAGAACGGCGAATCTTGGGCAGCCAGCCAAAGCAACTCCAGAAGGCCGTGCTCCAAACAGCTCACAGAGAGCTTGAGAAATGCGGCCCTCCCGGGCCAGGAACCGACCCTCTACCTGCCAAGGCAACTCTGGAATTGAGAAGCAGACTGTGCTTGGTTTCCAGGTTTCTGAATGAATCGGGCTGCCCTGGTTACTACGCCATGTTTTGCTTTCTGTCCCAGATGTGTCACTCTCCTTGGAGTCCCATTGATTCCCTTAGCAGATGCATGCATCAGAAGGGGGACACATTCAGTATCCAAACCTTACACAGGGTGGAACACCGTTGGCCAGAGAGGCTGGTCTATTCACCTCTTTATGGACCCAGATGAATGTGATAAATACCTTTGACCAATTCAAACTAAGTGGAAAGTATAGCCAGTAACTAGAAAGAAATCATCGGGATCTAATAAAATCCCTACTGCCTTTTCAAACTGCCTATAGATGGCTACACAAATGTGTACTTAGACGTTAATGCCTAGAAATGCAAAATCATTTATGGAACAGATTCCATACTCCAACTGCTCCTGATGTCAGTAGAATATTGTACAACTTTCATTGCGATCTTGACTACTGTTTACTAAATCACCTGCTTTCTAGAACACAGTTAGGAATGTAACAGTGGGGATGACGTAAGGTTAAAGCTTCTAGAGAGGTCGAGAAAACAAAAGGCGTGCACACCTTTTGGAGCCTGTCTCCTGATGGCTTCTATTCCACACTGCCAATGATGGCTGTGACTCTCAGCATGAGGGCACTGCAATGACAACTATCAATTGGCAAACACCCTCCCAAGATTCTTTGCCTCTCTGTGGCAACACAGAGCAGGCCTTGCTGACTCCACAAGTGAATGACCTGATATCAGAGCCAGACACACTGTCCCTGGGAGAAGGAAGCCTTGGCATCCAACTTGACAATCACCATCAATGGGACAGAGCCTGGCATGAGGCGGGAAGTCACAGGTAGGTGACTTAGTTTGCTTCCAGATAACTGGGCTTCCTACTCTGCGCTTAACTCTCATTCTGGGCAACAGACCTCCAAGTCCTTAGAAGTAAAGGGCTTGATGGACCTCCTCTGACCATACATTTCCCTACACCGCCATAATATCTGCTGAATAACCTGCTCTTTGTTTATACCTTCCCTTTCCTAGGTAGAGACTCCCTGGAAAAATGAGATCCAAATTATCTGCAACCCCTTACGAAATACTTCAGTAATAGCTGTGATCACCTCTCCTGGAAGGGAAATCTATGATTCAGTCCTTAGATACCTGTCCCTTAGCTCCCACACATGGGCTTCTGATACACCAGGTACAGCAATCATAGCCACCCCATCCCTATGCAGATTAAAAGTCTCCTACTTAGCTTTATTATAGACTATGTTCTATGTTTCCTGCAGCCTGACACTCAAGTGTGACTTCAACTCCTAGTCAGTCAGCCAGGTAATTTCGGTTTTTTTTTCAGGGTTTCTCTGTGGCTTTGGAGGCTGTCCTGAATTAGCTCTTGTAGACCAGGGTGGTCTCGAACTCTCAGAGATCCGCCTGCCTCTGCCTCCCAAGTGCTGGGGTTAAAGGCATATGTCACTGTGCTAAAAGAGCAGTCCTTCATGTAAAAGAAGGGTGTGTTTGAACAATTCACAGGCCTGTTGCTGACCTATCATGGCAAGTTCTCTCGCTGTGGCCTGAGTAAAAATTAGTTTCAAACTCTACTAGCATTCCCCGAGGTTTCTGGTGGCAAAGTTACAGTGCACACTGTCTTGCAACAGCCTTTGCTGAAGCGTTGCCTTCTAGTGACAAGGCTGTGTTTTGACAACAGTCAGTTTTATTTGCCATGTAACTTCTCAGAGCATGTGCAGTGTGTGCAGTGAACCCCTTGCTAACATGAAGGCAGCCTTGCTGGCTCTTTGACTGTCAGCCCTGCACTGAAGACAGGCCAGGACATGAGGAGAAAATCCAACAGCTGCTAATTAGGAAGCTAAATTTCCCGGCCTTCCTAAATATTGGCATATTTCAAGAAAAAATGAAACGTTATTAAGGGAATTGTTTACAGTGATGGCCTATCTTCAACACTGGCTGCCACTTAGACATTCTGTTAGCTGCAGTACCAGTGTCCAGGAGTACTTTGGGCTCTGAAATATCTGAGTGTGGATGGGAAACTGGCATCACGGTTATTTAATAAATATATGCATACAGAGGAACTCACCTTTCATAGTTGTGGACTGGTTGTATTACTAAAAATTCATATACAAAGGCATCAGTATCCAATGTGGTAGTTTTGGAGACACGACCTTTAAGTCTGTGACTACTTTTACATGCGGGTATAGAGGTAGCACACAGATCTGGTGGAGTCATCGCTTGTAGTTGATAAGACACTGGGAGCCCTCTTGCCATACCCTCCCCTCCTGCACTGCCCGGTAAGAACACAGTAAGAAGATGGTCAGCCCTTTAAAAGCCATGAAGACAGATCTTATACACATCCCCATAATCTTGCCTTTTCCAAAGTGTAGGGTCAGAGGATTTTCATGTTTGTCCCTATTGGTTCTGTCTTCTTTCATGTACTATTTAGGATTCATTTTGTTACTGCCTGAAGCTGATAGTTTCACTTGTGTCATTCCTCAGTGGTGTTTAAAGGAAGGAGTGACCACAGGCTGCAGATCTTTTCAGACCCTGCAGGATTTTCTCCTAATGACCAGTGTGAGCAGGGCTTCTATACAGATGGTCAATGCTTCAAAGCAACTGTTGGTATTTTTTCAGGGTTCATGTTAATTTACCTCCCTTTAATGGGATTTCTGTGCATCTAGGTTGGGCCTACACAGGAATGAAAGACTGTGACATTCTTCAGAAAAGTGTATGCTGTCATCTTTGTTCTCCTGGTCCCTGAACTATAGATGATCCTGTGCTCAGAGCAAGAGAACTCTGCTGCATCCAAGACTCCTGATGCTGATTGGTGCCCAGCATGGTACTCTGGTGGGTTAATGACGGGGCCCACAACACTGAGTACAGCAGCACCATAGAGCCCTGCATCTGCGGCCTGCCTTGTTCAGAGGTCAACACACCTGCCCTGAATATGAAAGGAGGCCGTGCTGACCCCGCCCATTACACACACGCATGTGGTGGTGGAGAAAGGCTGTGGCCATGAATCTTACTTGGGTTTCTATCTCGGTAACCAAACACCATGGCCACAAGCAGCTTGGGGAGGAGAGGGTTTCTTTTAGCTCACACTTCCTGGTCAAGGTGCATCATTGAGGAAGTCAGGAGAGGCAGTCAAACAGAGCAGGATCTGGAGGCAGGAACTGAAACAGAGGCCACGGAGGAATGTTGCTTACTGGCTTCGTCAGTCTGCTTTCTAGTAAAACCCGGCACATTCTAGCCAGGGTTTTAACCACCCACAGAAGGCTGAGCCCTCCATATCAGTTATTAAACCAGAAAATGTCCCACAGTATTGCCCTCTGTCTGATCTTAAGGAAGCACTGTCTCAACTGAGGTTCCATCATCTCTGATGATTCTAGCTTGGGTCAAGTTGTCAGAAAATTAACCAGAAGACATGTAACAAAATTCTTGAACTTTCTGTGTAGAGTCAGCCCCTTCAGGTGCTTTAATCTAGACCCATCTGTGACTTCTCCTCCCATGAGGGAACCTGTTCTATGAACAGGTTACCAGGGAAACAAGCAGTAAATAAAAAGACTTCACCCCTTTTGGGACTGTGAGGTTATCACAAAAAGTTGGGGCAGTTAGGGTGTCACATCCACTTGAACATGCCCCTCTGATCATTGCAGACACCCAGAACGTTGCTCCTGTAGGCCTTGGCACTTCCAGGTGGGCCACGTGAAATCTATCACAGCCCCTGTCCAAAACAAAGTTCCTAGAAAACGCAGGTCTGCATATACAATGAGTCTCAGTCCTCCCTGTTTGGAGACTGCCTGGCCTTTGTCATGTGCTCCTCCTTCCCATTCGCAGATTCTGAGGCCATGGACCTACACCTTCAGGCATGGAGCCTCGGCTGCTTCCTGGAGGGGAAACTAACAGGAAGTGACATAGGCAACAATGGCTGACCAGCCCCTGCCCTTACCCATATCCCTCCTGGGCATGAGTGCTGCCTACAGTGTTCATTTGTCATTGCTCCCAATCATTGGCGCCAGTACTCACAGGTCAAATTAGAGGCTGAGAGCATGGTGGACTTAGAACTGATGTCTCCAGGGACGAGGGAGGCTGCTGGCAGGCTGAAGAATAGATGCACAAGAGAGACCTCAGAAGACAGATGCTGACATCTGGGTGTACCTGCACTACCTTATGAGAGGTTCTAGGGCACCTGAGTTCCCAGGTGACATCCTCCTGCAACAGTGCCTCCCCGGGCAATGCCCTGGCATAGTTGAACCCCAGGGGAGCACAGCTGGTCTGCCTGAATTCTCAGATGCAGAGCCGCTGTGCTGTGCCCGGTCTGCTAAGAGAACCCTGACACATTGCACTCCCACGCTAGACTCACAGTGTTTCTCTTGCTTGAGGAGGATTTTATTCCCGAGTACTTACAGGTGAGTCTCCTGGGTTCTCTGCATTTCCAGATGATGCTTACAAATTCGTGCAGGCCCAGGCTAGAGCCTTTCCTACCCCTTTAAGAGGAGGGGTATTGACATACCTGCCAATGAAATGCCTGCAGTTTGTTTGAAATGCTCATACTCTGATAGGGCAGCTTTGCAGGCTGTTCATGGAATGTTCAACCCCTGGGGAGAGGCTAATGTAGCTCATGCCCAGTCCGGTGCCCTTGAAATCCCTAGTGAAAATGTCTCCCTGGAGCACTTTAAATCCAGGGTGAGACTTTTTGGTGCACATACATTTCAAAGTTACTGTCCTCATTTCATTTGCACTCCCAGGTCTCTGTTACACTTTTATTGATAGCTGAGTCCTCCTGGACACCCACTTCCATATGAGATTTCATGGCAGGACGTCTCTTCCTGAAGAGACCCTCTGCTGACTGGGCTTGGCTACATAAGAGTCACGAAACCATTTGACCCTCAACAAATGATTCCTAAGTGTATATGCGCTATGAGACCTGACAGCCCAGCAGAGCCTTGCTCTTTGGAAAGCCTCCCTAGGGTCCCCCTACTCCCTAGTGACCAGGCACCTCTGGATGGGAGGTTATGCTGCTCCTGCCCTCCTGGCAGGGTCTGTGCACTGCTTCTGAGCCTCTGCATGCTGCATGGTGCATGCTGCTGCACAGCACTATTGGCAAGTCTCCTGGTAATACCTGCGCTATCTGGGATGCTCCCCGCAGTGGTGGCACCTGTACAGACATTGAGTCTCCATGGTCCACTTGCGCCTGAGCCAAGAAACCCCAGGGCAGCTGCGCTTCCTTTCTGAAAATGGCTCCCAACTCTGTCTGTAATTCTGGGTCAGATTCTGCGGGCACTTCTGTTCCAGGTTAGACTCATTTGTGCATCAGAAATCGCACATGTCAATCGCTTGGAGTCAACAACCCTTTCACAGGAGTCCTGCATAACCGATATTCACAGCTCATAAAAGTAGCGAAATTATAATTATGAAGTCGCAACAAAAATAATTTATGTTTGGGGTGACCATAAATGAGGAGTTGTACTAAAGGATCACCGCATGAGGACGGTTGAGAACCAGTGCTCTGCATCAGTCTCTAATAAAGGTAATTTCTCTCTCACAGACACGCCTACAGGGCAATCTGACCTGAGCAATCCCACAATTAAGACTCCCCAAATGACTCTGCAGATATGTTAAACCGACATATGTGTATCTAACTAGGATACGCTGTAAAGAATTCCCCCAACTTTTATTTGAGAAACACACTCACTCTCCATATATACATATATATGCAACATCTGTATGTACGTATAGATACTTGTATATTACATGTACACATCTTTTAGCCCGTATAGTGTTCAATTAAATTTCATTGTAAAAGACTTTAAGCACAACTGCAAGGTTGTAGACCTTCTAGCTTTCACCCTCCTATCGGAATTCATTCCATGTGCCCCTGTAGTGCTCTCTCTGTGTCTCTGTCTCTGTCTCTGTCTGTCTCTCTCTGTGTCTCTCTCTGTGTCTCTGTCTCTCTCTGTGTCTCTGTCTCTGTCTGTCTCTCTCTGTGTCTCTGTCTCTCTCTGTGTCTCTCTGTGTGTCTGTGTCTCTGTCTCTGTCTCTGTCTGTCTCTCTCTGTGTCTCTGTCTCTCTCTGTGTCTGTGTCTCTGTCTCTCTCTGTGTCTCTGTCTCTCTGTGTGTCTCTGTGTCTCTCTGTGTCTCTCTGTCTCTCTGTGTGTCTCTGTGTGTCTCTGTGTCTCTCTGTCTCTCTGTGTGTCTCTGTCTCTCTGTGTCTCTCTCTGTCTCTCTGTCTCTCTCTGTGTCTGTGTCTCTGTCTCTCTCTGTGTCTCTGTCTCTCACTGTGTCTCTCTATGTGTCTCTCTGTGTGTCTCTGTCTCTCTGTGTCTGTGTCTCTGTCTCTGTCTCTCTCTATGTGTCTCTGTCTCTCTCTGTGTCTCTCTGTCTCTCTGTGTGTCTCTGTCTCTCTGTGTCTCTCTCTGTCTCTCTGTCTCTCTCTGTGTCTCTGTCTCTGTCTCTCTCTATGTGTCTCTGTCTCTCTCTGTGTCTCTGTCTCTGTCTCACACACACAGTGGGTTGATAATGAGACATACTGTACTTTTCTGGTCCCCTCCTCATGCATCTGCAGTATTTGTTTGTCATTGTACCCAATGTCCAGGAAACATGTCACGGCTGTAGCATTCTGTTTACTGGTGGCATGTGTGGCTGCCTGCACAACCTCAGGCTAGTCAGCATTCTAGCCGAAAGGGGACAGGACTCAGGTCTCACCACAAGCTGAGGCACTATTAGCAGTTGGTGGTGGTTGCTGGGGGAGGCAGAGTCTATTGTATTCAGAGATGTGGTCCCTGATAAGTTGTCTGTGTTGCGGTGGACAGCCCTAGACCCTTTGGAATTTGTGTGGCACTAATAGTGGATTGTAAGAAAACAAGCCAGGACATTTGGAGAGGGATGCTGGCAACATGGTTGGAAGGAGTCCAAGAAGTGAAAGTGGACGATATGACCAAAATGCCATGTAAAAGTCTTCAATAATAAGATGTTAAGAACAGTTTCCCTATATTAGTATAGTTATATGAGTTGTCTTGGTGTTACATGACTATAATCCCAGTCCCTGGTCTCTGAAAACTAGAGCAGGACAATATTTTGTTGAGGCCATCTTGGGCTACATAATGAAACCCTGTCTTGGGAAAAAACATCCAACGTATGCATTCTTCCCTCATAGATTTCTCGTCTGCATTTCCAGAACTCCAATAGGAAGCATGTTGCTCTGTGACTTAACTGAGGGAAATGACACTCCACAGAACCTCCCACTTTACTCCTTTGCCCCTGTTTCCGGTGGAGCGCTTTGTAACACTATTCACTTCCTTAGTCTGGTAGCTCCCTTTTCCTTTGTGCAGATGGATATACACCACTTGCCTTCTGCTTGGTAAGCAAACACTCCACCACTAGCCTCCTACCAGTCTCGGTGATTCTTGGATTTGCGTCTGATTGGCAGCTCATACTATGACATTGAAAGTTCCAGTGAAATTCTCATTTTTTAGGATACTGCATGTACTGTGGCCATCTGTTTTTCTGGGTTCGATACACTGGTTTTTGCATGAAATCTACTGGTAGCTGTTTCTTCTCTGTTTCTTGGTTCCCACGTCTCTAGTGCGTATTGTATGTGTCACAATTTATTGATCTCTACACACAAAATTTTCTGACTAGAGCTGGGGAGTGTTGCTCTGTACTCTGTGGAATTTGGTGAAGTGTGCCCAGGCAGCCGGGTGAGCTTGGTTCTCAACAGGTTCACTTCTAAGCCTGGCTGAGATGTATATGTGGTGTCTGTCACTCAGGAAGCAAGAGGCCTCCTCTTCTTATCCAGCTTTCTGGGTGAGTGCCAGCAACTTCCAGACTGTTTTCCTCTTTGCTGCCTGAGATGCAGGCAATTCTCAGTACTGTGGAACATCAGTGATTGTTATCTGGAGGCCCCTAGCTGCCAATAAACAGAGAGAGCTTGAAGTTCTCAAGGCATTGCGAAATCTGTCTCCACATTCTGTGCAGCCTCTATTATTTGCCCCCCAAAATCCAGCTACTTCAGTCTTCCCAACAAACCCGAGGGAGACCACCGTTGTCCATCTAGTGGTCCTGAAACTCCTGCAGGCAGAAACAGAGGAGAGCTTCTGTCTCTTTGGGATAACCCCAAGCTTCTTGCCGTCTGCTGATGGCAAAGAGCTTCACATCTGTGTCACTAAGAGATAGTTTGGGTAGGGCCTGCCATTGTCTGTGACCTCATGGTACAAGGCTCAAATTAAGTATGTCTTTTCTCTTTCACAAAAGGGTGTGTTCTCCATGTCTGTATGTTCTAAATTTGTTTTTAATTAAAATACAATTGCACCAACCTCCCTCCTCTCTGCAACCCCTGTCATGTCACCTCTGCTCTCTCTAAAGTTTCATAGCCTCTTACCTGCTGAGTCCTTTTAGGGTTACTTGTATGTATATGTCTTGATAGCTTGCTAGTTGGTGGTGGATAAACTTTTAGGAAGCTCATCCCTGGGGAAAACTAAGTATCCCTCTGTCAGCAGTCTTCAATTGCCTATAGCTCTGTATCTAGTGGTGGGGCTCTGTAAGATTTCCCCATCCATGTTAGCATGTCAACCGGTGTTATCGTTCTTCAAGACTCACTTAACAGCCACAATTTGAGAGGTCATGGGTGCAGCTCCCTGACATATATAGAAAGTCCAATGTAGCACCAGATTCTCCTGGCCTCTTCCCGATACCTCCACACCGTCTTCCTCTGCATTCTCTGTGCCCAGTGTATTCAGACTGTGTTGTGGACGTATCAGTTGGGCCTAGACCCACAGTCAGTTTTTCTCTGCAGTTTGACTATTATGACTTCCCGTTATGGTCATAATTATTTAATTAATGTTATTTTGGTTTTTTTCTTTATTTTGTGTGGTGTGGGGGCGTGGAGTAGGGGTGTTTTCCCTGCATCAGGTCTGCATATGCTGCCTGCATCAGGTCTACCTACCCTGCCAACATCAGCTCTGCCTACCAATGTACATGCATACAATTCCAACAGACGCCAGAAGAGGGCATCAGATTCCCTGGAACCGTAGGCCCATGTGTGGGAGCCCAGGAATGGAATCCAGTTCTTCTGGAAGAGCAGCCAGTGCTCTGAACTGAGGAGACAGCCCTATAGCCTCCACCACCTGAAAAGGAGCGTTTTTTTGATGAGGGGCCAGATGACCACTTGTCTCTGAGTATAAGTGTTCAGAAAGCAGTAAGGAATTGCACTGGTTTAAGAAAGTGACTGAGAATGTTCTCCTGTGTGCTCCATGGCCTCACTAGACACAGGTCGTTGGCTAGGTCTATAGTGCCAGGCATGATTTACCACCTGTTGGTCAGGCCTCATGTCTAGTTAGAGAGATGTTGCTTCTCCCCAAGATTTTATTGCCACTGCTGCGCATTTAGGAGGATGCTGGCCATTGTTATGATTCAAAGGAAACACAGCTGGTAGGACTATCGATTGCTTCCCTCCCTTGGCTGCTTGCATAGCAACTTCTGACACTGTGTAAGCTAGACCTCAAGGAGGAGGCTTCTAGATCCAGCTTGGTCCTCCCAGCCATATGTCCAAAATGCCTGCTGTCTTCAGCAGTATGGACTTTCCTTCAAAGATGATAGCAATAGATAGCAATAAATTATATTGCTTGTGGTGGTCTCTGGATTCAGAGGAGGAACAACTCAAAGGGAGACTTTCATGCCTGGGATTGTGAATTTATTTTTCAGTAATCTATGGCTCTTGGAGGAGGTATTATCATCCCCTTTTTGGCATAATTTTATCTAATATATACATGTATGTGTATATATATATATATACTTACATGTGTTACATTTATTTTATGTAAATATAAAATAATAGGCTCACTTTGGGTATTCCAGATATCCTTATTGCTATTTATCTCTCCTCCTTCTGTAAGCTCACCCCATTTTTCCATTTCCATCTTCATATCACCTGTATCGTCTTAATCCCCTATGGTTCCTTTGTGGTCTCATGGTTTCTGTGGTTACTCTAAGATATGTGCTTGCATCTGAAGATCTAGTGATGAATGGGAATATATTGTATTTATATTTCTAGGTCTGGGTTACCTCACTCAATATATTTTCTAGTTCAAATAATTTGGCTGCACATTTCATGATTTCACTTTTCTTTACAGCTGACTAGTGTTCCGTTGTGGACAAGTGCCTGATTATCATCACCTATGGATCTGCTGAAGGCCATTTAGGTTGTGACCACATCTTAGCTATTGTGAATCAAGTGCTAATGAACATGGCTCAGCAAATATCTGTGGAGTAGGATGTTGAGTCCTTTGGGCACATGCCTACCTAGGATTGGAACAGCCGGGTCACAGTCACACGGCAGTTTGCTTTTAGGTTTCTGAGAATTCCTAAACAACACACTCTAGTAGGCACAACATAAAGGAACATAGTGAGCTGTCTGGTACTTTCTGATGATTACGCAGTGCCACACTGTGTGGCTGAGTCTTGGTTAAACCAGCCAGTGCCTGATCAAGGACAGAGGAAATATCAACATTGTACTCTTACTAATGACACCAGTAGGTACATTCTTGATCATGAGCTCCTCCCATTTCTGGGAAGTCCTGATCCTCCTGCCTCAGTCTTTAAAGCGTTAGAATTGCATCTCTAGCTCAGTGAATGTTGAGAGGGCGAGGCCATGGCCAAAGGAACACTACATCTGGCCTTTGGTTGTGGCTTGAGCACTCCCTGTAGCAGAGTACTGTCTGTCTTCCATAGGAGCTGTGCCGTTACTGCATGTGCTGTGTGCATAAGTGAGGGGACCATCCTCCACACAGACACTCAGAGTGGACCATCCTTGACATAGAATGACTATATGGACATAGAATGACATAGAATGACTGCCACTTTCCAGAAGCTAGAATATGTATTTGTCTTCTAGGCACTTGCTTGGCCTCTTTGGTGCATTTAGGGGCCATCTGATTCTCCATGCTTCTCTTTCTGACTCTTGGCTGCTTGTGTGTTCCCCCTTTCCTGGCAGTTTCATTAGACAAAAGGTCACACTGTCACCCGAACTAACTAGCAGTTCTTGATCTTCTTCGGTCTTCAAGCGTTACTATTACAGGCACATGTCAACACATCTCCTCTATCAGATTTGTATCTGCTTCACAGCTTAGTTATATGTCTGGAATAGCAGCAGTCTTCTTTGTGATATGAGCTCTAGACCTTCTCTCCTTGCTATAAACTGTCTTGACCTTCCCATCGCCTTTCTTCCACTTTCTCAAATTTCTGAGAATGAAAATAGATACGTATGTCACAGTTCCCACCATTTTCCTCTGTGGGCTCTGGCCTTTGTGTCATATATAGAAACCCTTCTGCCTCTTAGGTTACAAGGGATTGCCCCATTAAAAATTCCTCAAGTTAGCCTGTAGTTTCATGTGCTGTGTACAAAGTGTAGCCTATTGGGATTTGTTTTGAGATATGCCAAGAAATTCAGATCCTTTTTTTCTTTCTCAGTTATCCATGTAGCTTTCCCAGTATACTGGACCTGACCTGCACCCAGGAATCCTGGGAAAACAGGAGCGGTTATGCTATCCCTACCCTGTGTTGTAGAATCACTCACTGCAAACATTCCTTTGCTGCTTACAGCAGAATGTTCACCCTCCTCTTCTGACCCGCACGAGACTGAGACCCTCCATACACTTACACTCTGATTCCTGAAGGTGACCTGCAGATCTCCTCCCCACTGAGTCATCAGGGGAAAATGCCTGTGAGCTGAACTCTGAGTCACCTCCCCTTCCAGGCCTTGAGAAGGGGCTCACTGGACCCTGAGGACAGCCCTACAGAAGAGACTGTCCTCAGGGAAGCATTTCCTGCTTCCATGCACTCCAGAAGTCCCTGTTGTCAATCTCCACACCATGCTCCTTTATACTACCGTAGCTCCAGTCTGTCAGGAGAAAAGTGTCCAAACCTGAGAAGCCCATGGAACTCTAGGACACAGCACTGGCCTAGGTCACCGACACCACCCTGCTGTACCTTCCCTCTACAATGTAAGTTTTCTGCTGCAGCAGTCTCTTCACATCCCGTCAGTTGCCCCTCCCCACTGCAATGATCCCTCCCTGCTTCCTTCAAATGACCCTTTCACATTCCCTCCTGATGTGCTCCAGATGTGTTTATTTGATAGTAGTGGCATTTTAAGTCCTCACTCCCCAGGGACCCAAGACGTCCTCCTTAGGTTGTGTACCATTCTCACCCCCCCCCAGGCTCTGTTCTCATATCTGAATCAATGTAATTTATTTCCAGCATGTATCCAGAGCAGCGCCACCTCTGACCTTCTGCAGCAGGGTTTCTAGTGCATTCTTTGTTTCCAGAAACCAGAAATGCAAGTAACTCATCCTTAAACTCAATTGCAAGTGGAATGACAGTCACACTGACACTGTGTGTTGATTTGTGAACCATTTGCCCTGCATTCCCCGTGGGTGTTCAGAAGGTAGAATGGTGTGTTAATTGTTCAAAGCTCCTTGGCTGTCTCCTTTCAATAGTTTTTCTCTGTTAAAAGAATTTTCTAGTAGGCCACTGTTTTGGGGTGGGGTCCTAGGAGATACCTGGCTGCATCCTGCCTGGCTTTGAAGGTCTGTTGCCATCCCCTTTCTCCCTCAAGGGCAAGCCCCGAACCGGAGGGCCTGTGGAAGCTCCAGCTGTATCTCTGATCAGAACAAAGGTAAGGGAGGTAGCTGCTGCCCACCTGCTTCCTAACTGTTCCCTAGGAAACTGAGATGCCTCCCCAAGGGAAAGGAGCCAGGGTTTGCTCAGTCTCTTGCGCACGGGTTTCCAATAAATGCTGTGAATTCCTTTGTCATGTGAGTTTCTTTGTTGGGCATTGAGCTATTTTGTGGCTATTGTCCAGGCAGCCTGGGGCAAACATAAGATGCCCCATGGGGAACTGCTTGCTGGGAGTGTGCCTGCAGATCCTCCGTGACAGCTGTGGGGCTATCTGTGGAGCTTTGGAGGCTCTGGGTCATGGAGACTAAAAGGCTGCACTCTGATGTTATCTAGAAGTCTGAAGACTGTGTGGACTAGAACCCCTTCCATTGGGTACAGGCAAGCTCTTGGGAGGTGGTTGAGATATGTGTTTGGCCTGGGCCCCTTTGCAGACTAAACCTTCTGTGGCAAGAGTTCCTCTCCAGGAAATTGATGCTCAAATGGGATTCTTTGACAATTTCCTTCAAGTTTATAGTACGTTCTGTTTGCTTTCAACCACCACCCTCTCCTATCCCCACGACCCCTTTTGTTCCCCTTCCTCCTTATAGGTCTCTTTCCCATGGTCGTGCACGTTTGTTTTGTGTGAAACCCTCTGATTGTGATCAGGACAGTCTGTGTGCACAAGGGCTTTGGAACTATGCATTAATACCTGGCAGGCTCACTCTTTGGTACACAGTTAAGTCAATGACTTCCCGTTCCAGAATCTTTCAGTTGGCCGAAGTTCACCAGTGAGGAGTAGAGCCCCCACTGAGCCCTTCCTCAACCTGTGATTTGCTGTTGACTGGCACAGCCTTGTGCAGGACCAGTGCAGACAACCCCAGCTGCTGTGAGACTATGTTCGAAATGGCTGTGCGATGGCCTGAAGACAGCATTTCAGATCTCTGACATTCTTTCCCTCCGTCCACAGGGTTCCCTGAGCCCTCGGGGATGTGGTAGAAATGATTTGTGAACCACTCCACAGAAGGAAATATGTGTATGATATCGTAAACACAGTCTGAGACCAACGGCAAAACACCCATATGCATGAAATCTTAAAGATGTAAAAATTTTAAAAACAAAATACCGTGGAGTGAGATGAATGGTACCCGATGGCAGCTGGTGAGGCTGACGTGCAGGCTTCAGTGGCTGCTTCTCAGAAGACTGGCATCTTCCCAGTCCTGAAGATGCTCTTATTTGGTCTCATTTTCCTTTGGACCAGGTGATCTTTTCTCTCAAGTGACTGGCAAACAACTCTGGGAAGCAAATGGGAATTTGCAGATGAATTTCCATGTCAAGGATACAGCGCAGCAGAACCAGAGTATTTTATGTGGGTTTTTATATTTGCCACTTCATCTCAGATATCTCTGATCAAGAGAGTTGGACCTCCAAGAAGGAGGTGTCATGGGAAGTGATTGGGAGAACCGAGAGAAGCTGCAGCATATGAATCAGGATGGCATGTTTGAACCATGCCAAGAAGAGTCATCGCTAGGGATCTGTGGGGAACGTGTCATTTGCAGAACCTGCCCCACAGGCAACTCTGAGACTCTTCCCCAAACTTGTGCTCTTCTTCACCCACAGTGATCAGGCGACATGCACCTGGGCTATCCTTTGGAAGCAGCTTCCTTTGTGGGCAGAAGACAGAGGAAGCAGCTGCTGGTGCCAAGCAGTCTGGTCTAACGGGCACCCAGGACTACAGTCACTGGCTCACTAGCTACCTTGAAAAATGTTCTGTGCAGGTAGAGAACACAAATCCAGATTCATGTAAGGATCAGGACTCAGAAGTCCCAAATGAGGTCCTATCAGCATTTCCACAACGCCTTTCTGGTTTGAGGCTTAGACCAGCAGATCATGTCTTAGGAATGCAGAAATCTTTCTCTGGGCATTGATAGGATTAAGGGATCTACGTCAAAACTATGCCCAGGATGAAGCCATACTGTGTTCTGCAACCCTGTTTTCAGAGAAAGCATTCTGATCATTCTTAGGTTATGAGGCAGACAGCTCATGGTGTAGCCTGTCTGCAACCCTCCCCCAACTCCTACCCCATATATCGAATCACTTACTTCTGGGCCTCCCATTCTCCATTCTCCATTGCCCTACCCAGCAGAAGCAAGAAGCTCCTGCTTTCCTAGACACATGAGTCTTGAAGCCCCATTTAAATGAGACGGTCACCATGGGTACGGTGTGTGAACCACACAGATCTTCCAGAATGACACAAGGCAAAGAGACTCCTAAGACAGATGTGCTAAACATCCATTGGGTCCAGTCACTACCACTCCAGGCATTGCCTTATTACCATTACTACTGGCACATTTAGGCAGGGAAAGCATGGTCAGGCATGTCCTTGACATGTCTACACGCTCCATGAGGTGGTGTTCCCTTTGACCTTCTGATACATACGTGTCTGGGACTCTGGTGCTCAGATGAACTTGGCCCCAGTCTACTTGGCTGTCCTTATCTTCTTGTGGGGTCATGGTCAAGATATGTGGTCCTTTCCCATTGGCTGGTTTCCTTGACTCCAGGAGACGCTACAGGCACTGTGACTGGTTCCTGCCTGTCTGGTGGCCTCTGGGGTACAGTGTCCAGCACAGCCTCGGGTTCTAGTTGAGGCAGGCAAACCAGTTGGATTCATGACATCACTGTGTATGAATTTGTGAAGTCATGTCAGTCAGCCACGTTTTCCCTTTGTAGGCAAAAATAGGAAGCATGGGAAAGGGAGAGTCCAGAGTCTGAAGTATGCCTGAGACACCTGAGAGAGGAATGGAGTCAGTGGTCTGGAAAGTAGGGGTCACCCAGCCCAGGAGTGGGGTGCCCATGAACCATGCCCAGAAGAAACGTCTCCTTAGAATCAGGCCAGTCTTGGCTTTCTCCGCCAGCAGCTTGGGCTAAGCTCAAGTAATAGGTCTGGCTACAGGGCATTTATTGAATGAGCAGTGAGTGAGTGAGTTAACGTGTGAATGGGTGGGCATGACTAAGGAATGGGAGAGGAGTGTCTGGATGAGCAGGGGAGTCCAAAGCTTACAAGGTCAGGGCACACTTGGCTCCTCTGCCAGGCCATATCCTGGCCGATCTCTGAGCATTTGGGGGTGTTGTGCTCTCACCCACTAACCAAACCAAGTCCCTGATATAGTAGAACAACCCTGGTCATGGGGCGTACAGTCCTGGAGGGTGCTGGGGTGACAGTCTCCTGCTCTGCCTTTGACCTTCCATGGTGTCCTTGGCAGGATACGTCACCTCCCTCTGCTTCACCTCTCTGTCTGCAAAATGGGCTTGGGAAGAAAGCTTCATTCGAATTTGATAACTGTGTGCTGCTTGAAGTTTGGATGAACGGCTCCTGGCATCCTTGCAAGTACACACACGGAGGAATTAGTCTGTGACAAGCACCACCAGCAGCTCCTTGAAACATCAGAGTCCTGTCAATCATTCTTCAAGGCTGCTGCCAGGCAGCCTGTCATGTCCTGAGCACAACTCTGCAGCACCCCCTCATTAGCTACACTGACTCTTCTGAGTCAGTAAGAGCTGCCCCAGGGCCTTTGCACTTGCTGCATGGTGAATAATCCTCTCTGTGGGGTTCCTTTGAGTCTACTATTGAACTGACAGAGTTGCCCCCTGGAAACACTAGCAACCAGTCAGAATGGCCTGTTCCAGCCCTCTGTCCCTCCCATCCCTTGTCTGTACTTGGCCTGTTCTTTCTCTCCTTTTGTCTAGGTTTCTGTTACAGGATACTCAGTCTGTTTGCAGAGGTGGCTGTCTGCGACTTTAACACTTCCTGCATGATGGGCGTATATAATAGGCTAGGGGTAAAGAAGAGAAATAAGAGTGATAATTATTTTACTGTGGAATGAACTAGTGACTGAAGATGGTCAGTCTGGTGTTCCAAGGAAGCTCCCCACAGTTCTGGAGCTTGCTCTGGAGGGGTTGACAGGTCTGGTCAGGATAACAGAGGTAGGGTAGGTCCAGGACAGAAATTTAGCATTCTGGGTATTGTCCTGAAACCAGCAGTGAGCCATCAAGGTCCTACAAAGAGCCATTCTGAGAACACACCTCCTCAGGATATGGTGCCCGCTTAGGGCATTCGTGTTTGATAGGGGAGATGACTAGGAGCTGGATCTAGGAGAGTGGTCAGAGCAGAGCCTGCAGTGAAGCAAGTGCAGATGGTCAGATACTCAGTAGGAGGAGAAGGCTATAGCCTGTGCACTCTGACCCTGCTGGACATAAGACACAAAGTAGGTCTCATTACATTACTCGGGACAGTCCCTGGGGCCACCATGTCCTAGGCCCATGTGCTTCAGGCATGACCCTCCCTGCCTCCCTGAATAAGGCAGATATCAGATGACAGGACTAGGTAGAGGGCCTGTGACCCCGGCTCTGTGTCCCTGTGTGTGAGAGAGCAAGAGAGCCAGAGAGGGGAACATTACAGCAGGGGCTCTCCTCACTAGATGAAATTCCCTGTAGGACTAGTGCACCTACCGACCAAGGAGATGCAGGGGGAGCTTGGGACCATTTGATTTGGACTGTGGGGCAGAGAACTCAGCCCTTTCTGGGCGTGTGAATCACCTGGGAAATGGACCCCTGAAAATGTCTGTGTGGTATTATCTTGATTACATTAATTGATGTGAGAAGAATCCCCTTAACTGTAGGCAGTATCATTCCTTAAACAAGGGATCTTTGGTTGTATATATAAAGAAATGTTAATATCCCAGGTCTGAACATCACCTTGGACTGAGGTTACAAGTAGGCCATTCATATCAGGCTGCTCCTCACAACCCCCACCTATTCAGATCTGGCTTTCTCCCCAGCCCTTGAGCCATTCTGCCTCTCTCTTTCTTTCTTCCATTTCCTCACCCAGTACTGGCTCACCACAATGGTGCCCGACTGCCTGGCGCCATTGAGTCACAGGTGGCACTGAGTCTTTCCCACTCAGCTGAAAGGCACTGTGTAGAACTGTTGCTTTTCTTCTCTCACATGTCGGGGCCTAGAAACCACGGGTAGTGCTTGGCATGATGGTGTCTGACGGCCCAGTACCAGAGCCATCTCTGTCCTCTGCAAGCTCAGGCCTGCAAAGTGCTGTGAGGTTCAAGTAGTATATGTTGTATGTGTGTTGAATAATGTGTGTTGTATTGAGTGTTCTGGATTGTGTGTCCTTTTCTGTGTTCTGAGCAATTTTTGCCAAAATTCCTTCCATTGGGTTGATATAAACAACATCTAACCCTGTTTCCTGCAGTCCCAATGACAAATGACAGTGTGACTCCACCAAAGTTCACTTTGCAGAACCAAGGAGTTTGTTAGTCCCACTTACGGAACAGAGGGTGAGGGGTTGGGGTTACATTCAGGAGCACAGATGACTTTAAATCAGCCACACTGGAAGGACTACACCCAGTATGCATGAAGACTCCCCCACATGTCTGTACAGATGGAGTCCTCTCCTCTCATCTTTACGCAACTATATACTCTAGGCATGGCAAGAGGTCAGGGGCCACCCGAAATTAGGGCAGGATTGCGTTGAACTATTTGGGGGTTTGTTGAATGCTTAGGTGAGGTTCCCATAACCCTCCCCAACTGCTTCCTAAAAGAGAGTATCAACATTAACCATGCCAGGCTGTGCAGATCTTTGGAGAGCAGTCCCAGCTGGACGACTGAAGATGGCATCAGTTTGTCTGGGAGACTAGTACAATGACCAACTTTCCTCTCCTTCCTCTGCTTCTTGCTACTGCAAGGGAGGCTTGCCTTAGGGAGTGTTTAAGAAAAACACCCTGCTTGTCACTATGCAGCAGGAGGATATGGCCATGCCCTCACTATCTGTGCTCCAGTGAGGGTCCTTGTCTTTCTGTCCTATGCAGACAGAACCCTTGATCAAGTCAGAAGTGTGATGTGAACATTCAGCCAGGTACCCTTTTTATGCATACATGATCCAAGCTGGGAATATTCAGATGTACAGTTGGGAATATCCAGATGCACAGTTGGGGATATCCAGATTCATGATGCACTGCTGGTAATATCCAGATGCACAGCTGGGAATATCCAGATGCACAGCTGGGAATATCCAGATGCACAGGATATGAAGGAAACTTTCTAGTCAGTTAACAAAGGCAGAACATAGCTTGGGTGTGGTATAGTCTGGGTGGACCCCAAGGCTGGAAACTATACAAGCCTCTCTTTTGTACTGAGGAGATCCTCAGGAAGGATACTGAGGGTCTGGAGGGGCAGGCAGGAGCTCAGAGTAGAAAGAGAGCCTGGGACAGGGAGAAGGTGCTTGGAGTTGCTCTCATCTCTAAGACCTGTGGGGAGCTCTTCCAGCTAGGAGAGCCTGACCTTGCAATCTTGTGAGAACACAGAGTCTAGGAAGTTGACGTTAGAGTATAGCTTGGCAGATGCAATTGCTGGAGGAACATCACCCGCTCCTAGTGTTTCTTTGTTCATGTGGGAAGCCTCAATGCCCCCTCCACATCTGGGAACTCGGAGTCACTTCAAGAATGAACAGTCATTACTGTTCATTAACGGGAGATAGGATACAGCACCTGTGGTGTTGGGAGCAGGAACAGAGAGCAGAATGTCTGGGAGAATCCCTGAGCTATGAGGACAGGTGAGTCTGTTGTAATGGATCCCTGATTGATAAAAAGGGGCCACTGTCCCCAGTGGCAGGGCCATCAGGACAGCTTTTCTGTGGGATGATTTGTTTCTGTGTGAAGACTTTGGTTTACAGAAGCATGAGCTACAGACTATGTGTGACAGGAGTCTGCGGGCTCCTGTCCCTGTCCATCTGGGGCCTAAGCAAAAACATCACTGCCTCAGACTGCCTGAGATTCAGGTCGTCATGGAAACCGGGTAGACTGTGGGCAGACAAGCAAAAGAGGGATTTCTTCTGCCCCCTCCCCCATCTCTGCCATCTCTGTGCCAAGATAAATGACTCCACCTGTGCTCTGCCAAAGAGAGCAGTGCAACTGACTCAGACTGTCCCTCTAAGAGCATCAGGTGTCCCCACCGTTTTAACCCTGGGCAGGCTACACAATGCTGTCACTGTGTGAGATGCAGTAGATACTGTTTTTGCAGCCAGGGATGCCCGATAGAAGGCTTTGCACCCCAAAGCCAGGAACTCCTGAGAGAAGGCCTTGTACCCCAAAGCTCTCCGGGCCTGGGCTTTTCAAGCAGTCGTCTGTCCTTCTCAGCCACTACAGACTACCTCTTACCCAGATGTCTGCCCAAAGTACGGCTCCTGCCAGGGTCTCTGTGGTCAGAGCTCCCACTGTGTGGAGGCAGGAAGAGAGCCTGCATCTGCTCCTGTTGTCCAGATCTTGGGAAAGGCCTGGGTAGCAATCTGTTCTGGGTAAAATTTTACTTTCCCCTCCCCTGACCTCATCTTAACTACTTACTACAATGGTCCACAGAAAAGCCTGAATTTTTCTGGAACAGGCAAACTGCAGCTGTGGCTGGAAGCTCTCTGAAGGCTGTGAACCTAACGCCAAGCTCGTTGGCTGCATCCTGCTTGGGTGTGAGGGTCTCTGCTACTGTTTCCTCCTCCTTCAGGAATAGGCCCCAGGGCTGGGACGGTGGCACAGAGGACAATGGTTGCTGCTATAACATGAGGCCCTGAGTTTGAATCACTAGAAGCCATGATAAAAGCCAGCAGTAGCTGCACACATGCCTGTCATTCCAGCTCTGATCATGTCACAGGTTAGATACTGGAGGTTGTCTTGGATTTCCTGGATCCCAGCAAGGCTTTAGTTTCAGTGAGTGACCCTACATCAATCAGTTGTAGAGTAACTGAGGAGGACAGCCATTGCTGTCTTCTGACCCCTGCATGTGTGCACCCTCTGAAGAAGTGTTGGCGGAGACCTAGGTCCCTGGCTGTAATTTCATAAGTGCAATTTCCCTAGGCATGAGGGCAAAACTGGAGAATTCTGTGAAGGATCTGATACAGCCTTCCCAGGCATCTGAATCCTATGGGATGCTCTGGCTGCAGCTCACAGAGGGTGTTGCCATCAGGGTGAAAATAAACTTCCGTGGCCGACCTAGACTTATGGTATCTGCTGGGGACATGAGTACCTTAAATCTTTGTTAGTTGTTCTTTTGTTTTTACTTATGTTTTCAATTTTCAGTTCTGTGGATGGTATCTGGGGTCTGCTGCCTCTGCCCTCCTAGCTAGGCACCGTATCATCAGCCTAGGTCACATGATTAGTGTAGCTGATATCTATACAGGGTCCCATCATGAGGCAAATACCTTGCAGTCACAAGACTACCTCAGCTACCCAGTGGCTGCTGGTCTCATGGTCACGTGCTAAGCTGTGTGTGGGCGTTGCGCAAGTCCTCTGCAAAGATGCTGAGACCTCAGAACCAAGATTGAGTATGCCCCACGCCCTAGCTGGGCCTGTTCACTGGACTCGGGCGGTCACATGACTCTTTCTGGCCCCTCCTATCTGAATCAGTATTCAAGCTAGGCATTTTCTGGGTTTGCTGTGGATTCACCTCCACCCACGGAAGACATTCTGAGCTCTTGCCCTTGCCCTCACTAAAGACAAAGGTGGGTCAGACTGTGGCTTAGACTCTCTATGTATCCAGGAAGCATTGCAGGCTGACTTCCCAAGCCGACTTTTCTGGTAGGAGGCCTACCAGCTACCCTCTGGGATTTACTCAGGGGAGGGCTTTCCGGGTAAACAAGTAGATGTTACCAAGCACAGGTAGTCTGAGGAGAGGGTTTTCCATAGAGGTGACGGGAGGTCGTTCTAAAGATGGCCAAACTTTTAAAAACCTGTCTCAGAACAAGGGGTTTGGAGTCTTCATGCGACCCTGGTCTCAGAAGAGGTCCTGTGTGCAGTCAGGCTCAACAAGGCAAAGGGGTAGTAGTGGAGAGGGAGATTGAGAATGAACACTAGCAGTGAGGGCTTAAAGACTGATGCTCAGCTCTGCAGGGCAGGACTTCTTAATCAGGGTAGGACCACCCTTTCCTTCCTTGTCCCCCTGACTGTGGTCATTGCCCTGCCAAATTTTCTGCCTGTTCTGCAGTGAGATGCTCATCCTCTGCCACTCTCTGACCCTGTTACTCTCAAGGATTCTGGAGGCTTCCAACCAGTAGTTGATTTTGGGGCAAGGAAGGGGGCTTCTTTTCCCCCCGCAGCCTCTCTCCTTGTTGCTGCTATGTCCTGGCTTCTTTTCTCACCCAGCTTCCTGAGCTCTTACTCAGGGATGTGCATTGTTCTGGAAGAAGAAAGTGATCAGAGAAGGGAAGGGAGTGTGAAGGAAAAGGAGAGATGGAGCTTTTGTAAAGGTTGAGATTTCAATGAGCTTGTCAACATGAGGACAAAGTAGATACTCTGAATTCCTTAATTTGAAAGTCTTTAGATTTCAAGAGGGTAGTTGGAGGAGGGGTATTCACCTTCTTGTGTTCATGAACTTCGTAGGCCAGCAACACACTGAGATTTCCAGACAGAAAGTGGTAGTGTAAAGAGACACACAGACGAAATCTCAAGGATGCCCTGGGTCCATAGTGCAGGGAGTAGTGAATGAGTAAACCCGAGTAAGCAGCAACATGGTGCCTTCATGCCTGGGCTTGAAAACTGGGCTTTCCAGGTGGCTGAAGAATGATGTCACATTTTGTATGAAAGAGAACTTAACTAGTCCATTTTTCTCCCACTAGTCCATTTCTAAGCTTCCTCTGAGACCACAAAGACCAAGAGACAAGAAAGATGGGCTCCATTGAAAAGAAGCAGGGGACCTTCAGATATACAGGTAAAGACACTTCCACCATGCGTTTTTGGCGCTTGTAGTATGCTCATGGCAACATGTAGCTCTCAAGTGTCCTCGAGCTCCTGGGAATGGATTCCCTTACAAAAAGCCCCTGTTGTATTAATGTTCCCTGAACATATTTTGAGTTGGGGGGAGTATAATCTTCTACCTCTTTAATTCTTGATTGCAGTTTACTAAGGACGGTATGATATGTGTATAATACTGGAATTTTTCTTCTTGTCACTCGTTTGATATTTTATCTTCTCATCAGTCAAAGATTTTGCCCACTTGAATCTTGTCAGTTCTTTTTTCTTCACAGATCACTCCAGTTTATAGGCATAATTCTAGAATTGTTGGGTGAAAATTCATTGTATCATTTGTAAGACATTCCAAAGAGTCTTTTCCATGAGCAAATGAAATACCCCACCATTGAAAGCAGGGTACCACTGATGTGCCAGGCAGTGCCTCTCACCAACTCCAAGTAACTCATGACTTTTCCACACGATCTAACTACTGAAAGGCTGCCCTTCTCGAATAACAAGCATTGCCGTAACTTGTCCTGTTAAGTTCCTCACTCAGCCTCAGAAAAATCCAGAGACACTGTTCTTTCCATTTACAGAGGGGTCTGAGTCTTTGCACCCCTCAAGCCCCAGTGGCTCATTTCTCACTGTTCCCATAAGTTCCAAGCCAGTGCAAACCCTTCCCATGGCAGTGGCTGTCTGGGCGTGAAGAATTCTTACTGAAGTGAAATAGGGACCTAAACGAATGGAGCAGACACTACACCAGGATCATTCACTGTGCCACTGGAAAAGAAAACCCCAGAGGGTCTTACAGCACACTATCATAAATAGCACCCCCTCAACTCACTGCAGTTTAGAGAGGGATAGTGTCATGGCCCTGCTAAAGCCCTGGCAGACAGAAAAAGTCTATGGTACAGAGTTTGTACCGCAGGTAGGGACTAATGGGAGCACTTGGCTAGCAGCAGCACTGACTAGCCCAAATAGATTAAGGATTTGCCAGAAGTCTTCTAAGTCCTGGATGGCAGTACCGTGATTTGAGTTCAGCTTGGTTATTGTCTTTTATAATCCCTTGTTCATCACTTGCTGCTTCATAAAATGTGAGTGTACTTTTATGGCGTGAAGACATGTCCACCCCCACACACACTTATTCATCTGACACCAGAAACCTTGACTTGAATAGTCATGATGACATCCTTTCCAAACAAGGACACTGACAAGCCAACAGTCTTTTGTGAATAAGGGAATGTGTTGGATGCATGACTTGTCATTGTAGGGGGCAGCCCCCTGGAGTCGGTACAGGACACACCCAGACACCAGGTTCTCAGCACACAAAGAAAGATTTATTAAGCTCGAGGGGAAAGCAGAGAGGCAGAGGCTGCAAATGCAGACAGCAGCAGCAAGCAGTAACCAGCAAGCAGGTGTTTTTTGCAGGAGTGAGTTTTTAAGGAGAAAAGGGGGCAGTTTGTGCCACGGTGAGTTGGCAAGTCTTGATTGGACATGTTACCCAAATAATGAATTTTGACTGTTGAACCTTGATGTTTTGTCTCAGGAAGGAGTCAGTAACCAAATGAGGGAATAGACCTTGGGGCTAGCATTAAGAATTCAGCCTAACGGGTTTTAGCAAGGGACAGGGAAAGGTGAAGGGCAAAACTTGTCCACACCAAGTTTGCCAAGCTTGAGGCTGTGTTGGTCATTCTCTGGCCTCCTAGAGAGCCTTTGAGTCATTGTGTTCAAATATACACCTTACTAGGGAAAATATCTAGTGGAACAGAAAAAACTTTCTCAGTGGATCTTTTCCTTTAGTAAACAAAATATGCTGGGTGTCAGTGTTAGAGAAAAATGGTGATACTAAAATGTCTGGCAACCTGGGTGGCTACAATCGGAGGGCACTAGAAGATCACTATGGGAGTAAAGTGGCTTTCCTGCTGGCAGTCACTGACAAGCTTGGAAATGTCGGATTGTATGAGAGCTACTGATTATTTGAACGTGTTAACTGGACTCATGTGTCTAAGGGGGCAAGTGAATTTAAGATCAATTGCAAACTGAACCCTGTGACCCTTGACCCTGATTCTTGGCTGAGAATGATGGGTCTAAAATAGATAATGCAGAGGGGCAAAGGCATGCTCAAACAGCGAAGCACATACACATAGGAAGCCACTTGTGTAGTTGGACACAAGGCCTGAAGAAGAGAAGGAAAGGATGATTGTCATGACTGAGCCAGGAAAGAAGACAGGCAATAAATCAGCTATCCAGGACTGAGCTGTGGTGAAAAGACTAGTCTCTGCAAATTGAAAAAACAGATGAATTTCTGTAAGCCGACAACAGGCTCTGAGAGCAACTCCTCTGCCATCATATGTGACACTTAATAGTGACTAATAGTAGATACCTTTAGAGTTAGAAAAGAGACAAAAGTGACTCATAGGAAGCCAGCTGCATGAAGCAGTGCTAACCTTAGTGCACTAAGCTAAGTGTGGTGCACAGGGAATCTTATGCACTTTGCATGCATACATGCATACATGCACCTTACAGTTCAAAAGGGTCCACCAACTTGTCCAAGGCAGCTCTCTTCACTTGTTTTAAAACACTTGGTTCCCACATCAACAGGTGTGACTGTCACAAAACTGTGTCTTTCCTCTGCTGCATGAAGTCTCTCCAGGAAATGAGAATTTTTACCATCCGTGGAGAAAGAGTTCAGCCACTACAGAAATGCTTGATGGGAGGTGGGGAGGGAGGGCAGTAGAGCATTTGGTGGCGTACAGAGATCTGAATCTACCATTTTGTTGGATGAAACCTTCTAGGATAATCACTCAGCATACTGGAGCTGAATATTCATGATCCAAAAGGGGGCCTTGGGTACAATTCTCGTCGGACTTCAGTGTGCCCTACACCAAGCAGTTGTTGTGGTCATAGCTCAAGTGTTGGGTTCTCTTATCTCTGTGTTCTCCTGCTACTGCAGCAGAGGAGCTTGTCCTTCACAGCCAGGCAGCACTGTAGGAAGAATTCCAGAATGGCACAGGCAGGAGCTTAGGAACATTTGAGGTACCCTGAAAGAGGCTCACTGTTCCTTTTGTGTTGGAGGAAAAGCTACTGCATAGCAAAGTCTGAAGGTAAGTAGACTAGCTGATGTGCCAAATATTTTTAATTTTTCAATTCGTTTTTTGTTGCATGCCTGTGTGCCTGACTGCCTGCTGTGTGCATACCAGGTGCTTGCAGATTGCATCAGAGGCCAGAAGAGGGTGCCAGAATCCGCAGAAGTGGTCTGACCTACACCATAGCCCAAGTACACTTATGTTCATCACGAATCCCGCTCTACTGATTTTAAAAGGGTCCAAAGGGCCCCTTCTTCTTGCAAGCTGTCTGCTGTGGCTGTGCCAGGAGTTTTTTCCACTGGGTGTTTTTGTGATTTGCCCTTTGGGGAAAATAGGCACTTTACTCACCCACCCATGGGGCCACCCCCATGGTGCAGCATGTGGCACACTGACCACTGATGTGTTTTCTAACTTTCATCCTTTCCCATTTCAGAATACAAAGGTGGTGACAGCCGTGTTCTTCTAGGAAGAAAGAGAGACCAGGTCTTCTTCCTGGGTTATACTGATAAAAGGAAAGGTCATTATGAGCACCCTGGGCGTGTATTTCTGCCTTCAAAATTTCAGGGTGATGGTGGAAATGTGGAGATGCGAGATGTTCTCTGGGACCCCTCTGTAAGATAGTAAGTGACCAGGCAGCCCAGTTAGTTGTTAGCAGCCCCTGGGCCTGTGCAAGTCTTTCACCACCTCTGCCCCTGTGGTCTTCTCTCCCTGGGAAACTAGAGATCCAGTGCTCCATATAAGAGGGATGGTGGCTGAGCAATACTAATGGTACCTTTGCTACCAGTGAGGGGAATGAGGATTCATGCATGAATTTCTTAGCATTTCTCAGCACTTCCTTATCCTTCCATAGCACACCTTATGCTATGCGACATAAGAACAGAGAGGACCAGCATATGGAGGACCAAATCCATATGACAGTGTGGAAAGATGGCAAATCTCAAAACAAAGAAGTGAGGGAGCATGCAGAAGATGGAATGCTGAGGAACTGGTTCAAGGTCACGGTGAGTTTCTTGGTGACCACTGCTGGGGTATGTCTGCGTTCCTCTGAGATTCCATGGTGTCTCTCTTCTGTCTTGTTCCTTGTTTGCAAATTTAGATCCTGTGTGGCAGAAAGACTGATAAGACACAGATAATGAAATCAGTCCACAGCCTCTGCAGCGTGCCCTTCACCGCAGTGGATGTAAGAGGGGATGGTGAAGCCAACTAGGATGGCTTGGGGGATTGAGCAGGAGGCCAGGTTCAGCAGGGGTCAGTGGCCTCTTAACACTTTCACTTCTTTCCCCTCTCCCAAGTTCCATTGTGACAAACACCGGGTCCGGTTCTTTGTCCAGGATGCTAGCACTGCCTGTGCATTGAAGGATGTTAGCTACAAGATGTATGATGAGGACAGTCAGAAGGTGTGTGCTGGAGGCATTCTCTGTACCCAGCCCTGGCATGGGCCCTAGGCTGGGAGTGTCATCTTCAGGATTAGAGTTTCGGGTGCTGACTCTATCTCTCCTCCCTACAGATCCCTATTTTTGTCAATCCCTCGGATGTACCCTACTCTGTTCTGAATAGGTTCACTGGAGAACAAATGGTGCAGCTAAAGGTACAGCAGTCTGAAGGCAGTGCATGTGTTCACTTCCCAGACCCAGCTTTCCTTCCCCTCAGTCCCTGAAGGTCCCAACACCAAGACCCTCAATACTACAGAGCCACAGAGCCACCCTCTCCATCTGTGTCTCTGCAGCTGGCCCTGAGGAAAAGATATGATGCTTCCCAACGTGCTCTAAACCTCCAAAAGCTCCACTCTGACCCAGGTAGTGCTGGCAGCAGTCACTGCAGGCCATGGGTCAACCTAGGAAGAAGACGTACATGTGGTAGCAGTGGAGGGGTCTTTGCTGGGGCTGGTTCAGATGGACCCCTCTCCATCCTCTGATTCCTCTCCCTCCTCTTCCTGAAGAGTTGGTGCACCATGGCATAGACATGATTCTGAACCGAAGAAGCTGCATGGCTGCCACCCTTCAGATCATCCAAGAGGATTTCCCTGAGGTGTTGATGTTTGGCGGGAGGGCCAGAAGGATGGGGTGCAGGGAAAATGTGTCTCTGAGGCTCTCAACAGTAACAGTCACTCTAACTCTTGCTCCCCAAAGCTGATCTCCTTGAACTTGAGCAACAACAAACTGTTCCGGTTAGATAGCCTGTTTGATGTGCTAGAGAAAGCACCCCAAGTCAAGATCCTGAACCTCTCCTCAAACGAGGTGAGCAGATGAGATTGGGGTTGAGGATAGGTAGCAGTGCAGACTGTATTAACATGAGGCAGACAGAGTGACCCATGAGTGGGAACAGGGAGACACGGGTCCTGAACTGCAGATGGCTGCCTTTGCCTGGGACAACTTTACCAATCCTCTTCCATTTATCTCAGCTAAGAACAGCATGGGAGTTGGAGAAGATGAAGGGGCTGAAGCTGAAAATGCTTTGGCTAGAAGGGAACCCTTTGTGCAGCACCTTCACAGACAATTCTGACTACATAAGGTACATCGTGGTTGCGGCCACTTTCCCCTTCATAGATCCTGTTGTCTCCTGGTGGCCTGAGACACCCTCTGTGGGAGGAGGCAGGCCCGGGCCTCTGGAAGGACCACAGGTAAGCCCTCTCCCCTGTCTCTGTACTCAGCGATGCTCACAGGACTCCTTGATTCTGTTCTGCATGCCCTGTCTCACCTAGTGTGGGCAGTGTTTCCCTTGTGTGAGTTTTCCACCTCCTCCAGAAGACCCTGCCTTGCCTCATCTCAACAGCAGCAGGCCTCCTCTCCAGTCCTGAGAGGAGCCTCCAGGTCCTGCTCCTGAATGGACCCCTCTTCTGTCCCAGGCTACCCTAGAGGTTGTCCTGCCCCAGACTGAGGGGCTGGGTGATGCGGCCGTGGACATCACTTCCTCTGGACTACTGCTGGGATCTCTGCCTTCCTTGGGGGAAACCTGGGTTCTCTGAATCCAGGAGTGGGCCATGACTGGGGAGCTGAAAGCTTCCTGGAGCAGGAAAGGGAGGCAGAATGCAGAAGGGGTTGAGGAGACAGAAGGACTGGCCTCCCTGATGCCTCCACCCCTCCCTTCTTCCTTCCCTGCCTGTACCCTTGCACCAACCTACCTTGATCATCCTATGTAGCATATAAGAGAAGCCTTGGATAGCCTAAGACAAGCAATTTGAGTCCTTGGATAAGACCATAGCCCTTCTAATCTATGCTGAGGTGGGGACTTACCCATTATTTCTTCAGCTTCTGGAAAATGGTTCCTGCCTCCAAGGAGACTCTTAGTCCCCAGCTCACTGAGGAAATACTATGGGCCCCCATGTCTGACTCAGTAGTGGGCATTCTTTTGTTCCTGCTTTGGATCCCTAGGCTAGCCAGGCACAAGTGAAGGAAATGGCAGCAGCAAGGGAGCCCCCTTTCTGTCCTTCTACCCAGGCTCCACTACACCAGGCAAGACAGAGTATCTCTCACTCCCTTTGCATTGCTTCCTCTGTCTTCTTTGCCTCTCCTCTTCCATGTGTCTTCCACATCTCCATTTCTCCCCCCCCACTCCTTCTCTGTCACCATCACCAACCCCCACCCACCATCTCCTTCCCACATCCTGACTCCTGCCTCCTTCACCTTCATCTCTCAGCATCCCAGAGAATCCTAGACACCTTTCCAGTGGCAGGACCTCAAGATACAGTCCTGCTCCTTTAAAGGCCTTCAGTAGATCTTTCTGACACAGGAAAGGGAGTCAGGGAGAGGACAGAAGCCCTGAAGACTGGGCTTCCTATCTGGTTCCTTGTGGCCCTGGAGAAGGGGGCCAGTGCAGTGTGGGTGGAAGATACCCAGGGATTGGGTATCAGGGAAGGGGCCAGAAGAGACCTACAGGGAGAATCAATGATGGGGTGGAGGCAGTGGGGAAGTCCTGCCCAAATGTTATCTGTTAATCACTTCTGTGGCCTTTTCTTTCTGAACAGTGCTGTCTTGGACTGTTTCCCAGAGTTGTCTCACCTGGTATGTTCCTGTCTTCACCATTGCCTCCTCTTCCTCATACAATTGACCCCCACTTTTAATCCCAGCCCCTTTATATCTTGCCTAGATGTGTTTGCCTGGGACATCCATGCATTTTCAACAGCATGGATTCCATGAAAAATAATCTGAATGCTGTCCCAAATTATGCACACAAAGCACCCCCCAGAAACACTCCTGCAAAGCACATATGTGTGTGATAGCAATTTACAGTATCCCATAATACAGTGCCCTCCAAGATGTCACAGCCCAAGGATTTCCTGACCATTTTACACGTAGTCTCTGGGTCAAGGTCCCTTGGATCTCTTGGTCCCCATGGATATCCAATGCTATGCCGCTGTTGTGTGTTCCAAGCGTCCTCCTTGTCTTCTCAGGATGGCAGGAAGTTGCCACTTTCAAGTGTAATGGACCCTGAAAAACCTCAGTTCATGAAGCTCTGCAAGGTGAGGAAAAAGGACATTTATGGTGTTGCAGTGGCTCTCTCAGGAGTCGCAGCATCTGAAATGGCTTTGTATTTTAGGAAAGCTTTAAGAGTTCTGAGGCCATAAAGAATCAAGTACAGCAATTCCTGCAGGAGTAAGTGCACATGGAAACTTGACGATGGAAGGGAAGGAGTTGGCTAGGCTGGGCCACCTTAGCACTGGTCTGCTCAGAGACCTCTTCAGGTCACCTTTGGTGCCCAGGTAAAAGAAATAGCTCATTCCAGCCACCTCCACATCCCACAGATATTACTTGATCTACGACTATGGAGAGCGACAGGGTCTCCTCAGAGTTTACCATGACCAGGCCTGCTTCTCCCTGACAATTCCCTTCAACCCCAGTGATCCAGATATGTGAGTATTACAGCTCATGTTCTGTCCTGGAGCAATGTGACTCCACCTCCCACTGCCCCACCAAGTTTAGAAACAACTGACCCCCAGGAAGCATGTGCACTGTCCCAACTGCCAACTCTTGTTCCTTTTTTCTGTTAGGAGTGGCTTGTGTGGGTACTTCAAGAATGACATGGACATGAAGAATCCCAAGGAGTTCTGTAAGTGTATCATGAGAAAGACCTGGCAGACTGCAGGAACTGGGCATGTGAAGGGGGTAATCATAGAGACCATAGACCAGGGTGTAATAGACAATGGACCAGGGTGTAATAGACAAATCCCTGATCTTTGCTTCCTCCTCCTCTATTAGACCATCAGAGGCAGTTGCTGAAGTACACAAAACAAGACATTGTGGACTTCCTCAGGGCGCTACCCAAAACCCTGCATGCCTTGAGTTCTTTCCAGGTGGACATGTGTTTTCAGAAGGTGAGCATCAGCTTCGGCCTTGGGGCAGGTCCCTAGGTGGTTAGAAATTTATGCAGTGCCCTGAGCCTGTGCCTTCTTCCCTTTCAGGATACGATGCTCTGCTTCTCCGTTAGTGGGTTGTTCAAGGAAGGTGAGTGTCTACAGAATCCCCTCTCCAGACCCTTTTCACTTCCTGCCCTGGATGTGCATCCCTGAGAACACCCCAGCTCCCCCAAATGCATGTCTTTCCGTCCTGTCCTCCCTTGTGTTCTGACCACAGCACCCTCCCACAGACCATCCTGATCTGACCGAGGGCTGTGCCTGTCTGTCCCACAGCCCCTGGGTGAGGGAGGGCACGGGAGCTGTGGGGTTTGTGACTCTCAATCCAGATCCTGACTCTGCCTTTGGGTCAGTTGCTTAATCTCTGCATTTCTACATTTGCTAATTGCACTTATTAAGCTCCCCTTCCCCCTTAATGTGAAACAGACCAAGTGAACATTGGAAGACATGTTTCACAGGAGGCCCTTCAATGGACGTGGATTCACTCCCCTTGTTGCCCGCCCCCATCCCCCTTCCCAGCAAAGACCCCTGAATCTAAGCCAATAGGTGACTGGTCCTGGGCACTTTCAGCATAAGATTCTGACTGGGGAACATCCTGTGAGGGTGTAAAACATGTGTAATTCTAAGGATGCTTTATTGTTTTCTTGTCCTCAAAGTGGAAGGCAGCTCTCAGGGATGCATCCGTGCCTTCATGCGCACCTTTATTGCTACACTTGACAGGAGGAGTTCAAAGTACGTACAGTTTTGTGAGTGGAACACCCACCCCAGCTAGAGGCCAGAAGCAACATAGTGAGGTGGTACCATCCTCTGTGCATAGTCTCATAGTCTTGGTAATATTGGAAGGCCAAGAGGTAGATCAAAGGCTCAGAGTAGCCTAGCAGTTAAGAGAAGGGGCTTCGGGGTTGGAATATCAGTTTTCTTTTGGACCCTCAGTCACTGTCACCGTGACCCAATTAACTGATTGCAGGAGACCCTGGTTCTTGATCTGAAAGTGGAAAGGAGGGGAACCAGGTACTTTTTCTAGGGTGTAGGCTAACTGTGTGGTGTTTAAATCTCCAAACCCAATGTAGCTGGTAGACAATCTTTTGGAGGAGGTGGATGTGGTGTTCTCTGTGCAGCAGGCAAGGACTAGATTAGGCAGGTCAAATGGGCACATGGGAGGAATCCAGTTTCTGAGTAGCAGTGAGGAAAGAAGACCCTGTGTGGGGCAGTGGCGGATTGTGTGTCTGTCCAGTTGTCTCAGAGACTGATTTTCCTCCAGCCTGTGCATTGTGAATGACCAACTTTTTCTGAGGAATCCAAGCCCTGATGAGATCCACGGTGACTTTGCCATACCCTTGTCCACATCATGCTCCACCTTCAAGCCCGTCCTCTCTCAAGAGCAGCAAAGGATGGTGTGGGCGTTCTCCAACCAGTCGGGGATGAAACTCGAGTGGTCTCAGAAGTGAGTACCTGCTATAAGTGTGCACAGGATGGAGCTGCACTGGGGCTAGAAACACATAAAAGTAAATAGTGAGATCTCAGACAACATATGAAAAAATGAACTGTGTCTATATTTTACTAATGCCCCTCAAACAAAAACCTAGGAGCGCACTAAAAAAGTGCCTTCATTTTGTAATAGAATATGTAAAGATTTTTGAACGATAGTCCATTCCTCAAATGGCATCCCATTCCACTTGGAAAATCCAAAGGAATTCATTATATTAAACCCCTAGAACTGCTCCACAGTGGCAGGATGTAAAATTAATATACAGAAATCAATTGTATTTCTATATACTTGCAACAAATAGCCAGTAGGACACAAATCCTTTTAGAATGGCAGTCAAAAGAATAAATCACTTTGAATCAAGTGTAACAAGAGAGGGAGTGGGAGAAATGCTGGTGGGTAGAATGGCTTGCTGGTCAAGTGTCAGGACCACAGCCCACGTTGTCTTATTTCCTCCACAAGTGCACCACTGTGCTCATGCATCTGCATTCACAGGACACGTATCTAGGTGTGCTCACCCCCCCACCCTGTGCACGCACACACAAATGCAGGCACAACACACACACACAGACAAACACAGTTCATACTCTCTGATGCCTGAGTAAGGTATCTAAAGATAAAAAATGGAAAACGATCCAAATAATGTGAAGAGAGTATCTACATTTGTGGGTACAACAGTATCAGTACTGTTCAGAGGATTCTTCACTTTCCTTGAAATCCCTCTCAAAGCACCAAATGGTTTCCTTGTAAAAATTGGCATAGAGGAGCTGTACAGTTGGTTTGGCATTTATGAGCACAGGGAACCTTTCCTGAGGACCCATGTTCAATTCCTACCACACAACATGTCTGTCACTCCAGTTGGATCCAGGTATCCAACACACTTTTATGGCTTCAGTGGGTACTTGTAGGCTAGTGGTGCACAGATATACATGCAGGCAAAACATCCATACACATACAATAACATCAAATTTAAACATTTTCAAATTGACATGGTGATCCCAAAGTACATGTAGAAATCCAGTGGACCTAAACTAACCCAAACAACTTTGAATGAAAATAACAAAGTTAAAAGAGGCACAGTTCCCAGTTTCAAAGCCAGATGCAAAGCTACATGAAATAACGTTATGTGGAGCTTGCATCCATGCCACAGATTAGGCATGTATAGAAGAAACTCCCACAATGATGGTCAGATGACTATTTATTACAAAGACTATCACACTATCATATTACCACAGAGACCAAGAGTATCTTTTCAACACACAACACTGAGAGAACAGGATGTTCAACTCAAAACAAGTGAACTTTGTCCCCCAGCACACACCCACACACCATATGAAAACACTGACCTTGTGTAGAGAGAGGATCCAGACTTAAGTGTTACTCCACCTATAGTGCCCAAGAAACAAAATACAGGTATAAACCTCCATGGCCTTGAATTAGATTGCCATGTATTGGTTATGACACCAAAAGCACAAGCAGCCAAAGTAACCCTGGCAAATGGGAGAGTTAGTGGCTGAGCTCCAGTAGTTAAGGAGTTTTCTTTTGCAGCAACAGAGTTGTTTGGGAATTAGTTTGGACTGTTGCAGAGTCTTGTGAATATACTAGAAATGACTGGGAGATGTGTACTTGAAATCGAAAACACCCTGAGATGTGCCATACATCTTAGTTTAAAAATTATGGGAGAGAATTTGTTTCGGAATCTCCATTTCTTATTTTTCTTGTGCTTCTCTGGAAGTGCACGGTGTGGGGTGTTGGTATTAAGCTTCACTATTCTTATGCTTATACTTTGAATTCTGCTGAGCATGAATTGTGACATTGTGGCTTCTACCAGGTCTTTCTCCATTACTAGGGTGCTAAATCAGACACACGTGCCCTAGCATAGGTTAAGTGGTGGCATCTGTGATCAGTGCATCTGTCCTGTGGTAGTAATGGAGGTCACCTGTCCTTCTCCCTCCTCAGGTGCCTTGAGGACAACAAGTGGGACTACACCAGAGCTGCTGAGGTCTTCACTATGCTCCAGGTGAGGTCTGGGAATCAAGTGAGTAACAGATGGCTGTCTCTGGAATCTTTAACAATATGGAGTCTAGGTGACCAGGGGATGGGACTCAGGGCACTGGGCTCTTCTGACATCCTGACTCCTTTGCTCCAGATTGAGAGCAAGATCCCAAAGGAATTCTTCAGACAGATGACTTAAAAGGAGCGAGCGCCTGGATGTCATCTCACTCTTGTACACACTCTCCTTTCCTTGTTTGTTCCTGAAGCTTTGCCCATGACTCCAGCTGTTAGCCTGGCTGACCACAAGGCCAGAGTTAACATGTAGGCCAAGTAACACAGCCACCCTGGGGGTCAATTAGTCTGTGTATTTTCCCAAAAGATGTCTGTTTTTTTCATAATAAAGAGTTACTTTGCATATTGTGTCCTGGATTCTTCCTTGCCTGTGGTAGCCATGAGTCAGAGGAGTCAGGACTGAAGGGCCCACACCTCCACTTTCACCACATTCATCCCTGGACATCCAGAAGCAGAGCCACAGAGCTTGCTTCCATGGACACTGAAAAAATCCTCACGGCAAAAGACACTTGCTACTTCCTGTGATTAGCCTTTGGGGACCATGAAATGTGCCACATAACTCTACCTGGAGGCTCGCAGAAGCATCTCTGTCACCTGGTTCAGCCATGACTTCCCAAAGGGTGCCTCCTGGCCAGTGGGCCTGTGAAAGAAGGAGAATGGTGAGAAGTCACACATTTTACTTCTTCTGTGTGACCATTTGGGGTACTATCACAGTTTGGGCCAGGAGCACATGATTTGTACACAGGTAGGTGGCAAGTGGTCCTGTTCCCAGTTCACCCCATGCTTCCATATGTCTTCCTACCTCCTCCCACTCTGGATGTTGCTGTGCAAGAAGTGGGGAGAGTACTGAAACTAGAAAAGGAGGCACATTTTTGGGCCAGAGAGAAACCTGGTACAAGGGAAATTCCCAGGAATCCACAAGAATGACCCCGGCTAAGGCTCCTAGCAGTAGTGGAGAGGGAACTAAGACAAATAAATTAGTTTAATTTAAAACAAGTGTCACACCAATCAGCCCCTGCTGGGGATCAGGAAGTTCAGGCTGTCTGTGGAAGCAGTGCTCACAGAGAGGCTTAGGGTGCTCCATGCTGGGGGAGGGGTGGCTTTAAGACATTGGTTGTCACTAAGAGAAAGCAAACAAAAAACAGCAGATACACTCTCTCACTTTTTGGGGAATTCTGTGGACATTTCAACAGAAAGTATCCATTCCATATTTCAGGTAAGTGTTGAGAAATCTTCAAAATTTCTTTACTAAATCATAAAACATGTTTAAGGGGTCAGAGTGTTTTCTGAGGTTATAGTTTAACACAAATGTAAATACCACATTCTTTTATGAAATTCTCAAAAACTGTGTCCCTGTTGGAGTGGGTGTGACTTTGTTGGAGGAAATGTGTCACTAGGGGCAGGCTTTGAGGACTCAGATGCTCAAGCCTGACCAGTGTGTAAAGTCTCTTCCTGCTGCCTGTGCATCCAGATGTAGAGCTCTCAGCTTCCTCTCAAACACCATGTCTGCCTCCATGCCACCATGCTTCCCACCATGACGATAATGGACTAAACCTCTGAAACTGTAAGCCAGCCCTAATTAAATGTTTTCCTATATAAGAGTTGCCATGTCACTGGTGTCTCTTTACAGCAATAGAAAAACCTAAACACAAAAACTAATGTTAAATTTAAAAAACACTTTATGCTCCAATACATTTAAAACTCCAAAGTTTCTTCTATATCTCAAGCTAAACCCTTCATCACTATAAAACTAAAACAAACAAAAACTGCTTACAGGCAACATGCAATTACATGGAGTATACTTTCCACTGTTATGGACAATCATGGGGACATAGCAAAATAAAATGGAACAAATCAACATGAAAACACACAAGACAAACACACAAGACAAACACACAAATCTTGTTGCTCTATTTCTAGCCTTTAAATTTTTAGAAGAGGCTTAGGTAATCCTGATTCCACAGATTTTACTATGATAGCACATGTAACCTCTTTCTCAGATTTACATGTCACTATGTGTGTAGCCTTATTCAGCTGGCATGGTTTCATCATGGCCTTTCCAAACTGCTGAAATCTTCATGACTGTTAATTCACTTCCACATTCAAACTCCTTGGAACGACCTCTGAAGGTCTTTCAGGTACTCCAACTATGCTGGCTAGTTTTATTTCAACTAGACATAAGCTAATGTCATTTGGGGGGAAGAAAGTTTAATGGAGAAAAAAACCTCCAAATTGTTGGCATGAAGGAAGTCTGTATGCAATTTTCTTTTTGATGATTTATGTGGGGGACCCAGCTCCGATGGAGATTCTATCCATGATGAGATTGTCTTGGATAGTAAAATAAAGACTGGCCCAGCCACTGGAGAGCCAGCCAATAAGCAGTGCTTCTTCATGGTCACTACATCAGTTCTGGCCTTTGTTCCTGCACTGAATTCTCTGAATGATGGAGTACAAGCTTTCAGAAGAAGTAAACCCTTTCTTCCACAAGTTTCTTCTGGTTGTGAGGGAAGTGAAGACTCTCCATCCTGACGCTTAGTAACTCTCTCTTTACACTCATTGGGATCTCTCTGCCCTGTATGTTCTTTCTCGTTTAGCTGCTCCTCAGTACATGCAGAATTCTCTGTCATACTGCTAACTGGTTCAAGGGCAGATATTTTCTGCTGTCCTTTGTGTATGTGAGGTTGTACCTTCATTTTCCCAAGCCCTGGTGCAGCTCTGCTATAGCTGCAGCGGTGACTTCTGCTAGAGGGAAAGATCCTTTCAAAACTTTTAAACGCTAAAATTTTCTATACTTAGTTTTGCCTTATTTTAGCTCTCCTAGCTATTAAAATATACACAAGTAAACATATGATCATCTGACCAATAATTTTCTGTTCATATCTCTAATTATATACAATCCCATAATAATCTTGAAGGCAGTCGCCAACCTTTTTCCATATCTTTTCATCTGTGGTCCCCTCCAGGGACAAACATCTCCAATATAATCCAAGAAACTTTTTAAATCTTTCTTTTTTACCCTTGTTCCTTGTATCTTGACAGACTCCTTGAGTCCTTTAATAAACAGATCCTGTTTACTAAATGCCTGTCCCATGGTAAATCTTACCTCGCACCGCTGCATTACTCCTCCAGTCTGTCTCACAGGCCTGGAAAAGCAGTGTTGATCTCTCTACGGATCTGTCTCACCACCCGGTAGAGCCTTGGCGATCTCTGGGAGCTGGTGCTTCCCCTTCAGGCATGGTGGCTCAGTGAACTTGGGCAGGCCTGCCCCCTGAGTGCAGTGGTGATCCTGGGGTCCTTATGGTCTTCAAGCCTCACGTTGGGCGCCAATTTGCCCTGGCCAGCAGGGCACAACGGGGTTGAGCCCACAGGACCTGGAATGGTAGGACAAGAGATACAAGAAACTGACAGCAAGACAGGCTTTCTGATCAAGCTGTAAGGATTTATTTTCCTTAGGCGCATGATATAGTGGTTAGGGAGGGATTCAGGAGAGGTCATTTCCTGGTAACCAGACGGAGGAGTGTTCTTGGTCATGTACCAAGGAGTTTTCTTAGTCACAGACCACCACCGAGGATGAGCAGCAGGAATGGAGATGGAGATAAGAAGGATGTTAGTAGGGTAAAGGTCGCAGGATAAGGGCTTGCTAAATAACCTATCTGCAGTTGCTATCAGCTATTCCTGTGAGCCCAGGTTCTTCTTATCAGGAGGCCACTCAGTTACAACAGGATATTCTTTCTCTAAGGTATGTTCCTGTGGGGGAAGGCTGAATGGGCTGTTTGCATGGGCTCTTGACAGCCTTTAAAGTTTATAGAACGATTGATCCTGGCACAATAGAAACCCTGCCTGAGACAGAAATGCATATCATTTGTTCTGGAAGGATTGTGGAAAAGAATTTTGGAACTTTAGGCTGGAAAAGTTGTTGGGTTCTCAGAGCACAATGGTGCCTAGTGGGGACAGTGAAGACAACAGACCCCAGATACCATCCACAGAACTGAAAATTGAAAACATAAGTAAAAACAAAAGAACAACTAACAAAGATTTAAGGTACTCATGTCCCCAGCAGATACCATAAGTCTAGGTCGGCCACGGAAGTTTATTTTCACCCTGATGGCAACACCCTCTGTGAGCTGCAGCCAGAGCATCCCATAGGATTCAGATGCCTGGGAAGGCTGTATCAGATCCTTCACAGAATTCTCCAGTTTTGCCCTCATGCCTAGGGAAATTGCACTTATGAAATTACAGCCAGGGACCTAGGTCTCCGCCAACACTTCTTCAGAGGGTGCACACATGCAGGGGTCAGAAGACAGCAATGGCTGTCCTCCTCAGTTACTCTACAACTGATTGATGTAGGGTCACTCACTGAAACTAAAGCCTTGCTGGGATCCAGGAAATCCAAGACAACCTCCAGTATCTAACCTGTGACATGACCAGAGCTGGAATGACAGGCATGTGTGCAGCTACTGCTGGCTTTTATCATGGCTTCTAGTGATTCAAACTCAGGGCCTCATGTTATAGCAGCAACCATTGTCCTCTGTGCCACCGTCCCAGCCCTGGGGCCTATTCCTGAAGGAGGAGGAAACAGTAGCAGAGACCCTCACACCCAAGCAGGATGCAGCCAGCGAGCTTGGCGTTAGGTCCACAGCCTTCAGAGAGCTTCCAGCCACAGCTGCAGTTTGCCTGTTCCAGAAAAATTCAGCAGTAACAGTGAATGCATAGGAGATGGTCTGCCTCATGTAGAAAATGTATCTGATGCATTAAGTGACCGCTATGGGTGGAAAAGAAGTAAATTAGTGGAAGCTTAGGAAGTATTGTGGATGGGCTCCTAAACATTCCCTTAAAAGTTCAGGGGATAAATCTCAGTCCCCAGTAATGGCTCTTTGGGATGTATTAGAAGCTGTGCAATGGGCCTATTCAAGGAAATAACCCATTGTAATTGTGCTCTTGACTGATATATTGGTATCATATTTTTCTCTCTGCTTCTTGGCTCTCATGTAGTAAGACCATATCTATGTGCCACAGACTCTCTACCATGCTCTAGCTACCTTACCCAAGTCCCAAAGTTATGGGACTAACCAACCACAAAATAAAACAAAGTGAAAGAAGAAACAAACTTTTCCTCCTTACAAGTCAACCATCTCAGGTATATCGCATGTCAGAAAGCAGATTAAGGCATCCCACTATATGGAATGAGCTTTAAAAAGCCAGATCGTACACTAGGGATAGATCTTGGCCCTGCCTCAACTTAATGTGCCAGGCTTTGTTGATTCCCCATAGGAGGCCTTACCCTTTCTGAGAAGCAGAGGGCATGAGGTAGGGGGAAGTAGGGAATGGGGATGGGGGGAGAGAGGAGGAACTGTGGTTGCTATGTGAAATGAATAAAAAATAAAATAAAAAGCAGATCAATGGACATGAGAGTATAATAAGCTCTTTAAGGAGGTTATAGTTAAGTCACAAACCGTTGAATAGATATCCAACAACGTGAAGTTTACTTTCTATTGAATAGAGAGTATAACAAGAACAAGAAAAGCAAAATTTGAGGTCCAATGGGTAAAATAACTTTACTAAGTGGTGGTCTAAGAAATGGTAAAAAGACAAATAAAACAAATCCACATTTGGATTCTGAAAGGTTTCATATAGGAAATTTGTCTTATCTACATTGTAATTCTTAGTAGCTAGAACAATACCCCAAATAGTTATTTGATATATGAAATAAAGAAAAACTGTCCTCCATACTCTGAAACCTGGGAAATGAGGTAACAATATAGCTGAATGTATTGATATGTTATGGGTATAGAGTATTTTCCTCGCTGTTAATTCCAGATGGCTTCTTATAAATAACCCAAGGGATTCTTTTTTAATTTTTGTTTAAATTAGAAACAATCTTATTTTACATATCAATCTCAGTTCCCTCTCCCTCCCCTCCTCCCAATCCCCCCATTGACCCCCATACACTCCCCAGGGAGGGTGAGACCTTCCATGAGGGATCATCAATCTCTGTGAAGTCATTTGGGGCAGGGACTAGGCCCTCCCCTCAAGGGAGTCTTAAATATGAGAAATATACCGTAACTTTATGGGAGGGCAAAAGTTTGTCTCCAAAGCCACCTCCCACTCTACACACAAATCCAGGAAAAATTGCAATGGCATTAAATTGTATTAAGTATCCCCAAATGAATGAAAGATACAGTATACCATGATGTAGTCATGGCATATCATATACCTAACACTTTAATCATTAAGATGAAGTCAGATCAAGAACAACAAGAAAAAGACACACAGGAACTCTCAAAGTTCTCCATTTTCTTCTTAGAGTCATTGCTTTATATCAATCACTTACATGTCCATATTCCATATCAATCACTTACATGTCCATATTTTGTAGCTATAATTTTCTATAACAAGAATCTTACATATGATCCTAGGAGCTCCAGAAAAGAACATTGAACATTTAACAGGTCACATATTAGGGTTGAAACTGGGTTAAACTCAGAAATTTACTGAGAATAAGTGATCCACTTCATGTCACTCCGCTTTGCTGCTTGTAGCATCGCTTTCAGTTGTGCTTGGACATCAGCAAGCTTCTGTCGGTCTAAGCTGCCATGAATGTGCCATTGTTCATAGCAATGCACAGGGATAGGATAAATCACATATTTCAGTTCCATCAAAGGTGTAAAGTAATGAACGATTCTCATAAGCATAGGCATCGTAATGGGATTAGAGACAAAGCTAATCACACGGAGATGGGAACACTTCGTTAGGGCTGGAAGGATAGCAGACAGTACAGCATCTGTTAAATGGCAATGGTTTATAGCCAAATGCTGCAAGGTATCTGAGAGTTTCTGCAAAAGAATCTGAAAGGGCCCACAGTCATCCCAGTACATTGGATTGTTACTAAGATTCAACAGCTTTAGGTGGGTGGCCTGAGGACTCTGGGACAGACATTTGAGGTCTCTGTAAGAAATTTCACAGAATGGCAGATACAAGAAATCCAAATTAGGTGGTAAGGCTCTGTGGAGACAAGACAAAGATACAATGACTCTCAGATGAGGGAAAATAGTCTGAGGAATCTAGAATAAGCTGTTTTGCACGCATGCATTGCAGCAACTAACAATATGGGCTTGAATTCACTCAATAGATTTGTGACCCTGACAAGTTACTTTTCTATTCTCAGACGGAATTTGTATCCTTGAGAATTTTCACAGTATGTTATTATAGAAATTTGTGCCAAAGACTTAGTGAAAATATAACCTACTTAGTAACTACAATATAATCAAAGGTGGAGCTAGTTCACCTGCTCAGAAGAGAGGACAGAAGGAGCAACCAACTGGAAGGCCCCTTTGGCCAGTCCATAAATGACAGCATCTACAGTTATGGCCTGAACCTTGGAGATTTTCCTAATGATCTGACATTACCGTCTGTGTGTATGTGTCTATGTGCACCTGTGACACAACATACAGTCTTTCTCTCAACTCCTCCTCTTCATCTCTCGATGGCCAGAGGAGGACTGCATGGTTCTTTTCACCTTTATATTTCTGGAATGAGCACAATGCCTACACATGCTCATCTGACTATGGTTTTGAGAGAGACTTTTTTGACATGCCTACTTTCAAATTCCTAGGAGGGGAGAGATAGAAGGCATAAAGAGTTTTAAGCATTTCAGGAATTTCCAGGAATGAGTTCCCTTGTGTCTTAACAGCCAGGCAGTTCAGAAATCCCAGGTACATATCTCAAGCCCTCACCTGAGTAGGCTGACCAGATGATCTGTGAGGCTGAAGGAAGACAAGTTGAGCTCTTTCAGGCAATTCATCTGCCCAAGATAGTTGAGAAACATCCGGAAGACTTTCCCATGCAAAGACGTGCAAGTGATTTTAGACAGACTAAGGCTATCCAGATAGATCATGTGAGCCATAAGGTTGGTGACTTCACTCAGTGAAGCCTGATCAACTGCCAGGTTATGAATGCATGTCAGATCTAGAAACTTGAGAATGTTTCTTGCATAAGAAAATTTATCAATTTGCAACTCTCGGCAGCAGAGGTGTAAGGACCCTGAGCTCTGCTCAACTTTATTCAGAAGCAAAGCAAAAAATTCTCGTTGTCTCAAGGTGCCATCAAGGGATAGATCTACTAGTAATTCCATAGGCTGCCTTGAGGACTGACTTTCAGGATTTGGATCTGCAAGGCTGCATTGGCTTTCTAACTTCATAATAGATTGTACAGAGTGAGTACAGCTATGAAAACAAGTAGGTGATCTAATACCAAACTCAGGGCATGTTGTCCTGCAGTCAACACCCTGTCTTACATCTAGGATCCTCAGTTTAGGGCTTCTGTGTGGAAAAGAAGAGAGAGAACATCTAAGAGGCATGCAAATTGTCATATAAACCCACAAGGTCTACAATAACATATAGAGACATGGTCTGCACTCTTTGTGTCAAATACCAGTAAATTCTACATTATGCAAATTCAACATCCTTTAATTAGTTTTTACATCTTTTACTCTCCTTAAATCCTCTCCAATCTTAAAGTTGGTGTCTTTCTTCTATGTAATTAACAATGTTATGTAAATCCATTAATGGTACCCTCAATAACAAATGATGAACATTGAATATATCAGTCTTTAGTGTATAAGTGTTGGACCAATACCCTCACACATAAATCTTCAGCATTCACTACCTTTGGAAGAGTAGGAGGCTGTGGCATAACATGTGTCTTACCAAAGCTCTATTATACAGGGTCTTACCTAGAAGTTGAGTTATGGACAGGTAGGAACTGAAAATTCTCAACCATGGCTTTCAGGAGTTCACGCTGGGGTTCCTGAACACTCAGTGTTCCAATGTGGAGACAAGTAAAGGGCCAAACCTTCACCATTGCTATCAGTGTCTTCCTATATCCTCCCATGAAGGCAGCAGAGAACAATGGAACAAAAAGCTCCCTTGGGATCTCGCCCAGTGAATGGATTGCAACAGGTTCATTGCTCAGTAGACTTTGTATAGCAAGATCCAACAGTGTGGATGGGTCCCTGTCATCCATCATCATAAACCTGCATCAGGATGAGAGATACCTCAGATTCTTCTTTAAAAACAAATGTGAGCAGTGTAGAAAATATATTGGTTTCAGAATACTTTTTTATGAAACTAATACCTACTTCTAGAGACATCTTCTATAGGAATAGATTAGAAACTGATTGCTCTGAGTGTAGAAGTGTGTGTGTGTGTGTGTGTGTGTGTGTGTGTATGTATGTTTACATGAGAAACTAGCATTAGAAATAAACAGTAGAAATCAATGTTTGCTACCTATCTCCCTGGCATCCAATATTTCTTCTCAAGAGATACAAAGCATTATAAATTAAATTGCAAATATACATAATATTGATACAATCATTATCTTGGAAACAGAAAATAAAAAAACATCAAAATGACAATTATCAAAGAGAAAAAGTCTGAAATTGCAGCAAATCCTACTCCATCACCATACATTGTGGATAGGAAGCAGACAACTGCAAGAGATAGAAATAAAGAAATATAATTATGGGCTTAAACTTGATATAAAACCTCAGACATAAAAATTAGGTTTGAAGTAAGCCTAAAATATGAAAAAATATGTTCCAACGTTAAAGGAAACAGCTACCATTTAGAGAATAGAGTCCATTAAAAATTCCAGTTCAAATCCTTAATGCTTTCCCCATATTTCAAAACCAAAAAGTAGTCAAAGTGAAAACAGAATAGTGAATCCTTGAGTCTTGAAAGAGTAACAGAGTTGAGGATTGCGGATGAAAATGTATAGTTGTGTATAATGAATGTAAGATGGAAACGGTTGTGGAAATACCACAGTGACTCCCATTCAGATGTGTAATCAATGTGTTAACAAATAAATAAATGGCATTAAGTCACGGATACTGATGATCTGAAACTTCGGCTTTTGAATCACAGAGCTTATGAGGAAGAATAAAAGCAGAGAGATGGGAGAAACATTGCCAAGAACTTTGATAAAGATGAAAAAAGAAACTAAAGCAGGAAATAAGACTCCTAATATGTAAGAAACAAAATAAGAGTATTCATAACCTTTCTCTCTAGCACACACACAAAAATGAACTAGATAACACTAAATGCCAGAACATAAAATGATAAAAATAGATATTATATAAAACAATATAGTATCATACAAATTCCAAGCAAAACTATTAAAACCATCAAAAAACAAAAAAAAAATCTTTTTCTCATCACATACCTAGTGTAGGACACTTTAATATGAGCCCGTACACACTCAGACACCGTCCTTGGATAGAATAACTTGCCACTACATCACTGTCCTTGGATAGAATAACTTGTCAACTGAGATAAAATTCACCCTGGTCAAAGGCAAAGAAGAATTACATCAGCTTGAGACTTTTTAGGATTACAATCCCAGGAGACAACATTCAAATGATCCTGAAAACCATGTTCCAAGGTTCTAAAAATGGGCTCCTTTTACAGTGTAAGGGGCAAGAGAGTTGTATCCCCTTTGTGATTCTTTTTAATGAAATAAAAATCAAACTGGCTTTTAAGAAAGAGACTGGGCAGACTTACAAAGCAAGGGTGATAATATGACAAACTGCTATAAACATTAATGAAATTTGTTTCAAAATCTGAAGCGCATGCTACTATCCAAGGTAAGCCATTGTTGGGGGAATATGTGAATATTCAGATAGTGTAGTTTAAAATATTAACTGTAGATGTGCCTGAAGTCTGGTTTAACAAGGGTTCCAGATCCCATTTTAAGGGTGCCAAAGAAATGCTACTGTTGGGATTTTATTATCCATAACAAGTTCAGTATCAAAAATATGTCTGTTCTTCCTGAGCTGATATATGCATTTAATTCAATTTTTAAAGTATCTGCAAACGTTGTATGGAATTAAACAACTTGAAGGTAAAATTCATACATGAAAGAACATGTGAGAAGAGATAATAAGTGAGAAGGAAAGCACGTGGAAAGGACTTACACTAAATAAACAAAAACACAATAAACTCTAGGAAACCTCTGTATTGACAGCATCATGCTACTTCTATAAGAATAGAAAAATAAGAGCTGGAGAGATGGTTCAGCAGTTAAGTAAGAGAACTGGCTGCTCTTTCAGACCCAAGTTTGATTCCTAGCATCCACATGGTGGTTCACAACCATCTGTGACTTTAGTTTAGGGGATACAACTCCCTTTAGGACCTCCATGGAATCATATGTGCACAGGTGCACAGATATGCATGCAGGCAATATACACAGAGCATAAGGTGAAATAAAAACTAAAATACTGGAATTGGAATATAAAAATAAATTAATAAAAAACCTAAAAGAACAGATAACCCAATAGAAGAGCCTAAACAGCCTAGAAATAAAAGTCAACACAAATGAAAATTAGCATAATAAAGGTGGTATGCAAAACCACTGGAGCAAAAGGGAATATGAGACGATTAGAACAAAATTGAAAATAGATATATAAAATGTGCTATTTGCATGCATAAATAATAACATAAGTTAAAGATCTAAGCAAAAAACTTAAGTTAAACCAAGGGCTAGAAAGACACCTCAGCAATGATTACAAGTACATGTTGCTCGTTCAGAGGACTGAGTTCAGTTCTTGGGACCCACATAGAAGCTCATAGCTGGCTGTATAATTCCAGTTCCAATGTTTCCAACATCCTCTTCTGCCCTCCAAGAGCACCAAGTAAACATGTGATGCACTATACATTCAAGCAAAACACTCATATAAAATAAATGTAATTTTAAAAGAAGCTAATCCACACAGCTTCTTGAAGGTAACATGGCAATATGCCAAACCTTCTTTAACCTCATAGTAGGAAAGGGCTTTCTAAATATCACTCATATTATAGAGGCAAAAAAGAAGGAGACAGAGAGAGAGAGAGAGAGAGAGAGAGAGAGAGACAGAGACAGAGACAGAGACAGAGACAGAGACAGAGAGAGACAGAGACAGAGAGACAGAGACAGAGACAGACACAGAGACAGAGAAACAGAGGGAGGGAGAGAGAGAGGAAGGGAGGGAGGGGGAGGAAGGGAAGGAGAGAGGGGGGAAGGAAGGAAGGGAATGAAAAGCGGGAAAACAGTTTGTTCACATAAAAATGAAAGTATTTCAAAGTATAAAAGTCACAATTAAATGAAAAGGCAACTGAAAAATTTCAGAGACCAGTACACAAATCAAACAACTGGAAAACATGTCAATTATCTACAAATACCTAAAACTGAAAGACAGTAGACCAGGGATTTGGTATAAAAATCAGAAAAAAGTGAATTGGTAATTCACACAACATTGTAAAAGTACAGCCCACAAAAGATAAGAAGCTTAATTTTTAATGGTAATTAGGCATGTGTATATAAAGATAATTGTGTGCTTATCATTTAGTGTCAGGCCACCCATGGGCAAAACTATTTACAGAAAAGCAGTCTATTCTGTTAAGGGGGCTGTGAGAGAACAGTGTTCTCACACATTGCTAGTAGAAGTGAAAACTAGGAAAATGCCTAACAAAATAACATATGATCTTAAATTTTACCCAATAATCTTACTGCAGGGCCTATGAAGATCTATTTCCATAAATACAAAAATACATATGCCTAAAGATATTCATAGGAGCATTACTTATAATTTCAAAATATTAGACACAATTAAAAACATACACAGGCGAATATTTCAATAAAAACAGTATGGTCATACAAATATTTCTGATACAAATGTGAAAAAGAATAATGAAAATCTTTATGAAATAACAGGGTGTCATTCCTACAAATGCTGCTAACTGAAAAATAGAAAGAAGGATGATGTATATTATGTTACCTTTAATGGAAGAAGACAATAAGACAAATCACACAGTTTCTCTCTTTTGCAGTGTACAGGAGAGAAGAGTCCAAAACTGAATGCACTGGTAATTTCTACAGGGGGAGGACAGGAAGGAAATGGGAAATAAGAACAGGGTAGAAGGGAGAAAGGTATAGTGGCACTTCCCTCGATGCAACTCAGGATTTTGGAATACTAGTGATCTTCACACAGTTACCCTTTTGTACTTTTCGTCCTATATTAACAGATTTAACCCACTACTAGAAAATATTATGAAAAACCTGTCTGTAGTGAATATGTGCAGAATGTCTTCTTGCCTCTATCCGCTAAGTAACATAGCACAATAATTCACATAGCATTTACATTGAATTAGAAACATAAATAATTTATAGATGAATAAATGTATAATAAAGAACACAGTACCTTATATGCCAATACTATGCCATATGATACAAAGATCACTCACTTTCACAGAATTTCAGTGACAACCCATTGATAGATTCCTGGAACCAATGCACTGTTGATATCAAGGAACAAGAAAACAATTTTAAAAACAGAATATGGAGGTGACTGAAGCATTAACTAAAGTAAGTATACTTTGGAGGGTACATGCGTGCGTATGTATATGCATGCGGAAGACAGACATTGGCATCAGTTGTCCCCATCTGTCTCATTCCTCTCTAAGTTTGGCTATATGGTTTCTCACTGAGACTGGAGCTCATTGATTTGGCCAGCATGGGGAATCCACTTGTCTCTGTCTTCCTCTCATTCCCCACAGCACAGGGATTACGGATGTTTGTGTCCATGCCTAAATTCTACATTAGTGCTAGAAATAGACTTAAGACCCCTTATGCTTGTGTGGCAAGCACTTCACCAAGTGAGCCATCTTCCCAGTCCCTAAACTGTATAGCAAATAAATATACCCACAATAGAGGAATGACTAAAAGAATGGCTTGTGAAGAAACTTTGGAAATCACTGAGTTAACTTTATTCTTCAAGACAAAGACTGAAAGAACCATACAAAGACATCTGATAATGTCATTTCTAACAGGATGATTGGTTAGTAATTGGGAAACTATATATACTGACTAGAAATGAAAAAAAGTAAATATATCACAGATGACACAAAGTAGATCAGAAAAAGTGCCTCCTGATGGCAAAGCACGTATATTTTTGGTATCTCATTTTAATTCTCATACCACATTACCACAGAAGTGATCTTGTTCCCTGTCTTGCTTCCTATCAGGATAGTATGTGTTATTGGTAAACTTCTGTATTTAATATGTTCAGTGTCAGGTATCTATCATATACTTAGACACCCAAAATATTATGGAAGGCATCCCTCCTGCATAAGTAGGATGAATGAGAAGACAGAAAAACAGGTATTTTTTGCCAGAAAAAAATATATAATTTCAATCTAATCACTAGAATACATGAAAATCAGGGTGAAGCTGGCAGACTAGAAACTTCCTCCATTTCAAATCGTGAGTTGAAGAGCAAGTATGGAAGTTGAGCATGGCGGCCTATACTTATGATCCCAACAGCTGCATGACAGAGACAGGAGGATCAGGGGTTGAAGGTCATTGTTGACCACATAGGAACTTCCAGGCCAGTCTGGGCTACATCAGACCCTGTATTTAAATAAATAAGGAATACCCAAACAGACAACACATATAAAGAATGAGTCATGTTAAGAAAGGATGTATCCAGCCGGACGATGGTGGCACACACCTTTAATCCCAGCACTCGGGAGGCAGAGGCAGGCGGATCTCTGTGAGTTCGAGGCCAGGCTGGACCGACAGCCTCCAAAACAATACAGAGAAACCCTGTCTCGTAAAAACCAAAAAAAAAAAAAAAGAAAGGATGCATTCTATTTAAAAGAGAGGATAAGAAGAGCATTGAAGCATCAGAAGTCACCAAAGATGTTACAAGCCAGCTGAACAGTATGGAGAAACAGAAAGAGCATGCAGCCCAAAGCAGCTAGCAGCACAAAACTTCAACATCAGCTTCCTGTCAGGACTGATGAAGGAAAAGGCTCACCCAAAATGTAAAACGGGAGACCCCCCAGTAAAAGAAACTGAAATTTCTACTTTATTTTATTCTAATTCTAGTTTATCTGTGGGTGTTTTGCCTGTATATATGGCAGCTCACCACACATGGAACTGTGGAGGCCAGAACAAGGTGCAAGATCCCCTGGAACTAGAGTTACTGACAGTTGTAAGCCACCATGTAGTACTGGACTTGAACCCAGGCCATCATTTTATCCTTGAGATTTCTATGGAATGGACATGCCTACCATTTTCCCACTTCTTAAATTGAGTTGGTAAATCTGGGATGACACTGATTTCACATGTGTGACAAATGACCATGAAGAAAAAAATATGATATATATTTTCTTTACACCTCGTGTCCCAGAGGCTTGTCCATCCTGGTGAAATTTGATGGAGGCCAACTATTTAAGACAAAGAAACTCCAGTAAATGAGAAGGACTAGAGAGAGGCTGTTGGACTAGCTTTGTGGGAGACACCTGTAGAAGACAGCGATGTGTGACTGACAGGCAAGGACGTGCTGAAAAATGCAGACAGCAGATCCTTGGGTATTGAAAGGCCCACCACTCTGAGGTCCTATCACTTGTGTGCTAATGAGCACTCTCTGCCACCTGGTGATGACTGAGGAAATTGATGACCCCATGCTTGAGGTTGGGTAGCAGTTCTATATCTGGAGCCACTTACCTTCTGTATAGTTCAATGTGGGTGAAACTGAGACTCCAGAGTTCCGGGTCCACAAAGGCCTTAGGTTGCAGCAGCCTCCTCCCTCTCACAGATGGTTTACTGCTGTGTGAGAAATGAATGCACTAAGACCAAAATTCCAGCAAAAATCTCACTGCTCTATTTCCTACCCCTAGTCTTAAAAGACACATGTAACATACACCCCGACTGGGACATTAGGACACTCAGGATTTATAAACTGCAGAGAGGGAGAACCCAGCCTTCTCAGAGATAATCAACACAATGTGTCCTCCAGGAGATCCAGGGAGGCTCCTAAAAGAAAGACAGCTACTATAGACAACTGAAGCTTGACTGGCAAGGTAAGGTAACCCAAATTCTGCGCTGTAGAGATGATGGCTTAGCTGTTAAGAAAATTACTGCTCTCACAAAAAAAAAACCCCGGCCAGGTTTGGTTCACAGGGGCTACATGGCAGCTCACAACCTTTTGTACCTCCAGTCCTAACATCCATGGGCTCCAGCACACATGTGTTTCATATAAATTCACACACAGTAAAAATAAACAGTTTCAAGAATGATAATCCAATTTTAGTTCCTCACCAAGTCCAACAGGCAAGCTCCAATATTAGTGTAACTAGAAATAAGCATCTCTAATACTTGGACGCTTAAGAAAGTTTTGGTTTGGCCCATTGTATTTCTTCCTTTCTTTTCTGCTATGCTTTTATATCATTTTTACTTTACAACATTTTCAAACCTTCTAGTTTTTATTCCTTAACATGCATTCATTAAGTTTTGCTCACACACTGGTAGTTATGCACTCCTACCATTATCTCTTCCCATTTCCTCTCCTCTTCCTGACATGCTTCCCCCCTTTTCCCTCTCCACCTTCCTTACATTTATTAGGCATTGCTTCTTCTTAGGTTCCTGCCATCCTACTTAATTTAGTTTATTTACTATACATTTTGACCCACATTCAGTTATAACTTCATAGTTCACTGCACACTATTTTTTGATTCCTGTCCTAGTCTCATTTGTACTGTGGTAGTTTGATTTAATCAATTTTAGGACTCTTTACATGCATGGTCTATATTGGTGTTACAGCTGTTACAGTAGCTAGTTTTGTCTTCTCTGAAGTAGGCTGTTCACTAGCATCTCCAAATAAAACTGGAAGAGAAACCAATAGTAAGTGAGGTAGAAATCACAGCACAGAAGCACAAGTAATATGAGAAGCAGGGAAAATGATCATAACCCTCAAATGATGAAACTAAACACAGTGAAGTGGTCGAAAGACTGGGCCAAGAATCCAAACTCTGCTTGAAAAAAATTCAGTGATTTCAAAGAAGACACAAAGTAGGCAAAGGATCCAAGTAAGGATATGGAGCTGCAAACCAAAAACACACATGAGAACATCAGCAAGAAATCGTGAGTGTGAAACAAACAGAAAATAGAAATATTGGAACTAAAGATAAAAACATCAAACAAAAAGCAGTGTATAAAAGTTCATCAGAAAACTCTATCCATATCGGTTAGCTTAAAGAACATTAAGACTGGGAGAAAGATTCAAGCAAATTCTACATTTACACATTAATAACATAAAAATAAATAATGAAGACAAATTCTGAGAAGAGCTAACTAAGGTCATGCAGCTTGCTCACCCGTCTTACATTAAAAACATCACGGTCAAGTCACTGTCCCATTGGGAACACAAATTAGTAAAGACAATAGAGCACATGAATACATTCACAGGACGAGCTAAAATATGCAGAAAGGGGTGTTTGTTTAGGTGGGTCACATCCTAAAACTGGAAAAACATGCAGAAGAGACCTTGAAAAAAGCTAAAGGCCTGTTGATGACAAACCCCCCAAAGATTCTAAGAGCACACCTCAACATAAAATGGTTCTATGCAACAAACCTATAGCTAAACTTATACTACATTGTGAAGACCAGAAACCATTTTATATAAAGTGAAGGAATGAGACAATGGGATCCGCTCTCTAAACACCCTTTCGATATGCTGCTTGAAGGAGTTGCCCACATTAATCCAACAAAAGGGAACAAATGCCAAAAAACAATACAAGAAGAGCCTAATTCCAGGCCTCAGTAGGGGGGGGAACAGATGGTACCCTCCCAGAGGTCTGGGAGGTCAGAATCAACAGACAGCCCAACCAGCAAATCAATCAGGTGCCTTCATAGCAAGTGCCACCCGGGGTTTTCTAGGTATGTGTGCCAAGAGAGAGGAAAGGCAACAGCTCAGTTCCATGCCTTGGGGCTATAGCAGGCAGTACTCAATCGATTTTCCCAACCAAGTGCCCCAAGCAAGAGCCCTGGTGTTGGGTAGTTGGGCAGCGTGTGATGAGAGATAACAGGGCAGTGAGGTGGAGGAGAGGGAGAGGTGGGATGGCTAACGGGCTTGGGAGAGATGGGATCTGGAGAGGGAGTGAGGGTGGTTAAGAATGGGCTGATATGGGCTGGCTGGTTATTTTTGAGTCCCAGGCCTGAGCTGCCAAGAATAGATCTGATCCTGGGTTCTCTTGCAGCCGAAAGGTCTGTGTTGTTGATGTCTCAAACCACTGTTACCTGGAGACTGTGCAGAGGGCATGTGATCTTGGCCACCTGGGGTATACTGGTGTCCAATAACCATTCTCACAGTGACCCATGCTGAGTCCAAGTAACCTGCCTGCCCTGGGATCATGGTGACATCTGGGTTTACAAGCTGCTGCTGAGACATGTCTAGATCTGTCTCACCAAAGCAAGTGTCTGTATTGATGTCAATGACCCATGTTGATACCAAAAGACCAGATAGATACCAGGGTCTTAGCCCAGCATGGTCATGAGGGTATCTGAGGGGCCAGGCTGCCGCCAAGGACAGCCTTGGTCTCAGGACGATGCTGTACCAGGACTGCAGAGATGCTCATCAGGTCAGAGCTGCTGCCAGGGGCCGTATCTGGGTCATTGTCGTTCAACAGCCAGGGTCTGGGTTGATGTCTGGGGCTTCTGTTACCACCGAAGTTCCAAGCAGATGGCTGGGGTCTGGTCAGTACACTCAGATCATGTTGTGTCTCAACAACCATGCTGGTGCTTTACTGATCTGGGTGGTCCTTCACTATGCCTGAAGCCATGGAGACGTATGGCACTGGCCACTGCCTAGGACCATGTCTAGTCTATGGTCCTGCTCCAGCTGGGGTCTGTGGTGATGTCCATGGCCCTTGTTAGCTGAAGGGATCATTGGAACAAGGCTATGTTGAGCAAGCCCCTCCCTTCACTGGCCCTGGGGTGGCGGTTCCTGCCCCTCACTGGATACTACAGCAGGTAAACTGGACCTGCCCTTCAGGGGAGAGTTGGCCCCGTGCACTGAGGAAAGATGGTCCCACCCCCTTCTCACCACAGGCATGCACTTAACCTAGATAGCACACTAGAGCTGACCCTGTGGTCAGGGCACAGATGTGCTCACCCTGATGGGAGTGAGAGCAGAAGAGATGATCCCAACCCCCCTTGTCTGCCATGGGTGGCATGGGTGAGAGGAAGGATATCCCACACACATTACCTCCTGCAGCAGGTGAGAGAACTCGCCCTGGGGTTACAGGATCAGAGAGGTAGCCCTGAGCCTCATAATTTGCAGTGCACGAGAGCGAGCTCTGCTCCCTGTCTGGGCAGCACACTAGAACTGACCCTGCTGTCTGAGGCACAGGCGAACCAGTTCTGAGGGTGTGAGAGCAGGAGAGCTGACCTGACCCCTCTTGTATGCTCCCTACAGCAATTCAGAGAGAGGGCCCTGCCCTTCCCCTGGGCTAAACAGTGGAGCTAGCTGGCCCTGGTGATATGTGAGGGGGACCTGGATCTGAGGACCTAGGAGCAGGAAAACTGGTCCCTCTCCGTGCTGCAGGCTGCATTGGGAGAGCTAGCCTAGGCAATGCTGGAGAGCTTGCCAGGTAGTGTTAGTGTCAATGAGGGAATACTGGCAGGCTGAACAGCCCAGCTAAACCTAGCTACCACCCAGGCTCAGAACCAGGACTATGAGTTAAAGCACCCCAAGGCCTACCTCATCTATGAACTGTAGGAGTGTGAGAAGGGGATCAACCTACAGGATGGATATCCAAGATGAACCTACAGGATGGATATCCAAGAGGAGCCCCAGTGAGAACACATTATCAGTGGCATAGCAGAGGCTAGAGGCCTCAAACCAGACCAACACTTAAAAGTAAATTTGAATGGATTAACGGGTAAACTGTGTGGCTCAATGGGCAGCTGCCAGGATAAGATTCTTTTCTCTCTTTCATTTATATTTTGTTTTGTTTCTTTGCTCTGTTTGGTTTTTGTTTATGTTCTAAATTTGGTTTTGATGGGGGGGGCAGTTGCAAGGCAGAGGGCAGAAGCAAGGAACTAGGAAATAAGTGGGATTGGAATGCATGTGGAATCCACAGAGAATCAATAAAGTTAAAAACAAATAGAAAAGAAGAGGTTAAATAATCTCTATGGGCAAATGAGGTGCTCATATTATTAAAAGAGTGCAAACACTCAAACACAAGTACTCATATGTGCTTAACACTTTCACCAAGGAAGCAGGGTGCACAGCAACATAGAAAGCTGTCCAGTCCACAGTGACCAAAAACGGTGATACTGAGAAATGCATCAGAAACACAATCCCATGCACAGTGTTTTCAAAAAGTTACCATGGGTAGGAATAAACCTAACTGAGCAAGTGAAGTACTTGACCCATGAAAACATCAAAACACTGAAGAAATTGAAAGAGTCTAGAAGAGCGAAAAGCTTCCCACTCACCTAGATTGGCAAAGCGAACGTGTTACTGCAAGTTACATACAGATAAATGCAACGCCTTGCAAAATCCTAATTATATTTAGCTTAAAGAAAACAAAGTTCTAAAATACAAGGACACGAACAAAAGTCCATAAATAGTCATAGCAATGCTAGGGGCGGCACAACACCTGCTCTCAGACTGCACTATGGAGCAAGCAACCAGAATGAATGCTGCTGCAGGAAGACAGACATGTAGACGTCTAGAACAGAATAGAAGACTCAGAAATAAAACCATACAGCCACAGCCACTTACATATGTTTAAAGATGCAAAAACGGAAACATTGAGGAAAACTACTTCAACCAATGGAACTGGTAAAACTGGCTCACTAAATCTTAATGGATAATCATTCATCCCTGTCCCTCACCAAAACTAATACAAAATAGATCAAAGACCCTAATATATGATGGGACATTCTGAAATCTCTAACAAAACATGAGGAAAACACCTTAATATATAGTCATAGCACAGCCTTTATAAAGGAACTCTGGAAAGAGCTCAGTAAATAAAAGTCAGAACTGACAAGTGGAATTGCAATAAATTAAAAATATTCTATAGAGAGGGCTGGAGAGATGACTCATTGGTTAACAGCACTTGGTGCTCTTGCAGAGGAATCGGGTTCTCCTCCTGGCACCCGTGTGGCAGCTAACAACATTTGATATCTCCAATTCTAGGAGATTCACCACGCTTTTCTGGCCTCTGCAGAACCAAGAACACAAACACACAATGCATCTTCATACATAAAGGTAAAACTCTCATCCACATAAAAGACAGATAGCTCTTGGAAAAAAGCTTCCACAGAGGAAGCAAGTAATAATGAAGAGAGAAATATCCGAACCGAAACTATCATTTACCTGACAAGAATAATAACTACAATCTATAAAGAAATACAAATGTTAATAGGAAGTAAAAGAAACAACAAATAGGGAATGAAGTAGAAACTTCTCCAAGGAATATGGCCAATAAATGCATTTAGATATGGTAACTACCCATAACCATCAGATTAATGTTCATAAAAAGCATGCTGAAATTGTTCCTTCCCCAGTCCCAATGGTTCCCATCAAGAAAACAAGTAACAAATTCTGGGTAGAATGTAGGAAAAAAGAACAGTCACATATGCTATTGGAGAGTTTAAAAAGACAAATATTACAGTGGCTGTTTTACAAGTCCCCTTACTCCAGTCAAACATACTTTTTTTTTTTTTTTTGGTTTTTCGAGACAGGGTTTCTCTGTATTGCTTTGGAGGCTCTCCTGGAACTGGCTCTGTAGACCAGGATGGTCTCGAACTCACATAGATCTGCCTGCCTCTGCCTCCCGAGTGCTGGGATTAAAGGTGTGTGCCACCAACGCCCGGCTCAAACATTTCTTTTTTTTATATTTGCATGTATACACATATAAATGTGTCCGTATATATGTGTGAGTGTATACTTATGTATACATATATACTTATATATTCACATACTTATATATACAACCATATAGTATTTAGATAACCCTGCACTGTATACACTATGTAAAAAAACTAATGAGATTAAATAAAATTGTCAGAATTTTGAGGAAAAAAAACTCGACTGACCAGGAATCTTCAAATGTGTCAGACTTGTGAATCCAGAGGAAATTCAATCTTCAGACCTGTCTATCTAGATGACACTATGGAGAAATACTTGTCAAATTCAATGAAGTATCTGTAATAATATCCTGGAATACAAAGAAACCATTACTGAAATAACTCACGAAATCTATAGTTAACTTAGTGTACCAGTTACATTACTCTCCTAGTTTGGGTAATCTTACACTTTTATAAGATGTCTCCACTACAGACATCTTTGTGAAGACTGTCTTGCAAGTCTAAAATCATTTCATAAAATCAGGATTAAAATGGTAGGTATGGAAGTATACATCTATGATCTGAGTACCATGAAGAAAAAAGAGGAGGAACACTACATTTTGAGCCCATAAGCAGATACACAATGACACTGAAAAAAAATCTGGCCTAAAGAGCCCATTGTAATACATGAAATCACACTTATTTACAACAGGTAAGTTCATGCTATTGCTCTTCGGGTATGAAAAAACAGTTTTTAAAATATCGTATATAATAGAAATGGAAACAAATACCTATACAATTCAGTCCTTGCTGCTTTTAAAGGCTAGCACATAAAAGCTAATGGCATATGAAACTAAGATGGAAATATGGACTATGATTCTTTTGAGTTTGTGTCTCACCGCGTTTGCTATCCCAGTTGATGCAGACCTCAAAATCCTCTTACGGTCCGGGAAATGCCACCAAGCCTGGCTCAAGAATATAAATCTTGGAAGAGAGGGTGAAAGGATGTATGGAGAACTTTAAAGAGAAAGTAGGAAATGGTTAGTCACATGCTTAAAGCAACCTCCACCTCGGAAGAAACTGACGCCCCACACGAGCTGACACCACTGAGGAATCCATCGACATCACAGATTAAACAGTCTGCCCTGGCCACTTAGCCCCAAACAAGTTTAGTTAATTGAAAGAGGCTATTACAATTTACCTAAGTGGGTGGATCTGGAAAGTTTTCTTGACTTTTCACTCCCTCAGCAGTGGCAGCGTTCATTTCTGGAGAGGAGTTCTAGGTGGTGGGCACGCCATTGTCTTTGGTGGCGGCTGCCCCTCAACGGTTCCTTCTCCAATTTAAAGCAGCCGCTGGAGTATTCTGATTGGCTTGCAGGGTCAGCTGACTTGTCGCGGACTCTTCCGCTACATGTTCTACCTCGAGACACCTAACTTCCATGGTACCTCGCGACCAATGACCAGGCCGCAGTACCAGTAGGTTTAGATTACGTATCTACCCAACTGCTTTAGGAATAGGGATTGGGGATTAGGTTTAGGGTTGGGGATAGGGTTAGTTACCAACAAATGAATATATAAATCTATGAGTGAGACATGACCATTGCCTGGCTACAGAGTATACCAGGTCAGATCTCTACTTCAGAGAACTTATTGTCGAACTCAGTGGACAAAGTCCTAATCATTTGTTGTTCAACTTTTATCCCACAATAATGATTCTATTTTTCTTTCGTTTTCACACTACCATCCAATCAAATGCAATACCATTTACTCACATCTAACTGGGTCTTTTACTGCCCATCTTTCATTAAAGAAAAAACTGGGATTCAGGTGGGTGAAGCCTGTGCCTCCTGCACGTTAATGCCTACTTCAGAGATTGGTTGAATGGGTATTTGAAGTTTTTCTCTTGCCCCAGTGCTTCCTTTTTCTTCTTCCATCACTATCTAACTGGACTCGCATGCATTTGTGTTTTCCTGAAAAGCCTCCCTATATGGTCACCTTCCTTGATTGATGTCTCTAGCTACCTTGTCAGATATAGCGTACTTTACTTCCTGACATTTCCCATGTGACCATAACTATTTCCTATTTTGTTTTGCTGTTGTTCTCTTTAACAATTTTTCCCTTTTGTCTAAACCATTCACAGTGAAGTTTGCATTGCACATATGTAAAATAGAAATGCAAATGCCTTCCAATCGCTTAAGACTGTGCACAGGATGCATTCAGATAATACAGAACCACTTGACAGTGTTGAGATATTACTAATTATAATTATAATTGGGTATATGTCACCAAAATATTAAATAAGAAATTCTGGCTTTGCTGGCAGTGGTGGCCAACGCCTTTAGTCCCCACACTCAGGAGGCAGAAACAGGCGGATCTCTGTGAGTTCACAGTCTGCCTGGTCTATAGAGCGAGTTCCAGGACAGGCTCAGGGGAGTAAAAAAGGAAGTCTGGCTTCTTCTCATTTTCTACTTCTTGAACAGTTTTTTCTTTTTATTTCTGTGTAGTCAAATTTAACCTAAACACCAAACTATGACCCATCAATATTAACTATTAGAAAATTTTTGAAGAAAATATATAAATGTAAATCGGCATGAAATGGTATTACATTTTTATTGGATGAAAGATAGTTGAACTGCTTACATTGTCTGGAAAAAAATCCCCTTAAAATATTTTTAAAGATAGAAGATGAGCTGGCAAGATAGATTAGTGGGTAAAGGTATTTGATTCCAAGCCTGATGATTTGAATTTGATCCCCAGGAGTCACATAGTAGAAGGAGAAAACCTGCTCTCACACATTGTCCTCTGACCTACACATACACACACAGAAATGCACACATACAATGAATGAATAAACATTTTTAAAAGGTATAATTAGCCTTCTTTCCTTCCTTCAAAGGAAAAGACAACAGAGAAATGTAATGTGACTACATTCCCTGATGTATTCCAAACAGAAAAAAAGGGAAGATCACAGTAGAGACCCACTTTGCTGAGTTCCATCAGAGTCAGGGAGCTTATAATATGGTTATTTTTATTTTTATTTTTAAATTTAAATTAGAAACAAGGATGTTTCACAAGTCAGTTCCAGCTCCCTCTCCCTTTCCCTCCCCTCCTTCCGTGCCCTACCACCAACTCCCCCAATATCCCCTCATTTCCCCAGGGAGGGTGAGGCCCTCCATGAGGGTGTCCATAGTCAGTCATTACACCCAGGGCAGGGCCTAGACCCTCCCCCAAGAGTCCAGGGTGAGAGTGTATCTCTCATTGTTGGATGGGTGCCCAAAGTCCATTTGTATACCCAGGATAAATACTGATCTACTACCCAAGGCTCAATAGATTACCTAGGCCTCCTCACTGACACCCACATTCAGGGGGTCTTGATCAGTCCCAGGCACCAGTCTGGGATTCAAGAGCTAACCCTTGTCAGGTCAGCTGTTTCTGGGGTTAAACCAGCCCAGTCTTAATCCCTTTGGTCATCTGTCCTCCCTCTCTCTCACTGTCTTTCTTGAGTTCAGCTCAGTGATTAGCCTTGGGAGTCTGCCTCTTCTTCCATCTGCCACTGAAAGAAGGTTCTGTTTCCCAGACTCTCTGGCCATGGGATTGTAGTCTGGCACTCTCCAGATCTCTAAAATGTATATATATGAGAGAGCACATGCCATGTTTCTCTTTTTTTGTGACTGGGTTACCTCAATCAGGATGGTTTCTTCTAGTTTCATCCTTTTGCCTGCAAATTTCAGGATTCCATTATTTTTTCTGCTGAACAGTACTCCATTGTGTAAATGTACCACATTTTCTCTATCCATTCTTCACTTGAGGGGCATCTAGGTTGCTTCCAAGTTCTGGCTATTACAAATAATGCTGCTATGAACATAGTGGAACAGACATCCTTGTTGAATGAATGGGCATCTTTTGGATATATGCCTAAGAGTGGAGTTGCTGGGTCTTGTGGTAGGTTTATTCCTGTTTTTCTGAGGAATCTCCATACTGATTTCCAAAGTGGCTGTACAAGTTGGCACTCCCACCAGAAGTGGAGGAGTGTTCCCCTTTAACCACAACCTCTCCAGCATAAATTGTCCTTGGTGGCTAAGGATGTTGAGTACTTTTCTCACGTGTCTCTCAGTCATTTTAGACTCCTCTATTGAGAACTCTCTATTTAGTTCTGTAACTCACTTTTTAATTGGATCCTTTGGTGTTTTGGAGACTTGCGTCTTGAGTTCTTTGTAAATTTTGGAGATCAGCCCTCTGTCAGATGTGGGGTTAGTGAATATCTTTTCTCATTCTGTGGTCTGCTTTTTAGTCTTGCTGACTCTGCCTTTTGCCTTACAGAAGCTTCTTTCAGAAGGTTCCATTTATTAATTGTTGATCTGAGTGTCTATGCTGCTGGTATTACGTTCAGGAAGCTGTCTCCTGTACCAATTCGTTCAAGGGTACCACCCACTTTCTCTTCTAAGAGGTCCAGTGTGGCTGGATTTACGTTGAGGTCTTTGGTCCATTTGGACTTAAGTTTTGTGCATAGTGATAGACATGTGTCTATCCACATTCTTCTATTCTTCTACATGCCAGCATCCAATTATGCCAGCACCATTTTTAAAAGATGCTTTCTTTTTTCCATTGTATATTTTTAGCTTCTTTGTCAAAGATCAGATGTATATACATGTATGGGTTAATATCAGGGTGTTCAATTCGATTCCATTGGTCTATCTGTCTATTTTTGTGCCAATACCAAACTGTTTTCAGTACTACAGTTTTATAATAGAGTTTGAGGTCGGGGATGGTGATGCTTCCAGATATTGCTTTGTTGAATAAGGTTGTTTTGCCTATCCTGGGTCTTTTATTTTTCCATACAAAATTGATTATTCTTTTCTCAAGGTCTGTGAAGAATTGTGCTGGTATTTTAATGGGGATTGCATTGAATCTGGAGATTGCTTTTGGCAAGATTGCCATTTTTACTACAGTGATCCTATCTATCCATGAGCATGGGAGATCTTTCCATTTTCTGAGGGTTTCTTTAATTTCTTTCTTTAAAGACTCAAAGTTCTTGTGATACAGTTCTTTCACTTGTTTGGTTAGCGTTACCCAAGGTATTTTATGTTGTTTGTGGCAATTGTAAAGGGTGATGTTTCTCTGATTTCTTTCTCAGCCCTTTTATCATCTGTATATAGTATGGCTACTGATTTTCTTGAGTTGATTTGTATCCTGCCACTTTGCTGAAGGTGTTAATCAGCTGTAGAAGTTTCCTGGTAGAGTTTTTTTAGGTCACTTATGTAAACTATCATATTATCTGCAAATAGTGAAAGTTTGACCTCTTCCATTCCAATATGTATCCCTTTGTTCAACTTTTGTTGTCTTACTTGCTCTAGCTAGAACTTCAAGTACAATATTGAAGAGGTATAGAGAGAGTGGGCAGCCTTGTCTTGTTTATGATTTTAGAGGAACTGCATTGAGTTCCTCTCCATTTAGTTTGATGTTGGCTGTTGGTTTGCTCTATATAGCTTTCATTATGTTTAGGTTTGTTCCTGTTATTCCGGATATCTCCAAGACCTTTATCATGAAGGGGTGTTGAATTTTGTAGAAGACTTTTTCTGCATCTAGTGAGATGATCATGTGATTTTTGTTTTTCAGTTTGTTTATATGGTGGATTACATTGATGGATTTTCGTATGTTGAACCAAGCCTGCATACCTGGGATGAAACCTACTTGATCGTGGTGAATAATTGTTTTGATGTGTTCTTGGATCCAATTTGCCAGTGTTTTATTGAGTATTGTTGCATCAATGTTCATGAGGGATATTGGTCTGAAGTTCTCTTTCTTAGTTGTGTCTTTGTGTGGCTTGGGTATCAAGGTTATTGAAACCTCGTAGAAAGAGTTTGGCAAAGACCCTTCTGCTTCTATTGTGTGGAACACTTTGAGAAGAATTGGTATAAGCTGTTCTTTGAATTTCTGGTAGAATTCTGCACTGAGGCCATCTGGACCTGGACCTTTTTGGGGGAGACTTTTGATGACTGCTTCTATTTCCATAGTGGTTATAGGTCTATTTAAATTGCTTATCTGTTCTTGATTTAGTTTTGGCAAGTGATAGCTATTCAGGAAGTCATCCATTTCCTTTAAATTTTCGAATTTTGTGGAGTACAGGTTTTCAAAGTATGGCGTGATGATTCTCTGAATTTCCTCAGAGTCCGTTGTTATGTCCCCCTCTTCATTTCTGATTTTGTTAATTTGCATGTTCACTTACTGCTTAGGACCAAGAGTTCCCTGTGTCAGGAGCCTGCTCTCAGTCACCAGCTTTAAACAATACATTTACTTTGCCTTGTGGTGGTATTGTAACTTTCTCACAATCAACTAGTAGTTTCTTCCCAGGGGGAAAAGCACCATAGATTCAGGATGAATGGGATTTATATCTTTCTTATCCTTAAAATAATTGCTTTAATTCTGAGATAAATGTAAATCTACATGCAGCTTATAGAAATCCAATGTATGTGTCTCACTTAGGGTTCTCCTTGTTTCCTAGCTTCTACCTAAAAGAGACAGACATACATGGTCCCCTGGAGAAGGGGAAAGGGACAAGATCTCCTGAGCTAATTGGGAGCATGAGGAAGGGGAGAGGGAGTTAGCAGAAAGATAAGGGGAGAAAAGGAGAGGAAAGGAGGAAAGGAGAGAGCAGGAAGATCAAGTCATAGGAAGAATATAGGAGAGCAAGAAAAGAGATACCATAATAGAGGGAGCCATTTCAGGTTTAAAGAGAAATCTGGCACTAAAGAAATGTCCAGAGATCTACAAGATTGACCCCAACTAACAATCTAAGCAACAGTGGAGACGCTACCTTAAATGCCTTTTCCCTATAATGAGATTGATGACTTCCTTGTGTGCCACCCTAGAGCCTTCATCCAGTAGCTGAAGGAAGCAGAGGCAGACACCCACAGCTAACCTGAACAATGGGCTGCTCATGGACCCCAGACTAATAGCTGGGACATCAGCGTAAGACTGTTTCAGAACCCCTGAAAAAAATGATGTCAGTTTGGAGATCTGGCTAATCTATAGAGCCTCTGGTAGTGCATCAGTATTTATCCCTAGAATGCGAATGGATTTTGTGAGCCCACTCCACATAGAGGGAGACTCTCTCAGTCTAGACATACAGGGGAGGGTCTAGGCCCTGCTCCAAATGATATGACAGACTTTGAAGATCCCCCATGGAAGGCTTCATTCTCCCTAGGGAGCAGAAAGGGAATGGGGATAGGGATTCGGTGGGAGGCAGGGGAGGAGGGGAGGAAGAGGGAACTGGGATTGACATGTAAAAGAAGCTTGTTTCTAATTTAAATTTTAAAAATGGGAGGAAAGAAATGATAACATGCTGTAAAATCATTATATAATAACCAGGATATAGCTACCAATAATAGATGTTGATCATAGTTTAGACATTTCCAGTTTTACCTGAATAGACCTGCATGCAGCTATTCATTTCTAAAGCTTCCTCCTTCCTAAGACACTCTACTTGTGTCATATATTGTACATGTAGAAATTAGTGTTTCATTTACCTAATTTCCTAAAAACACTGTTACTTTTTATTTTTGGAAGTATTCCATAGCACGACTGTACTATGGGTTGTTTAACCATCCACCCAACATATAGCTAGTACGAATAGCTCACAAGTAACTATGTGAACTTATTCTTTCAAGTCTATGATATATGTTTGTTATTGAGCATTTGGTCTATATAATAAGTTCATCTTCAATTTTTTTATTACTGTCATTTTAAATAGCTTGCTTCACATGTCAATCCCAGGTCCCTCTCCTCCCCTCCTCCCGGACTCCCTATCATCCCCCACAGCCTCCCACCCTATCCCCACTTCCTTCCACATAGGGGATATCTAGAGTCTGTCGTTTCACACAGGGCAGGGTCCAGACACTCCCCTAAGAGTCCAGGCTGAGAGACCATTCCTCTTTGTGTTATGGACACACACAGTCCATTTGTATGCTAGGGATAAACACTGATCCACTGCCCAGGGCCCCATAGGTTGCCCAGGCCTCCTCACTGACACTCACATTCAGGGGGTCTGGATCAGTTCCATGATGGCCTCCCGGGCTGTTGGTCTGGGGTCCAAGAGCTCTCCCCTGTTCAGATCAGCTGTCTCTGCTGGTTTTGCCAGCCCATTCCTTGCCAATTTGCTCATCGCTCCTCTCTCTGTCACTGGGTTCCATGGATTCAGTTCAGTGTTTAACTGTGGGTGTTTGCCTCTGCTTCCATCAGTCACAGGATGAAGGCTCCCGGATGGCTACAGACATCAAGTTCATTATCAGGAATGGGCATTCAAGGTGGTCTCTCCACTATTGCTTATCTTGCCAGTTGGTGTCATCCCTTTAGAACACTAGAGGTCTCACTGGTGCCAGATCTGTCTTCTAACCTATGACTTCCTCTTCCCCCTATTCTACCCCCCACTCAACCTTCCTGTTCCCACATGACCTACTCTCTCTTCCTCTTCTTCCTCTCTCTTCCTCTCAGCTCCCACTCCCCCCCCGGCTGTGTTCCCAATCTGTTCAGAAGATCTTGCCTCATTCCTCTTCTCTGGGGTACCATGCATATCTCTCTTAGGTCCTTTCCTGTTTCCCAGACTCTCTGTCAGTGGAAGTGCAGACTGGCACTATCGCGATCCATGTCTAAAATCCATACACGAGTGAGTACATACCATGTTAGTCTTTTTGTGACTTGGTTACCTTACTCGGGATGGCTTCTTCTAGTGCCATCCATTTCCTGCGAATTTCAAGATCCCATTGTTTTTTTCTGCTGAGTTGTACTTCATTGTGTAAATGGACCACATTTTCTATATCCATTCTTCAGGTGAGGGGCATCTAGGTTCTGGATATTACAAATAATGCTGCCATGAACATAGTGGAGCAGATGTCCTTGTTATATGAATTTGTATCTTTTGGATATATGCCTAAGAGTGGAATTGCTGGGTCTTCTGGTAGATTGATTCCCATGTTTCTGAGGAATCTCCATACTGATTTCCAAAGTGGGTGTACGAGTTTGCACTCCCACCAGCAGTAGAGGAGTGTTCCCCTCTCCCCACATCCTCTCCAGCATAAATTGTCTTTGGTGTTTTTGATTTTAGCCATTCTGACAGGAGTAAGATGGTATCTCAATGTTGTTTTGATTTGCGTTTCCCTGATGGCTAAGGATGTTGAGCACTTTCTTAAGTGTCTCTTGGCGATTTTAGCCTCCTCTATTGAGAATTCTCTATTTAGTTCTGTGCCCCACCTTGTAATTGGATCCTTTGGTGTTTTGGAGACTTGCTTCTTGAGTTCTTTGTAAATTTTGGAGATCAGCCCTCTGTCAGATGTGGGGTTAGTGAATATCTTTTCCCATTCTGTGGACTGCCTTTTTGTCTTGTTGAATGTGTCTTTGCCTTACAGAAGCTTCTTAGTTTCAGAAGGTCCCATTTGTTAATTGTTGATCTCAGTGTCTGTGCTACTAGTGCTATGTTCAGGAAGCTGTCTCCTGTACCAACTCGTTGAAGAGTATCTCCCACTTTCTCTTCTAAGAGTTTCAGTGTGGTTGGATTTATGTTGAGGTCTTTGATCCATTTGGACTTAAGTTCTGTGCAAGGCAATAGACATGGATCTATCTGCAGTCTTCAGCATGCCAGTACCCAGTTATGCCACTACCATTTGTTGAAGATGCTTTCTTTTTTCCATTGTATATTTTTAGCTTCTTTGTCAAAAATCAAGTGTTCATAGGTGTGTGGGTTAAAATCAGGGTTTTTAATTCGATTCCATTGATCTACCTGTCTATTTTTGTGCCAATACCAAGCTGTTTTCAGGACTATAGCTCTATAATAGAGCTTGAAGTCAGGTATGGTGATGCCTCCTGAAGTTTCTTTATTGTATAGGGTTGTTTTGGCTATCCTGGGTCTTTTGTTTATCCATATAAAGTTGATTATTGTTCTTTCAAGGTCTGTGAGGAATTGTGCCAGAATTTTAATAGGGATTGCATTGAATCTGTACTCTGCTTTTGGCAAGATTGCCATTTTTTTATGTTGATCCTACCAATCCAAGAGCATGGGAGATCTTTCCATTTTATGGTATCCTCTTTGATTTCTTTCTTTAAAGACTCAAAGTTCTTGATATACAAGTCTTTCACTTCTTTGGTTAACATTATCCCCAGATATTGATGCTGTTTATGGCTATTGTAAAGGGTGATGTTTCTCTGATTTCTTTCTCAGCCACTTTATCATCTGTATATAATAGGGCCACTGATTTTTTTTTAATTAACCTTGTATCCTGCCACTTTGCTGAAGGTGTTTATCAGCTCTAGGAGTTCCCTTGTGGAGTTTTTCGGGTCACTTATGTAAACTATCATATCATCTGCAAATAGTGAAAGCTTGACTTCTTCTTTTCCTATTTGTATCCCCTTGATCTCCTTTTGTTGTCTTATTGCTCTAGCAAGAACTTCAAGTACAATACTGAAGAGATATGGAGAGAGTGGACAGCATTGTCTTGTTACTGATTTTAGAGGTCATGTCATTTTATTCTTGAATTGTTTTTTTATTGTTGAAGTTTGAGAGTTTTAGTACTCTAGATACCAGTCTTCTTGTTGGATGAGTTGTATGCAATGATTATCCCAGTCTGTAGACTGTATTTTATTTTATTGAGTATTTCACAAAAATGTTTATAATTTCCATGTATTCCAGCTTGGTGCCCTCTCTCTTTACAAATTGATTTTTGAGGTAAAGTCAAATAACTCTACCCAGGCCTAGATTCTTGGGTATCAAGGTTACTGAAGCCACATAAAAAGCATTTGGCCAGCCGGGCGGTGGTGGCGCACGCCTTTAATCCCAGCACTCGGGAGGCAGAGGCAGGCGGATCTCTGTGAGTTCGAGGCCGGCCTGGACCGATAGCCTCCGAAACAATACAGAGAAACCCTGTCTCGTAAAAACCAAAAAAAATTAATAAATAAAAAGCATTTGGCCAAGAGCCTTCTGCTTCTATTACATGGAATACTTTGAGGAGAATTGGTATAAGCTGTTCTTTGAATTTATGGTAAAATTCTGTGCTGAGGTCATCTGGAACTGGGCTTTTTTTAGTTGGGAGAATTTGGTGACTGCTTCTATTTCCTTAGGTCTATTGAAATTGCTTATCTGTTCTTCATTTCATTTTGGCAGGTGATATCTATCCAGAAAGTTGTCCATTTCCTTTAAATTTTCAAATTTAGTGGAGTACAGGTTTTCAAAGTATGACCTGATTATTCTCTGGATTTCCTCAGTGTCCGTTGTTATGTTCCCCTTTTCATTTCTGATTTTGTTAATTTGCATGCTCAAACTCTGGTGTTTCATAAGTTTGGATAAAGGTTTGTCTATCTTGTTGATTTTCTCAAAGAACCAACTGTTCATTACATTGATTCTTTGTATTGTTTTCCTAGTTTCCACTTTATTAATTTCAGCCCTCAATTTGATTATTTCCTGGCATCTACTCCTCCGAGGCGAGTTTGTTTCTTTGTGTTCTAGAGCTTTCAGTTGTGCGATTAATTCTCTAGTGTGGCTATTCTCAAGTTTCTTCATGTGGGCACTTAGTGCTATGAACTTTCCTCTTAGCACTGCTTTCAAAGTGTCCCATAAGTTTTGGTATGTTGTGTCGTCATTCTCATTGAGTTCTAGGAAGTCTTTAATTTCTTTTTTATTGCTTCTTTGACTCAGGAATGGTGCAATTGTGCATTATTCAATTTCTATGAGTTTGTAGGGTTTCTGCAATTTGTGTTGTTGTTGAATTCTAATTTTAATGCATGGTGGTCTGATAAGATACATGGAGTTATTCCAATATTTTTTGTACCTGTTGAGGTTTGATATGTTTTTGAGACAGTCCCATGTGGTGCTGAGAAGAAGGTATATTCTTTTGTATTTGGATGGGATGTTCTATAGATATCTGTTAAACACAATTGGGTCATAACTTCTATTAGTTCCTTTGGTTTTTTGTTAAGTTTCTGTCTGGTAGTCCTGTCTAGTGGTGATAGTGGGGTGTTGAAGTCTCCCACTATAAGTATGTGAGGTTTTATATGTGATTTGAGTTTTAGTAACGTTTCTTTTATGAACGTGGATGCCTTTGTGTTTGGGGCATAGATGTTCAGAATTGAAACTTCATCTTGGTGGATGTCTTCTGTGATGAGTATGAAATGACCTCCTTCATCTCTTTTTATTGATATTAGTTTAAAGTCTAATTTGTTAGATATTAATATTTCTACATCAGCTTGTTTCTTGGGTCCATTTGATTGGAAAATATTTTCCCAACCCTTAACTCTGAGGTAATGTCTTCTTTGAGGCTGAGGTGTGTCTTTTGTATGCAGCAGAAGAATGGGTTCTGTCTTTGAATCCATTATGTCTGTCTTTTTATGGGAGAGTTAAAACCATTAATATTGAGGATATTAATGACCATTGATTGCTCATTCTTGTTTATTTTGGAATGGTTGGTGGTGTTGTAATTGTATGTAGATTTCCATCCCTTTTTTCTTTTAGCTGTTGGTAAAGTGGGATTATCTAATACCTATGTTTTTCTGGTTGTAGTTAATTTCCTTGGATTGGAGTTTTCCTTCCAGAACTTTCTATAGGGCTGGGTTAGTGGATATGTATTGTTTAAATCTGGTTTTGTCATGGAATATCTTGTTTTCTCCATCTATATTGATTGAAATCTTTGCTGGGTATATAGTCTGGGCTGGCATCCGTGGTCTTTTATTGTTGGTAGGCTATCTATCCAGGACCTTCTGGCTTTCAGAGGTTCCATGGAGAAGTCAGGTGTAATTCTGATAGATTTGTCTTTATATGTTACTTGACTTTTTTCCTTAGCTGCTCTTAATATTCTTTCTCATTCTGTATGTTTGGGGTCTTGATTATTATGTGGCTAGGGGATTTTTTGTGGTCCACTCTATTTGGTGTTCTGTAAGCTTCTTGTACCTTCATTAGCATGTCTTGCTTAAGATTGGGAAAGTTTTCTTCTATGATTTGGTTGAATATGTTTTCTGCCCCTTTATGGTGGTTTTCTTCACCTTCTATACCTATTATTGTTAGGATTGGTCTTTTCATGGTGTCCCATATTTTCTGCATATTTTGTGTTGGGGATTTGTTGGACTTAATATTTTCTATGGTCGATGAATCTATTTCCCCTAGTGTATCTTCAACACCTGAGATTCTCTAGTCCATGTCTTGTATCCTGTTGATTATGCTTGCATCTGTTGTACCTGACCATTTGCCCATCTTTTCTATTTCCAGCATTCCTTCAGACTGTTTTTTATTGTCTCTATTTCAGCTTTCAACCCTTGCACTGTTTGAATTTTTCTTGCAATTTTTGCTTTGTCTTTTCCTCTGTTTCTTGCATTTTTTGGATTTTTTGGTTTGTTTTTTCTTCCATTGCTTGCATTTTTTGTTTTGTTTTTTCTTCTAACTCTTCAGTGGATTTCCCATATCCTCTTTGAGGGCCTTTATCATTTTCACGAAGTTGTTTTTAAGGTAATTCTCTTCTGCTTCATTTACATTGGAATGTTGGAGTCTTACTGGTGTGGAGTCTCTAGACTCTGGCGGTGTCATATTTGTTTTTCTGTTGCTGAGCGTGTTTTTATATTGTCTTCTTCCTATCCCTTTTACTCGTGGTTACAGAAAGAGCCTCTTCCTGCCCTGGTGAGTAGAGGACCAGGTTTCCCTTTTGGTGGGTGCACGCAAGTCCAATACTCTTGTAGTTCTCCTTTTCCTGGTCCTAGTCCTTGTCCAGTGGGTGTAGAAGGAGACTAGGATGCTGGGAATCATTGGCTCCCACTGGGAAGGGAAACTCAGTGGCAGACCCCATGCACTGGAATGCGGGCCCAGAAACAGGTCCTAGTATCAAGCAATATGTCTTGATCATGTCATTCCTCTCCCACATCTCCTCTCAGATCCTTCTGATGCCCTAAATCATACTCTTACACTCTATTCTTTCTCCAGGAATTAAATAATAAAAACCCTAGTCTTTTATTATGTTTCCACAATTCCCTAACATTGTTTACAGCATAGTTCCTATGAGTTATGTTCTTCTGGTCGATTCTGCTTATTGGTTCTCAATAGGTCTGCTTATGGGTCCATTGGTGATGTTTGCTTTGGGGTACAGAGCTTACAGTTTTTACTAATAATTTTCACCTGTTTCTTTATAATACATATATGTATATATATATGTATATGTATATGTAATTTAACATATTAGGTGAACAAAGGAGACAAATTATCACAAAAGGCCCAGACTTTTTAAAGTGTGTGCTGCTCAAGTGGGCAAAAGATACCCAAGCATCACCCCAGATCTGTAGCCTGGGTGGATGGATTGGTGCTACTACAAGGAAGAAACATGTGATGGAGAAGTAGGAAAGATAGAAAAACAGAGCAGTGCATACACTAGGAAGAGAGGTGGAACTGTAAACTTGATGGTTATTATAGGTGAGATGGCTGAGATATGCTGTCATTGCTCAGTAGGGTCTGCAGGATGGTATACAACCTCCTGGAGCTTATGCAGATGCAGACTTAGTCCCTGAACCTGCACCCGGCCATGGGATCTCCCTGGCTCTGGGCAATGGCAGGGATCCCTGAGATAAAAAGTTTTACTTTCTGGATTTAACCTCCTCAAAGGACTACCATGTACCTAGATACCTACCACTGGAGGCTATGTGGTGTCTGTGATCCATGCTGCTGCCCCAGACCACAACAAAGCCTGAGATTCATGTGGATGCATACAGTCTGTGCAACTGCCTGATACCTCATTGATGTCCTCAGGCTTTGCTGCCTCGGGGAACCATACTGATGTAACCTACTGAGACAATGTTGGGGCTTGTGGTGTGTGCAAATTCTGAGGGCCATGAGTGGGTCAGTTATAACGTGCATTCTCCCTGCCAGCCTGGTCCCAGAGCCGCTTCAGTCCCAAATGACTCTATTAGTTACAATGCTATTGGCCAATGTCCAGGGCTTCTCATTGGCTAGTTCTGTCTTAAGTATTAACCCATGTCTACTAATATATATTCTAAAAGGTCTTATTTACTGAGGATGCAGCCTCATGCGTCTTTTCTTCCCGAGATCACATGGCAACTCCCTACTCATTTCCTAGAATCATCCTGGAGTCTTAGTCTCACCTATCTTGCTTCCCTATTGGCCAACATTGTTTTATTGATCAACCAATAGGACAGACATATTTACAGAATGACATCTCCCATCAGTCAGGGGTCCTGATATGTGTTAATGTCTACAGGCCATGTTACCAGCAAAGCATGAGACTCTTAATCTCACGGTGGTGGGTTCGTGCCCCACTTTGGGCACCAAAATGTAAATGAAGTTCTTAATTGGTCTAGATAATAAAGACTTGGAGTCAGATATAGAAGAAAATGCTGAGGGATCAGAGAGAAGAAGGAGAAAGCCAAAGCTACACCTTACCTCCAAAGTAATGATCTCAGCAGACAAGAGATCATTTATCTGTTTCTCTCTGCTTACATCCTATTTCGGCCCAGCTACCTCACTTCCTGTCAGTCTGTACAGACCTCTATGGTTAGCAAGTGGCAAGCTCTGTTCTGACCCCCGAGACAGGCTTTATTTGTACAAACATGACATCTCCACATAGCCTATTGAGGGAGATTTGGCCTACCCCTTGGTGGCAGCTACATAGCTCTCCTCAGCTCATGGCTTCTGGCACAAATGCAGGTGAAGAAAGACGCATCCTCCCTTGGGGACTAGCCACAAACACAAAATGGGCTTTTGTTTTGTCTTTTCAGGGGGTTCATGGAATGGGGGAAGGGGTAGACATGGGAAGACTGAGAGCTGAGTGCAATCTGGGAACGTGATGAGATATTCCCAAATAATCAAGTAAATAATATTTTTAAAGAGTAAGCATTTTTAAAAAACAGTCAAGATTAAACACTTTTAGTAGCCACTATCAGGAAATCAAAAAAGATTTTAACTGTAATGATAAAAGAAATATGCAGTATGTTGCTCTTGAATGAAATGTTCTGTAAATATCTGTTCGACTCATTTTTTCTATAGTATGGCTCAAGATATTTCTTCATTGATTTTGTCTAAATAATATATCCACTGAAGAAAGTAGGATACTGAAGTCCCCAATTATTATTGTATTCAAATCTCTCTTGCCTTTTACATCTAATATTTGTTTGGTCACATACCGAGGGCATATATCTTTATAATTGTTATTCTTTCTTGATGAGTTGATCTTTCAATAATTTATAATGACATTTGTTGCTTCTTTTTACATTTTGTTATTTTAAATTTGCTTTATCTCATATGAATCCTGTCATTCTCAACAACCTGGCATGAACTAGAGTTCACTATGCAAAGTGAAATAAGCCAGACAAAGAAAGGTTAAGACCACATATTACCTCTCATTTTCAGTAATTAATAAATCATTCTCAAGGTAAAACAGAATAGAATGGTTGTCTCTGTCCTTCTTTTATCCCCCTCTTTTTCTTGGTTTTTCTCTCCCCTCCCATGATGTTCCCAAGCTGCTCAGGAGATCCTGCCTCATTCCACTTCTCTGGGGTATCATGTATATCTCTTGGGAACCTCCCTGTCTCCAAGACTCACTGGCACTGGGATTGTAGGCTGACACTCCTGTGGTCCATGTCTAAAATCCATATATGGGTGAGTACATACCATGTTTGCCTTTTTGTGACTAGGTTACCTCACTCAGTATGGTTTCTTCTAGTGCCATCCGTTTGCCTGCAAATTTCTTTTTTTTTTAATATTTTTTTGTGTTTTGTTTTGTTTTGTTTTTTTGGTTTTTCAAGACAGGGTTTCTCTGTATTGTCTTAGAGGCTGTCCTGGAACTTACTCTGTGGACCAGCCCAGCCTCGATCTCACAGAGATCTGCCTGCCTCTGCCTCTCGAGTGCTGTCATTAAAGGTGTGTGCCACCACTGCTGAGTAGTACTCCATTGTGTAAATGTACCACATTTTCTCTATCCACTCTTCAGTTGTGGGGCATCTAGGTTTCTTCCAGGAAGGCATGGGGGGGCAGGAAGGCTGAGTCGATGTAAGAAGAGTGTAGGATGAGAGATACCAAAATAGATGGAGTCATTATAGGTTTGAGAACTGACACTAGTGAGATTTCCAGAGATCTACAAGTATAACACCAACTGGCAAACTAAACAATAGTGGAGAGACTACATTAATAGCCACTACCTGATGATAAGGTTGATGACTACCTTATATGCCATCCCAGAACCTTCATCCAGTGACTGATGGAAGCAGAGACAGATACCCACAGCTAAACACTGAACTGAACTCCTGGAATCCAGTGACAGAAATGGAGGAGGGATGAGCAAAGGGGTCAAGACCGTGATGGTGAAACCCACAAAGACAGCTGACTGGACAAGGGGAAGCTCTTGAACCCCAGACTGATGGCTGAGAGGCCAGCAGGGGACTGATCCAGACTCCATGAATGTAGTGTCAGTGAGGAGGCCTCAGATATCTCTGGGGCCTTGGGTAGTAGATCAGTGTTTACCATGGCGTACAAATGGACTTTAGGAGACCATTCCACATGGAGGGATGCTCTCTCAGCCTGGACACATGGGGAAGGGCCTAAGTCCAGCCTGGATGAAATGACAGACTCTGGAGATTCCCCCCAAGGAGGGCCTCACCCTCCCTGGGGAATGATGTGGGGATTGGGTGGGGCACTGGTGGAGGGACAAGGGAGGAGGGGTGGGAGAGGGAGCTGGGATTGACATGTGAAGCATGCATGCATGTTTTAAGACATAATTTATTTTAATAAAAAAAAGAACACTGGCTGCTCTTTCAGAGGATCTGGGTTCAATTCCCAGCAATCTACATGGGCAACTCACAACTGCATGTAATTCCAGTTCCAGGGGACCTGACACTTATGGCTAAAGCACCAATGCTTATAAAATAGAAAATAATAGATTAAAAAAGAGATTCCCTTAAAAAAGAATAGCTGTCTCTGAACAGAGACTTGGATTATGAAGTTTGGTGAATGATATTGTTCAATTCTGTGCAATAAAACACACGTAAACTGGAAAATGGAAATCTGATTCTTCTTTAACATACTCAAGTAACTACTGGTTGAAAAAAATCTATGATATATCTCTAAATCACTAGAAGAGTATGACATTTCTGACACTCAAAATAACTGTTGAAGGCGTGGAAATGCATATTACTCTATTTTGATTATTATACACTGTAAGCATATATTGAATTACAGTATTTTACCACATAATGGCATCTTAATAGTGAATTACAATTTTATACTATATAATAGTATGTTAATATACTATCTGAATCAAAATGTGCATCACTCTTTCAATTGGCTATGCCACCCAGTTGGAATCTGTCCTTTGGAGATTTCAATTAGGTCGTCATGGGACTAAAAGAACTCAAATCCCATCAGCTATTTTTCTTGAATAAATCAAATTACATTCAGTCCTCTCACCATGAGAAACAGTAAGGACATTCTTTCTTGGAATTGGGATATCCTGTAAGTATAATTTGTTCCTTTTTTCATTCTAAACAATTCCAAGTTAAAATCTCACCTTTTTATAATTTTCGATATAACTGTTTCACATTGCTTGACTATGACAGAGTGAATATAATCTTAGAAAATAAACTAAAGTCCTTGTGAACCTATAACATTTGTGATGCTGGTTTAGTCAATGGTCATAACTGATACTTGAGAGCCCAAGAACATAAGTGGTAAAAAGCACAGTGACTGTCCTATCTTTGAATACTCACAATACTCATTCAAAAATAAGGTATTCAAAACCTAGAGATATGGAAACAGAAGCAACATTACATTATAACAGGAACAAGAATAGACTTGACACAAATCAATTACTGAGCTGACTTCCTAGGTGTGGGCCACTGTCAGTAACTGCAATCTCAATCTGTGAGATCACTTTAGAGAGAGAAATCCTATGGGTAGTTGAATCTTGGTTTTATTTGAATGTAAGCAGATAACAACTTCCATTCTTTTCGAATTTTCCTAATGCTTCAAATCATATGTCAAAGTAGGATGTAGTAATATTATCACTATATCCTTTAAATTTATAGACTTCAGTAGCAATGTTGTTTTGTATTCTCTTTTATTTTATAATTCAATATGTTTCTGATTTCAGAAGCACTTAATTCTAGATACCCTTGTAGATTTTTTGTACCACTTAAGGAAACTTTTTTAACTGAAGACAATGATGTTATTATCATTCCTTGGTGCCTGTTCAAGGTACCATACTGAAAACTGACCTGCCATTGCAGAGGAAACTGAGAGCCCAGTGTTTTTTCTGATAGTTAGGGAAAGGTGCAAGAGACATGGCTTTGGTTGCATCATAAAAGACACTGATATTTTCTTGCAGCACAGGAATTTATTAATGAAGGGGATCGGGCCATTGGGTATTCATATGTTTGGCCCCTGCAGTTGCATCCTGGCTGTTAGTGAGAAAGAGGGCTGCTTGTAATTGCTGGCCACAGATGATGTCATTCTGGGAGTATGATAAGCCCTCTCCATTTTCTTCATGCCAGGACTGTGGACCAACATTATCAGATAGGTTTTTCTTCATTTTCTTCTGCATTTGTTGCAGACATGATATTCTTGAGGATCTCAGCATAGTATGGACTAAATACATGCTGATTGTGATGCATCAAATTAACAAACTTCCAGCCTAGTTCTGCCAACTCTGGTTCAATGAAAAGAAGTCCTCCAGGGAAGTCTAGAAGAGATTCCCGCATGCCACGAATCAAACAGCATTTAAGAAACAAATGTATCCGTTGTTCTGTCATAGGGAAAAAATGAAAAGTAGAAAGAAGAATTTTGAGAAGAAACTCACCATTAACTGTCTGCTCTCAAAAGTGTTTCACTTTTTTTTTCAGTGTGGTGGTTTGAATAAGAATGGTCCCCATAGACTCATACTTGAATGCTTAGTTGCCAGGAAATGGAAATGTTTGAAAGGATTATAGGGATTAAGAGGTGTGGTCTTGTTGGAGAAGTGTGTTACTAGGGGTAGGCTTTGAGGTTTCAAATGTCCATTCCAGGTCCAGTCTCTGTCTCTTTCTTGCAAATCAGTGCTGCATTCTAAGCTACTTCTCCAGCACCACTCCTGCCTGCTGCCATGCTCCCTGCCATGGTGATAATGGATTATGCCTCTGAAACTGTAAGCAAACTTCAATTCAGTGCTTTCTTTTAAAAGATTTCCCTTGGTTATGGTGTTGCTTCACAACAATAGAGCTGTGACTAAGACAGAAGTTGGTCCTGAGAAATGAGTTATTGCTATGACAGGCCTTATCATGCTGTTTGTTTGTGGTGTAGACTTGGATTTGGATTAAGAAAGCAGCTGAACCCAATGCCATGAGAGTGAGCCAGGCCCTGACAGTGCTTGGAGCACCAGCACCCAGAGGCTGGATGATCCAGAGACCTAGGATAGAACCAAACACAATAGGAGGAAAAAAGGCAATGTAATGAATGATGCCTAATGGTACTCTGCTATACCCATAGATTGGTGCCTAGCCTAACTGTCATCAGAGAGACTCTACCCAACAACTTATAGAAACATATGGAGATACCCAAAGGCAAACATTAGACAGACTTCGGGGAATTCTGCAGAAGAGGTGGAGGAAGGGTTGTAGGAGCAAGAGGGGTCAAGGACACCACAAGTAAACCCACAGAATCAACTAACCTTGGTTCATAGGGGCTACAGAGACTGAAATGACAACCAGGGAGCCAGCATAGGATAGGCCCTCTGCATATATGTTACAGTTGTATAGCTTGATCTTTTAGTGGGACTCCTAACAGTGGGAGCAGGGGCTGATTCTGACTCTTTTGCTGGCTTTTGGGACCCTTTTCCTCATGCTAGGTTGCCCTGTCCAGCCTTAATATGAGGGGAGGTGCTTATTCTTACTGCACCTTGATATACCATTGTTGATATCAATGGGAGGTCTGCAATTTTCTGAATTGAAGCAAAGAAGGAGTGAATGTGGGGCACAGAGAGGAGGAAGAGGAAGGACTGGGAGGAGAGGAGGGTGAAATCCAGTTACAATGTAAAAATAAACAAAAATAAAGCAGTTGAACATTTTAAGCAGGTCTTAATGGGTCATACTGGTAAGAGTGTGAAAGGCAAAAGTGCTGAGAGCAGTTTCGATTATGATGACCCAGCTCAAGAGGTTTCATATGGGAAAGAATATTAGTAAGTGGCGTAGAGATGGTTTTTGTGGTATTTTGGCCAAAAACATGGCTGCTTTTTGCCCTTGTCTTAGAAATCTTCCTGAAGCTAAAATGAAGAGTTTTAGATTAATGTCATTAGCAGAGGAGATTTCAAGACAGCCTAGTGTTGACTTTGTTGTGTGGTTATTAATGGTCACTTTCATGCAGATCTATGATGAAAAGGATTGAAATAAGCAAGAAAAAATACAAAATGTACAGTTTGGGGAGATAAGAAACATCAAGAAGTGTAACGGAGATAAGTGCAGTGCTGAGATAAAATATTTAAAGAAAAGCCGGATGCTAAATGAAATAAAGAGAGTGGCGGCCTCAGGGCAAGACTCCACCCAGCTAAGCTTCCAACTTGTGAAAACAAAGAGGAGAGCTTAAGTAGTGAAGGAACCATCAAAACCAGAAATATGATACACATGTAATTGCAGGAGGGGACCTTGTTCCAGTCCCAGCAAGCCACAGAACTTGGCAAGCTGACCCAGGTGGTTCCACCTTTAGAGTCAAGGATTCAAGAAAAGAGTTGTGGAATCTTCCTCTCCAGCTAAGGAAAGCCACTGAGGCCAAGTGTGTAGCAGGAAAACCCTTGAATGGTAATCTGGAGAGGCCACTGAGTGAAGCTGCGAAGGTGAAGCCTGGATTATATTAGAGATGCCAGAGTCTTGTGATATCTACCAAGGAAAGCTGCAGGCTGGATGTGGGACCAGATCAAGAGAGAGAAGCATGCTGTAGAGAGGAAAGTGTTCTCTGACATCAGATGTGGAGATGCAGAACTTGGAGTTTTCCAAGCTGGGTATTGGTCTTGCTTTGGTCCAGTATTTCCTCACTATGCTTCTTTCACCCAGTTTTGGAATATTTATGTATATCCTGTGCTATTATGTTAGAAGTATGTGATCTGCTTTTTGATTTTGAGTTACAAGAGTTTACAGCTAAGGGATTGCCACAAGTCTCAGAGAATGTGAACTCTGGACTTTTTAAACAGTGTTGAGAATGTGACAGGCTTTGGGGACTTTTGAAGTTGGACTGAATGATTTTTTTGGCATTATGATATGGCTACAAACCTGTCTGGGTCAGGGGATGGGATGTGGTGATGTGAATAAGATGGCCCCATAGACTCATACGCTTGAATGCTTAGTCACCGAGGAGCAGAACTCTTTGTTAGGATTAGAAGGAACTGGAAGTTTGGCCTTGTTGGAGAAGAGTTCAACTCTCACCTGGCATGTTATTTCTATTTCTTACCATATTAGGGACTCTTACCAATGATGGTACGAATGCAATTCTCTTCCTTGGCAATATTCCGGAGTTGGCCTACAAGAGATGCCCTGTTTTCACTGCTCAGAGCAGTGAGCCCTGTGTCCTTGAGCCCTTGATGGATTTCCTGAGATACCTGGTCACTGACACTGAGCATAGACTCTTCTGGCCTGGACAGTGAAGACAGAAAAAAAGTTTCCCTTGACATAAGGACCAATCCCAAAACGCCCCATGCTAGAAATTAGGCATACCGAAGAAGAATTGTGACCCTCTCACCATCAACAGACAACATGAATCAATGAACATGTAATTCTGTTATTATCATTAAGGTACCAAATTATTTATACATGTAGTACTATATGCCAACTTTAAATGGAACAATATATACTTGGTAAGGGCTTGGGCACATCCTGAACATTAAAATATTGTTGAAAGATTCTTAGAGATTTTATGTAGTATTCTTTCCTACTTTACCAAAAGTGCAAATAAACTAATAAAACTAAATTTCTAATTCCTCTTTCTGCTTTGACATGGAATCTCTGCATGCAGGGAATTAGCAATCAATATTAATGACTACATGATCAACTTCTGGGTATAAATAACAAAATTCCACTGCCCCTTGATGAAATATATAGTCTCACTGTTACAAAACATAAAAATTAATATTTGTAGCAAAGTAGCCACCTTATTCTCCTGCTGAATAGTATATTGTTATTCTTCTCTATGCCAAACCTAAAATAAAAACAATCTTTTGGGATCTGGTTCCCAAAGGGCCTTTGTGTGAAGAATAGTGGGATGTTATAATGCCTGTCTATGGCCTAAATGTCACTCTAAAAGAAATCTGAGAGAGCTAGGAATCTCATTTGGTAAAATGCTTGCACACAAGCATGAAAACCTGAGCTTGGTTCCACAGTAGCCACACAAAAAGTCAAATGTGATGGTGCATGACTGTAATCACAGCACTATGGAGGTTGCTCCCTGGAACTTGCTGCCCAGCCAGCCTAGCCTAATTAGTCGACTTCAAGTTAAAAAAAAGACCCTTGCAGTTGGCTTCTGGCCTTGACATGTGCACACACTTTCATGGATAAATGACTGTGAACATACATGTTCATGTTCACACACACACAAACACACACACACACACACACACACACACACAAAGGTTGATGAAACATACTTGGAGCTAAATTCTTCTGTTAGAGCCTTGGTTATGCACTTCAGTTTATCCACAAATTCTGGTGAGCTGAATAAAACACCACAAGAGAAACTTCTTGCCACAAGTAAAACTGAAGCTAGAATAGTCAAGTGGCGTAATTTGGATTTCATAATCTGCAGTCGTGCTTTATCCATCAGTAGAGTCTGGTTAGGCAGAAAACAATAGGCTTTTAGGAGAGTTGTATTCGAGCTTCGAAGTAACAGACAACAAGGTAATGCCTCAACAACATTCCTACCTCAGGGAATTCTTCATTCCCATAGTCCCTGAGGACAAGGTTTAGATAGCCTTGGTATAGCACTGTTGTTAGACTAGGTGGCTCTCTGTCAGTTTTTGAATATGGAAATGAACTTATTGTGCCAGAAGAGGAGCTTGGAGACACAGATGTACTCGGCAGTGGTGTAGTAATATCTGTGGCAGCTCTAGTCATCCATTTGGTGGTGCAATCAAGGAAATCTATGAAAGGCAAGAGAACATATCTGTTTAAACTGCAAGGTTTTAAGATAGCCTCTTGGTGAAGAAAACAGTAATTTTAAAAGCTGGAACGGAACAGGGTATTTCCTTCCAGAATGGCTTTCACAGTACAAGAAGGGGTTATGCAGGCCCCTGGTAGGAAACTCACCACAACCTGCGGATCCTGTTTACCACAATACCAACTTTCTAGGCAAGATCTGAAACCTAGTGCAATGCTAACATGACCAATATAGGGGTAACCAATAGCTTTCTGATACAATTGGAGACCCACTCCATGGGTGAGAGTTCATACCGGGCTTTGTGAGGCTGGCAAAGACCCATGTATAAGGAGTTCATAGTCCCCAGAGATGAGCCCATTGCTTCATTTTTCTAAATAAAAACGTTGTTAAATTACCTCTAAAAGCCGGGCAGTGGTGGTGCACGCCTTTAATCCCAGCACTCGGGAGGCAGAAGCAGGCGGATCTCTGTGAGTTCCAGGCCAGGCTGGACCGACAGCCTCCAAAACAATACAGAGAAACCCTGTCTCGTAAAAACCAAAAAAAAATTACCTCTAAATATTTATATCCATACCCATGTGTTGTTCTCAACCTTGATCAGAGATGCTTCTATTTGCAGCAAACAGCAATTAGTGCAAAGATTTGTGGCTACTCCAAATGCTAAGAATAAGTAACTACTTTTGTATACTCAGCTCTAAACAGAAAGTCTATCATACCTCTTCCAAGAATCAGGGAATACCATAGAAGAGAAAGCAGAAAGAGTACAGAAGTAGGATGATAGAGAGGATGGCAGTGAATTGTTATATTCTGGACATGGCACGCTTACGACAGTTGTGATCTCAAAGCAGATAAGATAGCTAGGCTGTCCTGAGTATGAATAAGACTGGGTCTGTTAAAACCAAGCCGTGGGGAGCAGAGGGGCTCATGGAGCTGTGCTGTTTTCTAGGAACTACCTGGAGGTGGCATTGGTGGAGGAGTCATTCAATGACGTACCACCAAGTAAGTTGTTCCTACTCCAGTGGATGGTTCCATAATCATGATGACGTGGGTAATCTCCAAACTCAGGTGGTCATAAAGCAAAAAGACAGCAAAGTAGGACAGGGGATTCTTTGAAAGGGGAATTGTGGAAGTTGGGGGCATAAGAAAGACTGAAGTTGGGAGTGATCAGATTGCACTGTGTACATGTATGATATTGTCAAAGGATAAACTAATTTTTTCAATATTGAATTAGGTTTATTATAATAACTAAGAAGAGAAAATGATCCATTGAAGGAGCTTTTTATATATGAAAGGTATTCTTTTATGGAAGACCTTTGAAATTCATAATTGAGTCACCCTATCCCCATTAATGATATATTCATCACACAAATCTTCAGGGTACATGTCTACAGTAGTGAGAAGTAATTAATAGTGATAACAGGTAATCAGTCCTTAGGGAATCTGGAAACCCAAGATTATCAATCACAGCTAAGTTTAATTTGTATGATGGAAATTAAGTATACTTACTTAGGTTTAAACATTTACCATTTTATTTTTAGTAACATAAAAGTTGTGAAAAGATTAAAAGATAAATATTACTAGGTGTTTATGCCTTGTATAGGCATAGATAGATAAACTTAATTTTTAAAAGTGATTTGTATAGGTTTTTCTGTCTTAGAAAAGTTTGCTTCTCTTCACTCTTGATCCAAGAAGTAAACTTTTTATTCAAAAGTAGAAAAATCACTGTAAAAAATATCAAAGGCCAATTTCCCCCTCTACTTAAATTTTAAACATACTGGGCTGCTTGTCAAGGAGTTCCTGGAATTTAGCTCGTTCATATTGAACAGAATGTTCTTGCAAGTATGGCCGAATGTTCTTGATGGTATAGTTCATCATGTCCATTTTCATCAGACCAAGAACATGGAAGATTCCCCTGTCACAGACAAAAACAGAAAATTTATAGTTTGAAAGGAAATCCAGTGTTGAGGATTGGAGCTCAAGGAAGAAATAATACAATCCTAGTACTTAGAACAAAAATGGGCCTGTAAAGTATTTACTTCAATTACAGCTAGTATTTGAACATGTACTACAAAAAATATTTAATAGCTTTGAGTGGGGACCTATTAAGAGGTGTTTATGTTATTAGGGCTAAGTGGATTAAATTATAAAAGACCATGCAGCTACGAATTTAATGTTGCTTTATTTGACCAGGTAATGTTTTCCATCATGTTAGAATGCATTAAGAATGTTCTCGCCAGGCTGGGCGGTGATGGTGCACACCTTTAATCCCAGCACTCGAGAGGCAGAAGCAGGGAGATCTCTGTGAGTTCTACCTGTCTGGTCTACAAGAACTAGTTCCAGGACAGGTGCCAAAGCCACAGAGAGACCCTGTCTCAAAACACAAACAAACAAACAAAAAAAGAGGTCCTCACCAGATTCAGTTACTCAGTATTAAATGCTACGTCCTCCAGAATTCTAAGAAATAAGTCTGTGCATTTTAGAAATGACTGAAATTTCAGTACTTTGCTACAGCAAAATAAAACAGACTAAGGGAGAAAAATAATACTGAAAATTAGGACTGTTAATCTACCAAATACCTGGAAATGTGGGAAATGGGCAAAATCTGAATGAGTTTGGAGAAACAGGCTATAAAAATGTTAATACAAATGGAGTATCGAGGATATTTCAGTTGAGAGAGAATATCTGCAATATGTCTAATATTCTTGGACAATCCTAAGGTATTCATGGTCAAAATGTTGGTAAAAAACATACTAAGGGTCACTATAATGAAGTTTCAAATGAAAATGAAGAGTCTTACTGGAAAACATAAAGGCTTATCTAATGGGAAAGTAGAGTAAAAGTCATCCTTGATATGAACCAGCAAATATCTTGAATTTATTGTGTCCATATTCAAAGCACTTTACCCAAGGCAAGTTGTAAGAGCAATGGCCTGACACAATTAGGGGGAAACGTTTCTCAGCATAATACTGAAGGAGTTACATGGCTACTTTTATCATGTTCAGAAATACATGAAAGAAAAATGATTTCAAGATGAGGTTCATAATTGAATCATGAGGAGAGCAGAATAACTTGGAAAATTAAAGCTTGACAATGTAAGTAGTAAAGAGGCACCAAGAACAAACCAAATATAACCAAGTGATTATTTTTCTAAAGAGATTAGTATAGATAGAAGGAAATAGTGTGCTGTTCATAAAGGCAATGGGAAATATCCCCAATGAATTTCAAAGATCTTTAAGACAAGTAACGACCTTTTAGTGTAAGATTATAGAGACACACCCATTTGCTTCCCAAAAAACCTAAAGATTCTACTCCCTGAATTTCTGGATTAGTTTCCCTCAACCAGCAACACTACAGTGCAAACAAGCTGAAATGTATCTTCGGCTGACTGTGATTCCGATCAAAAGTCTAGAGAAGACAATGGTAAGACTTAATAACACCCTTGTGGGACTAACTATATAAGCATAAGAATACATGAGCTATGAAGCAATAACAGTCTCTGCCTTGATTCTCTCTCTCTCTCTCTCTCTCTCTCTCCTCTCTCTCTCTCTCTCCATATATATATATATATATATATATACACATATATGTATATATACATTTATATATTATAAAACAGGCTAAGAAAAATAAATATGTCATTCAGGGACCAAAGGTCAGAGGGTGACTTGATAGAAGATCTAAAAACAGACATACAGTCTGACTTTTCAACAGCCAGTGTAGAGATTTTTGCACTGTAGCTATTCTGATACGTTCAGAAAAGGTTGATCAGCAGAAGGGTCAAAGCACTAAAAAGTATCTATGAGTGGTTGCAATGTGAGTGATTAATTTCCAACTCAAACGACTCATTTATTTTTCTTTTCTGGATCCTATTTCTTTCAGCTGTGAAACACTGAGAGTCTTCACTTCTGTTTCTGCATCAAGTTTAGACTTGGAGAACTAGAAGAACATTTGAGATTGAATGGGTGGAAATCTATAAAGCTAGTACTATACTTAAATGTCATAAGAATATCATGTTAAATTTTCAAGTAATGGATGGAATCCAAATGACCAATTTAAATGGCATGGAAATAAATCAGAGAGGCTGTCCTTGACAAGTAAAATGACAGGGAATTTAAAAAGATGTTAGCCAGTAGTGTGTCTCAGCTTGGGACATAGAAGATGCTTTCTACACTGCATAACAGTTAATGCAGAGACAAATGGCAGGTCAAAGTGCTAAGAATGAGTGACTGGCACCCAGACATGAAAAGGACATATATATCAACCTCTTCATGGTCCAGCAGACACCACAGGTGAGAGAGCAGAAAGACCGTTAGAGCTGAAGGATGAAGAGGAGTGCTAGGAAATGCTGACTTCTGGGTTTGGCGAGTCCATTGCAATCATGGACACACAGCAGTAGCAGTTGCCTTCACACACCCTGCATAAACTCAGACAAACATCAAAAGAGGAACAATGGGGAAGAAGGGGACCATCAGGACTGGAAGAGGGATGATAAAATATAATAAGCATAAAAGAGAAGCTGGAGAGATTGCTCAGCTGTTAAAGGCACTTGTTGCTCTTGCAGAGGCCTGGATTAATTCCTAGTAATAACATAGTGTGTCAAAAACATGCAAACTCCAGTTCCAGAGGATCTAACACCGTCTTCTGACCATCACAAGTACTAGGCATGAATATGGTGCACATTAACACATTTTAGCAGGAAAAATATTCATACACGTAAAGTAAAATAAATATTAATGAATAATGTTAAAATGAAAAAGTAAAAGTAGAATATAAAACAAGTAAAAATGGCGTTAGGATGGTTAGGATGTAAGGGCGATCTGGCTGCGACATCTGTCACCCCATTGATCGCCAGGGTTAATTCAGCTGATCTGGCTGGCTAGGTGGGTGTTCCCTTCCTTCCTCACTGCTCCATGTGTGTCCCTCCCAAAGCTGCACCGCTAGGTCAAAAAGGATGACCTTCCCCACATAGAGGAGGACCGGTCTTTGGTCAAAGGTATACAAGTAGCTGCTCTCGCCTGCTAGAACCTCCAAACAAGCTCTCAAAAAATGGCATTAATCGGGTCTTCAGCTCAGGAGTAGAACAAATAAGACAGAGGTCTATCATAACATCTGGCTCAAAGTGTTTTTTTTCATGGCACACAGGGTAGATTTTAGGAACAGTGCATGCTATGGTTTGAAAATAGCTTGCTTCTCCAAAATGAGGAAACTTTAAACCCAACTGTGAGATACTGAGAGGGTAGAAAACTAAATCCAACTATGGAGTTTATGGATGATGCCTTCAGACCATCACCGGGATTACACAAAAATGGCAGGCTATAGCTCACATGATTGAAAACATGTGACTTAACAAAAAGATAGGAAACCCAGGACACACACAGGCTTTTTTTCATCATGGGGTGCTCCATACCACCTTGAGACTCCATCAGCATCAAAGCTTTCACTGGATGCAGCACCTCAACCTTGAACTTGTAGGACGGGAGCCAAAATAAATGTTTCTTTTTATAATTTACTCACACTGTGATATCACGCTATTAACAAGAGAAAGCAGATTAAAACAGCATGACTAGATTCTTGCCTCAGTAACTCTACTGGATCTTTTATGCTCCCTAGTTCCTGTACAGCTTCATCTCTAACCGGTGCACACAGGAGGGCCATCAAGTTGAGAATATAGTTAGAGAGATGAGGAACATCCAGAGCCCCATGCTCTGTTTCTTGTTTTAGGAGATCCATGTCTAGTGCTTCCTCAATCTCGTTTCTTAAACGATTCTGACGTGGTAACAGCAGTGACACCAAAATCTGCCACAAAGGAAAATCAAAGGAGACGCATTATGCTTATTATCCTAAACTTACACCCAATGAGTAGTGCTTTCAGGCTAAAGGTATGTCAGACTTTGTCTTCTAGGAGTCAAGAAAGTGGGTCTCTAAATTTCATGGACAGTTATTTATCTCTTTTTGGAAGACAATTATAATTCTAGACTTCACAGAAATCATTTATACAGTACTGATTATTTTCAAGGCAGAATGGCATAAAAACATGAATTAAAAAGAAGAATGAGGCAACAGTTAAGTATAAGTTACTACAACATATGCACCTCTACAGAATGTGCATCCTTAACAAAAGTTAAGGACATTTTTATATTTTTGCTCCAAAGACAAGGGTGAACCAAGCAAGGTATTCTTAAACTGTCACTTGAAATAGTTTTTTGACTCAAAAGGTAAATTCCTTGTGGGCAAGAGCTCGTATTATTTTCTGTGCTTCTGAAACACTTAAAACGTAGTGAAAGTATGTTTTTATTGAATGCTGTATTATGTTATTAAAATAATATCCTAACATACAAATAAAATGGAACTCATTCCATCCCATGTGTGTCCATAAAATAAGCTACTTAGAACATTAATAATGTTAATAATCTTAATAATCCAAGGCCTAAAGTCCAGAAACTTTGTATCAACAGAGAAAGGGCTGGCTACTCACATGTTTTATGTTGTTTATAAGTTCAAGAGCACAAGAAAAGTCGGGAGGAGTACTTGACAGCTGATCTTTCAAGTGGTCCCAAAATGCATTGTACATCGACTCCACAAACTTGCTTTCCAGACTATCAAGAAAGTTAAATGTGCAAAATGATCTTTACCTAGAGACTTGATACAGGAGTATGATCCTTCAAACAGCATTTATAATCATGAAGAACCATTAAACTGATAGGTCAGGCATGAGCTACATTTAGATTTGAGAATTGCTAAATAAACTGCAGTTATTCTCAGATTAAAAAAAACAACCTTAAGTCATTGCAGAAAGACACCAGAGTGCACAATCAGACTGCCTCCTATCCCACACCCCACTCCTTGCCTGCTTCTCCCCTTTCCTCCCAGTATCTCCCTGTGTCTCTCTTGTCTCTTTCTAACTTCTAATTCTCCCTATCAACATATCTGTCTCTGACCCTTTCCTTCTCCCTCTCACTCTTCCTTCATCTGTCTGTCTGCTCCCCCCAACCCTGCTCTTCTCTCCTTTCCCTCCCCCTACCGCCTCCCTCAGAAGAACCATAATTTAATATTGGGTTCGAACTCTTTGACCCTAATCCTTAAAGTAGCCTAAATGTGTGATTTCATTTGTATTTTTTTTCAGATTTATTTATTATGTATACTGTGTTCTGCCTGTATGCATGCCTGGATATACTTACATTGTTTGCACACACGCACACACAATATATGTATAGAGTTAAAAGAATGTAGTAATACAGTTTTTTTGCCATAATGTTATTTTATAGCTTTTTAACTTGCTATCTTGAATGCCTCTTTTATTTTGCCACTTTAGAGATTCTGCTACAAAAGCACCATGCTCTATCTTGGTTCTTGTGATTCTCTTGTGTCTTGGATTTATTCTGCTTGTTGCTAATAGTGACATGCTAAGTACACCTTCCATGGAAGGAGTTTTCACCAAAACATGTGTATCCTTCTTCATTCAGTTCAGAGTCCCTAGAATCTGAGTTATATTTATCTTTCTTGATTTACTTTCTAGTACTTAACATAAATGCCATTGCCATTCATTCATTTAACAATCATTTATTGAGCACTTACTAGTTGGAGAGAGAGAGAGAGAGAGAGAGAGAGAGAGAGAGAGAGAGAGAGAGAGAGAGAGAGAGAGAGAGAGAGCACATGCCCATGTACACACATACAAAGTGTCACAGAATCTGTGTGGAGGTAAGAAGATAAACCGTACAAGTTGATTCCCTCCTTCCACCATGCCAGTCCCAGGGATCAGACAGCTTGTCAGGCTCAATGGGGAGCACCTTTACCTTAGTCATTTTCCTGGCCCACATTTCACTGCTAATGATCCATGGGCAGTCAACTCATACCTACTGGATGAATTTCCTTCTCCAGCCTCTATATGCGAACCCTCACAGGAGTACATAGAGTGTACACACATACACCAGTCACTCACATTTATGTATTTCAATACCAATGTAATTGTGAAGAACTCCAATAAGGCTCATATTTTCTTATTAAATCAGAAAATGCAAATACTCTGAAATGTCTTACTCATGGCAAATGGCAATATCATTACTAGAAAAGTTGTTTGTGGGGTTAGAGAGGTGGCTTAATGGTTAAGAGCACTGGCTGCTCATCTCCAAGGCCAGGGTTTGAGTCCCAGGAATCACATGGTGACTCACACTGTAACTGCAGCCCAAGGGTATCCGATGCCCTTTTCTAGTCTTCTTGGGCACTGTATACATGTGATACACAGAGATATATGGAGGCAAAACACTCATACACAGAAAATGAAATGAAAATTGAAAAAAAGAAAGTTGTTTGTCTGCATTCACTTAATTTTCAGGGAATTAAGAGAAGCTTCTAGCAGCTACAACTTTCAAGTCTATCTGCAAGGATCTGAAATTCTTTTCTAAAAACCAAGAGTTAACATTCTGACAATAATTACAGTGGTTTATTTGGTATTTAGATGTAATTTGATACTTTGACACTTTGTGTGTCTATGTGAGTGACTGGTGTATGTGTGTACACTCTATGTACTCCCGTGAGGGTATGCATATAGAGGCTGGAGAAGGAAGTTGAATGCCTTTTCCCATCACTCCACATCTTACTCCCTTGAGATAGGGCATCTTAATAAACCTGGAGCCAGGGTGGCAGCCAGCCAGGCCTGGAGATCCTTTTGTCTTGGCCCCACATATTGCTTGGGTTACAGAGCATGGGTATACAACACCATGCCAGACATTTTACATAGGTTTTGGGGATTTGAACAGATGTCCTTGTGTTTGTGAAGTAACTGGTTCTAGACACTTGTTCACCTCTTTATCCCCACCTGAACACTTTTTTTTATTTTCCTTCTTTTTTTTCAAGACAGGGTTTCCCTGTGTATCTGTGGCTGTCCTGGATCTCACTATTTAAGACAGACTTAATGAAGCACTACACGTTTTAAAAAATTAAACATGACCAAAAATCATCTACATTATGCAATTATTCCAAGACAAGTATGTAAATATGTACCTGTTTTCAGACAAATCGTTCTCCTTTACAGCAAAATCTTGGTTTACTATGATTTCATGAGCAATACTCAACTTGGAAGCTTCATTAACTGTCTCTATATCTTCAGTAGAAAGAACTACAGGCTGGCTCGCTGGAAGAAAAACATAGTAGTCATTAAAAGAGATCCCACACACATTTGCAATTAGAGGGCAAACTATGCACGTAGAAAAACCATACTAAGAAAGTGTGTAGTATAAAATTGTATTATTAAAATATGTTAAACTGATTCTTCTTCTCAGCGGGCATCAATCACTTTTTTGTTGTTTTTAGCAGACAGGATTTCTCTGTATTGTTTCGGAGGCTATCGGTCCAGCCCAGTCTCAAACTCACAGAGATCCGCCTGCCTCTGCCTCCCGAGTGCTGGGATTAAAGGTGTGCGCCACCACCGCCTGGCGCATCAATCACTTTGAGATGACAACTGATGTTGGCAGTGTACAGGTCTTGTTTAAGTGACTATATTATTCTGGTTTCATGAGAGCAACTCCCTGTTATATATAGAAAAGTGCCCCACATCAAATATTCTGGTCTTCTGGTCCCCATCTTCCATAATGTTCCTTAAGCCTTAGGTACAGAGGTTACATCCACTGATAGGTTATCTGATCCTAAATGGTCACCCCTAAATACATATACACATACATATGCATATGTGCAACACTAAATGGACTTGAAGATTGTATTTATAGATGTTCATACATACATATATACATGTACACAACTGTCTACAATTCCAAAGGATACAAGGCCTTACCCTAGCTACCACAAGCACCTGCACTCATATACACATACAAATGCATGCAAGTATACAAATTTAAAAATCTGTCAAAGTCAACATGGTCTCTGACAGCAACATGGCCCAGGGACATCAATATGATTTCATGAGGCTGCATAGCCTATGGACATCCAAACGGCCCTCAGTGGTAATATGGGTCATGGTCGTCAACATAGTGTCTGGCTACAGTAGAACCATAAACCCACATGGCTGCCCGGCACTGCCACCTGAGGCCTTGTTGATGTCCATGGGCTGGGCTGATGTTGGACACCATATTGGCGCCCTTTTTTCAGTGTTTCCCTGGGCAGTGGTGGCACATACCTTTAATCTCAGCACTCAGGAGGCAGAGGCAGGTGGATTTCTGTGAGTTCAAAGCTAACGTGGTCTAGAGAACGAGACCCAGGACAGCCAACACTACACAGAGAAACTCTGTATTGAAAAACCAAACTAGAGACAGCAGATCCATATCCCACCCCAACGGAATTCAGCTCACCCAGAGACTGCCAGCTTCCAAGTCCCAATCTCTACCCACAGGACAGGGGAGGTGAAGCAAGTCTAACTTCTGGTGGCCTGAGCAGAAACACCAGAGACCTGAGGACTACTCACAGCAGATCCGGATCCCAGCTGGATAGGATTCAGCCTATCCAGAGACTGCCAGCTTCCAAGTCCCATAGTCCACCCACAGGACAGGCGAGGCAAGGGTTCAGCCTACCCAGTTTGCTAAGGTCCCAATACTAGGATGGCCTCCATCCACGCAAGGGGAAAGCCACCAGGGTATTGGACCTGCTCCCACCAACTGGAAAGGAACCGTGGTCACAAACCCACCAGGGGAGGAAGAGACTCCTTCTGCACCCACAGGAAGAAATGATGGGAAGGAGACAATACAAAAACACACCCACCAGCAGAAAAATCAATATGACACCACCAGAAACTAGAGAATCTACACCCACAAGACTTGAACAGTCCATTGCAGAATAAGCAGATGAGAAAGACGTTAAAAACAACTTTATGAAAATGATAGAGGCTCTCAAAGAAGATAAGAGAAAATCGCTGAAAGACATGAAAGAAAAAGCAAACCAAAAAATACAAGAACTGCAAGAAATAGAAGAAAAAACAATCCAAAAAATGCAAAAGATGCAAGAAATACAAGAAAAGACAAACCAAAAACTTCAACAAATGCAAGAAAGAGAGGAAAAGACAAAGCAAAAATTACAACAAACATTTCAAACAGTGCAAGGGTTGAAAGCTGAAATAGAGACAATAAAAAACCAAAGTCTGAAGGAATGCTGGAAACAGAAAAGCTGGGAAAACCATCAGGTATTACAGATGCAAGCATACCCAACAGAATACACAAGAGATGGAAGACAGAATCTCAGGTGTTGAAGATACACTAGGGTAAATAGATTCATCGACCAAAGAAAATCTATTGTTCTAGCTAAAGCAATATGACAACAAAAGGAGATCGGGGGATGCAAATTGGAAAGGAAGAGGTCAAACTTTCACTATTTGCAGATGATATGATAGTTTACATATGTAACCCAAAAAAAACTCTACCAGGGAACTCCTGCAGATGATAAGTACTGCTTCCAGAACATAACTCCAGTAGCACAGACACTAAGATAGACAATTAAATGGGACCTCCTGAAACTGAGAAGCTTCTGTAAGGCAAAGGACACAGCCAACAAGATAAAAAGGCAACCCACAGTTTGGGAAAAGATGTTCCCTAACCCCATATCTGACAGAGGGCTGATCTCCAAAATTTACAAAGAACTCAAGAGGCAAGTCTCCAAAACACCAAAGAATCCAATCAAAAAATGGAATACAGAACTAAATATAGAATTCTCTGTAGAGGAGTCAAAAATGGCTGAGAGACACTTGAGAAAGTGCTCAACATCCCTAGCCATCCAGAAATGCAAATCAAAACAACTCTCAGATACCATCTCACTCCTGTAAGAATGGCTAAAATAAAAAACTCCAATGACAGTTTATGCTGGAAAGGATGTGGAGAAAGGGGAGCACTGCTACACTGCTGGTGGGAGTGCCAACTTGTGCAGCCACTTTGGAAATCGGTGTGGAGATTCCTCAGGAAAATAGGAATCAGTCTACCACAGGACCCAGAGATTCCACTCTTGGGCATGTACCCAAAAGATGCCCATTCATACAACAAAGATGTCTGTTCCACTACATTCATAGCAGCATTATTTGTAATAGCCAGAACCTGGAAGCAACCTAGATTCCCCTCAACTGAAGAGTGGATAGAGAAAATGTGATGCATTTACACAATGGAGTACTATTCAGCAGAAAAAACACAATGGAATCTTGAAATTTGCAGGCAGGTGGATGGCACTGGAGGAGACCAACATGAGTGAGGTAACCCAGTCACGGAGGAAGAAACAAGGTATGCACTCACTCATTTATGTATTTTAGACATGAATCAGGGGGGGTGCCATCATACAATTCCACTGCCAGAGAGTCTAGGAAACAGAACCTTCATCCAGCAACTGATGAAAGCAGAGGCAGATACCCACAGACAAGCACTGAACTGAACTCCTGGAATCCAGTGTCAGAAAGAGAACTGATGGGCAAAGGAGTTAAGACTGGGGTGGTTTAACCCACAGAAACAGCTGAACTGAACAATGGGGAGCTCTTGAACCCAGTCACGGTGTGCTGTTTTGGACAACCAAGTGACCAGGAGCCTGCAGAGAGAGCCAGTCTACTCCTGCCCACACTCAGGGCAGAGAGCAGAAGACAGAGAGTAGAGGCCAGAGAGTATTGGATTTGCTTGCACCGACCAAAAAGGGAACCCTGGTCGCTTACCCACCAGGAGAGGAAGAGACTCTTTCTACAACCACTGGAAGAAGAAATGGGAAAGAACACACTCAGCAACAGAAAAAATATGACATCACCAGAATCTAGAGATTCTACAGCACCAAGACCTGAACACCCCAAAGTAGATGAAGCAGAAGGGAATGACCTTAAAAACACCTTCATGAAAATGATAGAGGCCCTCAGAGGCGATGTGAGAAAATCTCTTAAAGAAATGAAAGAAAAAACAAACCAAAAAATCCAACAAAGAAATGGAGGAAAACATGAAGCAAAAATTACAGGAAACAATTCAAACAATGCAAGGGTTGAAAGCTGACGTGGAGACAATAAAAAAACACAGTCTGAAGGAATGCTGGAAATAGAAAAACTGGAGGAATGGTCAGGTACTACACATGCAAGCATAACCAACAGAATACAAGAGATGGAAGAGAGAACCTCAGGTGTTGAAGACACAGTAGGAGAAACAGATTCATCAACCAAAGAAAATATTAAGTTCAACAAATCCCTAACACAAAATATCCAGGAAATACGGGACACCATGAGAAGACCAAACCTAAGAATAATAGGTATAGAAGAAGGTGAGTAAACTCAACTCAAAGGGGCAGGAAACATACTCAACAAAATCATAGAAGAAAACTTTCCCAACCTAAAGAAAGACATGCCAATGAAGGTACAAGAAGCTTACAGAACACCAAATAGAGTGGACCACAAAAAGTCCCCTCATCACATAATAATCCAAACCCCAAGCATACAGAATAAAGAATACTTAGAACAGCTAAGGAAAAAGGCAAACCTATCAGAATTACACCTGGCTTCTCCATGGAAACTCTGAAAACCAGAAGGTCCTGGATAGATATTCTATCAACATTAAGAGACCACAGATGCCAGCCCAGACTATATACCCAGCAAAGCTTTCAATCAATATAGATGGAGAAAACAAGATGTTCCAAGACAAAACCAGATTTATACAATACATATCCACTAACCCAGACCTACAGAAATTTCTGGAAGGAAAAATCCAATCCAAGGAAGTTAACTACAACCAGAAAAGCATAGGCAATAGATAATACAAATTTACCAACATCCAAAAGAGAAAAGGGGTGGAAATCAACATACAATTCCACCAAGAACAACCATTCCAAAACAAACAAGAACAAGCAATCAATGGTCATTAATATCCCTCAATATTAATGGTCTTAACTCACACATAAAAAAGGCACAGACTAACAGAATACATTCGAAGGCAGAATCCATCCTTCTGCTGCATACAAGAAACACACCTCAGCTTCAAAGACGGATGTTACCTCAGAGTTAAGGGTTGGGAAAAGATTTTCCAATCAAATGGACCCAAGAAACAATCAGGGGTAGCAATCCTAATATCTAACAAACTAGACTTTAAAGTAAAGTCACGCCGGGCGGTGGTGGCGCACGCCTTTAATCCCAGCACTCAGGAGGCAGAGGCAGACGGATCTCTGTGAGTTCGAGGCCAGGCTGGACCGACAGCCTCCAAAAAAATACAGAGAAACCCTGTCTCGTAAAAACCAAAAAAAAAAAAAGAAGAAGATGCAGTTCTCAAATTCTCATAAAGTAAAGTCAAACGAAAGAGATGAAGGAGGTCATTCATATTCATCACAGGAAATATCCACCAAGATGGCCTCGATTCTGAACATCTATGCCCCAAACACAAAGATATCCACATTCGTAAAAAAAATTACTAAAACTCAAACCACACATATAGTGGGAGACTTCAACACCCCACTCTCACCACAAGACAGGACTACCAGGCAGAAACATAACAAAGGAACAAAGGAACTAATAGAAGTTATGACCCAATTGGGTTTGACAGACATCTATAGAACATTCCATCCAAACACAAAAGAATATACCTTCTCCTCAGCATCATATGGAAGCTACTCAGAAATTGACCACATACTTGGCAACATAGAAAACCTCAACAGGTACAAAAAATTGGAATAACTCCCATGTATTTTATCAGACCACCATGCTTTAAAGGAGTTCAACAACAACACAAACTGTAGAAAGTGTACAAAATCCTGAAAATTGAATAATGCGCAATTGCACCACTCCTTGGTCAAAAAAGATATTAAAGACTTCCTAGAATTCAATGAAAATGAAGACACAGCATACCCAAATTTATGGGACACTTTGAAAGCAGTGCTAAGAGGAAAGTTCATAGCACTAAGTGCCCACATGAAGAAACTGAACAACTGAATTAACAGAACAACTGAAAGCTTAGAACAAAAAGAAGAAAACTCACCCAGGAGAAGATGCCAGGAAATAATCAAATTAAGGGCTGAACTCAATAAAGTAGAAACAAGTAAAACGATACAAAGAATCAATGTAACCAAGAGTTGATTCTTTGAGAAAATCAACAAGAAAGACAAACCTTTATCCAAACTCACCAAATGGCAGAATGTGAACATGCAAACTAACAAAATCAGAAATGAAAATGGGGACATAACAACAGACACTGAGGAAATCCAGAGAATCATCAGGTCATACTTTAAAAACTTGTACTCCACAAAAATCGAAAATTTAAAGGAAATGGACAACTTTCTGGATAGATATCACCTGCCAAAATTAAATCAAGAAGAGACAAGCAATTTAAATAGACCTATACACCCTAAGGAAATAGAAGCAATCATCAAAAGTCTCCCAACAAAAGAAAGCTCAGGGTCAGATGGCTTCATTGCAGAATTTTACCAGAAATTCAAAAAACAGCTTATATGAATTCTTCTAGAAGTATTCCACGTAATAGAAGCAGAAGGGTCTTTGCCAAACTCTTTTTATGAGGATTCAATAACATTGATCCCCAAGCCACACAAAGACACAACTAAGAAAGAGAACTTCAGACCAATATCCCTCATGAACATTGATGCAAAAATACTCACAAGACCCAGCAATTCCACTCTTAGGCATATACCCAAAAGATGCCCATTCATACAAGAAGGATGTCTGTTCCACTACGTTCATAGCAGCATTATTTGTAATAGCCAGATCCTGGAAGCACCCTACATGCACCATAACTGAACAGTGGATAGAGAAAATGTGATACATTTACTCAACGGAGTACTACTCAGCAGAAAAAACAATGGAATCTTGAAATTTGCAGGCAAATGGACAGCACTAGAAGAAACCATACTGAGTGAGGTAACCCAGTAACAAAAAGGCAAACATGGTATGTACTCACCATATAGATTTTAGACTTGGATCAGGGGAGTGTCAGCCTACAATCCCAGTGCCAGTGAACCTGGGAAACAGGGAGGTTCCCAAGATATATGCTCTTGAACCCCAGACTGATGGATAAGAGGCCAACAAGGGACTAATCCAGACTCCATGAGTGTAGTGTCAGTGAGGAGGCCTCAGAAATCTCTGGGTCCTTAGGTAGTAGATCAGTGTTTACCATGGCATACAAACGAACTTTGGGAGCCCATTCCACATGGAGGGATGCTCTCTCAGCCTGGACACATGGGGAAGGGCCTAGGTCCTGCCATGGATGAAATGACAGACCCTGGAGATTTCCCCCAAGGAGAGCCTCACCCTCCCTGGGGAATGATGTGGGGATTGGGCTGGGGGAGGTGGACTGGGTGAAGGACAAGGGAGGAGGGGTGGGAGAGGGAGCTGGGACTGACATTTGAAGCAGGCATGTTTCTAATAAAAACATATTTTTTAAAATATGTAGTCTGCTCAACTTTTCAGCAGTGAAAACTGACAGTGATGTTGGTCATGAGCTCAGAGTTCATAAGTGAACAAACACCATAGAAAAATAGTGATGAAGAAATAAGTATTTTGAGGCAAGCATAAATTAAGGCGATTTACGACAAGTAAACCAAGATTGTGAAATGTTTAAAGAAATGCTCTCACGAAGGAAGAAGTCTTATCTGCTAGGAAACAGGAAAGAATAGATATATAGTTCATAAGAGGATTAGGTGATGAACAAAGAACAACCAGGAAAAAGATCAATGTAAGAAACAAGAAAATTCCTAACATCAATATGAGAGGAAGAAACTAGCTTCCAATAATCCAACCAATCAGAACAACAACCAAAAAAATCATAAGAACTAGAAAACCTTTCTCAATAGTGATAAAAAATAGCCTCAACTCACTAATGCAAAAATCACATACTGGATTTTAAATCAAAATTCAACTACCTATGCTCTCTAACAAGAAACAGAGTGGCAAAGACAACCAAACACAGAGTCAATGGGTGGAAAACAACCTTCCATGTAATGGAAGCCATGATCAAACTGATGTGATTCTCATGTTTGATGAAAGTAGAATTAAAACCAAAATTAGCCACAAGGGATAAAGAGGGCTAATGCCTGTTAATAAATGGAACAAGTCATCAAATAGACATAACAATTTTAATTATTAGTACAATAAATAGTGGGGCCTCATTGTCATGAAAAAGCACTGAAGTTATGATCATATAAGTACTGATACAATGAGAGAGGAAAACTTCAATATTCCCCTCTCATCTTTAGATGGCCCTTTAAAAAACTCAAAATCCACAAAAATGGACCTAACAATACACATCAATTGGATTTGACATACATCTACGTAATATTCCAGGCAACAGACAGATAATAAAACAAATGAAGTCTCTAAAATTGATCACAATAGGGGACAAAGCAAACCTTAAAAACACTACAGTCAGTAGTGATGAATGTAGAGATCCATCCTACCCAAGACACTGAGAATAAATGACAGTTGAGGACACAGTCTTTTTGTTTTGTTTTGTTTTTGTTTTGCGAGACAGGGTTTCTCTGTATTGTTTTGGAGGCTGTCGGTCCAGCCCGGCCTCGAACTCACAGAGATCTGCCTGCCTCTGCCTCCCAAGTGCTGGGATTAAAGGCGTGCACCACCACCGCCCGGCAAGGACACAGTCTTAAACAAGACATTTATATAACACCCTCTAAGGCTCAGAGAACAATGAGGAAGAGAGGGCAAGGAAGTGTATAAGAACTAAAAGATAGTGTGGAGCTTTGAAATCCTGTCCTTGCATTTGATGTAGCCATTGCAGATAGGAAGTCATAATAATTAGGAGTCTTAGTTCCTGATCTGTTGCTGTGAAGAGACAACATAACCAAGGCAACTCTCATAAAATAAATCATTTAGTTGGGGGTCTTGTTTATAGTTTTAGAGAGTTATTAGTCCATGATATTCATGGTTGAAAGTAAACAGGCATGATGCTGAAGTAGTAACCAAGAGATTTACATCCTGATCGAGAGAGAGAGAGAGAGAGAGAGAGAGAGAGAGAGAGAGAGAGAGAGAGCGAGCCTGGAGTGAGCTTTTGAAACCTCAAAGCCCACCCCCCAAAACACATCTTCTCCACAAAAGCCACACCCACTCCATAACAAGGCCACATTTCCTAATCCTTCCCAACCAGTTACAGTCTCTGGTGACTAAGCAGTCAGTGACCCTATGGTGTCCATTCTCATTTGAAACACAATAAGGCTACCAGAACTGGTTCTGTAAATAATCTGTCTTGAAAGGGGTATGATGACTAATGGAGCCCTATCCTCTACTGCTGAAATATTTGGCTACTGATAAGAAGATTCTGTAAAAGGGAGCATCATTGTCTGGTACCCACTGCTAAGCCCTTCAGTTTCTAAAATAGTTCCAAATCTATGGTTATACAGATGGCCCTGGTTAAGCTCAATGGGTCACAAAATAAATCAAATAGACATAATATGAGAATGATTTTTTTAGAGAAGTAGGGGAGTAGACAGGTAGTAAGGAGACAGGAGAGTTGGAGGTATGAGAGGAGTCAGTATGCATTATGTAAATGTGTGAAATTTTCCAAGAATGAATTTAACAATGCTAATAGATAATTTATTAATTAAAAGTTCTAAAATGGAAAATTGAAAAACAGAATAAGAGTAATTACTTATATGCTATCAGAATATATTGAAATAAAACAGAAATCAGCACCAACAGAAACTACACAAACACCTGGAGACTTTAAAATACACTTTTGATTGAATAGTAGGTCACTGAAAAAATCAGGGAGGATTTTTAGTATTTTTTCATTTTTAATGAATAATTTCATAATTGTATATAATTCATTGTGATCATATTCATTCCCCTATTACCTTTTCTCTCTCCTAATCCTATTGACCCCCCTTTTCTTCTCTCTTTTTCTTCTTCTTCTTTTTTTTTGTGACTTTGGAGGCTGTCCTGTAACTAGCTCTTCTACAAGGCTGGTCTCGAACTCAGAGAGATCCACCTGCCTCTGCCTCCCGAGTGCTGGGATTAAAGACATGTGCCACCACCACCTCACCCCCTTTTCTTCTCAACAAGTATCCCAGCATATCACACCAATGCCACCATGTTAGCCTCCCAATTGTCCCTTGGACAGAGGCTGTCCAACTCCCACTCATGACCTCTGAGACCCTGTGCCCCGGTACTCCACCTGGCAGGTCCCACCTATTTCTCTTCCAGAGGCTGGCAAACTGGAAGCTTCCTCCTTTCTGGTTAATGTTAATAGTGCCAGAATGTGCTATACTGGTAGAAAAGGGAAAGGTATCAGTGATCATCCCTGCTGATGACCCTCTATGATACAATACCATCTTAGTTACCTTTCCATTGCTGTGATAAAATGCCCCCAACTAAAGCAACTTAAAGGGTAAAAGGCTTATTTTGGCTTAGAGTGCCAGGGAGATATAATCCATCATGGTGGAGGAAAACATATCAGTAGGCAGGAAAGGCAGTAAACAGAAAACTGGGCTGTATTGGTCAGAAAAACAATGACTCCCAAAGGAAGTAGCACTATTAGGAGGTGTGGCCTTGCTGGACTAGGTATGGTCTTTTTGGAGGAGGTGTGTTACTATGGGGGCAGACTTTGAAGTCTTTTTCTCAAGCTTCACTCAGTATGACAGTCAGTTGACTTTCTATTGCCTCTGAGTCAAGATGTAGGACTCTCAGCTCCAGCACCACATCTGCCCGCACATTGTCATGCTCCACATTGTGATGATAGTGGACTGGACCTCTGAAACTGTAAGTGAGGCACCCCAATTAAATGTTTTCTTTGTAAGAGTTGCTCTGGTCATGGTGTCTCTTCACAAGAATAGTAAACCCTAACTAAGACAGAGGCCATGCTATACGTCAAGGCCTTCCCCCAGTAATTCACTTCCCTGGGTTAGACTCCTACTAAATGTTACACAACCTTCCCAAACAGCAGCAACAGCTGGCGGTCAAGTATGAGAACCTATAGCTGGTATTTTGCAATCAAGCCAGAACAAATACCTACCTGACAATCAAGGTACTTCCAATGATACAAAAATGGCATGACTGCTATGGGACAAATCAACTGCTTTGTTGTTGGAGTTGGGGCCTCTTACATTGGACAGAACTCATGCCTGGGATTATAAACCTGATCAAAAGCCCACACTTAGGGGCAGGCCCAATGGAAAATCTATTACATTTAGTTTGCTAAATGGATGCTGTCATGACATCTTCTAAATATTTGTGCTTATACCCAACATAAGTGCTGCTGTAACCGTTCATCAGAGTTTATTTCTACAGTGAATGGCAGTTGATTCAGAGACTCAACTGTTCCAAAGACTGAGAGTAAGCGACTGTTCCATGTTCAGCATTAAATGGAACATCTTTATCACCCCCTCCAAGGACTAGAGAAAAGAATGTGGAAAGAATTGAGAACGAGAGATTGGGGAGAAATGCTATGAAATGCTATTTTCTGGACATGGTATGGCCACTGCAATCATGAACACTCAAAACTTACCTGCACAATATCCACACAAGATCAGGCCTATCAACTTTCATAAGATTCCAATGCACTCTGAGGCGCTTTGGGCAGTTAACTGGCTGCCAAGGGTGGGGTAGTTCTTTTCCACAGTAGTGTAGCTACTAGTAAGACCCAACCAAATACTACGAAATATCCCCCACCCATGCTCATTCAAGCAACTGTATTAAATTTATGTAGTCAAAAAAGCAAGCATGAAAGTAGGAGGGGAACTAGTTGGATGGAAGAGATGGTTCAACATGACAAGGAGTGAACAAGAAAAAATATTAGGAAATGAATCTGATACATTGTAGCCATGTATGAGACTGTGCATAAAACCTCATATTGTATACATGTTTGAAACTGTACAATTTTTTTTGTAAAAACCAGCAACTTTTCTAATTATCAATAATGAATTTGGAGGGAAAGAATTCATGAAAGTGATCCCAACAAAATCAGTCAGAAAAACACCTTAGAATAAACTTGCCTAATTGCATATAAGATCCCTCAAATGATTATTATAAAATGCTGAAAATACAAAAGGAAGACACTGAAAGTTGGAAAGCCTTCTAATGTTCATGAAACTAAATGAAGCTAACTAAATGAATGAAGCTAACTAAAACACAACTGATAATTGAAAATTGACTGTGTAGCCACCCACTGGAGAGTGGTTGACCTACCAGAGGCCATAGAAAACTGACTCTCCATTTCCAACAGCTGTCAATTACCAATAGGTTCACAACTAAGGCTAAAACTCTGTGGTTACCTCCTCTACCAATACTGACAGTGTGTCTGGTTTAGCTTGTGCAGATCTTGAGCATGCTGTCACAATCACTGTGACTTCATAAGAGCAACTGCCCTATGTGTCTGCTTTATATTTCCCATGTCTTTAAGTGATTCAAACACTAAGAAGGCTTCACTTACCAATCAAAGTCCTAATCCCTGTGTGTAAACATAAAGCTGGAAGAAAGACAAGAAGTGAATACAAAAGAGGACAGGCAGAGCAATGAAGAAGAAATGGCTCATTGCAAAAGGTTCTTTCACTATATCCCTTAAAGGCTACAGGTTTCATGATTTGTTTGTTTGTTTGTTTGTTTGTTCCGAGACTGGAGGTCTGCCTGCCTCTGTTGCCTGAGTGTTTAGCTTAAAGATGTATGCCACCATGCCCCGTGGTTTCATGATCTTTTAACCCGCCATAATAACTTCCATTACGGACCCACCTGGAGGGGTTTTATCTAGCTGACTATTGCTTGATGATTTAGGCTTTTGGACCCCATTTTCTGTCTCACTAGAGTCCTTCTTGGATGTAGTTTTCTTGGTCTTGGGCATGTTGGTGGTATCTGAAATGAAAGGGGAAAGATGGAAACATAACATACGGGTCCGACTCAAGGACAAGGTGGGAGGAGCTTTTCAACTGCTGTCGTGGGCCTTTGTGACTTAATTACTATTTCTTGTTGAGGATAAAAGTGCTTCGAGGGCGTCTCAGAGAAAAAAATTAGAGTCCTCAAACGTATCTTAAGGATAACTTGCGACCAGTGAAACTTCCTTTACTAAAATAGAAGATTAGTGTTAACATTGAACAAGCAAAAGAGCAACTATGATCCAAAAATGAACTCATCAAAAGGAAGACACAAGACGTTACCGGCAAAACTAAGAAACGGTTGTTCCTCGTTCATTTTCCTTCCTGGTCTACCTAGAGGTTTTGTATCCCAACCTTGGATAACAGGGAATATTCACACACAAAGCCTACCTGGTTCCTTAACTCTTACTGGTCGTTGGTATTTGACTGCTTTCCCCCCGTGATGGCTGCTTGTAACTACTGAAAATCCTTCCGGCTCCCCAGTCAAGGAGATCCCTGGACCATACCATAGCACCCAGGAAGAGGGGATATCATCCGGGAATGCTTTGACAGAACCATTGAAATAATGAGGCTCATGTGGCAAACACCCCTACACATGATGCTAAGTTAGAGAGTCCAAAATGAGTCACAAAGGATGGCAGACTTCCTGGGGAATAAACTGGGAGTTATTTTACACCAAGGGTACCCCCAAACACAAGGCAGACAGACAGACAAACATGTTCACCTTACTACACAATAGAGGCAGGAGGCTAAAATTTCCTGTGTGGACCTTCAGGCTGCTATCCTTCTTTTCAGATTAGAACTAGGGCTTGGTTTCATCTAAAATCAAGAAACCATCCAAAGCTTTTAATCCCACTCCCCCAGATAAGACTCAAAGCTTAGGAAAAGGAACACATTAGTTAGGAAAAGGAACACATTCTTCTTTAATTTCGTGCTGTTCAAAAGTCTCTTTCTCTTACGTTAATTTTAACAGTGAAATACTAGAATAGTGTTTGTATTTCTTATAAGTAAATGTGTCCACAAAAGGCAATGGAGAGAGGTGCCCCCAGACTTTACTAGGCCTACAGACCTTAGCATGACTGACCCCATGATGGAAGTGCCATTCGGGCTGTAAAATTCAGCACATAGAGAGCAACACTTGCCAAAATGAAAACAAAGACATAGTCCATCAAAGTCCGTAATTCTGATAAGGTCTCTAAATGTACTGACCTTGGTTTTCGGTTTCTGTGGCTTCCCTTTGGGCTAATATTTCTTGTTAACTGGAGTAAATATATCATACTTAAAAATCTAACCCTGCCAAAGCCTCAGGGCTACACTGAGATCCCAAATACCCACTGTATGGTCACTGGCCAGCTAACAAAGAATTTCTATTAGCTTGGACCCTTATCTGAGATGCCACATCTGGGGGACACCCCACAGCAGAGGGATAAACTGTTAAAGTCACATTTTACAAACATAGAAATTAAAAGTCATTTAAATTTTCAAGTCATAGAAATTATGTAGTTCACTCTTAGGCATATATCCAAAAGAGGCAAATTCATACAACAAGGGCATCTGCTCCACTATGTTCATAGCAGCATTATTTGTAATAGCCAGAACCTGGAAGCAACCTAGATGCCCCTCAACTAAAGAGTGGATAGAGAAAATGTGGTGCATTTACAAAATGGAGTATTACTCAGCAGAAAAAAAAATGGAATCTTGAAATTCGCAGGTAAATGGATAGCACTGGAAGAAACAATCCTGAGTGAGGTAGCCCAGTCACAAAAAGGCAAACATGGTATGTACTCACTCATATATGGATTTTAGACATGGATCAGGATAGTGCCTGTCTGCACTTCCACTGACAGAGAGTCTGGGAAACAGGAAAGAACCTAAAAGATATGCATGGTACCCAAGAGAAGAGAAATGAGGCAAGATCCTCTGAACAGATGGGGAACATGGCGAGGGGTGGAGGGGGTGGTTGCTGGGAAATAGAGAGGGGTAGAAGAGGAAGAGAGAGTACATCATGGGGAACAGGAAGGTTGAGTGGGGGGGGTAGGATAGGGGGAAGAGGGAATCATAGGTTAGAAGACAGATCAGGCACCATTGTGACCTCTAGTGATCTAAAGGGATAACACCAATTGGCAAGCTAAGCAATAGTGGAGAGACTACCTCGAATGCCCATTCCTGATAATGAACTTGATGTCTATAACCATCCTGGAGCCTTCATCCAGTGACTGATGGAAGCAGAGGCAAACACCCACAGTTAAACACTGAACTGAACCCAAGGAACCCAGCGACAGAGAGAGAGGAGCGATGAGCAAATTGGCAAAGAATGGGCTAGCAAAACCAGCAGAGATAGCTGATCTGAACAGGGGAGAGCTCTTGGACCCCAGACCGACAGCTGGGAGGCCAGCATGGGACTGATCCAGACCCCCTGAATGTGAGAGTCAGTGAGGAGGCCTGGGCAACCTATGAGGCCCTAAGCAGTGGATCAGTGTTTATTCCTCGAATACAAATAGACATCGTGTGTCCATAACACAAAGAGGGATGCTCTCTCAGCCTGGACTCTTAGGGGAGTACTTGGACCCTACCCTGAGTGAAATGATAGACTCTAGATATCCCCTATGTGGAAGGAATTGACAATAGGATGGGAGAATGGGGGGGGACGATGGGGGGATGCAGGAGGAGGGGAGGGAGAGGGAACTGGGATTGACATGTAAAACAAGCTATTTAAAATTAAAATAACAAAAAACATAAAAAAGAAGTTATGTAGTAAAAGAACCAGAGTATGGGGCAGAGAAGGAGCCTAGGTTTTTACTCTTCCAACTGAATTAACAGTCCATTCTCCGTTACAATTCAGTTTAATACTAGCTTACCAACATTACTACCTAAACATAAGCTGAATGGAGGACAGTAGTCATAGTAAAGTAAACCAGGGGGGAAGCTTGGGAAGCCTCAACTCCTCAGAAAGAACTTGAGGCAACTAAGAAATGCTAAGAGAGGGGGGACAGATAGTCTTACCAGGAAAGAACTTTCAGATCAGTTATCCAATATCAAATAGTCTTGAATATATATCCATAGAAGTAATATTATACTGACAGCATGGCACATTTATGTATTTAGAAATTATATAATGTATGTCTAACAACAATTAATGAAAAATAGAAGTCATGAATTTGAAAGATAGCAAGGAGAGATATGCAGGAGTGTTTGGAGGGGAAAGGGAAGGGTGATATATGACCTGAAAATTTAAAAATGATTTTAACAATATTAAATGCTCATATAGAACACAAGGATGCTGGAGTAGATGACTCTTGAGGTACACATGTTGCTTACTTTTAACTTTTAGCCTACTTTGTCACTCCACTAGCTGATTACAAGAGCAAAGTTGACCTGCTTCAATGTTGTAAAAAGATGTTCACTCACTACTATAGTTTGTCCATTGTTTAACTTTACTTAATTTCTCTTAAAAATACTTAATGTTTTATTTTATCTTGTATGTGTGATTTTTAGAATGGGGTATGTGCACCAGGACCTTTACTTAGTTTCTTAACACATTAACTTATGTTTTTCATAAAATAAGACTGTACAGTTCCCAAATTATTATCACAATCATTCCTCACTAGTGACAATAATAGAATGTAGGTATCTTCAGAAAGCTAATTTTGAAGAAATTATAAGTGGTTCAAGAACATCTTAGTCTGAGGAACATGAATTCTACAATCTTGGCATATTCATATACAAGGGAACTTGGACACTAAAGTACCTGTTTAAATGGAGACTATAAAGACTAGAAATTTGCCTCCCTCCTCACCTCCCAGATGTTTATCCTCAGTCATGTCAACTGTTAAATTGTTGTCACACTTAACTCAGGAAAAATGTTCAAAATATATTTCATATTGTTACAGAATTCTCGTAGAAAGGCAAAAGACAGTGAAGGCTTTTACTAGGAAGGAGCCTTATTTGTGCAGGCACTAGCTTGGTGTATTTATTTCCAAAGGCAGAGATCTCTTAGTGCAGTAGAGGGCTATCCTTTCCTCCCACTTAGATACAAACATATATTTTCATTGAGTATTCTATGACTATAGACCTATGACACTAAGATTACAGGAATGTTATCGGGTTGTCATCACACTGTCCACACCGGAACATAAGGCTGCCCATGCATATACTGACATTATGTCATGGTGTACTAAAAGGTCCCCTACTGCTGACAGCCAGGTCTGGCAGGGGCCAGGACCCAAAGAGGAGGTAAGGAGTAGTCTAGGGAAGAATGAGTCAGGCATGACTGACTAGCAGCCAGAGTACTTCTTTATTATACAGAATTCAGTGAGCAGGGATAGATTCATGTGTTCCAAAGCATAGATCATATCATTTTGTTTTCATATACATGTTTCATTTCCATTTGCACATCTTTTAGTCATCATTAGTAAAGAGTTACTGTTTACAATCATTTTTCCTCAAGTTTAGTCATCACTGATAGACAGTTATCTTTTACAATCATTTTTAGTCAACCCCATAACCTGATTTTTAAGAATCTAGAGGCATATAACAACCTATTCTCAGGCTGCCAGTTTTTGCAGCTTCAAGGATGCTATATAGAATGAAAATCTCCAAGCCAGCACAGGCAGAATGCCATGCCCTGTACAGTGTATTATTAAATCTTGATGGTCACAGAGCTCAAGAAAAATGCTCAGGCCAAATCTGTTACAGTTACTACTCAAATTCTGGCATAATAAAAAATTTATGTTTTATATCTTTATAGAACATATTTATTTGTCTAATCTTGGCATTCTTTTGTTCCTTAGTCACTTTTCTAAGAAAGGGAGGTCCTAACACCTCATTCTTTTATCATCCTTCCATCCTTCCACTCCATTCTTTGCCCATCAATAGAAGTCTCTGTATAGGGCAGAGGTTAACTTCAGCTAATCTAATTTTGTTGCTGGATATGTCACATAATCTCCTAAGTGTATAATGTGAAGAGGCTAGCCCATAAAACCTTATTGACCTTGTAAAGTTTACTTTGTTTTCATCATGTTGTTTCTGAATAAGTACAGGGGCAAATGTTTTAAGAATATCTCAGCCGGGTGTAGGTGGTGCACACCTTTAATCCCAGCACTCGGGGAGGTAGAGGCAGGCTGATCTCTGTGAGTTCAAGACCAGCCTGGTTTACAGAGCGAGTTCCAGGACAGGCTTCAAAGCCACACAGAGAAACCCTGTCTCGAAAAACAAAACACAAAGAAAGAAGAAAAAGAAAGAGAAAAAAGGAATATCTCATAGCCTTATAAAGAGACTTATAGCTTCTTTATGTGTGTCACAACCTCCAAGGCATAAAGAAGACATTCAGGTAGATGGGGATATCTCCTTAAAATCGGGAGGGGTGGTATGCTAAGGACTTTAAGGGGGCTTAGAAGGAGTACTCCTGGAAGAGGGCACAAATGATTCATATGAAGTTTCCATCAATACAACATCTCCAAATTGTACAACTATTAAAAACCACCAAGCATGCAACATATAGAGAACACAACCAAAAGTGTCAGAACAGCCATTTGTTGGATCTTTGACAAGCAGCTGTGCTGGCTTTATGACTTTTTGTCATTTCTGTCAGATGTGGTTGTACCACCCTACTACAATATTATTTATATATGAATTTCTATATTCCTAAATTACATATTGTATTATGCCAGAAATTAATTTTTCAATTTCATTTTTGGTGAGTAGGGAGTCAGGGAGGATCTGGAAAGAGTTGAGGGAGGGGGAAATGACCAAAATATGTTGTATGAAAAGATTCAAATGATTTCTCACTTTAAAACAGAAAAATTCTATTTAGTTTTGCTCTAAGAAAATATTTCCAAAATGGTACAAATTCATTTTATAACAAAATTGCACTGTTTAAACAGTTCAGCTAGTGATCACTAAAACTGTATTTAGGATTTAATTCTAATCAGGTTGGCAGGGGTGATGGAGAAAATAGATGTGTGTCAGTTGTGGGGCCTGGGCAGTCTAGGGGACCTCTGGCAGTGGAACCAGTATTTATCCCTAGTCCACGAATGGGTTTTTTGGAGCCCATTCCCTATGGAGGATAATCTCTCAGCCTACATACACAGGGAAGGAACTAGGTCCTGAGGCAAATGATGTGACAGACTTTGATGATCCCCCATGGGAGGCCTCACCCTCTCGGAGGAGTGGATGGGGAGTGGGTTGGGAATATGATAGGAGGACAGGAGGGAGAGGGACCTGGGATTAGTATGTAAAATAAGATTATTTTTAATTTGAATAAAATTAATAAAAAATGAAGCAAACTCTTTCCTCTCCAGTTTACTTTTGGTCAATGTTTTATCACAGTTAGAAAGAAGCAAACTAAGAGAAGAGGCATGTTGTTACTGTTTTTATTAGCTCCTTGAATCTTTTATAAACTCTGTATGGTAACTTCCTATTGAATGAATAGCTTACAAAATGTTTTCTTCCATTCTGTGGCTTATGTAATCACTCTCTGGTTTCCTACGCTATGCAGAAGATTTTCTTTGGTATGATAATACTAGAATGATTTTTCTTTTGTTTCCTATGTGTTGCAGAATATTTGTTTACACTGTGAAGATATATCTATGCCAAGGTGCCTTCTGATTGTTTAATAAAGGGCAGAATGGTCAATAGCTATGAAGGAGTTATAGGCGGGACCTCCGGTGAAGAAAAAGTAAGTAAGAGGAGATAATCAAGAAGCAGAGATATGCAAAGAAGGCAAGGAAGGAATCAGAAATACAGAATGAAAAAAGGTAAAAAAGTCACATGGTAAAATGTAGATTAATAGAAATGGGGTAAATTAAGTCATAAGAGCTAGTTAAGAAACAAGCTGCCAGGTGGTGGTGGCACACTCCTTTAATCCCAGCACTCAGGAAGCAGAGGCAGTCAGATCTCTGTGAGTTAGATTCCAGCCTGATCTACAGAGGGAGTTCCAGGGCAGTCTCCAAAGTCACAGAGAAACCCTGTCTCGAAAAACCAAAGAAAGAAAGAAAGAAAGAAAGAAAGAAAGAAAGAAAGAAAGAAAGAAAGAAAGAAAGAAAGAAAGAAAAGAACAAGCCTAAGCTTGTGAGTTTGTAAACCAAAGAAAAATCCAACTACACCTGTGCTTTGGGATTTTTTTTTTCTTAGCAGTTTGGAGATCTACCAAAGGACATTTTTAACACAGATCATAAGCACAATCGCTAATAGAGAGAGAAGTGCAGAATAGTTGATAAAGCACAATTAAGGAAGAACAAAATGCATGAAAATCCCAGGGTCATTTTACCAATGGGATTTGAGTGCAATCCTTGTTAGTTTGGGAGTAATAGTGCATCCTCCATAGTCTTCGAGGATCTTTTTTTTAACCTGTTTTTTTTATTTGAATTAGAAACAAGCTTGCTTCACATGTCAATCCCAGCTCCCTTGCACTCCTCCCCCGTCTCCCCAACCCCCCCCAACCCCCCCCAACCCCCCACCCAATCCCAACTCCACTCTCCAGGGAGGGTGAGGCCCTCCATGGGGATCTCCAGATTCAGTCATATGGTCCTGGGGCAGGGGCTAGTCCCACCCCTGTGTTTCCAGGCTGAGAGAGCAACTCCCATGTGGAATGGGCTCCCAAAGTCAATTTGGATGCCAGGGATAAATACTGATCTATTGCCTGAGGCTTGAAAGAATGCTGAGACCTCCACACTCACACCCACATTCAGGGGGTTTGGATCAGTCCCAGGCTGGCCTCTTAGCTATCAGTCTGGGGTCCATGACCTCCCCCTTGTTCAGGTCAGGTGTTTCTGTGGGTTTTACCAGGCCGGACTTGACCACTTTGCTCATCGCTCTTCCCTCTCTGCAACTGGGTTCCAATAGTTCAGTTCAGTGTTTAGCTGTGGATGTCTGCCTCTGCTTCCTTCAGCTACTGGATGAAGGCTCTAGGATGGCATACAAAGTGGTCATCAGTCACATTATTGGAGAAGGGCCTTTAAGGTAACCTCTCCACTATTGGTTAGATTGCCAGTTGGTGTCATCTTTATAGGTCTCTGGAAATATCACTAGTGCCATATCTCTCCTAAACCTATAATGACTCCCTCTATTATGGTATCTCTCACCCTTATTTCCTCTATTCTTCCCCCGACTCAAACTTCTTGCTCCCCAATGTCCTCCTCTCCCCTGCTCTTTGACCGCTCTCTTTCTCCCAGCTCCCTCTCAACTCCCTCCTATGCTTCCATTCCTCCCAGGAGATCCTGACCCGTTCCCCTTCTCTGGGGTACCATGCATTCTCTCTTAGGGTCCTCCTTGTTTCCCAGACTCTCTGGCTGTGGGATTGTAGGCTGGCACTTCCCTCCCTGTTTCATGTCTAAAATTCATACAAGAGTGAGTACATACCATGTTTGTCTATTTGTGACTGGGTTACCTCGCTTAAAAAGATTGGTTTCTTCTAGCATCATCCATTTGCCTGCAAATTTCAGGATTCCATTGGTTTTTTTTCCGCTGAGTGGTACTCCATTGTATAAATGTACCACATTTTATCTATCCACTCTTCAGTTGAGGGGCATCTAGGTTGCTTCCAAGTTCTGGCTATTACAAATAATGTTGCTATGAACATAGTGGAACAGACAACCTTGTTGTATGAATGGGCATCTTTTGGGTATATGCCTAAGAGTGGAATTGCTGGGTCTTGTGGTAGACTGATTCCCATTTTCCTGAGGAATCTCTGTACTGATTTCCAAAGTGGGTGTACGAGTTGACACTCCCACCAGCAGTGGAGGAGTGTTCCCCTCTGTCCACATCCTCTCCAGCATAAACTGTCATTGGTGTTTCTGATTTTAGCCATTCTAACAGGAGTGAGATGGTATCTCAGAGTTGTTTTGATTTGCATTTCCTTGATGGCTAAGGATGTTGAGTACTTTCTCACGTGTCTCTCAGTCATTTTAGACTCCTCTATTGAGAACTCTGTATTTAGTTCTGTAACTCACTTTTTAATTGGATCCTTTGGTGTTTTGGAGACTTGCCTCTTTAGTTCTTTGTAAAGTTTGGAGATCAGCCCTCTGTCAAATGTGGGATTAGTGAATATCTTTTCCCATTCTGTGGACTGCCTTTTTGTCTTGTTGACTGTGTCCTTTGCCTTACAGAAGCTTCTCGGTTTCAGGAAGTTCCATTTATTAATTGTTGATGTGAGTGTCTGTGATACTGGTGTTATGTTCAGAAAGTGGTCTCCTGTACCATTCATTCAAGGGTACCTCCCACTTTCTCTTCTAAGAGGTTCAGTGTGGTTGGATTTATGTTGAAGTCTTTGATCCATTTAGACTTAAGTTTTGTGCATGGCGATAGATGTGGATCTATCTGCAGTCTTCTACATACCAATATCCAGTTATGTCAGCACCATTTCTTGAAGATGCTATCTTTTTTTCAATGTATAATTTTAGCTTCTTTGTCAAATATCAAGTGTTCTTAGGTGTGTGGATTTATATCAGAGTTTTCAATTCGATTCCATTGGTCTACCTGTCTATTTTAGTGCCAATACCAAGCTGTTTTCAGGACTACAGGTGTATAATAGAGCTTGAAGTCAGGGATGGTGATGCCTCCGTAAATTCCTGTATTGTACATGGTTGTTTTAGCTATCCTGAGTCTTTTGTTTTTCCATGTAAAGTTGATTATTGTTCTTTCAAGGATTGTGAAGAACTGTACCAGTATTTTGATGGAAATTGCGTTGAATCTGTAGATTGCTTTTGGCAAGATTGACATTTTTACTATGTTGATCCTACCTATCCAAGAGCATGGGAGGTCTTTCCATTTTTGGTATCTTCTATAATTTCTTTCTTTAAAAACTCAAGGTTCTTGATATACAGGTCTTTCACTTGTTTGGTTAGTGTTATTCCCAGATATTTTATGTTGTTTGGAGCTGTTGTAAAGGGTGATAATTCTCTGATTTCTTTCTCAGCCCAATTATCATCTGTATATAATAGGGTTACTGATTTTTTAGAGTTAATCTTGTATCCTGCCTGTTTGCTAAAGGTGTTAATCAGCTGTAGGAGTTCCCGTGTAGAGTTTTTGGGTTACTCATTTAAACTATCATATCATCTGCAAATACTGAAAGTTTGGCTTATTCCTTTCCAATTTGTATCCCCTTTATCTCTTTTTGTTGTCTTATTGCTCTAACTAGAACTTCAATTACAATATTCAAGAAATGTGGAGTGGACAGCCTTGTCTGATTCCTGATTTTACAGGAATTGTGTTGAGTTTCTCTCCATTTATTTTGATGTTAAGTGTTGCTTTACTAACTATTGCTTTTATTATGTTCAGGTATGTTCCTGTTATTCCTGATCTCTCCAGAACCTTTATTGTGAATGGGTGTTGGATTTTGTCAAAGCTTTTTCAGCATCTAGTGAGATGATCATGTGATTTTTGTTTCTCAGCTTGTTTATATTGTGGATTACACTGATAGATTTTAGTATGTTGAACCATCCCTGCATGCCTGGGATGAAGCATACTTGATCATGGTGGATCATTTTTCTGATGTATTCTTGGACCCGATTTGTTAATATTTTATTGAGGATTTTTGCATCAATGCTCATGAGGGATGTTGGTCTGAAGTTCTCTTTCTTAGTTGTGTCTTTGTGTGGCTTTGGTACCAAGGTAATTGTAGTCTCATAACGAACCTCCTGCTTCTATTGTGTGGAACAATTTAGGAGTATTGGAATTAGCTTTTCTTTGAATTTCTAGTAGAATTCTGGACTAAAGCCATCTGTGACTGGGCTTTTTTTTGTTGGGAGACTTTTGATGACTGGTTTTATTAAGTTAGAAGTTATAGTTCTGTTTAGATTTCTTATGTGTTCTTGATTTAATTTTGGTAAATGATATCTATCCAGAAAATTGTCCATTTCCTTTAAATTTTCGAATTTTGTGGAGTACAGGTTTTCAAAATATGACCTGAAGATTCTCTGGATTTCCTCAATGTCCGTTGTTATGTCCTCCTTTTCATTCCCGATTTTGTTAATTTACATGCTCTCGCTCTGCCTTTTGATTAGGTTGAATAAAGGTTTGTCTATCTTATTGATTTTCTCAAAGAACCACCTCTTTGTTACATTGATTCTTTGTATTGTTTTCTTTGTTTCGACTTTATTGATTTCAGTCCTCAATTTGATTATTTCCTGGAGTCTACTCCTCCTGAGTGAGTGTGCATCATTTTGTTCTAGAGCTTTCGGTTGTGCTGTTAATTCTCTAGTGTAGCTATTCTCCAGTTTCTTCATATGAGTACTTAGTGCTATGAACTTTCCTCTTTGCACTGCTTTCAAAGTATCCCACAAGTTTGGGTATGTTGTGTCTTCATTTTCATTGAATCCTAGGAAGTCTTTAATTTTTTTTCTTTATTTCTTCCTTGACCCAGGAATGGTGAAAATGTGTGTTGTTCAATTTCCATGAGTTTGTAGGGTTTCAGCAATTTGTGTTGTTGTTGAATTCTAACTTTAATGCATGGTGGTCTGATAAGATACAGGAAGTTATTCCAAATTTTTGTACCTGTTGAGGTTTGCTATGTTGCCAAGTATATGGTACATTTTAGAGAAGGACCCATGTGGTGCTGAGAATAAGGTATATTCTTTTGTGTATGGATGGAATGTTCTATAGATGTCTCTTAAACCCAATTGGATCAAAACTTCTGTTAGTTCCTTTGTTTCTTTGTTAAGTTTCTGTCTGGTGGTCCTTTCTAGTGTTGAAGTCTCCCACTATAACTGTGTGAGGTCATATGTATGATTTGAGTTTTAGTAATGTTTCTTTTAGGAATGTGGGCGCCTTTGTATTTGGGGCATAGATGTTCAGAATTGAGACTTCATCTTAGTTGATTTCTCCTGTAATGAGTATGAAATGACCTTCTTCATCTCTTGATTGATTTTAGTTTAAAGTCTAATTTGTTTGATATTAGGATAGTTACACCATCTTGTTTCTTGGGACCATTTGTTTGGAAAATCTTATCCCAACCTTTTACTCTGAGGTAATGTCTGTCTTTGAAGTTGAGGTGTGTTTCTTGTATGCAGCAGAAGGATGAATTCTGTCTTCATATCCATTCTGTTAGCCTGTGTCTTTTTATAGGCAAATTAAGCCCATTAATATTGAGGGAGATTAAGGACAATTGAGTGTTTGTTTTCGATTTGTTGGTGGTGGTGTTATTGTTTGTGGATTTACCCCACTGTTTCTTTTGGCTTTTGGCAAGGTTGAATTATCTATTGCCTGTTTTTGTGAGCATAGTTACCTTACTTGGATTGAAGTTTTCCTTCTAGTACTTTCTGTATGGATGGATTAGTGGATATGTATTGTTTAAATCTGGTTTTGTTGTGGAATATCTTTTTTTCTCCATTCATAGTGATTGAAAGCTTTGCTGGGTATAATAGTCTGGGCTGGCATCCATGGTCTCTTAGTGTTGGTAGGATATGTATCCAGGACCTTCTGGCTTTCAGAGTTTTCATGGAGAAGTCAGGTGTGATTCTGATAGGTTTGCATTTATATGTTACTTGGCCTTTTTCCTTTGCTGCTGTTAACATTCTTTCTTTATTCTATATGTTTGGGTTTTTATTATTATGTAGCCAGGGAATTTTTTATGGTACACTCTATTTGGTGTTCTGTAGGCTTCTTTTACCCTCATTGACATGTCTTTCTTTAGGTTGGGAAAGTTTTCTTTTATGATTTTTTGAATATGTTTTCTGCACATTTGAGTTGGGTTTCTTCACCTTCCTCTATCCCTATTATTGTTAGGTTTTTTCTTTTCACGGTGTCCCGTATTTGCTGGATATTTTGTATTAAGGACTTACAGGATTTAATATTTTCTTTAGTCGATGTATCTATTTCTCCTAGTTAATCTTCAACACCTGAGAGTCTCCTAACTTCTGTATTCTGTTGGTTATACTTGTGTCTGTAGTTCCTGATCACTTCCCCAGCTTTTCCATTTCCAGCATTCCCTCAGACTGTGTTTTTTTATTGTTTCAACTTTCAAACTTTGCACTGTTTGAACTGTCTCTTGCAATTTGTTGTTTGTCTTTTCCTCCATTTCTTGACTTTTTTGTTTTTTCTTCCATTTCTTTAAAGGATTTTCTCATTTCTTCTTTTAGGGTATCTATCATCTTCATAAAATTGATTTTAAGTTCCTTCTCTTCTGCTTCATCTGTGTTGTGACATTCAGATCTTGCTACTGTACATTCCCTAGATTCTGGTGGCATCATATTGGTTTTTCTGTCATTGAATTTGTTTTTATATATTTGCCTTCCCATCCCTTCTTTCAGTGGGTACAAATGGGATCTCTTCCTCTCCTGGTGGGTACAGATCCAAGGTTCTCTTCCATGGGTGCAAGCAGGTCCAGTACACTGGCAAGTCGCATGGTGGGTGCAGACAGATTTGAGGCACTCCCTCTCCCAGTGGGTGGGTGACACTGTAATGATAAATGGCACACTTACTGAAAGTAAAACTAAGTATTTATTGTAGAAATTACTCACAAGATACCGAACAAGTAACACAGATGAGCCCAATAGGTTTCCGCTGCCGAACTGGAAGCCAAAATCCAGAAAAAAACACCAAGACTTCCGTTCTTTGGTCTTTTATGCCTTCCCCCGTAACTCCCCCTAGCCATGCCCAAAAGTGGGCCTGGCTAGTGACGTAGTTCACTGCCTACGTACATATATGTCTTTACGTCCATCTGTATACGTCTTTAGTCATGCCTAAAGTGGGTGTGGTTAGCGGTGTGGTAAACCGCTCTTTTATTACCTCATCTGTATGCGCCTCTAGTAAGTCACATGGCTAATGGCGACATACAGGCTTCCTCCTACAGGTGGGATCTGTGCCCTCTGCCCTGAGTGGGAGCAGTAGTAGACCTGCTCTCTCAGCAGGCTCCTGGTTGCTAGGTCCTCCTGGCGCAAGTCGAGCTGGCTGCAGTCTGCAGGCCTGGAGATCCCTGAGAGGGTGAGCAAAAGGAAGTAGGAACCAAGATGACTTTGAGGGTCTTATAGGGGATTTCATGCCGATTATCAAATTCTACTAAACCTAATGAGGTCAAATCATTAGATTCATGACACAGCTCAAATCTTAACTGAAAGAAATACCCCCTTCTAGAAAAAGCTATTGTGAAAAACAAAACAAACAAACAAACAAAAAGACCTTTAAATAATTTAGATAGCAAAAATGGTTGAAGCATGCCCTCTCATGGAGAGTATGGGAAAATGCTTTCCTGAACATTCCTGCGGATCTGCTTCCTCAGTAAAAGACTTTTTTTCTTTTGTTTGTTTTGTTTTGTTTTTAGAGTTTGATGAGATACCCAACAAGAAAGTGTTGGATAGGTCCTGGGCCACCAAGGGTTTAAGAAACAACTCTAGAGCCAGGCAGTGGTGGCGCACGCCTTTAATCCCAGCACTCGGGAGGCAGAGGCAATTGGATCTCTGTGAGTTCGAGGCCGGGCTAGACCAACAGCCTCCAAAACAATACGGAGAAACCCTGTCTCATAAAAAAAAACCAAAAAAAAAAAAAAGAGAAGCAACTCTAGATCGAAATGTGGGAGTGTAACCATTACTAATACTCTTCACTCCTTCTGCCTCTCTTGATGCTACCAAAATCATATCTTAAGGTTTTGGAGATGTCTCAGTGATTAAGAGTACTGGCTGCTCTTCCAGAGGACCCACGTTTAATTCCTACCATCAATATGGTGGCTCATATCCATTTATAACTTCAGATTCCAGGATCTGAAGTCCTCTTCTGACTCCTAAGTGAACCAAGCATGCAAATAGTGTACAGACACACAGACAAAACAAACCTGCACATAGAATAAAAGTAATTTTATGCTGGGTTGTGGTGATGTGTGCCTTTAATCCCAGCACTTGGGAGGCAGAGGCAGGTGGATCTCTGAATTCAAGTTCAGCCTGGTCTACAGAGTGAGTTCCAGGAGAGTCAAGGCTGTTACACAGAGAACCTCTGTCATGAACAGCCCATCCCCACTAAAAGTCATTTTTAAATATCAACACCTTAATATTTAACCCAATGAGATTTTTAACAAGCCCTAATTTGTCACTAATTCTTTATCTATAAAATGATAGTAGAGTTAGATAATTTTAATATTTTAAGTTCTACATGGGCGAACATGTGTTGCTGCATAGGTGCGTGACTTGCTACACACACACATACACACACACACACACACACACACACACACACACACACACACCAGTTGTTACAGAAGTTCTCTAAGTTTACATGAACCAAAGACAGGACACTGACCTCTAATCAGTTTCAGCCCATTTCAATGGCAAGTACTCATGTTGAATATTTATCTCTAAAAATGGGCTTATTAGTGGGATTGTAAAGCTGAAAACAACCTTATCACTAAGAAAAAGTATCATATTTATGCTATCCATGGTTCTTGGCTTTTAAAACTTATATAACAACAAGACATTTCAACAGCATATTTTGACAATTAAGGCTAATGAAAAGATACCAAAATAACATCATGATATAATCTCCCTTGGAGTAATATTTAACTATGTACATTTCCTACTATGAAGGACTGACTCACTGAAGGAATTTCTGGCTTATATATGGAATACTGGTCTGAAAATTCTATGTGTTATCAGTTTTGTTATTTTGGACCAAAGCCATGTGCTTAAAGTACCATAAACTCCTGTGGTGGCTTACTGTCTTCTGTTCCCATCTGTGGTGAAATTGGACATATGGTTTGGAATTTCTATAGTCAAGGTTTCAGTCTTCCTCCCCTTTTTGAGTCTTCCCCATTTCTCCTTATTATCAATGGCTCCAATAAACATAAAGTGAAATTATAGGCTAGAGAGATGGCTCATCTGTTAAGAGTGGGTATTGATCTTGCAGAGATCCTGAGTTCAATTTGTGTCAATTTGTATCACCCACATGGATGGGTGTATCAGCTCCATCTGCAGGGGATCCATATACTCTTCTTGCTTTTGTGGGCAACTGCACTCACATCCACATACCCAAATATAGACACATACATACATATAATTTCACAAATAATTAAAAGTTCTTTACAAATAAAATGAAGTTCTACTGTCAGTTGAAGGAACAGTGGAGATTAATGCTGCTGAATATGTTTTGTGTGCCTATATGGTGGCTTTGTGTCATGGTCATGGGTGCACACGCACAGGATAGCCAAGACTGTTACACAGAGAAACCCTGCCTTGAAAAACAAAAAAAAAGTTTAAAAGTCAGGAAAACTGATAACAGCAGAGAAAATCTTAGACACAGAAGTAAGAATCAGCTAGTAAAGAAAGGTTTTCTTAAAGGGTGAGGGAACAGATACAGCAAGGAGCAAGGCAAACTTGCAAAGCTGAAGTAGTTAAGGATCATTAGCTGGAAGAGCTGGAGTGTTTGTGTGTCTCAGAGTGGGGGTGTCCTTCCCCTAATTTATAGTTGGTTAATTTAAACAAAGAAAGATAATCTATCAGCTATAAAATGTCCTGTCTAGCCTCGAACTTGTCAGACATGTCAGCCAGCAGGGAGGCAACCCTACTGGCAGGACAAAAAGTCCTCCAGCCCTTTGTTTCAGGTCCAGACAGTAAGAAGGCAAAAATTTGCCTTCTTTATTATTATTATCCATTTGTGGTCCCTGTTCTTTTTTACTAGTTGTGAAAACTGATTTTTTTCTTTAAATTACAAATAAGCTTGTTTTACATGTCAATCCCAGTTCCCTCTCTTTCCCTTACTCCCCTGTCCCGCACTAACTCCCTATTCTGTCCCCTTTCTGCTCCTCAGGGAGGGTGAGGCCTTCCATGGGGGATCTTCAAAGTCTGTCACATCATTTGGAGCAGGGCCTAGGCCCTCCACTGTGTGTCTAGGCTGAGAGTCTATCCCTCTTTATGGAATGGACTCCCAAAGTCCATTCATATACCAGGAATAAATACTGATCCACAGGTAGAGGCTCCATAGATTGCCTGGGCCTCCTAAGTGACACCCACGTTCAAATGGTATGTGGTTCATGAGCTCCCCATTGTTCAGGTCAGATATTTCTATGGGTTTATCCAGCCTGGTCTGTTGAGGACCAGGTCACTGAATATCTTTCTTGACCCAAGGCACTTCCCAAAACTCAGGTACCTTCCCATAGATGACCTGGTGCCATAGAGATGACCCATCACTTAACAATGCTTTGTTAATACCTGCATTCCCTGGTGAGATCTCCTGTCCATTGCATATCATACCCTCCACACTCCCTCACTTCTCAGCGTCTCCAACCTCCACCCCATGGTCAATGCCACATTCCCCTATTTAAGCCTGTACAGAATTCTCATTAAACACAGCTTAATAGGAAGGTCCATCTCTCTTGTGTCTTTTGTCTCATTCATTCCAGGTTCCCGTGGGCTCAAATCCTGTTGTGCTCTGCTGGGCAGGGCACTGGTCTTGAGCCCTTTACTCATCACTCCTCTCTCTCTGAAACTGGATTCCAGGATTTCCACTCAGTGTTTAGCTGTGGGTGTCTGTTTCTGCTTCCATCAGCTACTGGATGAAGAATCTAGGATTGCACACAAGGAAGTCATCAATCTCATTATAGGGGAAGGGCATTTAAAGTAGCCTCTCCACTGTTGCTTAGATTCTTAGTTGGGGTCATCCTTGTAGATCTTTGAACATTTCCCTAGCGCCAGATTTCTCTTTAAACCTATAATGGATCCCTCTATTATGGTATCTCTTTTCTTGCTCTCCTCTATTATTCTTCTGACTCAGTCTTCCTGCTCCCTCATGTCATGTCCTCCTCTCTCCTCTTCTTCTCTTTCTCCTAACTACCTCTACCCTCCCCCCATGCTTCCAATTGGCTCAGGAGATCTTGTCCCTTTCCCCTTCTCTGGGGGACCATGTATGTTTCTGTTAGGGTCCTCCTTGTTTCCTAGCTTCTCTGGCAGTGTGGATTGTAGGCTGGTAATTCTTTGCTCTATGTCTAAAATCCACATATGAGTGACTGGGTTACCTCACACAGGGTAGTTTCTTCTAGTGCCATCTATTTACCTGCAAATTTCAAAATTCCATTGTTTTTTTCCACTGAATAGTACTCCATTGTGTAAATGTACCACATTTTCTCTATCCACTCTTCAGTTGAGGCGCATCTAGGTTGTTTCCAAGTTCTGGCTATTACAAACAACACTGCTATGAACACAGTTGAACAGATGTCCTTATTGTATGAGGGTACATTTTTTGGGTATACGTCTAAGAGTGGAATTGCTGGATCTTGTGGTAGACTGATTCCCATTTTCCTGAGGAATCTCTGTACTGATTTCCAAAGTGGCTGTATGAGTTGGCACTACCACCAGCAGTGGAGGAGTGTTCCCCTCTGTCCACATCCTCTACAGCATAAACTGTCATTGGTGTTTCTGATTTTAGCCATTCTAACAGGAGTGAGATGGCATCTCAGAGTTTTTTTGATTTGCATTTCCCTGATGGCTAAGGATGTTGAGCACTTTCTTATATGTCTCTCAGCCATTTTAGACTCCTCTATTGAGAATTCTCTATTTAATTCTGTACCCCACTTTTTAATTAGATTATTTGGTGTTTTGGTGACTAGCTTCTTGAGCTCTTTGTAAATTTTGGAAATCAATCTGTCAGATGTGGGGTTGGTCAATGTCTTTTCCCATTCTGTGAGCTGCTGTTTTGCCTTGTTGGTTGTCCCTGTTGTTATCTGCCTGTCAATACTCTGTCCTTAGTCTCTGGGATGCTGAGACCTGAACTCCTGTCTCACTTCCACTTTCATGTCCTTTATAAATGATTTTATGAATCTATATAAATATAATATTGACAAATGATAGAAGACATGCAATAGATGTGATGCTTCACAGTTCCATCACTTTTGTGCAAAAGAAATAATTTATTCTTCTTTATGAATGCATGAGTGTTGCCAGAGGTCCTTGTCCTTCTAGGTCCTGCCACCCTTCTCACCCCCAAATAAACACACGGATGCTATATTAGTTATAAAACTATTGCCGATGGCTAGGGCTTCTTATTAGCTAGCTCTTCCTTAACTATTAACCCATAACTACTAATCTATGTATTTCTACATGGTCTTATCTTACCGGAAAATGCCTGGTGCATTCTAACCTCCTGGTCCCTCCATGGCATCTGTGTCATGGTTTTCTTCTTCCTACCTTTCCTGGAATTCTGCCGATCTTCCTGCCTCATGTACCAAACAGTGCTTTATTCATCAACCAATAAGAGAAACATATATACAGAAGGACATCTCCCATCACATGAGCCTCTACCCTCTAAATGTGTCATGTTTATTTTATGTAGCTTTTGGCTGTCATCTAGGCTGGTTTTATAAAATTAGTTTATTATAAATAGTGCTGCACTAAACACAGGTGCTCAGTAATTTCTGTGATACAAATGATTTAGAGTTCTTCAGGTATGCACTTCAGAATTATATAGCTGGACCATATTTAGTTCTACTTCTGTTTTGTTTTGTTGTTTGAAGAACATTCATGCTGATTGCCATAGTGCCTGGATGATTTTCATTTCCACCATGTATGTAGAAGGGTTCACTTTTCCTTGTATTTTCAACAGCAATTGCTACTTGCTTGCTTGCTTTCTGTGTGCTTTTTCTTTTGGTGGGGGTTGAGACAGGGGTTTTCTTCTGTGTAGCTTTGGAGCCTGTCCTGAAACTAGCTCTGTAGACCAGGCTGGTCTCAAACTCAGAGAGATCTGCATGCCTCTGCCTCCTAAGTGGTGGGATTACAGGCATGTGTCATCACCACCTCCCACTACATGCTTTCTTAATGATAGCCATTCTAACTGGGGTGAGAAGGAATCTCAATATAGTTTTGGCTTGCATTTCCCTGATGTATTTTGTGGGATCTTCCTTTCCCCTTTGAGGTTTACCTGAGCATAGATAGCACAGCTAAAGGTTGCATCATTCATCAGGCCCTCTAAATTGGCAACATTGTACATGGGTCTGAGGAGTGTGCCAGTTTTTGTGGCCACTAGGTGGGTGGCTTGATGGAGTTACTAAATAAGTTGCTGCCTTAGACTTACAGAAAGGATGAGTCTGCCATCTGACAGCATCCATCAGCCTTGTTATCCTGTGTGTCCAGTTCTCATTTCACCCAGGATATATTCCAGTCATCCTAGTATTCTGGGCACCAGAAGAGCTACCAAGACTTGAAGAGGCTCCACTGATTCTAGAGCTACTTCCTGGCTAGTCATCAGCCACTCTGTTACCTCTGGCTTCTGGGGAATCCCCTTTCTGGTATCCTTTGCAATGAAAATTGGATACCTTCTTAGGTAACTTCCAATTTTGTCTTCACAGCCAAAGTGTCTCAAAGTATGACAAAGGTATTAAATATTAATTGGAAAGTACATTGTGTAGATAGGCCACAAAGCTCAGGTCAGATAGAAAGGATAAACAGAACTGGAAATTGAAAAAAAATTGAGCCAACCTCCTCCCTTTGCATTTCTCAAGGCCCGGTGTGTTCCTTAACCGGAGGAGCTTACTCCTTTTGAAGTTATGTTTGGAAGACCACCTCCCATCTTCCCCAAATTTCAAGATATTCTTTTTCCAGGCAGAAATGTCTAATCACTCCCTTCTCGAGTCCTTGTGGGTGCTCAGGTCTGACCAGTATCAGTCCTAGGCTGCAAGAGCCACCTATTCTGGACTGATGCCTGTGGGACTGTTTAGAACCAGTCAAACAGCCCCGGGTCCTACCCTGAGTGGGGGAGTGTGGATCCGGGAAGTCCTAGCTACCCAGCGGTGTACAGGACGAAACAGACACATCATGTCATCTCAGGAGGGCTCTCAGTTAATACTGGAGACCGCGGTTTATTCAAGAATCCTCTTCAATAGCTTTCCAAAAGCAGGGGTACTGGCAGATGACATCTATTATCATGTATATAGGGCTGACTAGGAAACACTTCCTTTAACCCTAGAGATGGTCCTAGAATGCAAGTACACAAGCCTTCAGACACATCCCACTAGTCTCCAGGTACATCCCACTAGCCCTTATGATGTGTTTGGAGCCTTGGTCTATTGTTACACAAACTAGAAGCCATTCTCCACTGTGGCCAGGCCATCTGGAGTTAACCAGCCGACACCTAAAAGACAATAGGAGATTCGAGCTCCTGGAATTGAGCTTAGGCCTATATCCAAAATATCATATTCAGCCCCCAAAATGTGGGCCATCAAAAGAGACCCAGGGACTATGTTTACCACTTAGAAATGGCCATCTCCCTAGGCCCCCCAGTCCTATGGCTCTCAACAGAGAACTACTACCCATCCCGAGGGGAAAGACTCAACCCTGACTAATGCTGCCTCCCATGAGATTGGTCCCCTAAGTGCCAAAACCATTACCACCCTAGGCCTCATTGACACTAGGGCCATGAATCCTTCTATATTATCTCCCATTGACAAGGTTCACCATTTGCTTAACCAATCCCAGCCAGGTATTGGTCAGGATTGCTAGCTGTGCCTGAATCCTTGACCCCCTTACTGCACTGGTGAAAGGACTAACTAGATCTTTGGTCTACCAGCAAATAAAAACAACTGTAACTGGGAACAGCTTAAGCTAACACTAGGGGAACTATAGGGAACTGGGTCCTGCCTGTTGTTCATGACTTTACTCTTATGTCCTGACATTGTACTCTCCAGGTCAATTCCTTTTATTAGTAACAATACCATATGCCCTCACCCCCAAGATCATTTGGTGGGCAAGCACAAATGGTTTGACTAAATGTGCCCCCTCTAAGGCATTCCAAATCAATAAGTCCCTCTAAGGCATTCCAAATCAATAAGTGGTTCTCAATCTGCGGGTCATGACACCATGTCGGGCGGGTCATATATCAAATATCCTGCATTTCTGATACTTACATTATGGTTCATATAACAGCAGCTAAATTACAGTTATCAAGTCGCAAAAAATAATGTTGTGGTGGAGGTGTCACCACAATGCAAGGAACTGTAGTAAAGGGTCACAGCATTAGGAAGGTTGAGAAATGTGGGGATCATAGACCCTGGCCGGAAACCCACCCCTCCATCAGCCTGGGAGCAGGCAGCTGTGAGATAATGTTTACTGAAAACATGTTTACTGAAAACAATTCAGTGCCACAAAGCTCCTGATAGGGCTCCAATAAGGGCTCGCTCACTGAAACACCATGACTTTGACCCCCCCCCCGCAGACTAGCTGCTTCTTCCTGCTCCCTGCTGTTTCTCCCCGATTCTGGTGCCAGAGATTTAACCACCAGCCAGGAGGGTGAGAAGTCTGTGAGAGCTGTGAGGTGTGTGAGTGCTCGTTTGGAGAATTGTGTGTGTATGGATGGCAGAAGTCTTTAAAAAGGGAAGCGTTTTTTTCTTGGGGAGTTCTCCTAAGCCAACTGGGGGAGCATAAAGTTTTCTTAATGCAACCGACCCGTCCCTGTGTCATCAATCCTTGCCACATTCTCGGATACAGGCTGCTCAGCAGGTGCGACAGAGAAATACTGCTCTTATGTGACCTAGTACACATCCTGCCCCAGGTATATTGGGAAGAATGGAGAGCAGATGAACCTCAGGCTGCAAAGGGGGGAAATGAGCCACATCAAACTCATGGTTGGAGCTGGTTTTGCTGGAGCAATAGCCATAAGAACAACTGCCCTCATAGTTGGTGATAAGAACTTCAAAGAATTAGGTAAACAAGTGGACAAGGACTTAGGCATATTAGAGAACACTATATCCAGACTGGAGAAGCAAGTAGACTCTTTAGCTGAAGTGGTTTTGCAAAATCATAGAGGCTTAGATCTTCTCTTTATGGAACAAGGATAAATGTATGGCTTTAGGAGAAACCTGCTGTTTCTATTCATACTAATTAGGTATAATTAGGGAAAATTTTACCATGGTCAGGGAAAACCTCAAAGAAGGGGAGGAAAGGAAGCACAGTTCAGATAATTTGTATTAATCTCTGTTTACCTGGTCCCCATGACCGACCACCTTACTGTTAGCATTAGCTGAACCATTGATTCTTGTCCTGATTGGACTCATGGTGGGACTCTGCATCCTCAACTGCATGGCCAACCACATCAGAGAATAAACCCTATTAAGCTACTTGTTCTTGGGACCAACTATGCCCCCCAGAACAGAACGAGTCAACAATTAGACTCATGCCCATAAAATCAGTGGAGAATATGATGCAAGACAGTGCAAGAGGTTCCTCCATCCTGTATTATTGCTGAGGGCATTCCATGTTTAAAATCTTGTCTTCTTGATGGGCAATCCCATGAAAAACCACCCACTCTATTCTAGAGATCAGGATGTCCTAGTTGACTTAGCTTCTGTTAAACAGCAGAAGCTCCTCCAACTGTTTATCTTGCTTGCTTCATAATGCTTGTTTCTGCAAAGCCCCCCAGCAGCTGCTAAACAGGATGCAAGGACATGGTTCTGCCTCTAAAAACCCTGAGTTCTGGACACTGGGAGCTATACCCACGTTCCCAAACACTTCAGTGTGGTCCCAGATGGTTGAAATAAAGATACTCAATTGGCTCTATACTGTGTCTGAGTGGTCATCTCTGGTGAGCTACCTATAACAATTGCACAGATACCTGTAAGCTGTATTATGTGGCATGGGAACAAAAGTATTTTTGGTGCTTGCTGGCTGTCAGTTTAACCAAGAGAACATAAGCTCAGGTTCAGGGCGGAACTCTGCTTCAAATGAATTAGGAAGAGAGGAATGGAAGATAGCCAACACAGTCTATGGTATACATATATACAACACTACCATCCTTACACATACGCATACGCTGCATTATTACACACGCGAAGTTCAACAAAGCCTGTATGGAGATACATGCCTTTAAGTCCCAGCATTAAAAGGCTAAGGTGGGAGGACCGCTACAAGTTTGAGGCCAGTCTGAGGTACTGAGGTACTGCTAAGTTCCGCAGTTGAGACCTTGTCTCAAAAATCCAAAATATAAATACTAAAACCTTTAAAAATTAAAAAAAAATAAAATGGGGCCAACAAAATGGTTCAACAGGTAAAGATGTTTGCTGTCGATGTTAAGGATCTCAATTTGATCCCCTGATTTTGATCCCTGGATCCTGACCCCTGTGGTAGAGGGAGAACCAACTCTTTTAGGTTGTCCTCTGATCTCCGTATCATCACTGTGACTCCCATACCCACACAAAATAAACAAATGCGGGGAAAGGAAACTAAGAAAAATTTATACCATAGGAATACTAAGATAATGACCATATTTATTTTTATTGCTAATTAGAAATGAAAATAAAGTGTTTGAAGCTGCAAAAGCCGACAGCTTAAGAAAGATCACAAAGCAATAGAGTCACACATTATAGGTTAAAACTGGCTTTCATTATAAAGGGCAGGACTACATAAGCACTGTGGTTCTTAGTGGTGAGATTGCTGTCAGCATCTACCATCTGCATCGATGGGGAAGTTTAAAAACAAGGGAATGCCTGGTACTGATTACAGCTTAACTGGGTACTGATTAACACGTAACTGCAAGGTATGCATGAGAAACCATTATCTAGAAACATAGGTTTACAAAAAACAAGCCTAAAACCGAGACTGTTAGTCAATGTTGAAATTTATTTTTCAAAAAGAGATCATCTCATGATCTTTTAAGAAGATCCTTCTCTTGCTGGATTGCTAGGAAAGAAAAATAGAAAAAACTCATTAGAAGGGATTTTCTTTTATTTCTTTTGCTGGTTTTCTTACAATTAATTTCAGTTTGTTCACTAAGTCATTGAGTCTTATGCTTATACTTATGCCAAGTAACTTCAGTTTTATGCTTATACAACTAGGAAGTTAGATCTTTTCAGATGATTTTCTTAAATTTTTGAATTCCCGATTAAAGCTGACAAGACAAAAAGTGCCACTCAGTGTTGAAAAGTACACTTTCAGCTTCTGCAGCAACCTGCTATTCTGAATAGCAAACTGGTCCTTTGCATTTAGGAAGCTTGAACAGACACAAGCTCTGAACTTATCCTTCCACCTTACTTAACATCTATTTATAGAAGACCAAAACCACAGTTTGCATAGTTTTTTATGGATGAAATCATAGATTCAAACTGTTGCATCCTGAAAAAATATCTAATTAATATTTATATTAAAATTTAAAAACTGGCAAAATTGAGAATTATATAGTACCACATCAAATATTCCAAGATTAGCTTTAATGTAGCTTTAGTGATTTTTTAAGAAGAACTGAATCTATGATAACATTACTACTACTAGTTCTCCCCCTAACTAGGAACCCCCACTACTTACTTTCCTTCGATGGAAGGGTATTTTTTTCTTCAGTATTAGTTTTCTTCAGTTTTGATCTGTCAAATCTTTCCACTTCTGACAAGTCTGGTCTATCACTCATCTTGACTGAAAGAAAGAACAACAAAAAGTTACCTATTAGAACTCTGATCAGATTAAGAATAACAGCAAATATTGAGTGTTTTTTACTATCCATGAATATTTTGCATGGTGATTTTCAACAAGAAAACAGCAGATCTTAGAAAGTCATATTTTTCTTAGAGTACTCTGATTGCAAAGCATTAGCCCATTTCTGGTGGCAGTAAATGACAGCAGATGTAGACGCTCTAGAAACCAAGATACTGTAGAAACCCTGGGGGGGGGCTGACTTCAGGGACTACGAGCATCTTTACCTTCTAGTCAGTTACTTTTAGGGTATTTGGAAAAGGTGGTGAGCATCTCACACCAGAAGAGTGGCACACCCGGCTGTACTAATTTCTATTGAGCCAGGTGTTGGTGGTGCACACCTTTAATCCCAGCACTCGGGAGGCAGAGGCAGGCAGATCTCTGTGAGTTCGAGACCAGCCTGGTCTACAAGAGCGAGTTCCAGGACAGCCTCCAAAACCACAGAGAAATCCTGTCTCAAAAAAAAAAAAACACCAAGAAAAAAAACCGAATTTCTATTGAATGTCCAAATCAGTACTTTTTTTTTTTTTTTTTTTGGTTTTTACGAGACAGGGTTTCTCTGTATTGTTTTGGAGGTTGTCCGTCCAGCCTGGCCTCTGAACTCACAGAGATCCGCGTGCCTCTGGCTAAAAAAAAAAAAAAAAAAAAAAACTAATTTCTATTGAATGTCCAGATCAGTATTTTTTTTTTTTTTGGTTTTTAGGAGTCAGGGTTTCTCTGTATTGTTTTGGAGGTTGTCAGTCCAGCCTGGCCTCGAACTCACAGAGATCCACCTGCCTCTGCTTCCCGGGTGCTGGGATTAAAGGCATGAGCCACCACCGCCGGGCTAAAATCAGTATGTTAAAGCACTACAATAGTGAGGAGGGTTTAACCTAGTCAGTGGCAATTACAAGTCTCGTGATACCTTCTTGCAGCCTTAGTAAACGCATAAGGGGGGAGCTAATTAGGCGCAGACTCAGAACATTAGTAGAATGAGGAACGCCAAATACAGCTGAGTCCTATTTCCAAAAACGTAAGAAGGCAGAGCTCTTCAGTGAATGCCTATCCTTAGCTGGGCTAGGACACAATCTAGTGACCAGAGTAGAATAAAGAAGCCCTGTTCCTCACCCCATCCCACCCCTAGCTCCAAAGTTTCCACGTGTCTCAAACCACCCCATTCAATCAACGGTATCTTTTTTTTTTGCGGTTTGTTTATCTATTATATAGTATTCCTCCTGCATGTACGACTGTAGGCCAGAAGAGAGCACTAGATCCCATTACAGTTGGATGTGAACCACCTTGTGGTTGCTGCAAATTGAACTCAGGACCTCAGTGCTCTTAATCGCTGAGCTAACTCTCCAGCCCCAATCATCAGTATCATTCTTTTCATTTTTATTTTTTTATCTCATTTCATATTCCAACCACAGTTTTCCCTCCCACCCCCCTCGACTCCTCCAAACTTTGTCACCTCCCCCCCAGCCCACTCCTCCTCACGGGTAAGGGCTCCACTGAGGAGTCAACATAGTCTGAATCAATATCAATGTGCGAGATGGCCTAGGCAGGGAGGGATGCCGAGGAAGAGCAATGAAAGAGATATCTTCATAGAGAGCCATTGTGGGCTTAGGGAGAGAGCTGGTGCTAGGGTAACTCCCAAGAAGCCACAAGGAGGACCGCAACCAATCATCTGTACCTTAAGGCCCTCCTTAAAAGCACCAAGCTCAAAGCTGGGAAAACTGGGATTCACACATTTGTAATTGCAGGGCAGGGCGAGGGCATTTGTCTGGATTGTGCCATTTACAAATAGCTTGTCACTGCCCAGTACCTAGCATAAGGGGTAGAAGGACAAGAGTCAACCCTAGAAGGCCGCTGCCCCTCACCCCCATCCCACGCCTGCAACTCTCCTCCTGGATTTTGCCCTGCCCTCCGGGTTGCCTGTCCCCTTGGGCGTTCTAAAAAGGTGGGAACCCCCCCCCAGGATCACGATGTGTGTGCTGAGAAAACCTCAATGCCAGAAACAACGCTGCTGTGAAGTGGGCTTCCAGATGGGATCCCAAAAGCCCCAAAGCGCTACCAGTTGAGTGCCATTTTGCCTGCCACCCTCCTCAGCCCCCAACCCCCTATCCCCTGGGCAACAAGTTCTCACCTGTTCGCTTCAAGGCAAGCCCGCCCCATCTTGCCTGCCTCCCTCCTCACACCCAACCCCCATCCCCAAGCCCTCCCCACATCCCCAAGGCCCCCCTGCCCCCAACCCCCCCGCCCCCACCCCCCTCCCCCCATCCCCCCACCCCGGGCTAGACCACTCCCAACAAGTTCTCATCTGTTTTCCTGGCCTGGTGCCTTGCCTGCCTCCCTCCTCACACCCAAACCCCACCCCAAAACCCCCTCCCCAGGGCTACAAGTTCTCAACTGTCTGTTTTGCCTGCCAGATGCCTAGCCTGCCTCCCTCCTCACACCCAACCTGGCCTCCAACCACTGGGGCCACAAATTCTCACCTGTTTGTTTTGCCTACCGGGTACCTTTACCAATAGCTTGTGGGACAGACTGGTACTGACCAGCACAGGCCTACACTTCTGCCACAAGCCCCTCCCAAGCCCTGCCCAGGCACCACCCAGGCCCCGCCCATTCTTCTGTGATTGGATAGTCGACCATGAGGTCATGACCCTGAGTAATACACAGCCTCTCAGATTGGACAGCAGCCCTGGCTTGTTGCATCTCCTGCTTTGAGCTTGGTGGGTGTTGGAATTTGTTCTTTAGGACGTCTGTGCTTATAAATATAATATTTAATATTTAGACTGTGTCTGATAATAAGAACAAAATCTTTATGGTAGTCTCTGCCTTCTTGTATAACAGAAATCATAACGGTCTAAAGAGACAGATATTTAGTTAAGCATAGTGACACAATCCTTTAATCTCAGCACACAGGAGGCAGAAGCAGGCAGATGGCTGAGAGAACCCAGCCAGGCCTACAAAGTGAGTTCCAGGACAGTCAGAGATGACTTGCCTCAAAAAAAAAAAAACAGAAAAAAGGCAAATATTTACTACTGTATGGAAGTTGAGATGAGAGAGGAATCATTGGGGTATTCATATTTTCTCACAACATTTACTCAATCAAAATTTACTATTAACATTTTTTATATTCTTTTTACTAGCTTAATTAGGGAGGACTGCTCCAGGGGTGATCAAAACTTTGTAATAATAGCATTTTATTAAACATGCTTCATACTTGGCTATACTAATTCTTGTTTTACAAAAATCAGCTCAAAGGAATACCTCTTATTTCATATTTTTAATTAACTTTTTACACATGTCACTCTCAGTTCCCTCTCCCTCCCCTCCTCCCCCACCCCTAATCCTCCCAACCCCTCACCCCAACTCCATTACCCCCTCTACTCCCCAGGGAGGGCAAGGGCCTCCATGAGGGATTTTCAGAGTCTATCACATCATCCTGGGCAGGGCCTAGGTCCTCCCCCATGTGTCCAGGCTGAGAGAGCATCCCTCCACATGGTATGGGTTCCCAGAGTCCTTCTGTATGCCAAGAATAAATACTGCTCCACTCTCCCCGGTCCCACAGATTGCCAAGGCCTCCTCTCTGTCACCCAGGTTCGGTGGGAGGGTGTCTGGATCAGTCCCATGCTGGCCTCTCAGTCATCAGTCTGTGGTCCATGTCTTCCCCCTTGTTTAGGTCAGCTGCCTCTGTGGGTTTGCCAGCCTGATCTTGATTCCTTTGGTCATCACTCTTCTTTGGAATTGGGTTCCAGGAGTTCAATTCTTTTCACAGCTGTGGGTGTCTGCCTCTGCCTCCATCAGCCATTGGATGAGAGTTCTAGGATGGCATATCAGGTAGTCATCATTCTCATTATCATGGGAGGGCATTTAAGGTAGACTTAGTGCCAGTTGGTGTCATTCTTGTAGATCTGTGAAGATCTCACTAGTGCCAGATCTCTCCTCCATCTTATACTGGCTCCCTCTTTTATGGTATCTCCCATCCTTTTCTCCTCTATTCTTACCCTGGCTCAAACTTCATGCTCTCCCATGTCCTCCTCTCGCCTCTTCTTTTCTCCCTCTCTTTCTCCCATCTCCTTCTACCTTCCCATCCGCCCCCCAATCCAATTAGGAGATCGCATCCCCTAACCCTCCTCTGGGTTACCATGCACATCTCTCTTTGGGTCCTCCCTGTACCCCAGACTCTCTGGTGGTGGGACTGTGGGCTGGCAGTGCCCTGCTCTGTGACCATACTTGTCTTTTTGTGACTGGGTTACCTCACTCAGGATGGTTTCTTCTAGTTCCATCCATTTGCCTGCAAATTTCAAGATTCGATTTTTTTTTCTGCTCAGTAGTACTCCATTGTGTAAATGTACCACATTTTCTCTATCCACTCTTCAGTTGAGGGCCATCTAGGTTGCTTCCAGTTTCTGGCTATTACAAATAATGCTGCTATGAACATAGTTGAGCAGATGTCCTTGTTGTATGAGGGTACATCTTTTGGGTATATGCCTAAGAGTGGATCTTGTGGTAGACTGATTTCCATTTTCCTGAGGAATCTCCATACTGATCTGCAAAGTGGCTGTATGAGTTGGCACATCAGCAGTGGAGGAGTGTTCCCCTCTGTTCACATCCTCTGCAGCATAAACTGTCATTGGTGGGTTTTTTTTTGTTTGTTTGTTTTGGTTTTTTTTGTTTTGTTTTTATGAGACAGGGTTTCTCTGTATTGTTTTGGAGGCTATAGGTCCAGCCCGGCCTCAAACTCACAGAGATCCGCCTGCCTCTGCCTCCCGAGTGCTGGGATTAAAGGCATGCGCCACCACTGCCTGGCCGGTGTTTTTTATTTTAGCCATTATAACAGGAGTGAGATGGTATCTCAGAGTTTTTTTATTTGCATTTCCCTGATGGCTAAGGATGTTGAGCACTTTCTTATGTGTCTCTCAGCCATTTTAGACTCCTCTATTGAGAATTCTGTATTTAGTTCTATTCCCCACTTTTTAATTGGATTCTTTGGTGTTTTGGAGACTTGCTTCTTGAGTTCTTTGTAAATTTTGGATATCAGCCCTCTGTCAGATGTGTGGTTAGTGAATATCTTTTCCCATTCTGTGGTCTGCCTTTTTGTCTTGTTGACTGTGTCCTTTGCCCTGCAGAAGCTTCTCAGTTTCAGGAGATCCCATTTATTAATTGTTGATCTGAGTGTCTGTGCTACTGGTGTTATGTTCAGGAAGTGGTCTCCTGTAAAGGGAAACCTTTTCCTTGAGAGAAGCCTTCATGCCAGTCTGGTTCTAGAGCCCCATCAGTCCCAAATAAACACGCAAGAGGCTATATTAATTATGAAGCTGTTGGCCTTGCTTGTTTCTTACTGGCTAGCTCTGACTTAAGTAATTACCCCATAATTGTTAATCTAAGTATTTCTCTTACCGGAGAAGTTTCCGGGCTTCCTACCCCATGGCGTTACATCTTGACTCTCTGTGTTTCTCCTTCCCAGAGTCCTTCTGGACTTCTAGTCCCACCTATCTTGGTTCGCTATTGGCCAACAGTGCTTTATTGACAAATACACAGGACTTCCCCAACAGTCTCCTGTACCAATTTGTTCAAGGATTCCTCCCACTTTGTCCTTTAAGAGATTCAGTGTGACTGGATTTATGGTGAGGCCTTTGATCCATTTGGACTTATGATTTGTGCATGGTAATAGATATGCATCTATCTGTTGTCTTTTACTTGCCAGCATCCAGTTACTCCAGCACCATTTGTTGAAGATGCTTTCTTTTTTCCATTGTATAGTTTTAGCTTCTGTATCAAAGACCAGGTGTTCAAAGGTGTGTGGGTTGATATCAGGGTTTTCGATTCAATTCCACTGGTCTACCTGTCTGTTTTTGTGTCAATACCAAGCTGTTTTCAGGACTATAGCTCTATAATAGAGCTTGAAGTCAGGGATGGTGATGCCTCTGGGAGTTCCTTTATTGTACAGGGTTACCTTGGCTATCCTGGGTCTTTTGTTTTTCCGTATAAAGTTGAGGATTGTCCTTTCAAGGTTGGTGAAAAATTGTGCTGATATTTTGATAGGGATTGCATTGAATCTGCAGATTGCTTTTGGTAAGATTGCCATTTTTACTACGTTGATCCTACCAATCTAAGAGCATGGGAGATTTTTCCATTTTCTGGAAAAGCAGCAAAGGAAAAAGGCCAAGTAACATATAAAGGCAAACCTGTCAGAATTACACCTGAATTTTCCATGGAAACTATGAAACCCAGAAGGTCCTGGATAGATGTTCTACAAACACTAAGAGACTACAGATTCCGGCCCAGACTACTATTCCCAGTAAAACTCTCAATAACTATAGATGGAGAAAACAAGATATTCCATGACAAAACCAGATTTATGCAATATGTATCCACAGATCCAACCCTAGAGAAAGTTCTAGAAGGGAAACTCGGACCTAAGGAAGTTAACTACACTCAAAATAACATGGGCAATAGATAATCTAACTTTACCAGAAACCAGAAATAGGAGAAAAACTCACACACAAAACCACCACCACAAACGGATCCAAAGCAAACAAGAATCAACAATCAATGGTCATTAATATCCCTGAATATCAATGGTCTTAACTCACCTATAAAAAGACACAGGCTAACAGAATGGATACGAAAACAGAATCCATCCTTCTGCTGCATACAAGAAACACACCTCAATTTCAAAGACAGATGCTACCTCAAGGTTAAGAGTTGGGAAAAGTCTTTCCAGTCAAATGGAGGTAAGAAGCAAGCGGGCGTAGCTATCCTAATATCTAACAAAATAGATTTCAAACTAAAATTAATCAAAAGAGATGAAGAAGGTCATTTCATATTCATCATAGGAAAAATCCATCAGGAAGAAGTCTCAGTTCTGAACATCTATGCCCCAAATATAAAGGCACCTACGTTCATAAAAGAAACATTACTACAACTCAAATCACACATTAAACCCCACACACTTATAGAGGGAGACTTCAACACCCCACTCACACCACTAGACAAGTCCACCAGACAGAAACTTAACAAAGAAACAAAGGAACTAACAGAAGTTATCACCCAATTGGTTTTAACAGACATCTATAGAACATTCCACCCGAACAAAAGAGAATATACTTTCTTCTCAGCACACTTTTATATTTCTTAAGTAACCTATGTTCCAGAAAATTATGTTTGAAATTTTATTTCAGGGCAGAGTATACCAACTAGAACCACTTGACTACAGATTATACAATTTCATAAAACTAAAATACCACATGTCATCTTGCACATTCCTGTACTTTGTGCAATTAAGTTCTAATATTTCAAGAAGGTTTCTACAATGGAATAGGAGCAAAGATTTAAGTAAAAGGTAGAACATTAAACTAGATAACAAGGTGGTTAGATATCCAGATTAAATATATTTTATTCCTGTTTATATTTTTATTTACCTATTATGTGTATGAATCCTTTGGTCACATGTGTATATATATATAATGTGCATGCAGAAGCCTCCCTGTGTATCAGATTCCCTAGAACTGGAACTGTGAGCTGCCTTGTGGAGACAAACTTGGGGCCTCTGCAACAGCAGGATGCACCCTTACCCATTGAGGCATCTCTCTAGTCTCTAGTTACTGGATTTAAAATCTTATCATCATTAGACATATGGAACTACCTATTATTGCTACATCAAATAGCATGATGAGGATGAATTTATGAATATGAATTTAATAAGATAATACACCTTCTCTGGGAGTAGTTAAAACTCAAATGAATATACTTGAAGTTCTTTTTTTAAAAAAATAGGTCTTGCTGGGTGGTAGTGGTGCATGCCTTTAGTCCCAGAACTTAAGAGGCAGAGGCAGGAGGATCTCTCTGAGTTGGAGGCCAATCTGGTCTACAGAGCTAATTCTAGGACAGCCAAGGCAACACAAAGAAACTGTTGTGAAAAACCTAAGTAAATAAATAAATATAGGTTTGAACAAAAATAAAGAAAAAAGAACTGAGTAAGACTTGTTCTTAGTTGAACACTGGTCTAAGTTAAAATAAACCAGAGGCTTCATGGGCTACTATATTCAGTTATATTATTTCTTAGTATAAAAGAATATTATTGGGTGTATTTTTTTCTGGGCACATATTTGTAGATGGAAATTTCTGTCCCACCTGGTCCTGCAGTCATTCAGACCCAAATAAACACAGAGAGACTTGTATTAATCATAAACTGTTGGACCTATTGCTCATGCTTATTACTATTAACCCATAATTCTCATCTATGTTTAGCCACATGGTTTGGTACCTTTTCTCAGTAAGGCATTCTCATCTTGTTTCCTCTGTGTCTGGCTGGTAACTTGTATCTGCCTTTCCTATTCCCATCATTTGATAGTCTTGTAGCTCTGCCTATACTTACTGCCTGACTACTGGACAATTAGCATTTTATTAAACCAATATGACTTGGCACAGTGAACAAGAACATTATTCCATATCACAGCTTAGTGCAGCATTTACCCAATATTTCAGGCCTCCCAAACCTTGTTAATAATTATGAATTAAGAAACACGGGGTTTGTGGATGAAGAATTGGATCAGTGGCTAAAACCTCATGCTACTCTTGCAAAGGACTCAAGTTTGACTCCCAGCAACCAAATCATGTAGCTTACAACCATTTGTAACTCCAGCTCAAGGGGAACTGAAACAAATGTCTGGACTCTGGTAAGATTTATACTCATACACACACACACACACACACACACACACACACACACACACACACACACACGGGGAGGGGGGAGAATTACAAACAGAACTAAATCTTGAAAAAAGAAATAACATGTTTTAAAATTGAGCTACGAGTTGGAAACAGGGCTGGGGAGATGGTTCCTTGGGTAAATAGGGCTTGCTGCCCTAGAATGAGGACCTGAATTTGAATACCCAGCACCCACATTAGAGCCATATCTGACAACAGTAACCACAGTGTTGCAAGGGACAGAGGCAGGTGAATCCCAAAGAATCACTGGCCAGAGAATTCAATAAACATCTCTCATTAACCATAGAAATTGGTTTCAGCAGACCACTGCCTCCACTCTACCACATCCCATCCCTATCCCACAATAGCTAAGTCCAGATTTCACAGGGTTTTTCTGAGGAAAGCTGTGGAATATTCCTTTACACTGTGTAAATTATTATGCTGTGGTTGCTTTAATAAAGAAGCTGACTGCCCAATAGTTGGACAGGATAAGATTAGGTGAGAGAACCAGCCTCAAGACACTGGGAAGAAGAGCAAAGTCAGGACAGTCCCTAGCTAGACACAGAGAAGAAACAGGAGGTGCAGGATGAAAGAGAGGCACCGTAGATTAATATAAACGGATTAATTTAAAATGTAAGAGTGAGCTAGTAAGCCGGGCGTTGGTGGCGCACGCCTTTAATCCCAGCACTCGGGAGGCAGAGGCAGGCGGATCTCTGTGAGTTCGAGACCAGCCTGGACTACCAAGCGAGTTCCAGGACAGCCTCCAAAACCACAGAGAAACCCTGTCTCGAAAAATAAAAAAATAAAAAAAATAAAAAAAAAAGAGTGAGCTAGTAACAAGCCTGAACTATTGGCCGAACACTTATAATTAATATTAAGTCTCTTTGTGGTTGTTGGGGAGCTGGCTGATGGGACAGAAAAGTCCACCTACAGAAAGTCTGTCCCAGGGAGTCTACTAAAGTAGTATTGGTCTCCTGATTTTTAAACCCACATGTATTGTTTAATAAAGATATAACCTTCGGAAAAATGTACCTCAGCTATCTTAAACTATAACCTGGGGATAGCAATACACTTACAGTGACTGGGGAGATTGCTCAGTGAGTATGGCGCATGCACAAGTTTGAAGATCTAAGTTTGGATGCCCAGTAGCCAGGTAAAATCCATGTGTGTTGGCTTGGATTTGTAACTCTGGCATTGAAAGTGGTGGAGATATTAATTCTAGGGGTTTCCTGGCTAGCGTGAACAGCAATCTCTGGGGTCACTGTGAAACCTTGTCTCAAATAATAAGGCGGAAAACAATGGATGAAGATAAAGGATGTTGACCTCTGACCTCCACATGTGCTTGTTTATGCACACATGCACCTAAATACAGCATACATACACACAAACACACAAAATATAAATTTAAAACACTACCTGCTACATTAGGCATTATATATTCAGTTTTAACAGTTTCTTTATCTTGGCTGAACCACTCTGTAAAGACAATCCCAGCGTTATTTATTTCAGCCACTTTTTATTCTGTACGTTACTTACTAAAATCTGTGTGCCTTCATGGGAAATAGGCTCCCAAAGCCCTTTCCTGCACTAGGGATGCATCCTGGTTCCACTGCCAGAGGCCCTAGCTCCTACCTGACACCCATGTTCAGGGGGTCTGGTATAGTCCTATACCTGCTGTCAGACCGGGGTCCTTGAGTTCCCACTTGCTCAGGTCAGCTGTTTCTGCGGGTTTTCCAGAGTAGTTTTGACCCCTTTGCTCAGCACACCTCCCTCTCTGAACCTGGACTCCAGGAGTTTGAATCAGTGCTTAACTGTGGGTGTCTGCTTCCCCACTCAATCTTCCTGATCCCTCATGTTCTCCTCCCCCTTCCTCTTCTCCCTCCCTCCCCATCTCCCATATTTCCCATTTGTTCAGGGGCTCTTGTCCCTTTCCCCTTCACTGGGGGACCGTGTCTGTATGTGGAAGTCTGGGCACTGTGGGCTTGCCTGGTGTCAATGAAGGCTAGAAGTGGGCACTGGATCCTCTAGGTACTACTGGAGGTAAGGATGGCTGTGTACCACCCTGTGAGTGCCAGTAATCAAATTCTGGACCCCTAGAAGAGTAGCCAGTACTCTCAGGCACTGAGTCATATCTCCAGCTCTTATACTATTTTTGTTGTTTTTATCTGTATGGAGGTTAACAAAGCAACTCAGTAGTTCTGTGCTTGAAAAAAATGTGTGCTTATAGTAATAGATTAGAGTGAGAAAAATATGAATTTTAAGTAAATCTACAAAAAACATTCATAAAATACTGAATTTTATGCCTTACCCTGAGATGGTGAAAAAGATTAGTGACTATTTGTTTGGGGAGATAATTTCCTGTTCATTTATATAAGAACTCAGGTGAAGTTGTTCACCAGTATTGAGAACAGAGATAAGTCAGGTGGTGGTGGCACACCCCTTTGGTCCCAGCACTTGGGAGGCATAGGCAGGAAGATCTCTGAGTTCCAGGATATCCAGAGCTGTTCCACAGAGAAACCCTGTCTTGAAAACCAAGCAAATAAAAGAGAGAGAGAGATGAAGGCTTAGGTAACAAGTGTACTCATCTGAGTATTCTTCTGCTCTAAGTGGTAAAAAGTCATGGGCAGCCAGTGTTTTCTCATTTTATCTGAGGCCTGCTCCATAGGAGCACATGAACTGTAAAGATGATCAAAAGACTGGAGAGGTCACAGGTCAGGGCGGGGGGTTACTAAAGCTGCATTCTAAATATTCATGTTTATACCTGGACTAATGCTGTTCTCATCCTCTGCTAGAAAACTATATATCAGAGATTAATAGAGATCCATACCAACCAAAGTGTTGTCAATAAGTGACTCCTGAATCTCAGCTCTAAACATGACATCATAACATCCCTCACCAAGGCCCAAGGAACACCAAAGAACATGGGGATAGAAACAAGCCCACGTATTCACTAAGTTTCCTTTTGTCTGGGTATTTTACTACATCAACATAAATAAAATGAGGGAAGTAGGTAGTAACATTCTTGAGTTGTTGAAATGAAGGAAAACAGAATGAGGCAGGAGCGTTGCAATTTTGAGACTAGTGTGGACTGCATACTACTGTCTTAAAAACAAACACAAATAAACAAAATTCAGCCAGGCATAGTGACCCAAATTAATTCCAGGACTTAGGAAATATAGACAAGTGGATTTGGGAAAATTAGAGGCCACCTTCATCTACATGGTGAGTTCTAGGACAGCCAAAGTGACATCGTGAAATACTGCCTCAATTTTTTTAAAGAAAAAAACAAAACCAAATATTAACATGCAGGCAAAATCTCGGAGTCCCTCTCCTTCTCCGTACACGTGTATGTGTTCTATGTGTATACATGTGTGGATGTGTTGTGCCCTTCATGCGCAGAGGCCAGAAGAGGAGGTTTGGTACCCTGCTCTATCACTCTCATCTGAGTCCTTTGAGAAAGGAGCTCTCCCTGAACCTGGAAGTAGGCTGCCTATCTGAAGCCCCAATGATGTTTGGGTGTTCACTAACATCAAATTGCACAGCACAGGGCTTACAGGAACCTTCATGTCCACACTCAACTGTTTACATGGATACTAGGATCTAAACTCAAACTTTTGTGAATGAACAGCAAGGACACTTAAACAATGAGTAATCTCTCCAGCCCTCAGTTACAAATTTATTATGACAAATTTCCAGAAGTGTTTCTGCAAGTTCAGAGGCCTCAAATTATGTAAAATTGAAATAATAGAATATTTCTCAAATATAATTTATGCTGTAAAATTAATACAAGGTAAACTTTTAATTTTATGAAGCGAATAAAAATATAAAGGAAAACCCATTAATGGTTATTCACTTAACAACATCAGCAGCAATTTTCTTCTGCTTCTCTCCTCCCATCTTCATTATTGTGCAAGTGTGCATGTGGGGGGATGCAAAGCACACAGGGAAAGAAGTGGGTATTGCTCTGCAAATTCCAGGTTGTGAGAAACTGTCTCAAAAACAAGTTAGAGAATGACAGTTAAAGACAACAGGAGAAAGCCTGGTGGTGGTGGCAGCGCACGCCTTTAATCCCAGTGCTCCAGAAGCAGGAGCAGGCGGATCTCTGTGAGTTCAAGGCCAGCCTGGTCTACAGAGTGAGTTCCAGGACAGTCTCCAAAGCCACAGAGAAACCCTGTCTCAAAAACAAAACAAAACAAAACAAAAAAACCAAACCAAACCAAACCAAAACAAAACAAAAAAACCAAGCTGAGGCTGGAGAGATGTCGCCTCAGTTAAGAGCACTTGTCGCTCTTGTGAGAGAACCTACAGTCAGTCCTCCATACTCACAATCACCCCGGTTAAACTCTTGCACCTCATTAAACCATCACAATTTTGGGGAGCAAAAGCAACAGGTAATGCTGTAGTTAGGCTTCAGTTCCACAAGAGTGTGTAGTCATCTGACACAGCCAGGCAGAAGTTACAGACCTCTGGGTTGTACGGAATCACCTTTGCAGGCCTCTCGAATATAAGGAATGGCCTTTGCAGACCCCCATACTTTAAGAACTACCTTTATGGGCCTCCATGCTGTAAGAAAACTGCCTTTGCTAGGCCACTGAAAGTAACAAAATACCCTTGTAGGTCCCCTGAATGTAACGAGCTATGTCTGCAGGGGTTGTAGATGTCTCGCAGAATGTTCCATTGCAAGCAAACATAGGGGGTGTAAGAACCGAAAGTTACATTTTCTACCCCCAACCTCGTGCTTCCATCTTGGAGAAGGCATTTCCTGTAAGGGTTCTGTTTTCTTTGTGTGTCTCGTAGGAAGTGGTTGGAGCCCGCCATTACTCCTCATCAGCTTCATGGATCTCTAAGGCACCAGATCCTGACTACACAGTTTCTCCCTTTGGAAACCCTGTGAGGCGGTTCTGTGGTGAAGAGTCCCTGCCCTTAGAAGCCACCTATGGGTGAGTTGCTCAAACTTGAGGCAGAAAGGATTCTGCTTCCCCCTTCCCACTATCAAGACACCTTAGAAAATGGGAATGCATGTGGTGAGGTTGCAGGCCTGTTGCTTTTGACTCATAGAGACCTAGTGAAGCTGGGTAAATTATCATGGGAAAACTTTCCTCCCGTATCTAGGATCACGATCACGGCCAGGGTTCGTGGCTGAGCTGTTTATTCCTCGGGCTTAAAGGAAAGATTTGAGACATTTTGTTTTCTCGGGTTTGTTTGCCAGCCGCAGCGTGAGGAGTGGGGTGGGGGCTGCGGTGAGGTGAGGTGTGGGGGGACATGGCTGGTGGAAAACTAAAATTAATGATAGAGGGGCATAGAACACACAGTCACCTTTGAAACTTCGCAGCCACAATGAAAGGTAAACTTGTGGCCCAGCTGACCATCTATTCTAAAATGTCGCCTTGTTCACTGGAGGCTATCTTTTTCGAATCTTATTCCTTTTTGAATTTCAAAGCTTAACTGCAGCAGGCTTGGGTTTCATTTCGGCCCTGACCCACTGTGCCTTTTTTAAATTTCTTGAATATTTGATCTTGAAATACTGTTTTGACATTCTCTTACCTATTTTAAGGACTTAAACATGTTTTATTTGCTTACCCCTTTAGTTTTACCCCATTTTATTGTGAATCATTCATTTAATTTATCTATTCATGTACCTTATTCTGAACTTTTTCTTGAAATTCTTTCCAGATCCCCTTTCATTTTCTCTTTCACTGTGTCTGGTCTTAATTTCTGGTGTCACATTATTTTTGTGTTCTCAGAATTCTGCCCTTTTTATGTATTTTTCAGTTGTTGGCTAAAGATTTCAATCATTATTGTCAATTTTATTTTATTGACAATATTGTCATTAGCTGGATTTCATGCTTAGTTTTTAATTGTTCATTTATTTTTTGGTTGTGGTGTTGTTTTAATATTTATTTATTATATATACAGCATCCTGTATGCTTGTGTGCCTGCAGGCCAGAAGACAGCACCAGATCTCATTATAGATGGCTGTGAACTACCATGTGGTGCTGGGAATTCAACTCAGTACCTCTGGAAGAGCAGCCAGTGCCCTTTAACCTCCGAGCCATGTCTCCAGTCCTGTTTTGTTTTTGTTTTTGTTTTTGTTTTTGATACAGGGTTTCTCTGTGCAGCTTTGGAGCCTGTCCTGGAAGTGGTTCAGTAGACCAGGCTGGCCTCAAACTCAGAGATCTGCCTGCCTCTGCCTCCTGAGTGCTGAGATTAAAGGTGTGCACTACCACCTCAAGGCATTAATTGTAAACATTTTGACTTCTCTGATGGGATTGTGGGGGGGGGATGATTTTGGTACTCGGGAGTAAAAGAATACCTAGTGTTACAGCTTGGATGGAAAGGTATTCTGGCAATCAGGAACCAAGGAATGCCAAAGGTCACAGTAAACATAGCAGCTTAGTAGCCCTGCTTCAGGTACAGGCTTCACCAGTGTATAAACTCTGCTCAGATAGCAGGAGAAGACAGGAGAAGGTTTCCACAGTGAAGTTGTTACAGTTTGGCTTAAGTCCCGTAGAGAGTGGAGTGTAACAACTTCGTTTTGCCAGGGGAAGGTTTCCCCAGTGGCAAAAAAAAAATGTTAAATCCTTGCTCTGCTCTGCTATGCCCAGGGTCGTGTTTGCTCTGGCGAAGGAAGGTCTCACCCAAATGTCATTCAAGAGATTTATTGGGAGGGAAGGATTCAGGGTGGCAGAGGACAGCCAGGCAGCTCCAAGCTGAACAGGTACAGGGTGTTTATAGGGTGTCTTAGGGGCAGAATTTTTCCAGGGAGATTTCCAGAGTGGGAATTGGTTAGATTTCAGTCCCTGAGATCAGATTGTCTAGATTTCCTGCTCAGGGATTGGTTAGTTTTCTGCACAGGCTTAGGGTCAGATTTGGCTCTGGGTTCTGTGCCAAAGTGGGTTTCTTTCACTGGTCCTTTTTAGCCTTTTGGTTCTAATTTTAGGGCCAGGGTGTATTTCTTTCACTGGCTCTGATTTTAGGGACAAAGTGTGTTTCTTTTGCACTGGTTTCAGATCAGGGTGTATTTCTCTGGTTGCAGGGACAAAGTATGTTTCTTTGGCTCTGCTCAGGGTGTGTTTCTTTGGCTGGCCCTTCCCCCCCCCTACAGCTAAGACAGACACACTAATATAAAACATTTTCTAAGCATCGCAGGACAGATGGAAAGGGATCCTGGCAGTTGGAGCCTAGGAATACCACACAGTCACCCTAAGCACAGCAGCTTCCAGCCCTCCTGCGGGGAATGGTTTCCCAATGTAACAGCTCTCTGCTCCAGCAGGGGAGGGTTTCCCCAGCAAAGTGGTTACAGTTCTGCTCAGGTCCCTGGGAGTTTAACAACTCAGCTCTGCTAGGGGAAGGTTTCCCCAGCAAAAGCACTGAAACGATACACTTCTGCTCTGCTCCAGGGAAAGCTGTTCCTTCTCTGTTCTGCTCCATTTAGGTGATAGATGGCTTCACCTTACCCAAACCACATTCAAGAGACTTATTGGCAGGGAAGAATTCAAGAGGTGGCTGCCTTCTCCAGGGTGGGAAACAGCAGAGATTTTCAGGGTGGGGATTGGTCAGATTTGAAACCCTGAGCTTGGACAAGCTCAGAGATTGACTGATTTCATGCTCAGGGACTGGCTGATTTTGTGCTCACTGATTGGTTGGTTTTGTGCTCAGTGATTGGTTGATTTTTGTGCTGAGTTTGTTCAGGGGCAGAGTATTTTTTGGCTCTGGTTTCAGGGATAAAGTGCATTTTCTACACTGGTCATTTTTAGCCTTTTGGCTCTAATTTTAGGACCAGGGTCTATTTCTTCACTGGGTCTGATTCCAGGGATAACGTTGTAGGCATTTCAGGCAGACTGGTATGGGTCAGGTATTCTGGCACTCGGGAGTCACGGAATACAGAGTGTTACACAGCTCAGATGGAAAGGTAATCTGGAGCTCGGGAGCCAAGGACCACCACAGGTTGTAGCAAGTTTAGCAGCTTACAGCCCAGCCTCAGGGAAAGGCTTCTCCGGTGTATCAGCTCCGCTCCAGCAGGACAGGGTCTTCCAGCTGGGGATGTTCGCCCAGTGTAGCAGTTTTGCTGGGCAGGAGGTTTCTCAGGCAAAGTTGCTACAGTTCAGCTCTGCTCCCTGAGAGTGGAGAGCAGAGAGCGGAATGTAACAACTGGGATGTGCCAAGGGAGGGTTTCCCCAGCAAAAGTGTTACAGCCCTGCTTGCTCTGCTCTGCCGCAGCCACAAAAGAAGATCTTCACCCAAAGCTCATTGAAGGGGTTTATTGGAAGGAAGAATCCAGCAGAGTGGCTGCCCTCTGCCAGAGTGGCAGAGAACAGCCTGGTAGCATGAGCAGACACAAGCTGAATAGACACAGGGTTTATATAGGGCTTCCAGGGTAGGGGTTGGTCAGATTTCAGTGCTGAGCTCAGATTGGCTAGAGCTCTGCTCAGGGATTGGTTAGTTTTCTGCACAGGATTAGGGTCAGATTTGGCCCGGGTTTCAGGGTCAAAGTGTGTTTCTTTCTCTGGTCCTTTTTAGCCTTTTGGCTCCAATTTTAGGGCCAGGGTGCATTTCTTTCACTGACTCTGATTCCAGGGAAAAAGTCTGTTCTTTTGGCACTGGTTTCAAGGTCAGGGTACATTTCTTTAGTTCTGGTTGCAGAGCCAAAGTGTTTTTCTTTGGCTCTGCTCAGGGTGTGTTTCTTTGACTGGTCCCTTTTCCCTACAAACGTGTGTTTCTGTGGCACTAGTTTCAGGGCCAGAGTGCATTTCTTTGGCTCTGGTCGCAGGACTGAAATGTGTTTCTTTGGCTGGCCCTTTTCCCTACATTAATTAATTTCTTTTTCAGGAAACACCATATAATATGCTATAGATTTTATTTTGATATTAGGATGAAGTCATCTCCTTACAGGGGATGAATTTTGTCATTTGCTAGCAAGCAAGGAAGCAAAAAACCCATGAACTGTCTGCTGCTGTCACTATGGCTGTCATGGGAAGGAGAACTAGGCCTACCTGAGTTGTAAGGTTTCTAAAAGGTCAGCCCTTAAAACCATATGCACACAGTCAGTAGACACTCAGGTGTCATAGGTGGAAGCGGGACTAAAAATACTTTTGTTCAAGACTCCAGACAAAATGAAACAAAACAGAACCTGCAAATCCTCCAAAATCTCATGGGTGTTTGAGCTATAGGATGAAATTTTGGTCTGTCCATTGGAGGAATGATGTATTTCCAGTTAGGACGTGCGTACCCACCTGACATAATTGGTTTGGGATTTTAGATTTTGGTACCATTAGGCCTTCCCCTAAATGCTAAGGAAAGATTTCCCCGGGGAGCTAGCTACTTTCAAACATTCAAAGATTAAATACTAAATCTGTGTGTTTTGTGCAGTTTGTTTTCCATGGCAGGCCCAAATTCACTTTTTTTTCTGTTAGCATTAGACTTTTGTGGATACTTAGCATACATTCATTCACAACACTTCAGTGTCTTTTATATATATATAAGTAATATGCATAGCTGGTGATCGGAGGTCAGTAGATGGCATTGGATACCCTGGAAATGGAGTTACAGGCAATTATGAGCTGCCCTATGGGTGCTGGACATTGAAATTGGGTCCTCTGCAAGAACAAATGCTCTTAGCTGCAACCCCAAAGACTGCTGCTATTTTTTAAAAGACCCACGGATTAAGGTCACTTCGAGTTTTCATTTTCCTCAGCCTTTGGCATGTAGCATCTTACTACACTATGAATTCTTTGATGTCTTGGGATAACTTTATTTACACACTTTTCTAGGTGATGTGAATGGAAGTTTGATGCAGTTTAGCTAGTATTTCATTACGGGGAAACTAGTTTACCTTTTCAAATGCTTAGATTGGTATACAATTACATGAAATTAGCATTCCAAGATTTTCACATGGGCCTGTTTAGCAGCATATATTCAGTTCCTCCTGTGTTTCTCTTATTTTACTGTATTGCCATTGTTCATCCACATCTTATGGCCCCATCCTTCACTATTTGTTTCTCCCTTTCTTTCTTTCTTTCTTTCTTTCTTTCTTTCTTTCTTTCTTTCTTTCTTTCGTTTTACGAGACAGGGTTTCTCTGTATTGTTTTGGAGGCTGTCGGTCCAGCCTGGCCTCGAACTCACAGAGATCCGCCTGCCTCTGCCTCCCGAGTGCTGGGATTAAAGGCGTGAGCCACCACCGCCCGGCTCACTATTTGTTTCTTATACATGAGAATATCATGCCTCTTCCAGCCTTCAATCTTTCTGTCATTTTAGCCACACTCATTCCCCCAAAAGACTGTGAGCCCCCTGCTCCCCACCATTCTCCTGACTTCTGTGAACATATGCATTTATTATAATGTTTTTTACAAAGGGTAATTTTCAAAAATGAACATTGGTTTTTCAAAAGATAAGAATATTTTTTAGATTTATTCCATGTGTATTAGTCTTTTGCCTGCACATACGTGTGTGTGTGTGTGTGTGTGTGTGTGTGTGTGTGTGTGTGTGTGTGTACCACACGTGTGCCTGGCCGAGGTCAGAAAAAGGCACTGGATTCCCTGAAGGCATTGCATTCCCTGGAACTTGAATTACAGACCCTTGTGAGATGTCATGTGGTACTGGCAAGAACAGGGTCCTCTGGAGGACCAAACAGTGCTTTTAACTGCCGAGCCACCTCTCCAATCCCAACATATTTGAATATGTTGTTAGTGAATTGACTGGTGAAGAAAACCGCTCAGCTTATTCCCTTTTACCGTGCAAATAAGTATAATGTTCATTTTAAATGCCATTTAAAAAATCTCTTAAAGTGGAAAATTCATGTTTTGACCTAAAACCACCCACAAGATTATTGCATAAACTATATATAAAAATGTATATAGAACTTGTGTATGAGCCTGTGCTCAGTAGCATTGTATAGAAATTTTTGTTTAGACATTTTGGAATATTTGGAAATAGATATTTTTCAATTAATAATATTCATTCTTTACTAAGCTTTTGACCCAGTGAAGCTCAACTCTTAGTTCCTCCTGTGGTAAGCAAGTGATTGTAGCTTTAATTTTTTTGTACAATGCCTTTAAAGGGGAAGCATATTAATTTAGTAAATGACAAAATTCAATTATTATTTCTGAACAAATAGTGATTTGAAATTGTTAAATGAAAAATCAGTTCACAGATGTTTTGCCATATGATTGCATCTTGAAAACACATGTATATATGCATAAGGCATTCCATACAATGCAAACATACAGCATTTAGTATATTCATGTATCACTGCCTTCTTGCCTTCTTTTTTCCCTGTCTATGTTTTTGAAAATACTAAATCATCTATCATGCATTTGGTTCATTTTATCTCCAGGATGATTAAGGTAAATACCAAATTGCTGCTAAGGCTTAATCAAATTAAAGTTTAATGTTTGGGGTACAAGTATTTCATAAATGGTACCCATAAAAAGTCATGATATTTGGTTGTTTCCCTTTTGTGATGTGAATTTTTCTTACCAGGCATTGCTATCGTTTTGTATATCCTCTCATTATTAATTTTTAAATAATTTTTGTCAGATTCTATTTTAATATCTCCATGTATTAGAGGAAATTTATTTGTTTGGTTTTTGCTTTTTGAGACAACCCTGGCTGTTCTGAACTCTCTCACTCTCATGGAGATCTGGCTGCCTCTGCTTCCCAAGTACTAGGATCAAAGACGAGAAAATATTGTTATAATGGCATGCGCTTACCAACATTGTGTCATTTTTTGTATACAGCCTGTACAAGAATGGGAGAGTAAATATTTGCTTCTTCTCTTAAATTTTTCATAAAAACAAAATGCGTTTCTTGTGTTCATCAAATGTTACCAGTAAGGTTCTTTTCTGTTGTCACTTTTGAAAATACGGACTTTGATTGTACAGCTTTTAAATTTACTAATGGCCTTGGAGCTTCTGAGTAAGATTTGACTTGTGGTTTTGAAAGACATGTCACTGTACGTACTGTATTGAGGAGTAGAGAGTGCTGGAACAAGCGGGAAAGCAGGGGTTTCAATAGGAAGGGCCATATAATCCAGGAGATAAATAGTGGTGGCCTAGCCTGAGTGGTTACAATGGAGGAGGTATGAAAGTGGTTGGATTAAAGGTACATTTCTTTCCGGGGGAAGGAGAATAAATTCTAATTTACTATTTACAGGTTTGTTGTGCCTGAAATGTGGCATCGTGGAAGAAGCTTGAAAACTGGCAAAGCTAAGGTGGTTCCAACTGACTTGTGTCATTTTCGATAGGTGTACCCAGTGTATGGAAAATACACACTCGTTGTCATAAAGTAGTTCCCCCACCCCTGATCTGCTAATATATATTATCTCGATATGTATGTTTAGACTTCAGAGAGTTGTTGTGGTTCTATGTTACAAATAAGGGTGTGTGGAAGTGTTTGTATGGAAATGTAAACCAACAACAAAACAAACAAACAAACAAAACGGAACTAGAAATTCTTAGGGAAGAATAGGAAATGTTCCAGTTGAAAGTCTCACTTTACACATAAGAAACTTAAGGCCAGAAGGTGAAAATCCTTGGTGGAGGAGAAAGACCTACAAAGATTGTATGCTGCTGTAAACTGCTGGATTTCATTTCTGTTTCCCTCTGTCTTTGCCACCCACAGTTACAGATCTGTTTGTTCTCCCATCCCCCATCTCCCATCCCCCACCCCTCCTTCTCTTCCATCTCCTCTGTCCTCCTCTTCCCTCCACACTTTCCTTCTCCTTATGCCCTTCTCTCCTTTCCGCCTCCCTCCCTCTCCTCCACCCCTCCCCAGTCCTACCACTTTCCTTGACCCCCTGCCCTGCCCTCCCTCTCCTCCACCCCTCCACTCTCTTTCCTCCCTCCTTTTCTTCCCCATCTACTTCCCTCTCTCTTTTCCCCTTCACTTCTTGCTTTCTTCCTTCCTTCCTTTCTTTTATTTTTTGTTTTGTTGTGTTTTGTTTTGTTTTTTTTCTGATGCACGCAAAATTTATTTATTTATTTTTTTTTATTTTTAACCAGTGGAATACTGGTGAATTTTAATCTTTTTTTTATCATTTTTTATTTTAATTTTAAATAGCTTGTTTTACATGTCAATCCCAGTTCCCTCTCCCTCCCCTCCTCCCGCACTCCCCTTCCCCCCCCCTCCCTCCCACCCTATTGCCAAATCCTTCCACATAGGGGATATCTAGAGTCTGTCATTTTACTCTTGGTAGGGTCAAGGCACTCCCCTAAGAGTCCAGGCTGAGAGAGCATCTCTCTTTGTGCTATAGGCACATGAAGACAGTTTGTATACCAGGGATAGACACTGATCCACAGCTCAGGGCCCCATAGGTTGTCCAGGCCTTCTCACTGACACTCACATTTGGGGGTCCAGATCAGTCCCATGCTGGCCTCCCCACTGTCGGTCTGGGGTCCAAGAGCACTCCCCTGTTCAGATCAGCTGTCTCTGCTGGTTTTGCCAGCCCATTCTTTGCCAATTTGCTCATCACTCCTCTCTCTCTGTCACTGGGTTCCTTGGGTTCAGTTCAGTGCTTAGTTGTGTGTTTGCCTCTGCTTCCATCAGTCACAGGATGAAGGCTCCCGGATGGTTATAGACATCAAGTTCATTATCAGGAATGGGCATTCGAGGTGGTCCCTCCACTATTGCTTAGCTTGCCAATTGATGTTATACCTTTAGATCACTCGAGGTCACTCTGGTGCCTGATCTGTCTTCGATCCTATGATTCCCTCTTCCCCCTATTCTACCCCTACCCCCTCAACTTCCTGTTCCCCCATGACCAACTCCCTTCCTCTTTACCCCCTCTATTCTTCCCAGGTCCCACTCCCCCCCACCCCTCGCCGTGTTCCCCATCAGAGGATCTTGTCTCCATCCTCTTCTCTTGGGTACTATGCATATATGCATATCTTTTAGGTTCTTTCCTGTTTCCCAGACTCTCTATCTGTGGAAGTGCAGACTGGCACTATCCTGATCCATATCTAGAATCCATATATGAGTGAGAACATACCATGTTTGTCTTTTTGCGACTGGGTTACCTCACTCAGGATGGTTTCTTCCAGTGCTATCCATTTCCCTGCAAATTTCAAGATTCCATTGTTTTTTTCTGCTGAGTAATACTCCATTGTGTAAATGTACCACATTTTCTCTATCCACTCTTCAGTTGAGGGGCATCTAGGTTGCTTCCAGGTTCTGGCTATTACAAATAATGCTGCTATGAACATAGTGGAGCAGATGTCCTTGTTGTATGAACCTGCCTCATTTGGATAAATGCCTAAGAGTGGAATTGCTGGGTCTAGTGGTAGACTAATTCCCATTTTCCTGAGGAATCTCCATACTGATTTCCAAAGAGGCTGTATGAGTCGGCATTCCCACCAGCAGTGGAGGAGTGTTCCTCTCTCTCCACATCCTCTCCAGCATAAATTGTCTTCGGTGTTTTTGATTCTAGCCATTCTGACAGGAGTAAGATGGTATCTCAGAGTTGTTTTGATTTGCATTTCCCTGATGGCTAAGGATGTTGAGCACTTTCTTAAGTGTCTCTTGGCCATTTTAGCCTCCTCTACTGAGAATTCTCTATTTAGCTCTGTACCCCACCTTTCAAGTGGATCCTTTGGTGTTTTGGAGACTTGTTTCTTGAGTTCTTTGTAAATTTTGGAGATTAGCCCTCTGTCAGATGTAGGGTTAGTGAATATCTTTTCCCATTCTGTGGCCTGCCTTTTTGTCTTTTTGACTGTGTCCTTTGCCTTACAGAAGCTTTTTAGTTTCAGAAGGTCCCATTTGTTAATTGTCGATCTCAGTGCCTGTGCCACTGGTGTTATGTTTAGGAAGTGGTCTCCTGTACCAACTCGTTGAAGAGTATCTCCCACTTTCTCTTCTAAAAGTTTCAGTGTGGCTGGATGTATGTTGAGATCTTTGATCCATTTGGACTTAAGTTTTGTACAAGGCGATAAACATGGATCTATCTGCAGTCTTCTGCATACCAGTACCCAGTTATGCCAGCACCATTTGTTGAAGATGCTTTCTTTTTTCCACTGTACAGTTTTAGCTTCTTTGTCAAAAATCAGGTGTTCATAGGTGTGTGGGTTAAAATTAGGGCTTTCGATTCGGTTCCATTGGTCTACCTGCCTATTTTTGTGCCAATACCAAGCTGTTTTCAGGACTATAGCTCTATAATAGAGCTTGAAGTCAGGTATGGTGATGCCTCCTGAAGTTCCTTTATTGTATAGGGATGTTTTGGCTATCCTGGGCCTTTTGTTTTTCCATATAAAGTTGATTAATGTTCTTTCCAGGTCCTTGAAGAATTGTGATGGAATTTTGATAGGGATTGCATTGAATCTATAGACTGCTTTTGGCAAGATTGCCATTTCTATTATGTTGATCCTACCAATCCAAGAGCATGGGAGATCTTTCCATTTTCTGGTATCTTCTTTGATTTCTTTCTTCAAAGACACAAAGTTCTTGATATACAGGTCTTTCACTTCCTTGGTTAACATTATCCCCAGATATTTGATGCTGTTTTTGGCTATTGTAAAAGGTGATGTTTCTCTGATTTCTTTCTCAGTCACTTCATCATCTGTATATACTAGGGCCACTGATTTGTTTGAGTTTACCTTGTATCCTGCCACATTGCTGAAGGTGTTTTTTGAGACAGGGTTCCACTATGTGACTCTGGCTGCTCTTAACTGTTTTTAGCTCAGACTGGCCTTAACCTTATTCTATTAAGTAGGCTGGCCTTGAATTTTAGCTCCTTCTTCCTAAACCTTTTGAGTACCTGGGTTTTCAGGGCTGTGCCACCGGACACAATTTGATATTATTTGAGTAATGTTGCCTATTGTCATCAGGATACAACTCTACACTTTTCACTCTCCCTCTTCCCCTTAATCCTTGGATTCTTTTTCTCCCTGCCTCCCTTTCCTCCAACCTTCCCTGTTTTCTTTTTCTCTCCTTACTCCCTACCTCCTTTTTATGCTTCTTTTGATGGGGTCTCCCTGTGTACTGTAGACTAGCCCCAAATCTACTATTCTGCCTCAACCTTGTTACTACTGTGGTTTACTTTAAAAAATATCTTTAGTAGTTAAGCAGGACGCATAGGTGCTCACAGAGACTGAAACAATTAAGGAGCTGTATGGGTCTGAATTAGATCTGCAAAGAGATTATGATGTGTATCTTGGTCTTCTTGTGGAAGTGGGAGTGTCTCTGACTCATTTGCCTGATTTTGGGTTGCCTCATCCAGGCTTGATATGAGAGTATGTGCCTAGTCTTCTCTTATTTTTTCAAGACAGGGTTTCTCTGTGTAACAGTCCTGGTTGTCCTGGAACTCACTCTGTAGACCAAGCTGGTCTCGAACTCACAGAGATCCTCCTACCTCTGACTCCCCAGTGCTGGGATTAAAGGCGTGAGCCACCTAGTCTTAGTGTAACTTGTGCCAGGTTTGGTTGATATCCCTGGGAGGTCTGCTCTTCTTTTTGAAGAGAGATGGAAGAGGAGTGAATCTGGGAGAGAGGGGACATGGACTTGGGCCTGGGAGGAGTAGACAGAGGGGAAACTTCAATCAGATGTAATGTATGATGGAAGAATAAACAATACACAAAAGAAATCTTCTGATTTAATGTACACATCTCTAGGTGGCTGTGGATTTGTACTCTGCATGACTAATATGTGGTTAGGCAATTCCACTCTTGCTGGCAATGTTTCAGAACAATTGATGATTGTCAAATTATGTAAAATTGTGTTTGCAACCAACAAATATCTCAAAGCCATGCTTAGCATCATGTATAAGTAAAAACTCCTCAAAGAAAAGAAAATGTCTTTAGTGGCTTAGAGCACCTTCTGCTCTTGCAGAGGACCTGGTTCAGTTCTTGCTACCCACATGGTGGCTCACAACCATCTGTAATTCCTATTCTAGGGCATCTGGCCTCCAAGGGCATAGGAATGCACATGGTTTACATGTATACATGCAGGCAACACACACACACACACACATTTCAAAATAAACAATTTTTAACTATTTCAGTTTGTCATAAGGATCACTCTGGCTTTGTAAAGGAAATTTGGAAAAGTTCTTTTCGTTACAATTTTTGGAATGGTTCCAGTTCTTCTTTAACTGGTTTGTAGAATTCAGCTGTGATCCACCAGATTCAGAACATTTTTACATAAATATTTTTGATTATACTAACTATACTTCCTATTTCTTCTTGATTTAAAAATTTTGTAGTTTGTATGTATTCAGAAATTTATCCTTTTCGTCTAGGTTTTCCAGCTTGGGGTATATAATCATAGTATTTTCTTAAGCTCATTTGAATTTCATTTCTAATGTCTCATTTTTCATTTCTCTTTTTTATATAGTTAGTTGTCAGTTCTTAGGTCTTTTTTCTTTGTTAGGCTAGTTAAATATTTATCAGCTATATACGTTTAAAAATCCAACTCAGGGGGCCGGAGAGATGGATTGGGAGGTTAAGAGCACTGGTGTTCTTCCAGAGGTTCTGAGTTCGATGTTCAGCAACTGTCTATAATGAGATCTTGTGCTCTCTTCTGGTAAGCAGCCAGAATGTTGTATACCTAATAAATAAATAAATAAATAAATAAATAAATAAATCTTAAAAAAAAACTCAGCTCCTTTGAAATTGATGTTCTTATTTTCATCACACATGCCCTCTCCTTTTATTTTTATTATTAATTATATTTTTTCATTTATTTTACATGCCAATGGCAGTTTCCCCTCCCTCATCTCCTTCTCTTCCGTCCTCCTGACTCACCTCTGCCCTCCCAATCCACTCATCCTCTGTTTCTGTTCAGAAAGGAGCAGGCCTTCCCTGGGTACCAACAAAGCATGGCATAATCAAGTTGAGGTATGACCAAGCTCCTACCATTGTAATAAAGCTGGGCACGGCAACAGAGTACAGGGAATAGGTTCCTAAAAGCTAGTAGTCCCACAAGTAGATTTAAATTGATTATCTACATTACTTTTTAAAATTCTTATTTTCATTTGTGCGTTAATCTTTAAAGTTTCCCTTCCACTGACTTTGAATTTGGTTTGTTGTTGCTTTGTTTTTAATTATTGTTTTTTGAAACTGTGTTGAGTGTAGCTAATCAATGTGTGCTTAAACTTGCATCTTTCTTCTCAATTCCAGAACAAAATGATGAGAAAATCTCTCTCCAAGAAGACGAGAAAGATGTGAGTTCTTCCCAAGAAAGTTCTAGTAAGGAGAGCCTTCATGATGAATATTGTGGGAACAGTCTTCTGCTTCCACAACTCCAGGACAATGATGGAAACTTTCAGAAATAGTATGCCTTGATGACCCTCAAATACTATAGTAAGTAATACAGACAAGCTGTCTTGCATATAGTATCCCTTGAGATTGCACAACTTTCCAAGTCTGTAATTTTTCTCTTATTTCAAAAAAAGTGACCAGTGACAGAAGTCCTACTTAGCAAGCTGTTTATCAGTGAATTAAGATTGGTCCTTTTTACATATTTTTGTATTTAACTTTTTACACATGTCACTCTCAGTTCCCTCTCCCTCCGCTCCTCCCCCACCCCCAATCCTCCCAACCCCTCACCCCCACTCCATCCCCCCCCTCCACTCCCCAGGGAGGGCAAGGGCTCCCATGAGGGATTTTCAGAGTCTGTCACATCATCCCCAGAAGGGCCTAGGTCCTTCCCCATGTGTCCAGGCTGAGAGAGCATCCCTCCACCTGGTATGGGTTCCCAGAGTTTTGCTTTGACCCAGGTAAGACTGGCGGCAGTAATTGTAGGTCACAGTTCTTCTAGAAGGAAGACAATGTAATCAGAAAAGGAGTCTGCACTGGTGCTGGTCCAGACAGACCTCTCTTTACCTACTAATTACTTTGGCCCCACTTCCTGAAGACTTAATGCATAATGGGCTTAATATATTTCTGAACAGAAGAAGCTGCATGGCTGCCACCCTACAGATCATCCAAGTGGATTTCCCTGAGGTGAGGCCATAGAGCCAGGGATACTTGGTGCAGGGCTGGATGGGACAGACTGTAGGAAGCTTTGTCTATGAGGACGTGTATAGTAATGATAATGCTAAATCTTGCTCCCAAAAGCTATTGTCCTTGAATTTGAGCAACGACAACATATACTGGCTAGATGGCCTGTCTGAATTAGTAGAGAAGGCCCCCAAGTCAAGATTCTGAACCTTTCAAAAAATGTGGTAAGAGAACTCAGATCCACCTGCCTCTGCCTCCTGAGTGCTGGAATTAAAGGTATGTACCACCTCCGCCTGGCTCTACTTGGCTTTTTTTAAAATTCAACTTTAGTTTTGGCTAGCCATCCCTTAGCCCCTCTATCTCTTAACTCCTTCCAAGCCTCATTTAAATTGTTGGATCCTCATTATTCTCTCCCATACTTCATTTAAGAACTCTTCCCCCTTCTCATATAATGACCTTTCTCTAGTATCCTGGCCTCTAGAGATTTAAATAAACAAATTCAAAGCTAAGGTCTACCTATGAGAAATGGCATATAGTTTTTGTCTTTGTAGGTCTGGGTTATCTCACTCAGTATATTTTTCAGTTATATCCATTGTCCTGAAAATTACATACTTACTTTAATTTTTCTTTATAGCAGGATAAAATCTCTCTCTCCATATATATGTATCTCTGTACTGGGATATGACATTCTTTCCAAATGTACCCAGGAATGGTGTAGGTGAGTCGTATGGTGTTTCTGGTTTTAGCTTTATGAGAAACCTCCACTCTGATTTCCAGTTTCCATAGTGGCTTAACCATTTTATACTTCCTCTAACAGTGGAAAAGTGTTCCTTTCTCTATATCCTCTCCAGGATAAAACAACTGACAGAAACTGCTGTTGAAGATACAAACATATGTAGGGATTTAAAGACAACTTAATGTAAAAGTGTTACTATGGGAAAAGGTAATGGTACTTTGTGTATATTTCCATGGCCAATAAATCCCTGAGGCTGCTTTGAATGGACATATCCAGTGTTGACCACTACCACTTACTGTCTTTTCTTTCTTTTTTTTTCTTTGGACTGTTTTTAGGGCCCTACACTACATAGATTTGCATCTTGTTTTCTGGGTTCTGAAGATGGTCTATTTATACTGAGCATCACCACCTATTCCTTATGGGCCAGACATTCCCTCCAAAAGTTAATCTCCTGCCTAATAACATGATCAGGTTTTCTGGTAATGTAGATTGTGGAGTGAGTAGTTAAAGGAATCCCAGAAACCTGTCTTTTAAATATAGAGGGGAAACCATCTACTTTTATTAATGCAATTTCAAAATTATAAACATACCTAAAACAGGAAAAATTCCTGTCACCATATAGCAGACCATGATCAACAACTTGGCTTAGGGTTGAGTTGTGTAGGACTGATGTGCTGGAGCATTTCTAAGAACATATGGTATACACATTTGAAACACTTTCTGATTCTAATTATTTTAATCAAATTTATTTTAAAATAGATAATACAAACACTATACCCAACATTAAATTTCAAGAGTTTACATAATTACAGATTTTCGGGGCCAGAAATATGATGGATCAAGTTTGCAAGGAATCCACACAACCAACAGTAACTGGTGTTGCTTCATGGATACAACCAACAGTAACTGGTGTTGCTTCATGGATACAACCAACAGTAACTGGTGTTGCTTCATGGATACAAAAATCTTTTGGTATCCCTTCTCTTCATTAAGAATGTAGTTTTCCTTGTGCCCAGATTAAATCCAGGCCATTGCATCTTTAGGTGGTGAGGTCATTCTGGGGAAGGGAACTCATCTGCACAGTCAGTTAATTATTTTTCTCCACTATTGTTTTTCCTATATCCTTATCTTATGTTATATAATACTATTTCAAAACAATAAATATGCCAGGTAATAAGAACAAAATATTCAAGATAGCAATAAGAAAAATAAAATGGGAGACTAATAACGATCTGGCAGCAGAGGAGTTTCCCCTAGGCTCTCTGGCTATACCATACATTTTATATAAGCAATATTTACAGGTGCGTCACTAGAGGATTTTTCTTGTAAAGGGAACAGTTTAGAATTTGTTGGAGTAATTTAGAACTTTTATTCCAGACTCAGCATTGAAAATTCCGCACCCCTCTCCATTTTCTACCTTGGGTCCCTCCCGTACCTAACCAGTCCACTTTGGTGGGCTGTGGAGTTTAATGACACACGTATAAACACTAGAATTCTTTGCTATCCTTCCGCGCTGGCAAGCCACAGCTTTTTCCCTGACGCCACAGCGTGAAAACCGCACGAACGATATGCAACAGAGAGACAACGGAAAGACATGGTGAGGTTGGTGAGAGGCACTCCTAAGAAGGAAGCTAATACAGACACTGGGCAATAGTCTGCTTCCCGATGTTTGGCTCTGTTTTCCCTAGTTTGGCACCAAAACGTTAGTGTCGCAGTGGAGAAATGGAGCAATCTATGACTGGTAGTATCATTCCACCTCTCTAAGCCGGATCTTCTTAAACCACTCTAGCCCCTCCCCCTGCAGGCTTCCGTAAAGTGACGTAGCCACGCCTAAGGCGTCCCGGCGGATGTAGGCGGCTGTTTAGTCGTTTCTAGAGGGTTCCCGAGGACCCTTAGGAACTGGAGGAAAGATAGAGTGCCGAAAATAGAGTGCCAAAAGGTGATGGTAGTTTGTTCATCATGGCTCTTCGTCTGCTAAAGTAAGCAACTTGTCCTGAGTCCCAAGTGCACGGCCAGCCCCTAAATCCTGTCGCCCCCTTGTCTCTGCTCCCTGCTCCTGACTGCCGATTGCGTTTGCCTGCCTCCTTTTATGTAAAGCAAGACACCTCTGGAGATGCGCACCTAAGAAAACGGCCTCGATTCAAGCAGAACAGGTTTGTAAGAAGAAAGGCATTGCCTGGGGCTATGACTGCGGGTTCTGAGATTAGTGCGGGATGTGTGACCTGGTTTTAGGAGGTGGTGTTGATAACAGAGAGGGAGACGGGGGTGGAGGGAGACGGTTATAAAATGCCGTCTACATTCACTTCCGACTACGTTTTGGAGGGGAGGTGGATGTAATCAGCATCCATTGGAGATATGGCGTACTTGTTAGAGGAAGCAGGCCTGCCTTTGCTGGTGAGGGCAATTGTCTGAGGAACCTTGCGAATCAGGGAGGGAGTATACAAAGAGTTTATAAATGTGAGGACATGTACGTCTTGGAATCGAAGATTGTTTCATGTTCTGGTTGCTTATCTGACCGTGAATTAACTAACCACAGCTTGCTCGCTGTTTTCATTTGCCTTGGGGCTATCAAACATTTATTTGTGTAGATAGATGTGCTGCCAAGTTCGCAATTTTCCACGTTTCATGGCATCAGATAAAAACGGGAGAAGACAAGATAAACTGCCCTGGTTTCTGTATAGTGGGAAAACTCCAAGAATAGGTAGGAATCTAGAGTAATTTCTAGATCTCTTTGCTGGCCTTTCAGATATGCCCTCCATTACATAAAAACCTGTAAGATAATTAAAATGATACTTGTCATTCTTTTCCCAGCTTCCTGTTATTGTCAGGCATTTCATCCCTACTGACACCACTACGACCAAGCAGGGATGCTTTAGTTGTCTTCATGGAAATTTTTAGGCTTTAAGGACATAGCAGAGGACTGGAGATTTGGGAATGGATGGCATCTAGGGGTGGCAAAAGAAAAGAATTCAGAGAACTCTTTGCTGAGCAAGTATCTGTATCCAGAAAGTGTTTATTCCTTAGGTGCTGTTTTCTAAAATAGACTCGTTGCTGATGTTCTCCTATTTGTGGATTTCCATTGGTACACATATTAATAGGTTTGTATAACTGTTGACTGCTGTGAAAATTTGTAAATAACCCAACTTGAAACTAGGAAATAATGAAGAGAAACTTGTTTGGTTTCTCAGGTTGGTGTAAAAATACAGACCCAAGAACCACTGAGACTAGAAAATTGCATCCTTCTGTTTTGTTAGGTTATCAATGACACCTATTTAGTCTGTGGATTTCCTTAGGAGTCTTAGTATACTTGGGAGATAGATACAGGATGCAAATATCTCGCTTTCATGCCCTCTTCCTTGTCCTGCTCTAATACTTCGTTATTAACTAATTTTCACTAGGGAATTACCAGAACAATCACTGAAGAGGAAAATGGTGGGCCATAAAGGAGGAGGAGAAAGTTTTGAAGATGAGTAATGGGATGAGAGGAAGATCGGGCAGCAAGGGAAAAGCTAGACAGACTATCAGAAAAGGCAAGAATAGAGGTTAGGAACCAAGGTCTGTATCCCGAGACCTTAGCTTCTCTGTTTTCTTTATCTATAGGTCTACCAGATCTGCTACAGGACTTGTTGCCAGTGGAAGCAAAGAAAAGAAGGAGAAAATTACTTCACATCAGTGCAGGTTTGTATGAATGTGGGGACTCCTTGAGGATGGAATAGTAAAGATTTGTTTGGCTCTGTCCCAGGTCAGGAAACAGCCTAAGGATTCTGCAGCCTTTCATGGCCATCTAGCTTTCTTATTTTCCCTGACCTTACTAGTGTCTGGAAAGACAGTTGGTAGCACGTGGAGGTGTAGACAGTGGGTGAAATGAAAGAAGGAGTTTACTTCTCTCTCATAGAGCACTGAATTTCCATACTTAAATTTCTCTGTGCTAATCGGCATGAGGAGAAAAAAAAACTGGAAGAGACTTAAAGCCCCATTTCCTTCCTCCACCCCTAGGTCCAACTTCAGTGACAGATCTGGTGGCCTTGGAGTGGCTGAAGACCACCACCCTCCACAGGCCTGCGCCCAAGCACAGCTATCCTTCTTTTTCTTGAGTGAGATTCCTCAGCATGCTGTTTACATAATTGGCAGAAACTGTAGTTGCAAAGGGGGCTGAATGACTACTGGACTTTATATGAAAACACCATCTTTCAGGCAAGGCTGGGATAGGGGCATATTATTTGGCTTTGCCTTTATCTTGAACCATGATTGGCTCTACAACTAAAGCAAAAGCTAGAGAAGAGTCTGGGGCTTCCTTGAAACCTGGAAGCAAAAGCCTTGCCAATGCTAAAGAAAAAGCTAAGAGTCAGACCAAGAAAGTGGTTGCAACAGAACTAAAAGAATTGGGGAGCCAGGCTGAGGCTAGGGATGAAGCAATGGCCAGGACACAAACAGTGACTCGCACTGAGCCTGAGACTGTGACATGGAAAGTAAAAAAAAAGAAAGACAGGACTAATACTGGAGTCAAGGATCATACTAAGATAGAGCTCTGGGCAGAGCCTGCGTTAGTTCCTCACACCAAGGCAGATGACTTGCCTATGTCTGTGGTCATTACTGTAACCAAGTCTGAAATCAGGGTTGACACTGGTATTGAAGCATCTGTCAAGTACTCTTCCAAGGCTAGTGATACGGGCAGTATGAAGCACATACCAGAGAAAAAGAAAGAGACCCTTGTCAGATCCGGGACTGGGGACAAGGCTAGTATTGTCATCAACACCACTGATGAGGATGAAGAATATGTGTGCTCCTGGTTTTGGACTGGAGAAGAGCCTAGTGTAGGGTCCTGGTTCTGGCCTAAAGAAGAAACACCTCTTCAAGTTTATCAGCCCCCACCTAAGGTTGAGAAAGAACCCGAACCCACAGACAAATTTGACTTTACTTTAAAAAGAAAAGCAGCAGCATGGGCAAGGGGCAGGTTTATTGTCCTAGTCCCAGTTGAGGAATGTGAGCAATCTTTACCCCCAGAAGGGAACTGGACTCTGGTTGCGACCTTAATTGAAACTCCTCTGGGTATTCGACCATTGACCAAGATCCCACCTTTTGAAGGACCTTACTTCCAGACTCTAGCTGAAATAAAAAATCAAATCCGGGAAAGAGAGAAGTATGGACCCAATCCAAAGGCCTGCCGCTGTAAATCGCGTACCTTTAGTTTAGAGCCTATAGAGTTTGATAAGCTTGTTGCCCTACTTAAGTTAACTAGGGATCCTTTTATTCATCAGATAGCTACAATGATAATGGGCATCAGCCCTGCTTACCCATTTACTCAAGATATCGTTCATGATGTTGGTATTACTGTTATGATTGAAAATTTTGTCAATAACCCGAATGCTGAAAAGTACTGTAGAACTTTAAATGTGAGTGCCAGCGCTGACACTTCTGAAGAAGCAAAAGACAATGAAGCACATGTGGATAAGGTTTGTAGGGACATACTCTCATGTCCTTTGAACTGCTCGGTACAAGTGGAGGAGCTGAAACTGTTAGCGAGTCTGAGTATGAAATTTGAGTATCACCATGTGATTATCAATTATGTTCGCTATTTCATTACGATGTTAAGCAAAGGAAGTGTCAAAATCAAGTTTCAGATTTTAAGAGTCATTCTGTATTTGTCAAAAAACCAAGCCAATACAAGAGAGCTGATCAGTGCTGAAGTGTTGTCGTCACTGATTGCTCTGTTTCACAAGAATGAGTCAAAGGCTAATATCCTGCATATCATCAACATATTTGAGAATATAAATTTCCAATTCAAAAAGAGGGCAAAGCTGTTTACCAAAGAAATGTTCACTAAGTCTGAGCTTATTTCCATATTCCAGGAGGCAAAACAGTTTGACCAGAAACTCCAAGACTTGGCAGATCACAGTGACCCTGATGTGAGAGATAAAGTTATCCGGTTAATACTCAAACTCTGAATAGCTGTATATTCTCACAAAGCCTTGAGCATTTCTGTCTTTCCAGTGTAAATCTAATGTATATTGTAATTATAAATTTGATACTTATGCTCTCTGTGTTGAGGGAGGCAATCTTATGGATGCTAGTCATCTTGAGAGATTGAACACTTGCTGGTGAGATATTTTTGGAATTTCTGTAATGTAACCCCATACTGAACCTATTCGTCCTAAAAAAGCTATATTTCTGTGCATTATATTGATATGAGTGTATTTTCGTATTCCGTTTGCGTGTTTTTAATAAAGTTGCATGCTAAAGCTGATGAAAATATTGTCCTGGTTCTTCAGTTGAAATAAATGTAGTCAGAGATGAACAATGTAAAGATAGCCATGATCACTTTCTGTCCAGTTACCGGTGGGGGTGGCACAAACAAACAAGTTCACAAATTGGCAGATCTTTTGGTTTCAACATGTTCAGGGAATACAATAGATCAATCTGGGACCAGTAAGATAGGACTATGCTTTTGACTGTCTGGAGGTTGTAGGTGGCAGGGTTTCAAGTGAGGAATGGTGCTGTAACCTGACAGCTCTGGGGAGGCGGGTGGTGACAGACTTAGGTGGAGGAGAACACAGATGCCTTCATGTCCTCTGAGTCCAAGAACATGTACTTACTCTTTCACATCTGATGTCTCACCAGGATGCCTTGAAGTTTGTAATCCCCAGAGAATCTCTCCTTCGCAGCCTATTCAGTTACATTATGGACAATTGTGGGAAATGCAGTTCCAAAGGGACACAGCAACACTGTATCCTTATTAGCACCCTCCCTCTCCAGGAATACCAGATTTATTACTTCCAATGAAGTTTTCTGTCCCTGCAGTCCTGGGCCTCACAGGAGGACTTGGGATCACCTGCAGAAACTGATTATTAATATCACCTCCTCTATTTTGGTGGTTTTTGGTTCTCATCCTTACTTTTGTTTTCTGGCCAATTCTTTTGCCTTGGCCATTTTTACCTATTCTTGATGGCTGCCCCTTTTTTTGTGCTGATTGATAAGGGACAGGGCATGACTGTATGTGTGACACAGCCACAGAATACCAAAATCCTTTAGTAGTATGTAGTTAGTAAGAAATGAATTTCCCTATTCTCACTGTTTACTTATTGTTTGCAGCCTCCCGTTTATATAACAAAAGCTAGTTTTCAGAGCAGTGGGTTATGGCAGAACAACAGGTACAGATTGGGATCTGATCCTGCCTTTGCCTCTCCTACTCCCCAGATCCTTTGCTATTTCTATTCTTAATTGCCCAATATTGGGAATTATAGAGATTATGATCTCTGGAGCAGTGTGTGTGTGTGTGTGTGTGTGTGTGTGTGTGTGTGTTTGAGTGTGTGTGCGCGCAAGTGCACGCCAGTGTGACTATGATATTTCTTTTCACCCACCTTTTCCAATAAAAATATCAATGTGCTAGAATATATCCAAAGTTTTAACAGCTAATTGTGGTTTAATTTTTATGAAGGTTAGATGTGAACCTATTTTTCATATTCCTAGGAATAAAAATGAAGGATAATTGTCCATATTTATGGATTAGCAGGAGGAAAGCAGTGGGTTTTTTCTTGCAGTGTACCACTTTGATTTAGAAGATTTTTGAAGTTCTGTGTAACTGTTTTTAATCCACAGATCTACCCTAGCGTATAACACCAGCTGTGAGAACTTCTCTCAGTGGAGCTCTTCACAGTGCAATCGGACCAAATCCTTTGGAAACATTTCATATCTCAAATGCCCTGTGGAGTACACACTTAATCAGTTGATGGCTTGGAATTGCCCAGTATCAGCTAAGGAGAAGGGTGAGTTTGGGATATGTGTATATATTGGTGCCAAAGAAAGCAATCAGTCTTCCTGCCTGAGTGGTAACTTTGAGAGTCAAAAATCTCTAGGTTTCTGACAGCTGCCATGACAAGGGTTAGCTCTTGAATCCCAGACTGATGGCTGAGAGGCCAGCATGGGACTGATCAAGACCCCCTGAATGTGGGTGTCAGTGAGGAGGCCTAGGCAATGTATGGGGCCTTGGGTAGTAGATCAGTATTTATCCAGGGTATACAAATGGACTTTGGACTCCCATCCACAATGAGAGATGCACTCTTACTCTGGACTCTTGGGGGAGGGTCTAGGCCTTGTCCTGAATGAAATGAAATGGACAACCCCATGGAGGGCCTCACTCTCCCTGGGAAATGAGGGGATACTGGGGAGGTTGGTGCGAGAGCGTGGGAGGAGGGGAGGGAAAGGGAGAGGGACCTGGGATTGACATGTGAAGCAACCTTGTTTCTAATTCAAATTTAAATTTAAAAATAAAAAAATAATAAAAATCTCTAGGTTTCGACGTGTCACCTATTGATGTACACTTTAGTTTTTTCAACAGTTAGACGATTATGACCAGTGCTGCAATGAACCTGTTGGAGTCCCCAGTTTCTTTTGCATATGCACTTAAAAGTAAAATTGCTTGGCAACATGATGCTAATTCTGTTTAGCTTTTGAGGAATTTCCAAACTGTTTTCCACACTGGATTTTGCATTCCTATCATCAATATACGATCATTTGAATCCATCTATATCTTTTAAAATACTTGTTATTTTCTCTACTATTTAAATATTCCTTTTAAGAGATATATAAAAACATGAATTTATATTTTAATGGACTAATATGCTGTATTTTAGTATATGTGTAGCTTTTGTACTTTTCAAATGGGGTTAAGCACATTCATCTCAAGCATTTATCTTTTCTTGCTGCTAAAAACTCTAAAAGTCTTTTCTTCCAGGTTTTTGTAATATAGTGCTTTATTGTTATGTATAGTCAGATACCCTACGATATAGGAACATACCAGAACTTCTAGTTACTAATGAAACTCCTTCATATTCTCCCTAGCTTTTTATAATAATAATTCTACTCTCAAGTTTTTGAGAACAACCTTTTCAAATTGCATGTATGTGTAGATGGTAAGGCATTTGTGTAGTGAGAGATCTTACTATGTACCTGTGACGCCATGCATAGTACATATGGTAAACAGCAAGATCTTTGACTACACATTTGTCTTTCTGTGCCTGGTTTGTTTCACTTAACACACTGATCTCCAGTTCCAGCCCTGTTCTTAGGAATGGAAGAATGACTTTTGTGACTGAATAGTATTTTATCTTGTACATGAACCACACCTTTATCCATCCATCAATTTTTGAATACTTAGGGTTTGTTTCTATTGCTTTTTTTCTTTTGGTTTTTCGAGACAGGGTGTCTCTGTATTGTTTTGGAGGCTGTCCTGGCATTCACTCTGTAGACCAGGCTGGCCTCGAACTCACAGAGATCCGCCTGCCTCTGCCTCCAAAGGGCTTGAATTAAAGGTGCGTGCCACCAACACCTGGCTGTTTCTATTTCTTAGCTATTGTGAATTATAATACTGCATTGAATATGTGAGTGCAGATGACTCGTTAGTATGCTAATTTAATTTCCTTTGGAAATATACCTAATAGTGGGATTTCTAGATCTTATGGTAGTTCTATTTATATATATTTTAGGGTCCTCCATACTGTTTTCCATAGTGTGTATATTAACTTGTATTCCCATGAACAGAGTAAAATATTTTTCTCCATAGTTTGTCTCACCAGCACATTTTATTTTTAATCTTTTAATCTTTTTGATTATAGTGATCTAATTGGTATAAAGTGGCATCCCATTATGCTTGCAATTATTGCTAAAAGGTTACTGGTATAGAACATTTTTTTTTCATGTACCTGTTATCCACTTGTATGTTTGTCTTCCGCTATATTGTTCATTTCTAAAATGTGTTTTTTTGGAGGATTTTCTGAGATTTTTTGCAGTTCCTACTATAGTCTATATGAGACCCTTGCCGGATGTATGAATTGCAAGTATTTCTACCATTTGGTAGCTGTCCCTGTACTCTGTGGTTTCCTACATTGTGCAGAAACATTAGTGTGATGTCAGCCAATTTTAGTTTTTATTTTATTTCTTGTGCTTTTATGATCCTTTCCAAAATTTCCTGTCAGTTCTGGTGTCTTAAAGCATTTTTCTACTTTTAGTACTTTCTTCATTTTAGATCTTACCTTTAGTCCTTTAGTATATTTAATATATTTTACTTTTTTTTATAACTGGTGAGTGATAGTGGATTTTTGTAATTTTCAAGAGATTCTTCTGCCTGTGGCTATCAAATTTTCCCAGCATCATTTATTACAAAGCCTGTTCTTTCTCCATTATATATTGGTCTGTGTGTACTTTTTTATGTCATACCATGATAATTTTTTAAAAACCAGTTTAGCTTTGCAGTTTGTTTTGACGTCAGGGACTATAGCTCCTCCTACTTTGTTCTTTCTATTCAACATGTATTTGGTTTCTTGGGGAGTTTTGTGTTTCTCTGTGATTTGTTACTGCATTTTCTAATTATGTATAGAGCATCTGTAGTGTTTTTGTAGGGATTGAATCAGATTTATAAATTTCTTTTGCTAGTACATTTTTACAATGTTGTTTTTCCCAATTCATGAGCACAGGCATCCTCTCATATTTTTACATCCTTCTCAATTTCTTTCATCAGTGTTTTATATATCTTACTATTGATATATTTTACATATTTGGTTACATTTATTTTTAATATTTTACTTTTAGGTATTATAAATGGAATTGCTTTCTTGTTTTTTATTTCAGATAATTTTGCATGCTAATTTTACATTCTTCAACTTTGCGGAATGTACTTGCTCATTCTAATAGTCTTTGTTTGTTTGTTTGTTTTTGATGGAGCTTTTGGTTGTTTCCTATATATAAGATCATGTTATCTCTGAACAGAAACAGTTTGACTTATTTTTCAACCTGAATTAATGTTTGCCTGTTTCTCTATCCTTATTGCTCTTGCTAGAATTTCTAGCACTGTATTGAATAAAAGTGGTGAGAGCGTATCTCCCTCTTGTTCTTGGTCTTAGAAAGAAAATTTTCAACTTGTTTCCTTTGACTTTAATGTTAGCTATCAGCTTATTATAAAGGTGTAGTATTATTATTATGGTGTAGTATATCTATTCCCAGTCTTTCAGTTCTGTTATCATGAAAGGGTGTTGAATTCTATCAAGTGTATATTCCACACTGATGTGATCATGAAGTTTATAGTCCTTCATTTTGTTGGTGTGGTATCTCAGTTTATTAATTTGAATAGATTGAACCATCTTGCATTTGTGGACTAAATCCCACTTGGTCATAGTAAATATGTTGTAAGTTTATTTTGCTGCTGTTTATTGAGGAATTTTTTTCATCTGTATTGGTTAATCATATATTGGCCTGTAATTTTGTCTGAGTATTACTGTCTAGGTAATGATGACCTCATGGACATGGGTTTAAGCCTACAGAAAGAAAGCCTTTGTTAGCCAGCCGGCAACTGCACTGGGTGTTCAGGATCCCAGTGTGGCCCTGAATCTTTCTCAGGGTGAACTTTTAAGTACAAAACCCATGTCCTGGATTGACATACTTCAGTTAAATGTTAGCTAGAAGGAGAATTACAGAAGAAAAAAAGCAAGGTTAGTTCATTTAGAGACTTTCCCAGAGCTATGGACTTTGATGGATTAGGTCTTTGTTTTTGTTTGGCAGGTGGTGCTGTCTACAAGCTGAGTTTTATGGCCTGAGTAACACTTCCATGATGGAGTCAGTTGTCCTAAGGCTGGAGGGGCCTACTAAGTTCAGGGCCCTGTTACATTCCCCACTAGTCTTAGTGAATGAGTCAAATCATGGACTTACCTTGCTCTAAAAACGTGTAGTTCATCCTAAGGACCATTAATTTACTGAACTGAGACATAATTGGCCATGGCGTTTAAGATACAGGAACCCACCATTAATCCGATCAGAATGAGAATTAAATGCCCAGTCGGTGCTGATGGCAGAGTAGTTAGCCAGGGGGACCAAGACAACAGAGACTGCTACCAATTATTTGATTTATGCCTTTGTCTTTTTCTCCAACTATACCAAGACTTTTTTCTTATTACTCATGATCATTTAGCATAGAAACAACAGTTTTTTTCCCCAAAGCTATAGATAATTTCCTTTATCTCATGAGAAGTCTAAGCCTCTCCAATTTTGTAGGATCATTTCTGCAAGGTAATATAACTTGTTTTAATTAAGAAATGGAAAGTTTTGATACCTCTAGGTCATGATAAATCTGTGTAGAGAAATGAATCAAAGTAGTTTCTCAGTTTGGAAAGCATCAGAAGAGGCACATTTAGCAAACCCATTAGTACATGCCCACCATGTAGTCTCAGGGGCTCGGTAATACTGTTTTGTCCAGATGAGTTAACCTGCAAGGCAGAATAGCAGGCATCAGAATAAGAGGAAGTGTCTAGGTTAAAGGTTTGGAATAGTAGACAATTTCCAGCCCCTTGGAAGTCTTCTAATGTTAATTTGGGCTGCCCCCAAGTAACTATGGGTTTTGTCAGTCAATGGACTGACAGTCTGGTTAGTTTCCTATGTAGTATGGGGACCAGGAGTCTAAGCATAACCAGCAATCCTGGTTGATTTTTGTCTGGAATGATTAACTATGCAGTAGACCATGTCAAGAGTAGAAAATAAGGATGGGGAATCTCTCAGCTTCCTGGACATCAGGAGGTAGGACTCTGGCTCAGAATGTGTTTGGGACCCAAGGTCTGGGGACTGAGGCAGGGACAGTTTAAATCTATCCCTAGAGTCCCTCCCTGTTGCATAAATTCCAATTCCCCAGGTTTTCCAAAGGCCAGAATCTTTCTTCAGAATTTCTGATTTATAAGCTTATGAACACTGTATTATGTTTTCCTATTGTGCATTTCTTGGGAGGAGCTTCCTTGTATATACTCATCTGTGTGTTTTTAGGAAGTATGGTTTACAACCCCAAGTTTTGCAGTGGAAACTCCCCTGTTCCTGGCAGTTGGGGGACCCAACTGCAGGGCATGTATAGAATTTTAAATTCTGTATTCCTATCTCAAAGGGTAAACTCTCCCATCTTGGTTTTCAGTGAGCAAAGGCCAAGAGGAGTATGGGTGGCTGCTCTGGGTCATACTAGCTAAGCTAATACCTTTCATGTATCTGTCTTCCTTCGCTCCCAGGTCCAGGCCTGAGGGTGGAGGGCATTGGCCATGACACTGTATTCATATCAAACATAAGACTCAGGGGGAGGGGGAGGCATAGGAAGTGAAAGGACTTGGGACCCAATGAAACCTTAATTTTATCTTATATTTTTGGTTGTGAGCCTAGCCTTTAATGGCTGAGCCATCTCTCCAGCCCGAAACCTTAATTTTAAGGGTTTCATAGTCTGAGAGATAATCCATTAGGCAGAGGTGTCCCTGCCTTCCACTTTCGTGACCTGGATATGTGGATCCATGATGATAATGTCAGCTACTCCTGCAGTCATAGAAATGGAGAGAATCACCTTGTAGGGTCCCTTCCAGGTTGGTTCCAGTGCCCCTTTGGTTATTTGCTTGACCCAGATGTTATTAGTGGATTCAAAGAAGGGGAAGTGGTGGTTTCTCATATAGTCCAATTTATAGCCTGTGGAGAACTGCTAGTCTCTGAGCCTGGGAAGCAGTGGGGGCGGTTTTCCAAATATAATCTCAGGGGGTAAGTCTTTCTCTATATGGGGTGCAGCAGGCCTGAAGCAAAGCAAAGGAAGGAGGCTGATCCATCCTTTGCTGAACTCTGAGAATTTTGTTATACCTTCTCAGAACTCTGTGGTCTGTGTGCACAATGAAGTTTCCAATGTTTGCCTACGCTTTAGCTACTAATTGAGAGGTTTTGGTTATGAAAGCTGAGACATTGTCAGACCCCATTGGTAGAGGGAGGCCCAATGGGGGACCAGTTCCTGGAGGAGCTTCTTAGTTACTATTTGATCAGTTTTAGTCGGGATGGGGAATGCTTCTGCCCACCTGGAAAAGATTTCTATAAGATCTAGTAAGTACTTGTATCCTCTCCTGGCAGGCTGGATATTGGTGATATCAGTTTTCCCAGAGCTCACTGGGGTGTTGTTCTCTCATTTGGACACTTTCTTGGTAAGGACTCTCTATTTGGATTTACTTAAATATAAACTTGGCATCTTGAACAAGGCTGTACACTCTAAGTATAATATACCTTGGTCTGAGCAACTCAGAAATTTTGTGGACCTCAGATAAGCCTGGTGACGGTCACTTATCAGAGTCTTGCCCTTTGTTTCTAGGAGAATGACCTTTGCCTCTGGTGTCCTCCACGAACCTGTGGGTTTGAGCTGTCCATTTTTGTTTTTGCATCCTCTTATTTCCTCTTGGTTATACCATGGAATCTCTGGCAACACCAGCTCAGGGTATGTCCTCAGAATATCAATAGACCCCACTGGTCTTAGGGCCGTTTGTCAGGAAGCCAGGACAGTGGCCAAGTTACCTCTTGCCTCAGGTTAGTCATCTCTTCCATGTCCTCACAGTGGAGCAGTGGAGGGTAGCAATTTGTAGGGGAAGCCAAATAGTCTTTAGAAGGGCCAATATTTTTGTTTTGTTGTTAATGCCCTTTTCCCTAGTGGTGAGAATCTCTCTATCAACCACACTGTGGACATGCACAGTAGTAAACACATACTGACCGTCTGTGTATGTGGTGAACTTTACTTTTCCCCATCCGAAAGCCTGGGTCAGATCAATCAGTTCTGCTCTCTCAGCCGAGGAACCTGGCTTGGGCCCAGATCGTTTCTATTAAAGTAACTACTGCAGCTCCCAGGTACCTGGTTTCATCTTTCTTCTCATGATGGTCATGGATGAGCACCTACAGGTTGTCATTAGGCAAGAGGGTATCAGGATTGATTGCAGTGAGTTTTTCAAACTGGACTGGAGGTGAGCCAGGAGCTGGGCCTGATTAGACAGCCAACATTGGTGTTCCTTGGAGGAGGGCTTCAACCTTGTCTTGGAGTGCTGTGGATATAAAATACTAATCTAGAGTTAACTTGTTTGTTTTCATTAAACTAGCAGTAGCCACTGCAACTCTTAGACAGGTGGGCCATCCTGTGACTCCAGGGTTCAGTTGTTTGAACAGGTGTGTCACAGTGTGTTTCCATGGCCCCAAAGTTTGAGTTAAAACCACATTTTGGTGCTGGGCAGTGACGGCTCACTCCTTTAACCCAAGCACGCAGGCAGCAGAGGTAGGTACACCTCTGAGTTCAAGCCCAGTCTGGTCTGCAGAGTGAGTTTCAGGACAGCCAGGGCTACACAGAGAAACCGTATCTTGAAATGACCCACCCCCAAGAAAAATCTTTTTGTTATGTCTTTTGTTTTATGAACAAACAGAAGAAAAGGTTTTGAGACATCTGGAAGTGCTAGGGCTGGAGCTGAAATCAGAGCTGTTTTTAAATCCTGAAATGCATTTTGTTTAGTCTCAGTCCAGATTAGGAACTCAGTGACCGCCTTATGCTGGTGTATAGAGGCCTTGCTATTTCCACAAACTGGTATTCAGATGCAGCAAAATGCAGTTGTATCTAGGAACTCTCAAACTGTCTTTGGAGCTGGGATCTGAAGGATGACAGCAGTCTTACTCTTGAGACAGACTTCTTTTGCCTCCCCTCAGCTGATAGCCAAGATAGGGAGCCTCTCATGGGCAATGTTGGGCTCCCTTAGCCAACATTCTGTAGACCAAGGTCTGTAACTCTTGCAGCAGTCCCTTTTATAATTTATTTTACTTTTACAGGGTAGGAGGAGGCCATTTACATATTATAAGAGTGTGGTCCCCAGAAACCTCTGATGGAAGGGAAGAAAATCAACATTTAGTGTCTCTAAATCCTTGGGGTAATGATGTTCAGGTAGGCACACTGTCCACTGCAACTTCCCTCTGGGTCTGTTCATTTAAAAGCACTCATCTCTGACAATAGGAGTCAGAAGAACACATCTTTCAGGTCCAAGACAGTGTAGTGTACACCTGATTCTCTGCAGGAATCAGACACATGAGAATCAGAGGTCCCAGGTTTCCTCATAGGCAGAAGTGTATTCCAGGATGCCTGACTCTCTAAGGCAGGCAGTATGGACTACGATTTCCCTTTTTGTTTCCAGGGTGGAAGTCTTGGGAGGTTGGTTTCTGCCCATACTTCCGGGAATCTTTGTTGTATCCTGATAGTTTAACTGTATCTTTTGATTGACGGCAGAATTTTCCAAAAGCAGGTAATACACCAAAATTTTGCCAGGTATCCAAAAATGACTGTGTCTCATCATCAGAGGAGGTGATAGTCACTTCCAGTCTATGCAAAATGTCTTATTCTTTATTACTTCTATTGTTAAACACCTGTTGCACTACCTTCAGCAACTGGGACCTACTCCTATCTTTAAATTTTTATAACTTTTTTCTAATATCTGGAGCCGACTGGTTGACAAAGGAAATCTTTTAGCAGCTGACTTCGAAAGGACATAGTGAATTTATATAAAGTTTTTTTGGTCAGTGTTGGACAGAAGGGAAAATTCACTCTGTCCAGACTTCATTGCCCGATAGTGATTGCCCCTGCTCAGCCAAGGGACAGTTTTTCTTTTCTTTTTTTTCAGAGAATGGTGGGTTTTGAGTTTTATAATTATACGGATCATTGGTTAAAAAGAGGACTACATCATGAAAGAGGAAGGAGTGGGACTTCCTTTTTCCCCTTCCCTGGGACTGCTTAGGCAGGGGAGTGGAGGGAGTGCTAGCCTCAGGGAACTAGTGCCCCCTCTTATGGTATGCAATCTGCTTAGACAACGGTCCTGGATGGGAGGCTCAGCTCCTGCCTGACTCTTTACTGGAACCGACCAGGGATGACCCAGGACCATGAGTGAGAGTCAAGCAATGAAACAAATAAATGCTTGAGGAGTGGGTCAGGCAGAGTTGTGGCTTGTTTTGTGTGTGTGTGTGGGGGGGTGTTCCTTGGATGGCCTGGCAGAGCTAAAAGGATTTGGATCCCAAACAAGAGGGTACAAGTCTTAAGGGGGAATGATATCATACCAGAGGAATCCACTGTTTAATACAGGGAAACAAAACTGACAGAAACAGAGAGGGAAGGAGAAAGGGAGGGAGAAAGGGACAGAAGGGGGGGGCTCATTGGAACCTCCAGATGCATTGGAGGGTTTTCGTCAGAAAAGGCTGGATTTTAAGCCAATAGAAAGTCTTTATTAGCCGACCAACTACATGGGTGTTTAGGATCCCAGTGTAACACCAAGCCTTTCTCAGGGTGAGCTTTTAAGCAGAAAAAACATATTCTGGGTTGACATACTTCAGTTAACACAAACAGTTACCTAGAAGTGGAACTACAGAAGCAAAAAACAAGGTCAGTACCTTTAGAGACTTTCCCAGAACTATGGACTTTGATGGATTAGGTCTTTGCCTTTATTTTGCAGGAGGTACTGTCCATGTGCAGAGTTTTATGGCCTGAATGATGCTTCCATATAAACGGAGCACGGCACTTTTTTCGCAGTGGCCCAGTTCTGAATAATCACACAAAGGCTTATATTAATTATTAACTGTTTGGCCTATTGCTCGGACTTATTGCTAAATAGCTCCTACTTTTACATTATCCCATTTCTATTAATCTATGCATTGCATCTGGAGTCTAGTACATTTTGCTGCTCTGGCAGCTAGCTGCCATTTCCCTGACTCTGCCCTTCTCCCTGTATCTCCGTATGGATTTCCTGCCTAGCTATAATCTGCCTTGCTATGGGCCACAAAAGCTTTTATTATCAAACAATGTGAGCAAAATATATTCACAACATGCAGAAAGGTTATCCCACAACACTTCCATCGTGGAGTTAGTTGTGCTAAGGTCTGGGGGCCTGTTGGAATAATGCAGTACAATAATCCCTTCCTCTTTTGTTTTTTGAAATAACAAGGTGAATTAGTGTGAGTTCTTGAATTGTTTTATGGAATGCAACAGTGCAGCCATCTGATCCTGGGCTTTGCTTTGATGGTAGGCTGTTTGCTAGTAATTCACTCTCTACTAATATGTTCTTTTCTATTTTTCATGATTCTGTCTTGCAAGGGTATATATGTCTACAAATTTATTGGCATATATTTGTTGTCCCTAATACTTTTAATGATCCATTGTAATTTTTTGTGGTCTGAGTTGTAATGCTTTCCCTTTTGCATTTGATTATATTTGAATGTTTGCTTCCTTAGTCTACCTAAGGTTTATTTTGTTTTCTTTAAAAAAATTATTTATTTTTTCTGTATACAGTGTTCCTCCTGCATGTATGCCTGCAGGCCAGAAGAGGGCGCCAGATCTCATTATAGATGGTTGTGAACGAACATGTGGTTGGTGAGAATTGAATTCAGGACCTCTGGAAGAGCAGCCAGTGCTCTTAACCTCTGGGCCACCTCACCAGCCCCTTGTTTTATTTTCCAAGAGTCAACTCTTTTTCACTTTAATCCTTGTTTCATTTATTTATCTCTGATACTAATTGCTGATTTCTATGCTAATTTGGAGTTTGGTTTATCATTTATCATTTAGTTAAGGTGAGTGGTTAGTTGTTTATTTGCATTCTTTCTGATATTTCTATAGATTTTTCTGTATTTTATTGGCTTTGATTACTCCAGCCTTCCCTCTTAATACTGCTTTTTCTATATATCATAGGCATCATTGTCTTCATTTTTATTTGTTTTAAGAAGTAGTTTAATTTCCTTATTGAAGTCTTTGACCTGGTGTTGTTCAGGTTGTGTTCTGAAATTTCCATATATTTGTGTAGTTTTTATAGTTTACTTCTCATTGATTTCTAATTTCACTAAATATGACTAGAGAAAGGTACTGCTTATGATTTTAGTTCCTAAAATTTTGTCAAGACTTATTTTTGCAGTGCTTGGACTTGAACTCCGGGTCTTACTCTTGTTAGGCCAGTAGTGTACCACTGTGTGTGTGTGTGTGTGGGTGGTTTGTTATTTTGTTTCCGGACACTTTACATTCATGATGGCAATGGGTGTGTTGAGCCTAGAGGTTGCCATTTCATAGTGCTTTACCTTATCTTCAGTTTCTTACTACTACTCCGCCCATCTTCCAAAATGATTCTTGAGCCTTAGAAGGTATGGTGTAAATGTTTTATTTAGGACTGAGCCCTCAACTGTCACTTATTTTGCAAAGAGAAGCTTTTATGATTAAGGCTGAAAGTATTTATGAATATAGGTAAAAACTTTACATATTTAGAAGGCAATTTGATTCTCTATCAATTTATTTAAATAGCAGTAGTGAGTTCCTAACTTGGAATATGACTGTCTCAGGATTGGACTTAGCATACCAGGCATAGATTCCCTCCTATAGAGTGGGCCTCAGATTCAATCATAAGGAATAATGTTTTATACCTACCCATGTTTTCTTTCTGCTCATTTAATAGTTTTTTTCTGTCCAGTTTGAAGAAATTTCTGTAGCTTTTCTTGTGTAGTGGCTCTGTTGGAAATATATTTTCTCAGCTTTGGTTTTCTGGACATACAGTTAATCTTTCATTTTAAAGGATAGCTTAGCCAGGCTAGCATTCCTGGTTGACAGTTGCTGACAGTTTTTTAGTACTATAAAAATCTGTTACCTGGGACTGGTGAGATGGTTCAGCAGTTAAGAGTATTGGCTGCTCTTCCAGACATCCTGAGTCCACTTCCCAGCACCCACATGTAAGCTCACAATTACCAAAAAATATGATTGTGGCATGCAGAGGTACATGTGGACAGAGTAAAAAAATAAAAACATTTAAAAACTCTCTTGCCATCATCTGCTTACATGTATGGTTTCTTCTAACGTGTCCTTCTAGACAAATAGGCACATCTCTGTGTGTTGTTTATTTTGCCTTCAACATTGAGAATCTTTATCTTTCACTTGTAGGCTTGATTTAGGATGTGTTTGGGAGATTAATAGAGTTAAAACTGCATGGTAACCTTTGCCCTTCCTGTAGTTGGATATTGTATCCTTCTATGTAGGTTTGGGGAGTTTCTATTCTTGTTTATTTGAATAAGTTTTATACCCAGTTATCATCTCAAGATCTACTTGAATCTCATTATTCCAAATAAATGGCTTTTTAAAAGTGTCTTATCATTCCAGCATTGCTTTCATTCTTCTTCATTATTTTCTCTATCTTTTTATTACAACTGTGTATTTTCAAATAGCATGTCTTCAAGCTCACTAATTTTTCCTTCTGTTTAAGCTATGCTGCTATTGATACCTTGCTTCGGTTTTTAAAAATTTCTTTAACTGTATCTTGCAGTTCAAGAACTTCTTATTGCCAATTGTGAATTGCTTCCATCTCTTAAGTTTTTCACTGGAGTTTTGACATATTTCTGAGTTTTTTCTTCTTGTCATTGAGTTTCCTTAAAACAGCTCATTTGAATTCTCCATCTGAGATTTTACAGGTAATGTTTGTTTGAGCTATACTTGGTTTTGGTATCTTATGTTTAATAAAGTCACAGTATTCTGAAAGTTCTTTTTTCCCCAAGTTTTAAAAAGCTCTCACACACACACACACACACACACACACACACACACACACACACCCCACATACAAGTTAGCACATGTGTTATGGAAAAAGTATACAAAAGACAGAAGAAAATCATCTGCAATCACAATCAGTTCCACTGAACATGTCCTTGTTAGCATATGATGATATTTGTACATTAAAAGATTGGGTGTTTATATTTGTCTTCATAATCTGACTTTATTTGTGTCTTTTGTAGCTATCCTAAGCAGGCTGTTCATTTTCTCTGAGCCTGTAGTTACTTCCACTATTTCAGCACATTATAGTGCTGAGCCTCAGTGTGTTTTCACACTAAAGGGTGACCCAAGCTGAAATTTGTCCTAAATGTGTAGTTGTTGGATTGTTTAGAATGAACTGGAGGAGTTCCTAAAATTAGCAGTCTGTCGCCACAAGGCTCTGTCAGGAGGTAGAGTAGACCCAGTTGGCTTGTTCACCATCATTGCCCTGTGTTCAAGCACCATGGGATTCTGCCCTGATTAGAGCATAATTACTCTGCAAGGACCATCCCTATCTGACTACAGTGACCTGGCACTCAGCTCAGTTTTTGCCTCCTCATGAGAAAATTGCTTTCCCCTGTTGTGCTGTCTGGGGCTAGGGAAGTAATGCAATTGGCAGTCCCATGGCCACCAGTGTCACACTGCTTGGTCTCACCCACAGCCCACAGGACATTCAGACCTACACAGCATAGGAATAGACTCAGATCCATACTATTGTATGGTTTGCTTACTACTCAGGAAGACTGGTCCTTGAATACAATCAACCACAGGTTATGCTTGTTGGAGTAAAAATGTAATTGATGGGCCACAAGTATCTATCTAATATAGAGGCTCTGTGTGTGAGTGCATTCCTAGGGAGGGCAGTCTTTGGGATCTGCCTAGTGCATGGTTTCACTGTTTTGGGCTCAGTATTGGACTCCGAGGAAAAGCTGTGTACTCATTTTTCTAACATTCTATAGAGGATAGTGTCTTGCTTTTTATTCAGCTGTCCAGCGTTGGCAGAAGAATATTGGGGGCCACGTTGCCTCTTATACAGCTGGCTCTAAAGGGTTCAGAAACTCAGTCTACAAGTACTGGATTGATCACAAGACTGTGGGTCTCTGTCTGCCCTCTTGATTTCATGCTGATGAGTCTGGTATGGGATTCAAGGCTAAGGCCTGGATGTAATTCCTTCTTCTATCACAAATCATGAGGACACACACTCTCTCTCTCCCTCCCTCTCTCCCCTCCTCCCTCCTCTCCCTCCGTTTTTCCTGTATTCTTCAGCGAATCTCTAATTATTATACTAGAATAACTCTGTGGTCTCTCAGTTGACTTCCTTAGCTCTTGTTACAGTTTTTTTTTTTTTTGAGCAGCTGTCTGACTTGACTGACTGGGGAAGAGATCATGTTAGATCACTGGAGTATCTTAGCAGCCATCTTGCTCTGTGTCCTTCCATTAATTTTTTTGATAACTATCCCCTTAGTTACGTGGTAGACTCTCACTGTGATTCTAATTTGAACTTCCCTAACTATTAATGATGTTGAGCACCTTTGTGTGCATATTGACTATTTTCATATAAAGGTCTTAAAGACCTTTTTGGTTATTTCTTTTTTGAGATAGGGATCTCTTATACCAGGGATGGCTTTGAATTCATCATGAAGCTAGGGAGTGACACTGAACTTCTGGTTTTCCTGCCATCACTTCCCAACTGCCAAGATCACAGACATGAGCTACTATCTTCTAATTTAGGTTCTCTGTCCATTTTTAGAAGTGTATTTTTGTCTTTGTTGTAGGTGTATCATAGGAGTTCTTTGTATACCCTAAATATAAGCCCTGCATGCCAGAGTACACTCACAGATGAAGGTCAGAGGACACCTTGGTCAGTTCTCTCCTTCCATTGTGTATGTCCTAGGGATCAAAGTCAGGCCATCGGGCTTGGCAGCAAGCACCTTTATCCACTGAGCCATTTCTCAGCCCCCCAAAGGGTTCAATGTTAATGAGTTAAATTCGCCTAATTTTAATCAATCACTGGATGATTGGACATCATATCTAAGAATTTATTGCTAAATCTAAGACACAAGGGTTTGCAGCTATATTTTCCTTTAAGAGTTTTATAGTTCGGTAATTTGTATTTCAGTTGTTGATCCATATTGAGTTAGTTTTTATATGTTGTGTTGAAGGACATATATGACTTCATTCTTTTGTATTTGGAAATCTCCTTCTCCTGCCACAATATGTCGAACAGACTGTTCTTTCTTCCTTGAATGGACTTGAAACTGTGACCAAACCAACTGACCATAGACATGTATGTTTCTAGATTATGAACTTTCTCCCATTTGTCTCTAATGCCAATATAGAGTGTTTATAGTAAAGTTTTTTGTTTGCTTGTTTTTGAAACAGGGTCTCATGTGGCCCAAGTGAGCCTCAAACTTACTATGTAGCTTAGGCCCCCTTTGAACTACTTACTGATCTACATGCATCTACACTACAGCCATGCACTTTTCATAGTAAGCTTTGAAATCAGTAAGGAAACATGTTCTACTTTTGCTCTGTTGCTTCAAGAATGATTTTATTATTTTGAATCAATTTTGTGTAAATTTTAATGATCTTTTTAAAAACATTTATCTTGTACAGGTCTTATGCAAGCTGCACAATTGCTGTGAGTTCATATGTGCAAGTTCAAGCCAGACAAACCCCAGCATGGAAAGGGGAAGTGGGCATGAAGTCCCATCACTAGCTAAAGCGTTGTTGGTAATTGATAGCTTCTGGGAGAGGAAAAGTTTTCTTTAGTGGTGTGATCCCTGGTACATGACCACCCTCTAGTAGATGCCCATACACATGAGAATATAGGCAGCAAAAATTAGATTTCATATGTTTGTTTTTTTTAAAAAAAAAGAGGACATGAAACTGGGTGGGTATGGAATCAGTAGGGGGTAGATCTGGAAGGAGTTAGCAGGGGGTGAATATGATTAAAATGCAATGTATGGAATTCTCAAAAAGATAACATTAAAGAAAAAATAACATTTATTCTTTGTCAGTTTCTTTTTTAAGAATATATTTTTATTAAAGATAGATTCTTCTCTCATACAGTACATCCTGACCACAGTTTCTTCTCCCTCTAGTCCTCCAAGCCCCTCTCCACCTCCCCTGTCTCCCAGATCCACTCCTCCTCCATTTCCCTTTAGAAAAGAGCAGGCGTCAAAGAGACAACTAAACAGGACAAAACAGGAAAAATAAGACAAGGCAAAAGCCCTCTTATAGAAGCTGGACAGGTAACCAAATAGGAGGAAAAGAGTCTTAAGAGAAGACTCAGAGACATACCGCTCCTGCTGTTAGGAGTCCCATAAAACACCCAACTAATAACCATATTATATATGCAGACCCATGCTGGTCCAGTACTTGCCACGTCAGTCTCTGTGAGCCCTTATGCACCTTGCCTAATTGATTTGTTAGGCCATGTTTTCCTGGTGTCCTCCATCCCCTCTGACTCCTACAATCTTTCTTCACTATCTTCCATGATATTCCCTGAGCTCTAAGGGATGGAACCTGATGGAGACCTCTAATTTAGACCCTCTCCACATAGTGCCTGGCTGTGGATCTCTGCACCAGCTCCCATCTGCTGCCCAAGGAAGCCTCTCAGATGATGTCTGGACAAGGCACAAATCTATGAGTATATCAGAATTTCATTAGGAATCACTTCGTTGAATTTTTTTTACCAGTCTTGTTAGGTTCTACCTTAGGTTTCTGAGCTGTCTCGTCTCCTGTTCCTGACCATCCAGGCAGTGGAAGGCATGGGTTCCTTCTTGTGGAGTGGACCTCAAGATAAACCACACATTGGTTGATTGACCATTCTCACAAGTTCTGTGTCACCATTGCCCTAGCACGGCTTGAAGGCAGGACAGATTGCAGGTCAAGGGTTTTGTGGCTCAATTGCTGTCTAGGTGTTTCTTTCAGTAGCCTGCAGAGTGTCTTCCTGCATCAAGAAGACTGGCATGTAAGGGTGAAGGCTCTATGAGGGCACCTGCTCGACCTCTCTGTTCAGTGAGCTGTGTGGATACTGCCCATGGCAATGGGGGCCCTTCTGTCAGTTTTTGGAGAACAACCTTCTGCCCTAGCTCCAGCCTGGGTTGTTTGGGGATCTCCACAGGACCCCCTTGGCCAATGACAAATCAGTCCTGCCACTGGAGGCCTTACCTGGCTATAAGAGATGGCCAGTTCAGACTCCGTATCCCCCATTACTAGGAGTCCTCACTAGGATCAACCTCATAGATTCTAGGAAGTTAGCACTGCATTCGGTTTCCATATGCCTCCCATATGCCTCCCCAATCCCAACTGTTTCTCCCAGCATTCTCACCCTCTGTCTCCCACACACACCTGATCTCTCCTGTTCCCATCCCCACCCACCCCCAGCCACCCTGAAAAATCGGTTTTCCTTTCTCAGGGAGATCCATGCAACACCTCCTCTTTCCTCTCTGGATTTGTGGATTATAGCTTGATATCCCTTACTTAACAGCTAGTATCCATTTATAAGTGAATATATACCATACTTATCTTTCTGGGCTTGAGTTACCTCACTCAGAATGATTTTTTTCTAGTTCCATTTGCCTGAAAATTTCATGATATTATTTTTAACAGCTGAATAATACTCCATTGTGTAAATGTACCACATTTTCTTTATCCATTCTTCAGTTGAGGGACATTGAGGTTGTTTCTGTTTTCTGGCTATTATGAATAAAGCTGCTATGAACATAGTTGAGTAGGTGTCTCTGCAGTAGGATGAAGTATGTATGCCCAAGAGTGGTACAGATGAGTCTTGTGGTAGATCAATTTCCACCTTCCTGAGGAACTGCCATACTAATTTCCGTAGTGTCTGTAAGGGTGTGCACTCCCACCAGCAATGGAAGAGTGGTCACCTTACTCCGTTTCGCCAGCATGAGCTGTCACTTGTTTTATTGACCTTATCCATTCTGATGGGTGTAAGATGAAATCTCAAAGTAGCTTTGATTTGCATTTTTCTCATGGCAAAGGATGTTGAACATTTCTTTAAGTGTTTCTCAGCCATTTGAATTTCCTCTATTGAGAATTGTCTATTTAGATTTGACCCCATTTTTTGCAATTAAAACTTTTTTGTTGTTCTCTCATACAATATGTCCTGACCACAGTAGGTTCCCTCCCTCCACTCCTCCCAGTTCTCTCTCCATCTCCTCTCTCCCCTAGATCCATTCCTGCTCCATTTCCCTTCAGAAAGGAACAGGCCTCCCAGGGATATCAACCAAAGACGGCATACAAAGTTACAATAAGACTAGACACAAGCTCTCATATCAGGAGTGGTTGAGGCAACCCAGGAAGAGGAAAAGTATCCCTACAGGCAAGCAAAAGAGTTAAGACACTCCCATTACCACTATTAGGAGTCCCACAAAAAGCCAAACTAACAACCATAAAGTATTTGGAGCGGACTTAGTCCAGACCCACACAGGCTCAGTGGTTGCTGGTTCAGTCTCTGTGAGCTCGTATTAGCCCTGCTTAGTTGATTGTATGGGTCATGTTCTGGTGTCCTTGACTCCTCTGGCTCCTACAATTCTTCCTCCACAGGTTCGTGAGCCTCAAGGGAAGGGACCCAAATGAAGATATGTGTATACACTGTATCTTGTTCTTATCCACTTGAAACTTCCCTTTCCTATCACCACAAGCTGAGGTCATACATTGTTTAAGATTTAATAAAGCTTACCTGGGGATCAGAGTGCAAAGCTAGCCACACTAGGTAGCCATAGATCCCAGGCAGTGGTGGCCCACACCTTTAATCCCAGGATTCAGGAGACAGGTTGATCTCTGTGAGTCCAAGACTACCCTGAGCTACATGAGAATGAATCAGTCTAAAAGAATAACAGATCTTACGCCTTTAATCCCAGCACTAGAGAGGTTTATAGGAAGAACCAAAGGATCTTGTGTGAGATTTAGTTTCCAGTCACAGGGAAGACCGTCTCCATTTTAGCCTTGGTAGAGGTTAAGAGCTACTGACTGGCTGCTCTGCTTCTCTGATCTTCAGGCACGCTTTATTAAGTTATAAACAATATATCACCACAGTGAGCTCCTCAACACATTTCTTTCCCACCTTCATGTCCTTTCCTCTTTTTAATGTATTCCTCCGAGTCCAGTTAGTGCTACCTGCTGGAATATTGACTGGCATTGCTGTCTTGATCTCGTACAGGTAACCAAAGCTACAGTGAGTTCACAAGTGTCCAGAAGACAGTACTTCACAGTGCTCCTCTCCAGCAGCTGAATCTTACATTCTTTTTGTCCTCCCCCCCCCACCTTCCAAGATGTTCCCTGAGCCTCAAGATGGGCTTGATGTAGATGTCACATTTAGAGTGGAGGACTCAGTAGTCACATGTTCTCAGCATTTTGATTGGCTATGACTCTCTGCGTGTCCTGCTGCACACTGTGGAAAGAAACTTGTCTGACCAGTGGTTAACAGCAGCACTGATCTATGGTTATAAACCAAAAACGTATAGAAGGCAATTGGATAACATTATCATTTAGCAAAATAACAATTGCAGGTTCCATGGCTTCCACCAACCAACTATGGGCTTTTAACCAGGATCACAGTCAAAACAGGCATGAAGTCACTTCCTGTGGCGCAGGCTTCAAATCCAATCAGAAAGCAATTGGTTATCCCCATAGCCTTTGTGCCATTATTACATTATGGGCATAGCTTTCCTACCTTATTCGTATTGCAATATTGAGTGTTCACTGCAGGATATAATAAACTGTTTGCTTACACAGGAAAGTTGTTGGAAGCTTGTGAGATTGTTTAACAGGTAAAAACACTTGCCTTGAAACCCTGAAGACTTAAACTTGATCCTTGGAACCCATAGTGGAAGGAGAGAGTCAATCAACTCCTGAAAAATTGTCCTCTGGCCCATGGCACATGCATTCCTGCATTCACACACACATATCATACACACATACATCATACATGCACGATGATGATGCTAAAATTAGATTTAAAGAAGGAAATCATTAGGATTTGGACATGAATTATATTGAAACTACATATTGCTTTGGAGACATACTATTTTATCTATATAATACTAAGCTACCAGTCTTTGACTACAGAACATTTATTTAGGTCTTTGATTTCTGTTGCAATATTTTAGAATTATAGGCTTATAAATAATACATTTTTTGCTTAAATTTATTCCTGGGTAGTTTGTTCTTTTTATACTATTATAAATAGAGTGACTTTTATGAGTCAAGGTCTCACTAAATAGCTTAGCCTTGCCTGGAGCTGTATGTAGCCCAGGCTGTTCTTAACTTGTAGTTCTCCTTTCTCAGTGTTCCAAATGATAGAACTATAGGTATGCACTTCCAGTCACAGTTTTTTGCAGTAAAAAAATCCATTTCAGATTGTTTATGGCTAGTATACAGAAACATAACATTTATGAGTTGAGCTTGCAACCTGTGGCTATGTTGAATTTGTTTACTGACTCATAGTTTTCTTTTGGATTCTTTAAGAATTTATATTATGTAGGGCCATGTCATATCTATAAATGAAAGTACTTTTTCTCCATTTTTCCTCTCCTCTACTCCCTTTTTTAGAAACAAAGTCCTTAGACTGGCCTTGAACTTTAGATCCTCCTGCGTCCACCCCCCCCCTCTGTGTGTGTGTGTGTGTGTGTGTGTGTGTGTGTGTGTGTGTGTACAGATGAGCATGCCTGTCCATGTGTTTGTGTTCATGCATTTGAGTACTCTCAGAGGTCAGAAGAGGGCAGCGAATCCCTTGGAGCTAGAGTTAAAGGTGGTTTTGGGCCAAGTGATGTGGTTTGAGCCAAGTTCTGGGAAACAAACTCTGAGCTGAGCTATCTCTCTAGTCCCCCTCCTTCCTTTATTACTTGGCTACAATTTGTTTCTTGTTCTTATCTACTTCTCCTGGCTAGGATGTCCAGTGCAAAGTACAATTGTGAAAAGATCATAATTGTCTTGTTCCTAATTTTCCTGAAAATAGGTTTTAGTTGTTTTTTAAAACTATTTAATATTGTGTTAGATGTGGGATTTTCATGAAAGGTCTGCCATGTTAGATACGTTTCTTTCTATGTCCAGATGCATGAGTATGTTTTATTATGAAAGGGTATCACTTATCAAATGCCTTTTTGTTTGCCTCAGTGGAGATGATCATATGGAGGTTGGTTCAAAGCCTGTCCCAGTTCATTTTCTGCTACTAGAACGGAATGGCACAAATTGGGTAAATTTTAAACAATGGAAGATTACATGTTTCATGGTTCTGAAGGTAAGAAAATCCAATGGAGGCAAAATGGATGTGGTCAGCACTTCTTGCTGCATAATAACATGGAGGAAGGACAAGTGGCTCAGAACCAGTCAGAAAGAGAACATGAAGGCATTCAAGCTGTAACAGAATTACTCTCTAAGTAACTAACCTACTCTAATGATGATGATATTAATCCAGTAAGCAAAGAACAGCTCTCATGACCTCCTAAAGGTCCCACCTCTTTATGTATTTTCTGGCAGGGCTTTGCCATGTACCCAAGCCTCCTGACTACTAGGATCACAAGCCTGTATATGCTACAATGTTTGTCTTAAGGTTCTACTTCTTTTTAAATTTATTATATTTTTAATTATGTATATGTGTGCATGTGAGGATGTGTGCAGCTGTGTACAGGTGCCCAAGGAGGTCAGAATTGGGAGGATATCATCCTAGCTTCATCCATTTTAGCTATAGATAGTCAAATTTCAATATTGAAGTTACGTTCATTGTGACTTATTTCAGAAGAATATTTGAGCAGGGCGTTGGTCATGCACACCTTTAATCCCAGCACTTGGGAGGCAGATGCAGGCGGATCTCTGTGAGTTTGAGGCCAGCCTGGTCTACAGAGCAAATTCCAGGACAGCCTCCAAAACAATACAGAGAAACCCTGTCTCAAAAAAACCAAAGGGGAAAAAAAGAATATTCGAGTTAGAGGTTTTTTTGCTGTTATTTGATACAGTGGTGTGTGTGTGTGTGTGTGTGTGTGTGTGTGTTACATAAAGAACCTATTTCTATTCATAGGCATATGTATTTATATGTAAGAGTATATAGTTACATATATTTATATTTGGTCCTCTATTTCTTTACAGATCTCCTTCACTATTGGATGTGGTATTTTCAGTTTCTTCTTATTATTTTGAAAGTATTTATTTTTTCTTGCAGTCCACCAAATTTTGTTTCTTAGGAACTTTACTTTCCTAATTGCTGTCACTTTACTCAATTTTAGTAGAGCAAGCACATCTATTTATTTATTTATTTATTGGATGTTTGTGTACGCACAGCACAGTGTCTGTGTGGAAGTCAGAGAACAGCCTGTGGGGAGTCAGTTCTCTTCTTTTACCATGTGCGGTCCTGAGGTTTAAACACGGGTTGTCAGTCTGACCTGTTGAACCATTTCACTGGCCCTTCATCTCCTCCACTTTAACCCCATTCTTTCTATAGTTTCTTCCTTTGCTCTTTGGGAAATATCCACATTTTTTACCAACAGAAGAGCAAATGTTCTTTTCCCAACTCCACCCTGATATGCTTTTGAGCTACTCGCTAACTATAATTTCACAGCAGTTGTCTTTGTTATTTCTTATCTTTTAGTCTTCCCACAGTTTTAATCTAGTTTCTGTTCTACTTGAAATTCTTGTTACAACTTTATTTAGTGCTACAGGAAGTTCTGCAATCTTTGGATAGAATGATAAATTAGGAATTCACTACCAGTTGTCTTTATTGTTTTGAAGGGTTTTATTTCACTAAGATAACACAGTTGAAGAAGCTTCATGTTCCCCAAAGCATCTTAGATGAGAACTTCCTAAAGACTAACGAGCCTGGGACCAAATAAAGAAATCGTGTGCCTAGATAAGGACTCTTTATTCTTTGTTTTTCTAAACAGATATTTCTTCTGAATTAAAACTAATCTATCATAAAAATCAAAATGAGTGTATGTGTCATCTGTTGGGTGTAAATCCCAAGGAGATAAAGAAACAAGACAGAAAGGCTCCAAGATTGTGCCTTTTTCATTTGAGATTCTTGCTAATATAATGGTAATTCTCTGATATGTCAAAATCAATGATTTTGATATTATGATGTACAAAAAGTCATGAATGTTTTATATAAACACACATATATACATACATATATACCTTAAAATAAAACATTAAAAATGTTAATGATAAGCAATGCACTTTTACAAAAACCTTTACAATGATTTCCCTTTCTTCTTCCATGTCTTTCCACTGACATAGATTTAAAATTGCAGTTTTATTCTACACAAACTAATTCTGTTGTGTTGAAAAATATTTTTATTTTAGGAATCGTGGTCAACCCATCAGATAGAATTGACCTTCACCCAAATTTTCCTTCAGATGACAAGGTAGATTATATCAGGCGTGTGCCAACAGGGTGTGGAAACTTGTTTTTCTAATGTTAACAAGCTTTTTTTTCTGGATAAAGCAAGGTGGCTTAAAAATGACTTGAAAGAGTAAAGCAAATTGGCTTTCTTGGGAAGTTTTGGTAGCGAGGGGATTGGTCTAGATTAGTGGGTTTTTTATTTGTTTGTTTGTCTGTTTTTGCATTTGGTTTAAACCTTTCATAGATGCCCAAGGAGAGAGCACCATGATTTTCTTCCTAGTGTGCACATATGGGAAAGGGACAGTTATCAGCTTTTCCATATGTAAGATAGTGCACACAAATGATTAAGATCCAAATACATTGTATGCATGTAAGACATGTTCAAAGCACAGATAAAAATACTATCTTAAAAGAGGAAATCAACCTTAAAAGCTGTCAGTAGGTAAATATCAAAAGATGGAGTCATGCTCATTGCCATAATACTGCAAAATATCTGTCCCATTTGCCAGTCATAAGTATAGCATGTTCAGATAGAGTTCATTGTAACTGAAGCAACATACTAAATGTAGTTGATCACTATATTCTACCATCTTGATCTACAAAGCTGAATCTAGGGCTGGAGAGATATCTCAGTAGTTAGGAGTACTGACTGCTCCTCCAAAGGACCCGGGTTTAATTTCCAGCACCCACATGGCAGTCCACAGCCGTCTGTAACTCCAGTTCCAGGGGATCTGACACCTTCAAACAGACATACATGCAGGCAAACCCCAATTTACCAGAGAGAGAGAGAGAGAGAGAGAGAGAGAGAGAGAGAGAGAGAGAGACAGAGAGATCTGACTCTAGTAGAATAGCCCAGATTTCCAAGGGTTCAATAATCCAATATTATGTATATACTGAGCAATTGCAGTCTTTGTTCCATTACAAGAGTAAGTTGACTTGATTACTAGTATAATCATTAATTAGTATAATTATCATTTTCCTTTAGTACTTTTGAGAATAAAAGGTATTGCTTGATATAAAAAGAAAAAAACATACTGAAACATCCTATATATGAGGTATGGTTTAGTAGCCAGAATTTTTATGTTTTTTTACTTTTTCATTACATCTTTACTCATTTATTTTGTGCACATGCTTGTATGCATATGACGATGCTCCTGACACTGTATATCAGAGGTTAGAAGTTAATATGTGAGAGTTATTCTCTCCTTATATCATGTGGGTCCCAGGGATTGAACTCAGGTCATCAGACCTGTTGACAGGTACCTTCACACACACTGAGCCAACTGACTGTTATTACTTTTTTTTAGATAGGGTTTCACTCTGCAGCATAGCTGGATAGACATTACCTACCTCAAATTTGTAGTGATTTTCTTGCCTTCTCCCAAGTGCCAGTATTATAGGTGTCTACCAATAGTTTCAGCTCAGATTTCTTAAGTAACTCTTACTAGTTGATAAATGGAAGACTACCACAATTGAAAATTGGGCAAAGGATTTTAGTACATATTTCGCTAAAGAAGATGTATTTACAATCCACAAATACATGAAAAGATGCTCAATACTATTATTCTTTAGGCAGATAAAATCTAAACCACAGTGCTGCAATGTTCATGGCTTTGGGATTGACCTGACTGAGCACACATACAGAAAACTTGGGATAGGGTGGGCCATGCATTTGGTGGAGACTCATCAGCAACTGGGAAGCTCAGTGTGCTCATATGTAGTTGATGGAGGAGATGCATTTATTATATACAGCTGAACAAGGAGGTGTATTAATAATAATAATAATAATAGTAATAGTAGTAATAATAATAATAATAGGCTCTCTGTAGGGGAGCACTCTCGGATTGCCTTCACCCAGGAGGGAGGAAGATTGGTCAATACTTTTTGTACACACCGTCAACATTGGTGCTTGTTAGTACTTGCTATCCACCTGGACCTGTCTCCAGGAAGGCCTTGCCATTCCTGTGGGTCTGAGCCATTGGGGTTCATGACATGTCAACAGTACACACTGACTCAAAGCTTCATCCACTTACCACACCACAAAACATGTCATAACAATTCATATTTCTTTTTTTTAATAAATGGAAGAAACATTAACAAGGATATAGAGGAATCAGAACATTTAGACATTGCTAGTGGGAATATGAAACGGTACAGCAAATATGCAAAACAGTTAATTTATCTAGTATACTGTTTTCAGTTCTCTATGTCTGTCTCTGTGTGTGTCTCTCTCACTCCACCTATTTCGCATTTTTTTATTTTTTGTCATTTGAGACAGGTTCTCATATAGTCTTGAACTCACTGTACTATCTCTGAACTATGATCTTACCGCCTCTTCCTCATAGGAGCTGAAATTAGAAGCACATGCTAGCATAGCTTCACTTTTCTTCGTTTTCCCTCAGGGTTTTAGTTTTCTTTTAAGTAGTTAACCTAGAGCTTAATGTTAATATCTTAACAATACAACACTAAGTTGGAGTTAATACCAGCTTAGTTTCAGTAGTTACAGGACTCTTCATCCTTTTCAGAATAGTCTCCCTGTTTATGCTATACTTGTCATGAGTTCAATTTATATATACTGTAGATCCATTCACATACATCTATGAATTTTCTTTTTAAAATGTCCAGGGAAAGAATGGAGGAATGACAAAACAAAGATATTTTAAATGCTGCATTAAAAAAACAAAACAAAAATTGCTGTATCAGAGCACTTTTTATATTTATAGAAAAAGATAGTGAAAGTGCATACTAAAAGCCACATATGCAGTCTAATTATGAATACATAACTATGTTTCATTCTAAGACTGATGACATACACAATAATGGTCAGCAAAGATTATGTTACTGTCTTAGTAGGACTTTCTATTGCTATGGTAAAATATCATAACCATAAGCAACTTGGGAAGGAAATGGTTTATTTCACCTTACAGGTTGTAGTCAGTCACTGAGGGAAGTCAGGGCAGGAACAGGAACATGACATTTTGTTTTGTTTTTTTTTTTTGTGATAGGGTTTTTCTGTATTGTTTTGGAGGCTGTCCTGGAACTCGCTCTGTAAACCAGCCTGGCCTGGAACTCACAGAGATCCGCCTGCCTCTGCTTCCTGAGTGCTGGGATTAAAGGCGTGCACCACCAATGCCCAGCTTCCAACCAGACTCTTATATCAACAGGGGTAGCACCATCCACAGTGACCTGGGCCCTCCTGCATCAACACAGACCAATCTAGTGGGGGCATTTTCTCATTGTCATTCCCTCTCCCAAAATGACTCTAGCTTGTGTTGTCATAAAATTAACCAGCACAATTACCATCTTAGTCTGTGTAAGTATTCAATGATTAAATTGCTTAATGCAGAATTTGTCAGAATTTTTTTCTGGTTGTTAAACATTTCCCTGTTGTTAAGCAATATGTGGCTGTACTTCTCCCCTACTTCTCTAATTTTCTTCAGCAATGTTCTCTAGTTTTCAGTGTATAAGTCTGTGGTCTCTTAAGTATATTTGTGACGATTCTAATCTTTCAATGCTGTTGTAATTTAAATTTTTAGCAGATGGTTTATATATGGACATGACACATTTTTAAAGTTTTATTTATGTTTGTTTATTTGTTGTGTGAATTTGATGTGTATGAATCCAGGTGTGCGGATGCCACGGTGCATGTGGCAGTCAGAGGACACTTTTCAACAATTGGTTCTCACCTTTCACCTTGCTGAAGCAGGCTCTGTTGTTTCTGCTGCTGACCTGTATACACCAAGTTAGCTAGCCTGTAAGCTGCCAGCCACTTCTCTCTTACTTCCCATCTGGCTTTAGGATCACAGATGCATGCCACCACTTCCAGGACTTTTACACTCTTTACATGGGTATTGGGGTTTGACCTTCAGTCTCCAGGCTTGAGTAATATCTCTCGAACCCTACAACACATTTTGTATGTTGAAAATATGTTGATACTATTATTTTTAACTGTTTTTTTGCAAAATATTGGGGTTATTTTATATATAATTAGGTCATTTGGGAAAATATTATTTTATTTATTCCATACTTAATTTATATGGTTCTTATTTTTCTTGTCTAATTGCTGTATCTATGACTTGAAATACCATGTTGAAAAGAAGTAGGGAAAGTGGGCATCTTCTCTTATTCTCGATTTAAAGGGAAAAACTTTCAGACTTTGCTCATGTTATATGAATTTTCTGTAGGCTTTTCATGTGTGGCCTTTATAATGCTGAAGAGGTTTCCTTTTATTCCTAGTTTGTCTTTCTCTTTAAGAAAGTATATTGACAAAGAACTATAGGCAAGTGAGGAAAACTGGGAGCATGAGAGGTAGTCCTCCCCAGGAAAGAGCACACCAATTGGTTGTCCAGTACTAAATTGTCAGGTCTGAAACATACATACAAGTCACATTATAAAGACTGAACAGGTTTTATTTAGGAATATATACATATACGCATGCAATAACAATTAGTGTAAAAGAGGCTATGAATTTGAAGGACAGCAGGTATGGTATATGGAAACGTTTGGAGGGAACAAAGGGACAGGAGAAATGTAAGTACATTATAATCTGTGTGTGTGTGTCTTGTTCTTAGGGTTTCTTTGTGTAGCCCTGGCTGTCCAGGAATTCGCTCTATAGACCAGGCTGGCCTCAAACTTGGAGATCCATCTGCCTCTGCCTCCTGAGTCCTGGGATTAAAGGCATACGCTGCCACCACCACCACCTGGCTGCATATTGTATTTTTTAAGTATTTATGTTCTTTCATTTTTAATAAGACATATTACATTGATTCTTGTGTTTTTAGTCACCTTTAAACTTGCGGCATAAAATTCATTTGACGATGGACCATCATTCTTTAAATAGGCTGATGAATTTTATCTGCTAGTTTTGATTGATGAATTTTTCATTAGCACTCATAGGAGATACCTTGTCTGGATTTTTTACCTAATAGTAATAGCCTTATGAAATGAGTTAGGCAGTATCTTCCACCTACATTTTCTTTACAATTTTGTGGAGGACTATTTAATGCAAATATTAGCAGTTTATATTTCAAATATTGTATAGATCACCAATAAGGCCACTTGGTCCATTGTTATTTTTCCCTTTTTTTGGGGGGGGGATACAGAGTTTCTCCATATCCCTGGCTGTCGTTAAAATTCTCACTATGTAGAACAGGCTGACCTTGAGGTAGTAGAGATCCACTTTTCTCTTCCTCCAAGTGCTGGGGTTAAAGGCATGCACCACCATGTCTAGCCTTCATTATTTTTATGTTTTGAGTTTGTGGTTATTGATTTACAAACCTTACTATGTATAGTTTTATACTGATTTTCTATTGCCTCATTATTCAGTCTCCATAATTTGTATTTCTAGAAATACATATTTCATATGGGTTGTCTAAATTGTTGGCATTCAATTGAATGCAGTACTCATAATTTTTTATTTCTGTGAAAGTGGTCATTTTCAGGTCCAAAAGAAATGGCTATCTGTGGTGTCTATTAGCACACCAAAGTACATGCTGGCCTCCAGGCTCATTTAGTACCTGTGCCTCTTTGCTCTTCTCACCCATTCCCCTACCCTAAGTTTCTCCAGCTCGTGGGCTTCCTTCACCCAGCTTCTCATGCCTATATAAGTCTGCTATTTCGGCCATGTGCTCTCTTGGTCCTCTTTTGTCTTCCTCTCTTGGTTGTCCTCTCTTTCTACTCTTATGGCCTGGTCTAATCCCTGCTCCGGACCCTTCTAGATGCCTCTGGCTGTACTCTCATATCTACATATCAGAATTCTATCTATCAGACATTCAAGAAGATCTACAGTCAGTCCTCCTTAAACTATTCAAAACAGTAGAAGCAGAGGAGCACTCCTAAACTTCTATGAAAACAGTATCACTCTAGTACCCAAACCAGGTAAAGACACAACAAAAAAAGAAAACTACTGATAGGCCAATAGCCCTGAAGAGCATAGATTTTAAAATGCTCAGTAAAATACTTGCAAACAGAACGCACATACATCAAAAGATTATTGCCTTTCTATGTGGAGATTTTGAAGATATTTTTAATTTATGTGTGTATTTGTACCGTCTGAGTTTATGCACATGTGTGTACATGCACATTGTGAATGCAGCAGTCAGAAGAGAGCACAGGGCATCCTCTTATTGTGCTCTGATTTCTCCTTTGAGGTGAAATCTCACCTTTAAACTTGCATCGGTGAGCCCCAACAGTCCTCATATCCTTGCAGCCCTCGGAGCTAGGATTCCATGTGTTTATAGGGATATCTGGGTTAGTGTTGGGATGCTGGGGGTCTAAATTCTGGTCCTCATGATTGCAGAACAAGCACTCTTTACTCACCAGTCCCTAAAGTAGATTCTTATAGACAACATAGTTCCATCTTGATTTGTTTTCATGCACCCTAAGTGTATCTATCTTTTAATTAGAGTATTCAGAGAACTCACATTTAAGTAAATATCGGGGTCTGGAGAAATGTCTCAGTAGTTAAGATCAGGTACTGCTTCTTTCAGAGGACTTGAGTTTCATTTGCAGCACTCACATCAGGTGGCTCGGAGTTACAACTCCATCTCTAGAGGATCAAAAACGTTCTTCTAGCCTTCTGGGCACTTGCACTCATGTACATACCCCCCCCACACACACAAGTACACACAATTAAAATTTTAAAATATGTGGATTGAGTATTGAGCTATCTGGACTAATACCTCATTTGTTCCTATTTTATACATGCTTCCATGTCCTTCATTTCCTGTCTTTGTCCTCTTTGTGCCTTGTCTGTTTTTAATTTACAGAGTTATTCTATTTATCGTTTTAGCATATTTTATATCACATTTCAAGTGATACTGTACTGCTTCCTAGGTGCTTCATGTGCTTTATGACAAAGTGTTCAAGTTGTTCCTCCTATCCATTATAACACTGTTTTAACTCATATCAACTATTCACGAGCAATAGTTATGGGATACATTAGTTTTCTGTTGTTATTTTTGACAAACTTTTTCATCAATCAGCTATTAAAAATAAAATATATTAAAATTTAGTTGACCCATTCTTCAACATCTTCATTTTCTTACATAGATCTACATTTCTAACTTATGCAATTTTCCTCTTTGCCAAAGAACTTTTCAAACCCTTCTTTTGAAAGACAGGCTTACCAGCCTCAAATTCTTTCAATTTCTGTCTGAAAAAAAGTATTTTGTATTTACATAAGTAATGTCACTTTACTGAATACAAGATTTCAGGATGCAATTGATGTATTCTATTTCTTAATATTTTATATTTTTGCTATACTTGATTAATGATTTTAATTTCCAAACCAAAATCCATGAAATTCTTATTTTTGTTCCTATACTTGTTCATTTACAAATTCCTCACTGCTATAAAAATCCTCTGAACTCTGCATATTCACCCCTTTCTCCTTTGCAACTCATTGGGTGAAGTTCTTGCTTTGCAAACTTGAGGACCTGAGTCCAAATCTTCCCAAATCCTTGTAATTCCAGACATAGTAGTGTATGTCTGTAGTCCCAGAACTCCTACAGCAAAATGGGAAGCAGAGCCAGAAGAATCCCTGGGAGCTTGCTAACTAGCTAGCCCGGTGTATGCAGGAGTAAAGATAGAAGGTAAGAGCTGATGCTGGTGGTTGTCCTCTGACTTCCATATACATGCCCAATACATGACTGCATACCACACACACACACACACACACACACACACACACACAGAGAGAGAGAGAGAGAGACAGAGACAGAGACAGACAGAGACAGACAGACAGAGAAGGGTTGGGGAGGGAGAAGAGATTACTAGGCTTGATAAGGATATAGAGCAAAGGGAACCCTTATATATGATTATTGGGAAAGTAAATGAATACAACACGTGTAGAAAATGGTACAGAGAACACTTAAAAGATAGAATATGATCCAACAACCCACATAGGGGTATATTTATTGTGTGACAGATTCCTGAGGAGATGTGAACAAATGGGAACTGACAGCAGACCAAAGAGTAAGGATGCCAATAAAGTCCGTCTTGGTGAGCCAATTGATTTTATTGGAGTTACTTTCAAGAATGTGAGTGAGGGGTTACTTACAGGAGCAGAAATGGCTGGAGGGCAGCTGTTTCATCAAAGCCCACCCAATATAAACACCTTACAAAACATAGAAGCCTGGAGCACAGTATATAGCCTGCCAGCAGCACAACAAGTTGACGAGTGTCCTTTCCAGGCAGCTCAGGTTATCTCAGCCTCTTCCAAGCACACTGGCTGTTTTGATTATTCCAGGCAGCATGGCTGATCCACCATTTCCAGGCAGACTTCTCTCTGTCTCTTTTAAGAGAGACTTGTCTGCTCTGAGAGTGTCTCTCAGCAGTGCTTACAGCTTGTATATGCTTGGGAATGGGGCAAGAGCTAGTGGATGGGGTCAGAACCAGAGACTTGCCAAGTCCTTTGAATTGTATTCTTCCTATGCTCTAGGAGCTTCCCTGTAGGATGGGATAACACCCATCTTAGAACAACCAGTTGTTCATCTCCTTTAAAATTCCATATCTTAAGGAGCTTTCCTTCAAGATGGGCACTTTAATCTCAGAGGAATTGCTATACAACAATATCAAAAGGAAATACAATCAGTATTCTGGGAAGATAGCTGCACTTTGATACTTATTGCAACACTGTGTGCCATGGCCTATGGATTTAGAAACAAATGTAGTCTAACAACTCATGAATGAACAGAGAATGAGCTGTTCACCATTTTGTGAGAAAAGAATCCTTCCATTTGAGACAACATGGATGAAGCTGGAGGGCGTTATGGATGAGCCTGGAGGAAATAAGCAGGCAAAGGAATTATATGTAGAATGTAATAAAGCTGAGTTCACAGAAGGAGTTGAATGATGGCTACAAGTGCTTCGTCAGAGGTTATAAATATTGGTGAGATAGGAAAAATAAGTTCAAGGGATCAGTTTTCCTCATAGTAACTATAGCTAATAACAATATATTGTAACTTGAAAAAATGCTAAAGGAATGAAATGTGAACCTACTCCTAACTAGAAAAAGACAAGCTTTTGAAGATTAACTGAATCTAACCAGTCTACAATGAGTATTTTCAAGAAGACCCATTCAATAGCTTTCCCAGATGAAATGTTATGGTAAGCATGCAGTCTTCCATTTGTAGATTTTTAAAAACATTTTTCTTTATTGATTCTTTGTGAATTTCACATCATGCACCAAAATCCCATTTGCCTCTCAGTCTCTCCATATGCGTCCCTTACCCCTGCAGCGTGACTCCCCTGAAAAATTAAAAGCAAACAACAAAAACTCCACCTTGCTCCTTCGTCTTTCCTATACCTCTTAATTCATCCCAGTGGCATTGGGAGCTGCTGTTTGTCACACAGTATATCCTTTTGTCGAATCAGCCCCTCCCCCAAATGCTCATTGCAATGACTCATTGGTCTGGTTCAAGACCTCTGGAACGCCATCATCACTGGACCCTCATGGCAATACTCTTGGGTATCCTGCTGTTACCCCAAGTCATGGAGACCCTGTTGTTTCCATTCTGCAGAACTGGTCCCTACATGTACTCCAGCAGGTCATAGATGGGGTAGATGTTAGTGTAGTGCGATTTTGCTTATGATCTAACAAATAAAGCTTGCCTGGAGATCAGAGTGCAAAGCTAGCCACTCTAGTTAGCCATAGAGACCAGGCAGTGGTGACACACACCTTTAATCCCAGCACTTAGGAGACAGAGGCAAATGGATCTCTGTTACTTCAAGGCCACCCTGAACTACACAAAATTGATCCTGTCTAAAAGAGAAACAGAGATCACATAAAGGTAATCCCAGCACTTGGAGTGGGAAACTTTTAATCCCAGCACTAAGGAGGTGGAGACAGGAAGGCATATGGCTGGGCGGAGAAAGGAATAAAAGGCAGGAAGAGACAGGAGCTCATGACAGTCTAGGCAATCTAAGCAGTACAGTCTGAGGCAGTCAGTTGAGGAGGCAGTCTGAGGTTTCGTAGAGAAAGCATTCAGTCTGAGGATTAGTGGAGACAGGATTGTGCATTCAATCTGAGGTAGATCTAAGAGCTAGTGGCCGGCTGGTTTTGCTTCTATGATCTTTCAACTTCATCCCCCCCAACATGTGACTCCGGGTTTTTATTATCAAGATCTATCAGAACTTGTACTACATGTTAGGGTGGGCCAACCCAAGACCCAGGATGTGGCTCTGGGTGGTAGTTGAGCTGGCTAGTCCAGGCCACTGGGAGCACCTCCCTCAGGTGAGGGACAGAGCCAACTCTTGTAGGCCCACTCCATTAGGGCCAGCACTCACACACTGGTGGCAGTGGTTGGAGCCATCTCTCCTGGGAGCTTCAAGGGGAGTTCAACTCTGGGGGTAGGGCAGGCAGCTCTTCTGCTGGCATGTCCAGCAAGGGGCAGGGCCAGCTATCCCAAGGCCAGTGAGAGGCAGAGCTGGCTCAGCACCCCTCTTGGATTTCAACATGAGTGATTCCTATTATCCCCTGTGGTAACATGGGCTATGGACATCATCACAGACCCTGGCTGCAACAGGAACATGGACCCATACATGCCCTTAGCAGTAGCTCAGGCTTGGATGTCACCATGGCCCCTGTAGCAGCATAGGCCACCCACATCAGTATGACCCCAGTGGCAGCAAGTCCTCAGACATCAACATGATCTCAGGTGGCTGTCCAGACCCCAAGAATCCATCCAGATCATGGTCGTTTTCACAACCTCTGGTGGCAACAGGGCCTATAGACATTAACCCAGATCCTGGCTGCTGCTGGGCCATGGGCTCAGACATGGCCCACAGCAGAAGTCTGGGCCCAGATGACATCCTGGCCCCAGGTGGCAATGTAGACTACTCAGATCAGCATGGCCCCTGAGGCAGAGTGGCCTTCAGACACCAGCATGGCCCCAGATACAGACCCAGACCCTGGGTTTTTGCATGACCTTTGGTGGTATCAGGAGCCATGGATATCAACCCAGTCTCTGGCTGAGGTGGGGCCATGGGCCCAGATATGGCCCTATACCACAGCACAGCCTGAGTTCAGATGTCACCATGGCCCCTGGTGGCAGCACAGGCTATCCAGATTAGCATGGCCTTTATCTGTGTATTGAAGATGAGGGAGAAAAACACTAAATGGCACTTTGAGAAAGGCATATTGCCTCTAGATTCTGATGATCATTTTCTGTAACAAGTACCTAGTATATCTTATTCAATGTTCTTTTACTGTGAAGAGACCGAATGACCACAGTAATCCTAATAAAATAAAGCATTTGATTAGGGCTTGCTTACACTTTCAGAGGTTTAGTACATTTTCATCATGGCAGGGAGCATGACAGCATGCAGGCAAACATGCTGAAGTACAAACTGAGAGTTCTACATCCGGATCCACAAGGGACAGGAAGAGTGAGTGCCACTGGACCTGGTTTGGGCTTCTGAAACTTAAAAGCCCACCCCAGTGACATACTTCCTACAACAAGGCCACACCAACTCCACACTCATTCCACCTCCTAATCCCTCTTAAGGAGCATCACTCCCTAATAAGCAAGCATTCAAATATATAAGCCTATGGAGGCCATTCCTATTCAAACTGCCACAGTCCATTCCTGGACCCCATAGGTTTGTAGCCATATCATAATGCAAATATCCATTCAATCAAACTTCAAAAGTCCCCATAGTCTCAACACTGTTTTAAAGTCCAAAGTTCAAACTCTCTGATACTTATGGCAATCTCTTAGCTGTAACCCCTGTAAAATCAAAATGAAAAAGCAGATCACATACTTCCAACATATAATGGCACAGAATATATATTACAATTCCAAACGGGAGGAAATACTGGGCTAATGTAAGACCAAAATCCAGCAGGGCAAACTCCAGACACTGCATCTCCATATCTGAAGTCAAAACACTCTTCTGGGCTCCAACTCTTTTCTGTTTTGTTGACTATAGCACACTTCTCTTTCTTGAGCTGGTTCCACACCCTGTTAACAAGCTCTCCTTGACAGGTATCCCATGACTCTGGCATCTCATCTCCAGCATCTTGGGGTCTCCAACAAAATCTAGACTTCATTTTCATAGTTTCGTGCAATGGTCTCTCTGGGCCTCCATGCAGGGACATCCAGATGCATCCCTGGGAAGCCAGCTCTTTTCTGAAGGGAAAAGGAGGATAAGTGGATCTAGAGGGAAGGGGAGCAGGGAGGGGAGGTAGGAGAAGAGGCTGCATCCACGAAGAATAAATAATAAAACTGATATAGATAAAAATATCATAGTGCATGAGGTTAGTGAGTGTTAGAATGCAGGAATATCATTTTAAATGTGATAGTCAGAGACGTTCTGTAGGGGTGAGCCCAAAATACTGTCCATGCCCCCCCAAAAAGGAACTGAAATGAAGGAATGAGGCATGATTCTATGTGATAGAGTATTCTAGGCCTGAGAAAGAACAAATGAACTTCTTGGGTTGTTTCTAAAAAAAAAACGGTAACATGACTGTTTTGGGTAAAATAGAGACATCAGTGGCTGGTTAATGGTAGAGGTGACTACTTAGGTCTAAAACTTTGGATTCAGTCCCCATCACTATAGAAAAGAAGGAAGCAAACATCGAACTGAGCTTATTTTAGTGTGGGAGACAAGAGCCAAATCATGTGAGATACAGACTCACATGGAAGTTTGGATTTTATTCTGAGTCTTGTTGAAAACCATTAGAAAGTTTTTGACAAATGGGTCACTGTAATCTGACATACATCTCTTTTTTTAGAGAATGAATGATCCTTGCTGCTGTATGGGGAAAAAAACAAAACAAAACTGCACTTTAGGGAAATATGAATGGAAATTCAGACAATTACTTGTAATTTTAAAAGAACAATGTTCCACAAATTGATCATACTGGTTTTTGATGAGGAGTTGGTTATGGATAATGGTGGTAGTGGGCACTTTTTAGATATATTTTGGAGGTAAGTGACTTTGTAAGTGGATTGAATATAAAGTACAAAGTGGAATCAATAATTTAGATGCTTAGTGGCTGTGAACAAAGAACTCTTAGTGAGATGAAGACTGGCAGGAATAGATGTTGGATAGAAGATCAGGAGATCAGAACAGAGCATAATTTAGTTTGAAATGCCTTTTAGCTATCTACGTGTCGATCGAAAGTGAGCAACTAGACATGTGCTTCTCAGATTTTTGAGGAAGATCCAAACTAGACATAGAAATTTAGGAAGCACAAAAGTAGAGACGGTATATTTAAAGTTATAAGAGTGGATGGGATAACTAAGGAATATAAATAATGTTGGGCACTAAGGGAAAATACTTAAAGAATGAACTTTGGGACATTTCAGTGTTAAAGTACACAAGATGTGAATAAACTCGCAAAGCCAAAGAAAGCTAAGAAGCTGGTGTGGTCAGCAGTAGCCAACAAGGTAGAAATGTATGAGAACCCTTTGCTCTCTTGGAAATTAAATGAAGGTATTTCAAAGATGGAATGTCAGTGATATTCAACACCAGTGATTGGTAAAGTGGCCAAATAGCTTTAGTGCTGCGCCTGCTGCACAGCCTGTATCCGAGAATGTGCAATGTGCGTAGGGTGTTGGGATTGATGACACAGAGACCAGTCGGCGTTGTAAAGAAAACTTTAAGCAGGCTCCAAGAAGGCTCAAGGAAACTTCCCAAGAAAGGCTTCCCTCAAGAAAAGCTTCTGCTCCCTTCCTTACCCCTGGCTGGTTCTGCTCTGACCCCAGAGGCAGCGGTGGGTGGGTCAGGAAGAGGCCATTAGTCTTTGGAAAGGTCGAGGTCAGGGCGTTCCCGTGGGCCAGCCCTTTTCAAGAACTTATTGCTCTGGTAAATATTTATTATGGACACTGGATTGTTTTCAGTAAACACGTTTTTAGTAAACATTGTCTTATAGCTGCCTGCCCCCAGGCTGATGGGGAAGTGGGTCTCTGGCCAAGGTCTGTTGTTCCCACAATTACCCCTTTTTATTTCCTAATGAGGCACTCCTGTCAAGTAGGGTCACCGTCCCTTGCCCATCCTTGGGGGACCTGGCGACCCCTGTCTTAGGTGGGAGGTCTCTTCCCCACAGGTTGCCTGTCATCAGAGAACCTTGTCCTTAAATCATCTGTAAGCAGACTTCATGGCTACTGGGATTGCCATGGGCTAAGCTGAGCAATACTTGGTGATGGATCTCTTGCCTCTGGAACAAGGCACGTTTGAACTCGGCATAAAGTCAGAATGCCTACCGCCACTGCCACCATTTCCAGGACCCCCATTGACATAACACCTCTCCATCACCGTACCCATCCCCCTATCTGTGCCATAGCATTCTACCAGCCTTCCTCTGTTACAAGGGTAACCCGCATGTGATTTACAGTTACAATTTGATGGTCAAAACAGTGATAAAGTTTACAATCGTTCCAAGATCCACTCAGGAAAGCATTTAGAAAGTGTACTTGCACAGATACATTAGGTACACTCATTGATGTTACACATGTAGCATGATAAAACATATGAACAAGAGGCTTCTTGCACTATCGACAGAGCACCAATTTGTTCCTGTGGTGATGCAGTTTGTTGATTTAACGTCATCAGCGTCAGCTGAATATGTGACTTGGGCCAAAGTCTCCTTTTTGTCACATTAGGACAAGTTGCATTTCTCCAGAAAAATACACTGGCATAGGTACAGTTCCAGAAACAGGATACCCCAAGACTGATATTTTAAGTGGCCGAGTCCGGTTCACATACTGAAAAGGGACTTTTGCTACTCATCACGGTCCATACCAGTGTTCATTTGTTTTAAATGGGTCCTTTTCTCTCCAAAGGGAAAAACTGGCACAATGAATTCTGTTTCAAGATGTGTCAAGGGCAGACTGTTAATTTTCCAGTTCTCTGTTGGCTTTGGGATGAAAACTCACGGGTCTGGGAGGTTGATGTAGCAGGCCTGTTGAGAAACTGGAAATCTTGAACCTGTAGAGAGAAGCCTTTTCCTTGTATGCTGCTTTGGTTTATCCCCTGCCACTCGTCTGGTCTCTGCCCCGTTGTAGTCCCCAAATAACACACAAGAACTGAAAAACACAATAACGTACAGTATCCAGACTCTCTGTGTATTTTCCATCTTTATGTGGCTTATTTATCTATTATTACTATCCTATTTCTTTTGCTTTTATTTATTTTTCTCTGAGACAGGGTTTCTCTTTGGAAATCCGCCTGCTTCTGCCTCTGTAGCAAATCCTACCAGCGTGTGCCACCACAGCCGGCTTCTCTATTTATTTACCACTATGTCGTTTCTCTTTCTCTCTCAATTTTACATATATTTTTAAACACACTGTAAACCTTTAGAGGTTTTTCTTCATCCAAGTCTGACTTTACTGTAAATCTTTATGTTTTTCTGGCCACGTGTCTTATCTGTTAAAACCGTGGCTGTTTAAACTGCAGTTTTTCCAAGATGGCGGGCATAAGCATGACTCCAGCTTACCACCTCAGTCCATGCCGACATCCAGCAAAAGCTGCCGGCTTGGAGATAGGGTCACTGCCACTTCCAGCTGTACATATAACTTTTCAGTTGTTACCAGAGTCTCTTAAAAGAACCTTGTTGGTGGTTTTTTTTTTTTTTTTGCTTATGCTGAGTCAGGAAGCCTCCCTTAAGTGAGCCCCGTGACTCTCTGCTTGTCTCTAGCAAAAACAGAGCCCACCTGAGAAAAATGCTGCTACCAAGAACCCTTGCTTTTCTCTGTTCTTTTGTTTCTAAAACTCCTTTAAAGCTTTTGTCATTCTACGTGGAAATTTAGTCCCACTTCTGATACCATTTGTAAAGAGAAGCTTTTTTTTAGCCAGTTGCTTTGTTTTTTTTCCCACCAGTCGTGTGGGCTCTGCTGCATTGTAGTCCCCAAATAACACACAAGACGCTGTATTAATTATGAAGCTGTTGGCCTTGCTTGTTTCTTACTGGCTACCTCTGACTTAAGTATTTACCCCATAATTGTTAATCTAAGTATTTCTCTTACCGGAGAAGTTTCCAGGCTTCTTATCCCTATTGGCGGGTACATCATGACTCCCTGTGTTTCTCCTACCTAGAGTCCTCCTCGACTCCTAGTCCCACCTATCTTGCTTCCCTATTGGCCAACAGTGTTTTATTGACATATACACAGGACTTCCTCAACACAAACCGACTGGTTTCTTTCTTTCTTGGGCTATAGATTCCATGACATTAAGGGTCAGAAACACTGATTTATGAGATCTCACTCAAACTGGCTTAGGTAGGCTCCCAGGGTCTCAGGTCCAGTTTTTCTCTGCTCCATGCATCTCACCAAATGTTCTGACAGCTGCCGAAGCTTTATTCTTTTCCTGCAAGAAAACACAAACATGCCCTCGACCCCAAATTAGGGTCTTCTCCACTGTCTAGTGCATGGATGTCTCCATTTGACCTGAGCAATAGTTGCTCAAGTTCCATCATGCCAGAATCTGTCTGAAGCAGATTGCTACTGGCATTCACATTTTAACATTTTTTAAATGAGGAGTTTGTTATTTAATGAGTCATGTGGGAATTGTGGACATTACTCTCCCTTTTTTATTTTCTAAAGTTTGTTTGAACTGTTTGTTAACATCTGTTGATGCTGGATCATAACAGTAGAAGGATTTGTCTACCCTCCTTAGTTAACTATCTAGGTGAATTGGGATCACTATCTAAATTACTAGTAAATGCCCTTTAAAAAGGACATAACCATTAACTATTTCCCAAAAACTTCGGAAAATCACTCAAAGATTGTAAACTATACTGTGTCCCAAGTAACTTTTGAAAATTATTTGAAGTCTATGAGCAATCGTTTCCAATCTAACTGGTAGGGTTCTCACTAGCTGACAAGGCCTCATTTGCATCCTAACTTTTCTGTTAAGACATTAACCAACTGGCTGGATGTTCCTTTTGGCTATATCTAAAGCAATTTAGGTAGCTTTTAAACTATTTTTGAAGGGATTTAAGTATCCTTTTAATCATATAAGCAGTTCACACTCACACATTCACAATCACATTTCATATATACCGGTGTGGCCACACCATTCATTCAGAACATACATACAGCTTTCGGTCATCCTTTTTCCCTAGGTCATGATTAGTCCATTGAAATGAAATGTCCTTAATTGAAATCTATGTAAAAGAACAACTCCAGCCAATCCTTGAACTAAAAAGGTTAAAAAAGGTCCTGTATGCCCCTCATCATCCCTCTATTTGAGCTATAGTCAGGGGCTACAGCCGTACCTTCTCCTTGTAATTCTGTAGATGCAAGGTGGAGAGGCCAGGCTTTTGGCCAAAAGTTTTTAGAAATGACTCACAAAATTGACCTTAAATGCAAAAAAACTTTTTCCATTCCATATACCTTTGTCTTTTCCTTTTTCTTTACTTAATACCAGTACCTCGTTTACTGTTACCAATTTTTTTTTGGTTTTTCGAGACAGGGTTTCTCTGTATTGTTTTGGACTGTCCTGGAACTCTGTAGACCAGGCTGGCCTTGAACTCACAGAGATCCGCCTGCCTCTGCCTTCCGAGTGCTGGGATTAAAGGCGTGCGCCACCAATGCCCGGCTATTCACCCATTTTCAATCCATCCTCCAACTGAGGGCAATCTCTCAGGTTCCCCTTTCTTTCCCGACCTTGGTGTCAGGTGGAGGCCTGGAGATTTAATCCAGGAGATATTAAATATTTTTAATAAAACAAAGATTCCCCTTTAGGAGGTGGAAACTCGGAATGTTTAGTTTCTGACTTTTTAATCTCTCATTGGCAGCAGCTGCTCCCAATGTATTATTGGTGCTATAAAATTCGTTGAATATGGAGCTGGAATGACTAACTAGCATCAAAATGGAGGGAGGTGTTCCTCACCAGCGCCCATACTTCTCTTACCTGAGTGTTTGGCGATGGTTGGACCATCTTTATCATGGTGAGCATTCCTAATATCCGGAGTTGACATGCCTGATGCACAGTTCAGGGACCCAAATGGGCTTCTCACTTCCTTGAGGGAAAAACGCAAACAGCCCCTTGGACCCTAGCTAATAGGGGAATGGGTGGCTGCCATTTTCCTGTAATCAAGTCCTTCCATCTGACCCATCCCAAAGACTGGGAGGGTTTGTTCCAATGTCTCTCCATAGCAGACAAATTATTACTGTCTATGGTCAAAAAATTTAAAAACTGTATATTGGGGGAGGTAACATACTTCCCCTTTTTTATTTCCTTAAAATATTGTTTGAGAGTGGCATGGGTGTGTTCCACAATGGCCTGTCCCGTGGGGTTGTGAGGAATACCAAAAGAATGGACAATGTGATGTTCCCTGCAAAAGGCAGCAAAGCGATTGCTGGCATAGGCAGGGCCATTGTCCGTTTTTAGGGCATCGGGAATGTCCATGTAGGCAAAGGCCTGCAGGCAATGAGAAATAACATCTTTAATCTTCTCTCCTGAGTGGAGAGAGGCAAAAATCAGGACAATCCTAGTTTATGTTGATTTCACAAGAGTCGATTAACCAACACACTTTATTCTCATTAGAGCCATGATTCAGATGGTAAATTATATGACCACTATGATGATAGGTTCAAAAACATTTACACTTTCAAAACATAAAGACTATTGACAGTTGAGATGAAAGAAATTGCAGTGCAACAGTGAAACTTCATTGGATATTGGAGATTAAAGAGTGGAGTGGTTTCAAAACCTAGAAGACTATATCAGAGCATTCACTAGTACACCTATGCTAGGGTATTTGCAGCAAGAGATAGGAGGAATAGGGCAGTAGCTATGGAATGATGTGGGTATTGTGGAATTTTATTTTTAAAATAGGAACAGTATAGCATGTTTAAATACTGCTGAGACTATTTTGGTAGAGAGGAGTCTATTTCAAAATTGTATTTAAGACAAGTTTTCATGGCAGAAGTTAGTGGCCAGAATGGAAATATCCATATATCTTGTATCTCTGTGCATATTCTTTCCCAAATGCCAACAACAGTTGTGCAAGTGGTCCATTTGTTACAACTGATGAATCTATGTTGACACAGCATTATCACCCAACTCTTTACATTGGGACACATTCATGATTTTATATGTTTTGTGGGTTTGGACAGATATATCATATAGTGACATGTGTCTGCCATTGTATTAGCAGACAGAATACTTCATTGCTCTGTCTAAAATACTTCTATTCATCTTTCTCTAACTCAACCTCTGGAAGCACTTAATTTATGTCTGGTTTGGTTTGGTTTGTTGTTTTTTGGTTTGGTTTTGAGACAAGTCCAAACTATGTGGACATGTCTGGCATGGAACTTGCTTTGTAGACCAGGCTGGCTTAAAATCTGGAGTGATCCTCCTACTTCTGCTGGTATTATAGACATGCATCACCATGCCTGGAAAAGTAGTCTGTTTTCTTGAAGTGCTGGAACTAGAACTCAGGACTTCTTGTATGCTAGGCAAGCATTCTACTGATTAAGGTACACCTCCACACTAAGCACTTTTTTCTGTCTTCATAGTTTTACCATTTCTAGATGTCATATAATTGGATTCAAATAGCATGTTGTCTGAGAGAGAGAGAGAGAGAGAGAGAGAGAGAGAGAGAGAGAGAGAGAGAGAGCTCCTATGACAGCTATGTGAATGTCTTGGTGTGCTACTTGCTGTGAAGAGGTTTTAGTTCATTATCATTATGGCAGAGAACATGGTGGCAGACCTGGTTCTGGAGAGTAGCTGAGAAATTCTATATCCAGATCCACAGGCAGCAGGAGGAGAGAGAGCCGCTGGGCGTGGCTTGGTATTCAGAAGCCTCAGAAACCAAACCCCAGTGACACACTTCCTCCAACAAGGCCACACCTACCCCAACAAGGCTACAATTTCTAATACTTTCAAACAGTACCACTTCCTAGGCATTCAAAAATGTGAGCCCATAGGAGACATTCTTATCCAGGGAAGATTAGAGCACAACTTGTCATAGTTGGTTTTCTCCCTGCACCATGGGGATTTCAAGTATTGAACCCAAGTCTTTAACTCCAAGAGCAAGTACCTTTACTTGGTGATATTTTGCTGGTCTACATGTTGTCTTTTAATATTGAATTATTTCAAGACAAATACTGAATTTTTTGCTGTTGTGTGGATTCCATATTTACATTTCTTTATTTGTATGTGTATATGTTTGGAGAAGGGTGAACATGAGAAATAGGAAATGTTTAGAGAGAATCAAAAAGAGTAATATATGTGACATAAAAATGGAAAGGGTAGTAGTACTAGATCAAGTCTGGAATGTGAGTGGAATGATAGAAGCATTCACTAAGGATTTTAAGAAAGAAAAGTATTTTTATCTTCCTTTCTTTTCCCATTTTTTCTGGCTGAATGCAGGCCATGATGAGGTCTTCTTGTGAAGAAGCAGAAGGTTATGCTTAGGTAATAAGAAATACCAAAAAAAATCCCCACAAAACCCAAAACAGTAGTATGGACTTCTCACACTTTATTTTTTGAGAAGTAGTTTGGCATTTCATTTATTTATATTACTTTCTTTAATTGTGTACATTCAGAATTTCTTATCCATGCAAAGCTAGTTAACTCAGTTCCTATAATTATAAACTTTTCAAGGAGTATTTCCCATGTTCAGACTGTCAGTGTGTTTCTTGCCATGATTCTTGCAGCTGCTGCTGCCATTCTTAGCTTTATTGCCAGGCACTTAAGTGCCTCCATCTGTTCTCTTGCATTTTTTCAAACAACACCCTATACTGAGTCTAGATGGTGTCACAACTAAGTAATAGTCAAAATGTTAAGCCGTGTTAGAGAATAGGATGTTTTCCTTTGTTTAGGACACACTTTATCCTTATGTCAGTAACACAATAATGCACTTTACAGCATATTTGGAAATAATTGTTTCTGAGATCACTTATAAACATGCCTTTGTTATGATAAATGTATATAGTTGCGGACTTGTGCTGGAAATAGGACAAAGAAGATTCCTAATCCCAGGGTTTCCATTAGAACAGCTGTACTTCCCAAAGATAAAGCATTATTCATGGCTAATGACATCATTCCTAGCTCTGTTTTCCCAATTCATACCACTTTCCTTCTTATTTTCCTTCTCTGTCTTTCTGTTACTATTAGAAAGAAAATCATAATATGTTGCCCTGGCTGATCTGGCATTTAGTACATAGGTCAGTCTGGCCTTGAACATTGAACTTGTGGTGATCCTACTGCCTCTGCCCTCTACCCCAAGTGCTGGGATTTTAAGTATGTATAGAGCCTGATTTGATATAACCTGAGAATATTCTGAGATGTGGCCTCTTCCAATTCTGTAAATGTTCCATCTGTAGTACAAATAGACAAGATACTTCCCAGAGCATCTTTTTCCTCCACCAGAAGTTCATATTCTTTGAGCCTATTTAATCCACCTTCATTTACTTTGTCTTGACTGGAGAGATTCAATTTTCTGTGTACAGCATATTAGCTTTTCATCACTATAAGAAATTACATATGGTAATCAACTTGCAAAGTGAAAAGGTTTTTTTCTTGGCTCACAGACCATGATCAAGTAACTCTAGCAAGATAGCACATCATGGCACACACACTACAAAACAAAACTTCTCACCTCAGTGGCCACCTATGAAGGTAAACAAAAAGGGATACACAGACTTTTGGGGGATAGCCATAATTCTACCTGTAGTATGAAACTTCTGAAATTCAGGTAAAGAAAAATACATTGTAAAAGCTCACAGAATTTGGCTAAACCTAATCTAGAAGAGAGTTTAAGGAAGATTTAATTGAGGGACATGGAGGTCAGTCAGGAAGCAAGTTAACATAAATCTACAAAAGCAGGTCCTTGAGAGGTACAAGAGGAGATGTTGTGTGTGGTAATATTTTATGATCTAGCAAATAAAGTTTTCTGAAGATCAGAGTGCAAAACTAGCCACACTAGTTAGCCATAGAGACCAGGCATTGGTGGCACACACTTTTAATCCCAGCACTCAGGAGACAGAGGCAGACGGATATCTATGAGTTCAAGTCACTCTGAGCTATACAAGACTGAATCTGTATAAAAGAGAAACAGAGCTGTCGCACCTGCTGTGCGGCCTGCATCCGAGAATGTAGCGAGGTGGTCGGGATAGATGACACAGAGACCGGTCGGTTGCTTTAAGAAAACTTTATGTTTCCCAAGTCAGCTTAGGAGGAGACCCCAGTCCGCTTAGGAGAGAGCTCTCAGAAGAAATCTCAGGAGAAGTCTCTGGAGAAGTCTCTGGAGAAGTCTCCCTAAGAAAAAGGAGCTTCCCTTTTTAAGGACTTCTGCCATTCATCTACATACCATTCTTTCCTCCTGGCTGGTGGTCTAATCTCCGGCCCCAGAATCGGGGAGACACCCCAGGGAAACAGGAAGAGGCATCTAACCGTAGGAGGTGTGAAAGGCATGGTATTTCAGTGAGCCAGCCCTTATCTGAGCCCTATCAAGCTTTAAAGCACTGAATTGTTTTCAGTAAACATTACACAGATGCCTGCTCCCAGGCCGAAGGGGAAGTGGGTTTCTGCTCAAGGTCTGGTGTCCCCACACAGAGCTCCCACAAAGGGGATCCCAGCACTTGGGATTACATGTCTTTAATCCCAGCAATAGGAAGGTGGAGACAGGAATGATATGGCTGGGTGGAGAGAGGAATATAAGGCAGGAGGAGACAGGAGCTCAGGGCAGACTGAGGATTCATAGAGAGCAGCAAACAGTCTGAGGCAGTCAGTCTGAGGATTCCTAGAGACAGGATGGCCCATTTGGTGTGAGGATTTGGTAGAGGTAAGAGGTCTCTCTTGGGGCATTAGAATTCATGCTACGGTTGTGAGCCATAATGACAGTGGGTGTGCTGCTGTGCAAGCTCATGAGCGGACCTGGGAGATGAAGCGAGATGAGGAAGGCACTAAAAGTGAGCATGGCGGCCTCTTCATCCCAGGGTTAGTGCTCGGGACTTGTTTCAGAAATTTACATTTCAGAGGCCAGTCCGGTCTGCACAGACACCAGAGATACTGGATAGCAGGGCATTAGTCATTCTTTTATGTTGGACTTGAATACATTTTTGAAGGAAGCAAATCATGTCTAGCGGTCATAATATAGGTCAGCATCTTCTGTATAGTGTTGGATCTTAGTTCAAGATGATATCTAATCAATACATCAATACACACTAAGAAACACAGAAAAGGTTTACATAGGGCCTTTTTATCAATAATTGTTAGCCACTCAATGGCTTTGGATTGTAAATGAATTGACAAGAGATTATCCAAAAGATATTTCAATTATTGCTAGAACCACTCCTATCAGTAAGTAAATTGGTGAATTTCCTGTGCAATGATGTGCAGTAAAGACAAGGGGGATGGCTATTATGAATAAGGATGATGTATATATTTTGTTCCTACTATCACAAATACTGTAAATTCAGTGGTTTAAAATTAGACAGGCCTAATATCACAGCCCTGGAAGCAGAAAAGGCCTTACTCTACTAAATCAACCAGTTCCTTTCCATCAGGGATTTCTATGGAAGAATCTCTATCTTTTATAGCTTCTGCAGACAGCCTGCATTCCATAGGTCCTGGCTTCTTTCCATCTCCAAAGTCAACAATGGTTTTGTTTTCCTTTACCAATGCTGCTTGTCTGAGACAGAAACTCTTAGGCCTCCACCTGTTGTATCTAAGTACCCTTGCAGTTACATTGGCTAGAGTGAGTAAGCACAATTTTGTGCTAAAATCTACCATTAGCAACCTTCGTTCCACCCAAAAATTCAGTTCTTCTTGGCCAAATAACATGTTTACATGTCCTGGGTGTGAAACACTGGGTAGGTGCTTAAATGAATTTATATATGTACAAGCCCAACAGCTCCAGCGTGTGCTTGATACCACTGGTGATTTTCTCAGAAAGGTATTGCTACTTAGAATGAAAAACACACATCCACAGGAGTGCGCATGCGGGTGAACACACAGGCAGACACACACACACACACACACACACACACACACACACACAGAGGCACACACACACACACACACACACACACCACCACCACCACCACCACCACCACACAGTGTGACAGAAAGAATTGATTGTTGACCCAAACCTGTGGTTGATTTACCAGGCCAGGTGTAGTTTGGTCTCCCCTTTGGAATAGGGGTAGTGGTGGGGGTGTAATAAAAGGCCCCACTTGAGATCCCTTAGAGACAGATATGCCCTCCTCCTCTTCATGGTTGCATGAACCAGTGAAAAACATGGGAGAACCAACAGGAACCTACTGGCTGGCTGTTGCTAGGTCACCTGTCCCTTCTCAGGCTGCAGTATTAACAGCCCCCCTCCCCTTCCATTGGCGTCATAAGAGGGGGCAGAGGGGAGAGGCAGACAGGAAGTGAAGGGAGGCTCTGGCGCTGTCCAGCCTCGTTCTGAAGTGCAGATGTACCTAGGGGCCCACTCAGTATCCATCCGCTGTTCCCTCCTGCTCCCCAATTCCAGAATCTTCTTCCATATAGTCCCCCCTTCTCCCTGCCGTCCCCACTCCCCAAAGCCCTCATAGACCCTGACTCTCAGCCATCCCACACACTGTAGTGACCCCAGCAAAGCGGTGGTGGTCTGTGGTTAGGGTGAGCAGGGGGTCTGCAGACGCCCACGGGTGCCGCCCTCCCCTCCCTCCGAGTGGAGCGGGCTGTCTCCGGCCCCGCCCACCCCGAGTCGGAACTACGGTGGGCCCGGGAGGGGGCGTCGAGCCCGGTGCGCCATATCCCTCCGCCCCCTTCCCGACACCCTCGAGGCGAGCTGTGCCTGCCGCATCCTGCGCAGCAGCCCCTGCCCGTTTGGTGCAGAGGCGTGGGGGCGGGACGCGTCTCTGCCATCGCACTCGCGCGCAAAGCCCAGGGAGAGGAGCTGCGGAGGACGGAGCCCAGCCAGGAGCGGACGGGGACGCGGGGCAGCCCGGGGACCTGGGCCGTGCGCCTGGCCAGGCAAGTGGGGGTGTGTCGAGGGCTCGGGGCGGCCTCGCACTGCGGACCCTCGCCCGGCCCTGACAGGGAGTGCAGCAGTAGGGGCGACCGGGGCTTCCTGGAGTGGTGCGCGGTTCCGGAGATCCCAGGCGGTGAGGGGCAAGCGGGGTCCCGGGTCGGGTCTAAGGCACAGGGGGCGGCTGGAGCCACTGGGTGTGAGAGTCTGGAGACTGGCAGAGCAGACAGCCTGACAGTTGGCTTCCCGGGCGCTGGTGCCCCGCCCTCCATGGTATCTGGACCCCAAAATGGTTACAGGGTAGGGGAATGTAGGAGAAATGTGGTAGTGTAAGGGGCATCCAGGGAGCCCACGGATCCAGGGGAGGCGGCTGCAGGAGAAATGGCGGTGCTGGAATGGTGGGGGGCAAGAGTCCTCCCGTGTGGTGCAGGGAGGGTGTCCAGCTCTGGGACAGCTCAGCTGGCGGGTGGTGAGTCGCCTGGGCTACTAGGGTTCTGATCTGTTTCCGGAGAGGGACCCTTGTACCCTGCGTCCTGGGTGCTGTCCCTTCCCACAGGCTCCTGCTTGATGGCAAAGTCTCCTGTCTGCGTGGTAGGTCTGGCATATTCTGACAGGCCACAGTGAGCATCTGTAAACCAGAGTCTTGAGGAAAGAGGAACAGGAAAATGGCGTGGATTTCTGGAGGTGTGTGACAGTGGGATTGGGCACCAGACACTGAGTGGAGATGCGAAAAGTGTGGGGGTGACAGATCAGAACAGGTGGGGCATCCATTAGTGTCTCCTAATCTCATTTTTCACAGCCTTGCAGGTACTTTCCCCAATGTCCTTCCACTCCCTCCCTCCCTCCCTCATTCCTTCCCTACGTCCCAAATTTGGGGTCTAAAAAGATGGTTTGGGGATGATGACGGAGTCATAAATCCAAGGACCACTTCAGAACCTGCTTTCTAGAATGTGCTGTGCCCTTCCCCAATTTTTTGCTGCGCAAGGCAAGGAAACATGGCCACCTAGTGGTGAATCATCACAATTGCAGAAGGACTAATGAGTATGACATCAGGGAGGGGGTGTTACTTCAGGAACCCTGCAGCCAGGCAAAATAAATCTAGAACGTTCCAGCAGTAGGACCCTGAATGACGAAAGACACATGATCTGCTTCTTACCCTTGGTGGTGTTCTTCTCCACGAGATCAGCTGCTGCCATCATTTCCCGATTGTCTTGCATTTTCATCTCTTTGTCCACAGGCTTGCTTTAAGGCTGGTCAGTTCTGAGAGAAAGGAAAGAAGGCATCGAGGATACTGTCTCAAGATCTGTGGAGGTTGGTGAGAATCAGGGGCGGCACAGGAGCCAGGTACTGAGGAAGGAAATGCACAGTGCTGTAACCCAAGAGGGGACACGATGTCTTTACTGTCCCCCAAATGTGCCTACAGCTGCTGCCATCATTTCCCAGTTGTCTTACATTTTCATATCTTTGCCCACAGGGTTGCTTTAAGGCTGGTCAGTTCTGAGAGAAAGGAAAGAAGGCATCGAGGATACTGTCTCAAGATCTGTGGAGGTTGGTGAGAGTCAGGGGCGGCACAGGAGCCAGGTACTGAGGAAGGAAATGCACAGTGCTGTAACCCAAGAGGGGACACGATGTCTTTACTGTCCCCCAAATGTGCCTACAGCTGCTGCCATCATTTCCCAGTTGTCTTACATTTTCATATCTTTGTCCACAGGCTTGCTTTAAGGCTGGTCAGTTCTGAGAGAAAGGAAAGAAGGCATCGAGGATACTGTCTCAAGATCTGTGGAGGTTGGTGAGAGTCAGGGGCGGCACAGGAGCCAGGTACTGAGGAAGGAAATGCACAGTGCTGTAACCCAAGAGGGGACACGATGTCTTTACTGTCCCCCAAATGTGCCTACAGCTGCTGCCATCATTTCCCAGTTGTCTTACATTTTCATATCTTTGTCCACAGGCTTGCTTTAAGGCTGGTCAGTTCTGAGAGAAAGGAAAGAAGGCATCGAGGAGACTGTTCCAAGATCTCTGGAGGTTGTCAAAAATCAGGGGCAGCACAGGAGCCAGGTACTGAGGAAGGAAATGCAGAGTGCTGTGACCCAAGAGGGTGCCTGATGTCTCTACTGCTACCTAAATACACTCACTGCCACAAGATCATTTATTCCCTTTCAGAGAAGTAGATATGAGTTAGTCTGTGATCCATAGGACAAGGGCTGGGATTGGGGACAGAAACTTTAGACAGAAGACAGGCATGGTTTTGCTGTTGTTTGGACTCAGGGATGTGTGCCTATGTAGCAGGCACTACAGTCCCTTTTTTTTATGCATTTGTAGGACTCCCCGCCATCAGCTGTTGGTCTTAACATCACTTGAACGCATAAAAAGGAGGGAGTTGCACCACATCGGTGAAGGTTGGTATGGAGGGGTTTTCACTTTTGGATGGGGGTAGTAGAGATCACCCTTCAGGCAAAAGGAACATAGAGGTTTTCTCATAGCTGAGCTGTTCCACTCAGCTTTATCCACCCGTGTCTCTGTGTAGTTGCTATAGGAGGCAACAGAATTGTATGAGACTGATTTCCTCTTTTTTAAATCTTCTTAGATCACCTGCAGTAGCTGCTTGGCAGTGCTGGGGTTGCTGCTGACCAGTGCAGTCAACAGATCTGCGCCCACCTAGGACCTGTCCATCTTCCTCCGGCTTGGCCTCGCCTCTTCTGAACTGCGTCTGTGTTATTGACTGAGCCTGCTTGGGTAGGAGCCTCCTTGAGTGCTGGATTGCCACTCCAGTCTAATTCTTTTAGATCTCATAGCCTAACTTACCAAAGAGTATTGTGAAGATCAACCCTGTAACAGATCTGCAGTGAGAGTTTACTGTTGTTAACTGGTATACATTGGGACTTCATCTAACATATACTATGACTAGGGCAGAGATTGAGCCTGGTGCCCAGGCAAAGGCTGAAAGCAAGCCTGGTGATGAGAATGCCAATACCAATGGTGCTGAGGGAGAGAGCGAAGCCCCATTGGTGGTCAGACCCAAGGTTAGGACACAGATAATGACTGGAGCAAGGCCCAAAGTGAGGCCTAAGAGTACTCCTGCACCCAGACCTAAGATTGAAGCCAGTTTACCAGGTGGGGCATATGCTAAATGCAAACCCAAGTCAATCCCTATTGCACGATCAAAGAACGATGCCCAAGTCTGGGCTCCAAATAGGTTTCGGGCAGAGCCCATGTCAAAGATGGGCAAACAATGTCAGATCAGTCCTCCACTGGTCAATACTGATTCTGGGATGGTTGCTCAAGCGAAGTGCCTGTCTGTAGATAGAGAACATGGTAATATGGACACTGAGAGTTTTCCCAAGAAGACTAATTCTCAAGCAGGATACCAGCCTTCTTTTGGCTCAGAGGAGGGACCCAGTATGGGGTCCTGGTACCGTCCCAGGCCTATCCCCAAAGGAGAGGCTTATGAGAATTCTGATTTCAGATGGGCAGACAAACCCTCAGGAAGTTCCTCCTTCTGGAATAGGGATGAAACTAGTACAAGATTTCGTCCTAGGAAAAACATGAAGCCCAATAATACCAGGTTCAGACACATGGCCAAACAAGAGGCAAATACCATGCCTAGGCACAAAAACAAGCAAGAGCTCTATAATATTTCTAGTTCTGATTCTGAAGAGGAGTCTGCTAAGGCTCCCTGGTTCTGGGCTAAAGAAAAGCCCAAAGTCTGGTCAAGGCCCAGAGAAGAGCCCAATAATAGGTCCTGGTTTAGGCCTAAGAAAGAAGTCCGAGTTGAATCTACTTCTGGGTCTGAATGTGAAAATCATACAAAATCTTCATTCTGGTCTGGAGAAGATGCCAAATCTAGATCCAAACCCAGAGCCAGGAAAGGGGTCAACATGAGGGCCAGGCACCAGGCCAAGCGAGAACCTTGCAGTGATGGCCTCTCTGGATCTGTTGATACAAATAAAAAAGAGTCCTGGTCCTTCCCTGAAGATAAGGCTAGTGCTTTTTCAAAGTCTAAGCCAAAGAAAGAGCCCAAAACCAGAGCAATGCCAAAGGAAGAGGTCAAAACCAAGACCAGAGCAAGTAGCAAACAAGAAGCCAGGGCAGAGGAGGAAGTCTTCATTGGGTCTTGGTTCTGGGATCCCCAGGAGTCCAGGAGGGTAGATAGGGTAAGCACCAAGGCCAGCCTACTTGTAGAGGAGGAGCCCTTTGTTGGAGATTGGTTCTGGAGTGAAGAAGAAGCCAGTGTGGACTCTGAGACCTGTTGTAAAGCCAGACCAAGGGCTAAGGAGGAACAAGTTAGTGCTTACTCGTTAGGGTCTAGAAAGAAGACCAGTATGGAGAATGGGCCTAAGGCTACCTCTAAGTCTGTACCTGCAGCTAATGAGGAGGGAAAGAACATTGTTGGGTCCTGGTTCTGTGCTGATGATGAAGATGTCAACTTACAGGCTGAGGATGAGTCCATTTTTGGATCTTGGTTCTGGGGCATTGGCGAGAACAGTGTGAGATCTGTTGGAGTCAGTTGTGAGAAGATGCCCAGGTCTGGGGAAAAGGAAGTTACTAATTCGTGGTTCTGGGCAGGAAAAGTCAATGCAGAGGCTGAGGCTGAAGAACAGGCCAGGCCAGCATCTACAAAAGGGACAATCTTTGTGCCTTGGTTTTGGTCTCAAAAACAGGCACATGTGGATTTAGGGACTGAACCTTGCTCTGACATCATGGCAGGAGCTGAGGAGGAGCCCATAATTGGGCCCTGGTTCTGGGCTAAAGTAGACAATAGTGCAGACATTGAAGTTAACAGTAAGTCTAGCCTGGAAGATGAGGAAGAGCCCATTATATCTCCTTGGTTTGGGGCCAGAGAACAAGCCAATATGAAGTATGCAGCTGGTGCCAGATACAAGCCTGTGGCAGAAGCTGAGGAGAATAATAAAATGTCTGACTTTTGGGCAAAAGAACCCAGTTTGTGTCCTGCCAATAGAGAAAGCTTGAAGTCTACTCTGAGAGAGCAAGGAAACACTGTTGACTCATGGCTCTGGTCTAATAATTATCCAAGGAGAGAGGCCATTGCAGGGTCCTGGCTATGGCCTGCAGAAGAGGGAAATATAGATGATGAGACAGGGGAAGAGATCAAGCTACCAACTTTAGAAGACAACATACTCAATTCTTGGTTCTGGAAGCAAAATGAAGAAACTATTGTAGAGGCTGCCAACAGAGCGGAATCCAAGCCAGAAGCTGAAGAGGAAGACATCATTGGCTCTTGGTTTTGGGCTGGGGATGAGGACAGATTTCAGCCAGCTACTGAGATTAATGAAGAGAACAAGATAACATCCGAAGAAGAAGATACAGTTGGATCCTGGCTCTGGGGCAAGGAAGAGGCCAGGCTAGAGGCAATGAGAAGGGGCGCTTTTGAGTCCACTCCTGGAATTAAGCGGGAGGAAATTACTGGGTCATGGTTCTGGACTGAAGAAGCCAAAATAGGGGCTGGGTCACAGACAATCGAAACTGGGTCAGAAACTGAAGAGGAGGCAATTTTTCAGTCTTTGATCTGGGCTGCAAGAAACAACAATGTAGGAGCAGGAATAAACCGTGTGTCCAGGCCAGAGAATAAGGTTGAAATGAATGTGATTACCAGTGAGTCCAATCCAGAAAATGAGAAAGGGCCAATTGTTGAGCTTGGGCCAAGTGTAAAAGATGAGGTGATTAACAAGACTGGCAGTGGAGATAACTGTGAATCTAATGCAGAAGCTGAAAACATAGTGGGATCCTGGTTCTGGGACGGAGATGAAACTAGTTTTGAATCAAATCCTACTCCTGTATTCAAGGCCATTTGCAAGCCTAAGTCTTCAGCTGAGCAGGAACCTGACCCTTCCCGCAGACCCCAGAGCTGGGATGAGGTCACTGTTCAGTTTAAGCCGGGCCCATGGGGAAAAGCTGGCTTCCCATCCATAAGCCCCTTCCGGTTTCCAAAAGAAGCAGCATGTCTGTTTGCTGAAATGTTTGGGGGGAAACCTAAGCAAGAAGGAGAGGAGGAATCTTCAAGTCAGTCTGACAATGAGTTCCCATTTCAGTATGATCCCTCTTACCGATCAGTCCAGGAAATTCGAGAGCATCTTAAGGTCAGGGAAAGTGTGCAGCCTGAGAGCTGGTCCTGTAGCTGCATACAGTGTGAGCTTAACATTGGTTCTGAGGAGTTTGAGGAACTTCTCTTACTGATGGACAGGAACCGAGACCCTTTTATTCATGAAATATCTAAAATTGCAATGGGCATGAGAAGCGCTTCTCAGTTTACCCGAGATTTCATTAGAAACTCGGGTGTCGTGTCACTTATCGAAGCCTTACTTAACTATCCATCCTCCCGAGTTAGGACAAGGTTTTTGGAAGAAATGGTTAGCATGGCTCCACCTTATCCAGATCTGAACGTGATTCAGACATACGTGTGTCAGGTTTGTGAGGATACCTTTGATTATGACTTGGATTCCCCTGAGCAGTTGTCTGGATTGTCAATGATTACACACCTCAGTGCTACTTCTGACTACCACAAGGTGGTTGGCAATTATTTGACTGGGTTCTTCTACTTACTGAGTTCAGGCAATACCAAAACAAGGTTTCATGTTCTGAAATTGCTACTGAATTTGGCTGAAAATCTCGTTATGACAAAACGACTGCTTGCTACTGAGTCCATGTCTGAATTTATGACCCTCTTCAGTAAGGAGGACTCAAATGAGAACATCCAAATTGTTCTCGCGATATTTGACAAGATTAGCAAAAATATTCAGAAAGAAGCCTTGTTCGCTGATGATGATGATGATGATGATGAGGTGGTGGTGAATCTTGACCCACTTATTTCTGCATTCCATGAGATTGAAAGCTTTGCTAAAACACTAAAACGCAAGCCTGACAATTAAAAATCACCCTGAAGCAGAACAAAACCGTTTAATATGCTTAACCATTTGCCTGTGATTGTCCTTGTGCTCCTGAGTCTTATGATCCTCAAGTAATGCTTTGGTTTCACAGCTGATTCCGTGTTTCAGTGTACCTCTTTAATGCTGGTGAAAATTTTATCCAACTCTGTGTAAGCTGTATCATTTTTCTGATGCCAAATGAATATACAACTGAAAACACACGTGTTGATGGTACTTGTTTTGTTGATTGTGCTGTTCAATATGTGAGTTTAAAGTGAACTGAGCCATTGTAAATAAGATTCCCTTCTAATCGTTGTGCCCATGTGTATCTATTTGAGTGAGTCTTGTGCTTCAATAAAGTTATATGTTAAAGCAAGCAGAAATTTCCCCTTCATTGTAAAATAGCAGGTGCAAAGATGACACATGAACATGCACACAAACAATGTCTGAGTAATATTCTTGTTACAAAAGTTTTTCTCAGCTTTAAATCTCAAAGGTTGGAAGGGACTGCAACTCGGAGCATACTTACAAGAGGACTCTCTTTAAGGTATACTCTAATTCAACTTATGATAAGGAGAAAATCATGGGGCAGCCATAAGTGCTCCTATATTTATATATCCAACTTCTTGGATTAGGTGGGAGGAGTACAAATTGAAGAAATATATTGAAAATAAGGTAAGTTTTGAAGAGCAAGTTGAACTTTGCTGTTCAAAATACAATCAGTGCAATGCAGAGGGTAAAAGAATAACACCAGTAAGTGCAAAATTTTAATTTAGTCAAGTGCATGATTAAATCATGATGGTTTTGTTATCACTTGGTAAGACATTGGCCTGTGGTGTTAGGGCTGGGGAGATGACACAGTATAAAGTGCTTGCTAGGCAAGCCTAATGTCCTCAGTTAGGACCCCTATCACCCACATAAAAATACAGAAATACTCGTACATGTCTCTAATCCTCGTGCTCAGGAGCAATGACAAGAAGGTCCCAGGGGCCTTCTAGCCAACCAGGCTAGCTAGTCTATGAGTTTGAGGTTTTGTAAGAGACCCTGTCTCAAAAATGAGGTGATTGCAATAGAGGAAGAAATTTGACATAGTCATCTGGTCTCTGCACATGTACACATGTATGTACACCACATACACAACACATGCAGTCAAGTGTTAAACCACTGACCCTTTCAATTATTTGTAAAGAACTGTGCACATGGAAATAATGGGAGAGTCTAGGAGGAGTTGGAGGAGGAAGAAAATATGATTAAATCTGTTGTATGAAAAAAGGTTTTAAATAAAAATTTAAGATAATGTAGGTGGGAAAAATTTAGTCAAAGTATGTTACTTGCTTATGAAAATTCTGCAGTTACATACACAAAACATCAAAGGAATAATGACACAACTTCAGAACTTAGTTGTCAATCAGAGCACAAAATTATCTAAAAATAAAAATTATCTGTAAAACTATCAAAGTTTATTAATATCGATGTTTCTGGAGACAGAGTGTTTGTAGGCTGGGCTAGCTTCAAACTTGGTATGTACCTGGGATTCACTTTGAACTTCTAATGCTAGGGTTAGAGGTTGCTGTACTCAGATTCAGGCAGCACTGGGATTGAACCTTCATTCTTACATGCTAAGCAAGTACTCTTTAAGACTGATTTACATCCCAAATCCCACACAATGTATCGCTAGTTCATGAAGGTTGTAGCATAGGCTTATAAGGGAAGCATAAGGGGAAATATATAACATAAGAGGGGAATGAATGTATAACATTTTAGATATTTTATTGGCATGCACAGAATAATGGGCTTCCTAACGATATTTGCATACATATGTATAATATATTTTCATCATATTAACCCCCATTACTCTTTTCTTCACTCCCATTTCCAGTGATCCATTTCTTTTAATCATCTGGCCACCCCCACCTTTAAGTTATTTTTTATTTTCTGATGATCCGGTGAGTTTATAAAGTCATTTACAGGAACATGGTCAACTTAGCTGTGGTTTCACCATGGATAAAAAGCCTCTCATGGCCCCAGCAACTATTAACTGGCTATAGAACCTCAGACAGGTATGGGAGCATGTGAGTTCCTCCCCCAAGCAACCATTAATTGACTAAATCCTCAGGGAATGGCAAGGCCTTAACAGGAACACCCCTCTACAATGAAATGTCAGAGGCCCAATCTTGTGCAGATAACCACAGCTTCTGAGAGTTCCAGAGTGCAATAGTCCTGTCTTGCCCAGAAGACAACATTTCACAATACCCCTTCTTCCAGGTCTTACATTCTTCTTGTCCCCTTTTATCCAGTATTTCCTGAGCTTTGGATGGGATGACATAGATGGCCCATTTAGGAATGAACATTCAACAGTGACATTTTCAGCACTGTAACCAGTTACGGGTCTCTGCAGTAACTGTTGCCCAGTGCAAAAGGAAGCTGATGCTGTCTGCAAGGCTCCAGGGACTTGACTGGAGTGGTGAGGACAAACATGAGTACAGAAATGCTGCTATCAGGTGGGTTGTGCTTTTCTGATGGAGTAGCTACAGCACCACCAGAAGCTTGGTGTGTTTATTACAGTTGACTAGGAAGGCAGGATTATCAAATAAGGAGGTGGAGTTACCACAAACAGATTTAAACAAGGAGTCGGGATTATTGTACATAACTAAACAAGGTTTAGCTAATCTTGGGAAGAGCAGTCTCTGTGTAAGGGAGGTAAACGTCTATGGGAGAAAGTTACAGTGGACATTTTCTGCCCACACTCAACATTCACACTCAGACCAGCGGAAAACTTTATCATCATCCCTCTGAGCCTCACCCAGGGAAGGCTTTGTCACTCTCACGGGATCGAGGCATTGGGGTCCTCAGGCATGGCCATGCCCATGTCACCAATACACATTTACTCAGGACTTCACTCACTCTCTACACCTCTCTGACCATAGCCAACACAATACTAATATATCGGTGGGCACTTTGGAAGGTTAGAAGGAGCAGTAGTAGTAGTACAAGGTCAGTCTTGGCTACCTAGCAAAATTAAGACCAGTCTGGGCTACATGAGAACTTGTCTCAAAAAAAATACAGCCAGGCAGTGATGGCACACACCTTTAATTCCAGCACTCAGGAGGCAAAGGTAGGTAGATCTCTGTGAGTTTGAGGTCAGCCTAATCTACAAAGCAAGTTCCAACAACCACAGTGGTGATAGCCTGTGTTGAAGAAAGATATTCGAATCTCCCTGACCGACAACTCATTGAGAGGTACCTGTCACTGGCACAGGAATTTTATTTTAATAACATCATGCCTTCTGGAAGTTGCTTAGGATTTAACAAGCTTCCTTATGACCTTTTCAAATTACTTAGTTTTGATTGACCCTCGTGCTACAGCATCCTTTCTTCCATCCCGCTATGCTCCTTCCCCAATTAAACCTTCTACTGTCACCATTTCCCTTTCCATTTTCACATCACTCATGGTCTACTACCTCCCCTACTTTAAAACCCCACTTGCATATTTCATGGGCCTTTTTCTAGTTCGTTCGCCATTATTCATACTCATTCCCACATACACACATAAAAACTAGAAGCTAGGATCCACATATGAGAGAGAGCACGTGATGTTTGCATTTCTGGGCCTGGGTTGCCTCACTTAATATTTTCTAGTCCCATTTGTTTTCCTGATTATTTCATATTTCTTTACTACAGTGTAAAATTCCATATCAGAGGGATAGAGAGTTGGCTTGGTGGTTAAGAGGACCATTATTCTTCCGAAGGACCTGAGTTCAATTTCTATTACCCACATCATGTGGTTCAGAAACACCTGAAATTCTAGCTCCAGGTATGATCTGAAAACTCGGGCCTCTGTAGGTATCTTCACTAGGGTGACTATACCCACACACATATGCATATAACATAATTAAAAAGAGTAATTTAAATTCCATTTTGCATATGTACCAGGTTTAACTGTCCATTCATAAGTTCGTGGACATCTAGCCTGATTGTATTTCCTTACTCTTATAAACAGAGTAGCATCATTCCTTTATTACAACAGCTGTGAAGAAAGAAGGTTTAGAAGGAGCATACTTCAATGGTTATATGTAAGAAATCCACAACCAGCATCAAGCTGAGTAGAAAAAGCTGAAAGCTTTTCCTCTGGGATCAAGAACAATATAAAATAGCCATGTGACCCCTGAAATGACCTTTGATGTTAGCTGCCCCTCCCCATATTGCCTACTTTACTGCTCTTTCCTTCCCTTCTCCATTTAACTCTCCCATCACCACCACCCCCGTCTTTCCCTCACTATTCTATTCTTCATTCCCTGAGAGATTCACCCCCTCCCCTAGTTCCTTTTTACCTAACCTCTGTGGTTATATAGATTGTAGCATGCCTATCAAATGCATACCATATATGCCTTTTGGGGTCATGGTTACCTCACTCAAGATAAGTGTTTTTAGCTTCATCCATTACCTGTGAATTTCAAGATTTCTGTTATTTTTAACAGCCCAATAATTGTGTAAATGTACCACATTTTCACTATCTATTCCTCTGTTGATAGACTTGTAGGCTGTTCCCAATATCTGGCTATTGTGAATAAAGCAGAAATAAGCATGGATGGGCAAGAGCAGAAATAAGCATGGATGGGCAAGTGTGATGGTTTGAATCACAATGGCCCCACAGGGTCATAGATTTAGATGTTTGGTCATCAGGGAGTGGCACTACTTGATTAAGAAGTTTCACCTTGATTGAGAAGGTGTGTCACTGGGGATAGGCTTTGGGGTTTCAAAAATCTAAGCCAGTCCCAGTGTCACTTCTCTTCCTGTTGCCTATATGAATGTAGAGTTCTCAGCTCCCTCTCCAGCACTATATCTGCCTGGATGTACCATGCTTCCTGCCATGATGACAATGGACTAAACCTCTGAACTGTAAGCCAATCCCAATGAAATGCTTTCTTTTATAAGAGTTTCTGTGGTCATGGTGTCTCTTCACAACAATAGATCACTGACTAAGACAGCAAGTGTCTTTGTAGTAGAATGCCAAGTCCTTTAGATATATGCTCAAGAGTTGTGCAGCTGGATCTTGAGGTAGATCTTACTTTTCTCAACTTCCTGATGAACCACCACATTGCTTTCCATACTGGCTGCACAAGTTTACAGTTATACAGCAATGGGTGAGTGTTCCCCTTAGCCCATATCTTTGCTAGCATGAATTGTTATTCTTTTTATTGATTTTGGCCATTTTTATTGTTGTAAGATAAAATCTCAAAGTAGTTTTGACATGCATTTCCCTGATGACTAAGGATGTTAAACAAATGTTTTTAACTTTTTAAAAGTGTTTCTCAACCATTTCTGTTTCATCTTTTGAGAACGCTGTTTAGTTCTATACCCATTTGTTCATTTTGTTTTAGTATTGTTTGTTTTTTATTTGCCTGTTTATTTTCCTGAGAGAGAGACAGAGACAGAGACAGAGAGTAGAGAGAGAGAAAGGAGTCATGGAATTAGAAGGGTGGGGAGAAATGAAGAGGAGATTGCAGAGAGGAAATCATGATCAGAATATATGACATGAAAAATTATTTTTAATTTTACAAAATTAACAGCAACAAAGTAATAAGATAAGAGTGATCCTTCCTGAGAATAGAGAAGCAGCTCATCCATTAAGGGGCTTGCTGTTCTTTCAGAAGAGCAGAGTTTATTTCCCAGCAGCCACATTGGGCAGCTCACAACTCACAGTCACAGCCTGTGGCCCATTGCTGTCCTTCACAATAATCCATAGAGACATTTGTGCAAAACCATTACTGGCATTTTGGAATTCTTTTTTTGTTTTGTTTTGTTTTTCAATAATCTAAAACACATATGGATCAAAAGGATCATTAATTTATGTTTGGGTGCACAGAATATATAAAGACAACTGTGACAATAACAGAAAACTATCTGGTAGAGATAATTTGTTGAGACACTAAGTTTCAACAGTGGAGTGTGTCAACAAGACCATTTTCCCTTGTAAAGACCACCTTAAGTTCTGTTAAACTCTGGAGAATAAGTGAGAACAAAGAGCACGCAGGCAGTTGTAAGGGCAAGAAAAAGATTCCAATAAAGGGTTTGGGGCAATGTATGGTGTTTTTCATGCCATACATACTACTACACAGCATACCATGGTACTTTTAAGAAGAAACATTATAAAAGGCTCTACTTTCAGAATGGAATGGGGACAAAGGAATATGGAGTGTTCCTGATGTTCTGTCATGTTTGGCAGATGTCTAAGGGCTATTTTACCCCTCACCTAACTTGAAACTCCCTTTATGAGTAGTAGACAGGCAGGAGATTACAGATACAGTACTACAGGTAGACACTAGAGGGAGCAAAAGATCAGTGATGGTCTGGGAACATCGAACTAGGTTAGTTGGTAAAGATCTTCATTTGCCCATTCCACATGGAGGGATGCTCTCTCAACCTGGACACATGGGGGAGGGCCTAGGCCCCGCCCGGGATGATATGACAGACTGTGAAAATCCCTCATGCAAAGCCTTACCCTCCCTGGGGATCGGAGAGGGGGCTGAGTGGGGGATTGAGGGGGTTGGGATGGCGGGCGAAGAGGGGAGGCAGAGGGAACTGGGAGTAACATGTGTAAAAAGTTAAATAAAAAATTATTATAAAAAGATCTTCATTTGCACACACTCAGGACACAAAGACAGAGAGGTAATTACTTTTTTCCCCTCAAATGAATGTCCAAATTCCAGTTTAAAAAGTAAAGGAGTTGGAGAATGGTATAAAACAATTGAACATGACTGACATATATGGCACATCAACCTCAACAGTAACACAATACACATTTTCAGTATATGCCAGGAATAAAATCTACAAATTCAAGAAGATTGAAATCATACAAAGTATTTTTGTGATATTACTATAATGAAACCAGAAACTGGTAGACAGAAACTGAAAATTGCAGCAACATACTAAAATTAACACACTCTCAAAACAACAACAACAGAGAAATTTCATAGTCAATTAAAGAATTTCTGACAAGAATGAAAACAATCAAAGCATACCAAAAGTTATGGGATGCAGTAAAATCATTTTTAACATGTAGAGGCATTTGGCAAAAAGAACAAACTCTAATCAACAGCTCAAATTTATACATAAAGAAACTAGAAAAATAACAAATTAACCCCTATAGAAAAATAAATTATATTACAGATTAAATGAATTATAGAAAAACTAACAGAAAACAATAGAAAAATGACTTTTGGGAAACATCAACAAATTTGGAAAACATAACAAAGATTCAAGTAACTAAAATGAAAAAATTAAGAAAAATGTTGATCTAATAATGTGATAATTAAGAACCACTGCCATAATTTTTGAGCCAAATTTGAAGCAAGCTTTAATTAAAAACCATCCAGAATGACGGAGTTTGGCCGGGTCCATTCCAGAGTTCCCAAAAAATGGCAAAGAGACACATTTTACAAAGGCTTATAAAGGGGAGCACACAAGGCTAAATATTTCCCACCAGGTCCAATCAGGGTCAAACATGTATCCTGATGTACCTCCTTCCTACGTACTTCTAGCCTACATCCAATCAGGGTCAAGTATACATCCTGATGTATTTCCTGCCTATGTACCTCCCACCCACATGTGATCAAACACATCCTGTGCAGTTGTGCATCCAACATTGTTTAGGGGCGTGAAAACATGTGGATTGCTATCTTACATAAGTAACCTGTAGTATTTCAGAAAGTATCTATCTGTCCTTGGGCAAGGTGCTTACAAGTTAGATGCATTTTTGTTTCATCGATTGCTTGGGCATAGTAATTAAAAATTAGAACATAACTTTTGCTTTCACAGAACATTGCAACTGTTAACATAGAGAAAGGGTTTTTAACACTACAATGAATTGTTATCCTCCAAAAGAGTAGGTAGGCTGACAAATTAGTAGAAACACATAACCAAAACTGTAAAAGAAATAGAGGGACTGGAGAGATGGTTCAGGGGTTTAAGAGTGTGTAAAGGTTTCAATGAAAAATATCCTCTATAGGCTAAGGTATTTGAACACTTTATCCCTAGTTGGTGGCTCTGGTTGAGGAGGGCATGTAATATTTGGAACTTGGAGCTTTGTTTGAGGGAGCACATCACTGGGGGCAGTCTTTGAGAGTTTATAATCTCACCCCACTTTCAGTTCACTCTGTTTAGTGCTTATAAGGAAAGTGTGGTGTCTCGGCTTCATACTCTGGCTACCTGCTGCCATGTCTCCCCCAACATTATAGACTCTCCCTCTGGAACCATTAGTCCAATAAACGCCTTTTTCCATAAGTTGCTATTGGTCATAGTATTTTATTTTATTACCATTTTCCACTTATTTTATATGCCAACCACAGTTTCCTCTCCCCTCCTACCATTCCCTCCCCCCCTGGCCCCAACTCCCATCTACCTCTCTACCCATTCACTCTTTCTCTATTTTGGTGACATATTATTTATGATTTATTAAAGCTTGCTTGAAGACTCAGAAAGCAAAGTCAGCTACAAGATATAGAAGTCAGGCAGTGGTGACACACACCTTTAATCCCAGAAGCTATAGAAGCTAGGTGATGGTGGTATACAACTTTAATCCCAGAACTCAGGATTAAGAGGTAGAGGGATCTCTGTTAGTTCATAGCAACAATGACTGCATGAAATTGATGCAGCCCGAAAAGAAACAGCTCACACAAAGGTTATCTCAGCACCTAGGATCATGTGTTTTAATCCCAGCATTAGGGACATGGAGAGAGGAGTGATAGGGCTGGGTGGAGAAAGGAGTAAGTTAGGAGGAGACAGGAACTGAGGCTTTTGCCTCTGAAGATTTGTTGAGACAAGATTGCCATTTTAGCTTGGTAGAGGTAAGAGCTACTGCCTTGGCTGCTTTGCTTTTCTGATCTTCAGGAAAGCTTTAAGAAATCATAGAGAATGTATCACCACACTCTCCATTCAGAAAGGGGCAGGCCTCCCATGAACTTGAACAAAGCATGGCACATCAAGTTGAGATAGGACTGAGTTCCTCCCCCTGCATCAACCCTGGGTCAGGTAATCCAGCATGGGGAACAGGTTCCCAAAAGTCAACAGAGCAAAGGACAGGTCCTGATCTCACTGCTTGGAGTCTTATGAACAGACCAAGCTACACAACTGTCACACACATGCAAAAGACACATGCAAAAGGCCTTAGGTCAATCCAGAGTTCATGTGTTCCCATGTGCTCAAGTTGGCTGTCTCTGTGGGTTCCCCCTGGCTGGACCCCCTTGACCCTTCCTTTCTTAGGAGGACTCTTGGAGCTCTGCCCAGTGCTTAGTTGTGGATATCTGCATCTGCTTACATCAGTTACTGGATAAAGGCTCTGGGATGATATATAACGTACAGGAACACTCCCAGGAATTCACAAGGATGACCCCAGGTAAGACTCTTAGCAATAGAGGGTGCTTGAACTGGCCATCTACTATAATCAAATTGGTGACCACCCTAATGGTCATTGTATTTTGTAACAGCAACAAAATACAGAAGTTGTTGGTACCAGAAAATAAGAGTATTGCTGTGAATAATTTGCTATGTTGTTTTTGGGGGAAGACTTTGGAACTTTGGACTATAAAAAGAGTTGAACACTTTAAACAAGTGTAAAGGGCTGTTAAAAACCCCTGATCGACAAATGGTGGACTTGGGTTGATGGTGACCTCAAGATAGTGGGAGAAGAATGCTGCATATACAGTGGAGACAGATAAATTATGTGTAAGGCAGGCACATAATTACACAAGTGGGACTACCCAAGGCTATTAGAGCTCAAATAATGTTCCTGATATCCCCAAATGCTGTACAGAGATCTTCAGGCTGAGTGAGGCCTGGCTCAAGAGGTTTCATAGAGTAACAAGGTCTCTATAAACAACAGGACCTGAACCCATTTATGTCAAGTTTTGGCAAAGAATCTGGCTGATTTCTGCCCAGGACCTAAAAGCTTTCCTGATGCCATGCAACATGGTGGTAATGCTAGAATCACTTGGAGAAGAAGAACTTAAGAGGCCAAGAGACAGTGAGATACTGTTACATGAAGCTGAAAAAGTAAAGCTTCTATTGAAGTTGAGATTCCAAGACACTGGGGATGATAGAATTAGGAAATATCTGCTAATACAAGCCTCCATGGGGAGTGGAAGGAGCCCAAAAGAGAGATGTATATTGCAAGCAGCAACACCTTTAACAGCAGATATGGGGCTACAGGGATCTGTTATTCTTCATGCTGGGTTTCTGTCTTACTTTGGTCCAATATTTCCTATTTATGTCTCATTTCTGCCCTTTGGAATTAAAACATATATCCTGTGTCAACATACGTTGGAAATGTGTAAATGGTTTTGGAAGTATCCAGAGCTGAGATTACTTTTACTCTTAGGAGGACTTTGGATGTGTAAATGGTGTTGAAACTATAGGGACTTTAATACAACTTTGACTAAATGCTTTTTTATACTATAATATGGCTATGAGCCTATGGGGCCAGGAACTGGAATGTGGTAGTTTGAATTGAAAATGTTGCATATAGACTCAGACATCTGATAATTATAAACACTTCAAAAATATTCACTATTCTTAGCCTTCAGGGAAATGCACATTAAAATCACTTTGATATGTCATCTTACACCCATTGGAATAACAAAGATCAATAAAAGAAATGAAAGCTCCCATTAGCAAGGATGTGGGGTAAGGGGGAATATTTATTCATTTCTGGTGGGAGAACAGCCACTATAGAAACCAGTGTGGAAGTTCCTCAAAAAGCTGAAAATAGATTTACCACAAGATCCAGCTATGTTATTCTTGGGTATGTGCCCAAAGGACTCAATATTTTACTACATGGATATTTACTCATCCATATTCATTGCTGCTGTATTCACAGAAATAGGAAACAACCTAGATGTCCATCAACTGATGAATGGATAACGAAAATATGGTCCATTACGAAATGAATATGATTCAACTGTTAAGAAAAATGAAGTTGTGAAATTTTTAAGTCAATGAGTGAAGCTAGAAATAATCATCCTGAGTGACCCTAAAGACAAACACTGTATGTTTTATTTTATGTGTGTGTGTTTCATTTAGGATAATCACATGTGGTAGCTAGTAAGTGACCAGGAGGGAGGAAGGGATCTTCTAAGGAAGGGGAAATATATATATATATATATGAATAAAATATATATTTAAAATAGAGTTACAATATAATGGGGAGACAATACCCCATTATATATCTATCATATGCTACCAAGTAAAACTCTCATTACCAGGAAAGGGTTACATATTTTTGATTAATTAGCCAAAGAGTTCCCATAGACTCCCACCAAAAATTATAGGTAATTGTTAGTGCTATTGGTTACCCTCTACAATTTGATGGTAAGACCTTATTTTGATGGTACCACATACTTATAACATAGGACATGGAGAAATCTAGCTGGTACTCAGTTGGAAGCTTTACCCCTTTTGGCTATTGTTTATAGTTCCCAAAAGGTGCTATCAGAGGAGAAAAGTAATTGTCAGTCTCACCCAACTATGAAGACTTCAATCTATAAAAATGGTTTACCTGCAAGATATTCCAATTTGTACAACAGTGGTATGTATTTTAAGGGAGTAACCAACCACTCTTTGAGTAGATTTAAGCCCTTTCTTCAAGAGATGGAATCCATACCTGGCACTATTGAAGTGGCCAAAAACATGAGCCTTGGTAGGTCATGGACCCTAGGGGAACCCTATTATTCTACTAAATGAATGTAGCAATAAAACAACTCCTAATGACATATTCCTATATCCATAGATCATCATCACATTACTCAATCCTCATCAGAGAAGCTTCTTCTTGCAGGAGACAATGATTAATACAGAGACCCACAAATGGATAATATGCAGAGTGAGAGACTAAGGGTTAAATGTGGAAGAGTAGACAGAAAGATTGTAAGGACAAAGGTGGTGGATGACTTCAAGGAAACACATTTTCTAGACACAACTGGAAAGATACGCATAAAAACTCACAGAGGCTGTGACAGCATGCACAAGACCTGCAAAAGGTGAACTCAAGGAAAATCCCACCATAGAGGAAGGCAAGTGAGCACAAAGTTCCACCCTAGCCAAGAAGTTTTCTCAATTGATAGCTTCTGGGGAAGAGAAAATCAATTTACTTCAAAGGAGTGTCACAGCATATATCAACCACTCTCCAGGGCAGAAATCCTGGAGTAGTTGACCAACACAAATCCTATTCTCTCCCTCCCTCCCTCCCTCCCTCCCCTCCCTCCCTCCCTCCCTCCCTCCCTCCCTCCCTCCCTCCCTCCTTCTCTCTCTCTCTCTCTGTTTGTGTTTAAGACAGAGAGAAAACACGAAGTTAGTTAGGTGGGTGGGAGGTAGAGGAGAATCTGGGAGGGCAAAGAATACAATCATACAATCAAAATATACTGTATGAAATTCTCACAGAGCAGCAGGTACAGGGCCTGCACGGGTCTGCATCAGGTCCTTTATGTATATGTTATGGCTTCCAGTTTAGTGTTCCTATGGGATTACTGAGTGTAAACAAGTAGTTCTATGATTCTTGGGCCTTCTCTTGGGCTCTTGTTTTTCTTCTCCAACTTTAATATGATGTTTCTTTGTTTTATCTTATTACATCTTATTTTGTTATGTTTTGTTGTTATCTCTTAGAAGTCTGGTTTTTTTCTAATGAAAGACAGTAAGACAGTGGATCCAGATGGGAGGGGAGGTGGGGAGGAACTAGAGGGAGTAGAAAGAGAGGAAGCTGTACTCAGGATATATTGGATGAGAAAAGAATCTATTTTCAATCAAAAGGAAAAAAACACGATTTACCTAAAGAATATTCTTAATTCAATATGAGTGATAATAAGTATACAAGAATCTTAGATACAAAAAAGTTGCAGGATGAATATTTATATTTTAAAAAAACATCAGTATAGTCGAAATTGGTCATTGTGGTACAAACCCCTCACTGTTTTATTTGCTAATTTTCACTGGCTGTTATATCATTAAACTGAAATTTTCTTTTTTTTACTTAATTCTTTTTTAAACTTTTTTATTACTGTAATTTTAAATAGGTTGCTTCACATGTCAATCCCAGTTTCCTCTCCCTCCCCTCCTCCCATACCCCCCATTCCCCCAGCCTCCCATCCTATCCCTATTTCCTTCCACATAGGGATATCCAGAGTCTGTCATTTCGCTCAGGGCAGGGTCCAGGCACTCACCTAAGAGTCCAGGCTGAGAGATCATCCCTCTTTGTGTTATGGACACACGAAGTCCATTTGTATGCCAGGGATAAACACTGATCCACTGCCCAGGGCCCCATAGGTTGCCCAGGCGTCCTCACTGACTCTCACTCTCAGGGGGTCTGGATCAGTCCCATGCTGGCCTCCCAGCTGTTGGTCTGAGGTCCAAGAGCTCCCCCTTGTTCAGATCAGCTGTCTCTGCTGGTTTTGCCAGCCTATTCTCTGCCCATTTGCTCTTCTCTCCTCTCTCCATATCACTGGGTTCCTTGGGTTCAGTTCAGTGTTTAACTATGGGTATTTGCCTCTGCTTCCATCAGTCACTGGATGAAGGTTCCAGGATGGCGTATAGAATAATTATGTAAGTTTTTAAAAATTTCTGTTGAAAAGTTTATGCTTTAGTCCTCAAACAATAGCCAGGAACAAGAGTTGCTGATAAAAATAAAACCTATCTAAGATATAAAGCAAAGCATTTCTTTCCACATTTCATTTCTATTTTTTGTTTTTTGGTTATGCCAGACATATTAAAATGATTCAGGAAATGTTACCCACTCACTTTGACACACATAACACACAATTGCCAAAGGAAATAAAATGAGTTTAATTTGTCTGAAAGTCTTGTCAAAAAATGAAGTTTTTAAGTACTTTGTTTATAGCTTTAAATAATTACATAGTTAATATTACCAGAGATGGAGTAAGCACAATTTTTACAAAATGGTCATTGTAATTTCAAGAATTGTATTCCGCATACAATTTGTAGAAGACAATTCAACATAGCTGATGAAGTAATTTTCTGTACTCGGTTAAGTATATTGATGTAGCAAACAGACACTGCATTCTTTTGCTCTGTATATGTAAACAAATTTTGACATTGGATATGTTGAAGTAAAATAAACTAATGCAACTCTGATTTGTGTATAAAAATTCCTTGGTGGAGCGAAAGACCTTAGGTATCTTATGTTCTTTATCATCACAAAGATGTATATTTGTCATGTTAATTACTGTGGCATATGTTGAGGATTTTACCAGAGTCCTGGCATAGATCAATTGCACCTTACATATGCCCTCTTATAATTACAGAAGAGTATGTATGAGAAGTGTTGTCCAACTATAATCAAGGACACAAACACATGGGTACCAACAGTAACCTCATGCTACAACTGTAACCTCATGCTATAGGCAGAATAGAACAAGAGAGACAGTCTTCTGGGAAAATCAATTAAAATATTTGTGATTAGTATTTACATGTCTCATTTAGTTATTTTTATTGTTTTCCATATCAATGTCTTCCAACAATTAAAAAAACTTGAATTAATCATTTCTGAATTCCATGAATAGATAAGAATTGAGATTAAGAATATCAGAAAGGTGGGGTTTACACGAAAGAGTGAATGAGATCAGGATTCCTCTTTTCAAGTTCACGATGTGAAGAACTGGCTGAAGAGCTATTTATGTAAGAAAGGATATCCACCTGCAGGTTTTTATATCACATGATTTCCTGGTGTTTTGCATGTCTATTCTTAATTAAATATTTCAGAAAAAAATATATTTTATTCATATTTAAATTAGTTCTTCCAAAATTAGCTTATAGTCCCAAGAATATTTTACTTTTAAGTTATAATGGTAATTTGTAATAAAACATTTCCACAGAAAACTTTGTAATACTGTGTACTAATGTTCATTGTATATACATCATATACCCCTGAGATATGCATAGTACCCCAGAGAAGGGGAATGGGACAGGATCTCCTAGCAGATTGGGAGCATGGGGGAGGGAAGAGGGAGCTTGGAAAAAGTGAGGGGGAGAAGAGAAGGCGAGAGAACATGAGGGAGCAGGAAGGTTGAGTCAGGGGGAGAACAGAGGAGAGTAATACAAGAGATACCATAATAGAGGGAGTCATTTTAGGTTTGAGAAGAGACCTGGAACTAGTGTGATTTCCAGAGATCTACAAGGATGACACCAACTGGCAATCTAAGAAATAGTGGAGAGGCTACCTTAAATGCCCTTCCCCAATAATGAGATTGATGACTACCTTATATGCCATCCTAGAGTCTTCATCCAGTAGCTGATGGAAGCAGAGGAAGACACCCATAGCAACAGTGAACTGAACTCCTGGAACCCAGTTGCAGAGAGGGAGGAGTGATGAGCAAAGCGGTCAAGACCAGGCTGGTGAAACCCACAAAAATAGATGACCAGAACAAGGGGGAGCATGGACCCCAGACTGATGGCTGAGAGGCCAGATGGGACTTATCTAGACCCCCTAAATCTGGTTATCAGTGAGGAGGCCTTGGCAACCAATGGAGCCTCGGGTAGTAGGTCAGTATTTATCCCTGGCATCCGAATGGACTTTGGGAGCCCGTTCCACATGGAGGGATGCTCTTTCATCCTGGACACATGGGAGAGAGCCTAGGCCCTGGCCAGGATGAAATGACAGACTCTGGAGATCCTCCATGGAGGGCCTCACCCTCCCTGGGTAGTGAAATGGGGATTGGGTGGGGGATTGGGAGTTGGAGGGGAGTGGGGAGGAGGCGAGGGAGAGGGAGCTGGGATTGACATGTGAAACAAGCTTGTTTCTAATTTTAATTTAAAAATATTTAAAAATGTAGGATTATACTGGGATAATAGATAAAACCAAACAGGAGTTCATTATTTCCGTGTTTTTTCTTTGGCCTACATTCCTTTAATCCCGTCTTTGATTATTGAATCTTTATTTTATTTCTATGATAGTATTCACCTGTAAAGAGGAATTTTATCTAGGGCAATCATTTTATTCAAAAGCACAAGTTTGCATCATTTAAATTAAAGAGTTGATCAGTCTTGTGAGTTGTGTTAGTCATAACCCCTACCCTTACCAGAATTCTTGATCAAGATCTTTTCAGTGTTTCTTCTCTCTTCCATATACTTTATAAAGTAAAGACAAAGGACCAAACTGTCTCTTCACGAAACAAGTCCAACATTTGCTGGATTTACTATTCTAGGGTTCAAAAATCTTTTTACAGATTCACAGCACAGACTTTTGGCTTAACTGGTTAAAATATATATATTTGCATTACTTCATTTTTCTGTCTGCAGGTGTGGCACAAATTGCATTAAATACGAAAACTAGTCTCTCTCACAATGGGAAAATTGGTGGTTCCCAGTATGTAACATGTCTTTCCCACCTTGAATTTTGGAATTTTACTTTTAGAGTTGCTCTAAACATTTATAAACATAGAGAGTAATATAGGCATGAGTCCTATAGGCTTCATTTTTAATGTCATAGTTGCCTTGAAGTAATAAATGTCTCATTCAGAATACCTCTAATTTTTGTCTTTCAAGTGGCAGATCACTTGAACTGACCTCTGATGGACAGTAGTAGCATGTTTTCAATGAGTTTGCTGTCTGGAAGACACGATAAACCAGCATGTGTCGGTACCCCAGTTTCAACACTTACAAGCAATACCTTCTTGGAATGCAGTCTTTCTGAACTGTTGGGTGCAGTTGGCAGACATGACACTTTTTATTTTGAAATTTTTCATTTTCATTAATTTCTGCTCCCATCTTATGTCTTCAGTTTACAAAGTATCAGTTTGGCATATGCTAGTTTTTTTCCAATAATCTAAGATATATCATCCAATTATTTATAGAGATAGCTCTGGATTTTCTAACGTAGGTAGGCACTTGCAGCCATAGACTTGCCTTTTATTACTGCTTTTGTTGTATCCCCTGGGTTTTGGTGTGTTGTGTTTTCATTTAATTCCTGGAATTTCCTTTTTTCTTGACATTTTTGTGACTCTTCATCTCCCCAAGTGTGTGAATTTGCTATAGTTTCAGTTGTGGTTGTGTTCTATCCATGTTCCATTGTTGTTAAATACAATATAAGGACTTATCTCAATATTTCTATAGTTGCTAAGGCTTAGTGTGTGTCTTATTATATGATCCATGTTACAGAAACTTCAATGGGATCCTGAGAAGAATGTATATTCTGCAGTGTTTGGAAGAATGTCCTGCAGATGTCTTTTAGGTCAATTTGATGCATGGTGCCATTTAACTTGGGAGTGTCTGTAACTTGAATTTTCTGGCCCGGGTAGGCCCCACAGCCCTTCTCTGCCCCAAAGAAACATGAAGATGCTTTATTAGTATAAAGCTTTATTGGTATAAAACTTTTGGCCAATGGCTATGGTTTCCTATAGGCTAGCTCTGATTTAACTATTTACCCATGACTACTAATCTGTTGACCCCAGTTTATTTTCTATTTTATTTTTTTGGTTTTACGAGACAGGGTTTCTCTGTATTGTTTTGGAGGCTGTCAGTCCAGCCCAGCCTCGAACTCACAGAGATCCACCTGCCTCTGCCTCCCAAGTGCTGGGATTAAAGGCGTGTGCCACCACCGTCCTGCTTTTTTTCAGTTTGTTTTCTAATGTCTTTTGCTTGAAATTCATTTTACACATTCATTTGCCCGTACATTGCATTTTTTATGGTAAAATTTGTCTCCTAGATCAACAAATTTATGGCTCCTGTTTTAAGCATATCTGCTAGTTGTATTTTAGTTTGAGAGTTAATATTTGAAGTTTTGTTAAATAGTATACATCAATTCCTGTTTTGTTGATTTTGTGGTGCTTGGTGTCTTCCTAATCCTCATTTACTTATCAAGCATGCTTCATTCTTTATTATATTTATCTTAATTATATACTTAGTCTTTATTATATTTATTTTAATGACTCCTTCAAGTAACATCTGTAGTGCTGGTTTTGTGGTCATGAATTGCTTCAGTTTGTTTGAATTTACAACAGATCATGTCTTTGTTATTTTCTCCTTGCTGTATAAAATACCCTGACAAAAGCAATTTAAAGGAGAAACAGTTTTTGTTTACAGTTACAAAAGCAAGCAGTTCAACCATGATGAGGAAGGCATAACGGCTAGCAGGGGAGACATGATGACAGGAACAGGAAGCTAGTTGGTTGCATTGCACCCACACTCAGAAAGTGGAGAGAGGGGTGGGACTGGGCTAGAGAGTCTCCAGGTCTGCTCCCAGTGCCCCAGTTCCTCCAGTGAGGCTCTATCTTGGAAAGGTTCCACAGCCTTCGCAAAGAGCACTTCTAGCTGGACAACAATTGTTCAAACATATGTGCCTGTCAGAGGCATTTCACATCAAACCACAACAAATAATTTTGCTAGATAAAATTATCTAGGTGGCACTTATTATCTTTCAATGCTTGGAATACATCATTCTGTGATCTGGATTTTAGGATTTCTGTTATAAAATCTACTGGGGTTCTTATGGGTCTGTTTTTGTGTATGTCTTTATGCTTCATTCTTTTTTTCCTTTTTTCTTTAAGTCAGAAACAAGCTTGCTTCACATGTCAATACCAGTTCCCTTTCCCTCCCCTCCTCCCTCGACCCCCACCAGGCCCCCAGACCCCCCACCCAGTCTCCACTCTGATCCCCAGGGAGGGTGAGGACCTCCATGGAGGATCCCCAGAGTCTGTCATTTCATCCAGGGCAGTGCCTAGACTCTCCCCCAAGAGTTCAGCCTGAGAGAGCATCCCTCATTGTGGGATGGGCAGCCAAAGTCTATTTGTATGCCAGGGATAAATACTACCCAAGGTCCCATAGATAACCTAGACCTCCTCACTGACACCCACGTTCAGGGGATCTGGGTTAATCCTATGCTGTCCACCAGTCTGGGATCCAAGAGCTCCCCCTTGTTCAGGTCAACTGTTTCTGTGGGTTAAACCACCCCAGTCTTAACTCCTTTGCTCATCAGTTCCCCTTTCTGTCACTGGATTCCAGGAGTTTCATTCAATGTTTAGTTGTGGGTGTCTGCCTCTGCTTCTATCAGTCACTGGATGAAGGTTCTGTTTCACAGACTCTCTGGCAGAGGGATTGTAGGTTGACACTCCCCTGATTCACGTCTAAAACCATATATGAGAGAGTATATGCCATGTTTGTCTTTTTGTGACTGGGTTACCTCACTCAGGATGGTTTCTTCTAGTGCCACCCACTTGCCTGCAAATTGCAAGATCCATTGTTTTTTCCCCCGCTGAATAGTACACCATTGTGTAAATGTACCACATTTTCTCTATCCACTCCTCAGTTGAGGGGCATCTAGGTGGCTTCCTGGTTCTGGCTATTACAAATAATGCTGCTATGAACATAGTGGAATAGATGTCCTTGTTGTATGAATGTGCATTTTTTGGATATATGCCTAAGAGTGGAATGGCTGGGTCTTGTGGTACATTGATTCCCATTTTCCTGAGGAATCTCCATACTGTTTTGCAAAGTGGCTGTAGGATTTGGCACTCCCGCCAGCAGTGAAGGAGTGTTCCCCTTTCTCCACATCCTATCTAGCATAAACTGTCATTGGTATTTTTGATTTTAGCCATTCTGACAGGAATAAGATCGTATCTCAGAGTTGTTTTGATTTGCATTTCCCTGGTGGCTAAGGATGTTGAGCACTTTCTGAAGTGTCTCTCAGCCATTTTAGACTCCTTTACTGAGAATTATCTATTTAGCTTTGTAGCCCACTTTTTAATTGGATCCTTTGGTGTTTTGGAGACTTGCTTCGAATTCGTACAGGAGACTGCTTCCTGAACGTAACTCCAGTAGCACAGACACTGAGACTGACAATTTACAAATGGGACCTCCTGAAGCTGAGAAGCTTCTGTAAGGCAAAGGACACAGTCAGCAAGACAAAAAGGCTTCCCAAAAATTGGAAAAAGATATTCACTACCCCACAGCTGACAGAGGGTTGATCTCCAAAATGTATGCTTCATTCTTGTAGCTTTCAATATTTCCCTTTGTTGTCTCTGTTTAATATTTTAAGTGTGACATAACATAGGGAGGTTTTTTCTGGTCTTGCTCATTTTATGTTCAGGTTGTGCATGGTCATTTCTTTATCTAGATTTACAAATTTTTATACTATAGTTTTATTGAACACACAATCACAGTTTTTATTACTTCAGCCTGAAGTTCTTATATTTATTCATTTCTCATGATTCATAAACTTGTTCTTTTAGTGGTGTGCCATAGAGCCTATGTTATCTTCATATTTTTATTATTTTATCTTTGCTGGTACCTAAATATCTTAATTTATTAATTTTATCTACATGACATTTGTTTTCCACTTGATCCTTTCAATTTTTTGACTATGTTTCACTATTCTGAAAATTGAAATTATTTGTAAAAATTAGTTTTCCTTTCTCTCTCTCTCATTACAGGGTATTATATAATCCAGGCTAACTTCATACTCACTGAACGGGACTCCCACACAGCAGGGGCTCCCTTGTGTACCTCATATTAGTCACAAACCATGACCAAGCACCAGTTTTCACAGAGAGATCCTATATTAAGCAGGGAAAAAACTTAAAGTAACTGCTTTCTGACTCACACAGGAAAAAGCAGCAAATTACTTTGTGGGTTTAATTTTTTAAAAACTTTTATTGATTCTTTATGGATTTTGTATCACCCATTCCGATCCCACTTATCTGCATGTCCCTCCCATCCACTCTCTGCCCTTGCACGCTCTCCCCCAAATTAAAATCAAAGTTAAAGAAAAACAAAACATCAAACAAAACAAACACAAATAACAAAACAAAAGTAAGAGCATCTTGTGGAAGCTGTGTTGTGGTCTGTTGAGTTACAGTTTATCCTTGAGTTCATTCATATTTACTTGCAAGTGATCCCTGCCTTGAGTCATTTGGTCTGCAGGTGTAATTTTTTTTTTTGGTTTTTATGAGACAGGGTTTCTCTGTATTGTTTTGGAGGCTGTCGATCCAGCCCAGCCTCGAACTCACAGAGATCCTCCTGCCTCTGCCTCCCGAGTGCTGGGATTAAAAGCGTGCGCCACCGCCCGGCCCGTGCAGGTGTAATTTTTAAGAAGAGAAAAAGGGGAGGTCTGCGTTAGAATGGGCTAGGATGCTGTGGTAAAGGAGATAGAAGACAAGGGAGAAGATGGAGGGGACAAAGGAAATGGTTCAGGAGTATTTGTCTTAGAGGGACTAAGGATTGCCTCTGGATAGAGGGGTGATAGAAATGGCACATAGATAAATGGCAGTTTACAAAGATAAAGGGGGAAACACTGTGTTAGGATGAATGTAGTTTAATGTTTTCATCTATCCTGATGGTCCCTCTAGACTGGTTTCTCTCCTGCTTGCAGGTCCCCACAGCCACTTATGAAATAATTACTCAGAGGCTTATATTAAATATAATTGTTTGGTCAATGGCTCAGGCATAGTACTAACTAGCTCTCACAATTAAATTAGCCCATTTTTACTAATCTGTGTATCAACACATGGCTGTGGCCTTCCGGCAATGTTCTGGCATGCTATCCCTTCAGAGGTTACATGGTGTCTCCCTGATTCTGCCTTCTTTCTCTCTGCATCTGTGTTTGGATTTCCTGCCTAGCTATATTTTATCTGACCATTGGCCAAAACAGCTTTATTCATCAACCAATAAAAGCAACACATATTTGCTGCATACAGAAGGACATCCCATATCAGATGAGATATTTACTTTTAATTGGGCATGTTAATTAGGTGAACAAAAGGGGGCTTATGATTGCTGGACTTTGGTAGTCAACTTCAGGAGGAAGAAGTGGCCAAATAAGGGAATGCACCTTGTGACTAGGGTTAGGAATGTAATCTAAATTTAGTGAGACAGAGGGAATGGGTGAGCAGGGCAAGGCCTGCCAGAGCCACATGTTCAAGTGGGCTAGTGTTCCTCTACTCACTGTGTAATTGAGACTGGCCTTAATCTCGTGATCCTCCTCCTTCTACCTCCCAAATGCTGGGATTACAGACATATGCCACCATGCCTAGCACTATCTTTTTCATGTCTTACATTGACTTTCTTTGATTTATTTTTATTGTATTTTTTGTTATTTAAAACAAATTTTAAATTTAAATATATTTTGATCATATTCTTCCTCTTCACAAATTATTATGATGATCATTACTATTATTCAGGATTGTTTTAGCTGTCCTGATTTTTTCATATTTCTATATGAAGGTGAGAATTGTCCTTTTCAAGATCTGTGAGGACCTGTACTGGAATTTTGATGACAATTGCATTGAATCTGTAGATTGCTTTAGCTGGGATGGCCATTTTTACTCTGCTAATCCTATAGATCCATGAGCATGGGAGATCTTTCCATTTTCTGATAGCTTCTTCAAAATCTTTATTCAGTTTCCTAAGGTTTTTATCATGTATGTCTTTCACTGGCTTGGTTAGAGTTACACCAAGATATTTTATATCATTTGATGCTATTATGAAAGGTATTGTTTCCCTGATTTCTTTCTCAGTTCATTTGTCATTTGTATATAGGAAGGGTATTGATTTTTGTGTATTAAATTTTATCCAGCTACTTTGCTGAAAGTGTTTAGCAGCTGCATTCCTGATGGAGTTTTTGAGTCACAATATGTATATTATCATATCATCTACAAATAGCAATACTTTGACTTCTTTCTAATTTGTATACCTTTGATCTCCTTTAGTTGTCTTTTTGCTCTACCTAAAGCTTCAAGCACTATATTGAATAGGTATTGATAGAATGGAAAACCTTCTCTTGTTCCTGATTTAGTGGAATTGTGTTTATTTTCTCTCCATTTAAGTTGATGTTGGCTATGGGCTTGCTGTAAATTGCTTTTATTATGTTGTGGTATATCCCTTATATCCCTAATCTCTCTAGTGCTTTTATCATGAAGGGGTGTTGGAATTTTTCAAAGATCTTTTCTGCATCTAATGAGATGACCATGTGGTTTTCTCTATAAGTTTGCATGTATGGTGGAATACACTGACATATTTCATATGTTCAACCATCCCTGCATCTCTGAGATAAAGCCTACTTGATCATGATAGATGATATTTTGATGTGTTCTTGGATTCAATTTGAAAGCATTTTATTGTATATTATCTATGTTCATAAGTAAAACTGGTTTGTAATTCTATTTCTTTGTTGGGTCTTTATGTGGCTTGGGTATCAGAGTAACTGAGTCCTTGTAAAATGAATTGGGTAACAATCCTTCTGATTCTATTTTGAGGAATTATTTGAAAAGTATTGGCATTATCACTTCTTTGAAAGTATGGTAGAATTCTGCACTAAAGCTTTCCAGTCCTTGGTGGTTTTTTTTTTTCGGGGAGACTTTAATGACTCCTTCTATTTTACTAGGAGTCTTATGTTGAGAGTCATAAGCTTGTAATGTTAAGTCTGTGGAAAATATCATATTATTCTTCCAAGTGCACAATTCTAGGCTGCTGATGTCACCAGGAGGTCATTGTGAGAGATAATGAATCTGTCTTTTCCCTGACTCAATGATAGAGCAGGGATGTGGTCTTCTTAAGATATCTTTTGCCTTTGCTGTGTGAGTGTCTGCACTGTTTCTGAGTGCAACTTTTGTACTACTTCCTGTGCCTTAAAGTTGTTTGTAAGTATGCTGAGAAATAATTTTGGGGCTGCAGTATTCACTGACCTTAGTCCCAAATCTATCTCTGTCTCTGTCTCTGTCTTTTCTTAACCCTTGCTCTCTGCTCAGGAACTGTTTCAACTGTGCTGGCAGGTACTGGCAGTTTTAGGTCTGTTTAAATTGTTTGTTTGATATTGATTTAGCCCTGGGAAATGTTTCTTTTAGATTTTCCAATTTGATGGAGTACAGTTCTATAAATTATGTTTTTATGATTCTTTGGATTTCTTTCGTGTCTGTTATGTACCCCTTTTCATTTCTAATTTTGTTCATTTGGATATTATCTTTCTGCCTTTTAGTTGGTTTGGGTAAGGGTTTGTGTATCTTGTTGAATTTCTCAAAGAACCAACTCTTTGTTTCATTGATTGTTTGTCTTGTTCTCTTTGTTTCTATTTTATTGATTTCAGCCCTCAGTTTGATTATTTCTTGCAGTCTACTCCTCTTAGATGTGACTACTTTTTTTCTGGAGCTCTCAGATATGCTGCAAAGTTGCTAGTATGAGATCTCTCTGATTTTTTATGTAGGCACTTTGTGCTATGAACTTTCCTCTTAGCACTGCTTTCATTGTGTCCCATAAGTTTGGATATGCTGTATATTCATTTTCATTGAATTCTAGAAAGTCTTTAATTTCTTTCTTTATTTCTGTCTTGACCGATTTTTTCATTCAGTAGAGAGTTTCCATGAGTTTTCAGGCTTTCTGCTATCTCTGTTGCTGATATGCAGCTTTAATTCATGGTGGCCTGGTAAGATGCAGGTCATTATTTCTATCTTCATGTATCTGTTGAGACTGGTTTTGTGGCAGAGTATATGGTCAGTTTTGGAGAAAGTTCCATGAGGTGCTGAGTAGAATATAGATTCTTTTGTTTGAGTGAAATATTATGTAAATATCTATTTTGTCTATTTAGTTTATAACTTTAGTTTGCACCTGAATTTCTCTGTTTAATTTTTGTCTGGATGATGTGTATATTAATGAGAATGGGGTACTGAAGTCTCCCACTATCAGTGTGTAAGGGTTAACATGTGATTTCAGCTGTAGTCGTGTTTCTACTACAAACTTGTATGTAGTTGTATTTGGAGTTTGGGTTCACAGGAGGGAGGAGAGGAGAGTGTTCAACCATAATCTGCTTAGAAAGTTCACCCCAGAAGATATGCTGTAGGGCTGGGGATGTGACTGGGAATTGACTCCAGAGGAACAGAAGAGAGGGGAATTGATGTGGAAAATTACCATACACAGGATAGGCAGTTGTATGTTATGTTATTAGGAAGAAATCACTTACATGAGAAGCCGAGAACTGAGAGCACTCTGCTCCTCTCCGACCTCAAAGGCAGCCCAAAGAGAGAGCGAGAGTGTGACCCCTCTTTCCTTGACCTGACCTTTATCTCTCCTCTACCCACCTACCTCTGACCACACCCAAATGGGCGTGGCCAGTGCTGCAGGGACTTGAGATCTCTACCTACAGGGAATATCTACAGTCAGCCTATCAGCTTCCCTGGCAGGAGTGGCCTGGGGGTTAGCATGAAGTGCCTGCTAAAGTTAGAGACCGGGATAAAGCAATTGGGGGCAGGAGTGTTAGGAGGGGGACATCTATTGGATCCGCAGGAGATGTGGGCAAAGAAGGAAGGCTGCAGCAGGTGGTCTGTTGCAAGGCTAGAGATGAGACTGGGGGATTAGGTTTGGAGGAGAGGAGGGAGTGGTAAAGGTCTTCAGTTGGCTTACTTGTTTCCCTGGACTTTTCAGCTGGTGTGTTTCCAGGGAATTTCTGCGGGTGTTGAAGGGTTTGAGACTGCAATGAGTTGGGGAAAGGAAGGTTGAAGGAGAGGATCTTTGTGATTCCTTGGGGATGGGGGCTAGAGAGGAAGGGACACCACAACAGGTATTCTGCTACAGAGCTGGGAATGAGAGTGGAGGGATTGGGACTGGAGGAGAGATGAAATTTATAGGAAGCCTACCTGCTTCCCTGGAAGACGTTGGCCTGTTCTTTAGCAGGGAATGTCTGCTAAAGTTGGAGACTGGGATAAAGCAATAGGGGGAGCGTTAGCAGGGGAATATCTGTGGGATCCACTGGTGATGGGACAGTGGAGAAGGGAAGTTGCTGCAGGTGTTCTTTTTGAGAACTGGGGATGAGACTGGGTGATCTGATTTAGATGATCAGAAGGAGAGATGAAGATCTGTAGTTAGCCTCCCTGCTTCCCTGACTGGATTGTGCATTGACTTCCTTATTTAATTTGACTGTTTAGTTGAATGGTCTCTAATTCATTTGGGAGTCTATTTGTATTTTTTGTTTCATTAGCAATTTTTAATCATTATTTTAAAATTTTCAGCTCTAAGAATGAATGTAATCACAAAACTTTCAGGAAAGGAATGGAGTTAGAATATGTATTATTAAGCCAAATCAGAAAGTTTTTAAGAAAATAATCCACATGTTCTCTCTCATATGCAGATTCTAACTAACATTAAATGCATATATATAAATAAATGTTCATGTGGGTATAGTATAACAGGTAGAAAAGAGAACAAGAAAGGCTAAATATTAAAGGATGAAGATTGACTAAATGGACACAAGTTATGAAAGAGGAGATAAAACTATTTTGCTAATTTTAACTGTTATGAACTTTTTAGTTTTGGTGGTGAATAAATACATTTAAATATATTCAATAGTGAAATTTTAAAGTCCATTGTGGATTGTAGTATGGATATTCTTTGCTTTATATCCGATATCCATTATGAGTGAATACAGACAATTTCTGTCTTTCTGAGTCTGGGTTACCTCATTCATGATAGTTTTTTCTAGTTCCATTCATTTGTGTGCAATTTTCAGGATGTCATTAATTTTTTACAGATGAGTAGTACTCCATTGTGTAAATGTACCACATTTTCCGTATCCATTCGTTGGTTGAGGGGCATCTAGGTTGTTTCCAGGTTCTGGGTATTACGAATAATGCTGCTATGAACATTGGGGGTTTTTTATGAGACAGGGTTTCTCTGTATAGTTTTATCCAATTCACCCTCAGTGGGAGCCATTTACTGTAAACTTGATATTTTTCAAGGAGGGTATTGTACTACCTTGATTTCTCACCTTTTTATATTACAACACTGCTTAAGTATTATTTTGTTCATTGGGTTTTATCAGCTGTATTCTTTCAGTTGAAGTATTAATAATATTTAATTAGTGTTAAGTTGTGATAAAGTTGAAGTGTGAAGTTAAACTCGCATTTTATGTGCTCATTCCTGACTCCTATATTACTCCTAGAATATAAAAGTAACTTCAGAACCAACCATAACTACTAAATGAACCCACAATGCAAATATTAGTCAATTAAAAAAACTACAAAATGAGCCCACAATGCAAATATTAGTCAGTTAAAAACTGCCATCACTTTAATTTCAACAATAATTAGAGGATAAACAAAGATGAATCATATGGTGCATATTAGGATATTAGTTACTAAGGTTAGTATGGTCAAGGTTAAACATTGATATCAGATAAATTGAGAAAATAATTGAATAAAAAAATTATCATAAAGTGGGAATACTCTTAGGGTATACATAGTTTCAATTATTAAATCTATGGAAGATTATAGTTAAGAAGGACCAAGGAATACATTAGGAGAAGAGAAAAGGAAAAGAAGTAAGAATGAGAGAGGTTGGGAGAGAGTTGTGTGCAGAAAGACTTACAGGGAGTATGCAACAGTAACTTACACTCATAAAACATAACTCAGCAACACACAGACTAAAGCAAGAGCATTATCAGATATTTATGCAAGTGTAAAGGTTAAAAACAGCAAACATTTATATAACAAAGAGACAAAGTGTATCATGAAAACCCTAGATTACAAATACTGCATCAATCAGTGTTTCTTCCTGTGTGGAATAAGTTTTGAATTCTTTCACTTCTGTGAATTTTCATGTAGTAAAGTATGCTGATCTAGGATTTGCAATTTGCAATTCTACCTCAAATTCATAAAACCACGTTTAGGCTATATATTTATTTTCTAGACAAATTTATAAGGATTACTTGTGGGATTGAGCTTCTTACACAACTACACTGATTTGAGAACTGTAGCACTCTGTTCTCTCCTCGTTCCTCACTAGCTAGGCAGCACTATGTGTAAGAGAGTAGGGTATGATCCCTTGCTGCCACTTCCCACTGATCTCAGTGGCAGCCTTGGCTAAGGAGGTTGTTTAAGGTTCTTACTGTCACACTTGAACAATGGTCTTCACTGCTTGGAGCAATTCTGGTCTCTATTCCCATGGAGGTTTATAGAAACCCTAGTTCTACCTATCTGTGGGCTCCGCAGCAAACATTCAAAGATATGAGCCTATGGGGTCCATTCTCATTCAAACCACCATACTCTGTCAATGAGGGAAGGAAGGAAGGCTCATAGGTTCAGGATTACAAACATAGTTCTCTTCTTCAGTTAGAATAGACTGGGCTGATGTGTGTGGTGGCTTGATTGAACATGGAACCCACAGGCCCACAGGGACTGGCACTATTAGGAGGTGTGGCATTGTTGGAGGAAGTATGTCACTGGGGGTGGGCTTTGAGGTCTCAGATGCTCAGCTTAGTTCCAATGGCTCTTTTCCTCTTCCGGCTGCCTTCGAATCTTGATGTAGAATTCTCAACTACTTCTCCAGCACCATGTCTGACTTTATAACAGTTGCCATAGTCATTGTATCTCTTCACATCAATAGAAATCCTAACTAAGACAGAAGTTGGTACCAGGGACTAAAGTACTGCTGATAGGTCAGATCATGCTTTAGTTTGGAGGAATGTGGAACACTTTGGAACTTTGAACTAAAAAATTTAGTGTGCACTTTAAGCAGGCCTTAATGGGTAATATTAGTAGGAACATGGGAGACAGTGGTGGCAAGGGCGATTTGAACAGTGTGGGCCTCTCTCAAGAGGTTTCATAGGAGAAGAATTTTAGTATGTGGCCTAGAGATTATTTTTGTGATATTTTGGTGAAAATATGGATGCTTTCTGCCTTTGTCTAAAACATCTGCCTGAGGCCATAGTGAAGAGTTATTATAGATTAATAACTTCGCTAAAGGACATTTCCAAACAACCTAGAATTGACTGTGTTGTGTGGCTGTTAGTGGCCAGTCTTATGCAGATCTATAATGAAAAGGAGCAAACTGAGCAAGGAAAAATGCGAATTGTACAGTTGGAGGAGGAAAGGAGCAACCAGAAGTGTAAACAGATTAAAGAAAAGCCTGATGCTAAGTGGAATAAAGGAAGTGGTAGCCTCAGAGCAAGATCCAACCCAGTTAAGCTTCCAACTTGTGAAAAGGAATTAAGGAAAAATGAAAAGTTTAGGGCCAGGAGTGTGTGCACATCTTTAATCCCAGCACTTAAAAGGCAGAGACTGGCAGATCTCTTGAGTTCAAGGCCAGCCTGGTCTACATAGTGAGTTCCAGGACATCCAAGTTTAGACTGTGAAGGAATCCATCAAAACCAGAAAGTGAAGATGTAATTGAACAAGGCGGCCAAGTTCCAGCCCCAGCAAACAGCAAAACTTGGCAGCTTTGGTCATGTGGTTCTGAATTTAGAGTCAAGGATACAGGAAAGGGTCTATGAGATCTCCCTCTGAGACTAATTGTAGTGGCATCTTTCCTGTGAACCTGTAACAGTAGTCACACTCCTTTGGGTGTGGCTTCAGGTATGGACAGAAGCAGAAAGAGGAAAGCACGAGGTGTGGTCACTCATGCTCTCTCTCTCTTGGGCTATGGATCGAATCAGAAGGGCAGAGACAGGTTGTGGCAGTTTATTGTTCTGTGTAAGTTACTTCCCAATAAAACACCCATTTATCATTTTCATGGGTGTAGTGAAATCATTACACCCACACCTTCAACTAAGGAAAACCCCTGAGGTCAGGTACATGTCAGTGGTGTCCCTGTATGGAGGCCCAGAGGGGCTATTGTGTGAAGCTGTGAAAATGAAGCCTGGATTACCTTGGAGAACCCAAGATGTTAGAGATGCCAGAGTTGTGGGATAGCTGCCAAGGAGAGCTGCTAACAGGGAGTGGAAGCAGCTCAAGAGAAAGAAGTGTGTGGTAGTCTTTGTTGAAAGGACTTGGAGATCTGAAGAGTATTTTGATACCAGACATGTAGAGTTTGGAGTTTGCCCAGGTGGCTTTTGGTCCTGCTTTAGTTCCATATTTCTTCACTGTTCTCTCTTTCCATCCTTTTGCAATGGTAATGTATATCCTTTGACATGAAGGATGTGATCTGCTTTTTCATTTTGATTTTACAGGGAGTTACAGTTAAAAGATTGCATGAGACTCAGAAGAGACTTTGAAATTTTGTTTTTTCAACAGTGCTGATTCTATGATAGACCATGGGAACTTTTGGTGTTGAACTAAATGCATTTTGTATTATGATATGGTTACAAGCCTACAGGGACCAGGAAGTGGAACGTGGTTGTTTGAATGAATATGGTCCTCATAGGCCCATGGGGAGTGACACTATTAGGAAGTGTGTGTTGGTTTGGAAATGGTCTTGGTGGAGGAACCATGTTGCTAGGGGTGGGCTTTGAGATCTCAGAAGCTCAAACTAAGCCCGGTGGCTCACTCTTCCTGGTGCCTGCAAATCCAGATGTAGAACTCTCATCTTCTTCTCCAGCACCACGTCTGTCTGCACACCACCATGCTTCATGCCATGATGACAATGGGCTAACCCTTTGAAATATAAGCCAACTTGCTGAATGAAAAAATGAATAAAAATGAATGGACATGACTTCTAGATATAGTGGAAGACAAAGATTATTGTAAATAAAGGGAGAGTATAGGTAGAGGCAGGGACATCTGGAAGAGCCCAGAGTATACATGACCAGATTAAGCTGGACCATGTGGGGAGAGGAGGTGGGGGAAGAGAGGGGAGAGAGAGGGGAACCAGGTGCAGCTGCCAGGCCTAAGACACAAAAAGGGGCAGGTAATCAAAAAATGTGGATCTTATAAGGAAGAACATATTGGGGAAAGGCAGCCCAGCACGTGGACTGGTAGGGGGTGGAGTATGCCAGCCATACTCTATAATAGGTAGGGACTGAGGGATGCTGGGAGAACCTGGTTGTCTAGTCCATTTGTTAAGTAGGCACTTTAGCCATTTGCTCTGGATTTGAAACTTAACACCCCAGCCTTTTTGTTGATAATAAATGAATGATAAGGGCAATGTAATCATTTTGAACTACTTATTGATAACATTGGGACATCGTCGTTGGGGACTCAAAAGCTGGAAGTCCAGGAAAATCAGACTGTTTTACTCACTGTCCAGGCTCTGCAGAACCCATCTGGAGCTAGGTACATACAGGCAGCAGTTGGAGCAGTGTGAATTCTTTGTTTGATAATCTGCAAGAACACACATGCAGACACACAAATATATGTGTGTTCCAGAAGAATATTGCTATACACACAGACACACACACGCACACGCACGCACACACACACAAACACAAACACACACACACACACACACACACACACACACACACACACACACACACCAGAAGGTAAAGTTAAAGAGTTTAGGGGGAAATGTTTTTCTTCAGTGTACATTTGAAACTTTTAGGTTCATGGCCCAGGTAGTTTGAGGAGGAGAGTCCCAAGAACAAGGAAAGGGGAAGAGATACCACCCTCAGGAATAGACAGGTGGAGAATCAGGCTATTGATTGACAGTACTTATTTGGAGTTCACTTGACCTGTGAGAGGTAGACCCAAGTTGATTCCCTGAAGTTTACAAGAATTTTTTAAGTTTATCAGAAGAGGCAAAAGTTCTAGATATGTTAGCATTATCACTGTTTGTTTTTTTTGTTTTTTTTTTTGAGACAGGGTTTCTCTGTGGCTTTGGAGGCTGTCCTGGAACTCCCTTGGTAGTCCAGGCTGGTCTCGAACTTACAGAGATCCGCCTGCCTCTGCCTCCCGAGTGCTGGGATTAAAGGTGTGCGCCACCAACGCCCAGCAGCATTATCACTGTTTGTAATCTTTCCTGAAATCCACATTGTAAAAAAAAGGCAGTAGACTCATGCCTTTGAGTCACAGTAAAAGTTTGGGAACCCCCAAAATTATTTTGGTTAAAGACATTAACACTTTCCTCTATCCAGAAGACTGTGTGTATATAGATTAGACAGATGTTTTTAGCACAATAAGAAGCACTTTCAAGTCTATAAAGCACTTTAAAGGAACAACCAAAGGAATTTTAAAATCTTGAGATTGTGACCATGATAATAGTGTTTACCAACGCTGCATTTATAGTTTATTACAAATCCAATGATTAATACTAAAATTATAAACTTTTGAAGTTTTAGCATAACAATAGCATAGCGATGGAAAGAAATCTGAAAAGAATTCTAAAATATTTTTCTTCTTTTTTTATACCTTAAGTCACTTTCTTATCATAACTCAAGCTTTCACATCCTCGGACCTTTACAACTTGCATTTACACACCTTAGAACACATTTTAAACCCTAAAACATTTTTTAGATCATCACAACCTAACCTTTCATATCTTCAGACCTTACATAAACTCTACACCTTGTTTTCTATTCAGTCATTCACCACAAGACATGCACGGTGTATTCTGATAGCAGTCATTATAAGATTAATTTCTTTAAATGAAGGAATAGCAAAACATTACATTGAAATTTTGTGGGTTTATCTCTTTTTGGAGTATGGTAGCAAGGTAAACTGTGTCTAGACCTAGTAATAGTGCTAGGAAAGTGAAGCCTGATCATTCCATAGGAAAAGAGCTGAGGAAGCAGTCGAAGCCTTGGTTGCTGCTGTTAAACTGACAAAGCTGTCTCTACCCTCTTTATCAACACCATCAGAGATCTAAAAAGGATGAAATTTACCAGAGTAAACAGGAAGCACGGACCTTCTGAATCTATCAAAATGACAAACACTTACCAGCTACCTGAACAGACACCTAGGTTCCTCTGTGGTTGTTGGAGGCAGAGGTCCCAGGACACTGTCAGTCTTTAGCTGCCAGGCCCAGAGGATCTGACAGACTTTCTTGTGGTGTAGGAACTTGGAGGGGGGACTGGCCTACCTTGTCTGGGCAAAGCAGTACAATCAACTCCCCAGTGTCTGGTTCGTCCACAGTTTAGATAGGATCATGGCAGCAGGAGAGATGAAGGGCAGTTTTTCACCCAGTGGTCAGCTTTTCCATGTGTAAAGCAAGTTCCAGGTGAGGTCTTCTTTGCAGAAGATTAGGAGCTACCATGTTTCTCTATCATGAAAATTTTTTTTATTTTTAATTTTAAATAGCTTGTTTTACATGTCAATCCCAGTTCCCTCTCCCTCCCCTCCTCCCGCGCCCCCCACCATACCCCCCAGCCTCCCACCCTATCGCCATTTCCTTCCACATAGGGGATATCTAGAGTCTGTCATTTCACTCAGGGCAGGTCCAGGCACTCCCCTAAGAGTCCAGGCTGAGAGAGCATCTCTCTTTGTGTTATGGACACACGATGTCTGTTTGTATGCCAGGGATAAACACTGATCCACTGTCCAGGGCCCCATAGGTTGCCCAGGCCTCCTCACTGACTCTCACACTCAGGGGGTCCGGATCAGTCCCATGCTGGCCTCCCAGCTGTCGGTCTGGGGTCCAAGAGCTCTCCCCTGTTCAGATCAACTGTCTGCTGGTTTTGCCAGCCCATTCTTTGCCAATTTGCTCATCGCTCCTCTCTCTGTCATGGGTTCCATGGGTTCAGTTCAGTGTTTAACTGTGGGTGTTTGCCTCTGCTTCCATCAGTCACTGGATGAAGGTTCCAGGATGGTTATGGACATCAAGTTCATTATCAGGAATGGGCATTCGAGGTGGTCTCTCCACTATTGCTTAGCTTGCCAATTGGTGTTATTCCTTTAGATCACTAGAGGTCACACTGGTCCCTGATCTGTCTTCTAACCTATGATTCCCTCTTCCCCCTATTCTACCCCCAACTCACCCTTCCTGTTCCCCCATGATCTACTCTCTCTTCCTCTTCTCCCCCTCAGACATGGATCAGGATAGTGCCAGTCTGCACTTCCACTGACAGAGAGTCTGGGAAACAGAAAAGAACCAAAGAGATATGCATGGTACCCCAGAGAAGTGGGAGCTGGGAAGAAAGCCTTTTTTTTAACATTTTAAATGCCAAATCTCTGAAGGGTTTGAGGACCATCTATCTATTAACTATACCCGAATTTAGTTACTTGCTTTAGGTTTAACTTTGAAAACACATGCAGGAGGCTAAATAAAGATTATTCCTGTAATTAATTATACTAGTAGTTAGTATGTCTACAAGTATAGTTCTGAACACATTAAAGAATCTGCTCATTTTTAAGGTGACGGAATATAACTTGCATGTCTTAATTATCCTTAACAGTTTACAATAAAGTTAGTAGCTTTTATACAAGTAGGAATTTACAATCCATCCCTGTTAGATTTAACCTAAAAAAATAATTTTTAACTGAAGATCTTCTAGTATCAAAAGAAAAATTTAAATTCATACAGTTCATAGAAAAAAACTGGCAACTGTAGTGATAATTTTATAGTACATTGTTATAGAATGTTGCAGTTTTATATGGTTTAGTTTATCCAAATGGCTAAAACTTAAATTGAGCAATGACAGAGGAGCTGGCAAATATTTCTGTGGACCTAAATAGGCCTTAGGAATTTATAAATCTTGATTATCAATATACCTTACTTATCAAATGTATGTGGTTTATAGAAGCTTGGTGTTGAACAATTAGCAAAGACATACGTATTTAGGTGTAAATCTCACCCAAGTCAGCTTTTGTTAATCTGAATAGACCTTTATAACCTTAAATTTTTATCACCATATAGAGTATATTTTAAATGAGAGTGGAATCACATATACAGTATATTGTTGCAAATATACTGTTAATTTATTTTTAGAGACAGGGTTTCTCTGTGTAACAGCACTGGATGTCCTGGAACTCACTCAGTAGACTGGCTGGCTTGGACTCAGAGATCTGCCTGTTTCTGCTTCCTGAGTGCTGGAATTAAAGATGTTTGACACCAAAGCCAGCCAATTAAATGTTTTTCTTGACACCCCTAATCAAATGTTTTTTTTCTTTATAGGAGTTGTCATGGTTATAGTGTCTCTTCACAGTAATAGCAACACTAAAACAATGTCTGACTTTGAAAAGTCAGAAAACAAACTCTCTCACTTCCACTAATGCAAGACTTCAGTGCTTTTGTTACAAAGTGATGATCTTTGTTTCTCACATGACATTCACAGGCTCGCCATGGCATTCTCTATTGCATGCTTATATGAGCACACACACAGATACACACAATAAATAATAGATATAATGTAAACATATAAAGATGAGCGAAAAATAAAACCTTGGGTTAATAAAAGTAACAAAAGTACTGCTAAATTGTGGCTCCCACGGCTAAGCACTGAGCTGAACTCAAGAAATCCAGTGACAGAGAGGGAGGACTGATGAGCAAAGGGGCTAAGACTGGGCTGGTTTAACCCCCAGAAACAGTTGACCTGACAAGGGTTAGCTCTTGAATCCCAGACTGATGCCTGGGAGTCCAGCATGGGACTGATCAAGATCCCCTGAATGTGGGTGTCAGTGAGGAGGCCTAGGTAATCTATTCAACCTTGGGTAGTAGATCAGTATTCATCCTGGGTATACAAATGGAATTTGGGCACCCATCCAACAATGAGAGATGCACTCTCACCCTGGACTCTTGGGGGAGGAGGGTCTAGGCCCTGCCCTGGATGAAATGACAGACTATGGACACCCCCATGGAGGGCCCCCTCACCCTCCCTGGGGAAGTGAGGGGATATTGGGGGGGTTGGTGGGAGGGCACGGGAGGAGGGGAGGGAAAGGGAGAGGGACCTGGAATTGACATGTGAAGCAACCTTGTTTCTAATTTAAATTTAAATTTAAAAATAAAATATAAAAAATAAATAAATAAAATTATGGCAGAAAGGGAAAAATAGGTAAACACAGGAACAAAAACAAAGATTACACAATAATCCAAAGAATATAATTATGTTACACAAACATATGAAAGGGAATAGAAAATAACTAATTAAGCTAAAAACTTAAAATATGGGATAGAGAGATGGGTCAGCATTTAAGAGTACTTTCTGCTTTAGCAAAGGACTCAGGTTATTTTCTCAGAAACTGTATGATGGCTCACAACCACCTATAACTCAACTATCAGGAGATTCAATACCCTCTTCTGGTGTCCTCTGGAATCAGGTACACTATAGTTGGATGTTTTTCTCTGTCTCACTGGGTCCCACTGGGCCAGTTTCTCTCCCACCTGCCAGGTTCCTGCAACTGCTTATGAAGTAAAAGCAACACATATTCACAGCATACAGAGGGCATCCCATATCAGTACAGGAGCACTGCACTTACATACAAACATACATACATACATACATACAAAACATAAAATAAAAACAAATAAATCTTAAAAATTTTAAATTAAACACAGTTTACTATTATTTAAGAATTCAGTATAACTATACAATGTTTTTTTTATCAAATTCATCCCACAGTTCCCCCATTCAATTCCTTCAATACTTCCCCATTACTCTTCCTCTCTAACACATGTACTCAATTTTTAAGTTGCAGATTGTTTATTTAAATTTTTGTCTTTATTGTTTGAAAATCTCATACATGTATGTAATGTATTATGACCATATCTATTCCCACTTCCTCCCTTAACGTCCCCTTAGGGCCTCTCAACATATCTCTCTCCCAACTTCATGTCATGTCCTTTATTTTATTTTATTATTGTATGTGTTTAGATACTTTGTGTGTATATCTGTGTACCACATACATGTCTGACACCTGTGGAGGCCAGAAAAAAGACACTGGAGTTAAAGATAGTTGTTAGTTGCCATGGGGATGCTGGGAAGTGAACCTGGGTCCACTGGAATAGCAGTCAGTGCTCTTAACTGTTGACTCATCATCTCTCCGTCCCCATGTCTTTTTCAATTGTATTATTTTTATTTGTTCTCTTTTTCCTCAACTATTATTGTTCCATATACATATATAAATACAATCTGCTAAGTTAATTTAGTGTTGCTCATAGGCATATGTTTTAGGGGCTGACCACTTTTGATTAGATAATTAATTAGGGAGCTCATCCCTGAGGAGGAATGGTTCTTTCTCTCAGCAGTCATTAATTGCCTATTACTGTTTACCTAGGGTGGTACTTTGTGACATTTTACCCATCCACATTGGCATGTCGGCTGGCATTGTCATTGATCAGGCTATCATATACTGTTGAGGGTTTATAGGTTAAGTTTCCCTTATTGGTTAAGGCATAATCTCATGGCTGACTTCTTGATTTTCTGGCTCTTACAGTCATTCTGGACCCTTTCCTATGATGTTCCCTTAATGTACATGCTTAAATGTAGTGACTGTGTTGTAGATGTACCAGTGGGGGCTGGGCACCTCAAAGCCTGTTGTTTCCATTTTGACCAACTGGTGCCTTTCTGTAATGGTGTCATCTGTCTGCTGTTGCAAAAAGATTTATTGGATGATTAAAAGCATTATACTTATCTGTGTGTATAAAGGTAATTATTAGAATGCATTTAAAAATTATAGCTGTTTTAAAAAGTCCCAGACCTCACAAGCAAAGGGTAGTTGATTAGATTTACAGTACCAGACATGAATTCCATGTTATTGTGCAGACTTTATATCCAGTTAGACAGCTGCTGGTTACCCCCAAGGTACAAGTGTCACTATTACACCTTTGGGGGAATCTTCTTTTGCTGGTCATTGGTATCTATAGATGTCATATCTAGGTAAGACTTGAATTTGTCTTTCCTTTGGCATATTACATATCTCCTTCTTGTACTGTGAGATCTAATCCATGGGGCGAGGTCTTCCAGGTCATTTTCAGCTTGCTCCCTCCAAGTCCTGTGTCCAAAGTGTGTGGTGACTTCTCTTTGTTCAAAGAGTTGTGTAGATATTGTCTTCAGCAAAAACTAGCTTGGCAACAGCCTGGGTTGTTTGTGGATTACCTTTTTCTGAACATATAAACAACGTGAGTAAAAAAATATGTTCACAAGAGGACCCTTCCACACAGGAAAGGCATCAGTTCTTCCAGACCCCAACCTCCTGCATCCCAAGATTCAGGTGAGCTTGGGTTCCCCTGGGACCATCCCCCATCCCCCACCCATTACCCATCCCCTCAATCTTCCAGGGGCCACTCCTGGCATCCAGAGGACCCGCCCACACAGGAAAGGCATCAGTCTTTCCAGACCCCAACCTCCTGTGTTCCCAGCTTCAGGTGAGCTTGGGTCTCCCTGGGGCCACTTCCCATTCCCCGCCCATCACCCATCCCCTCAATATTCCAGGCCCTGCTCATGGCATCTAGAGGACCTTCCCACCTAGGAAAGGCATCAGTCTTTCCAGACCCCAATCTCCTGCATCCCAAGATTCAGGTGAGCTTGGGTCCCCCTGGGACCATCTCCCATCCCCTGCCCATCACCCATCCCCTCATTCTTCTAGGCCCCGCTCATGGCATCTAGAGGGCCTGCCCACACAGGAAAGGCATAAGTCCTTCCAGACCCCAACATGCGGCAATGAAACAAAGAGTTGGTTCTTTGAGAAAATCAACAAAATAGGCAAACCTCTGTCCAAACTAACCAAAAGACAGAGAAAGAACATGCTAATTAACAAAATCAGAAATGAAAAGGGGGAACACAACAAGGGACACTGAGAATATCCAGAGAATCTTCAGGGCATACTTTGAAAATCTGTACTCCACAAAATTTGAAAATTTGAAGGAAATGGACAACTTCCTGGATAGATATCACTTTCAAAAACTAAATTAAGAACAGATAAACTATCTAAACAGACCTATAACACTTAATGAAATAGAAGCAGTCATCAAAAGTCTCCCAACCAAAAAAATAAAAGCCCAGGCCCAGATGGTTTCAGTGCAGAATTCTACCAGAAAGTCAAAGAAGAGATAATTCCAATGCTCCTCAAAGTATTCCACACAATAGAAGCGGGAGGCTCACTGCCAAACTCTTTTTATGAGGCTACAATTACCTTGGTAACCAAGCCACACAAAGACACAACTAAGAAAGAGAACTGTAGACCAATTTCCCTCATGAACATCGATGCAAAAATACTCAATAAAATACTGGCAAATCGGATTCAAGAACACATCAGAAAACTCATCCACCATGATCAAGTAGGCTTCATCCCAGGAATGCAGGGATGGTTCAACATGAGAAAAATCTATCAATGTAATCCATATAAACAAACTGCAGAAGAAAAACCACATGATCATCTCACTAGATGCTGAAAAAGCCTTTGACAAAATCCAGCACCCCTTCATGATAAAGGTCCTAGAGAGATCAGGGATAACAGTAACATACCTGAACATAATAAAAGCAATATACAGTAAACCAACAGCTAACATCAAACTAAATGGAGAGAAACTCAATGCAATTCCTCTAAAATCAATAACAAGACAAGGCTGTCCACTCTCTCCATATCTCTTCAATATTGTACTTGAAGTTCCAGCTAGTTCACTAAGACAACAAAAGGAGATCAAGGGGATACAAATAGGAAAAGAAGAAGTCATGCTTTCACTATTTGCAGATGATATGATAGTTTACATTATTGACCCGAAAAACTCCGCAAGGGAACTCCTAGACCTGATAAACACCTTCAGCAAAGTGGCAGGATACAAGGTTAACTAAAAAAAAAACAGTGGCCCTATTATATACAGATTATAAAGTGGTTGAGAAAGAAATCAGAGAAACATCACCCTTTACAATAACCATAAACAGCATCAAATATCTGGGGATAATGTTAACCAAAGAAGTGAAAGACCTGTATATCAAGAACTTTGAGTATCTAAAGAAAGAAATCAAAGAAGATACCAGAAAATGGAAAGATCTCCCATGCTCTTGGATTGGTATGATCAACATAAAAAAATGGCAATCTTGCCAAAAGCAGTCTACAGATTCAATGCAATCCCTATCAAAATTCAGGCACAATTCTTCACAGACCTTGAAAGAACAATAATCAACTTTATATGGAAAAACAAAAGACCCAGGATAGCCAAAACAACCCTATACAATAAAGGAACTTCAGGAGGCATCACCATACCTGACTTCAAGCTCTATTACAAGGCTGTAGTCCTGAAAACAGCTTGGTATTGGCACAAAAATAGACAGGTAGACCAATGGAACCGAACTGAAAACCCTGATTTTAACCCACACACCTATGAACACTTGATTTTTGACAAAGAAGCTAAAATTATACAATGGAAAAAAGAAAGCATCTTCAACAAATTGTGCTACTATAACTGGGTATTGGCCTGCAGAAGACTGCAGATAGATCCATGTCTATCGACTTGCACAAAACTTAAGTCCAAATGGATCAAAGACCTCAACATAAATCCAACCACACTGAAACTCTTAGAAGAGAAAGTGGGAGATACTCTTCAACAAGTTGGTAGTGGAGAACACTTCCTGAACATAACACCAGTAGCACAGACACTGAGATCGATAATTAACAAATGGGACCTCCTGAAATTAAGAAGCTTCTGTAAGGCAAAGGACATAGTCAACAAGATGAAAAGGCAGTCCAAAGAATGGGAAAAGATATTCACTAACCCCACATCTGACAGAGGGCTGATCTCCAAAATTTACAAAGAACTCAAGAAGCAAGTCTCCAAAACACCAAATGATCCAATTAAAAAAATGGGGTACATAACTAAATAGAGAATTCTCAATAGGAGAGTCTAAAATGGCTGAGAGACACTTGAGGAAGTGCGCAACATCATTAGCCATCAGGGAAATGCAAATCAAAACAACTCTAAGATACCATCTTACTCCTGTCAGAATGGCTAAAATCAAAAACACCAAAGACAATTTATGCTGGAGAGGGATGTGGAGAGAGGGGAACACTCCTCCACTGCTGGTGGGAGTGCCAACTCGTACACCCACTTTGAAAATCAGTATGGAGATTCCTCAGGAACATGGGAATCAATCTACCAGAAGAACCAGCAATTCCCCTCTTAGGCATATATCCAAAAGATGCACATTCATACAACAAGGGCATCTGCTCCACTATGTTCATAGCAGCATTATTTGTAATAGCCAGAACCTGGAAGCAACCTAGATGCCCCTCAACTGAAGAGTGGATAGAGAAAATGTGGTACATTTACACAATGGAGTACTACTCAGCAGAAAAAAAACAATGGAATCTTGAAATTTGCAGGTAAATGGATGGCATTAGAAGAAACCATCCTGAGTGAGGTAACCAAGTCACAAAAAGACAAACATGGTATGTACTCACTCATATATGGATTTTAGACATGGATCAGGAGAGTGCCAGTCTGCACTTGCACTGACAGAGAGTCTGGGAAGCAGGAAAGAACCTAAGAGAGACATGCATGGTACTCCATAGAAGAGGAATGAGGCAAGATCTTCTGAACAGATTGGAAACACGGCGAGGGGTGGGGGGAGTGGAAGCTGGGAATAAGAGAGGGGGAGAAGAGGAAGAGAGAATAGGTCATGGTGGGAACAGGAAGGTTGAGTGGGGGGGGGTAGAATAGGGGAGAACAGGATGAGAAATACCATAAAAGAGGGAGTCATAGTTTAGAAGACAGATCTGGCACCAGTGAGACCTCTAGTGGTCTAAAGGGATGACACCAAATGGCAAGCTAAGCAATAGTGGAGAGACCACCTTAATTGCCCATTCCTGATAATGAAATTGAAGTCTATAACCATCCTGGAGCCTTCATCCAGTGACTGATGGAAGCAGAGGCAAACACCCACAGTTAAACACTGAACTGAACCCATGGAACCCATGACAGAAAGAGGAGCGATGAGCAAATTGGCAAAGAATGGGCTGGCAAAACCAGCTGATCTGAACAAGGGGGAGCTCTTGGACCCCAGACCAACAGCTGGGAGGCCAGCATGGGGCTGATTCAGACCCCCTGAGTGTGAGAGTCAGTGAGGAGGCCTGGGTAACCCTTGGGACCCTGGGCAGTAGACCAGTGTTTATCCCTGACATACAAACAGACTTTGTGTGTCTATAACACAAAGAGGGATGCTCTCTTAGCCTGTACTCTTAGGGGAGTGCCTGGACCCTGCCCTGAGTGAAATGACAGACTCTAGATATCCCCTATGTGGAAGGAAGTTGGGATAGGGTGGGAGGCTGGGGGGTATGGTGGGGGTGTGGGAGGAGGGGAGGGAGAGGGAACTGGGATTGACATGTGAAGCAAGCTATTTAAAATTAAAGTAATAAAAAATAAAAATATGTTCACAAATAAATAGTTACATGGAAATACAGAAAACTTCACTATGAAAACCGTGTTCTACTTTCATATCAGCCAGTGATTTTGTGCAAAAAATGGTAGCAGTCTCCAAGTTGAGCTTCAAGGACCATCACAAAACTACTCTTTAATAAAAATAGAGAAAAATGGTAGGGGTAGTAGCAATGTTGAGACATGATCGCAAAACCGATTTTCCTAGAGAGAAAAACACAGTGAAAGATAGTGAGTATAAGACTTGCCAGGATGGCAAGAGAGTCTCTTAATAATGTTATAGCAGATTACAGGGACTCCCTCAGTATCCACAGCAGAGTGCTTCTAGAATCCCCTTGGACCAAAGCCTTTGGGAACTTAATTTACTTGCACAAAACACCATAGAATTTCCATATAATGTATGTGATTTTCCCAAAATAATTCCACCTGCCTTGGGTTGCTTAAAATACTGAATACAAGGGGTGAGAGACATTGCTAAGCTGTTAAGAGCATGTGCTACCCTTGAAGAAAACTTGAGTTCAATTCCCAGAACCTAAATATTGGCCTATACACATTTGAAACTCCAGTTACTAGGGATCCCATGCTCCTTCTGACCTCTGCAGGTACCAAGCAAGCATATGGTGCACAGACACACTTGCACGCAAAAACAGCTATGCACATAAAGTAATAAATTTTTTGTTTAAAAGGCTTAAAATACTGAATACTATGAACAGACCATGAAACTCATTAAACTTCATTGCTTTGGGGAATGTTGGCAAGAAAGAGTTTGTTTAGTACAGGAACATATTTTAGAAAAGCTTTCCCCATCCAGGGTTCCTTTAACATACAAAGGTGGAGCAGAGACTAGTCAGAGGCAACTGAATTACAACTCTGAGATACCATCTTACACCTGTCAGAATGACTAAAATCAAAAACACCAATGACAGTTTATGCTGGAGAGGATGTGGAGAAAGGGGAACACTCCTCCACTGCTGGTGGGAGTGTAAACATGTGTTGCAGTGGAAAATAGGAATCAGTCTACCTCAAGATCCAGCAATTCCACTCTTGGGCATATATCCAAAGGATGCACATTCATACCACAAGGACATCTGTTCAACTATGTTCATAGTAGCATTATTTGTAATAGCCAGAACCTGGAAACAACTTAGATGCCCCTCAACCAAATGGTAAAGAAAATGTAGTACATTACACAGTGGAGTGGAAAATAAAAACAATGAAATCTTGAAATTGACAGGTAAATGGATGGAACTAGAAGAAACCATCCTGAGTGAGGTAACCTAATCAAAAAAAGACAAACATGGTATGTACTCAGTCATATATGGATATTAGACGTAGAGCAAAGGATAACCAGACTACAATCCACAACCCCAGAGAAGCTAGGAAACAAGTAGTGCCCTAAGAGAGACATACATGGTCCCACAAAGAGGGGTAAAGGGACAAGATCTCCTGAGCAAATTGGGAGCATGGGGAGAGGGGACAGGGAGGTAGGAGAAAGGGGAGGGGAGAAGGGGAGGGGGAGGAGAACATGAGGGATCAGGAAGGTCGAGTTGGGGGAAGAAGAGAGAAGGAGAGCAAGAAAAGAGATACCTTAATAGACGGAGCCATTATGAGTTTAATGAGAAATCTGGCACAGGGAAATCTCAAGGGATCCACAAGGATGACCCCGAGTAAGAATCTAAGCAATAGTGGGGAAACTACCTTAAATGCCCTTCTCCTATAATGAGATTGATGACTACCTTATATTCCATCCTGGAGCCTTCATCCAGCAGTTGATGGAAACAGAGTCAGACACCCAGAGCTGAACACTGAACTGAGCTCCTGGAACCTAGTTACAGAGAGGGAGGAGTGAGCAAAGGGTTCAAGATCTGGCTGGGGAAACCACAGAAACCTGAGCAAGTGGGAGCTCATGGACCCCAGTCTGACAGCTGAGGAACTAGCATAGGAAAAAAACAGGCCCCCTGAATGTGGTTGAAAGTTGGGGGGCCTGGGCAGTCTATGTGGCGTTTGGCATTGGAATCAGTATTTATCCCTAGTGCAGGAATGGGCTTTCCCTATGGAAGGATACTCTCTCAGCCTAGATACACAAGGGAGGGCCTAGGTCCTGTCCCAAATGATGTGATAGACTTTGATGATCCCCCATGGAAGGCTTCACCCTCATTGAGGAGTGGATGGGGATGGGATGGGGGTTGGTGGGGGCATGGGAGAACAGGAGGGAGAGGTAACTGGGATTGGTATGTGAAATAAGATAGTTTTTAATTTAAATAAAATTAATTAAAAACAAATGTAGAAGCTTAAGATAATGCATATCTATTATTTTATAGTTATGGAGGTTAGAAATTACTTTAAAAGGTGACGGTAATGCAAAGGTATTCTGAGGGTTCCTTTCCTGATAACATTTGCTATGGGACAATCTTCTTTGGTTTTCTGCATTCTGTGACTACTGTATTCCTTCCAGCCTTGAAGCTTTACCAATGGACATTCTGCTTTTCTTCCCCCTTGCTGCTTTCTTCAATCACAGAACGTTATGCCACACCTAAACACTGTTGCAGTTATACTGGGTAGCCAAATCCAGCATAATTGTGTGTTAATTCCATAATTAATAATCATAGTTCCAACTGCAACTTCAATTTTCCTTGGCCAAATAACACATATTCACATATCCTGGGTATGGACTGGGGGTTGTTCTCTTGCTAAACACTGGGTAGGTGCGTAAATGAATTTCTAAAGGGGCAAGGCCAACAACTTCAGTGTGTGCTTAATGTCACTGCTGTTTTTCCTACAGAACAAGTCCAGAAAAGAGGGGATGAAGAACAGAGGGATGGGGCAAAAGAAAAGATTCAAAATCAGCCAGGTGTGGGTCTTAAGGGAAAATATGCATGGAGGGTCCTTTTCCTGAGACAGACAGTGAATCTAGGCAGTTAGGTGTGGGTGAAATCCAAGCTAGTTAATTCCTCCTGCGTTAGAACACTATCAAATATGAGAGCTTGGCCATGACTGGAAGAGATTCCAGAGAACCATTGGCAAGGTAACTGAACAGACCCAAAATGAATTCCAACCCTAGGCCATGGAACAGCTGAGAGGCAGGACTCTCACAACCTGCAAATACTGACAGGGAAAGAGCAATTGTGGGGACAGAAAATAAACAACCCGAAGGTATTACTACTTAGAATGACAAAATTTCTCTCTGTGTATCCCTCTCTCTCTGTCTCTCTTTATCTGTGTCTCTCCCTCCCTTCCTCCCTCCTCCTTCCATCTATCCTTTTCCATTTCCCTCCTTCCTTCCCTCCCTGCCTGCCTCTGTCTCCCCTTTGGAATAGGGGTAGTGGTGGGGGATGTAATGGAAACCCCCACCTCAGGAGTGCCCTCCTCCTCTTCATGGTTGAAGGAACCAATGAAAGAAAACCTGGGAGAACCTACTGGCTGGCTGTTGCTAGGTCACCTGTCCCCTCTCAGGCTGCAGTATTAACAGCCCCCCTCCCCTTCCATTGGCGTCAGAAAAGGGAGGAAATTGGGAGGGGGAATAGAGAGGGAGTACTGGGATGAGTAGGCGCTGTCCAGCCTCGTTCTGAAGTGCAGATGTACCTAGGGGCCCACTCAGTATCCATCCGCTGTTCCCTCCTGCTCCCCAATTCCAGAATCTTCTTCCATATAGTCCCCCCTTCTCCCTGCCGTCCCCACTCCCCAAAGCCCTCATAGACCCTGACTCTCAGCCATCCCACACACTGTAGTGACCCCAGCAAAGCGGTGGTGGTCTGTGGTTAGGGTGAGCAGGGGGTCTGCAGACGCCCACGGGTGCCGCCCTTCCCTCCCTCCGAGTGGAGCGGGCTGTCTCCGGCCCCGCCCACCCCGAGTCGGAACTACGGTGGGCCCGGGAGGGGGCGTCGAGCCCGGTGCGCCATATCCCTCCGCCCCCTTCCCGACACCCTCGAGGCGAGCTGTGCCTGCCGCATCCTGCGCAGCAGCCCCTGCCCGTTTGGTGCAGAGGCGTGGGGGCGGGACGCGTCTCTGCCATCGCACTCGCGCGCAAAGCCCAGGGAGAGGAGCTGCGGAGGACGGAGCCCAGCCAGGAGCGGACGGGGACGCGGGGCAGCCCGGGGACCTGGGCCGTGCGCCTGGCCAGGCAAGTGGGGGTGTGTCGAGGGCTCGGGGCGGCCTCGCACTGCGGACCCTCGCCCGGCCCTGACAGGGAGTGCAGCAGTGGGGGCGACCGGGGCTTCCTGGAGTGGTGCGCGGTTCCCGGAGATCCCAGGCGGTGAGGGGCAAGCGGGGTCCCGGGTCGGGTCTAAGGCACAGGGGGCGGCTGGAGCCACTGGGTGTGAGAGTCTGGAGACTGGCAGAGCAGACAGCCTGACAGTTGGCTTCCCGGGCGCTGGTGCCCCGCCCTCCATGGTATCTGGACCCCAAAATGGTTACAGGGTAGGGGAATGTAGGAGAAATGTGGTAGTGTAAGGGGCATCCAGGGAGCCCACGGATCCAGGGGAGGCGGCTGCAGGAGAAATGGCGGTGCTGGAATGGTGGGGGGCAAGAGTCCTCCCGTGTGGTGCAGGGAGGGTGTCCAGCTCTGGGACAGCTCAGCTGGCGGGTGGTGAGTCGCCTGGGCTACTAGGGTTCTGATCTGTTTCCGGAGAGGGACCCTTGTACCCTGCGTCCTGGGTGCTGTCCCTTCCCACAGGCTCCTGCTTGATGGCAAAGTCTCCTGTCTGCGTGGTAGGTCTGGCATATTCTGACAGGCCACAGTGAGCATCTGTAAACCAGAGTCTTGAGGAAAGAGGAACAGGAAAATGGCGTGGATTTCTGGAGGTGTGTGACAGTGGGATTGGGCACCAGACACTGAGTGGAGATGCGAAAAGTGTGGGGGTGACAGATCAGAACAGGTGGGGCATCCATTAGTGTCTCCTAATCTCATTTTTCACAGCCTTGCAGGTACTTTCCCCAATGTCCTTCCACTCCCTCCCTCCCTCCCTCATTCCTTCCCTACGTCCCAAATTTGGGGTCTAAAAAGGTGGTTTGGGGATGATGACGGAGTCATAAATCCAAGGACCACTTCAGAACCTGCTTTCTAGAATGTGCTGTGCCCTTCCCCAATTTTTTGCTGCGCAAGGCAAGGAAACATGGCCACCTAGTGGTGAATCATCACAATTGCAGAAGGACTAATGAGTATGACATCAGGGAGGGGGTGTTACTTCAGGAACCCTGCAGCCAGGCAAAATAAATCTAGAACGTTCCAGCAGTAGGACCCTGAATGACGAAAGACACATGATCTGCTTCTTACCCTTGGTGGTGTTCTTCTCCACGAGATCAGCTGCTGCCATCATTTCCCGATTGTCTTGCATTTTCATCTCTTTGTCCACAGGCTTGCTTTAAGGCTGGTCAATTCTGAGAGAAAGGAAAGAAGGCATCGAGGATACTGTCTCAAGATCTGTGGAGGTTGGTGAGAGTCAGGGGCGGTGCAGGAGCCAGGTACTGAGGAAGGAAATGCACAGTGCTGTAACCCAAGAGGGGACATGATGTCTTTACTGTCCCCCAAATGTGCCTACAGCTGCTGCCATCATTTCCCAGTTGTCTTACATTTTCATCTCTTTGTCCACAGGCTTGCTTTAAGGCTGGTCAGTTCTGAGAGAAAGGAAAGAAGGCATCGAGGAGACTGTCTCAAGATCTGTGGAGGTTGGTGAGAGTCAGGGGCGGTGCAGGAGTCAGGTACTGAGGAAGGAAATGCACAGTGCTCTAACCCAAGAGGGGACACGATGTCTTTACTGTCCCTCAAATGTGCCTACAGCTGTTGCCATCATTTCCCAGTTGTCTTACATTTTCATATCTTTGTCCACAGGGTTGCTTTAAGGCTGGTCAGTTCTGAGAGAAAGGAAAGAAGGCATCGAGGAGACTGTTCCAAGATCTCTGGAGGTTGTCAAAAATCAGGGGCAGCACAGGAGCCAGGTACTGAGGAAGGAAATGCAGAGTGCTGTGACCCAAGAGGGTGCCTGATGTCTCTACTGCTACCTAAATACGCTCACTGCCACAAGATCATTTATTCCCTTTCAGAGAAGTAGATATGAGTTAGTCTGTGATCCATAGGACAAGGGCTGGGATTGGGGACAGAAACTTTAGACAGAAGACAGGCATGGTTTTGCTGTTGTTTGGACTCAGGGATGTGTGCCTATGTAGCAGGCACTACAGTCCCTTTTTTTTATGCATTTGTAGGACTCCCCGCCATCAGCTGTTGGTCTTAACATCACTTGAACGCATAAAAAGGAGGGAGTTGCACCACATCGGTGAAGGTTGGTATGGAGGGGTTTTCACTTTTGGATGGGGGTAGTAGAGATCACCCTTCAGGCAAAAGGAACATAGAGGTTTTCTCATAGCTGAGCTGTTCCACTCAGCTTTATCCACCCGTGTCTCTGTGTAGTTGCTACAGGAGGCAACAGAATTGTATGAGACTGATTTCCTCTTTTTTTAAATCTTCTTAGATCACCTGCAGTAGCTGCTTGGCAGTGCTGGGGTTGCTGCTGACCAGTGCAGTCAACAGATCTGCGCCCACCTAGGACCTGTCCATCTTCCTCCGGCTTGGCCTCGCCTCTTCTGAACTGCGTCTGTGTTATTGACTGAGATTGTGCTTGGGTAGGAATCTTATTGGTTCCAGACTGGTGGTTTATTCCTGGTACTCACTCTGTCTCTTGGGTCATCTAAAGAGCAGAGTGTGAAGACACAGCATTGTGACAGATCTCTTGTTGACACTGAGGCTTTGGTAGACATTCTTAATTGAGCCTTCTCTCTAATTTGTACCATGACTGGGGCAGACATTGAGACTGGTTCTCAGTCCAAGCCTGATAAGAAGCCTCAGGAAGAGGTTATGGGTGGGGCTGATAGGGAGAGTGAAGTCCCTCTGGTGGTCAGACCCAAAGTCAGACCCCAGGCTCCAGCAACAAGTGGAGCAAGGCCCAAAACTGAAACTAAATCTTCTCGGGCAAGGCCTAAAACTGAAACCCAGTCATTGTCTGGAACAAGACCTAAAAATGATGTGCAGGCAATGGCTGGAGCAAGGCCTAGATCTGAGGCCCAAGTAATGACTGGTGCCAGGCCCAAAACTGATGCCAGGGCAGTAGGTGGTGCTCGTCCTAAGACTGAGGCCAAGCCAATCCCAGGAGCAAGGCCTAATGATGAGGCTCAGGCATGGGCACAGAATGAGTTTGGGGCTGAGGCAATGCCACAGGCTGAGAGAGCACCCTTACCTAATGCTGTCACATGGCCACTGGTCAATTCTGAGTCTACATCTGTTCCTAAATCTAAGAGTCTGTCTATGAATAGAGCACTGGTCAATATGGACAATGAAACCTTTCCTGGGACCCAGGGCCAGGCTGGAATCCAGCCCTGGTTTGGACCAGGAGAGCAGACTAACATGGGTTCTTGGTGCTATCCCAGGCCCAGAGTCAGGGAGGAGACCTCTAATGAGTCTGGATTTTGGTCAGCAGATGAATCCTCTACAATGTCTTCTTTGTGGAGTGGAGAGGAGACCAGTATCAGATCATGGCCCAGGGAAGAGGCAAATACTAGGTCCAGGCACAGGGCTAAACATCAGACTAATGCCAGGTCCAGGCCCAGATCCAAACAAGAGCCCTATACTGATTCTTGGTCTGGCTCTGAGGATGAGGCAGGCAACCCATTCTGCTTTTGGCCTGGAGAAAATACCAATGAGGTGATTAGGCCCAGAGCCAGGGAAGAGGCAAATGTGAGACCTAAGACCAAGACAAAGAGAGAGGACTATTTTGAATCTGAATCTGAAGATGAGTTCTATAAAAAGTCCTGGTTTCTGCCTGGGGAAGAGTCTAATAGATTCAGGCGCAGAGATAAAGAAGAGTCTAATAGCATCTTGAAAAACAGAAACCAAAAAGATGTTAAAAACAGTGACAGGGTCAAACAAGAGTCCAGGTTTGATGAGGAAGTCATTATTGGGTCCTGGTTCTGGGCAGAACAAGAGACTAATTTTGAGGCTGAAATTGCAGCAATCTGTGAATCTGAACCAGGGGCCGAAGAGGGAGCCATTGGTGGGTCCTTGTTCTGGACCGAAGAAAAGCCCACTTTGGGAGCTGTGGCCAGAGATGAGATCAGGCCTGAGTCAGAGGAAGAGGCCCTGTTTGGGTCCTGGTTCTGGGATAGAGATGAGGCCTGCTTTGACCTAAATCCCAGACCTGTGTACAAGGCTAAGAGCAGGCTCAGAGATTCTGCTGAGGAAGAGCTTAATGTATCATCCAGGCCCAAAACCTGGGATGAGGTTACTGTTGACTTCAACCCTGGGCCTTGCCATGGCTTTGGCTTCCCTTCGACAAACCCCTTTAGAGTCCCTGAAGGGGACTCTGAAAATGCTGAGGCAAAAGACAAGAACGTGGAACTTGGTGCAGAGGGGGAAGAGCAGGAAGCTGTGCTCCAGCCTGCTCTGCACGAGCCCGAGTTCCCATTTCAGTATGATCCCTCTTACCGATCAGTCCAGGAAATTCGACAGCATCTTAAGGCCAGGGAGAGTGCAGACCCTGAGAATTGGTCTTGCAGCTGCATACAATGTGAGCTTAAAATAGGCTCTGCAGAGTTTGAAGAGCTCCTTCTGCTAATGGACAAAATTCGTGATCCTTTTATCCATGAGATATCTAAAATTGCAATGGGTATGAGAACTGCTTCTCAGTTTACCCGAGATTTCATTCGCGATTCTGGTGTTGTCTCACTTATTGAAACTCTGATGAATTATCCTTCCTCTCGAGTTAGAACTAATTTTTTGGAAAATATGATTCACATGGCTCCACCTTATCCAAATCTAAACATGATTGAGACATTTATATGCCAAGTGTGTGAGGAAACCCTTGCACATGCTGTCAATTCGCTTGAACAACTTACTGGAATAAGGATGCTTAGACACCTTACTATAACTACCGATTATCACACACTGATTGCCAATTATGTGTCCGGCTTTCTTACCTTATTAACCACAGGCAATGCAAGAACAAAGTTTCATGTTCTGAAAATGCTGTTGAACTTGTCTGAGAATCCTATGGTGGCAAAAAAGCTATTCAGTGCCAAAGCTCTGTCAATATTTGTGGGTCTCTTTAACATAGAGGAGACAAATGATAACATTCAGATTGTTATTAAAATGTTTCAGAATATCAGTAACATTGTGAAAAGTGGAGCAATGTCTTTAGTTGATGAAGATTTCTGTCTTGAGCCACTTGTCTCTGCATTCCATGAGTTTGAAGAGCTAGCTAAGCGACTGCAAATCCAAATAGACAATCAAAATGATTCTGAGGAGGATGAGTAAAGTCCGTGTGATTAACCACCTTCCACTGATCAGCCTTATGTTCCCAAAGAGCCCCAAATAGTGCTTTGGTGTTCACAGTTTGGTTGTGTTGTAACTTATATTTTAATGCTAATGTTAACTTGTCAAACTCTTATTGTGAGCTGGATCATTTGTGGATGCCAAAATGAATATCAGAAGTGATACTTGTCTTACTGTCCAGCTTGTGATACCTTTTAGTGTTGAGCTCCCAGTGAACCAAGTCATATGAGTAAGCTATCCTGCTATTTGTTGTTTAAACATGTGGTTCTCTACTTGAGTCTGTGTTTTCAATAAAGTTCGATGTTGAAATTGGCATAAATGACCCTTCTTCACTTTAAAAACCAGATCCAGATACATTATATACATTCAAAAATAGATGATTGGTATTAGAACAAACACATGCTTACTAGAAAATCCTATTTTAGGAAGGAAGATTCCTGTGGGCTTTAGTACTCAAGAAATACCTGAAAGAAGTGGGACTTAGTCACCGAGCAGGAAGCATGCTTGGAAATGAGCCACGGTGATGTGAAGAGAAGTGTGCAGTGGGAAAGTAAGCCCCACTAACAGGGGTGAGATAAGCAGGGTGAGCTTACAGAGTGATGCACTTGGAAAAGTAGGGTAAGTCTTGAGGAACTGCCAAATCCAAACGGCAGTTAATCATTCAAAGTATAGATTTTTGCTTCAATACAACCTAGATGGCAAATGAAAAAGACTCTAATTCAGTGGTTCTCAATTTGTGGGTTTGACAAACCTCTTTAGCCAAACAATATTTGCAGTTTGTAACAGTAGCAAAATACAGTTATGAAGTAGCAACATAAATAACTTTTTGGTTGGGGGTTCCCATAACACGAGGAACTGTATTAAAGGGTCACAGCATTAGGAAGGTTGAGAGCCAGTGTGTCTTATTAAATAGTCTCAGAAGTAATATTTCCTGCATGATGATAGACCAATAAAAGTATTAATCATTGAAGTACCTACATATGGATTAATTTATTGACATGAAGCATTAGTAATTTTACATATAGTAAACTAGAGAAGAATTTGGGATCATATTTGTAAAAGTAGGTGTTACTTTAAAATTTGTGTATAAATAAAATGTCTGAGCTCATTGCAACCAAAGCAACTTATAGTATAGCCCTTATCTGTATTAAAACGTAAAAAGTTAAAATTTTAGATATGTGCATTAAAGAAATACAAAATTTAGCAAAACACACAAAAGTTGATATATTCCCATCTAGTGACTTTAGTTATAGGTGGGCATGCTGGGAAAAGGGTATGTTTGTATAAATGATTAACCTAAAGTGTTTAAAAGTTCAGAGATAAAGTGATTTAGAAAAGTTATAAATGAATCAGACTTCAGAGCCAAGATTACTGTTTGAATTAGGCTTGTGGTACAAAAAAATGAAATTTGTTTTTGTTACAATGAATCATGTATTTGTTACCGTCAAACAGTCAATAACATTTCCTTTTTAGATGGCAACAAAGTTCTACAACTAGACAGTGGTGATACGGTTGCAACAACCTTGGGAATTTTGTAACTGAATTGCACAGTTTAAATTGATTAAAATGATAAGTTTGGTGTTCTGTGTATTTTGCCACAACAAAGATGCCACAGACTGCAAGAAACCTTCATACAGGAGTATTTCACAAGTCAGGAATGAACTTGGTTTGGAGATAGAGTACAACTTGTGGGAAATAGAAAATGTTTCATTATTTTAGACATAAAAACATTTATTTTCTTTTGTCTGAGAATGCTATATATTTTCAAAAAGATAAAATGGGAGCACAGTGCAAGAATTTTACCTACCAATGAACAACTGCTACGTCCAAGAAACAGTCAAAGGGGATATGTATGTATGTATGTCATATACACAGGATAAATATATAAATAATATATATCGGACTTCATACGCACAAGGAATCAAATGATAGGATAATATCACGGAATTATATAAAAGCTGATTACCATCTTACATGCAATAGCCTGGAACATTTAATGTTATCTATACAATTGAACAAATCTTTCAATATATAGTAAGTATAGTATCTACAAGTTAGTATAAGCAAGGATAAAAAGTACCTCAACCAATAGACTATGGAATCCCATGTGTGACTAAAATGGTATATAGTAACTTGTATTGATTTTGCCCAAACATTGTAGAATGTACCTGGCAGTGAAACATTTTCCCACTTGATGTTAGTTTATGAAATTTAGGATTAGGACAAAGTGATAATTTAGTCTCCCTTTAAAAACCACAAACCATAACAGGAATAATTATCATGGTAGGAACTACAAATTAAACGCTTGCTTTATTGATACATTTCGAGATTTCTGTGTTTTCATATGTTTAAACATTATACAAATTACCATTAAAGAATCATTGCGTGACCTGAGTGTCAAGGGAAGCTTTTCATTTTTTTTTTTTAGGCCAAGCACTCTTAGAGGGCAAGCCCCTAGATTTCAGGCTGAAAGCTTTGACTACTAATCTAGCTCCCTTCCAATTGTGTCTTCAGGGTAAGAAGGTTCAGGTTCCTCTGGACAGGAACTCAGCTCCAGAGGCAGAATATTCTGTTCCAGTGCTTCAGAGCTACTACAGATGTTTTGCCGCCTTGCTGGTCTGATAGGGAGTTGTATGACGAGGCTTTTCCTTGGACACAGAGAGCTATGCTTACTGTAATGGAGACAAAAAGAGAGCCATATAGCTGGCAGTTGGGGTAGGTAGAACAAGGGGGCGAGGGTTAAGGTGGTTGAGCTAATGTCCATGCTGTGTTAGCTTGAAAACCATTTTTTATGTGTACAGAATAGTAGTGTTGATTGGATGGGAGAAATCATCCCTCAGTCAATCTAAGGTATGTTTGCCAGGTCAGGAGCTCAAGGAGCAAGTACCAGCCACCCTGTAGGATGGATTCCTGTGGAGAAACAACAGTTGCTAATGAAGTGTGTTGGAGATGAGAAATGGCATCCTTTGGGTGGCAGTGGTTCAGACTAGATGATAGTGCTTGAAATGCCTCAGAAGCCCTCACTCCTTCCTAACTTCTGAATTCCATCTCTAGACTCCTACCCCATGCTGTGTTTGTTCTCCTCCCTCGCTCTCTCCCTCCCTCCCTCCCTCCCTCCCTCCCTCCCTCCCTCCCTCCCTCCCTCCCTCCCTTCCTCTTCCTACTCTGCATGTGTGTGAGGGTGGTGATGTTATAGGTAGAATTGGCTTTAGGAACCCAGAGAGGGGGAACAATGAAGTAAAAAGAGGCCACTCTGTTTCCCATTATGTAGCCTCTTATTCTCTACTTTCTGTCTGATTTCCTTAATGGGAGTATCCAGCCACTGGAGATGTCCCAGGACAGCTAAAACTTGAGAAGAAAAGAGTGAACATGACACCTGCCTTTTCCTCCAGGGTTCCAGCTGGCCAGGGAAAGACTAGCGAAATTAGTGTCACCCAGGGAAATTAGGGATGAAGATAGGAGACATAAAGTGAAAGGGAGAGCATCTAAGTTCTTTTTGCTTTTTGCATTGAATTTCTCATTGGGATTCTCTAATCCTAACCTCTGAAAGGTTATGTCCTGGTCCCAGCTAAGTCCTAAGTCCTAGGCAGCAGCTCCTTCCTGTTTAGAAATATATGTTGCTGACTCTTGTGAGACTTCCTTTTTTCTAATGTCCTGCATCTGAGATACTTGTCTTTTGGGTCCTATAGAAATTACTTCATAAAAACGCATAGTTTTTATTCTTCACACTATTTTCTATCTTCCTTGTATTTTGCTCCTTTGCTTCCATCCTAGATAGCAGTCAGTCGGCACCTTCCTGTCTTTTCTGAGTAGTTCCCCATATCCTCTGAATACCAAGTAAATGAAAACAGTCTCTCAGCTTACATGACAATAAATGTGTATGTGCTTTTTAAAAAAAAAAGTAGTTTTCCTAGTTCTCTGAAAACACCATGTACATGGCCTACAATTTAACTGGATATGTCACTAGCCAAAGCTAGTAAAGACTCCATAGTTTAAGGGCTCGGTGTCACAAGACTGCCTCCAGTGTCAGATGATAAGCAAACATGGTGAATCTTTGTGTTACTCACACTTCTCTCTGCCTTGGCTACTAATCACAGGTTTCTACAACCATTTTCTTGTTCAGGAATTTGTTACAAATATTCAGAAGAAGCCATGGAAACCCTTTAATGTTACTAGTTTATAATAAAAAATTCTGAAGTCCTTGAGTGACAAGGTAGATGAGGTGGTACTTGGGACAATGTCTAAAAGAGTACAAGATATAGGAGGTGCTGCCCCCAAGGAGATGCAGTGCCCTACCATTTGAGTACATGAATACATTCACCCATCAGCAAACTTTCCAGTTTCTATTAATTAAGATAATAAAAGAAGTTCAGTTATATAGACTTGATTAATTTAACTGACCACTGGTGATTAACTCAATCTCCAATTCCCATTGCTGTCCCTGAAAGTTAGGGGGATATGGCTCAAAGTTCCTGCTATCTAAGCATGTCTTATTTTTTATTTGTTTTGGTTTTATTTATTTATTTTTTGCTTATGACCAGCCAGCCCTGTCTCAATACTACCTAGGAAACTTAGTCACCATCATCTCATCAGCATGCAAGTTTGAATACTCTAGAGATTCTAAGATTCTGTTACTCTCAGAATCTCATGTATTATGGAGCAAGGAACAAAGACCAAATGTTAAAACATGCTCATATTGTATCTGTTACCGATAAAAATCTAAGACTTTATGAGTTCTGTGCAGAAGGTGAGAATGAAGATCCCTGCTTTTTTTGGTTTTTTTGACAGATATAGTTGTCTGTGTTTATAGGGTACACTGGGATAATTCAGTATATGTATATAATGTGTGATGGTGAAATCAGAATAATTAATCCTATCTCCTCAAGCATTTGTTGTTATTCTCTACCTTCTGTTCAGTAGAATTCTTGTGATATTAATGTTGTGGTTTTCCTCTCAAGACCTGTTTTCTCTTGTCTATGTCAGTGTGTTCCTTTTAGAGAAGATTGGAAGCATCATGTGGCATAGTAAAGACTATCTGCTCTCCATCCCTGGTTCTTGGTGCAGAGCTTAAAGCCTTGCAATTTCCTGACATATAAGAGTAATAAGATGCCTTTGTTGTACTGTAGGATGTGGGCGGTTACCAGAAGGAAAGGTCCTATTATTAGAAGTTTAGAATTCGGAGCTACCTCAAGGTCAAAAGAGAAAAGTGGGGTTAAGTATTGAGTTCAATCACAGTAATACTCAATCGTGCTCATATAATGAATCCTTCCCAAAATACATAACTTTAGAATGTTAGAGAGTTTGCTTATTGTACTTGCTATAAAAGCATGAAATTTTGAGCTGATATTCCTAACATCTATGTCAAAAGCAGGGCATGGATGATGGCACACACTTGTAAACCCAAGGCTGACAGGCTGAAAGCAGGAGGCCAAGACAGAAGGAACCCTAAAGCTTTCTGGCCAATCAATTTAGCCAGTCGATGAGTCACAGGTTTAGTGAGATATCATGTCTCCAGAAATAAGGTGTAGAGCAATGGAGGAATGATGGGGAAGTCCTGTGCACATGTCAATAAAGCACTGTTGACCAACAGGGAAGCAAGATAGGTGGGACTAGAAGTTGAGGAGGATTCTGGGAAAGAGAGACACGGCAGAGATAATGTAGCCGGCCAGAGAAGTAAGATGTCCGGACCCTTTTCTCCGGTAAGAGAAATACTTAGATTAACAATTATGGGTTAGCTAGTAAGAAACAAGCAAATGGCCAACAGCTTCATAATTAATATAGCCTCCTGTGTGTTATTTGGAGACTGCAACTGTGGCAGAGCCCAAGCGGCTGGCGGGGAAAAAACAAAGCAGCTGGTGGAGGAAAACTACACATTACAGAGGAAGAGTCTCTATGTTGGTCTCTTACCAAACATACTTTCAAATGATACATGTATACATGCTTACCATAACTCCCACATATGCACACTAAAAGTAAATTAAAAATTCTTATTTTCAAGGCTAAGTAGAGATTCCTGTTTCATGAACATACTGTTATGTAGGAAAAGGAGATACACCCCGACTCCATTGGAGTGCGCATAAAAGCTGTGGTTAAGACCCTCCCACACCTTGAATTATTCCAATAAATTATGAAACCCAATGTTGGAACCTCTACAAAGATGACTCTGAGAATTATGACTGGCATTTGTCTCATCCAGGGATGGTAGTCCTTTTGGTGAATGTGCTCTTCAATATCTGGGGTCTGACTCTAGCTCTAGGTGATTGATTTTGAAGAACTGATGTAAGAACAATTGTGTCATTATCTACAGTTTTAGAAGGCACCCCAAATTAATGTATTTGAAGCCAACATCTGATCCTATATGTCTTAGATTAAGTTACAATGGAGGGACAGCCTACCTGTGTAGTATACATAAAACATACAATATGTGACTTTGTGTTATTCACTTGTAATATAGGCAATTTCGAATGTTATCAATTTATATTTTATTAGCACCCATTAATCCTGGAAATCTTGTCAGTATTGTATTAGTGTTTGTGGAACTTAAAATTTTAGCCTGGCAGGTTATGTCTAGGTTCCATAGCTACTGCCAAGGAAATATTCAATTCATGCCTATCAAATTTTTAATTACAACCACATAACAGATGTGTGTATGCACATATGTGCATGTGCTAATAGGGAAAAATAACAGTCGTTATTTTATCACTCTAGGTATTTGTAGAGAGCAGAATAATCTCTCAGGTTTTTTTCCAGTTATGAGCACTTTTAAACTTTTTAACTCTAGTTGTGTCTTTTACTTGGAAGATGGTGTTACAATTTGGAAATAGAAAGACTGAACTGTTCCTGATGTTATATAAAATAGCTTATAATATTTATCCAAAATGGTGAGAGAAAACTATGAATGATGAGCTTTTTATTCTAATCTAAGGGGAAGAATTTGATGGAGACATCACATTTAGAGCTGACTGTTCCAAGGTCTCTTACTCTCTGTGTAATGTTGAATTGTGTGTCTCTGTATTTGTTCCACTCTGCTGCAGGAGGAAGCTTCTCTGATGATGGTTGAGCAAGGCACTGATTTATGAGTAAAGTAGAGTGTCATTAGGAGTCATTTTAGCACTATATGTTTTTCTTATTTTAGACTAGTATTATTTGGTTTTGTCCTATGCCCCTGGACTGTCTAGTCTCTGGTTCTTGGTCATCTAAGTAGTGTCAAGTATGGGTTCCATCTTGTGGAGTAGATCTTAGGTCAAATCACTTATTGATTATTTACTTCCACAGGCTTTGTGACATCATTGCCCTAGCATATATTGCAGGCAGGAACACATCATAGATTAAAGAGTTTGTGGCTGGCTTGGTGTTTATGTTTCTCTTTTGATAGCATGCAAAATGCATTCCTGTACCAGAGACCAGTTTGACATCTCCAGATTTCATACGTTGTGTAGGTGTTGTCTTCAGTAATGGGGCCTTTCTCTCAGTTTGTGGAGAGCAGCCCATAGTCTTAGCAATGATCTGGGTTGTTTGGGGATACTCATGGGGACCACTTGGATAACTCAATTAGATGTAACCCAACCCCAGTACTGGAAGATTCATTTGGTGACAAAAATATGGCCAGTTGGGACTCTCTTCCCTATTATTTGGCAATTTCATTCAGATATTCATATATGTATGTATTTCTAGGAAGTTAATTGTATTAGGTTTCCATACTATCCCTCAAATACCCCTTAATTTTAGCTCTCTCCCTACATTCCCTTCCACAAGCCCCTCTATCCTCCGTGTCCCTACTTGATCCTCCCTTTCATACATATCTCTTTTATTTCCCTTTCCTAAAGAAATGTATTGTTTCCCACTAAGCCACTACTATCACCCATCTGCAGTTCTATGGACAAAGATTCTCAAATATAGCCCACTAAATCAACTAGGCAGGATTCACATGGGCTCACAGATACTAAAGGGACATTCATGGACTCTGTATGGGTCTGCACTAGGTCCTCTGCTTGTATGCTATTTCTGTTTAGGCTGGCCTTCTTGTGGGACTCCTAACAGTGGGAGCAGATGTGTCTCTGAGTCTTTTACCTGCTCTTGGAACTCTTTTCCTCCTATGGGGTTGTCCTGCCCAACCTCGTTATGAGGGTTTTTACTTTGCCTTACTGTTTCTTGTTTTGTCCTGTTTGACTGTCATCTCTTGGAGGCCTGCTGTGTTTTGAAGAGGAAACACAGGAGGAGTGGTTCTGGATGAAAGCAGAAGCAGTAGGGAGCTGGGAAAAGTGGAGGGAGGGGAAACTGGTTGGAATGTATTGTATGAGAGAAGAATCTATTATCAATAATAAAAAGATTCTACATATGAAACAGATCATGTAGTATATCTGTGCCTTATATATTTCTCTTCACAGAGTGGATACCAGGTTATTTTAATGTATTGTAATGGAATTTCATTTTTTAAAACATTGATTAGTATTTCTTTCTGTGAATATGATATTTTCCATATCTATTTATCCACCGATGACCAGGTACTTTGATTTGTTGTAGTAGATCTTGCAAATAATACTGCTAAATAATTAACTTATGAACTTAGATTTATACTGGTAGTGGGATTGTTGGATCACCTGGTATTTTCTTAAGATACACTTTTAATATAATTAATAGCATTTATTATCTTTTGCAATTTTGATACTAGCCATTCTGACTAGTTGGTTGATTTTTGTCAACTTGACACAAACCTTGAAATAATTGGGGTAAGGAACCTTCACTGAGAAAATACCTCCATTAGATTGCCTGTAGGCAAAATTTGGGTCATTTTCTTGGTTAGTGATTGATGTAGTCTTTAATGTATTTTAAGTTTATTTTGTTTGGTATATGGCAAGAAATGAGAAGTTAGTTTTATTTTCTCCAGGTGGATATCCGATTTTCTCAGCATCCACATTGAAAAGACTGTCATGTCTCTTTTTAATTTCATTTCGTGTGTGTGTGTGTGTGTGTGTGTGTGTGTGTGTGTGTGTGTGTGTGTGTTTAAGGGAAGTTTACATGGAGGTCAGAGGACAACTTTTAGGAGTCAGTTTTTCTTTCCATAATGTGGATCCTGGGGATTGTCTGTTGTGGAATATTTGTGTACACTGTAAAGATTTTTTCCCAGGATGCCTTCTGATTGGTTTAATATAGCTAGGCAGGAAAGTATAGGCAGACTTCTGGGCAGAGAGAGAATGCTGGGAAGAAGAAAGGCAGATTCTCTAGTGAGATGCCAGGGAGACACTGAAGAGGTTGGGTGTACAGTACACCATAGAAGTAACCAAGCCACATGGCAGAACATGGATTAATAAAAGCTGGTTAAGTGAAGTTATAAGAGCTAGTGGGACAAGCCTAAATTAAGGCTAAGCTTTCATAATTAATAATAAGTCTCCGTGTCATTATTTGTGGGCTAGTGGTCCACAGATAGTCTGACAAGAATGCTTGCTAAAATTGTCAGGTTTGGCAGTAAGTGCCTTTGCCTGCTGTGCTGTCTTGCCAGCCCCTGTGTTCTTTCTCTATTGTGTATTCTTAGCCCATTTGTAAAAATTCAGTTGGCTATAAATGCACAGATTTCATTCTAGAGTTTTTAATCCGTTCCATGCATTTGTTTTGATGCCAATATCATGAAATTTGGTCACTGAAGTTTTATAGTCTGTTTTAGCTCAGGTAGTGAGATGGCTCCAGCCTTGTTCTTTTTGTGCTATTTAACTTAAGCTTAGAAGTTCATTTGTTGTTTTTATAAATTTATTTTATATTTAAATTAAAATTAATTTTATCACTTTGTCCCTTCCCTTTGTTCCCTTACAAGTTCCCTACCTCCAACTCCTTCCATATACTCACACTTGCAAATGGGTAGCCTCTTTTTCACTGATTATTATTGGTGGGGGCACGTGTGTGTGTGTGTGTGTGTGTGTGTGTGTGCTTGCACATGTACAAATATATACATACTTCTTTCTGCCTATGTTTTTGCTTGTTGTGTGTATATGGTTTCAGGGATGACCAGGTGTTGTTAGACAGCAGTCATCTCTCTCTTAGCAGTCATCATACTTGTACTTCCTTGCCCAAGGATATGATCCTGCAAGATTTTCCCCCATCTGCCTTAGCATGTCTATTGATACTGCCATTCTTCAGATCTTGTTCATGCATCCATTTCTATGGGAGACTTCTTGGTACTGTGGCTTTAAAAGTCTTTCATGGCTTTCCTCTATGATGTTTCCTGAACCATAGATGAACTGTGAGTGTGTGTGTGTGTGTGTGTGTGTGTGTGTGTGTGTGTGTGTGTGTAATGTATTGGGGTGAAGTTTCCCGTTTCCCAGGATTGACTGATGTCTCATGTGTCCAGTTGTGACTTCCTGTGGTAGTCTCCATTTGTTGAAAAAGATAAACTTCTTTGATGAGGGGTGGTAGCTGCACTTACTTAGTTACTCCGTGTTATATACTCATACATGAAGATTTGGAGCTAGAAACTGCAGATGAGAGAGAAAATGTAACATTTGTCTTTCTGGGTCTGAGTTACTTCACTCAATAAAATCTTTTCTAGGTCTATCCGTTTACCCACAAATTTCATTTGTCTTTATAGATGCATAGTGTTCCATTGTATGCACATCTTCATTATCCACCAGTCTGTTAAAGTACATTTACATTGCTTTCATTTCCTAGTTGTTGTTAGGGTGGCAATGAGCATGGCTGAGCAATTATCTGTGGAGTAGGATTTTGAGTCCTTTGAATGTATGCCAAGGAATGATGTATCTGGGTCATATGGTAAATTTATTTTCAGTTTTTTGAGAAGTTGCCATGCTGATTTCCAGATGCATTCCCACCATCAATGAAGGAGGGTTTCCCTTTTCTCACAAATGTGCCACTGTTTGTTGTCATTTGTTTTCTTTGTCTTAGCCATTCTGACTGAGGTAAAATTACATATCGAAGTTGTTTTAATTTGCACTCCCTAATTTCTAAAGATGATGAAAAGTTCTGAGGTATTTCTTAACCATTATTTTATTTCTTCTACTGAGATCTCTCCGCTTAGCTCCCTAGCCCATTTGTAAGTCAAGTCATTTATTTCCTTGACCGTTTTCTTGAGTTCTTTGTATACTCTGGATATTAATCCTTGTTCAGATGTATGGCTGCAAAATATTATTTCACATTTTGTGTTTCTTCACTCTATCCTGTATCCTTACAGAAGCTTTTTAATTTTATGAGTTTCCCATTTGTTAGTAGTTGGCCTTAATCCCTGGGCAAGTGGAGTCCTATTCAGAAAGTCCCTTTCTAGCTTAAATCTTGTAGGGTACTGCCTGCATTTTCCTCTATTAGTTTTAGCATATAAGCTTTCAGATTGAGGTCTTTGATTCACTTGGAGGTTATTTTTGTGCAGGGCAATGGATATGCGTCTAATTCCATTTTTCTAACTGTGGACATCCAGTTTTCCCTGCACCATTTATTGAAGACACCTTTGCATAAATTTTATTGCCTCATTGTCAAATATCAGATAGCTCTAGGTATAGTACTCATGCTTGGGTCTTCTGTTTTGTTTCATTGCTTTACAAGTCCCAATTTTGCCCATATCATACCGTGCCTATTACTACAGCTCTATCATATATCTTGAAGTCTGGAAAGGCAATCCCTCTAATACTGTTCTTTTGTTCGGGATTATTTGGCTCTCCAGGGTCTTTTATGGTTTAATATTAATTTTAGCACAGGATTTTTTTTCTATTTTTGTGAGGAATGAGATGGGGGATTATTACTGGGATTGCACTGACTTTGTAAGTGCCTTTAGTTAGAATTGTCATTTTCACATTTTCTCCCCTCTCCTGGTTCTAACCTCTCGCTACTTTTCTTCCTTTTCCAGTCTCACTTCCACTTTCAGATCACATATAAAAAGGGCTTTATCCAGCCCTTGATCTCCATTCGAGGTTAGGTAGCACACCTCTGTTGCAGTCCCAACTCACGGTGGCTGTTTTATGTAAGGAGCCAGCCTGTACTTTGACCTAGGCTACAGTTTGCCGTTTGAGGTTAGGGAATACATTCCGTATTTCAGGCCAGCTGTGGTACATCATTTGATATTCGGGGCTGTGCCCATATTCAGATCCTAACTCCCCATTGCCATTTTAGGTTTGGTAACCCCTGTTTGAAGCCTGATGTGTCTCCACCCCATGCCATCCTATGAGGTCACAGGGTCACTCAAGAATCTGACCCAGATGCAGTCTCCACCCAGTGCTTCCTTATTTATATAATACCCAAGGTCAATGTAGCAACTTATTTCTTGTCCCTCACCATCCATGCCTCCCCCTCCATATCCTATTATCTTTATATCCTTCAATGAATACAAGCTATCCTAGTTTACAGTCTCTAGGACTCAACCTCCCAAGAGATGAGATGACTTTACTTTATGTAAGTGCAAATCTTTGCTTCTTTCTTTCCAGTGTACCTTTAAACAAATTTCTCATATATTCCCCCATGTGTTTTTAAACATTTCTACCATTGTTCCTAAGTATGTCCCTTCCTTTAGATCCTGTCAAGCAATCTAATACTAGTCACTAATCCCACTATGATTTCTTTCTTCTTTCCCTGATTTTTCTTCATTCATAGCCACAATAACTAATATACTACTACAAAAATAAAGGGACACCAATAGTGTGTACTTTTATTTATTTACATATATATGGTGAATGTATATACATAATATATATGTAATGTATAGTAATATACACATATATGTGTAATATATATGCATATGTAATATATATTACTATACACTATTTGTGTCCCTCTATTTTTCCAATTGATATTTAATAAAGAACTCTCTTGTAGTCAACCAATTCTCAGTGTTCATGGTGCATTTACTGCTAGTCAGCGAATACAGTGGGGGTCTGAGGCTACAGCCTGCTTCCCTGAATAGCAGTCTAAAAGAGGAAAACGCCACCTCAACCCTACTCCAATCTAGTCTCCCCTGAACACTTCAGACACTTCCACTAAAAATAAAAGGTGAACTGAATTAAACAACAACAAAATGCTCTAATTCTAAGCAGTGCTCTAACCCCAGTTGGGCAGGTCACATTGCAAAAAATCAAGACAACTGGTTTTCTCCTAAATAACTAATCCTATAGTAATGACTCCAGTTAAAATAATCTAGACAAAATTCCAGACACAGAGTTTCAAAAGGCAATAATAAATATGTTCAAACAAGTCAAAGAGGAAACTAAATATATTACAAGAGAACATAAACAAATAGCTAGATGAGAAGAGGAAATCAATTCAGGATATAGATATAAAATTCAATAAAGAGAAAGAAATGCTAAAGAAAAAACTCAACTGAATTGATGTTGGAAATGAAAAAATATATAGGCCAAATGTGAGGATCTGGAGGAGGTGGAGATGATAAATATCACACACACACATATATAAATATCACATATATCTTTAAATATCATATATATTAAGTAAACATATGGTATTTCCAAACATCCCTAGTATTATTTATCTCTACTTCCTCTCCCTCTGAATTACCATCCCTTCTCCCCAGTTCAAGTTTCCCTCATTTTTTCACTTACCCACAATACCTGTGCTTACCCCTCTCTAGAACACCCTTCCCCATGGTCCCTTTTTCACTTTCCTGGCCTCCAGGTTATATATTCATGTCTAAAGATGCTGAGCTAGGATCCATAAATAAGAGACAACGTGCAGTATTTGTCTTTCTTTTTCTGAGTGACTTCACTCAATTTAATTCTTTGTAGTTCCATCTACTTACTTATGGATTTGGTGATTTCATTTTTCTTTATGGTTGAATAGAATTCCATTGTGTATATGTGCCACGCTTTCTACTTCTAGCAGTTTCACAGTTTCAGGGTTTCTGATTTCACACTGGAGTCTTTGTTCCACTTGGAGTTTATTTTTGTGCATTTTGAAAAATATGGTTCTACAATATTTATCCCTAGTGTATGAATGGATTTTGGGAGCCTATTCCACATAGAGAGATACTCTCTCAGCCTAGACACATGGTGGAGGGCCTAGGTCCTGCCCCAAATGATATGACAGACTTTGAAGATTTCCCCCATGGAAGGCCTCACCCTCCTGGGGAGCAGAAGGAGGGTGGGATGGGGGGTCACGGGGGGCATGGGAAGATGGGAGGGAGAGGGAACTGGGATTGACCTGTAAAACAAATTTGTTTCTAATTTAAATTTTAAAATGAAGGAAAAAAGAAAAATATGGTTCTATTTTAATTCTACATATGGATATTCAGTGCCCCTAGTACTGTTTGTAGAATATGCTGTCTTTCCTCCAGGGTATGTATTGGTATCTTTGTCAAATCAGAAGGCTGTAGTTACATATACTCATGTTTGAGAGTTTTATTCTTTTCCACTGATTTCTGTATATGTTTTTGTGTCAATACCAGGCTGTTTTTAATTACTAGAGTTCTGTAACCTATCTTCCAATCTAGCATGGTAATCTTTCCAGCATTGTTCTTTTGGCTCAGGATTGCTTTTGTTATTGAGGGTCTTTTGTAGTTCTGTGTGAATTTTAGGATTTTTTTCTTATTTCTGTGAAGAATGTTGTGGAAATTTTGATTGCAGTTGAGTGAATATGTAAATAAATTTTATAGAATAGTTATTCTCACTGTATTAATTCCATCAATTCTTTAACATGGAAGATCTTTTTATCCTCTAGTGACTTCTTTAATCTCTTTCTTCAAATATTTAATGTTTTCAATGTAGCAGTTTTCCACCCCATCGCTTAGGACTTCTTTAATGTCACTTTTGAGTGGGAATGTTTCAGTGCACCATTTCTCATCACGTTTGCTATTAGCATGCAAAAAGGCTACTGAAGCTTTAAGTTGATTCTGCAATCTGGCACATTTCTGAAGTGTTGATCATTTTTAAGACGTTTTCTGGTAAAATTTTTAAGATGTTATGCATTAGAGCATATCATCTGTAAATAGGGATAATTCAGTTTCTTTTCCTATTTGGATGTCTTTAAAGTTCTTCTGTTGTCATATGGCTCCAGCTATGCTGTTTCATTTACCATAGTGAAAAGGAGTGATGGACACTCCTGTCTCACTTCTGATTTTAATGCGTTTTTCTTCATTTAGGATAAATGTTGGCTTTGGGTTTGTCATAGCTAGCCTTTATTTTGTTAAAATATGTTTCCTGCAATCAACTTCTTCTAGGATATTTATTATGAAGGTATGTTATAGTTTGTCAAAGGCCGTTTTCACATCTATTGAGATAATCACATGACTTTGAAAAATTCCTTCCGTTCCTAATTTTTGAATAAATTAGGAAGTATTGCTTGTAGTTTCCTTTGAAAGCCTTGTATAATTCTGCTGTGAATCCATTTGGTTTGGATTTTGTTTTGTCAGTTTCTTTTGTGCTTATTCTTTTGTTTCTTTCTTTGGGGAAAGCATTTAAATTACTGTTTCAATTTTCTCCTTCCTTGTGTCTGTTTAAGTTCTTTCTTTTTTAGATTGTTTTTCCAATCAATTCTTTGTGGATTTCACATCATGCATCCTGATCCCATTAATTTCCCGTCTCTTTATATCCACCTTCTGCCCTTGCATCCTCTCCCCCAAATCAAATAAAAATGAAAAGAACTAACTAACTAACTAAACAAAATAACATATAAAAAGAAACAGAAGAAACTGGCTCAGCATAGAAGCTGCAGGGTGACACAGTGAGTCACGCAGTAAACCCTTTTATCTGTACATCCTTACTTGAAACTGTTCAATACAAAGTGTCATTGGTCTCATTCTAAGGCCTCCAGTTTGTGCTACACTATTGATACTGTCCCTCAATGGAACTCCTCTTGGATATCCTGTGTTGCCCTGAAGCTTTGGATCTGCAGGGCCTGCCCCTTCACATGCTCCAGTAGTTCATAGATGGGGTGGGTGTTGGGGTGTGCTAACTCATAACCAAGATTCTGGGCCTGGGTGTTAGCTGTGTTGGTTCGCTCATTGACACCATCAGGGCAAGCTCTCCAGCATTGCTCCCTCTATTTCATCCACTGCAACAGACAGCAAGGAGAGGGCTAGGTCTCCTGCTCTCATGCTCAGGGTTGGCTCAACTATACCCACACCATCAGAGCCAACTCTACTGTTGTGCCCAGGCAAGGTGCAGGACCCACTCTCCCGAGTGTTGCAGTTGGTGAGGAGCAGGGCCAGCTCTCCCTCTTGTTGCTGGTGGCAAGGGATGGAGAGGGACATCTTTCCCTTACCCATGTCACTGCATGGCAGATAATAAGGATGGGGTCAATTCTCCTGCTCTCACACCCTCAGGGCTAGCTCACCTGCACCCTGGCCAACAGGGTCAGCTCTACCAGGTGAGATGTAGGGTTCACTCTCCCAAGTACTGCAGCCAGTGAGAGGCAGGGCCAGCTCCCCCACTCTCATGATCTCGAGGCCAGCTTTCCCAACCGACACAGATTGTGAATGTCGGGAGATGGGGAAAACATCTCTCCCTTGCTCAATCCTCCATATGGCAGATGAGGGATGGAGTCAGATCTCTTATGCATGTAGGCCAGATCACCTGTGATCCTGTCAACAGGGTCAGCTTTATTTTATTGCTCAGGACAGGGTCTGAAGATGGGTGTGTGCAAGAGCAGCAATGGGAGAAATGAGCCACAGAACACTTCTTACTTTCATTTTAGGAGAGAAGGAAGAGAAGAAGCACATTCGCTAAAGAGATACAGGTCCCAGCAGGGGATGTAAAGAGCAGGCAAGGGAAGGAGTGAACCAGATCATGAATGTCAGGACAGTCTTGCAGCCAGAGTACTTTATTTATGCAGAATTTAGTAAGCAGAGATACATTCATGTTGTTCCAAAACATAGATTGTACCAATTTTTTTGGTTTTGGACATGTGTTTCACTTCCTCTTGCTCATCTTTTAGTCATCATTAATAAACTATGACAGAACAAAGTTATCATTTCCAATCATTTTCCCTCAAGTTTTGACATCATTGATAAACAGTTATCTTTTGTAATCATTTTTAACTCATCAACCCCATAACCCAATTTTTAAGACTCTAGAGGCATATGACAGCCTGTTGTCAGGCTGGGTAGTTTTTGTAGGTACTAAGACACTAGACCAAAACAATTTTCAAGCCATCCCGGGCATACTGCCATGTCCCAAGCAGTGTATTATTAACTCTTAATGGTCAAAGTGCCCAAGAAATATCCTCAGGTCAAAGTTGCTGCACTTACTATTCAAATTCTGGCATAATACAGTGTTCATATTTCATATCTTTAGAGAATACTTTAATAATCTTTTTACATCATTCTTTGCCCATCAGCATATGTCTCTGTGTAGGACAGAAGTAACTTCAGCTAATCTAGTTTCGCTGCTGTATATGTCACGGGATTGCCTGATGAGTGTACAGTGGGAAGAGGCTTGCAATCCGATCTGTGGCCAACTCCTCTAGCCCACCAAAATTTGTTGACCTTTTTTGAGTTTATTTTGTTATGAATATCTTGTTCCTGTGTAAGTACAGGGACAGATGTTCCATGAGTGTCTCATAGGCTCAAAAAGAGACCTCTGGCTTCTTTATGTGTGTCACAACCTCCAAGGTGTAAGGAAGGCCTTGAAGTAGATAAGGATGTCTTTCTAAAGTGGGGGGAATAGTATGTCCTTGTGAAGCTTAGACATAGCATTCGTAGGAGAAGGAACAAATGATTCATAAATTTTCCTAAATTATACAAATATCAAAAGTCCCCCAAGTATGCAACAGGTGGAGATGAAACCCAAAGGTGGCACTGCAGCCATCATGTGTCTCAGCTTTGCTGGATATTTGTCCAACAGCTGTGCTGGCCTTATGACTTTTGCTGTTCCCCTCAGATATGGCTGTGTCACTCAGATGAGACATAAGTCCTGCTCTCCCAAATGCTGCAACCATTGAGGGGCAGTGTGGTCCTAACCCTAACCCTGCCAGAGTCAGTATTGGAGCCTGGTCCTCAATTACAGAGGAGGACTTGGTGGAAAGATGAGACTAATGAACAATGAAGTAGGGCTAGAGGTGTGGAAATTTCCCAAGGCCAACTTCTTGGAGAGGGAGATTACACTCATTTAAAAAGACAGTCTCTGTATGATGACCACATCCTAGATTTATGCCACACAGCAGCTTTGAATGCTTGGGACAGAACTGGATAAATAGGAAAGAAAATTGAGTCATTTACTAAAGTTATACAGGACCCGAAGGAAGCCTACACAAATTTCTTACAAAGATTGACTTTAGCAGTAAACAGAATGATGACAAATTCAGAAGCTAGACAAATAATAACTGAATATCTGGCTTTTGAAAATACTAATGCACAATGCAAAAGGGTAATTAGGCCATTAAAGGGAAGATCAGCACCCTTGGAGGAATGGATCTGAGATACAATCAATATTGAATCTCATGATCATGATGATGCTTAGATAGGAGAGGTGATTTCCAGAGGTTTGAGAAAAATTGAAATGTCAAGTGTTTCAATTGTGGCAAACAAGGTCACCTAAAAAGGGTTGTAAACAGGGAATTCCTAAACATAATTCAAACAGAATGCTACTCCCTTCTGGATTATACAGAAGGTATGGCAAAGGCAGGCATTGAACTATGAGTGTAGATCAACAGCAGACAGTCAAGGTAACCCTTTGCCATTGGGAAACTCTTTGGGGGTCTCTCACAGGCCCCCATGTCAAATTCAGTTCATTTACTGTCATTGTGGAGGAAACTTCTTCCAGAGCAATTAAATAACCTAATGCCTATTGTAACATCCAGGAAGGGGTTTTATTTTGTTTCCACAGTAGAAGAAATGCTATGGATACTATTAAAATTGATAAAGAATTAGATTTGAACAAGAGATACCTCTTCATTAGATGAGGTGATATTTCATCAAACAGTATGGGCATTCTATATAAACCAACTTTAAAACTAACAAATGCTTTTCATTTGATCAGATATAACTTGTCATGAGGGAACCACCCCAAAATTAGGGTTGGGTAAGGGTTTTGTTTTTGTGTTTTCAGGAGAATGAAGGCATCCAGTTAAGGAACCTGAAGACCACAGGACAAATAAAACTTGAAGAAAAAGGACAAATCATCCAGAAGAAATGTCTCACGAAAAAGAGTAAATTGGCCTATTAACATATCACATCTCCAACAAGATAAAATGTAATAAATCTTCCCAAATGTTTGTTTCTACTTTTCTCTACAGACCCATAATGTAAATGGTCTCTTTGTAGTCCCAGTACAATTAAAAACTAAAGCTAGCTTTGGAGTTGGAGTGTGGCTCTCTTCTTATCTAAATCCAAGCATGTTTGCTAAAGTAAAATCCAAAATTTCTGTCTCAGGTCAGAAGAGCCACCTGATATGGTACAGAAGAAAAACAAAATTAGGGACTATTTTATTGTCACTAATCTCATATTCCTTTGGTTTTATTTTGACTCTTTAAACATTTCTTAAGCTATAAATATTATATCAAAATTTATAAGATTAATATATAAGTATATATATTTTAAAGTTTTATAATGATATTAATGGGCATATAGAGTACTAATTCTAGAAAAAGGCTTGATCTAGATTCCTGTATATGATTTCAAATTTGAGTCTCTATCAGTTTTCTGCAGTGAGCTATGGCTATGCCTGCCAGCAACCTTTGAAGTCTCCAAAAGCATGATGGGGTCCCACAACAGTGATTCCACCAGGACTACAATAATACCACTAAGCTGAAAAAACACCAGCTACATATAGGCTTTATAATACAAACTGCTCGGGATAATTTTGAGGTGACTGTCTAGGAAGTTAGCTGTTTCTATCATCTCTCACAATTTTTAGAAATTACTTTCTTGCACTACCTCCTTCTCAGGTCTCTGAGGGAGTTGAATACTAGATAGTTTCAACTACAGTTTTCCTTGTTCACCAGACTCAGAAAAGAAACTCAGTAAAGAAATGTAAAGTATATAAGAGACATTAAAAGATAATTTTGATAATACAAATTAAAAGAAAATCAAATTAGGTACAAGACTTTGCACTCACCAAGATAGGATAATGGAATATATACTCTGAATTTGTTAAAACTAGACATTGTTGATGTATTTATTGCCTGTATATTTTATATAGTTATTGTACTTATTGTATATACATGTCTTATATTAGTTTTAACCTTTTTTATTTTATACAAAAAGGGGAATGTGGTAATATTTTGTTCGTGATTTAACAAATCAAGCTTGCCTGAAGGTCAGAGTGCAGAGCTAACCACACTAGTTAGCCATAGATCCCATTCACTGGTGACACACACCTTTAATCCCAGCACTCTCGAGGCAGAGGAAGGCTGATCTCTGTGAGTTCGAGGCCACCCGGGCTACATCAGACTGATCCAGTGTAAAAGAAAAACATATCCAGGTGGTGGTGGTTCACACCTTTAACTCCAATATTTAGGAGTCGCATGCCTTTAATGCCAGCACTAGGGAGGTGGAGACAGGAGTGATATGCCTGAGCAGAGAGAGGAATATACAGTAGGAGGAGAGAGAAGCTCATTGCATTCAGTCTGAGGATTCACAGGGATAGAGTTGCCCCTTTGGACTGAGGATTTGATAAACATAAAAGGTCTCTCTTGTGTCTGGCTCCTTTACTTCTCTGACTTTTCAGCATTTACCCTGATACCTGTCTCCAGGTTTCTATTATTAAGAACTATTAGAACACTTGCTGAAGGGTAGTGTCAGCTCTCCCACTCTTGTGCCCTGAGGACCAGTTTTCCTGCCTGCTGTGGGTGGCAAGGGGCAACTGTTTAAGTTATTGATCTCTTCTTGGTTTAACCTCAGTGGTTTGAATGAATCTAGGAACTCATTCATCTCTTTTGGATATTCTAACTTAATGAGTATAGTTTTTTAAATATTCCCCTAAAATATTCTCAGTTTCTCTGGTGCTTGTTATATTGTTTCCCTATTTATCTCTGATTCTGTTAATTTGGGTTGTTTCTTTCTTTTGGCTAATAGGGCACATGATCTGTCAATTGTGTTTATTTTTTCAAAGACTGAGCTCTTCATCCATTGATACTCCATTTTGTTTTCTTTGATTATGTTCAATATCTTTTATTTTTCATTATATCATCTACTAGATTGGTTTGTTTACATTTTTCCAAATTCTTGAAACTTTGTCATTAAGTAATTTGTGCTATTTCTGATTTTAAATATAGATGTTTAGAACTATACATTTTCTTTTTAGGATTACTTTTGATGTTTCCCAAAGATTTTGTTGTCACTTTCATTTAATCTCAAGAATTTTTAAAATTTCTTTCTTGATTTCTTCTTCAATCCATTTATTATTAAGTAATGTGTCATTTAATCTTCGTGAGTTTGTGTAATTACTAGATTCATTTGCTGTTAATAAACTTCATTGCGTTTTGTGTCCTAGGATGTGGTTTTATTTCAGAGCATGAGTGGCCAAGTAGAATGTATATTCTTTGATGTTTAGGTTCAATATTCTGTTGATACTTGTTAGTTTCATTTGATGTATGATATCATTTAATTCTATTGTTTACTTTTTGTTCATATGATTTATCTTTTGAAGAAAATGAGGTATTGGAGTCGTCTACTATGATTGAGGTGGACTTACTCTGTGTATTTAATTCCAATATTATGATTTTTATGAAATTGCTCACACCAGAATTTGGTATATATTTAGGATTGCAATATCTTCGTATTTAATTGTTCCCTCGTTTTAAATAATGTGTTATTCTTTTATCTCTTTTGATTTATTTTAGTGTGAAGTCCATGTTGACATATATTAAGATTAGTGACACCAGCTTGCTCCCTGCTTCCATTTGCTTGGAATTGTTTTTTTCAATCCTTTCATTTCAATGTGGTTCCTATCATTGAGAGTAATTTCATTTTTTTGTAGTCGACAAAAGCTTGAGTTTCTTGTAGACAACAAGATGATTTTATTTTATAATTCATTTAAATAATCTGTGTACTCTGATTGTCAAGTTGAGGCCACTAATATTTTTAAGTTATTATTGAAAAGTGTGTTGGTTCCAGCCATTTTTTGTAGTTGTTTCTTGTTGTTTGTGTTCTTAGTTATACTTTGTATCTCAGTACTTAGAACTAAATTTATTTTCTTTCTATAATTTCTTAGCTATGTTTATTTCTGTCTGAAGCATTGCTTCCTGTATTCTCTATAGTGCTAGTGGGTGGATATATTTTTAGCATATTTCTATCACTGAAACATAGTCTTTGTCCTTCAACTACAGCACATAGTTTTGCTGCATAAAGTAGTTGAAGTTAATATTAGTGGCCTTTTAGAACTTGGAGTACAGTTCTCCAAGCTCCTATGTTTCTAAAAATTCCATTTAGAAATAAGCTGTTTTTAGAGGGATTTTCCTTTATATGTGACTTATATTTTTTCTTGCAGCTCTCATAGCCTGTATTTATAAATTCTGTATTACTGTTTTAACTATAATATGCCACTAGAATTTATTAACTGATCCTGTCTAGTTGGTACTCTGTGTACTTCTTGTATCCGTATGGGTATGTTTGTAATTTTCTTCCATGAGCCTATTGAAGATCTGGTCTATGCCTTTAATCCAGGATTCTTTTTCTTCTTCTATGCTCACAATTCAGAAATCTTATCTTTTCATGGTTTCATATAGTTCCTGAGTGTTTTCCTCCTGTGGTTTTTTGTTGGTTTCTTTTCTATTTTATTTACTTGATTGCTTCAATTACTATACTTTTTCTTCAGGACTTGGTATTCATTTTTGTGCATTACCAAATTTAATTTTCATAACAATAATTTTAAGTAAGCCTAGATCCACACATACCAAAAAATGAAAATAAAATAAAGATACAGAATTTCAGGCACAGCTAGTGAATGTCAAAAGCTGAATTTGACAATGGCAGTCTTATTGAGAGTAAAAAATATATTGTACGAGTTATGAATTGTCCATTTTTAGTTTATTCTTCTCTCATATATCACATCCCAACTACAGTTTCCTCTTCCTCCTCTCTTCCAAGTCCCCCCTTCCCTCTGCCCCTCATCTACTCCTTCTCCTTTCCCTTCAGAAAAGGGCAGGTCTCCCTAAGGATAGCAACCAAACATGGCATTTCAAGCTATAATAAAACTAGGCACATCCCCTTATATCAAGGCTGGGCTAGGCAACCCAGTAGAAGGAGAAGGTTCCTAAAGCAGGCAAAAGAGTCAGAAACAGCCCTCCACTCCCACTGTTAGGAGTCCCACAGGAACACCAAGGTACACGGCCATAACATATATGCAGAGGACCTAGAGAGCAATGAAAGACATACAGTGGGATACCTTGCTCAGCCATGATACAGGGGGGAGGGGCTTGGTCCTGCTGCAAGTTGGTATTTCAGATTTTGTTGACTCCCAAAGAAGGCCTTACCCTCTCTGAGGAATAGATGGGGGATGGAAGGGGGGAAGTGGGGATGGTGGGAAAAAGGGAGGGGGAACTGGGGTTGGTATGTAAAATGAAAAATAAAATTTAAAAAAACCCGTTTGACACCCCCAGGGGGTTACAATGCACAGGTTGAGGAAATGCTGCTCTGGGGTCTCTTTGACTAATAACACATAGTGTTCAGCACTGGGATTTTTATTTAATAATTCATGTCTTCTGAGAATAGCAGCAGTGTCCACCCATGCAGGACACCTGTGTTCAAACTCCTTTGTCTTTAAATCATATTTTAAAATTTGCTTGCACGATGGTAGTTTTCCTTAGGCATCTTTATAGATCCTTGGCTAAGGCCCCCCATCATCCTCTCCCACTCCCCCCTCCACAGTTATTTTGTATCATATGTGACCAAATGAGTTTTTATTCCAAGTTAGAAAAAAAAAAGTAAGATGTCTTTTGGTTCAGACCTCTAGTTGGTTTCCCAGGGACAGAAGTATGCTTTAGCCTGGGGCACTGGTGAGGCCGATAATAGGTGCTCACATCTCGGTTCTCCAAGGAACTCCATGAAGCATTGAGAGAAAAACACAGGAGAGGCATTAAGAGCCCGCTCTTCAGACTGTTGCTAGGCGACCTGTCCCCTCTCCAGCTGCAATACTTTCCACTGGCTTCAGAAAAGGAGGGGGAACTGAAGCTTAGCAGAGGTGGAGTGCAGGGAGGGCCAGGCACTGTCCAGCTTCCTCCCTGGTGTGTGAACTCAGTATCCCTCCGCTGCTCTCTCCTGCTCCCCAGCTCCAAAGATCCTCTCTCTATAGTCCCTCACTCCAATGCCATCAGAGACCCTAACTCTCACTGCAGTGATCCCAGCAAAGCGGTGGTGGTCTGTGGTTAGGGTGAGCAGGGGGTCTGCAGACGCCCACGGGTGCCGCCCTCCCCTCCCTCCGAGTGGAGCGGGCTGTCTCCGGCCCCGCCCACCCCGAGTCGGAACTACGGTGGGCCCGGGAGGGGGCGTCGAGCCCGGTGCGCCATATCCCTCCGCCCCCTTCCCGACACCCTCGAGGCGAGCTGTGCCTGCCGCATCCTGCGCAGCAGCCCCTGCCCGTTTGGTGCAGAGGCGTGGGGGCGGGACGCGTCTCTGCCATCACACTCGCGCGCAAAGCCCAGGGAGAGGAGCTGCGGAGGACGGAGCCCAGCCAGGAGCGGACGGGGACGCGGGGCAGCCCGGGGACCTGGGCCGTGCGCCTGGCCAGGCAAGTGGGGGTGTGTCGAGGGCTCGGGGCGGCCTCGCACTGCGGACCCTCGCCCGGCCCTGACAGGGAGTGCAGCAGTGGGGGCGACCGGGGCTTCCTGGAGTGGTGCGCGGTTCCCGGAGATCCCAGGCGGTGAGGGGCAAGCGGGGTCCCGGGTCGGGTCTCAGGCACAGGGCTGTGAGCGTTTGGAGGCCTGCGGAGCAGATGACTGGACAGCAGGCTGTTCCCCACCCTTTTTGGTATCTGGGCCCTGCGAAGGTTGTGGGGGAGGCGCCTGCGGGAGAAATGGCGGCGCGGGAGCTGGGGAGTGTGGTGCCCCTTGGAGGTCTCCGTCCGTGGATTGGGGGCAGGTGTCTAACTCTGGGGGTAGCTTAATTTTTCGGTGGTGAGTAGCCTTGCTACTTGGGCCTTATTCCAGAAGGAGGCCCTTGTGTCCTGCGTCGTGGGTGCTGTCTCTTCCCACAGGCTTCTGCTTGGTGGCAAAGTCTCCTGTCTGAGTCGTAGGAGTGGTGCATTCTGGGGAAGGGGAAACATAATTAGAGGGACTATTATGTATTATGAAGGCACCAGAACATAAGAATGAAATGTTCGTTTGCCTTCAATACAGGATTGTTTTATTCCCTTCTATATGTAGAATCGTGTGCTTAATTTACTGCAAGCAAATGGTCATGATAAGGAGTTGGTCATATTACAGAACTCCTGGCTATATAAATATTGTGATATTAACCTATCTTTTATACTCAGGGTCCATTTTCTCAGCATTCTGTTTCACTCTGAACATTTTTTGACATGTTCGAATGGAAGTTAACGTAAAGGAGAAGTTTTTGTGCAGGTGAGTGTTTGATTTAGAATATTTGAAATCACTATAGGATTTAAGTATCTGTTTATGGGACCCCATATATTACCTGCAGCTACTTTTCGTAATCCTTCATATATTTTTGTACAGAAGTAGTATCACAGAAAATGCGCTATTTCTGAAGGTAGGCATCAGAATCACAGGAGAGTTAACAGAGTTCATTTACTTGTTTTCTGATTCTCTAAAAGGAGGTGTTTGAACTTGGGTTTGAAAATCTGCCCATAAGCCTAATAATTTTATGCCATGGTCAACATGCTTTCTTGTATGTTTTTCTCAGTATCTTTTGGTTTCTATAGGTTGACTCTTCTCCAGCCAGAGAACCCTTCTTTATTGGGAAGGATAGTGTCTCCCGTGGATCCTGCTCTTTGATGAGTCTGGCATTGTTAGCACCTGAGGTAAGATCTAGGTAGAGCGGTGTTTCTCAAACTTCGGGTTGCAACCCCTTTGGGGGGGTCTAATGACCCTTTCGCAGGGGTCACATCAGATATCCTGCATATCATATATTTACATTAAGATTCATAATATCTAGAACTCTTCACAGGTCTTCCCTTAATTAGTGGGGTCAGGATTTGGTAGCTGGTGCTGATAGAAAACCCTTGATTACATCATTGTCCTGATACTGTACCATCGACAACTGTTACTCAAGGGAACAGTGATGGGAAAAAAAAGGATTCATAAGATCAGTAAACTTACAGTTATGAGGTAGCAATGATATACATTTTATAATTGGGGGTCACCACAACATGTATTAAAGGGTTGCAGCATTAGGAAGGTCGAGAACCACTGCTGTAGAGACTTGCAGGTAGCTGTTTACTTAGGATTTGAGGTGAGTACGAATGGGAGTGTAAGCACACCTGTCAATCGGTGGCAAGTGGGAGACACCAGATCTTCCCGGACCCATTGTTTTCTAACTTTCCAGATGTTGCTGCCCACACACTCATTACAGAAAGCGGGAGAATAGTGAGCTAAGCTTGCGTCCATATGTATTTAGTAGATACTGGGTCAGAAAATGGGGAGAGAATCCATAAGAGAGAACAGGGTGGAGGAGTATTAAGATATCTGGAGATAGAAGGTTAGATTAGTCTGTCAGATACTCAAAATTCTAATCCCACGTGTACTTTTGTCTATAGCTCTGCCTGTGAAGTCATTTGGGTGGCTTTTCAACAGTAAAAGTGAGGAAGGAGGAAACAATCACGTCACATCAGCGCACGTTGGTGTGAGGCCTTTCTGAAGACATAGTAGTTCCTGGTGGTAGGTGCCAGCATGGGACCAAAGGGGCTGGGTGCTCTATGGCCTCTCCTACTTTAAGCAAACTTAGCTATTGTCACTGTTGTGCTTGACGGAGACAAAAGAGTGGGAGGACTTGGGCTGGTTGCAAGAATGCAAGAAATAAAATGAGGTAGCAGAATTTTTGACTGATCTGCATCTCCCACGACACAGTTCAAATCTTCATTCATGTCCTTCTGTGTAGCTGTCTGTATAAAGAACGAAGGTTGAAGACACTCAGAGTCTATTTTTCCCACCTTAGGTGTCTCGCCAGTGGTAGCCTTGGATTGGCAGAAGATTGCTTTCACCGGGTCTGATTTGGAAATCATCTTCCTAACCTGAGTGTCTTTACTCTGTCCCTGTCATTGACAGAGACTGTGTGTCAAAGAAAGGGAATTCTGTAACTGCTAAACTGACAGTTGTCTTTGACCTCTTTCGAGATACTAGCCTGGACCAAACAGAGAACTAAGGTTAAGACGGGCCAGGTGTCTATAGCTGTGCTTCAACCATGACGGGTTCAAAGAATAAGGCTAGAGCACAGGCTAAACTAGACAAAAGGGCAAGTGCACAAGCCAGAGCTTTAGCAGAGAGGGAGGCTGCTAATGCAGGCAGAGCTGGAGGCAAACACAGGGACAAAGCAAAAGCTAGGGCGGGAGGTAAAACAGATGCCCAGGCAGAGATGAAGGCAGGGTATAAGGGCAAAGCAGCTGCTGAGATGAAGGAAGGGATGAGGTCGGAATTTAAGGCTCAAGGAAAAGATTTCAACCATAAGGCTGAGTACAAGGGTGCTAAATCTACACGTAAAGAGAAGGCTGCTAGTGATACCTGGTTCTGGGCTGGGGAAGATTCTGGTATCAATTCCTGGTTCTGGAAGGGAGAAGAAGTTAGTTATAGTTCTGTTGCTAAGTGTGAAAATAAAACTAACACTGGTACCCAGGGCCGCACTGAGGAGTCAGAGCCTACACATAGGGCCAGCCACAGGTCTAGGTCAGGGGCTGAGGAGGAGGAGGAAGAAAATGTTATTGGGAACTGGTTTTGGGAAGGAGATGACACTAGTTTTGATCCTGATCCTAAACCTGTGTTCAGAATAGTTAAACCTCAACCAGTGGATGAAATTAATGAGAAAAATAGGCCAAAGGACTGGTCTGAGGTTACCATTTGGCCCAAAGCACCTGCTGTAACTCCAGCAGTGTTAGGTTATAGGTCTCAGGACTCATCTGAGTCAAGGCCTTCTTCATATATTGTTCTGGCCTCAAATGAAGAAGAAACTTCAACAACAGCCTCTACTAAGAATGCTCGATCAAACCAGCAGCCTATACCCGAGTATCCATTTGGTTCTGATCCTTGCATCCAGACGTTAGATGAGATTAGACAACAAATCAAGATCAGAGAAATGAATGGCATCAAGCCCTTTGCTTGCCCTTGCAAAATGGAGTGTTATTTGGATTCTCCAGAATTTGAAAAGCTTGTTAACATACTTAAGTCAACTACCGATCCCCTCATTCATAAAATAGCACAGATAGCAATGGGTATACATAAAGTTCATCCATTTGCCCGGGAATTCATTAATGAAGTGGGTGTGGTGACACTTATTGAAAGCCTGCTCAGTTTTTCTTCCCCTGAAACTAGAAAAAAGACTGTTATTACTATGAATTCTTCCGGGGATGAAAGACAGCACAAAGTTGAATTTCATGTTAAGCATATGTGTAAAGAAACGGTGTCTTTCCCCTTAAACTCACCTGGCCAGCAATCCGGATTGAAGATAATAGCACAGCTAACTACTGAGTCTGTCCATCACTACATTGTAGCTAGTTACTTTTCAGAGTTTTTTCATTTGCTGTCCCAGGGAAATCGTAAGACTAGAAATCTTGTTTTGAAAGTATTTTTGAATATGTCCGAAAATCCAAAGGCAGCCAGAGATATGATCAATATGAAGGCATTAGCAGCATTAAAACTCATCTTTAACCAAAAAGAGGCAAAAGCAAATCTTGTTAGTGCTGTGGCCATCTTCATTAACATAAAGGAGCATATTAGAAAGGGTTCAATTGTAGTAGTTGATCACTTGAGTTACAGTACACTTACTGCCATATTCCGTGAAGTTAAAGGGATTATTGAAAGAATGTAAAATGATCCAGAAATGAAAGAGAACACTGAACAGTGTCCAAATTCTGATTGGCTATACATTCCCAAAGAGTTTTGCATACAATTTTGGTAATAACTGCTCACACATTTTGTCTTAACATCTTTTACAAATTATTACCTGTGGCAGGTTCTAGCTCAAATCTAAAACATTTTTGGTGTATCAAATGAATATTAAATATTGAGATAAACAAGTTGTTGATTTCTATCTTATTTAGATTAGCAGATTTTTAACATAATTTTACTTAAGAAAATTGTGATCTAGCTGTCAGAAGTACAGTGTCCTGATGATTGATATCTGCTTAGATCTGTTTGTGGCTCCAGATAGCATAAAAGAAACTACTGGTATTGTAATCTAGTTACAAAAATAAGATGTACAAAAATAAAAATAACTGATGGTACCTACACTGTGTGTTTGTACATATGATATATACACATATATGCCTATTGCCAAATGTACCCTCTTGATGCAAAAAGGAAGCAGGTTACTACAGGCTATTAAATATAAAAGTAATTTTCATTACCCTCTTATTCCAACTATATCAAACACTCATTACAGAACAAAAAATGGTCCTGAATTACATAAAATCTAGAGTGTATAATTCAAATTTTTAGACTGTTTCATTTGTGTCAGTCATTTCAGAGATGAAAAAGGGAGGTAGACATGAAAAGTATTCTTTATTATTAGTTGCCCACTATTAGATTGACATAATGTTTTATAAGCTGATTCCTTTTATGGTAATCCTGTCAGCTAGTTAAGTAATATTTTGTTAGATATCATCCCAAGCACCCACCAATCAGAATATAACCAATAAATACTTTTTCCAAGCTCCTCACAGCTGGCAGGTGGCACAGGTGATTTTTGGCATTCTAGAACCGTCTCACTATACTACCTTAACACATTCCCCTTTTTAGGTGATGATAGTCTTCACAGCACAGAGACTATTTCAGGTTTAGGATTAGTTTAATTTTGTGATGAATAATGTTCCCTTCCAGGTGAACAAGTTTTAGCTTCCTCCAAAAGCATGTCCACTAGGCATTCGGCCTTATCTGGCTAGAGGTCAGGAGGAAAGTAGGAGGTGGATGTATGTATTTCCCAGGCAGTATATTGGAAATCGATATCCCAAACTTTGTTTTGTAAATAAGATGTAGATGTAGGAGTCATAAAGAACGGAACTTTGATCCTATCTTTCTGTGTGAACTTTTTTTTTTCAAAGAGCCAGAATCATTTTATACACCAGTGGTTCTCAATCTTCCAAATGCTGTGGGCCTTTAGAACAGCCCCTCTTGTTATGGTAATCCCCGGCTGTAAAATTACTTTGTTGTTATTTCATAACTAATTTTGCTACTGTTACAAATTGTAAATATATGATACACAGTATACCTGATGTGCAACCTCTGTGAAAGGGTTATTTGATCCTCAAAAGAGTCCTGACCCACATGTTGAGAACAACTGCTATATACTGTTTTATAGCATGCATTAAGAAAGCTAACTACTTTTATTTTTCTTGCGAAGTCATAGCCATAATTTTAAAGGAATTGTGATTTATTCATGTATTTCATGAAAGGCCAAATGTTTCTAATAGGCAAGTCCATTGTATTTCAGCTTCCTAAAATTGAGAATAAACTTAGTGGGAAAGACTTAGACTCACAACTGCAGCTTCAGCAATATATGAGACGAAACCAAGGACAGAGGTTGCTGCTTCATTTTATAGATAGTATTTTCTAGAAGTCTGTATTTTCCAGAAAGCTTCTCAGCACTTTGAGGTTTATGACTGATTTCTCCAACACTCATGATAGGAATTACAAACCCTAGTCTAAGATAATAGAGAAAAATTTATGTGTGAGACCATCAAGTTACTTGCTTTGAGATTTTCAGTCAAGAAATAAAGCATGCGTTAGGTACTATTTGTAATGTTCATGTTAATGTCCTATACAATAATTTAAATCATCTTATGTTTTTCTTTTCTACATATAGTGTGATCTTCCATTTACATATTCTTTTCTTTTCTTTTTGGTTTTTCAAGACAGGGTTTCTCTGTGGCTTTGGAGGCTGTCCTGGAACTAGCACTTGTAGACCAGGCTGGTCTCGAACTCACAGAGATCCACCTGCCTCTGCCTCCTGAGTGCTGGGATTAAAGGCGTGTGCCACCACCGCCCTCCATTGCATATTCTTACATAGTGTACAAATTTATTCATTTCAAAAATTGGAGTACAGTATTGAATTTGCCTTTTCAACTGATCAGTTAGCTATCTTTACAAATTAGCATGTAAATATACCACATGCTTTTTAATAACTTTATTGAAATGTAACTGATACACATTAAACTGAACATTTAAAGTGCACAATTTTTATGACCCAGCCTTGAATACTTTCCATACACGAGACTATAAAAGTTCTGTCAGACATAGAAATGCAAGCCATGTATAACTCATCTTGTTACTCAAACTGTCCAGAACTTTGCTCAAAAGCAAAGAAACTTTCACACGAATCAGTTGTTTTGTTGTTTCCTGTACTTGTAGGGAATCTTATTTCAGGCTTCAAATATTGTCACAAAGTGCACCATTTGATAAGTTTTGACATAAAACATAGCCATCACCAAGATGCCTCATTGTAATGCCTTATTCCTATCCTGGGGGAACTACTGATTTGCTTTCTAGCAACACAATCAAGTTCTCTTAATGCTCTAATATAGAAAAGAAAGCATGGAACATTTACTTATGGAAGGGATATTAGCTTAGTATCACTCAACATAGTTATTTCAGTTTCATCCATGTTGTGTGTCTTATGAGTGTATCAATTTTAATGCTAAATAATAATTCACTGTGTCTTTACCATAGTAAAGACTGTCAGTTGGCATTGCGTTCTGATCTGAGTTATAGAAAATAAAAGCTACTGTGAGAACTGATGTGCAAATGTTTCTTGAAATCTGCAGGCAAATGGATGGCATTAGAAGAAACCATCCTGAGTGAGGTAACCCAGTCACAAAAAGAGAAACATGGTATGTACTCACTCATATATAGATTTTAGAATGAATCAGGAGAGTGCCAGAATACTCACTGCCAGAGAGTCTGGGAAACAGAACCTTCATCCAGTGACTGATGAAAGCAGAGGCCGACACCCTCAGTTAAACACTGAACTTAACTCATGGAATCCAGTTGCAGAGAGGGAAGAGTGATGAGCAAAGGGGTCAAGAGTGGGCTTGTTTAATCCACAGAAACAGCTGACCTGAACAAGGGGGGAGCTCTTGGACCCCAGACTGATGGTTGGAGGCCAGCTTGGGACTTATCCAGATGTGGGTGTCAGTGAGGAGGCCTACGTAATCTGTAGGGCCTTGGGTAGTAGATCAGTATTTATCCCTGGCATACAAGTAGATTCTGGGTGCCCATCCCACAATGAGGGATGCTCTCTCAGCCTGTACTCTTGGGGGAGGGTCTAGGCCCTGCCCTGGGTAAAATGACAGACTATGGATGGATACCCCCCATGGAGGGCCTCACCCTCCCTGGGGAAATGAGTAGTGTTTGGGTGGGGGACGGGGGGGGGGAGACGGGGGAGGAGGGGAGGGAGATGGAGCTGGGATTGACATGTGAAGCAAGCTTGTTTCTAATTTAAATAAAAAATCTTAAAAAAACTGATTTACTGATCAGTCCCATGGTGGCCTCTCAACCATCAGTCTACGGTCCATGAACTCCCCCCTTGTTCAGGTCAGCTGTTTCTGTGGGTTTCATCAGCTCAGTCTTGACCCCCTTGCCCATCACTCCTCCCTCTCTGCAACTGAGTTCCAGGAATTCAGTTCAGTGTTTAGCTGTGGGTGTCTGCCTCTGCTTCCATCAGCTACTGGATGAAGGCTGTAGGATGACATATAAGGTAGTCGTCAAACTCATTATCGGGGAAGGGCATTTAAGGTAGCCTCTCCACTATTGCTTGATTGTTAGTTGGTGTCATCCTTATAGATCTCTGGAAATATCACTAGTGCCAGATCTCTCCTCAAACCTATAATGACTCCCTCTATTATGGTGTCTTTCATCCTGCTCTCCTCTATTCATCCCCTGACTCAACCTTCCCGGTCCCCCATGTCCTTCTCTCCCCTCCTCCTCTCCCCCTCTCTTTCTCCCAGCTCCCTCTCCCCTCCCCCATGCTCCCAATTAGCTCAGGAGACCCTGTCCCATTTCCCTTCTCTGGAGTACCATACATATCTCTCTTAGGGTCCTCCCTGTTTCCCAGACCCTTTAGTGGTGGAATTGTAGGCTGTTAAAAGTGATTTATTTTTGTTTGGGGATGTATTAGGTGATTTAGAGGAGGGTTTAAGGAAGTGAGGTTTTGTGGTAGACTAAAATGGTGTCAGGAAGCCTGAGTCATTCTCCGACTTAGTATCTAAATAAATTTTGTTTTCGAAGTTTGAAAGACTGGACTAAGACTAAAGGTGGTAAACAAGTAACATTACTACTATTAGCTAAAATGGAATATTTTGTCATATTTGTGATTGGAACAATGTTTTGTATGTTCATAAATGATTACATAATGGCCCCGTTTTTAGTCTTGATATATCACAGACACAGAGAAGCCTTCTCTGATGTTAATGTTTTACAAACAGATGTTAAATCAAAAGAATGTCAAGGAGGACTGGCAAGGAGTGCCAGACCAGTTCTTTGATCTCTGAAGCATTTTTAGACTTGACTTGAAATTAGTTTACAGAGTAGTACATTTCCATATGGGTTTTTCACGTAGCCTTTAATTAGGTTAACACTTCCAATATCTCCCCTATTCCCTTACCCACATCCTGGCTTAAACCTTCCCACCCTCAGTATTCCCTCTTACTGCTTGCATATCACTTATGTCCTAGTATACCCTAAGGTCTCTCTAGCCTCAGTGATCTCTTTCTAAGAAGAAAGTATCTGACCTTTACAGGTACTCCACGTTAAACACACAATTCTAAAGATTTAAAGCTAGGATCCACATATGAGGAAGAACATGCAGCACTTGTCTTCCAAGATTATAAAGACTAGTTGTTCTTAGCTATCCACCAGAACTCTTGATAAGTTCCTATTGCTGATGACACCACCGCATACCTTGAATGCAAGATACAGAAAACAAAGCTGGAACTGAGGTTGGAACTTCCTCCCTGCTGGCTAGTTTTCATAGTACCAGTGCTATGCACTCTTTGGTAAAAGTAGAAGAAACAGTGGTCTCTGAGTTGCAATGCCAACCTTCCAGGTAAGAGGTGCTCACTGTCAAGACTATTATGGAGTTAACCAACTGCTCCATAATTAGATTTGAGGCCTGCATCACAAGAGGAACTCTGTATTATTCATTTAGTCCAAAATTTGTTACCTTGTCACCGAGGAGGTCTTAGGCTCCGGGGGCTACTCAATACTGCTGTTTAGCTAAAATTAAAAGCATCAGTCTGCTTTCTAAATATGTATATTCATACACCTGGGCAAATGCTTATGGGGCCCTACAGATTTTGAGATAGGAAAAGGAACAATATACAGTTTTGTACTCACTGGTGAGCCTACAAGACTCTACTGGATGATTCCAAATCCATGATCACACACATGATTTTTAGTAAAATCTGTGGGGCATCAAACAAAAGTTATGAATATGGGAAAGAGATTTATAGAGGAGAAAGGGGCTAACCTGAGTGGCGAGAAATACGAGTGGTGGTAGGTGAAGAAAAACTAGAAGTTGTCAAATAATAAAATTTATTAATTGAATAAAAGAGAAAAACATGCCATGTTCACCAATAAGTTGAGCTAGAGCCATCCCTCTGTATGACCTTGGATTCAGGAGAGTCACAAAACCAAACCAAAGGACATGAATGCGGGAAAGGGATAGAGGAAGATAAGAGGGTTGGAGTTAAGAGATAAGAATGCACTGTACACATATGAAATTGTCAAAAAATTTAATTAACAAAAAATAATAAGAGGTGGGGTGTATGGGTGGAAGACACCCAGGGCCTGCCTGCCCATCGCTTCACAGCACAGGCACACAAGCATGTGGTAGTGAGAAGGGGGAGACAGGCAAGTGATGCAGAGAGAGGCAGAACTGGAGATGGAGGACCAGGCTGGTGTGAATGGCTGTCATCTGAGCCCATGGTGATATGCAGATGTGTGCTGCTGCTGAGGTCCTGCTGCAGCTGGGGTCTGTGTTGATGCTCAGGGCCCATGTTGCCTCCCGGGGCCACGTGGCTGTCCATGGACTGGGCTGCTACCTGAAGCCATATTGATTACCGCAGGCTGTGTTGCCCCTAGGGGTCATATTGATGTGGGTGGCTATCACTACCACCTGAGGCTAGGTGGGTGTCCATGATCTGAGCTGCCCCGAGGGCCTTGTCTGGGTCAGTGGTCCTACTGCTATCAGGGAGCCATGTTTATGCTGTGTGCTGTCACCAGAAAACATGTGTAAGCCCATGATCTGTGCTTCTGCCTGTAAAGAGCAAGGAAGAGACTTTTGCAGTGATATCGATGATTACAGATGCACAACTGAGAAAGAGGGACATGGCAAGATTCTGTGACAACCTCTACCCCCACACCAAACGCTCCCCCCAAAGAAAAGTAATGGTCTAGCAGGAAGCCATTGAGAAGAATTCTTAAAGGGTGTGACAAGGATGCTAAAGTTAGCGCTCCACAATTGATGGCTTCTGGTGAGGGTTTCAGAGGAGAACCACTCAGTTCTAGTTAAGGAGCAGACCACTGAGAGTTTGACCATGCTCCAGTGAATACATAGATAACACAAAATGAATATTAAATAAAAGTTTTTATTTCATTTTTTTGTGAGGGAGATCACAAGGGTAGGGGTGTGCATATGGAGGGAATGGGAAATGAGTGTGATCAGGGTGCATGATGTATACTTTCCAAAGAATCAATAAAAAATAAAAAGAATAAAAATTTAAAATTGATTTTAAAAACAGAAAGGTGATATCCCACAGGGCTGCATGTTCCTACAATTCAAGTTTACTAAACAAAACTCCCATCGCTGGGTGTGGGATACTTCCTTCTGAGTTGCTGTTCACGAAGGCTCCGCAAGCCCTCCCCAAAAATGTAGGTTTCTTGTGACTTCTCTTGGTTGGCAACCAGAACAAGCTAATAAGACCCCATTGTTGAAGACACCTTACACCTTTGTGGCAAGAGATAGAGAAATCATGCTGGAACTGAGCTGGAAAAGTCCTCCCTGTTGGTTAGCTTTCATAGCAACAGAAGTATCTATTCAGGCATTTAGGAGGAAAAGCACCAATGGCCTTAGTCACCTGTGAGCCTTAGAAACTTCAGTGCCAACCTGCAGGGAAGGATGTGCCCCCTGCATCAATAGTGACACAACTACAAAGAAATAAGCCAACTGATTTCTGATTGAATTTGAGGCCTGCTCCACAGGAGACAATTAATTTCTGGTACTATACATCCAATAAAAATTACATAGCTGAGGAGGCCTTATGCTTGTTTGGGGTGAAGGTGGGGCTTACTATTGTTGTAAAGCTAAATTGACGTGCCCCAAAGTACCTTCTAAATAACTGTTTATACCCAGAGACAAATGCTGTTGTCAGCCTTAATCAGAGGTGCTACTCATTGCAGAATGACAGTGAATGCAGTCTCATGACTGCTCAAAGTGATGAGAATAAGTAACAGGTGGGTGCTCAGCCTGAAAGGAGATATTTGTATCACCTCTTCTAATGCTCAGAGAACTTTATGGAAGAGGGAACAAAAATTTAGCAGCCAGAAGACAGGAAGAGGGGCTATGAAATGGTATCTTTTGGGCATGACACAATCATAAAAATGGGGCTGTCAGTAATCAACCATGTATTGTCACAGAGGGGCACATGGGGCTGGATTTCACCTTGCTGAACTATTGGCACCTACTTGATTCTGGGAAAAGGGCAATATTGTCTTCAGATGAATACTCATAGATATGCCCGTTAAACTCTAATGGGCAGTTCCAAACCCATGTTTACACAGACAGCTCTAGTTAAACTCAGTGAGTGACAAAACAAACAAAATGACATGAATGTGAAAAAGGGAAGACAGGGGAATTGATGAGGGTAGGAGAGATAGGATGTGAGGCTGAGTAACTAGGAATTATTATATACATGTATGAAATTGTCGAAGAAAAAATTGACAAAAAAGTAATTTAAAAAGTACTTTCTTGAGTTGGCTAGATGGCTGAGTGAGTTAAAGCACTTTTCATGAAAGCCTACTGACCAACGTTGAATCCCTGAAACCTACTGGGGAAGGAGAGAGTGAACTATCAAAAGCTGTCTTCTGGCCTTTACTCCTGCACTCGGCACACTTGTCCCCACCTCCACACATCTATTCACATCGCACAAACAAACACTAATAATGACAGTCATATCAAGAAAAAAGAAACAGGAAAATGTAGCTTTCATTATTACAAGTATTTAAAAGTATTTTGATCAAAAGATAAATAACTGAGCCTCAAAGAGAATACAAAGCCATAAAGAGCCGTTTTGCAAATAAAACAAGTATTTTGCTCTCTTTGGGTTTTAGATACCACCTCATTAAATTATATACTCTTTTATTGATTATAATTATTCTGCCCTTGTAGTTTTAGTACAAAATAAATCCTACTGCCTCTTCATCATGCTTCTGACTATTTCTCTTTTGTTGTTGTTTTTTGTTTTTTTAATGTTTTTATTTAAATTAGAAACATGCATGCTTCAAATGTCAATCCCAGCTCCCTCTCCCACCCCTCCTCCCTTGTCCCTCCATCAGCACCCCCTGCCCCCAGCCCGATCCACACATCATTCCCCAGGGAGGGTGAGGCCCTCCTTGGGGGGATCTCCAGAGTCTGTCATTTCATCCAGGGCAGGACCTAGGCCCTTCCCCATGTGTCCAGGCTGAGAGAGCATCCCTTTATTTGGAATGAGCTCCCAAAGATCATTCATAAACCATGGTAAACACTGATCTACTACCCAAGGCCCCAGAGATTTCTGAGGCCTCCTCACTGACACTACATTCATGGAGTTTGGATCAGTCCCCTGTTGGCCTCTCAGCCATTAGTCTGGGGTTCAAGAGCTCTCCCTTATCAAGTCAGCTGTCTTTGTGGGTTTCACCAGCATGGTCTTGACCCCTTTGCTCATCACTCCTCCATCCCTGTCACTGGGTTCCAGGGGATCATTTCAGTGTTTAGCTGTGAGTATCTGTCTCTGCTTCCATCAGTCACTGGATGAAGGTTCTAGGATGGCCTATAAGGTGTCATTAACCTTATGATCAGGGAGGGGCTATTAATGTAGTCTCTCCAGTATTGCTTAGATTTCCGGTTGGTGTTATCCTTGTAGATCTCTGGAAATCTCACTAGTGTCAGCTGTCTCCTCAAAGCTATAATGACTCCATCAATTATGGTATTTCTCATCCTGCTCTCCTCTATTCTTACCCCAACTCAAACTTCCTGCTCCCCCATGTCTTCTTCTAACATCCTCTTATCCCCATCTCTTTTCCCTGGTTCCCTCTCTCCTCCCCTGATGTTCCCAATCTGCTCAGGATATCTTGCCTCTTTCCACTTCTCTGGGGTATCATGTATATCTCTTGGGTACCTCCCTGTTTCCCAGACACACTGGCCCTGTGATTGTAGGCTGACACCCCTGATCCATCTCCATAATCCATATATGAGTGAGTACATACCATGTTTGTCTTTTTGTGGTTGGGTTACCTCACTCAGGATGGTTTCTTCTTTTTTTTAACCTTTCTTATTACTTTAATTTTAAATAGCTTGCTTCACATGTCAATCCCAGTTCCCTCTCTCTCCCCTCCTCCCAAACCCCCCCTCACCATCCCTCCCAGCCTCCCACGCTATCCCCACTTACTTCCACATAGAGGATATCTAGAGTCTTTCATTTCGCTCAGGGCAGGGTCCAGGCACTCCCCCAAGGGTCCAGGCTGAGAGAGCATCCCTCTTTGTGTTATGGACACACGAAGTCCGTTTGTATGCCAGGGATAAACACTGATCTACTGCCCAGGGCCCCATAGGTTGCCCAGGCCTCCTCACTGACTCTCACATTCAGGGGTTCTGTATCAGTCCCATGCTGGCCTCCCAGCTGTCGGTCTAGGTTCCAATAGCTCCCCCTTGTTTAGATCAGCTGTCTCTGCTGCTTTTGCCAGCCCATTCTTTGTCAATTTGCTCATCACTCCTCTCTCTGTCACTGGGTTCCTTGGGTTCTGTTCAGTGTTTAACTGTGGGTGTTTGCCTCTGCTTCTATCAGTCACTGGATGAAGGTTCTAGGATTGCATATAGGGTAGAAGTCAAGTTCATTATCAGGAATGGGCATTTAAGGTGGTCTCTCCACTATTGCTTAGCTTGCCAGCTGGTGTCATCCCTTTAGATCACTAGAGGTCTCACTGGTGCCAGATCTCTCTTCTAACCTATGACTCCCTCTATTATGGTATTCCTCATCCTGTTCTCCCCATATTCTACGCCCCACTTAACCTTCCTGTTCCCCCATGACCTACTTTCTCTTCCTCTTCTCTCCCTCTATTTCTGATGGGAGTTTCTGGTGACTGTTACTATATGTCATATAGCTAATCTGTACTTGATAATTCTATTTGTTCTTGACACTGAACCTGAGGTCATGAATATTTAGGCAAATATTCTACCACAAAGGTACATATCTAGCCCTTTACTTTCTTCTTTAGTGGATTCTTGCTTTCCGTAACTGAAGAAAGCTGACAGACAGGTACTTATGGGCGATTTTTCTATCCCTTTCTATAATTATGTCATTTAAAGCATTCTGTAAAACAAAGGTGTTGAATGCCATGTATAATTTAATTATGAGATCTTTCTCTTCTTGATTCTAAAACCCGTCCAATGTATGGCACCAGTCAGTTCATGGTCCGTGAATGAAGCTGTGTGAGGAGATTTCTGAGAGCTTGTGAGAAAACTCCAGGTAAACAAGAGCCTTGTACCCTCTGTTCCTCCATAACCACACCACAGGTTGCTTCTGCATTGTGCTTTTGTGCCCCTCCCAGGTGTTGTAAATGCAAATGGGTTTTCTTCAGATTATCCATTATCTACCATTATTATTCAAATGATGTTTCCAAGCACAGGATGTCCTCCTCCCTGTATACAGCCTAAACTCATGTGACCTTGTTTAACCAGAATATCCTCAAAATATAAATTGTCTTATGCCCTGAATAAAGTTGGTTGTTGCATGAGACTTTAATCCCCCCTCGTTATTTTTAGGCTCCTCTCTCCGAGGTTCATGCTGCCAACTAGAGTGGTAAACAGTATGGGCCTGGAGAGATGGCTCAACAGTTAACAGTGGGCATTTACACTGCTTTTACAGATAACTAGAGTTCATTTCCCAGCATCCAGGTAATGTGGTGCACAGCCATCTGTAACTCCAGCTCTAGAACATCTGACACCCTCTTCTGGCCTCCTGTGGATACCTGCATTCCATATGGACACATGTACATACATGCAATTAAAAACTAAGAATAGATATTTTTAAATGCCTGATGTAATTCTTGTTGTATACTTGAAGATTGAGAAAGACTGAATATATTCCAAAGGTTTATACATTATTACTAGATAGTGATAACATTAGAATTTCCATATAGCTTGTGGCTCATTTCACCTATGATTGTGTTCTCAGCATCCAAGAAAATAATTTTTATCTGTTTAACTATTTCTAAAATAAAGGCACTTGGCCAAGATCAAACAGCCATAATTGATAGCCTAACTTTTGCATCATGACTTTCATGACTCTAAAACACTTTGTTTTATTTTCATGTATTCATTGTATTTACTGGTTAATTTCTGGACAGAGATAGGAATATTCACTTGTTGAGTACAAACAATTTTCTAGAAATTGGATGATACTTTTGTAAACCAAAAAAAAAAATCCCTCTTGTAGTTCTGTTGAAATTGAGCACAAAAACCCAAGTGGAAGCAATTAAAAAAAAAAGCATTTATTTATATTTAATTTTATTTACTTAAAAATATTTATTTATTCCACAGAAACAGCTGAGATGAACAAGGAAGAGCTCATGGACCCCAGACTGATGACTGAGAGGCCAGCATGGGACTGATTCAGACCCCCTAAATTTGGGTGTCAGTGAGGAGGCCTCAGAAATCCATGGGGCTTTGAGTAGTAGATCAGTGTTTATCCCTGGCATAGAAAAGGACTTTGGGAGCCCATCCCACAATGAGGGATGCTCTCTCAGCCTGGACACATATGGGAGGGCCTAGGCCCTGCCCCAGATGATATGACAGACTCTGGGGATCCCCCATGGAGGGCCTTACTCTTCCTGGGGATCAGAGTGTGGATTGGGTGGGGAGGCTGAGGGAGTTGGGGGTGGGGAGGAGGGGAGGGAGAGAGAACTGGATTGACATGTGAATTAAGCTTGTTTCTAATTTGAATAAAAAAGAGGAAAAATTTATTTATATTTAATTTTTACTTAGCATACAAAGCAGTGGGTTTCACTGTGTCATTTTCATGCATAAATATCATTCCACTTTATTCTTATGTGTTGTTTTAGTCAGTATCCTCCTCCATCTGCCTCTAGTTAGTCCCCTTCTTCTACCAAAATAGTCCTTCCTTTTGTTTTATTTTCATACTCTATATACTCTATCACTATGTCTTTTCTTCCTCTCCCCCAACTTCTTTTAAGATCTCTCTGTCCCCTTTTTTTGTGACTTACAAACACACACACACCTAAAGCCTCATGTGAGAGAATACATAGTATTTGTTCTTCTGAGTCTGTAATATTTTGCTAAGCATAAAAATCTCCAGTTACATCCATTTACATCCATTTCCCTGCAAATGCCTCGATTTCATTTTTCTTTAAAGCTAAATAAAATGCCATTGTGGTCTCTTTTCTGCCGCTCCTCTGAAGAGATGGGCAGTTCTTTGCCTCTTCTCTCTCTCTCTCTCTCTCTCTCTCTCTGTCTCCATTTCTCTCTCCCATCTTTCCCTTCCCTTTCCCCACTCCCTTTTCTTTGCCCAATAAAACTTTCCATGTTAAAAAAATGCCTTTGTGTGTGTGTGTGAACCACATTCTTTATCTATTGATAGGCATTTAGGCTAGATACCTATATAAAATGGTATTTTTGCCATTATAGCCTTATTAACATTTCCTTATAACTGCAAACAATTTTAATTTTCTAATTATGAAAGGTGTGTGTGTATTTGTGTGTGTGTGTGTGTGTGTGTGTGTGTGTGTGTGTGTGTGTGTACGGCACAGCACACATGTGGAAACCATGTCATTATTGGTGGTAGACACCTATACCCACTAAACTATCTCATTGGTCCCAAAACCACCTCTTGATGGGAAGTAATTGCAAATAACCCAGGGTAAAGGAAAACTTTAATCAACTCAATTATCTTTAAGAGAAGAAATGGTCAGAATGCAATTTCCCTCTCACAATCTAGGAGATCATCTGAAGTATAACACTCAGAGAAAAGCAGTAGCGGTGCAGGATATTTTCATCATTTTCTGGAAGAAAATGTACTGTTACTTTGTCTGTATGCATCACTGGATTTAAACAATGCATTAGCTATTGAAGTATCTTTCATCCAATAGAGCTCATTCCTTTCTTCCCATCAACAAATTAGAATAAGTATTAAACTGCAATTTACATTTTTAAATTTGAGACAGAATCTCTGTTTTTAGCCCAGGCTAACTGAACCCATAGTCCTCCTGCTTTTTCAGTGTTAGGACTGCAGGCATTTGCTAGCAAACACAGGTCTATTCATACTAAAGGTAACTTTGGGGGAAGGGTGAAGATGGTTTGGCAGTTAAGGGCACTGAAATATCTTCCAAAAGGCCCGTGTTTGGTCCCCAGCATCCACATTGAAAGCAGCTCACAATTGCCTTCAATCTCAATTCTAGGGGTCAGACACCCTTTTTCTGCAGGTACCAAGCATGCACATAGTGTGTTTTATGTATACATACAAGCAAAACACTCATACCCATACAATTCATAAATAAATCTTTGAAACATAACTTCTTTGATTTTTTTGAATTTGTTGTCCTTGTTTATTGTTTTTCTTAGTTGTTTTTTATCACCTTGACATAAACTAGAGTTATCTGGGAAAAGGAACATCAAATGAGAAGATGTGCCCATCAGACTGGCCTATAGACAAAGATGTGGGCCACTTTCTTGATTAATGGTTTATGTGGGAGGACCCTACCCACTAAGAGACATTGCTACCCCTGGGCTGGTGGTTCTGGGTTCTAAAGAAAGCAGGTTGAACAAGTCATGAAGAACAAGCAAGTAAGTAGCAGCTTCCATGGCCTCTGCTGCAACTCCTGCCTCCAGGTTCCTGCCCTGCTTGAGTTTCTTTTGGGGGGGGATTTTTAAATTTAAATTAGAAATAAGGTTGCTTCCCAAGTCAGTTCCAGGTCCTTCTCTGTTTCCCTCCCCTCCTCCCGAGCCCTCCCCCCACCCCCCATTATCCCCTCATTTCCCCAGGGAGGGTGATGCCCTCCATGGGGGTGTCCATAGTCTGTCATTTCATCCAGGGCAGGGCCTAGACCCTCCCCCCAAGAGTTCAGGGTGAGAGTGCATCCCTTATGTGGGTTGGGCACCCAGAGTCCATTTGTATGCCAGGGATAAATACTGATCTACTACCCAATGCCCCATAGATTGCCTAGGCCTCCTCACTGACACCCACATTCAGGGGGTCTTGATCACAGCCATTTCTTCCTTGACTTTCAGTATGGTTCTCACCAATGGGTAGCTATCAAGGCTTTGCTAGAAGCAGACACCTGCTGTGGCCTCTCCTCACTCTCTGACCCAATTCCTATGGATCTAAGCAGATCCTGGTGGCACACCCTGCTTTTCTCCCTCCTGTGGACCTTCTCAGTGCCTTCCCCACCAGCTAAGTGTCACCTTCCGATGCCCAGAAACACATTCTCCCCAGAACCCCCAGTGACCACATCTGGCAGGATCTCAGAAGCATTCCCTAGTAGGTAACATACAGCCACCACATACTTCTGAGGATCAAAGAGGACAGCAGAAACCAAGGAACAAAACCCAATAAACACAAGACCAGAGGTCAGCATTTAGACCTATAACTACCCCAAACCCAGATGCCTAGACACTAGTGTAGAAAAACAATCAGTAACAGGCAGGAAAGTGTGTCTCCACCAAAGCCCAGCAACACTACCACAGTAGGCCCTGAGAAATGCAACATAGCTGAAGATTAGATAAGGATCTTAAAATAGCCTTTATGAAGATGAGAGAGGTCCTTAAAGAGGAAATGAGCAAATTCCTTAAAGAAATCTATGAAAACACATATAAACATTGAAAGGATCATCCTTTTAATATATTGGTAATGGGTTACCCCTTTCTGAACCCTACTAACTCTTTCTTTAGGAATTAGCCATTGCCTTTGGACCTTATGGGCTGAGAGCCTCCTATCCCATTCATTTTTTAACTGGAGAAAATGATATAAGAGAATCCTGAGGGGCTTGGGAGGTGATTAAATGAGTAAGAATGCTTGCTGTGTAAGCATGAGGACCTGAGTTCAAATCCCCATCACTCAACACTAAAAAAAATTAGACATAGACACAAGTGACTATAGTTCCACCAATATATATTTGTTTGAGGGTGAGTGGAGACAGTAGCATCACTGAAGCTTGCTGGCTGCCACAGAATTCAGTAACTGGGTGGACAGTGATAGAACAACACACCTGACATCTTCCTCTAGCCTCTGTGCACACACGCATGCACATACATACATAAACACACACACACACACACACACACACCTTACAAAAGGGAGAATCTTGTGTCAGTTGACAGTATTATACCCAGGGGTCAGGCTTGGAAAATGACCTTGTCAAGCATGTTGAGTCACTTTGTGGATATTTGTAACATCTGGCCATGCCAAAGCTTTCTGTCCTTTCTTAATGACTTTATTCAATTAAGAAAGTCATGCTTTAGGGTTAGATCTTGACTTAATGGAACCCATTCTATATGTAGAGTACCCAGCCAAGACACAGAGGTGTGGGGGTGGAGAGGTGCCTTGGTCCTTCCTCAACTAGATGATGGGACAGATTTAGTAGACTCCCTAGGGGAGGCCTTGCCCTCTCTGTGGAGCAGATGGGAGGAAGGATGAGGGGGGAGGCAGGAAGAGACAAGGGAGGGGGAACTGGGATTGGAATGTAAAAAATAAATTAATAAAAAAGTGTAAAAGAACCCATGACCTTTTTAAATAAATAAATAAAAAACAATGAAAAAACATGCTTTGGCTCTTTATGTTTAATCTTTTGTGTCCCCAATACAAGTTTTTGCCTTGTGGTTACTGTGACATTTGCATAAATATCTTTTAGTTGGGCTTGAGAAATGGCTCAGTCATTAAGAACATATGTATTTCTTGCAAAGGGCCCAGGTGCCTCCCCAGCACCCACATGGTGGCCCACAACCACCTGTAACTCCAGTCTTAAGGGCTATAACGCCTCTTCTGGCCTCCGTAGGCACCAGTCAAGCCCATGGTACATAGACAGACAGCCAGACATGGAGGAAGCAGGAAAGCAAGATGAGCAGTATGTAGATAAAGCAAATCGTAATGGAGTTCTTAATTGGTCTAAGTAATAAAAACCTGGAGTCAGATATAGATGAAAATGCTGAGAGATCAGAGAAATGGAACAAGCCAAAGCCACCTCTACCTCCATAGCTTCCAGGCAGATAAGACAGAGAGTTCCTGTTTCTTCTTGCTTATATTCTCTCTCTGGTCAGCTATCTCACTTCTTGTCTGTCTGTACAGACCTCCTGACCTCTATGGTTAGCTAGTGGCAAGCTCCATCCTCTGATCTTCAGACAAGCTTTAAATGTACAAGCAAGATATCACCACAGTAAATGAGCCTGGGTCTACACATATATTAATATAATGGGTTAATTTACGTTTAAAAAGGCTAGCTAAAAACAAGCCCAATGTAAGGGTGAACATTTATAATTATTAATAAGTCTCTGTGTAGTGATTTGGTGACTGGTGGTCCCAGAAAGTCTGCTAGAATTGTGTCTGTTTCTTTTTGGAAAGATAAAGGCTGATGTGGCCTCTATAACCATGATCTTCAGTAAATAGTTTCCCTTACTTTAAGTATACTTAGTCGTGTCCACTAAAATGCTCACGTAGACTTAAATTTCATTATTATTATTATTATTATTTTCCATGGCATAACATCCTCCATTCTGTTTTATTGGCCTAACTATTTCTGCCATTGGTCTCAAAAAGAAAGAAAGAAAAAAATGATATCATGTTGGTAGGAATGTACCATAGAAAATTCTTTCCCCCTGTGACACAAAAATGGTTGTGCAAAGTGTCAGGTATCCTACACCCCAAAATTTCCATGCCCAGATTTTCTTCCAGTCAAATCTTTATATTTTCTCAACAGTGTTTTTGCAATATCTGATATTTTAGAGTTCAGAGCATTTGTTTATAAATTTTCATTTTTATTTAGTTTTATGTATAAATGTTTTGCTCGCTTATAAAATTGCACCACATGTGTGCACTGTCTATGGAGACCAGTGGTGAGTGTTGGATCCCCTGGGATTGAAGACTGTTGTGATCCATCATGTGGATACTGGGAACTGAATCAGGGTCCTCTGGAATAGTAGCCAGTGCTCTTAACCACTGAACCATCTCTTCAGCACCCCAATTCATTATTTACTTATAATTTGCTAATGAGTTCAATTATGAATTGTGACTATTGAGTCTCATCTATAAATTGCTACCTAACTGAAAATCACAGGCATTTTCTTCTCGGTTTTATGCAAAAGTTTTGCAGTCTTAGGTTTTTATTTACATCAATAATCCATTTTTAGTTGACTCTTGCATATGGAATAGTAGACAGATTACCATTTCTATTAGTGCACGTAAATACCAAGTGCTGGCATAATGTATGGAAAGGACTATCCTTTATCACTAAACTTCATTTACACCTTTGTCAAAAAAAAACCTTTTTTTCTTGTTTTGAGCCCACTTTCTGGATTGTTTGTTCTGCACTTAGATCTACTGTCCAGATTGTTGTAGGTTGTAAATAGGCTTGAGGTCAGATATTCTTTGCCCTTCAACTTAGCTCTTTTTCAAAGTTAGCTTCAGAGTTCAGGCACTTTGTATTTTCATATGAGTTTTACAATAAGCATGTTAGTTTCTGTTATAAAAAATCATAAATAATTATTGGAGTTTAACTGAGTAGATCAGGAAGTCTGAAGCAACCACATCATGAAGATACTGAGCCTTCCAAACCATTAAAATAACTTGCACCTTTATCTACTTGAGTTTTCTTTAAATTCCATTAGCAAAGTTTTATGTACAGATATTGTTCATGTGATGAAGAATTATTTTTAAATACTTGTTTTTTACCTGGAGATTTATAAATGTCAGTATTTTGGAATAACATTTCTACATTTTCATTGAGCTCTTAACAGACAAATATTTAGAAATGCTTTCTCACTGATCTTTTCAGGCTGATACCTTACTCTAAGATGAAAAAAGTACGTGATAGCTGATATTTGTGTCAAGTTTAAAAAGGAGATTTAATGTATTATTGTGTGTGTGTGTGTGTGTAGACAGAGAGAGAGAGAGAGAGATGAGAAGAATGAGAGAGAGCATGTATGTTGTCTTAGAGTTGCTATTGCTATAATAATAATAATAATAATAATAATAATAATAATATCCCACGCTGTAGTCCATCTTTGAAAACAATCAGGATGCGAATTCAAACAGGACAGGAACTCAAACAGGACAGGATCCCCAAGGCACGAACTGATGCAGAGGTCATTAGGGAGTGCTGCTTATTGGCTTGCTCCCCATGCCTTGCACAGCCTGCTTTCTTATAGAACCCAGGACCACCAGCCCAGGGATAAACCCACACACAGTGTACTGGGCCCATCCACATCAATAACTAATTAAGAAAATATCCTACAGCTGGATCTTATGGAGGCATTTTCTCAGTTAAGGTTATCTCCTTTCAGATGACTCTAGCTTGTTTGAAGTTGACATAAAACTATCCAACACATATGTGCAATTTAACAATGTTTGGAGGTCAGAAGACAACTTTGAGGACCCCATGGGACTTGGGAATCATGCTCAAGTCATTGGACTTGTGCAGCAAGCACTTTTACCTGAGGAGCAGGCTTATTTGTCTTCTTTTTCAGTTTTGTGAAAGTGATTGAGAAATACACTGAAACAAGTGGGAAGTATACTAAAGACAAATCTATAGATCATCTCTAGGAGGAAAAAAAACAGTATCAGTAAATCAGTTTTTAAAGATTTTTTATTTAAATTAGAAACAAGCTTGCTTCATATGTCAATCCCAGCTCCCTCTCCCTCCCCTTCCCTCCAGCCCCCCACCCAAACCCCACTCCTTTTCCCAGGGAGGGTAAGGCCCTCCATGGGGTGTCCATAGTCTGTCATTTTATCTAATGCAGGGCCTAGGCCCTCCCCCAAGTATCCAGGTTGAGAGAGCATCCCTTATGTGGGTTGGGCACCCAGAGTCCATTTGTATGCCAGGGATAAATACTGATCTACTACCCAATGCCCCATAGATTGCCTAGGCCTCCTCACTGACACCCACATTCAGAGGTCTGGATCAGTCCCATGCTGGCCTCTCAGCCATCAGTCTGGGGTCCAAGAGCTCCCCCTTGTTCCGGTCAGCTGTTTCTGTGGGTTTCACCTGCCTGGTCATGACCCCTTTGCTCATTACTTCTCCTTCTCTGCAACTGAGTTCCAGAAGCTTATTTCAGTGTTTAGCTGTGGGTGTCTGCCTCTGCTTTCATCAGCCAGTGAATGAAGACTCCAGGATGGCATATAAGGAAGTTGACAATCTCATTATCAGGGAAGGGCATTTAAGGTAGCCTCTCCACTATTGCTTAGATTGGCAGTTGATGTCATCCTTGTAGATCTCTGGAAATCTCATTAGTGCCAGATCTCTACTCAAACCTCTAATGACTCCCTACGCTAGTACAAGGTCCCATTTATTAGTTGTTGATCTTAGTGCCTGAACTATGGGTGTTCTGTTTTGTAGGTTGTCTCCTGTGCCAAAGTGTTCAAGGCCTTTCCCGACATTCTCTTCAGTGTGCTTGTTTTTTATCCAATTCTTTTTTTTATAAATTATATTTAAATTAGAAACAATTTTACTTTACACATCAATGCCAGTTCCTTCTCCCTCCCATCCTACCATACCCCCACCAACTCCCCTCTACTCCCTGTCCCACCCTCCATCCATCTCCCCATAGGGAATCATGAAAGTCTGTCACATCATTTGGAGCAGGGCCTAGGCCCTCCCCTGTGTATTTAGGCTGGGTGACTATCCCTCCGTGGGAAATGGGATCCCAAAGTCCATTCGTGCACTAGGGATACATCCTGGTTCCACTGCCAGAGGCCCCATAGACTGCCCAGTGCTCATAGCTGACACCCACATTCAGGGGACCTGGTTTGGTCCTATATTGGTTCCCCAGCTGTCAGACTGGGGTCCATGAGTTCCCACTTGCTCGGTCTGGGGTCCAAGAGCTCCCCCTTGTTCAGGTCAGCTGTCTCTGTGGGTTTCCCCAGCCTGGTCTTGATCCCTTTGTTCTTCACTCCTCCCTCTCTATAACTAGATTCCAGGAGTTTGGCTCAGTGCTTAGGTGTGGTTCTCTGCTTCTGCTTCCATCAGCTACTGGATAAAGGCTCTAGGATGGCATTTAAGGTAGTCATCAATCTCATTATAGGGGAAGGGCATTTAAGGTAGCCTCTCCACTATTGCTTAGATTCTTAGTTGGGGCAATCCTTGTGCATCTCTGTACAATTTTCTAGTACCAGATTTCTCTTTAAACATATTGATGTGTCTCTTTTCTTGCTCTCCTCTCTTCGTCTCCCCACTCAATCTTCCTGATGCTTATGTTCTACTTTCCCCTCTTCTTCTCCCCTACTCTTTCTCCTACCTCCCTCTCCCTTCCCCCATGCTCTCAATTTGTTCAGGGGCTCTTGTCCCTTTCCCCTTCTCTGGGGGATCATGTAGGGTCCTCCTTGTTTCCTAGCTTCTCTGGAGGTGTGGATTGTAGGCTGGTAATTCTTTGCTCTATGTCTAATGTCCATATATGGGTGAGTACATGCCATGTTTGTCTTTCTGTGACTGGGTTGCCTCACTTAGGATGGTTTCTTCTAGTTCCATCCATTTGCCTGCTGTTAAGAGAAGCTTTTTCCTTGATAGAAGCTTTCCCACCAGCCTGATTCCAGATCCGCATCAGTCCCAAATAAACACACAGGAGGCTATATTAATTATGAAACTGTTGGCCTTGCTTGTTTCTTCCTGGCTAGCTCTGACTTAAGTAATTACCCCATAATTGTTAATCTAAGTATGTCTCTTACCGGAGAAGTTTCCGGGCTTCCTACCCCAATGGCGTTACATCTCGACTCTCCTCTGTTTCTCCTTCCCAGAATCCTCCTGGACTCCTAGTCCCTCCTATCTAGATTCCCTATTGGCCAGACAGTGCTTTATTGGCATAAGACTTCCCCAACATCTCCTCTTTTCTGTTTAAACAAAAAGAAAGGTCTTAACTTTAACACAGTCAAATTGTATATAACAGAACAGTTATCAAGTAAGAACACAGTTACAACATTTTGTCTATTAACATTTAGCAAGATCTAAAGAAAATATCATTCATCCCATCCTTGTGAGTCCAAAGTTCTATATGTAGCTCATCTTTTATCATAACTAAGGAAAACTATAATTATAGCTATCTGTTTTCAACTCCATCAAAGACCACAGAAGGATAATATATAATCACTAGGATTGACAGAGACATCTTGCTACCTGGACAGTCACCCAAGTTCCTCTGTAACGTTGGGGCATCCATCTTCAGCCCATAGGCCACAATGTGTCTGGAACACTTCTCAGCAAAGCAGGAAATTTCAAGACTGTCCATCTGCATCAGCAGTCTGTCAGTCATTTTTCTGTGTCCTGCAGAAAGTCTCGTAGACTCTTCCATGAAGCAGGAACCCTGTAAGACTGAGTTCAACAGTCACTTTCCTGTGGGTCCTGCATGTCCAGATTATACAACAACAGTCAAACAGTCTAGGCAAGAGCAGTTTCTTGCCCAAATGGCTAATCTTGCCATGTTGAAAGCAAACTCCATAACAAGTTTCTTCGATGCCCATCTTCCTCTCAGACATAATTGGTGCTGCCAGGAGCAGACATTTCTCATTGTCAAGAAAAACCCTAAACCATTTTAAATGCCATTTTCTGAAGGTCTTTGAAAGGTTTGAAGACTGTTCATCTGTCTGAAATACATCTCTATCTATCTAGAAAACCTAACTTACCTAACTGTAAGTTCTGACTATTATAAGTAACTATCTATAATCTGTATTCAATTATGCATTACATTTTAAAAGATCAGTATAAGCACAATACTTAATCAAGAGGAGAAATATACATATCACAAAATTGATCTTGAATTTGTCTCAATAAATGAAAAACAATACCCATACCATAATTCTCCTTTTTTCCATTAACAAGAGATCTGCTGTGATCATTAGCCAATTATAAACAATTCCATTTAAATGAAAACAAAGATTTATAAACAAGATGGGAATTGGGACGTCGCTCATTCCAAACTGCTTCCTGCTGGAAGGGGGCGCTGTTCATACCATGGGGATCATGACAAAACTCAGAAACCTGCATAAGTCCTTATTTTCAGGGTCTGTAAAGCTGCATCATCTTAACTGTTTCAGTTGTTGGAACACCTGGTCCACTGCTTCCGGAGATCTTGGTTCGTCAAACCACAGAAGCCTGGAAGGAATCCTCAGCTTTTCATTTTCTGTGGAAACATAAGTAAAATCTCCTTTCCCAAGTAACATATCCTTATACTTAAATTTTGAAGTCAAGGCATTTTCAAAAGATAGAAGTTGAATTAATTCGGCAGCATTTATAATCAAGTGTACTTTAGTTGTTCCTTCCTTAGTAATGAAAAAACTGAAAAACACAATAGCGTACAGTGTCCAGACTCTCTGTGTATTTTCCATCTTAGCGTGGCTTATTTATTTATCTATTGTTACTTTATTTCTTTCACTTTTATTTATTTTTCTCTGAGACAGGGTTTCTCTTTGGAAACCTGCCTGCCTCTGCCTCTGGAGCAATTCCTACCGGCGTGTGCCACCACAGCCAGCTTCTTTATTTTCTCTCTCAATCTTACGTATATTTTTAAACACACTGTAAACTTTTAGATGTTTTGTTCATCCAAGTCTGACTTTACTGTAAAGCTTTACGTTTTTCTGGCCACGTGTCTTATCTGTAAAACCGCGGCAGTTTAAACTGCCGGTTTTTTGTCAAGATGGCGGGCGTAAGCATGATTCCAGCTTACCGCCTCAGTCCATGCTGACATCCAGCAAAAGTTGCCACTTCCAGCTATACGTACACACCTTTCAATCGTTAGCAGAATCTCTTAAAACAACCTTGCTGGTTTTTTTTTTCTTTTTATGCCGAGTCAGGAAGACTCCGGTAAGCGAGCCACGTGAATCTCGGCTTGTCGATAGCAAAACAGAGCACACCTGAGAAAAATGCTGCTACCAAAAATCTGTGCTTCTCTCCGTTCTTCTGTTTCTAAAATTCCTTTAAAGCTTTTGTTATTTTGCGTGGAAATTCATGATCCCACTCCTGACACCATTCTGTTAAGAGAAGCTTTTTCCTTGATAGAAGCTTTCCCACCAGCCTGATTCCAGATCCGCATCAGTCCCAAATAAACACACAGGAGGCTATATTAATTATGAAGCTGTTGGCCTTGCTTGTTTCTTACTGGCTAGCTCTGACTTAAGTAATTACTCCATAATTGTTAATCTAAGTATGTCTCTTACCGGAGAGGTTTCCGGGCTTCCTACCCCAATGGCGTTACATCTCGACTCTCCTCTGTTTCTCCTTCCCAGAATCCTCCTGGACTCCTAGTCCCTCCTATCTAGATTCCCTATTGGCCAGACAGTGCTTTATTGGCATAAGACTTCCCCAACAGCCTGCAAATTTCAAGATTCCATTGTTTTTTTCCTCACTGAGTAGCACTCCATTGTGAAAACCTACAACTTTTTCTGTATGCATTCTTCAGTTGAGGGGCATCTAAGTTGCTCCCAGCCAGGTTCAGGCTATTACAAACAATGCTGCTATGAGCATAGTGGAACAGATGTCCTTGTTGTATGAATGTGCATCCTTTGGGTATATGTCTAAGAGTGGAATTGCTGGATCTTGAGGTAGACTGGTTCCCATTTTCTGGAGAAAGTGCCATACTTATTTCCAAAGTGGCTGTACAAGTTTGCACTCCCACCAGCAATGGAGAAACGTTCCCCTTTCTCCACGTCCTCTCCAGCATAAACCAACATTTCTGTTTTTGATTTCTGAAGGGTATAAGATGGTATCTCAGAGTTCTTTTGATTTGCATTTCCTTGATGGCTAAGGATATTGAGCACTTTTTTTAGTGTCTTTCAGCCATTTTAGATTCCTCTATTGAGAATTCTCTGTTTAGTTCTGTACCCCATTTATTAATTGAATTATTTGGTGTTTTGATTATTTGGTGTCTAGCTTCTTGAGTTCTTTTGTATTTTGGAAAACAGCCCTTTGTCAGATGTGGTGTTGGTGAAGATCTTTTCCCATTCTGTGGGCTGCCATTTTGTCTTGTTTACTGTATCTTTTGCCTTACAGAAATTTCTCAGTTTCAGGAGGTCCCATTTATTAATTGTCAATCTCAGTGGTGTTATGTTCAGGAAGTGGTCTCCTGTGCCATTTCTTTCAATATTACCTCCCACTCTCTCTTATAAGAGGTTCAGTGTGGTTAGATTTATGTTGAGATCTTTGATCCATTTGGACTTAAGTTTTGTGCATGGCGATAGATATGGATGTATATGCAATCTTCTACAAATCCGCATTCAGTTATGCCAGCACCATTTGTTGAAGATGCTTTCTGTTTCCCACTGTATAGCTTTATCTTGGGATAACTCTAACAAAACAGGTAAAAGATCTGTATGACAAAAACTTTGAGTCATTAAAGAAAGAAATTAAAGGAGATACCAGAAAATGGAAATGTCTCCCATACTCTTGGATAGGTAGGATCAACATAGTAAAAAAAATGGCAATCTTACCAAAAGCAATCTACAGATCAAGCAATCCCCATCAAAATACCCGCACAATTCTTCACAAACCTTTAAAGGACAATCCTCAACTTTATATGGAAAAACAAAGACCCAGGATAGCTAAAACAACCCTGTACAATAAAAGAACTTCAGAAGGCATCACCATCCCTGATTTCAAGCTCTACTATAGAGATATGGTAATGAAAACAGCTTGGTACTGGCACAAAAACAGACAGATTGACCAATGGAATTGAATTGAAGACCCTGATATTAACTCACACACCCATGAAGACCTGATTTTTGACAGTGTGTCTGATTTTATGCTGAGGTCTTTGATTCACTTGGACTTGAGTTACATACGGGGTAATAGATATAGATCAATTTTCTTTCTGAATGCTGACATCCATGTAGAACAGCATCATTTTTGAAGATTCTTTCTTTTTCCATTATGTATTTCTGTTTTCTTTATCAAAAATCAAGTGTCCATAGGAGTGTGGATTTATATCTATGTTTCAGTTTAATTCTATTTATAATCAATTCCATTTGATTATCCCAATACCATGCAGTTTTTATTGCTGTAGCTCTGTAGTTTACCTTGAAATAAGAAATGATGGTACCTCTGGAAGTTCTTTTATTGTTGATGATTGTTTTAACTATGCTGTGTTTTTGTTTTTCCATATGAAATTTAATATTTTCCTCTAAAGGTATGTAAAGGATCGTGTCTGAATTTTCATGGTGATTGAATTGAATTTATAGATTGCTTTTGATAAGATAGTCTTTTTTACTCTGCTAATTTTACTGATCCATGAGCATGGGAGATCTTTCCATCTTCTGCAGATCTAAACAGAGAATTCTCATTACAGCAATCTCAAATGGTTGAGAAACACTTAAAGAAATGTTCAACATCTTTAGCCATCAGGGAAACACAAATAAAAACTACTTTAAGATTCTATCGCTTGTCAGAATGGTTAAGATCAATATCACAAGTGTCAATTCCTGGTGGTGAGGATGTGGAACAAGGGAACATGCCTCTATTGCTGGTGGGAATGCAAGCTTGTACAGCCACTATGGAAATCAATATGGCAGTTCCTCAGAAAATTGGAAATTGATCTACCTCAAGATCTAGCTATACCATTCCTGGGCATATACTCCAAAGAAGTCCCACCCTACAACAAAGATACTTGCTCAACTATGTTCATAACAGCTGTATTCATAACAGCCAGAAACTGGAAACAACCTAGATGCTCCTCAACTGAAGAATGGATAAAGAAAATGTGGTACATTTACACATTGGAGTGTTACTTGTGCTTAGAAAAAATGACATCATAAAATTTGCAGGTAAATTGATGGAACTAGAAAAAAATCATTCTGAGTGAGCCAACCTAGATCTAGAAAGATAAACCTGGTATGTACTCAATTATAAGTGGGATATTATTTGTAAAGGACAATCATGCTATAATTTACAGTCACCGAGAAGCTAGTTAACTAGGAGGACACAAGAGGGGGGACACCTGGATATCTCTGGAGAGGGGTAATAGAATGGATTTTCAGTGTGGAGAGGCGGCAGGTGGAGACAGGAAAGGGAGTGTCAGGTAGTAGAACAATGGATTGAGGCAGAGAGTATAGAGAGAGGTGAGTGAAACAGGTGGGCATTTAGGGGATGATATGGAAACCTAGAACAGTGGAAACTTCGTGGAACCTATGAGGGCAACTCTAGCAAGGACTCCTAGTAATGGAGATTATGGAGCTTAAACTGTCCATCTTCTGTAGCTAGGCTAGGTATGTACTGGTGGGACTGAGCTACCAACCTAATCAACGAAACCTGTGACCCACAACTTGCCCGCCTGCAAGATGAGCTGGGGCAATGGTAACTCAGAGCTTGTAGGATTGGCTAAGCAATGGCTGGTCTAAGGAAACCCATGCCTGACACTGCCTGGATGGCCAGGATCTGGAAGCTGGATGTCTCAGAGACCTAAGGTAGAATAAAACATGACTGACAAAAACAAAAGAAAACAACAGAACAAGAAAAAAAAACTGTCAAGCCAGGCGGTGGTGGCGCACACCTTTAGTCCCAGCACACTGGGAGGCAGAGGCAGTTGGATCTCTGTGAGTTCGAGACCAGCCTGGTCTACAAGAGCTAGTTCCAGGACAGCCTCCAAAGTCACAGAGAAACACTGTCTTGAAAAAGAAAAAAGAAAAAAGTCAATGACATGATTACTGATGATGTTTTGCAACATTCATAGATTGGACCCTAGTCCAATCCTCATCAGAGAGACTTCCTCCTCCACCAACTGATGGGAAAAGACAGAGAGAGACCTTCAAACAAACATAAGGCAGAGCTCTGGAGCCCCACTGAAGAGGAAGGAAGAATTATAGGACCCAGAGGGGTTGAAGACACCAAGAGAACGTGGCCCACATAATCAACTAAACAGGGCTCATAAGGGCTCATAGAGACTAAAGTGGCAACCATGGACCTCTCATGGGATTGTGCTAGGTCCTGTGCATATATGCTATGGATGTGTGGCTTGAGGTTTTTGTGGAATTCCTAACAGTAGTATAGAGGGTGTCTCTGACTCTTTTGTCTGTTCTTAGGACCCTTTTTCCTTCTAATGGGTTGCCTTGTCAAGCCTTGATATGAGGGTTTGTTCCTTTTCTTATTGTAACTTATTATGTCGTGTTCAGTGGATATAGCTGGGAGGCCTGCTCTTTTCTGAAGTGAAATGGAGGAGGAGTGAATCTAGGGCGGGGGGAAACTGTGAGGATGGAAGGGAGGGAAGGCTGTGGTCCAGATGTATTGTATGAGAGGATGATAAAGAAAAAGGAAAAAAAATAAATGCAACCACAACTGAATATGTTGAATTATGGAAATTTTCTTTATTGGCAGACTTTCAACAGTTGATTTCAATGAATTCCTAGGATCTTAGGTGAGGGACGGGAAATTACAAGATATCACTATGTCTTCATAAAAATTACTGATTTAGAAAGACTGACCATAAAACTCTGATACCTTGTTTGTGGCAAATGTGTCAGGTGAGTGGTGTGTGTATGTGTGTACAGCAAGTATATGTATATTAATGAAGCTCCAAGAATGTGTTTTTATGAGGAATACTTGAATTACTTGATATTATTTACTGTGGTCAATTCAATTTGGTGTACTGGCTAGCACATATTATAAAAGAAATAAACAGTAGCTGTTCCTAGCCTTTCTTCACTAACATGGTTGTCATGGTTACTCTGCTATGGGATTTGGTACAGAATGAGCATCCATTTCTGCTTCTTGCCTGCATTTTCATTACATATTATAGTTTTCCAGTGCCTTTTTAAATTCTGTTACATTTTCCTTTTTTTGCTGTTTAAATATAAGTTAGAAATTTTCTTTCTTCCTAATTTATGTATTTATAAGTATAATTATTCTTCTTTTCATATCGGTATGACCCAGAGAATGACATTTTATACAAGTGCTTACCTATTATAAAAATACACATTTTCAGTGCCAAACATCCCTGAAAACATACATACAAGTAACAGTATATGTGCTCAACAAGATATATTTGGGGATATTTATGTATATACAAATACATGTATGCACACAATAACAATTGCTAGGAGAACGAAAAGGGAAGGGAGAAATATTGGAATTAAAATACAATCTCAGAAAGAAAAAGTCAAAATAAATGTAAATAAAAATTTATGGTGTGTGTGTGTGTGTGTGTGTGTGTGTGTGTGTAGTTACAAATATTTCTCCTAAACTAGCTAGTAAACATTTGATTAAAGGTGGCCTTGGGATCCATTGGATATTTACTTAGAATTGCCTATCAGTCTGAGCCTGATCATTTACTCACCTGTAGAAAGGAAGCAAAAATAGCTATCTTAGAGTAGCCTTTGAGGACTTGAATAATAATAAAAATTCTACAAATAAAAATTTAGTGTGTGACTTATAGTAGGCTCCTAGAAAATATTAATTTCTTACTCCTTCTTTGCCTCTTTAACTCTATAAGTATGATGCCTCTGACATTAACATGATATCCTACCTACAGAAAGAATACCTGAACAGGTAACAGCAAGCAAGAATAAGTCCATATTTCTATTATGTATTTGCAGTCAGTGTCATGTCTAGGTGTAGTAAGCTATGGGATGATCTGAGGAAGAGGACAAAAGTTATTATACAGCTTCTCGTTATACAAGTCTATACAGGCAAGACACCACCATTCCATTCCTGGTGTTTAATGTGCTTTCTCATCCTATTTTCATCTGTATTTCAAGTGGTTTATTTCCCCCTATGCCTTGAGAAAAAATAGCAGTGAAAAGCAAGCAGGATCAGTAGGGTTGACAGCATAGTTCTTTCTTGGAAATGGCATTTGAGATAATTACCAAATAGCAAGATGAAGCCAGGAAGGAACAGACCATCTTGTCAGTGTCCCTCCAGAATCAGAGTACAAACTCAGTGGCTGAAGCCTGATGGACAGACAACATGAAGATCAGTGGGGAGTCCTGTCCACATTCACCCTTTTCTGTGAAGGAGACACAGAGAAGATTGGAGTGTGTGTGTAGGGATCAGCAAATGGTGCACTTCTCCCGAGTACAGCCTTCTAAGAACACAGGGTTGAGTGCATGGGGCAGAGAGCCTTAGTAAGAAGAGGAAGTGGGCTGCTTTGGGGGCTGTTTTGGGAGTATGATTTTATCCACTTTTTTAATAGCACTTGCATCACATGGGGTCATTGTTCTTTCAAGGGGCTCGATTGGCTCAGAGCCACTGTTGCTATGCGACAGCTTGCCTCTGAGCTCAAGGCATGATTCAGGGAAACTGGTATAAGTATCTGCATCCTGGACAAAGAGTGGATGGGGAGGATGTGTGGGAAGCCTTAAGAAGGACGCTATTTTGTTGTATTGGTGGAGATCTTCCTAGAAGGGACCGTGTCTGTAGTGTAGACATATCAGCTGACACTATAGTGGAACAAAGTAGGAAAGCAAAGGGTCAAAAAACAAAATATATGACACTAATATCAAGCAAAATGCATTTACTACATATACAGCATTTTGGAATCAAGACTGGCAGGGTTATCACTCTCCACACTGTATTTTTCAAGGAATACAATCAGCTTTCTTTTTTAAAAATTAGGAACAAACTATTTAAGAAAAAAGAGCCAAAATCATCTCTCTAGGTGGATATATATATACATATATATCAACTACATTTACATTATTAATTTTCTGTGGCTTTGGGAATTGATCACATGTGGTTATACATTCTAGGCAAGTGTTCTTCCACTCTGGTATATGCCTAGTCTTGAAAATTTTAACTTCTTTCTCCCATGAAAAAATATGGTTTGTACATATATGGTTGCAAAAATAGTAAGTGTGCTATTATCATGAATCCACACATTTATTCTTTAAATTATCACTTTATAAATTTTCCTGATAACAATATTTAAAATAAGGTAATGGATGTTTATAAAAAAGATATGCATATGTATAAAACAATAATTTATATACCTATAAGACAGAAATGGTTAATAAACTGAAGCAAGATACCATATTTACCTTCTTATACATCTTTGTTTTGTGGGAGTAGATGTGCAACTGTTGTTTTGGACTCTTTAGTCACTTTCCCCTTCTACCACCCCTGTAACATCCTCTCTACAGTTTATTGATTTTTGACTAATATATAGGCCGCATAAAAGTGAAGCCACATATTGTCTTCACATGACTTATTTCACTTAGCACAATATCCACGGCATCCATCTGCGTTTGACACAAACAGCAGAATTTCCCTCAAAACTGAGTAATATTTCATTGTACAAATACCACAGTTCATCCATTTGTCAACAATTAGGCCACTTTAATGCCTTATCTATTGGGGATAGTGCTATAATAAACATAGGAGTGCAGACATTTCCTTTATTGTTGTGATGTTATATCGTTCGGGTAAAGGCACAGTAGAAGAATCAGATTGCTGCTAATTCTATTTTTAATATGTGTTGAATTCTTGCTGGTGGCCATGACAGAGGAGCAGCAGATGGCAATTGACTTCAGGGGATCAGCCCACCAGCATGCAAGGCACTGATGGGTGAATTTCAGCTAGGCAAGGCTCCTTGGTTTTTCACAAGTTTGCCACTGTCATTTTTCTCTGTTATCTGGCATGGTGTGAATGGGTGTGGGGAGATCCCCCACTACCTTTCATGTGGTGTGATTATCTCACGGAAATGTCCCATTTTACTGGGCATTCTTACCTGTGGATTATTATGAAGATGATTTCCTCTTAAGATTTACTGTTTGAAGTGTTGTCCCCCACTACTGATAAAACAGGGGCTGCAGAGGATAGAAAAAATAGAACAAGGCAATGTCACACAGATAGTTTCTCTTAAGGAGCTGTATACACCGTGGCTTAGGTTAATGATTAAGAAAAACAGTTGATTCCCAGAAGCCCAGCTAGCTCAAGTTCTTTTCATCTTAATGGTGAGACATCACAGGTGCAGCATTGCTGAGACAAAGCTTTAAAATATGACTTAATGTTAGATTAAGATGTTTTTGTTAATAGCCTTGAGGTGAAAAACATTGGGAAACAATCTAAAGTTTAGAAAGGCACATAATTGAGTGAGGAACTTGTTAAGGCCAAGGAACAAGAATATAGCAGCCTAATTATTATTGGCTGACATGCCTTTCTGGTTAGTATTGGTTGGAGATCAAAGATGATGATCCCTTGTATCCATTTCTGCCCTCAGCTTCCTGATATAAAAAACTGTTGGCGAGTGGGTATGCACCCTGAGGATTCAATATAGAGATGACTGATTGTTTTTCATATGCAAAAGTTTAGATTTGTTATTCTTCTAAGATTTCTTATAAGATTACTTTCTGAGATAAATAATAAAATGATTGGTCCTTTCTTTTTTATTTTTATTTTTAAATATACAAAGTGAGTATAAAAAATACTTTTACTAATAACAAAAATAAGTAAATAAATAAGGGGGGATGGTAAAAATGTCAATCAACTTTTAAGACGATGATGGCATAAGCAATTAGTAATTTTGCATCAGTGATAACCTGTTGAATGCTATGCTCAATTACTAACAATCGCATTGGCAGCTATGTCACTTTCATCAGGCAAATGTGTCTTTCAGCTATCCAACAGGTGAATCATACCAGAAAGAATAATTAGTAGAGCCATAGATTCTCAAGGCTGATAGGGAAGAACACAAGGAAAGATACATGCGCTCATCATTGCTCCTTAGCTATTTTTATTGAGTGAACTAATATAGTTCCAAATTGTCCAACAAGCTGCTGACCACTTATCAACTTCCCAAGGTCCTTTCTTTGTAACTGCAGCTTGTCAGTAAAAGAGCTGTTCGAGAAAAATATCTTACTTGCTTACACTCTGTTAATCTATAACAAGTTGCTCGGATATGAATGTAACGGGTTATTGGAATAAATTGTTTTTCATCTATAGTATGTGGGATGTTCAATTAAGTAAGAAAAATGGGTGACTTGTTTTTGCCTATATTCATTATAATCATTCACCTGAAAAATAGAATGTAACTGCATTGTAATTTTTATATTGCTTGGGAGATTTTGCTTGGGTATGTAAGTTCTAAGGGAAAAAAATAAAGTCAGCTAGAAGGAAAGCATCAGGGTAGAAAGACACAACAAAGAGGAATAGGGTAGAACAAGCAGCAGCAAGAATAATAAAATGAAGAAATAAGCTTTGGCGATCAGAAAAGTCCTCATGTGTCTGTTTGTCTGTCTAGTAGTTCACCTGCTCTGCATCTCCTCTTCAGTTTCCCTGACCTGCAGAAGGCTTGCCACTCATCAGCACCGTAGGTGAGATCCTGACGTGTTGGAGATGAGTGCATGTGTGTGTTTGTGTGTGTGCGTATTTCTCTTTTTCACCGGCCCAGAGAGCGCCCCCCTTACCAGCCCCAGAGAATTAAGGTTTACTCCCTCAGATTAAAAAGTCAGTTTGAGTGATAGTCTGCTGATTCTAGCAGCTCCCCTTTAAACCCTGAACTGCTCGAGGCTGGTCCTCATGACAGCTATCAGCTCTATATTGTTTTACACCCTGTCAATACCAATCTGCATTTCCATCAATAGTGTGGAAAGGTTCTGTTTTCACCACATCCTTGCAAACATTTTTATATATAATTCTTGATATTAGCCTAATAATAGATGAGAAATGCTATTATACTTTGATTTTGATTAGCATTTTCTTGGTTCCTAGTGATGATGCATAATTTTTCATGTGCTTGCTGGCCAACTTTATATACTTTCTGAAAAAAAAGTCTCTTAACATTTAAAAAAAATCAGATTTTATTTGCTTTTGTTATTTTTGTATGGTATAAATTATATATAATAATATTAGCCATCTATAAAATATTTAAACATATGTAATATATATTATCAGATATAGAATTTACAAGTAAAGTATCTCATTTTAAAGGTTCTTTTTTAATTTTATTGGTTTTTGTCTTTGGTGTGCAAATTTTTCATTGGTATAGTCCTATTTGTTTTTGCCAGTGTTTTAAATTGTCATGTATTAATCGTTTAAATTATGAGTTTTAAATTATCAGTCATTAAGTTGACGTCTTCTTTACATTTTGTGTTTTGTGTTTCTGTTTTGTGATGCCTTCTACTACTAAAACAGCATTCTACCACTGAAATATGTCCCCTAGTACTTAAAGTTTTCATCTATTTTGAAAGATTAGGGGGTGATTTAAAAACCCAATTGCATTTTTTGTATGCAGTTATCCAATTTTCTGAGCAACATTTAGTGAGGAGGCAATTTATTCTCAATTGTGTTCTTGGCAGCCTTGTCTAAAATTAGTCTAACGTCATCAGCCATCAGGAAAAGGCAGACCAAAACCACTTTTATGTCCTATGCCACACTAAGCAGACTGGCTATCATTAGGAAATCAAATAGCAGAAAATGGTGGTAAAGATGTGGGAAAGGGGGAAACCTTATTCATTGTTAGTGGGAGGAACAGCCACTGGAGTGGTTTGAATGAGAATACCCCCCATAGCCTCTTATGTTGTCTCCCAGTTGTTGGAATTGATTGTGAAGATTAGGAGGTGAACCATTGTTGGTTGTTAGAGAGGTGTGTCACTGGAGGTGGGCTTGAACTTTCAAAAGACTCAGTGTCATTACCAGTGTGCTATTGACTTACTGTTTAGGGGTCTAACTGTGAGCTCTCAGCTGCAACTCAAGCACCATACCTCCCTGCCTATCTGCATGCCTGCTGTCATGCTCCCATGCCATGGTGGTGGTGAACTCCTATCCCTTTGGGACTGTAAGGTACCCAAAAAGCTTCCTTCTATAAGTTGCCTTGGTCGGGATGTTTTATCACAGCAACAGAAAAGTAACTAATACAGCCAGTTTGAAAATCAGTGTGGGGATTGCTCAAAAAGTTAGACATAGAACGACTGTATGATTCAGTTATTCCACTCCTTGACATATGCTCAAAGGACTTGGCATTCTACTATAGAGATATTTGTTCAAACACATTTATACAGCTACAAAATGTAATCTGCCTAGATGTCCATAAAATAATGAGTGGACAATGAAAATATGGTATATATACACAATGGAATTTTATTCAGTGGTTAGAAAGTAAATTGCAAGTAAATGGATGGAATTAAATAAAAAGTTGCACTGAGTATGAAAACACAGATCTCCCTAAAAAACAAATACTGCCTATTCTTTCTCATAGGTGGATACTTTTAAAGCTTTAGATTTGTGTGCTTAACTTGGAAATCCTTTAGAAGCCAGGAAAGAAGATAAGGGCCATTGGGGTGGGTATGATAACCAAAGCATAAGTTATACGAAAGCAAGGGAAGATAATGGGAGTGACTAGGTTTAAGCAGGGGTATGGTTGAAGGGAAGAGGAGGGTTAACCAGCAAGAACAGTATATGAAAAACCATATGGAAAATTATTATTTTATAAGCTGACTGTACAAAAAAGTTAAAAATAAATAGGGAGATCTTTCAGGACTGGATAATGCTGTTTCTAAAAGTCACGGGCTATTAAGCAAAAATCCCATTGCCAAGTGTGGGATACCTCCTTATGAGTTGTTGGCCAGGGAGGCCATTGGTTGCCACCAGAAATAAATGATAAAACCCTGTTGCTGAAAAGATTACATGCTTTGCTTACAAGATACAGAGAAAGCAAGTTAGAACTGAACTGAAAGCATCCTTTCTGTTCATTAGCTTTCATCATGATGTAAGGTGCTACACAGGCTGCTAGGAGAGAAACTAAATCAGTGCTCTAACCTACTTTCAGTGCTACAATACCAACCTGCTAGGCAAAATGAGCCCACTGGTGTAACAGTAGCACATCTGTAATGACTGGGTGTGAGGCAAGCTCAGCAGGAGGGCTTTCAAGCCTGGTACTTTCAATCTAGTCAAAACACCAAGGTTGGGGAAGCCATAGACCCTAAGGAGAAACTTATTACTGTTGTTTGCCTAGATTGCCGTGGTGTCAAACTGCCTTCTACACGTCTATGTTTATATCCCTAGATAAATCCTACCTTCAGCCTTGATCAGAGAAGCTTCTCTTTACAGTGAACAGTGGGAAATACAGACAAACAGCCATGTTTCTGTAAATAGCATTAAGTTTATTTTCCCAGAATATAACATTTTAAGTTCTGTGTTCATAGATTCCCCATTGTTCTCCTTCTCAGCTTGACCCCAGGAAGTCACTGGTCCATGATTACAAATTATTTTTCATTCTATAGAGTTCTGTATAAGTAGAACACGGGGGCTGAGTTTTTCTGTGAGAAACATTTTTAAAAGTTTATACAACTGTAATATTTTAAATTTTATACATATATACAATTTATTGGGATTCTACTCACTTCCTATTATCCTGTGTCAACCCTTTTCCTTTCCGTCTGAACTTCTTCCCAACTAGTCCTTTAGGGATTACGAGAAAGAGACACTCCATCCTGCACAGTCGTTAACAGTAATGAAATCATCAAGAAGTGGCAAGGCCTTGTGGATACTTCCTCAACCTATGACGGAATGTTGAAGCACTTAGCCTTCTACAAGTATCTATCAATCAACTGCTGCTGTGTATTTCTGATTGCAACGATGCTGTGCCCTAATTTGGATGGTAGTATTTCATAGTGCTTTTCACCATTTCTGGATCTTACATTTTTTTCTGCCTCTTCCATAATGTTCCCTGGATTCTTGGGTATATATGATATAGATGTCCCATTTAGGGATGAATGTTTAACAGTCACTATTCTCAGTGTGACTTTTTAACTGGCTGGTCTTCTTCTATTCAGCCTATGGAATTGTAGGCTTGTATATATAGTTGCATACATCAGTAGTTCATTCTTTTTATGGTAACTTGTTTTCCAGTAAGTTCATAAACTGTTGTCTCTCAGTAGCTGAAGGAAATTGAAATGAGAGCTGTTGTTTATGGTCAAATCCAAGGTTGCTCACATGCCTCGTAAAAATAGTATGCTATTTGCATATTACGTGCTTAAATTCTTGCATATATTTAAAATCATCTCCAGATTACTGATTATATCTGTCATAATGTCAACGCTATACCAATAATTACTATATTTTATTGTTTAGTGAATAGTGACAAGAAAAGCCAGGACATGCTCAGCACAGATGGCATATTTATAAAAATAGTTTTGATTCACAGTTTGTTGAATTCACAGATGTGGAACCTGGACATATGGAGTGTCAACTCTACTACAGTTTATTCTACCCATCCATCTGTTGAGGAAATTTTGCCTTATTTTCAATTTATGGTTCTTGTAAATAAAGCTGCTAGGAACATTTGGCTATATATCTTTCTATGGACACATGTTTTATCCCTATGTGGTAAATACTTAGAAGTGCAAAAGCATGGTCATATACATAATATAGACATTATAAGAAATTTCTGATACCCTTTCTGCCACTGAACCTCGCAGAGGGACCTGGAGGCAGAAAAAAGTAGCCAGCATCATCGGCCACCATTCCGGGCTTATCCCTCTACCATCCAGTAGAGAGGTGAATGCCAGGGACTCTTCTAGTCCACCTCCACCTCTTCTAGTCCCCTGACCGTTGGCTGCCAGACCCTTCCTGTCACCAAACCCAATAGAGGGACCTGGAGGCAAAAGCAGTCAGCATTATCGGCGGCCATTCTGGTTTTGCCCCTCCACCCTCCAGGAGAGAGAGAGAGAGAGAGAGAGAGAGAGAGAGAGAGAGAGAGAGAGAGAGAGAGAGAGAGAGAGAGAGAGACAGAGACAGAGACAGAGACAGAGACAGAGACAGAGACAGAGAGAGATGGAGAGACAGAGAGAGATGGAGAGAGATGGAGACAGAGACAGAGAGAGAGACAGAGACAGACAGAGACAGAGAGAGACAGACAGAGACAGAGAGAGATAGAGAGAGACAGAGAGAGAGACATAGAGAGAGAGGAGACCCCCGTACCCACTGGAAGAAGAGATGGGAAGATGACAGTATAAGAACACATCCAACAACAGAAAGACTTACATGACACCACCATAGTCTAGGACTCTATACCAGCAAGACCTGAACATCCCAACACACATGAAACAGAAGAGAATGTCCTTAAAAACTACCTCATGGAAATGATAGAGGCCCTCAAAGAGAATATGAGAAATCCCTTAAAGAAACAGAAGGAAAAACAAACTAAAAAATGCAAGAAATTAACAAATCTCTTAAAATTCATACATGATGAGTACATACCATGCTTGTCTTTTTGTGACTGGGTTACCACACTCAGGATGGTTTATTCTAGTACCATACATTTGTTTTGTTCTGCTGAGTAGTACTCCATTGTGTAAATGTACCACATTTGCTCTATCTACTCTTCAGTTGAGGGGCATCTAGGTTGCTTCCGGGTTTTGGCTATTACACATAATGCTGCTATGAACATAGTGGAGCAGATGTCCTTGTTGTATGAATGTGCATCTTTTGGATATATGCCTAATAGTGGAATTTCTGGATCTTGTAGTAGACTGATTCCCATTTTCCTGAGGAATCTTCAAACTGATTTCCAAAGTGGCTGTACGAGTCGGCACTCCCACCAGCAGTGGAGGAGTGTTCCCCTTTCTCCACATCCTCTCCAGCATAAATTGTCTTCGGTGTTTTTGATTTTAGCCATTCTGACAGGAGTAAGATGGTATCTCAGAGTTGTTTTGATTTGCATTGACCTAATGGCTAGGGATGTTGAGCACTTTCTTAAGTGATTCTTAGCTATTTTAGAGTCCTATATTGAGAATTCTCTATTTAGGTCTGCACCCAACTTTTTAATTGGATCCTTTGATGTTTTGGAGGCTTACTTCTTGAGTTCTTAGTAAATTTTGGAGATCAGCCCTTTGTCAGAGGTGGGTATAACGATACTCGATGCTATATAGGGAAAACAGTATATTTATTTATCAGAGAAAGAGAGAGAGAGTCACACAGACCAGGAGTTAGAAGCGTGGCTGACTTCCAGGAGAAAAAAGGGGAGCCCCTTTTCCTTTCACTTCCTTTTATCTACCTTGACCCCGCCCTCTTGGGCGGATAGCTTTGTGGGGTTCACTCCTACAGGTGGGGTTAGTGAATATCTTTTCCCAATCTGTGGGATGCCTTTTGGTCTTGTTGACTGAGTCCTTTGCCTTACAGAAGCTTCTCAGTTTCAGGAGGTCCCAATTGTCCATCTCAGTCTGTGCTACTGGTGTTATGTCCAGGAAGTGGTCTCCTGTACCAATTCATTCAAGAATACCTCCCACTTTCTCTTTTAAGAGGTTCAGTGTGGCTGGATTTATGTTGAGGTCTTTGATCCATTTGGACTTAAGTTTTGTGCATGGCGATAGAAATGGATCTGCAGTCTTCTACATGCCAATATTCAGTTATGCCAGCACCATTTGTTGAAGATGCTTTCCTTTTTACACTGTATAATTTTAGCTTCTTTGTCAAAATCAATTGTTCTTAGGTGTGTGGGTTAATAACAGGGTTTTCAGTTGGATTCCATTGGTATACATGTCTATTTTTGTGTCAATACCAAGCTGTTTTGTATGGGGTTGCTTTGGCTCTCCTGGGTCTTTTTTTTCTTCTGTATAAAGTTGATTATTGTTCTTTCAAGGTCTGTGAAAGGAAGTCAGGACCAAGATGGGTCCCGGAACTCACCTCTGCCCTCTGCCCTCTGTCCTCTGCCCCCTGAGTGGGAGCAGGAGTAGCCTGGCACTCTCAGCAGGCTCCTAGTCCCTGGGTCCTCAGGAGGCAAGTCAAGCTGGCTGCAGTCCCCAGTCCAGGAGATCCCGGAGAGCAAGCTTTAATAACTTTTCATTGTTTGTATACTAGTTAATCATTATTGGACTATAGTGTACTACCTTAATTATATGAAGTTCAAACCACCACATAAATGCATAAAATATAAATACAACCTGCTGAGTCTTTTCAATATTGTTTTTATGTAGGTATTTTTAGGGTTGGCCACTTGACATTGGAAGACCAATAATGGAGTTCATCCTTGGGGAAGACTAATCCTCCCACTCTTAGTAGTTGTTATTTGTAGTTCTTCATCTAGAGATAGGAGACTATAATATTTCCCCCCATTAATTTTGGTATATCAATTGGTGTTGTCATTGTGCAGTTCTTGTTTAGGGAGATATACTGTTTAGAGTTCATGTGTGCAATATCTCTGTTCTGTATAGAATATACAACCTGGTCCTATAGCTCTTACAATTTTTCTTCTCCTTGAGCCTTAGGTATAGGATCATATTGTAGATGTATCAATTAGTGCTGGACTTGACATGGTCAGTTGTTGTGGTTTGAATAAAATGGCCCCCATAGTCCCATGGGGGATGTCACTATTAGAAGGTGTGGCATTTTTGGAGGAAGTGTGTTACTGGAGGTGAATTTTGAGATCTCAGATGCTCAAGTCTATCCAGTGTGTCTCTATCTCTTCCTGATGCCTGCTGATCCCATATAGGGCATAATTTCCCTCCTATTGAATATTCCTTAAGTATGATTAGTGAACTGTTAATTATCACCAAGATATAAGATATTTGTACAAGATATATTGTACTTTTGGAAACATTTTGCCATGCTGGTCATTGGTGTTCATAGGCATCACCAGCAGGGTAAGACGGTTACTTGCTTTTCTTCCTTGTCAGCTTGCATAGAACCTTCTGGAACTGCGAAAGTTAATTCTCCAGGAGGAGGTTTTTTAATCAAATCCAGTTTGGATTCTCTGAGTCCTGTGTCTAAAATGAAGGGATTCACCTTCAAATTCTGAGAGGCAACCAAGGAGAACATAAATATCTTATATTATTTGGGGATTATTTTTTACTCACCTGACCAAAAACTTGAAAGAACATTTATTATACCTGGCACTGGTGTTTTTGTCCAAGAGTCTATAGATCTTGGAGTGGGAGGCATTATATACAGAGTGTCATAACTTCATTTAAACTCTGTGTCTCTCTTCTGTAAGGTGTTGCTTTAATTTTTTCTTCCAGAAGTTTCAGGTTTCACATTTAGGTCTTTTTAGAGCCATTTAGTTTTGTGTAAGGTGATAGATAAGCATATAATACCATTTTCTGGATGTGGAAATCCAGTTTTCTCATTTAATGAAGAGACTTCCTCCAGTGTATGTTTTTGGCGTCTTTGCCAAATATTAAATGACTGAAGTTGTTTGTACTTATGTTTGGGTCCTCAGATTAGTGTCATTGTTCTTTATGTCTGGTTTGTGCCAGTACCAATTTTATTGTTAAGGCTCTGTCTTGAAGTCTATAATGTTCCCTCCTGCATTATCTATGTATCTATGTATCTATCTATGTATCTATGTATCTATCTATCTATGTATCTATCTATCTATCTATCTGTGCTATTCAGAGTCTTATGTGGTTCCATATAAATTTTAGGATTTTTTCTAATTCTGTGAAGAATCTTGTGAGGGTTATGACTAGGATTACATTGATTCTGTAATTGCTTTCTTTTGAACTGTTATTTTCACAGTATTAATTCTACCAATTTATTTTACAGTGTACATTGTTAGAGAGGATGAAGAAAAAGGCATTTGTTGAACTCAGTGAGATGTTGGTGATTAATAAGCAAGGTCATATATCTTTTGTTGGAAACTACGTACCAGTCTGTTTGTCAAGAACTAAATGGTATTTACTTAAGAAAAATAAAAGGGTGACTATTATTATTTTAAAGGAATATTTTAGGGTTTCTGTTACTTTGATAAAACATTATGACAAAGGAATTTATTAAGTAAACATTTACAGTTTCAGAGTAGAGTCTATGGTGGCAGAGCAAAGGCATGGCAGAGGGAACAGTTGAGAGCTCACATCTCAAACCTCAAGTAGGGGGAAAGAGACTACACTGGGAATGGTAGGAGTCTTTTAAAACCTCAAAGCCCACCCCAAAGTGCAACAACTCCTTCAACAAGGTCATATCTCCTAAATGTCCTAATTCTCCAAAATAGTTCCACCAACTAGGGATCAAGTATTCAAATGTCTAAGACCTATGGGAGTATGTCATTCCAATCACTGCAAGGAAGAATAATTATTTAAATGCTAATGATCTTGTTTCTGTACATTAGACAACTTAGCAGCTAAGATCATTTTTGATGTTCTGTGGTGAATTGTATCCTCTTTTATGGCTGAGGATGCTTTTTCAGAAGGATATCACACTTCTCAATTTAGGCTTGGTTGGTGGGGATTGCTATCACTCTAGGCTTGGTTGGTGGGGATGCAAATGTGGTCTGACCTACCACTGATGTGAGGCAGATGAAGTCTGGAAATTTATCCAAGGTCAACTAGAGTAAGTGGCTTAAGGCTGACACCGTGGCCCAAGCATAGCTACTGTTTATTACTCAGTTGATTGTCAGAGATGGCCTTAGTCTTGTTTCTGTATGTGACTGGGCTCATGCAAAAATGTTCTGTTATGCCTGGTCCTTTGCAATCAGCATAATGTATATATGAGTTATGTTTCTATAGTTGTAGGATGCACTCTCACTAGTGTATAGTACTGGAGTGTGCGTTTAGTTCAAAGTATGTTAATGCTTTACAAAAATGTACATATTTTTCAAGTTTCGGTTTGTGAATAACAATATTAGGAACATTCTTGTACACATATTTAGGGTGACCATTTGTTTCATCCCCCTATTGATTACTAATGGTGCAGATACTGTTTGTCATGTAAGGGGTCTTGCTTTTTACTTAGTGTGTCAGTCTTCAAAATCAGTGGGACTTTAAAGATGTGGGGTTTAGTTGAAATATTTTAGTAAGTGGGAGAAGATTAAAGTAGCTCTTAAGGGACTCTGGAGTTCTTGAGAGAGTGCATTGCTCTAAGAGCAAATAGCACCCCTGAATATCTCCTTGGCTTTTGTTTCCAGATGTGATATCTTCCTCTTGCCTGCTGTCACTGTGGCATCATCTGCTGCTCAACCCTCACAAGAGACCAGACCAATGCTTTACTTCCCATTCCCTAAACTTGGACTTCCACATTCAGAGCTGTGAGCAAACTAACTTTTTTCTGTTTGTAAAGTTGCCTTACCTGAGCTATTTATTTCTTTGCTGTAACAAAACAGACTAATGCAGGATTTTACCAAAACTTACATTTCTGAGTCACACGATAGGTGTGTGTTGAACTCAGTGAACATTACCAGGTCTTTTTTTACAGACTCTCTAAGAAGAATGCAAAGGAAAGGTGACCAATATGTGGAAAATCTATGAAAGAAATTCACTAAATGAGTATGGTTCAATTTCCATCTGGAGTCCTAGACCTCTGCTGTCTTTTAGAACTCTATTTTCTGTTCCTCTTTGGTCATTCATTAAGCAGAAACTCCACATCACCCCAGAACACTTAATGATTAGTGATTAATCTGATTAATCCTTCCTAGTGCTAAGACAGACAAAAAATTTCTAAAACTAGCATTCTGACTCATGAAAAGTCAAATAAAACAAGTTTCTATTTATTGAAAATGAAAAGAAGCAAAACTAAAACCACACAAGGGTTGCCTTGTGGGTCCCTTTGGTAATGAAGTAAGACCAGAAGGAATAGTATAGCTTGTGTAATATGATGAAGGTACTGAGAGGAAAGTACCTCAATTTCACAAAGTATAACAGCAACATGTATCTGCTTAAGAGGGATCATGGTTTTATTACCAGGACCCAGGAGGAAATCACAGTTCAATATGGGTGGAATGGAATCAGTTATTATGTATGGGCCTTTAGATCCAAGTTGTACTTGTCTGTATTTCTTTCTTCCTTCCTTTCTTATTATTATTTTATTCTTTTTATTATTATTTTGGAGATCTAAAGATGAAAAGAGTAAAGGTATGTGGTGCCAATCTGGAATTGGACTGATAGCACGTGGCACACAGTAAGCTTATAACATATACTAATACATTAATGACATGTATGTTTAGGAATTAGCAGGAATTGAGAGAATGTGTGTGCCCTTTCAGTCTTTTTACAACTATACCGAAGCTCTCTCTAAAAAATATTTATTCATTTATTTGTTTTGTTTGTGTGTGTGTGTGTTTTACAGCCTGGCCATAATTTTCTCTACCTCCTCTCCTCCCAGTCCCAACCCCCATGCCTCCTCTGTTCCTACTCTCCAACCCACTGCTCCTCCATTTCTGTTTAGGAAAGGGCAGGTCTCTCATGAGTATCAGCAAAACATGGAATATCAAGTTGCAGTAAGACTAAGCACCTTCTCGTGTATTAAGGCTGGGCAAAGTGGCCCAGTGTGAGGAGTAGGGTCCCAAAAGCCAGTAAAACAGTCAGAGGCAGCCCCTATTCCCACTGTTATGAATCCCATAAGAAAAGCAAGCTACACAACTGTCACATATATGCAGAGGGCCTACGTCAGTCCCATGCAGGCTCCCTGGTTGTCAGTTCAGTCTCTGTGAGTCCCTATGAGCCCAGGTTAGTTGATTCTGTGGGCTTTCTTGTGGTGTCCTTGACACCTCTGGCTCCTACAATCCTTCCTTTCTTCAGCACGATTACCCAAGCTCCACCTAATATTTGGCTGTGGGTCTTCATCTGTTTCCATAAGTTGCTGGATGAAGTCCCTCCGATGAAAATTGGGCTAGGTACAGATGGCCAGTTCAGGTTACATATCTGCTATAGTTAGGCATCAAAGCTAGGGTATTCCTTGTAGACTCCTGGGAGATTCCCTCATGTCAGATTTTTACCTGTCCCCAAACTGCACCCCAGACTTTCCAATAGTCTTGTTCAGCACCCAACGCCCTGCAACCTGATCACTCATGTTTTCATTTCTACCAGTCTTCAGTCTACTAGTGAAATATCTTTTAATTTCACCCAGGGAGATCTGGGTGTCTCCCCATGAGCCCTCTTGTCAACTAGTCTCTCGGGGTCTGTGGACTGTAGCATGGTTATCCTTTATTTTACATCTAATATTCACTTATGAGTGAATATATACCATGTTTGTCTTTCCTGGTTATCTCACTCTGGATGATTTTTCTAGTCCCATCCATTTGTCTTATATGAAGCTTTTGTAAACACAGTTGAGTCACTTAGTTGTTTCTTCATAATCAGTCTTGAGGAAAAAAATCTCCCTTTATAAAAAGCATGCCTTTTTTGATTGGGAGACTTTTGATAACTGCTTCTATTTCCTTAGGGGGTATAGGTCTATTTAAATTGTTTATCTGTTCTTGATTTAATTTTGGCAAGTGATATCTGACATGTAGAAGACTGCAGATAGATCCATTTCTATCGCTATGCACAAAACTTAAATCCAAATGGATCAAAGACCTCAACATAAATCCAGCCACACTGAACCTCTTAGAAGATAAAGAGGGAAGCACCCTTGAACGAATTAGTACAGAAGACCACTTCCTGGACATAACTACAGTAGCACAGACACTAAGAATGACAATTAATAAATGGGACCTCCTGAAACTGAGAAGCTTCTGTAAGGCAAAGGACTCGGTCAACAAGACAAAAAGGCATCCCACAGATTGGGAAAAGATATTCATTAACGCCACATCTGACAGAGGGCTGGTCTCCAAAATTTACAAAGAACTCAAGAAGCAAGTCTCCAAAACACCAAAGGATCCAATTAAAAAGATGGGTACAGACCTAAATAGAAAATTCTCAATAGAGGACTCTAAAATGGCTGAGAAACACTTAAGAAAGTGCTTAACATCCTTAGCCATTAGGTCAATGCAAATCAAAACAACTCTGAGATACCATCTCACTCCTGTCAGAATGGCTAAAATAAAAAACACCAATGACAGTTTATGCTGGAGAGGATGTGGAGAAAGGGGAACACTCCTCCACTGCTGGTGGGAGTGCCGACTCGTACAGCCACTTTGGAAATCAGTATGGAGATTCCTCAGGAAAATGGGAATCAGTCTACTACAAGATCCAGCAAGTCCATTCTTAGGCATATATCCAAAAGATGCACATTCACACAACAAGGATGTCTGTTCCACTATGTTCATAGCAGCATTATTTGTAATAGTCAGAACCTGGAAGCAACCTAGATGCCCCTCAACCAAAGAGTGGATAGAGAAAATGTGGTACATTTACACAATGGAGTACTACTCAGCAGAAAAAAAAGCAGTGGAATCTTCTAATGTGCAGACAAATGGAAGTCACTAGAAGAAACCATCCTGAGTGAGGTAACCCCGTCACAAAAAGACAAACATGGTATGTACTCACTCATATATGGATTTTAGAGATGAATCGGGGGAGTGCCAGCATACAATCCCACTGCCAGAGAGTCTGGGAAAAAGAATCTTCATCCAGTGACTGATGGAAGCAGAAGCAGATTCCCACAGCTAAACACTGAGCTGAACTCAAGGAACCCAGTGATAAAGAGGGAGGACTGATGAGCAAAGGGGTCAAGACTGGGCTGGTTTAACCCACAGAAACAGCTGACCTGAACATTGGGGAGCTCTTGAATCCCAGACTGATGGCTGGGAGGCCAGCATGGGACTGATCCAGACCCCCTAAATGTGGGTGTCAGTGAGGACGCCTAGGTAATCTACGGGGCCTTGGGTAGTATTTATCCTTGGCATACAAATGGACTTTGGATGCCCATCCCACAATGAGGGATGCTCTCTCAGCCTGGCCCTGTGCTGGATGAAATGACAGACTCTGGAGATCCCCCAGGGATCAGAATGGGAATTGGGATGGGGGCTTGGGGGCATGGTGGGGGTGGGAGGAGGAGAGGGAGAGGGACCTGAGATTGACATGTGAAGCAAGCTTGTTTCTAATTTAAATTAAAAAATTAAAAAAGCATGCCTTTTTTATAAATCATCTTAACACATGCGAATTTATTTGGAGAAAACAAAATGTTATCAGTCTATAACACGTGATGGGTATTTCTTAGGCAAGGGCACTTTTCTTAAATTGATAGTGAAATGAATCAGACCACAGAAGTTGAAATCTTCAACCCAACGTTTACTAGCTGTGTTTCCTAGGGCAACACATTTATCTGTGTGAACCACACTTTTAAAATAATTTAAGCACCCTAAGAGTATTATGAACCATATACACATTCGACTATAACACAAAACATAACATTTTTTCCACAACTGAAGCTAAGAAAAGTTAAAAAGAAGCTATGCCTGGAAAAAAAGCATGCCTTTTATTTATGAAAAAAATAACCTGTTGAAAATCAGTTCTAGATGCCACCTAGTGACCAGAGCCATAATTACAATAGTGACTGTCAATGAGATTTGGCAAGGATGTTTGGGGGGGGGGGTGACAGCGGTACATAGGCTCCACTGTAGGGAAACAGGCTTTATTTAAAAACAATGTCCACATTTTAGTGGTGTTACTGCTATAGTCATGCTGGCCTAGAATCTTCTGGTTTTAGGAGAGGGAGTTAAGTTCTAATTGAACTGAGCAGAAAGCTATACCACTTAGTATGTGAATAATTATAGTGAAGAATTTCAAAACAGAAATACACACACATTCAAGATGGTCAGGAAAAACCGCACTCGTGTATGTGTGCATGGTATGTGTGTGCGTGTGTGCCTGTGCATGTGTGTGTGTGTGCGTGCGTGTGTGCATGCGTGCGTGCGTGCGTGCGTGCGTGCGTGTGTGTGTGTGTGTGTGTGTGTGTGTGTGATTGCCCATGTGTGTCTACGGAGGGCAGAGCCCCATGTTGTGTTGTTCCTCTGTTGCTTTTTACATTATTCATAGAGACAGTGTCTCTCACTGAACCTGGAACTCACCAATTGACTAGTCAGTGGTAAATCCCAGGGACATCCTATGTGCTGCTGGGGTTATATGAAAAAATGCCACTGTGCCTGGGATTTTACCTGGGAATCAAACTCAGATCTTTGTGCTTACACGACAAGCACGATTCCTACAAGTCATTTCTCCAGGCCCTGAATAACTTTTGTTTTTAATCTTTTGTTGGTCTTGTTTTATTAGTCTCTTGAGGGTTTCATACAATGTGCTTTGATCATATTCATCTTCCCTCCAACTCTTTCAAGATCCCCTTCCCTAACCACACCACACTGTGTTCTTTTTAAAAAAAATTAGACTTCAAAACCGGTTTCTGCTGGCCAAGTATTCTCCGGTGTGTGGTCTTCCTCTGGAGAGGAGTCAGTCTGCTTACCAAGGGCTACAATCACAGTAAAACAAAACAAACAAGACGGTCTCTCCTTACAGCAGTCAACAATTGCTAACAGCTCAGCAGCCGGGCGTGGGATTGTGTGCCCAGTGTCTCTCTTTATGCTGGGATATGGTCTGGTTTGGGCTGACTCGGGTTTTGTGACTGTTGTTCCAACTGCTTTCATGCTCAAGACAGCACATTTTACAAACATTTCTAAAGCCATGATTACATGAACTCATTTATTTTATCAGTTCGTGATATTGCTATCAGGGGTTTTTTGGTTTTGCTTTTTCAGACAAAATATTTCATAGTTGGCCTGATGCTCCCATCTCAACTGTTTTCATGTTAGACTCCCTTAAATGCCCATTCCTGATAATGAACTTGACGTCTACCTTATATGCCATCCTGGAGCCTTCATCCAGTGACTGATGGAAGCAGAGGCAGACACCCACAGTTAAACACTGAACTGAACTCCTGGAACCCAGTGACACAGAGAGAGGAGCGATGAGCATATTGGCAAAGAATGGGCTGGCAAAACCAGCAGACAGCTGATCTGAACAAGGGGGGAGCTCTTGGACCCCAGACAGACAGCTGGGAGGCCAGCATGGGACTGATCCAGACCCCCTGAATGTGAGAGTCAGTGAGGAGGCTTGGGCAACCTATGGGGTCCTGGGCAGTGGATTAGTGTTTATCCCTGGCATACAAACAGACATCGTGTGTCCATAACACAAAGAGAGATGCTCTCTCAGCCTGGACTCTTGGGCGAGTGCCTGGACCCTGCCATGAGTGAAACAAGAGACTCTAGATATTCCCTATGTGGAAGGAAGTGGGGATAGGGTGGGAGGCTGGGGGGATTGGGGGGGTGCTGGAGGAGGAGAGGGAGAGGGAACTGGGATTGACATGTGAAGCAAGCTATTTAAAATTAAAGTAATAAAAAAGAAAAAGGAGAAAAAAGATATTCTTAAAAAAAGATTATAGACATGTGGGGTTTTGTGAATTTGCTGTGGGGTGAGTTAACATTTGAATCTTTACCATGAGTAAAGGCAATTATTCTCCACATTCAATCAGCTGAAGACCTGATTCGAAGAAAACTGCTACACATACTGAGTGTAAACAACCTACTCCCACTTGAGTACTTTTAAGATGGGAAGTAGGGTTTATTTTGTTTTTTGTCCTTTTTAACTAGAACTAAAACATTAGTAATTTCTGGATCATGAACTGGGCGGTGTTTAGACTACAACTACTCTATCTTACTTGTGATTTCTGAAGTTCAAACAAAAGATATCATCCAGTAACTAGCCAACTTCCAACATAATTTAAATTCTAAGCCCTTTAGGGCTGATTATTTGAGGGAGTGATATGGAAGTCCTCTTCTACCCATAGTTTTAGTTTCTAAAGTTTTAGTTATCTGTAATCTGAATATTAAATAAAGAAAGAGAAATGGACAATCCATGAATTTCAAATCACATGCTATCTTGAGGAACAAGATGGAATATTTATATTTATCCTGCAGAATATGAATTGCCCTATGTGTAATAAATCCACATTGTATGTGTTACCTGCCCATTCATCCATTTTACTAGCAGACGATTGAAATACTTGGAGCACTTAATAATGGTACCAAAGCATAAGGTAGTAATGCAAAGGGAGCATCTGACCCTAAAACACAGAAAAGCAGGTGAAATTTAATATTATGTGGCAATATTGCAGAGAATTAAAGGGAGAAACCCATTATATTGATTCAGTACTATCTGTAGTTTTAGGGATCCAATTGCCTGTAGGATGGGGGGGTCTTAGAATATATTCTTCATAGATAGTAAAAGGCACACATGAACGTTATGTCAGGCTTACAAAAATTATCCTTAATACAAGAAAATCATGGTTCTTCAGTTAATTTCCATGTTGGGCTAATTTACTGACATACATTTCCTCAAGGAAGGAATCCTGGCTTACTATCAAATTTTATGTCATCAATAAAGACTCATGGGCTTATTCGGGGGTAATTTAAGGAACTGAAATACGCAAGCCTTTGAGGGGCCACTGGCTGATGGCTGTAAATTTTCAGTGATTCGAGGAGGCTATAGAGGAGATGTGATGACCAGAGGCATGTTAGTTCAGATTCAGTCTCACAGTAGCACAAGTGGGTCACCAAACATATGAGTATGCATGCTCAGAATGTGAAATCATTTCTAGTTCTGAGGGATTTATGGAGTGAGGGGTAATATTATAGGAAATGCCAAGGGATCTATTATAATGACCTTCATCTAAGGAAGATGTACACTAAAGAAATATGTATTTTTTGTCTCTTTTAAAAAATCATTTGTTCTCAATTCTCTTAATTAGAATGCAAGATTAAAGCCTCTTATTTGTTTTATGGGCAACTGACCATTACATTTACTTTGTTGTTGTTGGTTGTTTTTTAATCTTTGCTCTTTTAGGGTCCTGCCACCCAGCTCCCAAAATAGATCACACACGGAGGCTTATCATTACTTATAACTGCCTGGCCTTTAGCTTGACTTGTTTCTAGCCAGTTTTTCTTAACTTAAATTACCCCAGCTTTCTTTTGCCTCTGGACTTTTACCTTTCTCTATTTCTATATATCCTTCTTTACTTCTTACTCTGTGACTTTCTGTGTAGCTGGATGCTTGATCCCTGGAGTCCTCCTCCTTCTCTCAACCCTCCCTTTCTTGTTTCTTGATCTTCTTTTACTCCTCCTATTTGTTCTCTCTGATTGCTTACCCTGCCTATCCCTTCTCCTGCCTTGCTATTGGATATTCAGATCCTTATTAGACCAACCAGGTGTTTTAGACAATTACACAGAGTTAAATAAATGCAACATGAAAGAATGCAGCACAATTTTGCATCATTAAACAAATATTCCACTGCATAAACAAATGTAACACATCTTAAAATAATATTCCACAACACTTTTCTTTTTTAAATGGAACTGGAAAGATGGCTTAGTGGGTGAAAGCACCTGCTACTTTTCCAGAGGATTGGAATTTGGTTCCCAGCAACCGCACTAGGATGCTCACAAAACACTTGTAACTCCAGTTCCAGGTAATCCAATACCTGGCCTCCATGGCACCTGCATATGCATGGCACACACAATATACTAAAATAAAACACATTAAATAAAAATTAACAGAATCAATAAATTTGAGTTAGATATGTTTGTTTGTTATTTGTTTTGCTTTTTGTAGCAGAGTCCATGAGATGTAGCCTAGGCTGAGCTCAAGCTCTCTCTATAGTTGAGGATGGTCTTGAACTTCTAGTCGTTGTGCCTTCATATCCAGGGAACTTGGATTACAATTGTGAGCCACCATGCTTTCCTTATGCAGTGCTGACTCAGTGTCTTCCAGTTGCCTGTCTTTGAGGCATTGTTTCACAGTATTCAGGTAGAGCCTACAAAGGAGATAAGGAGATCCCTGACATGAGAATAATCAGTTTCTTGAAGTTCTTAAGAGGAATGACACATCCTGTCACAATCTGCACAGAGAAGCAGGAGATTGGGTCAGGAAGGAGCAGGAAGAAAACATTTCCATACAAAGTGACAGACATGATAGGAAAAGGTGATTCTGAAGTACTCTGAAGAATTTCAGCAGGCTCTGGAATCCAGGGGCTTCCTTGAATTGTGGATACCAAGGCCTGCTATGGCCACATCTGATAAATATATAAGCTATATGTAAAACACGTAAGAGTCCAATAGAGGAGCTGTGTAGTGAGTGTGGGAGGGATGATCCGTACCAGTCTAGGGGGATACAAGTGGTGTACTGAGTTGTTTACTTGGCTTTAGGAATAAACTAACCCTGAGATGGGCAATCTCTCTTAGTCAGTGAGACCACAGATGCACCAAACATACAAAGGATAACAGGGGAATATAATATGGCCATGCATTCCTCAACCCAATTTGGAAAGTCTTTCCCATGACTGGAGGATTATCTTAGATGATCCATCCAAAAGCCACCTCAACATTCATATTGGTCTCTACTCCTAGAAGGACCATGAGACTTTCCTATCTGGGGGAAATTTCCCCCTTTCTCTCTCTCTCTCTCTCTCTCTCTCTCTCTCTCTCTCTCTCTCTCTCTCTCTCTCTCTCTGAGTACTCAGAAACCATATTTAATCTCAACCATCAGCAGACTCATCCTGTATTAGTTTGGGTTTTTATTGTTGTGAAAAGATGCCATCAGCATGGCAACTTACACAAAGAAAACATTTAATTGAGGTGGTGTCTTAGATTCAGAGATCCAGTCCATTGTCGTCATGATATGAAGGAATGCAGCATTCTAGAGCTGACAGTGCTACATCTTGCAGGCAACAGGTAGTCTACTGACTGTCACACTGTGTGAAGCTTTATGAAAAGATCTCAAAGCCCACCCCCATAATGTCACACTTCCTCCAGCAAGACCACACCTCCTAATTATGCCACTTTCTTTGGGGGCCATTTTCTTTCAAACCACCACAAATCCTTCCCATAAGTTTAACAATTTTCAAAGTACACAAGAAACATTGTCTTCAGATAGCATCTACTTACCATCTAGCCTTAAGTTTCTTCCAAGGCAGGGGGGAAGTCCTCAGGCCTAGCTCCATGCTAGAGATTCAGGGGATTAAACAAAGGAAGAACAGAGATCAAACTCCCTAACTGCTAACTTACTGACACCCTACTAAGCAGCTTCCTTGCATCTAGTTGTGTGTTTATCAGCAAACATGTGCTACTTAGGTAACAGTTAACAATGACGTCTCAGGCTGTATTTGTCTGATGACAGTTCATAGAACAGAAAGCAAAAGCTTAGTGAATACCTAGGATCCTAAGACAATAATTGGCTATTGTTTAGGGGCACTTTGTTAAGTACAAATGGATATCAAGAACATGTGGGTATGATAAACTTTCCCTTTTTGTGATCTGCTATCAACAAAAATATAGGGTTTCTTTTAGCCTTGAAGCCTTAATAAGGTTTTGTTATGCTTTGGTTATAGTTTGCGTATGGCTTTATCATCTCATCAGTTCCTTCTTGGAAAATTTTCCAAGAAAAAAGTCTATTCCATAAAAGTCTTCAGTTCATTGTTTGATTTTGGAATTCAATTCTAGTCCTCCTCTTAGTGACTAAGACTCTACATATCACTTTTTCCAAGAAATTAACAGTCATTTTACCAGCCCATGTATACTGTGCCCTGACCTGGTTGCTCAGTGGGTATGGAATAGGGAAGAGTTTCTTCTTTGTAAGAAGTGCTTCTCAAAAACAGTGTCCAGAAATACTGTCTTTTGCAATAGGGACAGCTGTAGGCACACACAGATAGGGTTATTTTCAATGTCCAGCAGACAGATTTACATTGTAGTCCTTGACATTTGTGACTTTTCCAATGCAGTGTTAATGGCTGGATATTTCTGTCTGCGCTTCATTAGTAGAAATCCCACGTCCTGGAAAATCTACGTCAATGTCTTTAATATCCTGATGTTTTGCTATTTTGTCATATTTTGTACTGACTTGGAGCTCAGCAATACTGTAAAAGGGTATTTTATGGGTTCCCTTAAAGGCTCAACATTATGAAGTAATACCTAGAAATAGGGAATCAATGAGAAACAGAAAGAACAGAACTTTGTCATGCTTTAAGTCCCCACACATGGTTGGTGAGATGACTGCAGGTAAGGGCACTTGCTGCCAAGCCTGACCACCTGAGTTCAATCCTGAGGACCTACATGATGGAAGGAGAGAACTGAATTCCATGTGTATGTCATGGAACATGCTCCCATATGCATAAACAAACAACATACTTTTTAGATTTATTTTTTTTGTTTTATGTGTATGAGTATTTTACCTACAGTTATGCATGTGCACCACATGTGTGCCTACTGCCTGCAGAAATCAAAAGAGAGCATACGGTTCCCTGGAATTACATGTGTGAGCCATCAAGTGGGGACTGGGAGTTGAACCCTGATCCTCTGCAAGAGTAACAACAAGTACTCTTAACAGCCAAATCATCATTCCAACCCCCCACTTAAATAAATACATGCAAAAAATTTTTATTGACCCAAATTTTCAGGCAGAGAGAACAAGTGTTGCAAAATTGATTGCTACAAAGGATTTTGAAGGGGGAGGGACTGAGATGTGCATCCCTTGTCTCATCCCTAACTCTTCAATCAGGAAGTAATTTCTGTTACGGAAAAAGAGCAAATATCTAGGGAGGCTATGTGTACATAGGGTTAAGGTGCTCAAAAGGGAGTCATATACTGACAATGGAAGACAAAAATCCCTCACAGTAAACCAATGTATATTGAAATGATTAGGTTTCTGTCTAGCAAATTATTAATTTCTTGTAGGCCTCTCTTCCTCCCCTGTAATAACTGTGAGATTCATTAAGTGACATATTTTGTTGTTCCTGGATCAGTCTAGTGATAAGGCTAACATTTTGCCACAGATGGCTAATTTTGTAGTGTAGTGTGTATCTTACATTGTGGAGAGCTGCGACGTGCTGTGCCTTAAAGATGGCACCGGCTTTCGCCTACCACCCTCCCGACGGTGAGCTCTCTCGGAGTAAACAACTCCATATTTGGTCAAGGCTCTGGTCCACGGCTTGCTTCCGTGTATGTGGACCTATCTGCTGTCGCCAAGTGGCATGCTGGGGTTGGCTATGCCTAGGCCATATAAGCTGTGGGCTGGCTTTCCCCGGGGAGTGTTTCAAGGTTCCTGAATAAACCCCTTGGAGAAGAGTTCCTGAGTCGCATCTTCTTTGCTGGTCGAGGTGGTCGCGACATTACGTGCTCTTCCTCAGAGGTTTAGGGCAAGCCCAATGCCCTTGGGTGAAGTCCACCAGATTCTGTTTTCTAGGAAGTTCTCACTTGTATAGCAAAAAAAACCCATCCTTACAAGGTCATGCTTTATTCCCATCACCTGAACAGAGTTCTGACCATTGACTATGTTAGTCGGGTTTCTCTAATGAATATGCTTTTACAGGTGGCCTGAAGAGTGGGGTGTTTTGTTTTCAGGGACACACAAGAGCAAGGAAAGCTTTGCTGAGGCATTTCTGTTTGCAGAACATCCTCTTCATTTTTGGTTGCCATAGTAACCAATCGTCTTTTAGTGACACGAGCACTTTTTAAATGGCTATCTGGTGAGAAAAACAGAGTCCATGTCTAGGAACAAGCTTTGTTTTTAAATCCTGGGCAGTATTTCTCAAATTGTCTGCATCTTGACACACTTCCTTTATTGAGTATGCTTTATCAGGTGACCTGAAGAGTGAAGGTGCTTTGATATAAGGGATAGGTAGTTGCTCCAAAATGGAGGGATGTTTGGACGCATATTAAGTTTCTAGGAAAGCCTGCGCTTCATGGTTGCCATAGAAACCTAATTGCCATCTAGGCAACAATGGTGACCAGGGTGATTTTTTTAAATCAATATCTTGCTATGTAGCTATGGCTAGATTAGTATTTACTATGTAGCCCAAATTGGCCTTGAACTCAGTAATCTTACTGCCCCACTTTTAGTGTGGGGATTACAGGCATGAGCTGCCATCCCAAATTTCACCAAAATGACTATTTAATGGAGAATGGTATGATCTCATGAAGTATTAAATGGGTTGTTGGATATTAGCAGACTTGAAGGGTGTTATAGCTGGACCCCTCCTTTATACCCAACAGCTTGTAAAAGCAAGAACTATAATTGTAGGAGTCTATTGGCCAGAGGAATGGGACCTGTGTCATATTTCTGTCCCAAAAGGAGACATGACATTCCGAATTGTCTGGATAGTCATTAATTGATAGCTAGATAAATGTGGTTCTAGGAATCCTAAACCTTAAAAGACCAATATATACCATTGCTTTGCATTGTAAGAATCAAACCTTATAGAACTGTCAGCCATCAGGACAGGAAAGTGCTCTCAGGAAAGCTGTCTGTTCTGGAGACTTTAGAAATAGTATGAAATCTACCTAAAATGTAGATTAGCACAGTGGTCTATCTGGTTATTATATATTCCTACCTGCAAGGTAATACCAGTAAGTGTAATTGTGGTCTGCAATGGTCCCTTTGACCATGGCCCACTCTTATCCCTTGAGCATGATTCACTTACTCTATAATAAACTCTGTTCATGTAGAAACACTCAGTGTTGTTACTCCTTTGAGGCATTTAATTGGAGATTACAAAGACTGAGGAACCAAAGGGACACCCAGCACAAAATACTGGTGATTTGAAGAGCAGGGCATTTTTTATCCTCAGATGAGGTTGTGTGGATATCCTGCGATGGGAGCTTAATCTCCATAAAGGGTGGAGAGACAGGCATAGGGAGCTCAGACCGAAATTTACTCATTCTTGCCCTGGGCTCTAGTGCCCTCATGTTTCATTATGGAGAGAGACAAAGGGCCCTCCTAGCCCAAGGAGTTTGCTGTCCTGTTCTGTGGTGTCCTATAGGCAGTTTCTATGTACAGGCAGTGCATATTGGGAGCTTGTATACTACTACTTTTCTGGGGGGGGGAGCATTCATGACAGGCTTTCTCTGTTTAGTCTCGGTTGTCCTGGAACTAGCTGTGTAGACCAGGGTGGCCTTGAACTCACAGGGATCTGCCTGTCTCTGCCTCCTGGGTGCTGGGATTAAAGGCATGCATCATTACTACTTAGCTGTATACTACTACTTTAATGAAAGTATTTATCAACTGTAGTTGATTTCTAGTGGAGACTTTAAAGGTCTTATGTTTAGAGTTCTACTATCAGCAAATAAGGGTGATTTGACTTCATTCTTTCTTTGGTCCTCTTGATCTCCTTCTGTGGTTTTCTTGCTCTTGCTAAGACTTCAAGTGTTGTATTGAATAGGTGTGTATAAAATGTGCATTCTTGCCTTGTTTCTAGTTTCAGTGGAAATGATTCAAATTTTTCTTCATTGAGCCTGATATTGGTTGTGGACTTGCTGTCTGTTGCCTTTATTATGTTGATCTATGTCCCCTGAAGCCCTAGATTTTCCAGGAAATTTACATCGGTATAGTATTTCCTCACTATGTCCAAATACCTCCTTTCTGAAATTGCAATATATGTTCTGTTCTATTATATATTGGAAGTATATATGCTTTCTGATTTTATAAGGGGTTACAATTAAGAAATTGTCTTGAGTATCAGAAGAAACTTTGAACTTTGGACTTTTAAACAGTGTTAAATCTAAAAGACTATGGAAACATCTGAATTTGAACTAAATGCATTTGGTGTTAGGATATGGTCATGAACCGATGGGGACCAGGGCATGAAATGTAGTGGTGTGAATGAGAATGGTTACCATATGCTAGTGTGTTTGAATACTTGGTTCCCAGTTGGTGAACATGTGTCACTGGGGCAAGCTTTGAGGTTTCAAAAGACGCCTTTCCCATTAGCTTTCTCTGCCTCCTACTTGCAGATCAAGATGTTAATTCTCAGGTTTTCTTGCTGCCATGCCTTTGTTCTGTCATCCTTGATTCTAACCCTCTGAAGCCATAACCTTAATTAAATACTTTCTTATATTAAAGTATTCATTTTTAATTAAATATACTTGTATCATTTCTTCCTCCAACTCTTTTCTCCAACCTCTCTCTTGTACTCCTTTCTCTCTCTCTCTCAAATTCTTGGCCTCTTTCTCTTGATTATTTCTCTTAAAGATTATTGCTACACACACACACACACACACACACACATACATATGAATAAATATATAAATACTGCCTGCTGAGTCCACCTAGTGTTGCTTGTGTATGTATTAGAATAGCAAATTGGGAGGCCCATCTATGGGAAACTAATTCTTGCCTTATAAGCTACCATTAATTTCCTGAAACTCAGCTGTCCAGGGAGTTACAAGTCATCACCTGTCACCATGTGTTCCCCTTAAAAGTGCCTGCCAGGCCCAGTCCCCTCTCTTGACTCCTCTCTCTCTTGCCTTTCTTGTCTCTTGTTCCTCTTCCCTGTTCTCTGCCTGTCTGTCTGTGAATCTACCTCCCTGCCTGCCTCTCTCATGTCCCTAGTCCAACAAGGCCTTTTGCTCTCCCTCTCCTCCAGTAAACCTCTTACACTAACTCTGTTGCAAATGTCATGTTTGCTTAGTAACATACCTTGACAGGGCCTGTCCAGTGGTACTCACTTCGCCTTTCTTGTCCCTATCCTGAATCCAGTAAAGCTACTGTTAGATGTGAATCTTTCTTTATGAATATTTTCATTATGATTGTGTTTAAGTGGTAATCTCGGATATCTTTATGAATTATTGCTTTACCAACCAGGTCTTTGGTCTGCTTGAATCCAATTTAATCTGTATTCTTCTCTTTTATTTATCAAGGTTACTATTTGTCATTTTTGTCTCTCTGTAAAAAGAGGCTTTTTCCTTGAGAGAAGCATTCCCGCCAGCCTGGTTCCAGAGCCACATCAGTCCCAAATAAACACACAGGAGACTATATTAATTATGAAGCTGTTGGCCTTGCTTGTTTCTTACTGGCTAGCTCTGACTTAAGTAATTACCCCATAATTGTTAATCTAAGTATTTCTCTTACCGGAGAATAGTTCCGGGCTTCCTACCCCATGGCGTTACATCTCGACTCCTGTGTTTCTCCTTCCCAGAGTTCTCCTGGACTCCTAGTCCCACCTATCTAGATTCCTATTGGCCAGCAGTGTTTTATTGACAAATGCACAGGACTTCCTCCACATCTCTCCTTATTTCTCGTTTAATGGTATTGAGTATAGAACCAAAGACTTTGTTCATGATAGGTGTTATACCAGTTAGCTAGACCATTACTCTTATCTCTATTTTCTTACTGTTGGCAATTTTCTGACACATATTTTCTTATTTTAAAACTTTTAACTTGAATGTTTTCTTTAATTATGTTACTTGAAAGCGTATCAGTTTGTACTTTTCTTCAATAGGCAGCTTTTTCTTATGCTAAGTAAATGTCACCTTTATTAATATGATTGATGTCTTTGTTCATTTACTGTTATTCTGGATGAGTTGTGCTTAAACAAAAAATATAAGATTTAACTAATTCTTTGTTTCATTTTGTAGTTAGATGATTGCAATGACTTCTTTTACTAAAAATTTAATTTTTATATTTAGTACCTTTATTTGTGCTGAAATCTTAGTAATTAATATAGAAATAGTTAAATTTTATAAGCAGGCAATTCACATAAACAATATACACATCAATAAATCTATTAATGAACATCTGTGGTTATTCTATTTTCTAGTTATTGTGAATACAGCAGCAATAAACATGGTAGCACAATTATCTCTGTAGTAAGATACACAATCTTTTTGATATATGGCCAGGAGTGATATAGTTGATGTCTTAGTTGCTTTTCTATGATTGTGAATAGATACTATTAACAAGCAACTTATAAAGTAAATTTGTTTATTGGGGTTAGACAGCAGGGAGCATGGCAACAGACATGCATGGCACTGGGACAGAATCTGAGAGCATTTATCTTTATCTTCAAGTAGGAGACAGATAGATCTGAGACTGGGCATGGGCTTCTGAAACCTCAAAGCCTGCCCCCAGAGACATATTTTCCAACCAGACTATACCTCCTAATCTTTCCCATGCAGTTCCACAAATAGGTGACTGACTTTAGAATATATGAACTGTAAGAAACACTGCTTAAAAGCCATATTGTGTAACTCAAAAGTCATTTTGTGTGATTTGAAATAATATGATGCCTGAGCTTGCCAGGAGGCAGCTCTGATAAGAGCTAGGACTCAGAAACAAGCCCCCTGCCAGGCCACCTGGCAGCTCCAGTAAGAGCCTAGTCCAGGACAAGCCTTGATATGTCAAAGAACTAATACCAAGGTGGTATTGATATGGTAGTGAACCAGCCCCAAGCTGTGAACCCTGATAATGTAAAGCTACTGCCCAATGGAATGATGCAGAAAATTGTGACTTGGGGAATGGTCTCTAGGATTGCACTGTCATGCTCCTGAGGCAACGTCCAGCCTCTGTGTGGCCCTGACTTCAGTGACTGTTGCTTTTCTGGTACTTTCCCTGAACCCACAAAGGCACAATTGTCAGGGCTAGCCATTGGCCTATGCTGTCAAAGACCTCCTGAAACCTCCACCAATGCTGTCCTCCCTGCCTTCTACAACTGAACGACTTCACAACAGACCTAGCCTGAGCCTGCAAGTTTCTGAAACATCTTCAATAGAGAAGATTTCTGCCCAAATAACTCTTCCCCTGCTTGGTGGGATGTCTGTTTAATTTTTATAATAGCACGATATTATAATGAATATTTGTGTGAATAAATTGAGCATATTTAAAAGATAAATCTTATATGTACATCATAATTGTCAAGCATCTTCCTCCCATAGATCCATGCCTATAGGAGATATTCTCATTCAAACCATCACAACTGGGTCATAGCGTAATTCTAACTTTAGGTTTTGTTTTTTTTTTTAAGACAGGATGTCTTTGCGAACCCTGACTGTCCTAGAACTCACTCTGTAGACCAGGCTGGCCTTGAACTCTGAGATCCATATGCTTCTGCCTCCTGAGTGTGGTTAGTTTTATATTTTTAATAAACTGACTTCCATTGTGACTACCCCAGTTTATACTCCCACCAACAGTGAATAGGAAGGAGTTCCCCTTTCCTCACATTCTTACTAGTATTAGTTATCATTTCTTTTCTTGTTCTCTAATTTTACCTGGGGTAAGTATTTTGCCTTTCAAGGAATATAGATGATATACTGTCCCGCCATTCTTTTGTTACAGTCTTTGTTTACATGAACATATTTGGGTGCAGGGCACCAAGTATCCAAGTATCATACAGTAATACATAAGAATAGTCAGAGACCCAGAGAGACACACAGAAGGGAGAAGAGCTGTGAGCTTAATTTAAGACCCTCCTCCCATGCAGCTAGACAAGAGTGCTCTTAAAGGCTTACTTTCAAAATATTTAAAGGGAGAGGGTCTGGGCTTGCAACCCCCATTTTTCCTTTCAATTACATGATTTTGAAAATAGATGCATATGAAATAAACCTCCAAGTGGTGATATATTATCATGAAAATACCTCTTATATTCTAAGAAACTGGATTTTTTGCTGGACCTCAAAGGTAAAGTTAGTAATACACATTGAAGTCATTTAAGATTTAAGAACCATTACTCACTGTGTATTCAGCCCATTTGTTTAGGCTGCCTTTAAGAGAGCAAGTGGGAGCGCATAAAACCCAGACTGACAGTTGGGGAATCTGCATAAGACCTAACAAGGCCCCCTGAACGTGGGTGTCAGTTAGGAGGCCTGGGCAGTCTATGAGTCCTCTGGTAGTGGATCAGTATTTACCCCTAGCACACAAATGGATTTTGGGAGTCAATTCGCTATGGAGGGATACTCAGCCTAGACACACAGAGAAAGACCTAGGTCTTGCCCCAAATGATGTGACAGACTTTAATGATTCCTCATGGGAGATTTCACCATCCCTCAGGAGTAGATGGGGGATGGGATGGGGAGATGGGGGGCATGGGAGGGAGAGGGAACTGGGATCGATATGTAAAATAATATTTTTAAAAAGAAAAAATATATGCTATACTTGTCACAGGAAAATGATTTGTGAAGAAAAAATAGAGAGCAACATAGCTTTATTCTTAAGATATGTACTCTTCCTGACCTAGAGAGCATATACATGTATTTCTTATAGTAACTATTCGCTGAAAACAACATATCTCAAGTGACCTTATAAAGTAAATATCTGCTATAAACACTAAAAGCAACATACAGCTATTTCTTGATGGCATTTTTTGTTTGTTATCTGGGTTAGTTGTGGTCAGTTGAAGTCAATCACTTAATTTCTTATAAAACTCTGCTAAAGATGTCTGTAAAGTGTCCCTTATTCCTTTCCTATGTGATACTTTTTGTGCTGCTCAGTGAAACAGAGCTGAAGCCCTTTGTTAGATACACAGATACAGATGAAGACAAGGCAGAATTTATGCAGGCACAGATCCAGATCGTAAAACAAGCAGATTACAGATAGCCAAAACCTATAAACTACAGAATGATAGAGGACATAGGAAAAGAATTGGATAAAACAAATTGGACTGACTTTTGATTAAATTACTCCAAGAGAAAGTCTTTAATTTCTTTAATGTGACACCAATACATATTGGTGACTCTGAGTTTGTCACTAATATATTTAACTGATGCATTTTGATGCCTCATATAAGGAATCTTTAATGCGTTTAATATATGCACCTCCACATCATGGTTGCTATAGAAACCTGATACCATGGCAACTGTGATAGCTCCTTAATGGTGAAGAATGATGTGATGAGAATAGCGTTTCTTCCTAGGGCACTGGACAGATGTTAGCTATTGTTAAAACCTGTTAAAATTACTATTAGTGTTAATGACATGTTGTTTATTTTCTTATTTTAAGTACTCATTCTGATGTTCATTTTCCAGTAAATAAGTTGAGATATTGAAGATGGAACAATTTGTTTTCCTAATTGACAGCTGTTAGATTCTCCCAGACTGTTCAGATTGCCTTGAACAAACAACAGTCATTCAAACAGCTAGTTGTCTTGTCCTTAATCCAGCAACAGGCATTTTGAATGCTCCACAGATGACTTGAGAGAACTACACAATGACACATCAGATTTCCTGAATTACTGAATGCACAGACATAGCCAGGGCTGTTTGAAATACTTAGTGCCAGAATTTTTCCAATCAAAAGCCTTGATAAGCTATAGATGGCCTTGAAAACATTTTTATCCTTGTCAGAGGAGGAGCACTTTCCCCGGTGGCCTAGCAACGGGATTAGCTTGGCCGGTGATAAAAAGACAAGTCTGTGATTGGTACTAACACAAAGTCCTATTTGTATTCAAGGTGTAATATGACTAGTGCAAGCACATAACATATCTTCAAGAATATCTAGGGTGTGTTATTGACTTGAATGCCTTTCTCTAAAACCATTTCTCTGCTTGGAAAGATATGTCCAGGTTTGGTGAGTATGGTGAGAGATGCATCAGTCTTGCAATGCCTGTGTGTTGAAACATGATATCCAACAAAGGGCTTCTCTCAAATAGTCTTTTCTGTACCTTTACTATCATGGGCTAAATTGGTACCCTAAATAAGGGAAAACTGTTTGCATGCATGTTGGAACATGGAATTTGGAGTAACTTATGTCTGTGTTCCCAGACCATGGCCACTCAAAAATGGCTTCAGAATTAACTGTATCTTATTCCCTTAATTAAAAAAGAAGCATTAGAGTCTGAAGAAGGGCAGTGACCGTAGAGGCAGAGTGACAGTGTTAGCTTCAGCAGCAGCTGAGTGGTAGGCAAGCCAAGCTTCTGAAATAGAGACCCAGATGCCTGGTTGACAACCGAGAAAAAGGCAGGTGAACAGATCAAGAGAGCATCCAAAGCAGGAGGAAGGGGCTGGCAGTAGTGGGGAGGACAGAAAGCTGAAGAATGTAAGGACCTAAACAGCAAATGCAGATACTGCTTATCGGAATAGTTTGATATAAATGCCAGGCCTTTGGGACCAATTCTATCAGACACCTCAGACTAGCGAGCTGTGACACTGATTTCTGGTAAGGGCTGAGAAATCCAGATACATAGGCCTATATTTGGGAAGCCAGCTTTGCTCAGGTCTAAGAAATCACAATTTCCTAGGCCGGTAGAAGAGCTGTATCTCTAAGAGCTGAGTCCTGGGCCTACACAAGAGGGATTATACCATCAAAGCTAAGAGTCAAGGACCCTGAATCCTATATGGAAAGAACTGCAGCACTAGATGGTGTCATCTGCTGCTGTTACTCCAGCCTGATTGCTACTGTCACTCACTCACGTCAGGTAGGAAAAGCTGCCAAAAACAAGCACTACCAGAAGCAGGACTGGAGGTGGTTAGTAGTCTAGATAAACTCTGCACTATCTGTATGGCCAGGGGTCACCCCAGGCTCCCCCACAAGCAGCACCAGAGATAGCTAATAGTCTAGGTGACTTCTGCGCTATCTGTATTATTGATACCACAACAATACCCCTATGTCATTAAAATAACACATGTAGCCTATCTATAGAACTCATCTTTATGGAAGACATGCCATGTGCTTTGAGAAGAGTTTTGATGTAACTATGCCTTATTGTACACATTGTATTGTGTTACACCAGACAACTTTTTTTCCAAATTGAACTGTGCTTAAATATGCCTAAATAAACTGCCCTGTGTCAGACTTTAGAAATTTTAATCACTACCGGATACTGAGTTGTGTTGAACAGAATTTCCTTCATGCCTCAAGCAGATCATTACTCTAATGGTCACGGAATTTGCAGAGACCTCCACAAACCTGAATGTAGAGTAATAATTGTTATAGCAGGGCTGATAAAGAGAGGCCAGTAATTAACAGCATGCACTGTATGGATGTAGTGAAATAGCATGCTGAAATAAATGGATGTTTTAAATAAAAAAATCAGCATTTCCCTAGGACCAACAGTTGACAAGGGATTGCATGAAATTAAAGGTTTCTGGACAACAAATGAAACAATTAGTCGAATGAAAAGACAGCCTAAGGGATGGGAGAAAAACTTTACCAGTATACATAATGCCAGTGAATTGGTAACTAGAATGCATAAAGAACTACAAAATATCCTTAAATAACAAAGAACAAAACAGTGCAACTAATAAATGTGCTAATAAATAAACAGTTCTTAAAAGGTTAATAACAAAAGGCCAATAAATACGGAAAAATGCTTACCATTCATAGCCACTGGGAAATGCCAACTGAAACTATTTTGAGATTCTGTCGCACCCTAGTTAAAAGGGTTATCATTAAGAAAACAAATTACAAAAAATGCTGGTGAGGATGTGGGGGAAAGGGAACAATTACCCACTGTTGCTGTGAATATAAATCAGTCCAACCACCAAGGATATAAGAATAGATATTTCACAAAGAAAATAGAGCTACTCTATGATATAGCTATACCACCTCATGTTATATATCCAAAGAACCTTAAGTCAACATGCCACAGAGGTACTTGAACACCCATACTTACTGCAGCACCATTCACAAGATCCAAGCTATGAAATTATCCTAGATATACATCAACTGATTTGTTGATAAAGCATGACATATATGCAAATGCAGTTTTATTCAGTCATAAAAAATAATGAAATTATATCGTTTGAAACAAATATGCCAAAGTCAGAATGACAAGTGTCACATTTTCTCTCATTTGTGGATCCTAGGTTTCATATAGATACATAAAACTGGGCCTAAGCCCTGTCCTGGATGAAATGACAGACTTTGGAGATCTCCCCATGGAGGGCCTCACCCTCCCTGGGGAATGATGTGGGGATTGGGTGGGGGGCTGGGGGATTGGTGGAGGGACAAGGGAGGAAGGGTGGGAGAGGGAGCTGGGATTGACATGTGAAACATTCATGTTTCTAATTTAAATAAAAACATTACAAAAAAGAAAAAACTCTGTGTGTGTGTGTGTGTGAGTGTGTGTGTAACATAAAATTATAAAGAGACTTAAGGAAGTCTCCAGTGAAAAGGGGGATGGAGAGTAGGGGAGTTGTGGAGGATGAGGGTGAATACAATGTGTATTATGAAATTGTAAGAAATTATCCTTATGAAGCCCAACATTATATACAATGAATATATGCAAAAGAATTTACAATTGTGGTGACACACTGTATACTCTGCCTGTTTTCTTATCCTGCATTTAAGTGAACAGTGGAATAATCAACCCTACTTGACTTGACCTCCCATGTGATCAACTTTTATGACATAAACTAATGTATAACTTTAATCTTAAGATATATATTCTTCTTCTATGCCTCTGACCCAGTGAACTAAACAATGTGTGTATATATGTAATCATTTACTAGAAATAGCAAACAGGTCAAAAGTGACATTATGAAATAAATATCTACTATAAATATTAAATGAAACACATAGATATTGCTTAACAGCATTTGTTTCCTAACTAGGCCAGTTGGAGTCAATGACTTAAGTTCTTGTAAAACTGTTAAAGGTTTCTGTAAAGTATCCATCAATACTTCCCTGTGTGGCACTTTCTTTGCTATTCAATAAGAGTAAAGCCCCTTTTAAGGATAGTCAGAGTTCATGCAAGCATAACTAAACACGTAACAGACAGATTAGAAACAAGCCAGAGACCATAAGTTAGAGACAGATAGAAGACATGGGGAGAGAAGCAGAGAACTCAAACTGGACTTACACTTGGTCAAATCAACCCAAGGAGACATGCTGAGTTTTCCTTCCTTAATGCAACACCAACACATTTTGGTGCCTGTAAAGAGAAGCTTTTTCTTTGAGAGAAGCCTTCCCACCAGCCTGGTTCTAGAGCCGCATCAGTCCCAAATAAACACACAGGAGGCTATATTAATTATGAAGCTGTTGGCCTTGCTTGTTTCTTACTGGCTAGCTCTGACTTAAGTAATTACCCCATAATTGTTAATCTAAGTATGTCTCTTACCTGAGAAGTTTCCGGGCTTCCTACCCCATGGCGTTACATCTTGACTCTCTGTGTTTCTCCTTCCCAGAGTCCTCCTGGACTCCTAGTCCCACCTATCTAGATTCCTATTGGCCAGCAGTGCTTTATTGACAAAGGAATTCCCCAACATCTCCTCCTTTCTGTTTAAACAAAAAGGTCTTAACTTTAACACAGTCAAATTGTATATAACAGAACAGTTATCAAATAAGAACATAGTTACGATATTTTAGCAAGATTTAAAGAAAATATCATCCATCCCATCCTTGTGAGTCCAAAGTTCTATATGTAGCTTATCTTTTATTATAACTAAGGAAAATTATAACTATCTGTCTTCAACTCCATCAAAGACCACAGAAGGATAATATATAAACACTAGGATTGTCAGACACATCTCACTAACTGGACAGTCACCTGAAGTTCTTTTGTAACATTGGGGCATCCATCTTCAGCCCATAGGCCACAATGTGTCCAGAAGATTTATCAGCAAAGCAGGAAATTTCAAACTGTCCATCTGCATTGACAGTCTGTCAGTTATTTTTCTTTGTCCTGCAGAAAGTCTCTTAGACTCTTCCATGAAGCAGGAACCCTGTAAGACTGAATTCAGCAGTCACTTTCCTGTGGGCCCTGCATGTCCAGTTTGTACAGCAACAGTCAAGCAGTCTAGGAAAGAGTAGTTTCTGGCCCAAATGGCTAATCTTGCAATGTTGAAAGCAAACTCCATAACAAGTTTCTTCAATGTCTATCTTCCTCTCAGACGTAATTGGTGCTGCCAGGAGCAGACATTTCTCATTGTCAAGAAAAACCCTAAACCATTTTAAATGCCATTTTCTGAAGGTCTTTGAGAGGTTTGAAGACTGTATATCTATCTCAAATATATTTCTGAATATCCAGAAAACCTAACTAACCTAACTGTAAGTTCTGACTGTTATAAGTAACTATCTATAGTCTGTATTTAATTATGCATTGTGTTTTAAAAGATCAGTATAAGCACAATACTTAATCAAGAGGAGAAATATACGCATCACAAAATTGACCTTGAATTTGTATCAATAAATGGAAAACAATACCCATACCATAATTTCCCTTTTTACCATTAAAAGGAGATTGGTTGTGATCATTAACCAATTATAAACAACCCCATTTAAATGAAAACAAAGATTTATAAACAAGATGGGAATTAGGACGTCGCTCATTCCAAACTGCTTCGTGCTGGAAGGGGGCGCTGTTTATACCATGGGGATCATTACAAAACTCAGAAACCTGTATAAGTCCTTATTTTCGTGGTCTGTAAAGCTCCATCATCTTAGCTGTTTCAGTTGTTGGAACACCTTGGCCATTGCTTCCGGGGGTCTTGGTTCATCAAACCACAGAAGCCTGGAAGGAATCCTCAGATTTTCATTTTCTGTAGAAACATAAATAAAAACTCGTTTTCGAAGTAACATATCCTTATACTTAAATTTTGAAGTCAAGTCATTTTTAAAAGATAGAAGTTGGATTAATTCAGCAGCATTTATAATCAAGTGTACTTTAGCAGCAGTTCCTTCCTTAGCAATCAAAAAACTGAAAAACATAATAGCGTACAGTATCCAGACTCTCTGTGTATTTTCCATCTTTACGTGGCTTATTTATTTATCTGTTATTACTTTTTTCTTTCACTTTTATTTATTTTTCTCTGAGACAGGATTTCTCTTTGGAAATCTGCCTGCATCTTCCTCTGGAGGAAATCCTACCAGCGTGCACCACCACAGCCGGCTTCTCTATTTTCTCTCTCAATCTTACGTATATTTTTAAACACACTGTAAACCTTTAGAGGTTTTGTTCATCCAAGTCTGACTTTACTGTAAATCTTTATGTTTTTCTGGCTACGTGTCTTATCTGTTAAAACCGAGGCAGTTTAAACTGCCTTTTTTTTTTCCAAGATGGCGGGTGTAAGCGTGACTCCAGCTGCTGGCTTGCAAATGTGGTCACTGCCACTTCCAGCTGTACGTACAACTTTTAAATCGTTAGCAAAGCCTCTTAAAAGAACCTTGCTGGTTTTTTTTTTATGCTGAGTCAGGATGACTGCCTTAACTAAGCCGCGACTCTGCTTGCTGCTAGCAAAACAGAGTCCACCTGAGAAAATGCTGCTACCAAAAATCTGTGCTTCGCTCCGTTCTTCTGTTTCTAAAATTCCTGTAAAGCTTTTGTCATTTTACGTGGAAATTCAATCCTGCTTCTGATCACCATTTTATAAAGAGAAGCTTTTTCTTGCGAAAAGCCTTCCCGCCAGCCTGGTTCTAGAGCCGCATCAGTCCCAAATAAACACACAGGAGGCTATATTAATTATGAAGCTGTTGGCCTTGCTTGTTTCTTACTGGCTAGCTCTGACTTAAGTAATTACCCCATAATTGTTAATCTAAGTATGTCTCTTACCGGAGAAGTTTCCGGGCTTCCTACCCCATGGCGTTACAGGTGCCTATGAGGCTATCTTTAATATCGTCATGATAAATAATAATTAGCTTTTAGTTTGTAAATTTTAAGCATATCCTGCTATGTCCCACAAAATGACCAGATAAACCTAATATTTTTATGGTTTTCCAGGACTTAACATTTTAAGTTTCATGGCACCTTTTCTTTCCACCTTTCCAACTGCTATGTTCTCAGACAAATTTTTAATTGTGTGTGAGTGTGTGCATGTGTGTGTGTGTGCATGAGTGCATGTGCCCACATACGTCATGGTGCACATGTGGAAGTCAGTGGACAACTTGGGAGACTCGACTCTCCATTTTATGAGTCTCAGAAATTGAACTCAGGTCATCAGTCTTGACAGAAAGTGCTTTTGCTGAACACTGAACCATCTCAATGACCTTCATTCTCTTTAAGCTAGTATTCCAGTACATGAATACTGAATGATGGTCTAGTACACAGCTACATCTCCAATGGTGTTACTGACTTATTAATAGACAGTTAGGTTGTTTCCAGTTTTCAGATTTTGTAAATCATGCTTTTTTAGGGTTTTTGGTTTTTATTTGTTTTCTTTTTTTAATTAACATTTTTTATTAATTTATGTTTTACATTCCAATCCCAGTTCCTCCTACCTCCTTTCTTCCCACTCCCTCCATGCCTCCCTCCACCCATCTGCTCCACGGAGAGGGTAACGCCTCTCCTAGGAAGTTTACTAAGTCTGTCCCGTCATCTAGTTGAGGCAGGACAAAGGCACCTATCCACCCCCACACCCCTGTGTCTAGGCTGGGAAAGGCATCTCTCCATATAGAATGGGCTCCACTAAGTCAGTTTGTGAATTAATGTTAGGTCTTGGACCCACTGCCAGTGGTCTCATATATTGTCCTAATCACACCATTGTCACCTATATTAAAGAAGTCTAGTTTGGTCTTATGCAAGTTTACCATTTGTCAGACCTGAGCCAGTGTCAGGTCAGCTGATTCTGTTGGTTTCCACATCATGGTCTTGACTCCTTTGTTCATATTATTGCTCCTCCTTCACTTCGATTGTACTCCAGGAGGTTGGCCCATTGGTTAGTTGTGGATTTCTGAATCTGCTTCCATCTGTTTCTGGAAGAGGGTTCAAGATTTTCTGGGGTTGTGGATTGTAGGTTGGGTATCTTTTGCTTTATGTCTGGTATTCACTTATGAGTGAGTACATACTATATTTGTTTTTCTGGTTTTGGATTACCTCCCTTAGGATATTTTTTCTAGTTCTATTCATTTGCCTGTGAATTTTAGGACATCATTGTTTATTACCATTGAGTAGTACTCCATTGGGTAAATATACCACATTTTCTTAATTCATTCTTCCGTTGAGGGGCATCTAGGCTGTTTCCAAGATCTGGATATTACAAATAATGTTGCTATGAACATAGTTATGCAAATGTCCTTGTAGTGTGAATTTGCCTCCTTCGGGTATATGCTCAACATTGATATTGCAGGGTCTTGATGTAGGTTGATCCCTAATTTTCGGAGAAATTGCCATACTGATTTCCACAATGACTGTACAAGTTTGCACTCCCACCAGCAGTGGAGGAGTGTTCCCCTTTCTTCACATCCTCTCCAACATAAGCTGTCATTGGTGTTTCTGATTTTAGTCATTCTAATTGGTGTAAGATGGAATCTCAGAGTAGTTTTGGTTTGCATTTTCCTAATGACTAAGCTTGTTGAACAGTAAATCATGCTTTTATGAACATTGATGAAGAAGTATTTTCATGGAAATGCTATAGGTACCAATCTGAGACCCAGGGAACCCACTGGATACCTGTTGATGTATACATGTTCTTATATCCCATTGTTCAGGTTCTTGTGTCCTATGGAAAGAAATTGGACCAGAGATACATAGAAATTGAAATAAGAACAGTATATTTGTTTTTGTTTCACGCATAAGTGTGTGTGTAGTGTTTGCTTGTCTGTATATACATCACATGTGTAGAGTTGCCCTTGGAAGACAGAAGATAGCATCTGGTAGACTGGAACTGGAGTTTCAGGCAGTTTTTACCCATCTGGTGTATGTGTGGGGGTATTGAACCCTGGTGTTTACATGATAAGCAAATGCTATTAGCCAATGAGCCATTTCTCCAGCTTCTGAGGCAGTATTTTAAGAAAGGGAAAGCACTCCTGAAAGTGGGAATGGGCTAGAGCTGATGAAAGAGCATGTGCTTGAAAGGTGCTGGGCACAAGGCATATGACTATTTACTTACATAGGACTTACCTACCCAACATTTGTGTATGGTAAACTGTTTACATGCTTGTTCTGTTACTAACAAGCAGCCCACGTGGGGAGGGGCTTCTAGGCTCTGTCTGCAAACTGACTTCTTTCATATGTTAATATTCCAGTAGCTTGTACCAATGTATATTATTCTGCCACAGATATACTTTATTTCCCTTGGGGTATATATTTCAAGAGTTTGAGAGCTGGCTCATCTTGGGATATGTGTAAGATTGACATTGCAACTAAGTGTCAAACATCTTAAAAAATCATTGTACATTTTTTGTTGCCATCAACAGTGTTGAATTTCATCCTTAACAAACTTATCAATGCTCATTTACATTCAGTCTTTTAAAATTTGGATGTACTCCTAGAACGTAGTAAAATACCATTGCAGACTGCCATTTTAACATTTCTGTAGTGATCAGTGGTGTACAATTTTTTTCAAGTAGTTATTTCATTACACACATCTCTATCTTTTTCAGAGTCTGTATTTAAATCTTTCCCCTAATTTACTTAGGGAAATTTACTTTTTTTTGTTTGATCCAATATTCTACACTCTAAATACCAATCCCTTAGTAACTATATGGTGTTCAAACATTTTTATCTTAGCTGCAAATATGCCTTATCACTTGTTCATCTGTCTGCTTTGAAGGGTCAAAGTGTTCAGCTTTGATTAAATTCTTAGTTTGCTTGCACATAAATTGTTGTTTTGGTGTCCTATCTGTGAAATCTTTACCTAGCCCAAGATGAATAGGATTTGCTCCTGCATATTCTGCTAGATTTTGTATAGCTTTGAGGTTTTAAAAAATTACTATCTTTTTGGTTTTAAATTTTTATTGGTGTTTGTGTGAGTTAGTGTATGCGTGTGTGACAGGTACACACACACAGAGAGGGAGGAAGATGAGGATATTTGTGTGTATAGTACATGTTCATGTGTATATATATGTGACTGTGCACACTGATGCCTCTAACAGAGGCCAGAGAACATCAGGTGCCTGTCTCTATAAACTCTCTGGCTTAGATTTTTTGAAACATGTTCTCTCATTAATCATATAACTAAGCTGCTAGCAGCCAGCAAGCACCAGTGGTCCTTCTGTCTTTGTCCATAGCAATGGGATTGCTGATCTGTGTGGAGCAAAGCAGTCTTTATTTTATGTGGACATTAAGATGGCTATCACCCAATGAGGGAATCTCTTAAATGCTAAGTTTGAGTTTTATGTGAAGGTCTATGATCTATACTGTGTTGACTTCTGTATGTGGAGTGATATATTAGTCTCAGTTTACATTTTAGGATTTGAATATCCAGTTGTTACAACATCGTTTCCTGAAAAGATTATCCTGCCTGTTCTCCATTAAATTACCTATATATTGCCAAAATTGGGTGGTCAAATATATATTGTTTGTCTGTTTTTCAGTTCTTTATTCTTTGCTTCTGATCTCTTTTTTCACTTTGAAGCCAGTATTAATTTTGGAGTGTGTCATGTTTATAAGGATTCCTGAAATCAGGCAGTGTTTTTCCTCTGACTTGATCTTTTTCAAATTTATTTCATAGTATAGGAATTTGCATACAAATTTGGGAATTAGTCTGTTGATACACACACACGCGCTCGCGCGCGTAAGAAAATGTATGTTAGTATTTGGGGGGCGGGGGTTCAAGGAAGTGTTTCCCTGTGGCTTTGGAGCCTGTCCTGGAACTAGCTCTCGTAGACCATACAAATATCTGCCTGACTCTCCTTCCAAGTGCTGGGATTAAAGGCATGTGCCACCACAGCCCGGCTGTCTGTTAGTATTTTTGTGACAGTTATATTACATTTGTAGAGCAGCTGGGGAAGAATAGATAGCCTGACAATGCTTTCTTGCAACTCACAGATATGTTATCTTCTATTAGATGCTTATTTTCTGTTTTGTCTTGTTTAGTGATATGTACATAGCAGTAGGCAGACTATTGCTAACAATTTCATACTTTCTGGTGCTATTGTAAATAACAATATATTTTTTCAGGCTGTGGATCAAATCTAGGGTGCTTTATCTCTAGGCTACATCCTCATCCTTTTAATAATTAAAATTGTGATCTACTTTCCTTTCATTGAATTTCCAGCAGCCAAATATTTGTCAGTAGTTATTGAAGAGCATATGCAGTTAAAATATCAGGGTACTATGTGATGAAAAGGTACTTGATAATGTAAGTTGCTTGTGATTTTCTTTTGCATTTTAGATTCTTAGCAACACATGGTAAATAAAGAAGAAGAAAAATGTTCTTGAGTCAATCCAATAGGTTGTCTCTGCAAAATAAGTTATTTCTTTTTTAAATGATTAATGTTTAATCATGTGTATGCATATGAGTTAAGGTGCCCACAGAACCCAGAAGCATCATTCCCCCTGGAGCTGGAGTTAGAGGCAATTGTTAACCACCTATTTAGATGCTGGGAACCAAAGTTAAGACCTCTGTAATAGCATCATTTGTTCTTAATTGCAGAGTCATCTGTATAACTCTGAAAAAATTTCTACAAGATTTTTAGATTTTAAATATATATACTTTCAGAATTGAATGTATTGATTGTATGATGTTTCTTTTTTACCCTTCATTGGGATATTGGGGCAAGGGAGAGGAAAGGAGAAAGGAAATAAGGGAAGGAAAGGGAGAATAAAAGACAAGGGAGGCAGAATAACATGTGGGGTCTTATGTATACATTAATATATGTGTTACTGAGGCTTCCACCATATTTACAGTGTAAGGGAATATAGGGATGCATGAGGTTAATTACTGTGCATCATGTCAGCCTGCATGGGTTCCTAACTCATACAAAACACAAGATTAGGGTGTTGAGTTGTTATTTTTCCCTTCTCTTTTGGCTAGCATGGTTACCATGGTAACACAATGACTGCAGTGCGATATGGCGCAGATAGATTAGAGCTTCCTTTTACCTGAATCACTTATTAGTAAAACAGTTGTCAAATGTTGCATTTCCTATACTGCTAGTCCCTCTAGAATAATTAGTATAAGATTTTCACTTTTCTCTCATTTAAAATATACTTACTGATGAGTTTATCAATATGACTCAGGCTCCCATTTTTTAAAGAATTTTCCTGTTGTCATCATTTGTTTTGATCCACAAATTGTTTCAGATTTGCCCAGTAGAAGCCCCTCCAAGTTGTCCTTAGCATCCACTTGGTATTTTCTTAGAAATAATTGATATTGCACGTTACTGTCTAAGCCAGACCCTTACCTAAAGTAGCAATGACTACCTGAGAGCCTAGGTATGAGGAATTGAAGAACAATTTCACCAAAGCAAAACTTGATGAGACCCATGACTGCATTAGGCTTTCTTCCAAAGCATAGGTTAGGGGTTACTTTCAAGGCAAAACTCTCATGCAGTAAGGGATGGTGACCTCATGGAAGCTGTATGGTGAAATCCTGCTTCTAATCAGCCTTTTATTTATCTTAAACACTTACTCTAGTATCTTGTAAGAGAACTTGCAACTAGAGGAGGGATCATGCCTAGAATCCCAGCTCAGGGTCTCAAGACCCTGCCTAGGGAATGTCAATAGTTCCATTACCATCATCAAAAGCCTGGCTAGCCATGTATTGTTCTGCTGTGGTTGTCATGGCTACTGAGACAAAGTCGAAGATGGCATCTTTTTTATGACCAGAAGGAAAGAAAATCACCATACAACTGTCACCCCTGCCTGTACAGACTTCCCAGGCTGCCTTCTACCCATCTCATTCAAACCCTCTCTGGGGCACTGGACACAGCTACCAAGACCTCTTATTTTACACCCCCATCCATTCTCCATCATCTCCTGCCTGCAATGTACTGAAGAATACTTCTTATGTGCTACTGCCAATGAAGGATGGAGCTACCTGATATTTCATGCCATGGGTGTGCTGAAATGAATTTACTTTCATTAAAGGTAGTTTTGAACAGCGATAGCATTATTCTGTATCTAAAGTTAAAAGCTAGGTCATGATTGAGGTATTTTTCTCCTTGCATGACAATTGTATGTGATTTGTTTTTTTTTTTTCAGTAGTTCTTTTAAACAAAAAGTAATGAATGTAGTCGGTATACTTACGTATCGTGGTACCTTGCTTATATTCGACTGTTTACTACTCTTCCCCTCTTCTCCTTCCCACCTCTAACTGGTTCTTTTTCTCCCTGACAAATAGTCCTTCTGCTTTCAAGTCGTGTATAGTTAAAACAGGCAGGGCTGTATTTTCCCCGATAATGGGGTTCGTTGGTGCCATCTTGTGACAGAATTCTGAACTGCAGCATGAACACCATTGGGCAGAAATGGGGGGGCACCTTTTGGGCCAAACCCCTCCTATAGAGATTTCTAGAGGTCTGGGTAGAAAAGGGAAGAGTTACAATATAAAGGGTCACTGTCAAGACTCTGCACATAAAATACATCCTTGTATTATTCAGAAATGAAAGTTCTATGTGGAAGCAGTCAAAAGCTAATTTTTGTTTGGACGTTTCTAGATTGCCATAAATCCACGTAAACAAAAATCCATTTCTGTGACTTGTCATACTTGATGTTCTAATTCAATGATTTATTTGATATTCATTAGTTAACATCTAATAAAAATTACTCTAGTTATTACTAATAGTGAAGTGTGTTAGGATAGTAAGAGTAGCTTGAATGCTAAATTCTTTTGCAGTGCTTTCAATTTTAAAACAATGAATTTCCTCCCGAAAGTCTTTCAGAGGAAGTTAATTTGTCTATATTTTATTATCTTTCTTAGTTGTTGCTGTTTCTATATTGCATGTTTTAAATATATTTCATTCATTTTTTTTTCTAAGTGGACCTGAGGTTTATTTCTCCTCTCCTGGACACCATTCCCACCCCTCCCAAAATTTACAAAAGTATGAAAAATGCCTATTCCCTGTCCCCATTCATCCCAAAAAAAAGCACCACCATTTATGAAAAGACACGGTGCAATAATACACTGGGTGGCCTCAACCCATCTTCTTCCAGACGGTGAGTGAGGCAATAAGAACTCCAGATACAAAAATGGCTACTGTCTGCCTTTTAGTTGTCCCGAAGTATGAGATGAGGCTGTTCCAGTCACTCTGGTCTTGGATCCAGACAAGCAGCCGCTCTTGGAGGAAGTCCAGTGTCACCCCAAGATGGTTCTGATTAGCTCAGACACTTTGGTATACATGGCCTTAAGCACCAGTTCACTGGCAAAGTAGGAAAGGGCAGCACTGGAGGGAGGCAAAGGCAGGCGAATTCGAGGAGGGGTGAGTTCGAGGCCAGCCTGGCCTACAGAGTGAGTTCTAGGACAGCCTCCTAAGCAATACAGAGAAACCCTGTTTTGAAAAACAATAAGCCCCTGTCTTCAGTACAATTGCTTATTTCACTTGCATAATATGTCAGGATATAGATGCACTAAATTCAATCAGTTTCTTATTGGAGAACATATAAATTCTAATTGTCTTTCACTGTCAGGATTTGTTCTTATGCTACCATTTCTGTGGTTCTGCATTGTTGCATTGAGATAGACTCTTATAGGGGAAACTTTTTTCTAAGACACAATTCCTGTATCTCATAAGACAGAAAAGTTGAAACTGGTGACATTTGGAAATAAGTAAGCAGTCAAGTTTGTTCACATAGTATGCCTTTTATTCCACCAAATTCTTTTGACTTTTGATTTCTTCCTAGTGTGACAAGGTGAAGGAATTTGAAATTGAGTCCTATGTACAGGAAACAGTGCTGAGGCTGAGGCCAACAAATAGAAAAGACTCAACCCACAACATGTGGTGTTTGGTAGGATACAGTTTTGTTGACACCTATTTTCAGTCTAGCTGAACCATTATTATTCATTGTTCCTCTATATTTACATAGAACGATATTCTGTATTGATACAGTGGTTAAGAGTATGGGCATGGGATGAGTAAGGTTTGGATTTTACCTTGAAAACTGTTATGCAATGGTTACAAGTTCTAGAACAAGAAATTTATCTACCGTATGTTCTTTAAGTGCTCATGACTTTAGTATTCTCTATTATTATTATTATTATTATTATTATTATTATTCCACAATCCATCCAAACAGTAAATTATTTTAGTTAGGAATATGCTGCTATGTATAAAATAAGTACAGGGCTGAACATGCAGATTAAAAGATGGCTATAGAAAACTCTTGAGCAGCTCTAGGCACATAACATTGCTTTATATGATACTTTTCCAGTTAAGTGTACTACTCCAGAATTGGAATTGGGTCCACAAAGAAAGAGTTAATTAAAAATCAAAATTAGCAGTGAGTTGGTGGCTCATGCCTTTAATCCAAGAACTCGGGAGGCAGAGCCAGGCAGATCTCTGTGAGTTTGAGGCCAGCCTGGTCTACAAAGTTACACAGGGAAACTCTGTCTCGAAAATTTTTAAAGCAAAAAGACCACTTATTTCTGTAGCCATAAACTTTTAGCCAGGTTTAATTTCAATATCAGGTATATATTCTCTCTTATAGAGTGGGCTTCAGATCTAATCAGAAAGTGGTTAGCTACCAGTAGAATAATTGTGCCTGTATTGCACCAGAAAAGCTAATATTATGGCACAGATGGGTCACAGATAGGTTAAATCTTTGATAACTTTTCTCTGTCAACGTAATTTTGATTTTTTTATTTTTCGAGACAGGGTTTCTCTGTGTAGCTTTGTAGACCAGGCTGGCCTCGAACTCACAGAGATCCGCCTGCACCACCATCGCCCAGCTTTTTGTTTTTGTTTTTGAAAAATCATAGGTTTTATGTGGGACTCTATTACTGATGCTTTGCTGGATGGACATGTAATTAAACTGCCCTCTACATACTTACAGTTATACTCACAGGATTATGAAGCTGTCAGCTTTTATCAGACAAGCTTCTTTTATCGGTGGGTGACAGTGAAAGCAGAGGCCCATAACTTGCCAAAGTGCTAAGATTAGTGAGTACCGAGCCCCACATGGGACATATATATTGCAGGGAAGAGCTGAAAAATGGGGAGTAGTTCTATAAAAAGCTGTCATATGGATATGGCAGTTGGAGTTATGAACACATCAACAAAAAAGACATTAAAGTTGGAGGAGGACTAGTTGGCTCAGTAAGAATGGGAAGAATAAAAGAAGGTAATACGGGAGGTATGATCGCAATAAATTGTTTATAAGCAGGAAACTGAAAAGTAAAACATAGTAAGAGACTGAAGCTAGAGATGACTCAGCAGTTAAGAGCACCAGGTTTGGTTCCCAGCACCTACATGATGTCTCATAGCCATCAGTAACTCCAGTTCCAAAGGATCCTGTACCATTTTCTGACCTTTGCAGAATCCAGGTAGGCACACAGTGCACTCAGACAAAGCTCTCATAAACATAAAATTATCTAAAAAATTTGAAATAAGAGAAAAATTCAAGTCCTTAGTTTTCATTAATTGTTAACTAATCAGTCACAAATAAATGTTTCATTAACCACCCAAATGAAAGCTAAGATAAAAAATAAAATCTAACAATCCAAAGTAGTATCTTTTACCTAATCATTTAAAGTAATTTATCTGCCTGTTAGTATTTCAGGTAAAGGTACATATTTATCAAGGGTGAGATGACGAATCTCTCCAAAGTATTTCCTTTTCCTCCCTTGTCTCAATAATGAAGGACAGAGAATAAGATAGAGTTCACTGTAAACTTGAGATGATTCAATAATTTATTTCATGCCATCTGGCAAATATTGAGTGCTAAGACAATTGGGAGCCACACATAATGAATGTCCATTATGTCTGCATGCATAGAGTACATAGTATCAAGACTGTAAGACATGATACTCTCAAATTAATGATTAGTATGGTTGCTGATTATGTGTGCCTGAAATTAACTACATTTTTCATAAATTCTAAAGTAATATGCACCATTTGTAAACCAGAATTAAAACTCACTGGACCATTGCTCTGTATGAAATATATCAGATATAAAAAACTTGTAAAATTTTAACTTAAATTTGTCACATTAAAATATAAATCATTGAATATTGAAATTTATTCACACATCACAGTTGAAACTTATTCAAATTCTTTTGTGATTATAATAACTTCCATCCCACCTGGTAATGCTCATTAACAAGAATTTGGGGGATTGTTCTTAAGAAATGTCATTGCCGCTGTATTTCATAAGTACAAGTCATCATAGGTAATATGATATTTTTGTTGTATGTTTGATCTATTAGGAAGGATAATGAAGAACAAGTAGACATTAACATTATGGCATGTGACTTGGGCATGTGTCTCCTTCCGTATTTTCCATTGGAACTAATAAAATGTGCTTCCTTCCATGTATAATTTCTATTAGAGCTACTGAAACACATCTTCCCCATGTGTGTTTTCTATTAAGGCTATTAAAATGAGTCCTTTTATATGCATATATTCTATTAGAGCTATTAAAATACGCATACTCATTTTCTTATTTTCTGTGCTTTAATGACCAACATCAAATCCTGCAGATGCTCCCAGGACCCTGAGCCAAATGTGCCTGTTACTCTAGTTTTATACTAAATCCCACTGGACACTATAGAGCTTTAGTGCTGGTTAATTTCACATTGTCTTTCACCTTCCCTGGAGTCATTGCAGGATAAAGTAGATGGATAAACAGAAGGATCTGATGCCAATTAAATAGCCCTTGTTTTGGGAGAGTTCAGAGAGAAACATGCTAGGAAAATCATTTCACTTTACACACTTTAGTGAACCCTAGGAAAGTAAAGATATACTCTGACTACTAAAAAGGAAGGTTATCCCCTAAGGATCTCTAATGTCCCTTACTGGAGTTATACATCTTGGGCTGTCTTGTATACAGAACAATAAACTAGTTCCAGACCAACTGTTTCCTAGTTCCCTTAGCTTAAACATGTTCCCCTGCTGTTATTGTCTTGCTTTTCCATATGAAAATCTGGGGACACTTGATGTTCCTTTTTCACTTCCCAAACCAGGGATACTCTTGCAGACAAAAGTGAACAATACATGGAATAAATAAAATTGTCAAATATCCCTTAAATTCTATTATTCATGGAGAAGCATTATTAACAGTATTATTTAGAAATACTAGTGGTTGCCATGTGGTTGTACATGCCTTCAATCTTAGCTCTCAGGAGGCAGAGGCAGGTGGATCTCTATGAGTTGGAGATCAACCTGGGCTACAAAGTGAGTTCCAGAACAGCTAGGGCTGTTACTCAGAGAAACCCTGTCTTGAAAATCAAAACAAAGTAATCCAACCAATCAGTCAAACAAACAAACAAGAAAAGAAATACTAGCGGGCAAAATGAATTACATCTTTAAGAATCAAAGTGATACAATAAGATGCCGGGCGGTGGTGGCGCACGCCTTTAGTCCCAGCACTCGGGAGGCAGAGTCAGGCAGATCTCTGTGAGTTCGAGGCTGGGCTGGACCGATAGCCTCTGAAACAATACAGAGAAACCCTGTATTGTAAAAACCAAAAAAAAAAAGATACTGATGCGTTTGTAAACTATTTTCATACCATCACTATGGGCATCATGTTATAAAAGTTAGCGCATGACAATAAATATTAATCCACATAATGTAAAATGGTATCCCATTAATGGCCATTTTGAGAATGAAAAGGACAATTGTTAGGATTTATGATTTCTTCAATTCTTGGGATTCTTGTACATTCTCATTTAATAATAACAACAGCATACATGGAGTATCTAGTAGTATCTGACTTTAAATAAAAGAGAACTGAGGCACAGTGAGGGTAGATCTGATGAATGGATAAAATTTCAATTTGAACATCAGCGTTGTGGTTCCTTAGTAAGTACGTCTATTCAGCATGGCTACTTCTGATTTTATCATAATACTTACGGACAGTCTTACAGTCAATAGAAGGAAAAAGAGAAACCACCATCAACACGTGGCTTAAAACCACTGAAATGCAACCCTTCACTGTTGTAATAACTGAAAGTTTCAAGCCCAGGTTAACTTCCCTATTGATTTTAAGTCTATGAGAAGAATCCTTCTTGGCTTCTTCACCATTGTTGGTCATGAACTGCTGACCTTTCTTCTTTGCAGGAACATCATTCTAATCTATGCCCCTATCATCCAATGTTCTAGCTGTATGTTTCTATCTCAATGGTATTTTCATTTTATGGGGACACAAGACAAACTGAATCATTGATCTCACCCTAGTATGACCACATCTATTAACATTTAAACTCCTGAGACCACACTTAGAACTGGGAGTTCAGCATATCTTTGCAGCTAGAAAGAGTATCTTCTTTTATTTGAGTTAACTAGAAATCAATGTAAATTAATGGCTTTTGTTATGGACTGAAATTGAAGGGAAACTCTATAGTTTCTGGAAAAGGTTCTTTCTGCATCTTGACAGTCTTTTCAACCTGTTGTGGGGAACTATAAATGGGGTTCAGTGATTAGGAGCCCTTGCTGCTCTTGCAGAGGATCACAGTTTGGTTCCCAGCACCTACACAGCAGCTCCCAACCATCCATCTGTACCTCCAGTTCCAAGGAATCTGACACCTTCCTCTGACCTCTTTGAACACCAGGCAAACATGTGGTGCACTTACATACCTGCAGGCAAGCACTCGTATGTTTTTAAATAAATCATTTTTTTAAAGAATGACAATGTCTTTTCTGAGGTTGGCTGGATCTGAGAATGTTTACACTTCCTCCATTCGACTATTTCTTACAATTGCCAGAATGGTAGATGTTCATTATTCTTTTTTTTTTTTTGGTTTTTATCGAGACAAGTTTTCTCTGTAGCTTTAGAGGCTCTCCTGGAACTTGCTCAGTAAACCAAGCTGGTCTTGAACTCAAAGAGATCTCCCTGCCTCTACCTCCCAATTTCTGGGATTAAAGGCCTGTGCCACCACCATCTGGCTGTTTATTATTCTTACAAATTAGCAGAAAGGAGGAGATAAATAATATTACATTATTATAGACCTAGCAAGGACTCATGTATATAAAATTCTTCATAAATTTTCTCACTAGTTTTTGCATTTCTATAGATGTACATGAATGTATATACAAAAACTAAACATCAACTTTTGTAACTCACGATGCCTTTAATAGCATGCCCCAAAGGCCACTGACTGCAAGCATCACTTCATACCATATGAATGGTAGAGGTACAAATGATAAATCAAGCAAAAATGACATTGTAGTGACTAAAATTTTCTTTGTGGAAAGTACTTTTTAAAAATTTATTTAATTTTATTTTATGGGCGTGGGCATTTTACCTGCATGTATGTCTGTGTGCCATGAGTGTGAAGTACCTGTGGAGGCCAGAAGAGGAGTCAGATCCTCCAGAACTATAGTTAAAGAGAATTTTCAGGCAACATGTGAAAGCTGAGAATTGAACCTAGGACCACTGGAATAACAAGTGTACTTACCCACTGAGCTATCTATCTCTCAAGCACTTTGAAAAGTGCTTTTTAAATAAAAGGCTGCACAGTCAGGGAGTGAGACAGCTTGGATGAGTCCCCAATACATATGCTTCTGAATTGGGGAAGCTGTCAAAGATTAGCTGTTAAAGAAGCAGGCTGCACAAGCATGCTCTTTTGTAAAGTACTTAAAGAAAAATAGTAGCATAGTAATCCATTCTTGTAAATTAAGTGAATTTAGTGATTTAAAAAGTAGATGACATCTTTGATCCATTTGGCCTTAAGTTTTGTGCATGGCGATAGATATGGATCTATGTTCAGTCTTCTACATGCTAATATCCAGTTATGCCAGCACCATTTGTTCAAGATGCTTTCTTTTGTCCATTATATAAATTTAGCCTCTTTGTCAAAAATCAAGTGTTCATAGGTTTGTGGATTAATCTCAGAGTGGTCTACTTGTCTATTTTTGGGCCAATACCAAGCTGTTTTCAGGACTACAGCTCTATAATAGAGCTTGAAGTCAGGAATAGTGATGCCTCCAGATGTTGCTTTGTTGAACAGGGTTGTCTTGGCTATCCTGGGTCTTTTGTTTTGCCATATAAAGCTGAGAATTGTTCTTTCAAGGTCTGTGAATAATTGTGCTGGGATTTTGATGGCGATTGCATTGAGTCTGTAGATTGCTTTTGGCAGGATTGCCATTTTTACTACATTGATCCTACCTATCCAAGAGCATGGAAGATCTTTCCATTTTCTGGTGTCTTCTTTAATTTCTTTCTTTAAAGACTCAAAGTTCTTGCGATATAGGTCTTTCACTTGTTTGGTTAGCGTTACCCCAAGATATTTTATCTTGTGTGTGGCAATTGCAAAGGGTGATGTTTCTCTGATTTCTTTCTCAGCCCTCTTATCTTCTGTATATAGTAGGGCTACTGATTTTCTTGAGTTGATATTGTATCCTGTCACTTTGCTGAAGGTGTTAATCAGCTGTAAGAGTTCCCTGGTAGAATTCTTTGGGTCACTTATGTAAACTATCATATCATCTGCAAATAGTGAAAGTTTTATCTCTTCCTTTCCAGTTTGAGCAATTCCACTCTTAGGCATATATCCAAAAGATGCCCATTCATACAACAAGGATGTCTGTTCCACTATGTTCATAGCAGCATTATTTGTAATAGCCAGAACCTGGAAGCAACCTAGATGCCCCACAGCTGAAAAGTGAATAGAGAAAATGTGGTACATTTACACAATGGAGTACTACTCAGTGGAAAAAAAACAACGGAATCTTGAAATTTGCAGGCAAGTGGATGGCACTAGAAGAAACCATCCTGAGTGAGGTAACCCAATCATAAAAAGACAAACATGGTATGTACTCACTCATATATGGATTTTAGACATGGATCAGGGGAATGTCAGCCTACAATCCCAGGGCCAGTGAGTCTGGGAAACAGGGAGGTTCCCAAGAAATATGCATTATACCCCAGAGAAATGGAAAGAGGCAAGATCTCCTGAGCAGATTGGGAACATGGGGGGAGAAGAGAGGGAACCAGGAAAAAGAGAGGGGGATAAGAGGAGGGTAGAAAAAGACATGGGGGAGCATGAAGACTGATTCGGGGTAAGAATAAAGAAGTGTGTCTTTGGAATCTTTGAAGGAAGAGGAGCATTAAGGATGAAAGGGAAAGAAAGATGAAAGAAGAGGAAAGAAGAGGAGAGGAGAAAACAGTGAGAAAGACAGAAGACTAAAGAAGCACTATTGAATATTTACTTATTAGCTGAGAAAGGAATGGACAATTGTGTGTCCAAAGAAATGCCAGAATTATCAGGGCTTTTGTCTTCTAGGGAGGCAGCAGCTGCCTGGGATTATGGTGTGATACAGCTGGACAACTCATGATCTGGGGACTTCTGCACTTGTACTTGTGTTACGTGTCCAACATATTCATTCATTCATATATATATGTATATATGTATATATATGCGCTTGTGTGTGTGTTTGTGTGTGTGTGTTGTGTGCGTGTTGAAGAGCAGATGTTGTTCAAATACTACACCTTGGTTAACTAAATATAACATCTCCTGCAACCCACCAGGTGAGTTCAAAGTGACACCTGTCTTCCTAGCAAGACATAACTCATGTGGGATTTTACTGTTCAGAGGATTATGGTTGAATAGATCTTGTTCAAACATACGAAAGGAAATTCTGGCTTTAAAACTCCGAATTCCAGGCATATTTAGGAGATTTTTTGCTTCATTTGTGATAATGTATCTTATCATTACAAATGAAAGAAATTATTTTCATGATGCTTGCCTTAGATGTGAAGCTTTGAAAACCCGCTTCTCAGATGGGAACAGAGACCACAGACAAAAATTACACACACAGAGAGAGAGAGAGAGAGAGAGAGAGAGAGAGAGAGAGAGAGAGAGAGAGGGTGGGGAGGGAGTGAGAGAGGGAGGGAGAGAGAAGGAGGGAGAGGGAGAGAGAGAGAGACCTCAGAACAACTAAGTCTTAAATGGGACTTCCTCAGAACTCAGGGAACCCACAGGAAGAGGGGACAGAAGGAGTGTGGAAGCCAGAGGGAATAAAGAACACCAGGAGAACAAGGCCCTCTAAATCAACTGAGCAAAACTCATATGGACTTATAGAGACTGAGGCAGCATGCACAGAGCTGATGTGGGTCTGCACCAAATCCTCTGCAAATGTATTATAGCTTTCAGTTCAGTGTTCTTTAGGGACTCCCGAGTGTGCAAAAGAGTGAGTCTTGTGCCTTCTTTTGGGCTCTTTTCCTTCTGGTTTGTCTTGCCCAGCCAACTCCAATGTGATGGTTTTTATTTTATTCTATTTTATTTTGTCATGTTTTGTTGTTACCTCTTAGAAGCCTATGTTTCTACTGAGAAACAGAACAGGCATGGATCCAGATGGGAGGGGAGGGGTAGGAGAACTGGGGGAATAGAGGGAGGGGAACTGTGATCAGGGTATATTGTATAAGAAAAATTCTGTTTTTAGTAAATTCTATTTTTAATAAAAAGGGGGAAAGAACACCCTACCCCTGTGTGGCAGCATTTAAAAGCCATCAATATTGCTGATTGTAGTGGTGCACTCCTTTAACTCCAGTGCTCAGGAGACAGAGGCATGCATACCTCTGTGAATTTAAGTCCTGTTTTGGTTACGTAACAAGTCCCAGGCTACGCAGGGATATATATAGAGACACTGTCTTAAAAACAACCCATCCAAAGGAAAATAAAAACAAAAAGTGCCACTAATGTTCTGTTCCTTGCCATGAACACTGAACAGGCATTTGCTAGCTGTGTAACAACAGCCTGTCAGTCCCTTTTCACTGCTGGCTAAGCTCAGACTCTCAGAGCCTAATACTGCTCCAGGTAACTAGCAAGATATGAAGGAGGCTATCCCTTCCCTTCCCCCACCAAAAGGACCCAGAACACTTCCTGTTGCACTTTTATTGTGGTTTTGGGTGGGAGGCAGGGATCAATATCAGTTTTAAATGTCCAGACATTGATAGACACCAAAGTGTTTTTTTTTTTCCATTATCCCAACAAATCCAGGAAACCGTGCCTAATAGCTTGGTGCCAAGCTTCAAACATGGGATCTTCCCCTCCCCTTTCTCAGCTTGTCAGCTGCAGCCCCTACTCTGTTGCCCAGGCAACATCCACCTCCATATTTTCTTTTACATTTTTCTTTATTACGATTTTATACTAACACATAATGGGTTTCATTATCACATATAGCTTTGTTGATCCTCCTCTCCTATCTTCCCGCCTCCCAGTCTGCACTTATACCCCTCCTCCCCATAAGCAGTACCTTCGTCACTCTCATCTGATGTGCATTCTATTACCCCTCATTATTCCCCCCTCCCTGAGAATTTCAGGAAAGTATTAGGCAAAGTAATTCAGAGTCAGAAACACAAGCATGTCATGTTTGCTCTTACATGAGGATCTCAGGTATGTGGAGGGGCTTTGTAGGTCATGAGACTAGAAAGAAGGCTGTGAAAGTGGTAAAAGAGCTTCTTTCTTTTTCTGTCAAGGAATAACAAATGAAACAAAGCAGTTCATTTAGTATGTTTCTAGATCTTTCTGCAGTCAAATGTTCTACCCCTGAGCTATAACCCCCACCCCAGATATTTCTGAAAACTTTATATATTAAAGCCATTTCACTTGCTGATGACCTCAAGCCTTACTGGTACTCACTGATTTATCTTTTACATCTAAGTATAAAACAAGGTGTCCATACTGTAGAGGGGTCCTCCAAGAGAATAGATCTTCACCCTGTATTACCCTACTCTATGCGGGTTTCCTAGAATTCCTCCTACCACCTTTCCAAGGAGCTATGTTACCCCTTCTCATACACATAATACAGTTTTTATGTCCTGTAAAAGAACCGGAGTCATCTTCTTTTAAAACTGGTTTCCTTTTGCAGCAGATCAGTACCCATCCCAAGTATACACACGGACTTTGGACTCCCATAGAACAATGTGAGGTGCACTCTCACCCTGAACTCTTGGGGAAGGGTCTAGGCCCTGCCCTATATGAAATGACAGACTATGGACACCCCCATGGAGGGCCTCACCCTCCCTGGGGGGATGAGGGGATAACGGGGGGGGTTGGAGGGAGGGCACGGGAGGAGGGGAGGGAATGGGAGAGGGACCTGGAACTGACTTGTGAAGCAACCTCGTTTCTTATCTAAATTTAAACTGGAAAATAAAAAAATTATATAAAAAAATAAAACTGGTTTTAAGAGCAACGTCATGTTTTTCTGTACATTGTAGAAGCTTCTTAGCTGACAGTTGATAATGGGGTGCTCTGGTGCCACCTTGTGACAGACATATGAACTACAGCCTGAACACAGCTAAGCAGAAGATGTGAAGGGAGTCTGCAGCCCAACCACCTATCAGAATTTTCTAGAAGGCTGTTTGGAAACAGATCCATTTGCAATAGGAGTCCAAGGAGTCATAAGACAGAAAGTTCAGCTTTCCACTATCACGGAGAGAAAACTCTGTATGAAATGAACAATATGATATTGTTTATTTTTATGCTTAGAGTGATGAGTAGATTGCTGGATGTTTATAAGCAAAAAACTAAATCCTGCACATGTGTGATATCTGTGACCTGCCGTTACCTTTATTATGACCTATTTGCATGCAATTACATTTCTAAAATAACCTTATAAAATGTTCAACAATCCAATTGCTTTAGATTTTACATAAAATAGTTGTTTTAGCTTATGAATGCCAACAAATTTACCTGTATCCTTGTAATAAAAATTAAAGTGTTCTAAAACATGGTTAAGCATAAGATGATACAAAAATCCAACTGCCTTTTATTAAGGCAGGCATTAAGGCATATTAGAATAATGACAATATGTAAAATATATTAAATCCAACAGTAAATTCACATTAAACCAGATCAGTGCTTTAAGGGAAAGAAAAATACAAATTTCTTTTTTCTTTTGAAAATTACTGCTATCTTGCTGCTTGTAATATTACACCTAATGTCCTTGTCATTGTATATGAAGTTATATTTCTTTGTAATAATTTCTCAAGACATTTCAAAACCATGAAATGTATACATTACTACAACAAATATGAATAATATTACTGTGCTGCATAGCTTTATGTCAACTCGATACAAGCTATAGTCATCAGAGAGGAAGGAGCTTCAGTTGAGAAAATGCCTCCATAAGATTGGGCTGTATGCAAGCCCATAAGGCAATTTCTTAATTTGTGATTGATGATGGAGAGCCCAATCCATGGTGGGTGGTGCCACGCCTGGGCTGGTGGTCCTGGGTTCTATAACAAAGCAGACTGAACAAGCCAGGAGGAGCAATTCAGTAAGCAGCACCCCTCAATGGTCTCAGGGTTCCTGCCCTGTTTAAGTTCCTGTCCTAACTTCCTTCTATGATGAACTGCGATGTGGAAGTGTAAGCCAAATAAACCCTTGTCAGGGACCTCCAGCCATCAGTCAACTAGGCTGTATCACGTACTCATAGGGAAGACGTGACACTAAGACCACCCTGCCACCCCTTCTGACATAAAGCAAATTCCAAGTAACAAGCCTGGAGTTTACCAGTCAGTTAAAGATTAGCTTAATTGGAAAAACTACAAGGTCCTCAGAAGACAGACCTGAGCAGTAGTAAATTGTAATAGATAGGATCGGACCCTGCTGCCAGGTTACCAAGCAACAGAGGAGTTCCTACCCCTGACCTCTTGCCCTGTAGATTAGGTAGCCAGGCAATGCAGGAGACCACCTCTCCCAGTGACCTCTTGCCCCTGCAGCTGCAAGCACACCTTCCCCCTTTCCCTCCTCAGTTCTCCCATATAAATCCCTTTGTGATGAAATAAAGTTGTCGCCTTGATCAGAATCCTGTCTTGGCGTCCATTCCTGTATCCCCTGTCCTCCATCTTTCTCCTAGGTGTCCACCAGACCCACGTTGAATGTCCTGCTGGTTGTGACAAACCTTCCCCTCTCCAAGTTGCTTTTGTTCATAGTGTTTCATCATATCAGTAGTAACCCTAACCAAGACAATTATTAATATATATTGTTAACAATATGAAGTGAAAATGTTTCTATATACCTTGGAAATAACAAAACTTTGATGATCTGACAGGAAACATGGCACCATAGCCCCACCCATCATTAATTCACTGTCATTTATTTTTATGCCTCCTAGAATCCTGTCCCATGAATAGTACATATGATTTTCTGAACTTCATGTTATTTGGATTGTTCTGATATTTCACATTATTAATTCTATATGATGGCATTTTAAAAGTGTACATCCTGGGCAATAGCACAGTCTAGAGGTAGAGTTAATGTAGCCGTCTATAGGGTCACATGAATATGTGAGCCTCAAGATAAGCAATAAGGAGAATCACTGAAACACTGGAAACTGGTTAGTGTGTGTGTGTGTGTGTGTGTGTGTGTGTTGCATTTTTGTGTGCCTTCATGATTTTACATATCACTGGGTCAAATTTCCTAAACTCAGGCCCAGAAGCAAAGGAAATGAAGTCTAGGATAGCAATCCTTATAGCCAATGTCATACCAGCAGCCCCACACACTTTGTTTGTTGGTCACAGTCTCTTGCTGAGATTCTAAATATTTATAGAGTTATGCCATGGAAGTGCGCTGGAGAAATGTCACCCACTTCCAAAGAATGGTTCTGCATCATTGATTTCTCTGATACTCTCCTGAAAGAAGGTAGGTGTGTGTGTGTGTGTGTGTGTGTGTGTACAAAACTAAATGAGCTGAGCAGGTTGAATTTATATGTTTATGCATATATATGAAATAATAGCAAAGAAAAAGAAGCCTTGGATTTGATAATGAGCAATTGTGGTCACTGGAGGAATTAGAATGAGGGGAGAAAAGGAGAAATGAAATAATTACATTTTAATTTTAAAAATTAACAAATAAAATTCTAGTTCAAGACTGAATGCCATATTCCATGAAAATTTCTTATTTGGGAAGGTCTACATTTTTCATTTTAAGCCTTTGATTGCATGAAGCATAATCTCATTATAGAAAACAATCTTCTTGGAAAAAATATATACATACTCACTTCGTAGACTAGGCTGGCCTCAAACTCACAGAAATCTGCCTGCCTCTGATTACCAAGTTCTGGGATTAATGTTGTGTGCCACCATACTCAGCAACTCAATTATATCTTAATCTTGTACTAAACAAACCTCTTTTTATTTTTGAGACAGGGTTCCTCTGTGTTGCTTTGAAGCCTATCCTGGAGCTCACTCTGTAGACCAGGCTGGCCTCTAATTCACAGAGATCCTCCTGCCTCTGCCTCCTGAGTGCTGGAATTAAAGGTGTGTTCCACCAACGCCCAGCCAAACATCTTATACAAAAAGAAACATGCAGAAAAATAATGATGAGCTATTTGAACTTCATCAATTTATTATCTTCCATTTCAATCTGACAATCTAAAATATGGATGGCTTTATGCATAACCAGAGGGCTCCAGGCAAGAGCTATAGCTGAGCTTCCAGCAGATGCCCACAGGAGTAGTCACCTGTGATTGCTGAATATTCCCTAAAGTCTCAGACGTTTGAATATTTGGCTACCTGTTGTTAGTATTTTGGGGAGGCTTAGGAGATGAGACCTTGCTAGGGGAATTATCTTATCTTTTGAGCTTGATAAATCTTCATTATAATTTTAACTGTAATCTATGTGTAGGTTTATGGGAGTATATAGGTTTCTGAACACTTTGTCAATTCTATTTTGAAGTAAGTTATAAAGTTAATTTTCACAATACATAAATTTCTGGCTACTCTTAAAACATATAGAACCTAATTAATTAGGTGAGTACTCATTGCAGTCCCATAAATTAAGGCACGGAGTGAATATTGTCACAAACCACTCTCAAAGAAAAGCACAGAAGTTGGCTTATTAAGCATTCATTCCAAACAATGAGTAGTAACTCTGAAAAGTATTTTCCCAAAGGTATTCTGAAATATTTCTTCTTATAACAAGGATGGCTCTCGGCAAGGAAGTCACATTCCTTAGGTACTCACAGACAGAACTCCTTCACCAGACAGCAACATAAATATACATTTCAACCTTGTGTGCTTTCTCCAAGCAACAGGAATCCTGTATGCCAGCAGCCCTAAATCACATTCTTCAATTCTCCTTGAATTGTGTATTCACAGTAGTAATCGATACTTCAGGAAGTACCTTAGAGCTGCTTGCTCCTATGCCTATCCTTGTTGTTGTCCCTCATTTGTTTGTTGGGTACTTTGAAGTAAGAGTGTATGAATTGTGATAGCCAGGAAGACGCATAACAGTAGAGATGTAGGAGTTATGTAAGATCCATTTCTGAAGGTGGAATGGAAGCAGTAGCAGTCTGTTACCAATATTTGTGAAAGAAGGCCTGTGCTGAACAAGGCATTTATCTTCCCAAACTCTCCAACCAGGCAAGTCCTCTCTGCCATGAAAAAGTATTGGAGAGGCAATGTATATGTTATTCATAGGTACCCTTCTATGTGGAAGAAAATGTCAGGAACAGAGAATAAATTATTCCTCAGCATAAACAATGTATGTTTGAAATAACTAGTCATCACCCTAATTAATGACCACTTGTTCTAGGTTTAATTCTTATAGTCCTGGAATTATAGGAATGGCGTTTTTCTATATTCTTAAATCATTTAGCCATAAGACTTTAGACATGCTTTTTTCTCTTTAAGACAGAGCACAGGCTGCCCTCCAAATTAATGCTACCTTCACCAGCACAGATACAAGTTTCTGCGCTAGACAGCTAATTATTTACTATGGTATGTGACATCCTTGAATCTCAGAGTACTGGTAATACCCTTACAAGGTCAATTATTGTTATTATTATTATTATCTGAGAATTTTATGCAAACAAAATGGTTGACATTGTGGAATTTCTTTCCTTTATCATAATTAACAAAGTTGGAGAATGGTGCCCAGTCCTAGTTAGTTTCACCAACTAATGTGATTTCTCAAGTGGTAGCCAGAAGAGTGAAGTGTTTTTCTCTCAGTGAAATGCAAAAGGCAGATAGTTGTGTGGAAGGATTTCTAATGTGAAGGACTAGCCTGCACAGCACAGTTGCCATAGAAACCTTCTGTCTTGCTGGCGACCTCAATTACAATATTGTAACAGAAATTTCCAAGGCTTGATTGGAAAAGCAGGGGCCCTTCTCCCCGTATTTTAGACTCAGCAGAGGGTACAAGACCCCTGCATTGGGGGTTGAATCTCCTTGAGGAATGTGGAGACAAAGATCTTAGAGCCAAATCCCACAATTCCTGCTTTCAGCGTGTGTGCCGAATGTCTCCTAAGGGGAAGAAACATGGAACCATCACAGACCTGAGGGATATGCTATCCTTTTTAGGGTGTCCTGAACCTACTTTCCATGTACAGGCAGAGTGTTCATGGAGATGATAAGATTCTTTTTAAGCCAATTTCTCCACTCTGAAATGGACATTAGAATGCTCACAGAATGGTTCAGATCTTCAGGAATGAGACAGGAGCAAGCACATACACTGTCTTTATGACTCCAGACAACTTCTTAATCCTCATATTTGTTGTGAGAGCTTGAGACATGAGAGAAGTAGACAGAAAAAGGCCTAGGGGAGATGCTCCCTGTACCTTTTATGTGCTGATACAATTTTATGAAAACATCTCTTATATTTTAAGAGACTGGAACTCTGGCTGGATCTCACACAAAAGTTAATAATTGTGCCTTGATGTCACTTAAGCCTTAGCCTGCTAAATTGTTATACTCTGTTGTTTAACTTGCCTTTAAGAGAACAATGCAGCAGCCAACTCTATTTACCTTGAATTTTCCATGTACTCAGCTTTTATAGCCTAAGCTAATGCATAGCTATAATTTTAAATCTATGCCCCTGACCCAAAGAGCAACATGTGTGTATCATTTGCTGAAAACAGAAGACAGGTAGAAAGTGTCCTTATATAATAAATATGCACAAGTAAATGTTGTAAACAACATATGGATATTGCAAGATGACAACATGTTTGCCTTACTGAATGCTTTGGGAGTCAGTTGGATTACCTTAATCGCCTTGTGAAACTCTGTTATAGATTTCTGTAAAGTGTTCCTCATTCCTTCTCCATGTGATATTTTCTGTGCTTTTCCGTAAATACAGAACAAAGTCGTTTGTTAGGGACACGGCACATGAGAGACAAGCAATAGGGATGAATCAGATACACACAACAGACAGACTACAAACAAGCCAGATAGGACAAATTACAGACTGAAGGAAGACAACTGAGAGAGAGAAATGTAGAACTTAATCGTGAGTTCATTTTGGGTCAAACTAAACTGTAGATGGATGCTTCTGCCCTGCCCAGTCCTTCGGCTATTTAGGTCCAATAAAGCCACTGAGGCTTATAATTATAATTTATTAGTTATAAACACTTTGGCCTATTGCTCTCTCTTAATTATTAACCCATTTCTATGAATCTGTGTATCTCCACATGGTCTTAGCTTACTGGTAATACCTGGGTCTCTTGCTTCCGTGGCAGCTACATGATATCTCCCTTGACTCTGCCTACTACCTTTATCTATCCCTGTTTGGATTTCCCACCTGGCTAAATCCTGCCTGTCCATTGGCCAAAATAGCTTTATTTATCAACTATTAAGAGAAACATATATTCATAGCATACATAAGAACATCCCCATCATTCCTTCTTTTCTGTCTAAATAAAAAGGAAGATTTTAACTTCAACATAGTAAAAGCATATATAACAGAACTGTTATCAAGTAAGAATTATAGTTAGCAATATTTAGTCCACTAACAATTGGCAAAATTTAAAGATTTTCTATCATCTATCCTACCTTTGTGAGTCTAAAGTTTTATATGTAACATCTTTTATCACAACTAAGGAAAGCCATAACCATACTATCTGTCTTCAATTCCATCAAGACCCCAGAAAGATAACATGTAAACTCTAGAATTGACAGAGACATCTCACTGCCCGTACAGTCACCCAAAATTCCTCTGTAACATTGGAGGCATCCTTCTTCAACCTATAGGCCCAGAACATCTGCCAGACTTTTTGATGAAACAGGAAGCTTGAAGGACCATCCTTACCTTTGGCAAGTTCAGCAGTCACTTTTCTGTCAAGCAGTCCAGGAAAGAGCAGTTTCTTGTCCAAATGGCTATTCCTGCCATGTTGAAGGCAAACTCCATAATGAGTTTCTTCAATGCCCATCTTCCTCTCTGACGTAATTGGTATTGCCAGGAGCAGTTGTGTCTCATTGTCATGAGTCCTAAGTTAACAAACCATTTTAAATGCCATATTCTGTAGGTGTTTGAAAGGTTTTGAAGAATACCTATCCATTTGAAATATATCTCTGTATATCTAGAAAACCTAACACAACTATGAGGTCTGACTATTACAGGTAACTATAATCTGTGATTAATTATATATTGCGTTTTTAAATGAGTTGTGTAATTGGGGGCACTGTCAATACAATGGGATCCTGAGAAAATCCAGAACCGTGGTCAAATTCTGGCTACAGTAGTCTTTTGGATGTTGAATCGCCTGTGCCACTGCTTCAGGGGGTGGTCTTGTTTGATTAAACCATATTAGTTTGGAAGGAATCCACTGCTTTTCATTTTCTTTGGAAAAAAAAGCAGGACCTCTTTTCCAAAGTAAAATGTCCATAGACTTAAATTTTGAAGTCAAGGCATTTAAAAATATATATTTGGATTAATCCAGCAGCTTTTATAATCAAATGTTTTTAGCAGCTGTGGAGTTTTATTGAAATTGCCAGGAGAGCATCAAAATAATTTCCAAAACAACATTCATCCAGAGTAAAATATTTTAAAGAAGAAAATAACAAGCTGATACTCATATTCAGTGAAAACTCAAAGGACATAGATTTTTTTGACAATACAACATAACTAGAGAATAAACAATATTCCATTTCAAGATTTCCAATAAACTGATAGCAATCAAAAAGTGTTCTATTGACATCAAGTTGAGAAACTAAATCAGAGGAATAACTCAGAAATAGATCTGTATCTATGTAAGTGACAGTTTTTTAAAAAAAGATCCAATGACAATTCAGTGGGAAAGGAGAATCTTCTCATGAAATAGTCTTCAGTCAAGTGTATACTCATATTCTTAGTACTCTGTGACCTCAAGTGGATTAAAGAACCAGGGTATTTTTAATACTTATATCAGTTAAGACCATCTAGTTATCTAAAAACTCTGTATGAGTGACATTCAATTGGTGGTACTCAAATGTTAGCTGTTTAGGTCTGGAATATTCCAAGTAGGAAGTTTCCATCAAAATTATCAGAAGAAATCTATTAAACTGCAAGATATGTCATGGGCCACCCTCACCCCCAAAATTACTAAATCAAGCCAGGGAACTGAGGTGGGACGTCTCTAGTTTTTCAATTTCATTTTCCAATTCATTCCGCTATCCATCTAGGTTTGAAAAGCAATGTGGGTTTTCTACAACCTCTTCTAATAGCTTGAATTCTTGCACATGTGATTTTGCAGCTACTCACTTGTACCTGCATCTTCTGTCTGTTTTGATGTGTCAACTAGTATTCAATTAAGTTATGTTTAGTCGATTCATGCACACGCTTTTGAGGTTAAGCACTAGGAAAAAGTAAAAATACGAGGATAGACATGGTCACTGAACTGTCATTAAAGATTGGGGAACTGGGCCTAAGAAGATAAATTGATTAGAAGGGAAATTTTGTACAGTTATTTACAATGAAGAGAACAGTAATTAGGGTAAGAAATCAGGGGACAGGGATTATTGCACGAAGACTTGTCAGTGAAGGCCTTCCCTGGAATTGGCTTTAGAACCCAGTCCTGAATGATAAGAAGCCAGGCAGGGACTTGCTGTGCTTACACTGTGTGTGTGCTCCAGCTGACCCAGGAGCAGAGGACAAGCCCAGTGGCTGGAGCCTGGCAGACAACACAGGCTGATGGGGGGAGAGGTGGAAAGGGCAGATGCAGCCCAGACTCTGGGACACATGTTTGACACTGTGACTGCCCTTTGGGTGTGGAGGATCCCAGTAAGGGTGTGGGGGGAGTGGTGACATGACCTGTAGGTGATGGCTGGTCTCTGTGCAGAGAATGGACTTCAGACAGACAGGATGGGCTAGGGGGAGGGGGGAGTACAGCCATCTGAAGCCTGTTGCAGAAGGCCAGGGGAGGGACTAGGATGTATGGAAGCCATGATGCATCTCTGTGCCTAGGGAGGGGTTCTCTGGACAGGGCTTTGGGTGCCAGATGGGACTTTCAGGGAGTGTGTCTGGGTGTGTGTGTGGAGGGGGAATGAGGTAGCTCAAGCACCCCGCCCACAGCCACCACCCCTGAGTGCACCCGGGCTTATTGAGCCTCACAGAGACGCCGAGCTGCTGTTTTCTATCAGATGCTCCAGGCGCCTTAGACTAGCGGCAGACAGTGGTTGTAGGGTTAACCAGTGACTTGGAGAAAAGAAAAGGCATCGTGGGCGGTGCGCGCTCCAGGGACGCGTGCGCGCGCGCCCAGCATTCCGCGCGAGCCAGAAGGCAGAGGGAACGCGAGCAGACTGCACGCCTGGCCCAGCGAGCGAGCCCCAGCCGGTGAGCGGGCGAGCGAGAGGGCGAGCGCCCGTGGAGCCCGCGTGGAGGGAGCCGCCGATTGAGCCCCAAGATGAACACCCTGCTGTCGCGGGCCAACTCGCTGTTCGCCTTCACGCTGAGCGTCATGGCGGCGCTCACCTTGGGCTGCATCCTCACCACCGCCTTCAAAGACAGGAGCGCGCCAGTGCGCCTGCACGTCTCCAGGATCCTGCTCAAAAAAGTGGAAGACTTCACTGGACCCCGGAAAAAAAGCGACCTGGGCTTCATCACGTTCCACATCTCGGCCGATCTGGAGAAGACTTTCGACTGGAACGTCAAGCAGCTCTTCCTCTACCTCTCTGCAGAATACTCCACCAAAAGCAACGCCGTGAACCAGGTGGTCCTCTGGGACAAGATCCTTCTGCGAGGCGAGAACCCCAAGCTGGATCTGAAAGATGTCAAAAGCAAGTATTTTTTCTTTGACGACGGACACGGTCTCAAGGGAAACAGGAATGTCACTTTGACTCTGTCCTGGCAAGTTATACCGATTGCTGGCATTCTGCCTCTTGTGACTGGATCCGGACGCGTGTCTGTCCCGTTTCCAGATTCTTATGAAATAGCCACGGCTTTCTGAAGAACTCTCTCTGCGTCTGAATAGGGACATCTGTGTGCTTAAGGAATCATATTTCTTTCATGTTTTCCCTCACACCTTGATGACTTCTTTTGTGTTTTGTTTCTTTATTTTAAGACGTGCGGTTTTTGTGTCTGGGACTGGCTGAATTCCACATCCTCTTGCTACCATTTACCTAACACAGAGACTGTTTTCGTGGATCTTCTTAGTGTGACAGTTGTTAGGTTTCCTTTCTTGTAAGGATTAACATCAAATTGTATAGTTGGAGGGAGGGACTGACAGAGTACTCCAGTTAAAAGAATTTTGCCAGAGTAGAATATGACCAGACAATTGCACAAAGAGGATTGAAAAGAATATGCAGATTTATCGCATTTACTATGTTATTCTGTGTGTAATATAAAATGTGTTTGGAGAGAATTTGATGATTCGGTGTATGGTTGCTGTCATAATAACTCCTTTTATTCCTGACATTCCTTGTAGGCTCACATTGAATGCCGTTTACTTATATCTTTAGGATGTGTTTGATTACCAGGAAAATTACGATTTGCTTCTTAGAATTCTGACATAGAAAAATAGTTAAATACGAATGAGAACAAGATTTTACTCCCATTTCAGAAATCTTAATGCTTGTCTTTCTTGCCAGCAAATAAGTCCATTTGAATAGTGAATACCTCTTTAGGCTACAAACAATAACTCACTTCATATCTTTAAATAAATGGAGTGTGTAGCTTACAGTGTTTTCTCTACAAAGATTGCTGTGCATTGTATCTTTGCAAATGTTTTACCTCTGTAACTGAAATTTGAAATTTTTTGCATGCTTAACAAATGTGATGAGTATGTTCTAGTATGTTTAATGCCTTTAAATAAATTCTAACTGCTTAAAACAGTTTTAAGTTCATTATCTGGACATTATTGGGATATTGGTAATAACACTTATGGTATGATCTTTCACTTAAAAACAAATATATATACACATATATATTCTATAATCTAAAAATAAGCTGTACAAGCTCTAGCTCTCTTCAAATGAAGAAACTGAAATTCAGAAGTTTGTTACATTACTTCAGGCAATAGAGTTTAAATCTAAAATCCAATCTGATTATTTTTGTTAAATATTGGTTTTTTATGAGATTATAATATAATTACATTATTTTCGTCTTCCTTTTCCTCCCTCCAAACACTGTTGTGTAGCCCCCTTTGCTCTTTTTCAAATTCATGGCATGTACATATATTCCTAAATACAGCATGCTCAGTCTGTTTAATGGTACTTCTACATATACATCTTCAGGGCTGACCATGTGGTATATAATAAGCCCTTGGTGTGCTCTTCCCCAGGGAAGGTTATTTTTCTCTCTCTCTCTGTTTTTTAGCTATCTGTAGTTCTTTGTCTGGGGTTGAGGCCTCATACACTCCCACCATCACCATCCACACACAGATATATCAGTTGGGACTGGGCTCCCAACTCTGCTTTTTCATCACCTGCTATTCAGCTTTAAAAAACAGAAAATAAATGGATGGAACTAGAAAAGATCATATTAAATAGTGAGGTAAATGAGACCCAGAAAGATAAATGTCCCATATTTCTCTCATCTGAGGTTCCTAGCTCCAAATCTTCAGATGTGAGTACATAACCTGGAGTGACTGCAGAAACCAGGAAAGTAAACTGGGACTTTTGCTGGAGTGAAGGATGGGGGAGCGGTAGATGGGAGATTAGCAGAATGCAAATGATTTGAGGGGAGGAATGGAAAAATGGGGCATCTAATTAGAGACAGGGTGTAAGATAAATAGAAGTGGGGACAAGAATTAAATAACGGGATGTTTAAAAAGTCATAAGGAATCATATTGTGGACTATCTCCCGAAAATAAACACAGTACAAATAAGTCTATGTGGAAATATATCCATATAGTTTAAATAAAAATTTCCCTTCTGGGCTGACAATGCTTCCCCCACAATAACCATAGACTACCTAACAAAGACTGCAAAACCAGGCATGAGAGTCCCTCTTATGAGTTATTGATCAGGATTGTCCAGAAGTCTCCCCAAAACATTGTAGGCTATTGCTGTTGCCCTTGGTTGCCTCCCAAAGATGGAAGATATGTCTCCATTGGTGAAATCATCATGCACTCCAAACTTAGGCCCCAGAGGGTCCAATTTGATTCTAACCCAAAAGCCTTCTCCCTGAGGACTAGCTTTCATTGTACCAAAAAGCACCGGAGGGAATTGGCCAACAGTCCTTCCCAGCTCAAGGCAAGATGAAGTGGAACCATCGGTATGGGCCTCGACAACCTATGAGTCACAATGACCAGCATGGCACAGTAACCCCAAGGGTTCAGTGCCACACATGCCTTGACAGCTCCCAGCAGCTTTCTAAGTATACTTAACACATACTCAACAAAAGGAAAATCATGTGTGGCACTGGAACCTAGCCATCTGCCTAGTGCTAATAAACACATAAGGTTTGAAGGAGAACCTACAATCACTTCTTTACTAAACCAGCAATCTAAATATTTGCCCTTATGCCCACATATAAGTGTGATCACCTCTTTTCTTACTTAGGATTTCTATTGATGTGATAAAATGACCAAATTCATCTTCTGTTTCTTTAGACAACACAGCAATCAAATTTCACTTATAGGTTTCTTTTTATTTTTTTTCCCTTTACTCTGGAAATCCTTTTTTTTCACTCCTGGAAAGAGATACACTACCTTGTGTGAAAGGACTAATTTTGATTCTGCTAACAAAGTACAATTCATTCTCTGCATAAAATCCCCATTTACTTGATTTATTGTATAAAGGAACTGGAATGTTTGTAAAATAGCTTATTGAATAAATATACATAATACTATGTAATGAAATTTAAAATGGTCTTTTCCAAGGTAGGGAAATAAACACTGTTAAAACAGTGACTGCAATTTAATTGCTCTTAAGATGAAACAATCCAGTTATACTACCTCTGATAACAGAAGGAGCTATTTTTTCCTAAGAACAGTTTAAAGCCAATGTGTAACATTTTTTGTGGTCACATCATGTAATTATAACACTCCATTCATTTGAACAGCTGTGCATATGGTTATGCTGTTTATGGGTAAGAATTTGAGAAGGAGTATTTCTACCCAACAGAAACTTCAAAGGTGGAATGCCATGCATTCCGGTGTTAGCTCCAAAATTCCACTTAGTTTGTGTGGGATCTCCATTTTCTTTGTCTGGGATATGGCAAGAGTTGAAATAACAACTTAGAGGGTGATCATTTTCCCATCACACGCGTATATAATATGTTTTTAATCTTTTGAGCATATCAGAACAGAAATATACAGTACTTATATGAAGGCAGGAAGACAAGCACACACTTCATATTGATCTGATTTTGTTTCATAGTCAGAAACTTTAACTTGGTGTAATTGCTACAGGTGCTGAACATGAAAACTGCACATGTCAAATACTAAGGAAGACACTGACAACAAAGCCTGAGCACCAGTGTCCCAGATCACTAGTGGTGAGTGGATCTGATAGCTTGATGGAGATGAATGCTGTTATTTTTTGAGATTCAATTGATTTATCTGACAAACATACTTTTTGGGAATTTGGTATGGAATTGAAGTATAAAGACCCAAGAAGTATAACGTATATAGAGGTTGTCATTTTTTTTTTTGGTTTTTCAAGACAGGGTTTCTCTGCATTGTTTTGGAGGCTGCCCTGGAACTAGCTCTATAGATCAGGCTGGCCTTGAGCTCACAGAGATCCGCCTGCCTCTGCCTCCCGAGTGCTGGGATTAAAGGTGTGCGCCACCAACGCCCGACTGAGGTTGCCATTTTTATTAGCAAAGGGAAACTATGAATAAAAATTAACCTCCCTCTCAGGAATTTGATTTTTGTAGCAGACAGTTTTGTTTATTTAGTATAATAAAACATTTAACAAGCTAACTTGGGGGCTGGAGATATAATTTGTTGCTGAGTTCTTGCCTTGCATGCTTAAGACCTTAGCTTCAAACCTCAGTACTGGAAAAAGAACTTGAGGCCTGGACATGTAGTTAAATGGTAGAGCACTTGCCTAGCATGTCCAAGATCCAATACTGAGTATCATTCTTATCTATCTATCTGTCTGTCTATCTATCTATCTATCTATCTATCTATCTATCTATCTATCTATCTGGAACTCACGTTCACTTTGATAAACATATCATTCTGTATGGGTGATAATTTTTCAGTTTAATTTTTAAGTATTTTGATGATTTATTTTTATTTTTATACACATTGGTGTTTTGCCTATATGTATGCCTGTTTGAGGGTGTCAGATATCCTGGGACTGAACAGCTGTGAGCGGCCATGTGGATGCTGGGAATTGAATTCAGGTTCTTTGGAAGAACAGCCTCCAGCTGTGCCGCCCTTTTCATTAAAAATGTTTTCCTATGTGTGTATCTTGTATATTGAGAATGTTCCCGTCCATTCCTTATCAAAGTTTTAGAAGTCTCTGCAGAGACAAAAGATTTTTGGAAACAAAAGTGTTATTGAAAATATCTAATTCCAGGACCTATTCTCATACAATAATAACCGCATAGTTGTTTATAATAGCTGTCATTTTTAATTAATTAATTTAAAAATATACTGCTTACATGATTTTTCCCTCTACAGTTAAACAAAAGACAAATAACTATTCAAAGACACTTGGTAGAACTATGTTATGATTTTGGCTACAATCTGAGAATGACATTATTTGCATCAATTTATGAAAAATTTCCTCAGTTCCTCCATGAGGGAATTTCTAAGTGGAATACTCACGACACATGCTTTCTGGCCCACTTTTCTATCCCTACATAAAATGAGACTCCATTCCAGTCATTTCTACTCAGCAAATGAGAACTGTCACTGCCAACTGCTGTCTTAGCTACACAGAAACTCCTGTCTGCAGCAGTTTGCTTGGTGAATACACATGCAAAAGAGGAGTCTAGCACTTTGAGAATTGTATCTCAAAGAAAGGATTCTGAAGCATTTTCTCCTATCACCAGGATAATCCATAGCAAGGAAATAACTTTCTCTTTACAGGCACACATCACAATCTTAGGCTGTTGTGATTGTCCGAACACTGCCAAAATGGTAAGTCCGTCAAATTTGGGGGGAGAGGGGTAAAAATAATCCATTTGCCAGAATATCTAAGTTGTACTCATTATTAGGGATCGCTCAATATATTCTTCCCCTTTTCTCATATTTTAAAGTATTTTCATTACAAAAATTGTAAACAAATAAAAACATCACACACCACAATTAGCCATATCTTAATGTTTATACAACTTAATGAACTTACACAATTGGAATTGACATTTGAAATGGAACCTCATATTTTAATTGGTTTATAGTTCAGACTTAGGGTATTGGGGACATCTATGGGAATTTGTAGGGATGAGATAGGAACCCTTCCTGAGACAGTGAGACACAGATGAAGAGCTGCAAGCCTACTAAAAGATCTACCACTGAGAGCAGAAGTGCCCAAGAGGTTTGAAATGTGAGGGTCCAGGCTAAATAATCATTATTTCTCAGTCAAATGCACTATAGGGACCTAAGGATGTGGAGAAATAATTCTGGGGTGGGGAGCAAGCTTGTGCATTATGATTGCCATGGCAACCTGATGTGATAATGATGGCTCTGACAACTTAATAATGGAAACCAGAATGTTGTGTTGAGAACAGAAGGGTCCCCTCTCCAGATGTTTGCACTCACCTAAGGGTATGGGTGCCTCCGGATGGTGGGGTGAGCGAGACTGAACTTCTCTGTAGAGTGAGGAAACACAAACAGGAAATCCCAGAACCTAGCCAGGTCCTTCTTGTTGGAGAACTGCTTGGAGAATGCCTCATTTATGAGACTCTTGAGATCTTCCTATCCCCAAGGACGATGGCGTTGTGCCCCAAGGTGTCTTTGAACAATTTTCTATGTAGACACTGAGCCTTCATGGGAGAAAATGACAGGGATAATTCTCTCTGAGCCCAATTTTCTCCTCTGTTAAAATGGCTATTTAAATAGTAATTAGTAATTAGTTACTGTGTGTGTCCCAGTGGATGTTGAAATATGCAGTGGATTAGAAGGCCTTTTGAACTGATTTGCTTTCTTTTTCTATGATGAAACACTGACCAAAAGCAATCTGAGGAGTTCTGCTAGCCACTTTTCTTTCCTTCCTTCCTTCTTTCTTTTTCTTTCTCTTTCTCTCCCTCCCTCCTTTCTTTCTTCCTTTTCCCTCTCCCCTCCCTCCCTTCCTTCTTTCTTTCCTTCTTTGATTTGTCTATATCACAGCAATAGAAAGAAATCTAAAACAGGGAGGAAAGAGTTTATTTTACTCACTTCCAAGTGACTTTGCTATCAAGGGAAGCTGAGGCAGGAACTGAGGCAGAGATCATAAAAGAATGCTTTTTACTGGTTTATATTCCCAGATACAGAGTTCAGTAATTTCAAAAATAGTGTCACACACTGTATTATAATTACAATGAGCTGCATCCCTTAAATATAACCATATCAGTTTACATATAATTATATTCCAGGATGTGTTCAATTATGTAGTGTCAGACATGCTATTCCTCTCACTGCCTTATCCCCAGCAAAGCATGGTATTTCTGTAACTCTAGATTAGATTTCATGGTCATTTAAATGGAACCATGCAGGATTTTTGTAATTGGAGCCTTTTTCGGCTTTTTACTCTCTGGTGTGGGGTGGTGGTGGGTGGGCGGGTGGGGCTTGGCAGGGTCTTCTTCATGATAAGCAAGTACAGTACCACTAAGTAGCTCTCCAAGCCATATTTTTTCATTAAGTTTCATCTTCCACAATCTTGCCAGTATTTGCTATATTTAGTCATTTTAATTTGGGTCATTTTCCTTTTGTCTCAGCCTCTCAAGTGCCAAGATTACAGGCATGAACTACTATGTCTAGCTATGTCTGTCTCTTGATACTGACTTCTCAGCTATGAAATCCAATCCAAGCTCACCAGAATGTTCTCCTGTGGTTCCTACTGGAATCCTCATATATTTATATTTTCTGACTAAATCTATGATCAACACTGGAAATTGTGCATATGTTTACAATTTCAACAACTGGAAGACTGAGGTCAATGCGGGGCCATGTCTGCGTTCATGGCCCTATCCACAGCCAGGGTCTGGCTGCATGTCCATGGCTCCTGCTATGATCAAAGGCCATGCCAATGCCAGGTTTCTGAGTCGCCGCTTGGGGACATGCTGGTGTCTAAGGACCATTCTGCCACTGGAGCCATGCTTCTCTGAGTGGCCTGTGCTGCCACCTGGGCCCATGGTGACAGCTGAGCCTGGACTGCTGATTGGAACTATGTTTAGGTCCATGGTCCTACCACAGTGGGAGTCTGTCCTTGGCCCATGGTGCCACCAAAGGTCAAATGAATGCCTGGGGTCCAGGTCACAATCTGTGGCCATGTTGGTATCAGAGGGCCATGCTGCTCCCAGGGCCATGTTGATCTGGGTGGCCTGCACTGCCACATGGGGTCACAGTGTTGGGGGGGCCTGGACTGCTACCTTGAGCCATGTCTGGGTTTGTGTCTCAGAAGTAGCCATGGTTTGAGTTGATATCCATGTCTCTTGTTACCACCTAAGGCTGTGCAAAAGTCCTAAGTCTGGACAGCCACCTAGACCATGTTGGTGTCTGAAGACTTTACTGCCACTAGGGCCATACTGATCTGGGTGGCCTATGCTGCCAAGAGTCCTGTCTAGATCTATGGTCCTGCTGCATTTGGGGTCTGTGATGATGTCTATGGCCCATGTTGCCACAGGGATTTGTAAAAACCATGTGTGTTGATATCTGAGAGCTGTGCTGACCCAGTCCCACCCCTCACTGGCCCTGGGATAGCTGGCTCTGCCTCTCAGTGGCCACTGCAGCAGGAGAGCTGCCCATGTTACCCATGAAAGAGTTGGCCTCCAAGATTGGGAAAGAATGCCCCACCCCTCATCGTGGGCATGGGAGAGTTGGCCCCAATGGTATGGCCTAAGAGAAGTGGGTCTGCCCTTCACCCAAGGGGAGACATCTCAGTGGCCTGGACCAAACAACTCAGTTATCACTCAGACCCACATCCTGGGCCTTGGGTTGGCCCATCCTAATATGTACCTCATCTATGACCTACTGGAGTTCGTGAAGGAACTGCTCCTGCAGAGCGATAACTGCAGGATCTCCATGACTCGGGACCACAACATCCTAGAGTATTGTCATGAGGGTCCAGTTTGTGTTCCAGAGGACTTGAAACAGACCAAAGTCTCATTGAAATGAACATTTGTGGTTGGGGCTGATTGAACAAAAGGGTATACTGTGTGACATACCACAGCACCCAATGCCACTATAATGAATGAAGAAGTGTTGGAAAGATGGAGGAGCGAGGTGGGGTTTTGTTTTGTTTTTAATTGATTTGGGGGGAATTCTTTTGTTGGAGATGCTTCAGGGATAATGGGACATTATGAAGGGACTAGAAGGTGAGCAGGATTGGGTTACATGATGTGAAATTCCCAAAAATACCAATAAAAAATTTGTTGTAAAAAATGAGTCTGTTTAATCTTAAATTTTTATTCACAATGATTTACCTCCATTAATTTCCAGAGGTTTAAGAGAAGCAATTTGTACATATGTGTTTTGTATGTATATGTCAATGAATATTAACATTTCTGGAGTTGTAGGGTCACCTATGTGAATAATACTTGAGATTAATTGCTGATCACCATATCATTCTTATTTAACTCTTAGCACATGCCACAAACAAATCAGGACGGTGGTTATTTCCCTCATCTTTCCTTGGCCATTAGAGTTGGCCACTGAGTAACCACTGTAGGATTTTGTGAAGACTGAGTATCTCTTTATCATTATTACAAGAACAAGTTATTTGCATGATGTAACTATGTGCCATTCTCCACTCTGAAGTTACTTACACAATTATGCCTTATTATCTGAGGATAGATCAGAACTTTTCACTGTATATTTATATGTCAGGTAGAATGAATAGGGTAAAACTGGCATAGGTATTACTCTTGTAACTCTCACTCATTTGGTTGTCTATCAAAGATGTTGGTCCTATTCCTAGATGTAATAAATCGTGCCTTAAAGGCCTTAGTTAGTGCATTCACATCTGCATTCATTACTAATACAAGAAAACAATAAGTACTTTCAAATAAAGCAAAATTTGAGTGTTGGTTTGCTTCATATCTTTTGGAAGATTTGAAGTAAAATTCCTTAAATCATATAAAAAGTGCTCTTTTATGTCAGATTTCTTTTCAGTCAGCCTAATAAATGTATGAATGTATGATTTGTGTTATGTCGTTCATAGTCATAAAATGTCATTCCTACTGCTGTCCAGTATTACAGTATGTAGCTATCTCTTAATATATGTAAATATGATTATATGTATATGCATCATGCAGTTTTACATATTTCTGAATTTTTTATTTCTGAATAATGGTGCTAGGAATATTTTGTACATATATTTTTGGATGGACATTTGCTTTCATTTCTTTTGTGTGCAGACTGAAGAGTAGTATTTTTGAATCATAGGGCATGTATCTGTTCAGATTTGATATCATCAAGCAACTTTTGAGAGTGATTGTTCAATTCCGTGTTCTCGTCAGCAGTTTGTGCGTGTTCTAATTTTCCACATCATTGTAAACATACAGAAACTTCTGTTTAGAAGTATTTACCTAATTTAATTTGCTGGCAATGTAATCCTCAATGCAACGGTGTTAGCAGATGAGCTATATTTGAAGGACTGGATCCTTACTCTGTTGCCCTTTATACTTTATACTGAGTAAGAATAGAGTATAGAGGCTACAAAAATACTCAGATCTTAAACTTTGACTCACTTCAAAATTTGAAAGAATAAATTTCTGTTGTTTACAAATTGCCCAGCCATAGAATCTTGTTGTTGGAGCACAAAGAAACCCTCTTTCCCATTTTCATCATTCTTATAGGTATGCATATGTGCCTCATTGCAATTTTAATTGCAATTTCTCTGACTTAATTAATTCTATTGTACTTGTGTGTGTTAATTTTGTAGTTAATGTTAGTGTTATATATATACATAAAATGAGAGCTAATAATGAAAAACAATTATTAGGGTGTGATCGTGGAAGTTTATAAGCTCTTCTCTGATAGGTGATGTAGCATCTTGTAGCATCTTGTAGACCTAATTGAGAAGGATAAACCAGATAAGATATATAGACGCTTGCCCATCTTGCTGGCTCCAAGAGCCCGAGAGAAAGAGAGAGGCGGTCCAGGAAGGACTCACAAGCCACTCTGTTACCTCATTTTTACATGTCCTGCTAGGGGGGCGGCTAGTGTCTTTCTCAACTCACCTGACTCTGCCCTTCCTCTTCTCATTATTCCCTCTGTGCCAGGCTGTCTCACCCAATCTCTTCTTGCCCTGCCATCAGTCAGTCAGTTTTTTATTAACAAAAGTAGAATCCACAGAAATACACTAACTATATTAATGGCAACCCTTTTGCATGAATGAGCTCCATAAGATCATAATCTATTTCTATGTGCTGTGTACTTGTGTTGCTAACATTTTAACACCATTTCATAGCTGTGCATGGTAGCTCACACCTATAATTCTAACACTTGGGGGGGTGAAGAATGAAGATTACCACTAGTTTGAGACCTCACAACTACATAAAACCCCACTTATTCCACTTAGTATAATCAGTACACACGTGGACAAAGGAGCATATATACTAGAGTATGGCTAACATTTCATAGGCCTCATTTTCAAGACAGGATTTCTCTGTGGCTTTGGAGGCTGTCCTGGAACTAGCTCTTGTAGACCATGCTGGTCTCGAACTCACAGAGTTCCACCTGCTTCTGCCTCCTGAGTGCTGGGATTAAAGGCATGTGTCAGCACCATCAGGCTTCAGCTAGTCTTTTAATAGGTAAATTCCACATTTTTTACAGGAAATAAGCAAAATGTTTGATACAGAAAAATAATACAGGCTTAAAAGACAAACACATGTTCTTTTGTTATTGACAGACTAAGCTCCATTAGAATATATTGGAGCTTTGATTATTTTTCTTATGAGTACATGAGCTTTGCAATTGATATTAATGCCAATAATATACCTTGTATCTTATTTATGGAATGTAAAAATCTATTGACTGATCCTATGACTGCTAACTTTGTTCATCATTATTGAATCTCCTTACACAAATGCATGACATTTTCTCATCTGTTTATTTTTATGTATCTGTGGAGGTTTGAGCTCATGTGAATGTTTTACTTGTGTATGAGGAAGTTATAAAACATCATAGGAGAGTCAGTTCTCTCCTTTCCTTATGTGGGCACCAGAAATGTTGAAATAAGGGCTTCAGATTTGACGGCAAGGGACTATACCCCTAGGCCATATCACTCTCCAATCCTGATATTTTAATCACAATATAAATTATGCTTTGGACCATAAGTTAGAAATTTTTGTATATACACTTATTTACATTTTCATTTAAGCTCAGTTGTGTTATATACACACACATAACAATTAGATTAGGTAGTTTTAGTTGCTTTCTCTTTTTATTTGGCATTTCTTGTATTTATTGCTTTATCATTGGAACTACTCTTTTTTGTCTTTTTAAAACTTTCTCATTTATTGAAAATAGATTTTTTCTCATACAATATATCATGATTATATTATATCTTCCCCTTCCTCTACTCTTCTCAGTTGCCTCCCCATCTCCCTTCCACTGCCTTTGTCTCTCATTAGAAAAGAAAAGGCTTTAGGAAACAACAACCAAATACGACAAAATATAATATAAGATGAAACAAAACATCACACTGAGTCTGAATAAGGTAACCCAACAGAAAGAAATAGCCCCAAGCACAGGCAAAAGATTCAGAGACCGACTTGCTCAGACACTCAGGAGTCCCATAAACTATTAAGCTGAAAGCCATAATGTATGTACAGAGGACCTGGTGAGTCCCATGTTGGTCCTGAGCATTCTGCTTCAATCTCTTCAAGTTTATATGAGCCTTGTTCAGTTGATTCAGAGGGCTTTGTTCTCCTGATGTCCTCCATCCTTTCTGGCTCTTATACTCTTTATGCTACCTCTTCTGCAGGGATTCTCTGAACTCTGAATGGAGGGATTTGATGGAGACATACCATTTAGACCTCTGTGTTTCAAGGCCTCGCTCTGTCTCTGTCTCTCTGTCTCTCTGTCTCTCTCTTTCTCTCTCTCTCTTTCTCTCTCTCTTTGCATAATGTCTGTGGGTCTCTGTATTTGTTCCCACCTGCTGCAGGAGAAAGCTTCTCTGGTGATGACTGAATTTATGAATACAGCAGAGTATCATTAGGAGTTATTTTATTGTTATGTTTTTTGGACCAGTAGTATTTGGTTTTACCGTAAGTCTCTGGACTATCTAGTCTCTGGTTCTTGGTTACCCAAATAGTGTAGGGTATGTGTTCCATCTCATCAAGTGGCCTTAAGTTCTGTGCAATCATTGCCCTAGCATATTTTGCAAGAAGTATAAATTTTAGGTCAAAGATTTTGTAGCTGGGTTGGTGTTTATGCTTCTCTTTCAGTAGAGCACCTTCTCACACCAAAGATACCAGAACATAGGGGTGAAGGCTCCATGCAGGCTCCAGGTCAACTTCCTCATGTTCAATGAGTTGTGTGGGTATTGTCCTTGGCAATGGGACCCCCGCTGTCAGTTTGTAGAGAGAAACCCATTCATTATCTTAGCAACAGCCTGGGTTGTTTGTGGATAGCCATGACCCTTGGCCAAAAACTCAATTGTGAAACAACTTCTATATTAACTCTAACCTCGTTAATTTAAAGATAATTCCAAGTAATGAATGATAAGAAAATATATCAATAGATAAATCATGCTAAAAAAAACCCTACATGTAGGATGAACACAGTGGTATACCTCTGTAGTCTCAACATTCAGGAAGCTGAAGCAGAAGGATGTCCATGAATTCAAGGCTAGCCTGAGCAACACTATGAGATCTAGTACAACCTGTGCTATACAGAAAGACTCTGTATCAGAAAGCAAATAGCATTTGGATGGAGAGATTGCTCATGGTTAGTGTATTAATTAGGGTTTTTATTGCTATGAAGACACACAAGGACGAAGGCAGCTCTTATAAATAAAACATGTAATCGGCGTGGCTGGCTTACAGTTTCAAATGTTCAGTCCACTGTCATCATGATGGGGAGCATGGTCACATGCCAGCAGATGTGGTGCTGGAGCTGAGAGTGCTACATCTTGACTTGGAGTCAACAGGAACTTGACTGCCTCTCACACTGAAGGAAACTTGAGTAAAACAGTCCTCAAACCCACGCCCACAGTGGCACATTTCCTCCAACAAGGCTACACTCCTAATAGTGCCACTCCAATCGGGGTCCATTTTCTTTCAATCCACCACAGTTAGGAGCAAGTATTTCTCTTACAGAGGACCTGGGTTCAGGTCCCCATCCCCAAGTTGGGTAGTTCATACCAGCTGGTAACTACAACTTTGGGGAGTCTGATACTCTTTTCTAGAATTCATACGCCCATACACACACACACAGACAGGCACGTACAGATGATTTTTTTTTTGGTTTTTACGAGACAGGGTTTCTCTGTATTGTTTTGCAGGCTATCGGTCCAGCCCGGCCTCGAACTCACAGAGATCCTCCTGCCTCTGCCTCCCGAGTGCTGGGATTAAAGGCGTGCGCCACCACCGCCCGGCCAGATGATTTTTTAAAAAAATACAAGTAATTAAAAATAAAATCTAAAAAAAATGAGCAGGAACTAGGGAGTTAAAATGCTTACCACCCAAGTAAAAGGATCAGAGTTCAGACACCCAAAACTCACATAAATGCTGGGTGGGACTGGTGGTTTATCCATAATTCCAGCTTTGGAAGGCAGAAACAGAGAATCCTCAGAGCTAGCTGGCTAGGGAGACAAGACATACTGAAAAGCTCTGAGTCTGATAGAAAGATCTTGCCTCAAAACAATAAAGTAAAAGAGCAATCAAGGTTCTTGATATCAATCTCTGGCTTACAAAAATATACACAAATGTGCACCCACACACAGAGATATCACACATACACATGAAAAGAAGAAAAACCAAAAAAACACAAGTATATTAAATTCTCAAACATATATCCAATTACAGTACTGAAGAAAAAATAATTTGTGTCTTCAACCATCATGATTCATAAAAAATGCTATCTCAGTTTTAAAAAATAATACATGTGGTGACAAAGATGACTCATAGGTTAAAAGCCCTTACTGTTCTCACAGAAGATCTTGGTTTGGTTCTCAGAATCCACAGTAGGTGGCTCACAAGTGTCTGTAACTTCAGTTCTAGAGGATGTAATGTTCTATGGTCTCTATAGGTACCTCCATGCATGTGATGCACATAAACTCGGGCAGGCATACATAAACATACAAAAAGCATAAAAATATTCTATATTAGGTGTGTTTTATATATTTCACACTATGTACATGCGTCCTTATTGTGAAATATATGTATACAATATGTGCACATGTGTATGCAAAGATATAGTATATGTAGCAAATCCCCATTTGTACCTCTAATTGTATGAGTATGACCCTACAATATTAAATTATCTTTGTGAGCTGGGCCCAGGACATTTGTAAAATGATGCACTTCTTAAATTTTCATTACTATGACAAATACCAGGGAGAAACTATTTTAAAGAAGAAGACATTAATTTTCATTGATGAGTTCAGAGATTTCACTGCAAATTCAAGTGGACTCATTTCTTTGTAGGTGAAGAAGGAAGAATGTAATATGAGTGGAAGCCCGTGGCAGGAGCCACTCACCTCATGGTAGCTAGGAAGCAAAAAAGAGAGCACATGCATGCAGGGAGCATCTTCCTTCCTCTCTTTTCTTTTATTCTTGGTACTCCAGCCTATTGGATGGTGCCACCTACTTTCAGGGTGAGCGTCTCATATTAGTTAATTGTTTCTGGACTAGGCGTAGTTTTCTAGTATCTTAGAGGGGGTTTTCAGTCCAATCAGGTTAGCAAGATTAACCACTACAAAATGGACACATTAATACTTCACAAAGTTAGTTTGAAGAGCAAGTGAGCAATGAGCAAACCTTTGGACAGTATCTGACACAGAGTACTGTAAGGAATATATGAACTGTTATCCTTTGTGTTCACTTTTCACAAAAGATGTTGAATTTGAACCTGCCCTACATAGCAATGACATTTTGAAGTAAGAGAAATTAGAATATTTACCTACTTATGAGATGGGAAACCCCTGCTTCTTCGTAGGATAAAATTTTTCATCATAGAAAATGTAAACCAGGCCAGGCATTGGGGCGCACGCCTTTAATCCCAGCACTCGGGAGGCAGAGGCAGGTGGGTCTCTGTGAGTTCGAGGCCGGGCTGGACCGACAGCCTCCAAAACAATACCGAGAGAGCCTGTCTCGTAAAAAACAAAAAAAAAGAAAATGTAAACCAGTCTGTTATTATTTTTTATGTGCTGTCTTTTCTTACCAACCCTTTTTATCTTCAATTTATACCTTGGAATAGCAATCTTGCTTTGAGCTCCATGAAGGAGGCAGTACAAAAAAACAAAAAAAATCAAAGTTTAAAAGTCATACTGACCAATAAACTAAAACCAGGAGACTTGAGTCTTTAATATTCGATCCACAGTTGCCTATACAGCTTTGGGAATTCACATTGCCTGATTGGCCTTAGGTCTTAAGCAGGAAAAACTGTATTTTACAAATAGTTAAGGATATGAAATTTGGAGTCATACAAATAAGGTAGAATACTTTGAAAATTTAAATTTATGATCTTCAGGGAATATTGAATCCCCAGACAGTTGAAATCTACATGTACTATATGTACATTAGCATGCCTTTATAGAGAACGAAATAAGTCAAATTGTACAAAAAATGATACTTTTTTCAAAATCAGTGATAGTTATTGATTGACTCTTTTCTCTGCCCTTAATTAGTTTTTTCATGGTTTCTACATCAATATGGATCTTTCCTAAATTAGAGTAAAAACACAGAGAAATGGTGTTAAAGATTGGAAGATGGCTCCCTTGATTAAGGACTTGCTACGAAAGTGTGAGAACCTGACGTCTACTTCCAGTGCTGGGCTCGGTGGAATATGCCTATAATGCCAGTGCTGGGGAGATGGTGGCTGAAGGATCTCTGGCTCTTACTTCCAAGCTAGTCTAGCCAATTGTTTAACTTTTGGACACTCACATGTATGTGTGCACAAACACAAATAATAATGGTAATAGATAAAACCAAAAAACATATTTTAGACATTCAACTGTTATGGAATATAAGAGCTGTTTATATGCTCACTACAGCATATAAAACATTTCATGTGCTTTAGAAACTCACATTTCCACCCTCTATTGCAGTAACCTTCTTCCCAGAACTAATGCTCTACAGACTTTGAGATTTTTATTTTTAAGATGTTTCTTTATAGTTGTATTAACACATTAGGGCACTTTATCAGTATCTCACTAGTATAATTTATTAATACACACACACACACACACACACACACACACACACATATATATATATATATATGGAGAGAAAGAGACAGAGACAGAGTTTGCTTGGTAGCACGGTTATGTTTTACCAATAATGTTTGGTCACTTCCCATGCAGGAGGGAAAAACATGAAAAGAATGCATACATCTTTCCCTCTTCGCAGTAGTCACAGCCACATGTACTCCCGTGTCACATTATGTTCAGACTCATTACAAACGTTTTCAGTCTCTATGCTATGAGAAGCATTGACAGGATCTTTAGGTATAATTCATATACATTATTCTGTGGGTGTGCTTAGAGCCTTGCAATTTCATATAAAAGTGCATCTTGGCTGTGAAACATCTTTCCATTTGTCCCTGTCTGATTTTTCATCTTTAATTCAAACTGTTGCTCCTCAAATCATTTTCTGTACCTCCAGAACCCAATCTTCACCATGCAATTTAAAGACAAAGCTTTCTAGGAGTCGCTTTGCATGTGTGCAGAGCACTCTGTTGGTTTAAAAGTACAACTCACATAGAAGTTGATCTGATTCTGCACAAGAAGTCCTGAACAGTGTATATTTTCTTTCATGACTTTCAGTAGCACTAAGAATTTCCTGAAAAAGTGTTTTGGTTTTTTTCTCTTTTCTTTCTCTTTTTATTAATAAGCAAAATAATTAAAAACAAAAATATAACAACTTAAATGCAGAGTAGCAGTTACATCACACTGCTGCTGGAATCCAATGATGCATACCTAAAGTACATGATTGCTCACTGTGAGGCATATGACATACATGTGTGTGTGTGTGTGTGTGTGTAAAAACCATGAAGAATTTGAGAAATGGAAACCACTATGAGGCAGAAAGCATGAACTTTTCATTATGCAATCCCAAAACGCTCTGCTCTTTTCCTTTTCTTTGCCTCTGTATCCTCTGTAGCTCCAGCTCCTGCTGAACTTATCACAATCCCAAATCGCTCCTTCCTTTTTTTCAGCTTCTCATCATCCTCAGACTTTCTAGAAATGGCAGAGACATTCAAACCCAATCTCTGTGCTCTTTCCTTTAGTTTATCCAGGTTAACCATAGGCTTGGTATCAGATGGCAGACCTTTTGTTGGAACAGAAGAAATCCCAAACCTAGCTGCCCGCGCAGCCTTCTTACTCTCCAAGCTTACAAGTACATTAAATCATTCAGCCCTCTCCTGCATTCTCTCAGTTTGAGGTATTCCAGATGTAATTTTTACCACCTTCTTTTCTAATGCCACATCAACAGCTTTTTCAGAAGGTTCTTCCTCTTTAACAGGAAGTTCTATGGGCTTTGGTTCTTCTTCCTCGGTTTCATCTCCCAGTACATCTTCTTCATTTGCCCTGAAAAAGTGTTTTAATTTCATGTGTGATCCCTCCTGGGACCTAGGCTGACTCAGCTTTTACCCAGAATCCCTGCGGTTTCAGCATCTAGCATCTCTCCTGGATGCCGAGGAGCCGAGTATTAAGTAGATTTTTCGGCAAGCTCTCACCTTTGCCTCCCCCCTGAAGTTAGTCATTCATTGCTGGGCTGAATGAGTGGGTCAACAGAGGAACTTGCTGACAAAACAGGGAACTTTAACTGGGAGACCTTCCGGAAAAGCAGGCTGAGAACAACATTTCCAAAGCCAGACAGCAGATAAAACATAGTATAGTCAGTTGACCACCTCCTTATCTTGTCCTTGAGTCAAGGAACCTGTAGTCTCTTCATGTGCCTCCGGTTATCAGCCTGAAGTTTCATTTTCCAACACTTCATTCTAAAGCCAGAAGGCAGAACAAAGCATAGTATAGTCAGTTGACCACCTCCTTATCTTGTCCTTGAGTCAAGGAACCTGTCGTCTTTTCACATGCCTCTGGCTAGCAGCCTGAAGTTTCATTTTCTATCACAGTGTACCTCAGGCTATGTCTGCAGCCTGTGTCTTTACTAGATACCATATTCTTTCTCTTGAGCTTAACCAGAACTTTCTCACAACTTTCAAGGAGACTGGAGCAAGCAAGTTGAACTTAAAAGTCAGAATGGACTCCAGATGGAAACTGAGTCACTTCTGGGCTCCCACACTTGCATAGGTCTAAGTCTCATATTGCTAGACTGTTTTTATATATAATTAAGAACAAATAAATCAGGTAGTGATGGTGCAAGCCTTTAATTCCAGCACTTGGGAGGCAAAGGCAGGAGGATCTCTGTGAGTTCAAGGCCAGCCAGGTCTACAAAGCAAGTTCCAGGACCACCAAGGTTACACAGAGAAGCCTTGTCTTGAAAAACCAACCAACCAACCAACCAACCAAAAAACAAACAAACCAATCAACAGCGACAAAGAAAATACATCTCTGATCTATATCCAGGAAGATGCCAGGTGTGGGGGTGGCTCGTGCCTGTACTCCAACACTTGACAGGCGAAAGCATGAAGATTGCCAGGAGTTTGAAGCTAGACTGGGCTGCAGCGAGAACTCTAGGCCAGTCTTGTCTACAGTGTGAGATTCTGTCTTAAGAAAACAAAGGAATAAATGAACAAGCAAATGATACAAATGATAAACACATAAAAGGTGTGCCAGCCCTAGGAAATCAATGCAATCACAAACATAACCTGTATTGCTGTGCTTGAAACGACTGTTTCCTTCTCACATATAGTTTACCTGTAGTTTTCAGAGTGTAGGCTTTCATGTATTCCCATGAAGAAGGCTATTTTTCATTTTTCTCTCTGTTAAGTATTCCATTAAGAACTTTTAACAGTTCCAGCTTGGCTGTAATAGACCACCTTAATTTGTGATAGTCTTTGAATACCTTTGTTTCTCATCAGTTATGAAAGATAGCTTTGCAACGCATAGCATTCTTTGTTTGGGGTTGTTTACTTTCAGAGGTTGAACTACTTCATTCCTTACTTTTCTGGTTGCTTATGAAAAGTCCACATAATTCTGATATTTCTGCCTTTGTCTGTGAGTTGTCATTATTCTCATGTTGCTTTTAAGATTATTTTGTATTATAGGCATCCTGACTATAGTATGTCATGGGGAGTTTCTTCTCTGGTCATGTTTATTTGCACTTCTACAAGAATCTTATGTTTGCAAACCTACCCAAACACACACCTCTTTCTGTAAATTTGGGTTTTCTGCTATAATTTCATTAAGCAGTTTGTCTATTCCATTTGATTTATCTCTGTCCTTTTTATACATCAAGAATTCTTTTGAATGTGTCTCAGACTTCTTGAAATTATTATTCACAATCCTTACTTTCCCCCTTACATATGTCTGCTTGTCTTATTGTATTAACTTGGCCCTCTATCCCTGAGATTCATTCTTCTGCATGATCTTGTCTACTAATGATATTTGATTGACCATCTCCTTCATTTCACAATTTCTGTTTATTTTTCAATGTTTCAACCTCTTTATTACAGTTCTCCTTCATATTTTAAACTTTCTCCTCTAGTTCAATTGTTATATGACTTGTCAAGATCTTGGATGAATTTCCTTAATTCCTGAACTTGTTTGTTCAGTTCTTCTGTATGATCACTAATTATTTTAGTTGTGAGCCTCGCCTTTAACAGCTGAGTCATCTCTCCAGCCTGATCACTAATTATTTTAAACATAAAACTTTAAATTCTTTCTCAGACATTTCAGCTATCTTCTGTAATTCTTTATTCCCCTTTAGGGAAATTGGTTGGTGATAGGGCATGCCATGAGTTTTGATTATGCCATATATTTGTGTTACTTTGTCATGTTTTACACATCTGTTAGAGCTGGTTTTTTTTTTACTTTCTCCTCTTCCAAGCCAATTGGCATATTCTGTTTTCTGTGACTCTTCTTAGAGGGATATTTGCATGAAACTTAGCTATGGGGACTGGTTAAACTTGGTGTTCATTATGGAATGGGTTGATTAAATGATCCCATCTTGGCTTTGTGCCTACAGGAATGAAGGGTGGAACTGGACATTCAGCACCTAAATAACCGGATGGACTCAAAACTTTATCCAACCCTTGGATTCTATGAACCTATTGGAGGTAGGATACAAATTTCAGATCCACTGACATCTGTCTACTATCTGGAGACTGTGGGTACTCCCAAAGTAACTTCTGGAATGACAGCCTTTTAGACTGGTTCTCCTGTAACCACTGAAATCTCAAAAATCAGAATTCCAGCAGTTTGTTGCTGTTGTTGTTTTTTTTACAAAGAATTGAAGGAATTAAATGCCAAGGAACTAAAATCACCAATCAATAAATGGGCAAATGAATACAATAAGTAGTTTTCTAAAAAACGAAACACAAGTGGTGAATACAATAAGTAGTTTTCTAAAAAACAAAACACAAGTGGTCAATAACTATATTTAAAGGTATTAAATATCCCTGATCACCAGGGAAATGCAAATTAAGATGATTTTGAGATACTACCTCATTCACTGACAATAAATTTTGGAGAGGATGTAGAGAAAGGAAACCTTATTCACTATTTGTGGAGGTGCAAATTAATTCAGTCATTGTGGAAATCAGTTTGGAGGGTTATAAAAAATTAAAAATAGAACTACCATATAACCTAGTTGTTTAAATATAGGGTATTTGCCCAGACAACTCCACATCCTACCATAGAGATATTTGCATCCCCATGTTTATTGCTACTTTATTCTCTATAGCAAAGAATTTGAGTCAGCCCAGTTGTCTACCAACAGTGAATGGTTAATGAAAATATATATGAATATTATTCAGCTCTATAGAAAACTATAATAAAAATATTACAGGAAAATTGATGGATTTAAAATGTGTAGTATTAACCCAAGTCATACAACTTCAGAAAGAAAGAAAAAAAACACACAAGTTCTCATATGGGAACCTAGCCAATAATATGTGTATATATGTAAGAAAATGTATATGTAGAAAACAAAAGAAGAATGGATTTATTTTAGAAGAGGAGGAAGGAGTGGATGCAGGTAACAGACATCACTTAAGAAAGAGGATATCAAGTTGTTTTTCTAGTTCTAATTCTGTCATGGATCACTCATGTTTTTGGTGGTGGACAAATTCATAAGAATGCATTTGATAAGGAACTTGTAAAATCCAATGTGAAGCTCCACAGCTTCAGAACTGCTATCTGCTTAGAAGTTAATTGAGATGTACATATTTTAGGTCTGGTTAATATCAATATGTGATGTTTTTTATTTGCACAGTGTTTTAATTCAAAATAGACTTTTTCATACAATCTATTCTGATTGTCTCTCCTTCCCCCACTTAGCTCCAAATCCTCCTCACTTCCTCATTCACCCAAATCCACATCCTTACTTTCGCTCTCTCATTAGTGTTTGTGCACAGCGTATATAACATATCAAAGTTAAACCAAATGTCTCTTGGTTGCACAGAATGAGAACACTCCAGCAATAGATGTGGAGACAGACAGATGTGGCAGATCACAGTGTGTGGGACACACCCTGTCTAATAACTCTCCCAAGAGTGGTGGCGTGATTTAGGTTTCCTTAGGCTCTATTAATAAGTGACTATGTTACTGGAAAGGGTCGCTGATGTTGGATGCTCTAGTAGTAGCAAAGGACCCGAAGCACTTGTCCTCTGAGTTTATTCTAGTACATGTTCTGAGTGCTTCATAGAGAGAGGAGGCAAGACTTTCTTTATGGTACGTGTCAGTGAGTGATAGGAAAATGTATAGCAATGACATACGTAGGGGATCCTTAGGAGTGTGAATATAGGAAAAGTTATGTTATTTTTTCTTCCGTTGCTATGGTCATCTCCACTCACAAGTGGGATATCAGATCCCTGACCCCACACACTATATAAGGCTGTAGAGAGAGCAGTAGCTAAGGTGTTACTCTGAGTCTTTGAGGTGTAGTGCTCAATAGGATTTAGATTAAGCAATAGTAAGTTGCACCTGGAGCCCGGCATAATTTCTCTCAGCTAAGATGATCATAGAAATGAGGAAGATTAAAGTAGGGCAGAACCAGAAGTGTTTCCCTGAGCCTACTTAGACTGTGTGCCTTAGAAGTTAGGTTATTCTGGTTAGTTTTTAAATGTTTATTTCATTGATTTTTATTTTTAAAATTTTAAATTATTTTATGCTTATGGATGTCTGTGCACCACATGCTTGCCTATGCCTACAAAGGCCAGAAGAGGGCATCATGTTACCTACAAATGTAGTTACAGGTGGTTGTAAGCCATCATGTGGTGGTGGAGAATGAACCTGGGTACTTTGGAAGAGTAGTCAGTGCTCTTAACCTCTGCTCCATGGCTAGTTTCTAATGTCACCTTGACACAACTTATAGTCACCTGAAAAGAATCTGAATTGAAGAATTGCCTTGATTAGATCAGGTATTTTTGTAGCCATGTCTATGGATTGATTATTGATGCGGAAGGGCCCAGTCTACTATGGGAAAATACCATCCCTAGACAGGTGGGCCTTGGCTGTATAAGATAGCTAGCTGAACATAGGCTAGGGGGTGAGCCAGTAAAAAGTGTCCTTCCATGGTTCCTCCTCAGTTCCCACCCTGACTTCTTTCAATGATGGACTAGGATCTAGAAGTATAAGCCAAATAAACACTTTCCTCCTGTATTTAGTTACCTTTCTACTGCTGTGATAATGCACTATCACCAAGCAACTTATAGAAGAAAGTATTTAATTTGGTCTTACAGTGACAGAGGGTAGTAGAATCCTTGATCAGCATGATGGAGAATATAACAATAGGCAGGCAGGCATGGCATTGGGACAGTAGCTGAGAGCTTAATCTGATCTACAACCATGAAGCCAGGGGAAGGACTGCTAAGGCATGGGGTTTTGAAACCCCCAGTGACACACCTCCTCCAATATAGCTACATCTCTTAATACTTCCCAAACTTCCACCATTTTAGGACACATATTCAGTATAAGTATTTGCACATTTTTTTAGTTTTAAAAAGGAGGGTGATATGGAGTTGGTTCATAGTGATTCTCTGCAGTATGGACTTAAGATGGATAAAGTGACAGATAACTGGCTTGTTTCATTTGTAAGTATTGCCAAATGTTTCTGTGAAGATTGTCTCAGCAAGCCACTCCTCAGGACTGTGTGTGTTTATGGCTAACATTTTCCATCTGAGGAAGATGGAGCAGATACACAGTCTGACTGGGTCTCCTTTTCAAATTCTAGAATTATTCCAGGTGATAAGAATCATGAAATTGGACCATTATTGAGTTCAAATAGACTAAGTTTAATATTCGTGGTCTTTGGCAAAAAGATCTTATGGAATCCGCCCTCCATATTTAGCCTTTATCATCATCATTTATCCATCTTCACTCATCTAGGATTCATTGACAATTTCCCTAGTTGCCTTGGTTCCCTTAGGCTCCTTGATATTTCTCCATATACTCATCCATTGAAGCAGAACATTCTGTCTCATTGCTGGATTCCCAGGTTGTATTTCTTATCTGCCTATCTCCTCCCAACGGATATGAAACAGTGCTCAGTTTTCTAGCCTTAGGGGTCCCATTAGGTTCATAGAAAACTATAACCTGAGGAGATAACATGGTTCATATTCATTCTGAACAAGTATTTATAGTTTGTATTGTATTGAGAAGAGTTTTTGAAAGGCACATGTTGTAAAACATTGTCCATCATCTGTTTTAATGACAGCCTTACAAGGAAGTTCCTTTGTTTTGGCACCTGTAGACAGGAATCTTTCAAAAAGGAGATTCACGTCTTTGATTGTCAAATACAGCATCATAAGGTCAACACATTTTCCAGTTTTTGGTTTTATTGATAGAAAGCATTTTTCTTTTACTTCTGGCCCAGTCACCAGCTCTCTCTAATATCACCTTTTATCAAATATTTTTTATTATCTCTTATGTGAATGTGTGAATGCATGCATATATGTGCAATGTGTATTTGTGCCTGGTGCCTTTAGGATTCACATGCAGACATCTGATCCCGTGGAACTGAAGTTATGGTGGTTGTGAGCTTCCATGTGGGTGCTAGGAACCAAATCAAATTCTTTGTGAAAACTGTAAGTTCTCTCGTAGTACCATCTCTCCAGCCTCCCTCTAAAAGCACCATTACAATACATAGAGTGGATAGATGCATCATTTTTCATAGATTTTTGTATGTCTTAATTGGCTCAGAGCTCAAATGTGAAATTATATTTTGAGATCTTGTAATGATACAATCAATATAAAGCAAGATCATAGGGAGAAAAGGTGAACTGGACACGTATGTATGCATGTGTATTGCATGGAATCTGCCTTGATGCTGACAAGGAATGGAGAAAGAGAGCTAGGAGCCTAATGTAAGACCCGACCATGAGATGCAGAGCAGAACGCACACTTGCTCAGAGCAGACTGTTGTCAAGAGTTTTGAAGGAAGAGTACTTAGGCTGAGCAACTCTTTGCTACCCTTGCAAATGCACTAATCGGGTAAGAGATTGCCATGACGCAGAAGGCATAATATATAGAGAGGCAGGAATTGGTTCATGATTGAAGCATCTTTAAATGGATGAGCATATCAAGAATGGATACTGATAAGTTTTATTGGGATTGCTTTGAGTCTTTAGATTAGATTGGGGAAAATTAACATAAATAATCCAAGTATTCTGACCCATGAACAAGGTGTGCCTTCCAATTGACTGGATCTTTTTAGTATTGCAGCAAAATCTTGTAGTAGTTAATCTACATACATAACTGCTTGTAGATAGATTATCCAGATAGATGCATCATATTTTCTAGTGATTTTAAAATGACAGTATTTTAGAAATACAAAAACAAGCTATCATATTTCCCCCCAAAATTTTCAGTGACCATATACATAATGGTAGTTGTTTGGGGGAAAATGGTTAGAAGCACAGTTCTAGCTTGTACAGAGTACGTCTTGCCTAATACCCATTTTCCTGTATATCCATATTTGTTTTAAGAAGTCATTGAAAATATACAGAAACTAGGGATCAAAGTATCAATTTTTATCTGTTGTCGACCTATAGAAAAATAAGTTTTTGAGAAAATATGGTTCAGTATTATTTAATTCGTATACATGGTTCAAAATGTATCTGTTCAAAGGTATGTTTTCTAATTCTTCACCTTCCAATTAATTCACCATAATGCATTCGCAGAATCTTTGGTGGTGAGACAGAAGGGAAAATATATGTATGTGGAAATGTGTGATCATCTGAATGTATTGATATTTATGATACAGGAATACTTATCATGAGAAATACTTGAAATTAATTGAAACAGTCATGCCATTCTTACCCAGATCCTAACACATATTAGAAATAAGATTAGTGCCACTGTTGTTTTCCCAGCTCTCCTTGTGCAATCTGGTTACCATGACAACTCAGTGCCTTCTGTAGAAATTGGTGCCAACTATGCTTCCACTTATGATTTTTGCCTGAATCACTTATCACTATGATGCCATCATATATTCTTATTCTAATTATGATTTTCTTCTAAAATTATTGTTTGACATTTGAGATGTGGTAGAAATTTTTCCTGCCAATTTATTCATTTGCAATGTTTGACTCAATCTGACTTGAGTCACATTTTTCTCAGATGTTAACTCCTTCTATTAATACATACATATACAATATATATGCTAACATTTCCCACAATTTAGCCAATAAATTCCCCTACAAGATGGCATCAATATTAAGTTGATACCTTCCTTTCCAGAATTCCATGAGCACTTACGTTGCTGTCTAAAACTACCTTTGTATAAAGGGAATAATACCTATCTCAGAAGATAACTTTTAAAAATTGTCTAAAAATAGCAAAGTGCAGTGTACAGTATCTAGTCTACCCTTAACATATAGGATTTCCCTGCTCTTTGCCTCCTTTATTCAGTCAAAGCAATATCTCTGACACCAATATCATGAACTGACTACATAATAACCAGGGATAAGCCCACATATCTGTTAGGTGAGTCCTGGTTCCACTGTTCAGTGTGTAGGAAGAGTTGTAGGATGAAGCTGGGAAGAGGAGAAAGCATCATTGCACAATTTCACAGTGAACTGAGTCTGCCTTCCCTATCTGCATACTTTCATCTCTATTCTACATGCGTTCTTTCCTTCTCCCCTGTCTTTCTCTATAACATCTGAGAAGAGTGATTCATCTTCCCTGCAGAATCCGAGGTTCAGAGTGAAGACACAAGTCTGTTGTAGAGTTAGTTGGAAAGGTTCTCAGAGAGATTGTGTCTCCATCATGTGAACACTTTTAGTAAGACACTACTCTTCCACCAGTCTCCTCCACTCAAACAAGTAACAATTCTGAACATATCTGAAACACAAGAAATACTCTGGAATTGTGATCCTACATGGAAAAGCACCCTATCAGCCCCAGGTGGAGCGAAGGACCAGGGAGTTCTTTAGAGTAACTGTATCAGCAGATGGATGCTTCAGAACTCCTAGAAGTCAGCATTACATCAATAGTACATAAACTTGTACTGTTTAGGGCAGGCAAGAGGAAAATTCTGCTATCCAGATCAGGGGCTCATACAGAAGAAGCCAGTGAAGTGTCAACCCTGTGAGACACGTTAAAGGAGTAAGAGTGAAGACATCAGAGTTTTATCTTTAGGGCAGTGGGTAAACAACAACCCAGAACCAACCTCGTCCAAACAAAAGGATCGGAATACCAATCCTTCTAATGAGCAGGACTACTCTCTATACTTTAGCGATCCCAGGCGAAGAACCCTGCGTTCTCAGGTGGATTAAGTGACCAGGGCACTGGGATCAATTACATTAATAAAGACCTTCCAGTTGTCCCAGATCTCTGCATGCTACCATTAAATTATTTGGATTAAAACATTGATAAATGAAGTCAAGATTTTTCCAAGGTTGGAGGAATCTTTCACCAAAATGTTCTAGTCAACTTTTTGCCAACCTGTGCAGATCTTGTCTGCTGGACCTGGGATCTGAGGACCTGAAAGAATGGGGCAGACAGACTGCAGTCTAATGCTGTAGACAACCTCCCTTCAGTGTCGGTGCGCTTTTATACACAAAGGAAGCAGTGATCCCAGGATGGTTGTTTGAGATCAGAAAAACATATAAGTAAATGCCCTTATTAACAAAGCAGCCCTTTCCCAGAGCTTTCTCAGGACAGAACGATTGAAACACAATTGCCTGGCACATACTATAGATTATATCTGGGAAAGCACAAAAGCAAGGCAGAAGTCCATATCCAGATTCAGGGTACACTGACTAGATTGGGTTCTACAGCTGTGTTCTGACATCCAACAAAAATAAACATGTCTTATAAATTGAATGCAAATGTTTAACACGGAGGCCTGAAATCACATGCAAGAACAATCCAGGGAACAAAATGCACCCGAGGTAAAAGGCCCTCTGCCTTTTTCCTGGAGCCTCTCTCACAGTTCCCCCAACGCATTGTTCACCTTGCATCATTGTTATGAACAAGTTCAGACACTTCTGCTGGTGTCAGTAAACTTGAAGACATTTAGGTCTATTTCAAGCCTTCTGAACAAAAACCATGGACTTGGGCTGGGTAGTTTCCACCCGATTCTCATAATCATTGAGCTTTGAAATGCATTGATGCCTCTTTGCAACAAGATGGCTCAGTTTCTAAAATCACTTCGGTATTTCATTGTTCACAGTTGTAAAATTTCTATCTTATCTTGAGTGTCAGTAGTTCCTTCACTCTATTAATAATCGTCCAGTGATTTATATACGAAGCCCTGGATCTGTCATTGGAGTAGACTGGCAAAACTGTGTAAGGAAACAATTAACTGGGCAAGTTATGTGGGGATTTGTGTTTGAGGAAAATAAACACGGAAAACATCTTTTTAAAGTAAATTTTGATTTAAATTAAAAACCATCTTATTTTACATACCAATCTCAGTTCCCTCTCCCTATTGAACAGGGGATTATATGCAGACATGTCAGTGAAGGCCTTCCCTGGAATTGGCTTTAGAACCCAGTCCTGAATGATAAGAAGCCAGGCAGGGACTTGCTGTGCTTACACTGTGTGTGTGCTCCAGCTCACCCAGGAGCAGAGGACAAGCCCAGTGGCTGGAGCCTGGCAGACAACACAGGCTGATGGGGGGAGAGGTGGAAAGGGCAGATGCAGCCCAGACTCTGGGACACATGTTTGACACTGTGACTGCCCTTTGGGTGTGGAGGATCCCAGTAAGGGTGTGGGGGGGGGAGTGGTGACATGACCTGTAGGTGATGGCTGGTCTCTGTGCAGAGAATGGACTTCAGACAGACAGGATGGGCTAGGGGGAGGGGGGGAGTACAGCCATCTGAAGCCTGTTGCAGAAGGCCAGGGGAGGGACTAGGATGTATGGAAGCCATGATGCATCTCTGTGCCTAGGGAGGGGGTTCTCTGGACAGGGCTTTGGGTGCCAGATGGGACTTTCAGGGAGTGTGTCTGGGTGTGTGTGTGGAGGGGGAATGAGGTAGCTCAAGCACCCCGCCCACAGCCACCACCCCTGAGTGCACCCGGGCTTATTGAGCCTCACAGAGACGCCGAGCTGCTGTTTTCTATCAGATGCTCCAGGCGCCTTAGACTAGCGGCAGACAGTGGTTGTAGGGTTAACCAGTGACTTGGAGAAAAGAAAAGGCATCGTGGGCGGTGCGCGCTCCAGGGACGCGTGCGCGCGCGCCCAGCATTCCGCGCGAGCCAGAAGGCAGAGGGAACGCGAGCAGACTGCACGCCTGGCCCAGCGAGCGAGCCCCAGCCGGTGAGCGGGCGAGCGAGAGGGCGAGCGCCCGTGGAGCCCGCGTGGAGGGAGCCGCCGATTGAGCCCCAAGATGAACACCCTGCTGTCGCGGGCCAACTCGCTGTTCGCCTTCACGCTGAGCGTCATGGCGGCGCTCACCTTGGGCTGCATCCTCACCACCGCCTTCAAAGACAGGAGCGCGCCAGTGCGCCTGCACGTCTCCAGGATCCTGCTCAAAAAAGTGGAAGACTTCACTGGACCCCGGAAAAAAAGCGACCTGGGCTTCATCACGTTCCACATCTCGGCCGATCTGGAGAAGACTTTCGACTGGAACGTCAAGCAGCTCTTCCTCTACCTCTCTGCAGAATACTCCACCAAAAGCAACGCCGTGAACCAGGTGGTCCTCTGGGACAAGATCCTTCTGCGAGGCGAGAACCCCAAGCTGGATCTGAAAGATGTCAAAAGCAAGTATTTTTTCTTTGACGACGGACACGGTCTCAAGGGAAACAGGAATGTCACTTTGACTCTGTCCTGGCAAGTTATACCGATTGCTGGCATTCTGCCTCTTGTGACTGGATCCGGACGCGTGTCTGTCCCGTTTCCAGATTCTTATGAAATAGCCACGGCTTTCTGAAGAACTCTCTCTGCGTCTGAATAGGGACATCTGTGTGCTTAAGGAATCATAGTTTAAAAAAAGTGTTCAGAATCGGAAGGAAATCGTGTTATAATAACCCGTTTCTTTGTGTGTGGCCTCCCTGCATGTTCATATTTAGAAGCAGACTTTTGTTCATCTCTTTGTAAAGCATGCTTGATTCCTGAAAAAACAGCTAATATGATTATTTGTTAAATGTTGTAAGTGGTGGCAATAAGGTGACTAACAACTTTTTCTGAAGTGAATATATCTTTAATCTGTAAATCATTGTCACATTTAATGGCTATTTGTCTAGGAATTATACGTGTTTCCAGGCTTTCCCTACAAAGCTTTTCACGCTTTACATCTTTTTAAAAATAATGTTTTATGTTGTTATTGAAAGTTGAAAATGTTTGCATGACTTCCCAATGAATGAAGCTTGGTTCAGTGTGTATACTTACTATCGCTAGGTGCTAATTATGTACAATTCTCGGAAAGTCTCCATTTGAATAATTTTTGGAGTAATAATAATACTCATAGTTTGGTTTTCCATTTACAGACTCTCTTATATGTTATTGTATTCTATGGACAATAATCTAGTGATGTATATAATACAAACATAGGCTCTTTGCAGATGAAGAATGTGAAACACTGATGATGGGGAATCCATGCTTAAACAGCTAGCAAAGAATGGAGTTAAACTTTGATCTTGGGTATTCTGATTCCCTGAGTTTATTCCATCTCTTATGCCTGAGATGAACTTGTAGTACAATTTTGTTTATAATTAATGTTGTGTTTGTGTAACCCTGAAACCTTTTGTCTTGATATCTCTGATATTACACAAAAGTAGCCTGTGCTCAAGTTGTTTAAAAACACTGCTATAGAAATTATATTTCATTTCACTCTCTTTGTGTTTGTTTTCATTATAATAGAAGTATTAAAAAGTCCAGATATACCCAAAAGAAGTTAGATATTATACATATAAAAGAACATGATTAAATATATGGCTTGATATTTTTTCTGTTGTGGGAAGATCAATAATCTTCAAGATGGCATTTTCAGGGCAGCTTTAAGGGGAAGAGAGGGTTGGGAAGGATTATATGAAAGCAAAAGGGAGAGTACCATAATTTAAGCAAGGACAAATGCTATAATTTCACCATCTGTGATGATATATTTTTTGTCTCAAGAATAGTGCACACTGATGCAAACACTATGGAAATCAGTATGGAGACTTCTCAAAACATGAAAATTTAACTGCTCTCTGACCCAGCTATACCATTCCTGGGCATATACCCAAAGGACTTTATATCCTACCACAGGGACACTTGCACATTCCTGTTTATTGCTGCTCTTTTGGAATTAGCAGGAAATGGAGTCAGCCTAGATGTCCATTGAGAAATATGAAAATGTGGCACATATATGCAATTTAACTCATTCAACCGTAAAAACTTGAGATTTTCAGGAAACTAGATGGGATCAAAATATATTAGTGAAGCATCACAGGCTCAAATATTGTATGTTTTCTTGTGGCTCAATAAGGATATGAAGTTCTTTGGGCATATGCCCGAGGGAGATCTTAGCTTCTAAGTTTTACATGTGTGTGTTTGGGGGGGGGGATAAGTGTATGTGGTTGCCAAGTGGCCAGAAAGGGATCCATGAATGAGTAAACAGAGGCTTTAAAAAGGGGAAGTGAGTTCCCAGCTGATGGAAGCAGAAGTAGAAGCAGAAATTCACAGCTAAACACTGAACTGAACTCCTGGAATCCAGTTGTAGAGAGGAAGGACTGACGACCGAAGGGGTAAAGACCAAGCACAGAAACAGCTGAGCTGAGCAAGTGGGAGCTCAGGAACCCCAGTCTGACAGCTGTGGAACCAGCACAAGACAGAACCAGGCCCCCTGAACGTGGGTGTCAGGTAGGAGGCCTGGGCAGTCTGTGGAGCCTCTGGCAGTGGATCAGTATTTATCCCTAGTGCACGAATGGACTTTGGGAGCCCACTCCACATAGAGGGATACTCTCTCAGCCTAGACACATGGGGGAGGGCCTAGACCTTGCTCCAAATGATGTGACAGACTTTGAAGATCCCCCATGGAAGGCCTCACCCTCCTTGGGGAGTGGATGGGAGATTGGATGAGGGGTTGGTGGAAGGCATTCGAGGATGGGAGGGACAGGGAACTGGGATTGGTATGTAAAATAAGGTTGTTTCTAATTTAAATAAAAAATTAACAAAAAAGAGGGGTGGGCACAGTAACAAAACATGTGTGATGTGAAATAGAATGGAGAGTACTAAAGGTGGGAGGGTTTAGACAGGGTAGGGGGACAGGACAATAGGGGAGATGAAAGGATAGGAGGAGAGTCAACCACAACTAAGTATGTATGAAAATGAAGTAAGGAAATGTTATTTTGTAAGACGATTAAAAATAAAATAATAATGTTATTACATTTATTTCATATGTTCCAACAAATGTGTATGTAGGTGTACAGTCCACAGAGAAGTATTAGAGACTGAATTTTTCCAACTAGCTTCTGGACTTTGGCTTCTGGTTTTTGCATTTAACATTTCAGGGTGTTCACTTGTTTATTGATAAAAAGAAAGAAAAATGGGACAAGTTAACATAAATGGTGCCTTTTGTTTAGCTTATTCACAGAAGCTTGAGCAGGAAAGCACCTTAGTGACAAGCAAGTGACAAGCAAGGACACCACATAATTCATCTAATTCTAATTTATAGTATATATAAACAAGAACATTTAATTCCAATAGCTCTACACTGGCACTAGACACACAAATGTTAAAATCTGCAGTTACCTAATCTTCTATGTTGGGTGTTTCCCTCGAGGAAAACATGCACAAGAAGCCTGCACTCTTAACCAGACCCTGATAGCAGTTTCCTGTGCGCTGCTGTAATGAGTGGATCTGTTTAATTTGATAGAGATGAATGTTGAAATGTACTGTAGTTATATTTTTGACAAGTCCATGGTTTTAGAGTTTGGTGAGGAAGAGAAGTAAAAGGCTCCAACTATTATAACATCGAAAGAGCAACAGGAATATGTCTGGGGGCTAGCTGGTCAGTTAGTCAGGCCCATTCTGGGAGCTACAGGGTCACTGAGAGATGCTTAGTGGAAACAAAAAAGACACAGAACATCAACCTCTGGCCCCCACATGCTGATCCAGCCCCATATATGTGCACACATGTGCATGAATAAACAACACACAAAGATTAAAAATACTTGTTACAAGTTTTGAGACATATTTTGACATTGCTTTCTTCATAAATATATATTAATATGAATATACTAAATATATTTGAGAAATGTCATAACTGCTATAAATATCCAGCATTTTTAATGAAACTGAAAACTGATTAGCTGACAAAAGGGCTATATCAGGTCTCATAGGCTTTTTTTTTACCATCCAGTTTGGCAAGTCCACTGATGTTATCTTTGTTCAATTCACACTTGGACAGACATGTTGCTGAGATTTCATGGGTATAGCTTATGATCTTACTAGGAGATACAATCTCACAGAAAACTCTGATTCTCTGGCTCTTACAATCTTTCCAAACCTGTTTCAGTAACGTTCCCTGAGTCATAGGTGTGGGACTGTTCTGCATTTATCTGTAGATGATATATTGGAGAAGGAAGGAGGTGGGTAAAATAACAATAAAGATGTCAGAAAATTTCAGAAGGAATTATACTATTAACCATTTACCTAAAAATTCCTGTAATGCGTGTAATTCATTGTATTAATATACATATAATTTATCTTATTTGTGCTGATAGTGCTCCCTCCAAGAGCCTAAGACCCCCTAACAAAACCCCAGCACCCGACATGAGAAGTCATCTTTTGAGTTGTTGGCCAGGGCTGTAAAAGAGACTTAAAGAACATGCAGCCTATTGCTGTTGCCCCTGATTAGCCCCCAGAGGTGGAAGGTAAGTCTGTATTGCTGAAGATAACATGCACTTCAGAAACAGGGCCCAGAGACTTTTGCGCTGGAATTGACATGAATACTCCCTTCCTGGGGACTCCTTTCATAGTACCAGATAGTTCCATGAAAGTTTCCAAAACGGGGAGACAACTAACAGTCCTACCTGGCTACGATGTCTATGAACCACATCATTGACTAGTATGGCACAATAACAAACACTATGGGTGCAGTAGCGACACATATATTGCTGGTTACTTACAGCTCTCTAATTGAACTTAAGAAGCTCTCAACAGGAGAGGGAACTGGGATTGACATGTAAAACAAGCTATTTAAAATTAAAATAAAAAAAATCTCTCAACAGCCTGATATTGGAAACATAGCTAACTAATCAGTGCTAGTGAACTCATGGTTATTGGAGGAGGGTATGCAACCACTACTATACTAAGCCAGCATAATCTATAACAATAATCTATTAATATTTGTCCTTATACAGATAAGTGTAATCCTTGCCCTTTGTCAAAGAAACTTCTCTTTGCAACAAAAGGAGAGCACTACAGAAAAGTAGAAGCAATCAAAATATGTAGTGGTGGGGCCAGAACCCATTAATATTTCCATGTCCTTATTTATGTGGGTAGCCAGCAGAAGGTATGGCCCAGATTTGTGTGGGACTTTCCACCTCAAATGATGCAGTGAGAAAAATCTCTCATAAAAGTGACCAGCTGCTTATAGATTTTAGTTGATTCCAGACAACCAAGACTAGCTACCACAGTAATCTTTTTACAAAAAGAACAAAACTGGAACTACCTGATTTCAAAATATATTACAAACCAGTAGAATCTAAAATGTAATGATAGTGTCATTAAAAAAACAAACTACTAACACACACACACACACACACACACACACACACACACACACACACACAAACCCAGCAGGATATGGTAGAGAAGTCAGAAAAGCGTTACCTTCAGCTACTTTTATTCATAAAATTTACAGGTCAAGAATGTATGCATTTTCCGGGAAATTGGTTACACTTGACTAGAGGTGGCTAGATTTATGAATGAGCAAAATGGGGATGTTTTAATTTAGGTAAAATTGTGTGCGTGGAAAGTATGCTAGAACATGATTACTTTGCTATTTCGTAGTTGCCACACTTTTACCTCTTTCTATATCATTTGAATAATACGTTCAAAACATTCAGGTACTTTGGAGGAAGGTAAGGGTCTCACATGTGTGAGTTTCAATCTTACCTATTTCTGCACATAAACAGTTTGATGGTTGTGGTTCAGTTTTATTTCTTCCTCTGAAAAGAATATTTTTAAAAGATTTGAAAATTGTCTTTATATATATTTGTGATACCTTTGTGATAGAGAGAATTTGAGAGAGACACACACAGAGAAAGAGACAGAGAGAGAGCCCTCAGAGATCAGAGGCAATGAATCCTCTGGAGATAGAGTTATAGGCAATTGTGAGCCACTTAGCATGCATGCAGTGAAGCAAACTCAGGTCCTCTGCAGTAAGTGCTTTCCGCCACTGAGTCATCTCTCCCAGTTCTCTCTTAGGAGAATCTTAAATGCTCTGAAAAGTAAGTCTAGTAGGTTTGCAGGAGAATTATCACATAGGAAAAAGTGTTTTCTAAATATGGCATCATCTATGGCTATGTTGCTCTTTATGTAACTGATCTGCTGTAAAAGTAGCCCAAACATCAGTCGAGTTGGTTCTAATAAGGACGTCTCTTGAACTACATTAAAAAATCTCACCATAGAAATTATCTTTTTATGCTGAGGTACTTGTTAACAAATTAAGTGGAATTTATGGTCAATAGTAGATCTGACAGTCACGATAATTATACAAACTTTTGTTTGTGTCCCCTTCTCCTTGGTTTGTAACTGCTTTAACTGAAAAAGACAATCTTGTAAGCACTTTTTTTTCTTATTTTAGGGTCCTCTCGAAATACTAAGGTCACAAATTTTAGATAATAGATTGATAGATGACAGGGTGTATATACACATATTTACATATACTATTATTTATATATGCATCTTTTGAAAAGGCAAATAAATTACTTTGCTTGTTTTTTATTTCTTATTTTTGAGTCAGGATCTCTCTCTATATATTCCTGGTTATTCTGGAACTTACTTTGTAGACAAAGCATGCCTTGAACTCAGAAATCTGTCTGCCTCTGCCTCTGCTTCTCAAATGCTAGGATCATTGTCGTGCACCACCATGGCCAGAAAAGACAAATCACTTTGTTTAATTTTTATTTTATTTTATTTTATTTCATGTAGGTGTGTGTGTGTGTGTGTGTGTGTGTGTGTGTGTGTGTGTGTCCCTGTCTCTATTCTGTGATTAAAAACAACACCATTACCCAAAGCAACTTAGGGAAGAAATGGTTTGTTTCAGCTTACAATTCCACATCACATTCCATCACTGAGGAAAGTCAAGGCAGGAACCTTGAGGCTGGAGCTGATGCAAAGATAGTGGTGGAGTATTGCTTACTGTCTTGTTCATAGGTCCATCTTGTTGGAGAATTTTCTCAAATGAAGTTTGCTCTAGTTTGTGTCAAGATGACAGAAAACCAGCCAGCACAGTGCCTAAGTATATGTATGTACACCAAATGTATGCAGAAGCCAAACAGATGTCAGAAAAGGAGTTAGGTCACCTGGACCTGAAGTTATATACAGTTGTGAGCTGGCATGTGGGTTCTGGGAACTGAAATCAAGACTTCTGCAAGAGCAGTAAGTATTTTTGAATGCTAAGCCATTGTTCTAACCCATACAAATGCATCTTTTAATTCTACTCTGCTTTTAATTGAGCTACTGAGTTCAGGGTAAAGTCTATTTATTGGGCACCAAAAATTAATTTTAAACCTTTCCCTAAATTTACCCTAATATCCACAAAACCCCCAAACAATTTAAGAGTCCTGACCAATAAATAAATGAAGCAATATATTAAAAACTTGTGAATTCATGGTTCATTCATTTATAGTACTCCAGTCTTACCAAATAAAGGGCCAAGTGGGTGAGGTTGAAAATTTGACCAAGATTCATGGACATTTAATACATTGCAATGTATAGTGTCTTATAGCCCCACACATCAATATCTCATGACCAAATGTTTCTGCTGATACAAAATAGTTAACTGTAACAGGCCTTTGGTCAGCAGTCTTTAGTATTCTAGTTTACAAAGAGAATTACGTGACATTCCGTCCAGTATTCCAGGGGAAATACTTTTTGTCAGTGATTTCTGGGCTAAAGAGTCAGAAGAAAGATAAAATGAGGTAATAGGGAAACTTACTTCCCCCCAGTTTTGACCTTTTGTTCTTACCTGGGTTTGCTATATGGTGAGACAAATGAGTAAATACTTATGTAGCTGATTTTTTTTGGTGTAGTCCATGATTTGAGTATATCATATGACAAAATGAAGGTACCTCTCTTTTAATTGGACTCTCATCAAAAATTGACTCCATTATGAATTACTTCTTCTATGATGCTACCACAAAAATTGTTATTATTAAGACTGAAAATAATACTTGAACCAAACGTCCAGAAAATGTCTTGGCATATTTCTTATGCTGATGAACTCTATGAAGTTAATCCAAATTAGCTCTCCTACAATGACTTACTTAATAAACAGCACAATATACCTTAATTGGAAAAACAAAATTGATATATTAAATGATGTAAGTAAAACTGAAGTCTGGACATATATAAGTACTCACAAAGAACCAACGTAGCTAGCTCATCGATCTTTACTGAATCATTTAAGTTCCCATTGCTAAACATTCTCTACTCCTCAATTCAAGAAGCAGATAAAATGAACCCAATTATAACAAAAGTATTGGTGTAGTGAATGTTTCAAATTGCTGAATAACTTATAACCAGTGATTATAAAGCTTATAGAAGATAGGAGGTGTATATCTACTACATAGTGGACCATTTGGATATTTACACGTAGACTTCAATTGCCACCATCAATGAAGCACTAGTATTTCTAAAAATAGTTTGTGAGATTTATGCCTGTGTAGCTGTATTCTCATGTTGGAAAGATGATTCCAAAAGGTTATCAGAAAACATATTTATCTTTTTTGTTTGTTTGTCTTCAAGGCAGGGTCTCTCCGTGTAACAGCCTTGACTGTCCTGGAACTCGCTGTGTTGATCAGACTGGCTTAAAATCAGAGATTCACCTGCCTCTGCCTCCTTAGTGTTGGGATTAAAGGAATGAACCATCACTGCCTGACTGAAAACATATTTATTTTGCAAAAATACTTCATTTTTAATTAACTATGTGGTGCATGTAATCGCAGTGTCCACAGATGTCAGAAAAGGCCATCTTTAGCCTGGATATGATAGATGTCCCTACACTATCCTACTGTATGAACTCTGTTCCCATAGAACTTTCTTTATTCCCATGGGGGGAATGCCATTGCCTGCCCATGGGATGCTATGGGCAAGATGCCCTGCTTCAGCATGACAGTTTATCAGGCTAAAGGGCATTATGCAAACATCCCTCATTCAGCCAAAAGGCCTTCTGTATTCTGAGCACATCTGGTGATAGTGATGAAATATTCCCTGTATGTTTTTCAATATTTCTTTGTCCCTGATTTGAACTTTGAGCTATGTGGAATAAAGGCTTCGTATACTGCCAGTAAAGGCACTCTGGAGCAGCCTCGAATCCCCTGGTTCTGTTGAATCTTGAACGCAACTTCAATTCATCAGCAATGGTCAGTGGCAGGTCACAATAGACATCAGGTTCTCCAGAGCTGGAGTTATAGGCAGTCGTATGTGAACTGTCTGACATGGGTGCTTGGGTCCTCTGGAAGAGCACTCTGAGTTCTTAACTGCTGAACCATCTCTCCAGCACAAAAACTTGTATCTTTTGTGTAGAAATCTATAGTGATGATAGTGGTATTCGTTTTATGAGATCAGTTATACTGCAATTAAATGAATGTTACTAGAAAATATTGTTACCGCTGTTTCTTGTAAGCTTGCTTTTTGGAAACATTCAAACACAAATGACTTTTTTGTCATTATTTTTTATTTTTAAATTTAAATTAGAAACAAGGTTGCTTCACATGTCATTCCCAGGTCACTTTCCCTCCCCTCCTCCCATGCCCTCCCACCAATTCCCCCCCAATACACCCTCCTTTCCCTAGGGAGGGTGAGGCCCTCCATGGGGGTGTCCATAGTCTGTCATTTCATCCAGGGCAGGGCCTAGACCCTCCCCCAAGAGTCCAGGGTGAGAGTGCATCTCTCATTATGGGATGAGCACCCAAAGTCCATTTGTATACCCAGGATAAATACTGATCTATTGCCCAAGGTTCAATAGATTACCTAGGCCTCCTCACTGACACCCACATTCAGGGAGTCTTGATCAGTCCCATGCTGGGTTCTCAACCATCAGTCTGAGATTCAAGAACTACCCCTTGTTCAGGTCAGCTGTTTCTGGGGATTAAACCAGCCCAGTCTTAACCCCTTTGCTCATCAGTCCTCCCTCTCTGTTACTGGGTTCCTTGAATTCAGCTCAGTGTTTAGCTGTGGGAGGCTGCCTCTGCTTATATCAGTTATTGGTTGAAGGTTATGTTTCCCAGACTCTCTGGCCATAGGATTGTAGGCTGGCACTCCCCAGATCTATGTCTAAAATCCATATATGGGGGAGTACATGCCATGTTTCTCTTTTTGTGACTGGGTTACCTCACTCAGGATGGTTTCTTCTAGTGTCATCCATTTGCCTGCGAATCTCAGGATTCCATTGTTTTTTCTAATGAATAGTACTCCATTGTGTAAATATACCACATTTTCTCTATCCACTCTTCGGTTGAGGGGCATCCAAGTCGCTTCAAGGTTCTGGCTATTACAAATAAAGCTGCTATGAACATAGTGGAACAGACATCTTTGTTATATGAATGGGCATCTTTTGGATATATGCCTAAGAGTGGAATTGCTGGGTCTTGTGGTAGGCTGATTCCCATTTTTCTGAGGAATCTCCATACTGATTTCCAAAGTGGCTGTACGAGTTGGCACTCCCACCAGCAATGGAGGAGTGTTCCCCTCTCTCCACATCCTCTCCAGCATAAACTGTCATTGGTATTTTTGATTTTAGCCATTCTGATGGGAGTGAGATGGTATCTCAGAGTTGTTTTGATTTGCATTTCTCTGATGGCTAGGAATGTTGAGCAGTTTCTCAAGTGCCTCTCAGCCATTTTAGACTCCACTACTGAGAATTCTCTATTCAGTTCTGTAGCCCACTTTTTAATTGGATCCTTTGGTGATTTGGAGACTTGCTTTTTTGATAGTTTGTTTATACTGCTGAGTGTGGGGAAGAGAAACAAATATAAGAGCTAAGTTGAGATCTCCCAAAACCTGCCATTAGGCTTGGACAGTCATGCTTGTATTTTCTGGCATGAAATGAGTAATTATTGTTTTTAGACTTCAGACTCAAACGCAAAACAGTTTACAAATTTTACCTAATGTCTTTACAAATCTAAGTTGACAAAAAAGGTGCATCATTAGCACCAGGAGGTTTCTACCTGACCTGCAAAGTAAAAATCCTTAATAAAATTCTTAGTCTCTGAAAAAAATGAAGCTTGAAGCTTCTAAAGGCTTGAGTGCATCAGCAGTAACGTTCTTGAATGCCCAGACTTAATCCTAACCTCTATGCAGACACAGAATGTTGCCATTATTGTAATTTATTATTGTGAGCCACCTCTGTACATAGTTCACTATTGTTCTGTTCAAACCTCAGGTTAACTTGTCTGTACTTTTCAAATTTTCATTAAAAAGGGAATAGTACATTTCAAGCTGTTTTGAATTTGACTTCCTTATATCCCCTAAAGGCATTTTTGCACAAATTTCAATAAAAATGTGAAAAAGTGTTCACTATCTTTAGCCATCAAGGAAATACACAATTGAGATCTGATTTCAGTTTATTCAGAGAACAAATAATAGCAAATGATTATAAGGAGTGGAAAATAGCTGCTATATATTGCTGTAGGGAATATAGATTTTCCAAAGATTATGAAAACCCATCATGGCAGTTTTTCAAAACCTGCAGTTGGAGTTACCATAGGGAGGCTGACTGGTGAGATGGCTCAGTTGGTAAAGATACTTCCTTCACACATGTGATAACTATGGAGCCATCAAATCACACAGGTATACACACACACACACACACACACACATACACACACACACACAAATAAGGACTGCTGATAGCCCAATTATACCACATGAGGTTATAACACTAAGTCAATATACCATGGAAATAATTTCATATCTGTGTTTATTGCAGCCTTGGTCCCAAAAACCAAATTATGTAATCATATTATGTGTCCAACAACACATAAATGGGAAAATAAAATATGGATTATATGTAAAGTCGAATTTTAAAAATTATGTATGTATTATGATTGTAGCATAATTACATAATTTCTTCTTTGTCTAAGCTTGATGCTTCATTAACTTCCCCAGAACCATCCACATATTCATGCCTGTTAGTGTCATCCTTTCCAGATCATGTTTAGGCCATGTTTAGGTGCAGTTTATGGTAACTTCTGACACCATTATAGAAAGCCATAATCAATCAAAATGCAGAGATGTGGAGTCCAGTCCCAGTGAATATATCTACAACACGATTCCTGAACCTGAGGCCCAGGAATCATTGTGGAACTGAGGATATAAATACTGTAGGAGCCAGTGGTACTTGTGTCTCCTAGAAATTTCAGTAACCTCACCCATGAAATATCTCAATGCAGTCTTATTTAGCCATGAAGAAGAATGAAATTATGTCCTGGGTGTACTTCTTATATATTTATTCATTGTAAGGCTTTTAATACAATTCCCAAACTGTCTTCCTGAAAAGTCACACAATTCTAACTCACTGTCACCAGCAAGAAATGAAAGTGCTTGCTCATTTTTTTTTCAGAATCATCACTTTTAGAAGTCGCTCAATAACAGCATGAGGAGTGGCACTATCTGTGTTCAGGCTGTGTTTCTGACATACAGCTTTATCCCCCTTATTTTAATATCTGCATATATGTAAATTGTAAGATGTGTGGTGAAGGAATCTGAGCAACATGAAGCATAAAGCACATCAATATAAATGGTAAGACAATGTTAGCTATTCAAACTGACTGTTGTAAGTCACAAGTGGAATCCCAGCACTCAGAAGGCTGGGACAGGAAGATCAGCGTGAGTTAGACGCCAGTGTGTTCTACATAGTGAGTTCAAGGTCAGCTTAAGATAAAGGGTGAGATCGTGTACAAAGAAAACAGAAAAGGAGAAAGAAAAAATATTAGCTATTTTTCCAACTTGATACTTGAAAATGTTCTTCTCATTTGCATTTTCTTGATTATTGATTTATATGGAGTGAATGCGCTTATTCATCCAAACTTCCTTACTTAAAGCCCCAATCCCTCATATGATGATATTTGCCAATAGAGCCTTTTGAAAGTATTTGGGATTAGATAATGATGTGATTACTAAGTCTGTAAAAATCAGGGAAAAAACATGAAAATGCCTGTAAGTGTAGAGCAAGAAGGGAGCTGCCTGAAATCAGGAAGAAATCTTTCCCACAAACTGAACCATGCTGACTGACGCCATGCTATCCCTCAGCCTCTAGAACCATAAGAAATTTGTGTTACTTTAATGACCAATCTATGTATGAGGTTGCAGCCTGAGTAAAGCTTGAAATTGACTGTTTTCCCACATATATTAACACTTGTAATTTTATCAGGTCCAGTAAGGCTTCTGTTTTTGTCTATTTTCCTGTGATTTACTCCAATTCATTATATATTATTAATATTTCCCTTTTCATGCATTATGAAATAAAATCAGTTAGTTTCTATTAATTTTTCCTTGAGTTGTATGCTGATGTTTTCTCTCAGCTCTGATATAATTTTTATTAAATTTTAATTCATTTAACTTGGTCTCAATTTTTTTATGTTGTAATTTTAAAAAATTACAACAATAGAACAATGTGAGGTACACTCTCACCCTGAACTCTTGGGGAAGGGTCTAGGCCCTGCCCTATATGAAATGACAGACTATGGACACTCCCATGGAGGGCCTCACCCTCCCTGGGGGAATGAGGGGATAACGGGGGGGGGTTGGGAGAGGGCTCGGAAAGAGGGGAGGGAATGGGAGAGGGACCTGGAACTGACTTGTGAAGCAACCTTGTTTCTTATCTAAATTTAAACTGGAAAATAAAATTTAAAAAAAAGGAAAAAATATAATTTTCTCCCTTTGCTCTTTCCAGTCCCTTCCATGTGCTCCTTGTTGCTCTTTCACAAATTCATGGCCTCTTTTTCTTTCATTGCTGTTACATACATGTGCTTTTGCATATATTGTGCCCATATCATATAGTTTTTCTTACTGTGGTTCTGTAATATATCTTCATTCTGAAATGGTAATCTCTCCAGTATTGCTCTCTTTGCTTGGTATTGTTTTGTCTAACTGTGGACTTTTGTGATTTCATATAAATTTATGTGGGAATGAGATGGAGATTTTCATTGAGAGTACATTGAATATGTGTATGGCTTTTGCCAGAATGGTCATTTTTACAATATTATTTCTGCTAATCCAGAAGCACTTTCCACTTTCTAATGTCTTTCTTTATCTCTTCAGAAACTTAACATTTTCATTATAGAGGTCTTTCACCACCTTGGTTAGATTTATTCATAGATTTTTTTTTCTTCTTTGAGGCTGTTCTGAATGGGATTGTGTCCATAATCTCTCCATTTGTATGTTTGTTCTTGATGTATATTAAAGAAAAACTATTGATTTGTGCAAATTGCTGATTAAGTAGTTTCTAGAAGTTTTCTGATAGAATTTTTGTGACTTTTGATATATTGTATCATATCATATGTGAGTAGAAACAGTTTGACTTCTTCTTTCGCTATTTGTATCCCTTTAATTTACTTCTCTTGCCTTATTCCTTAAATTAGCACTTCAACTCTAGTGTATCCCAGAGGTTTTGCCCGTTGTGCTTTCATTTTCATTTAGTTCCTAAAAATTCTTGATTTATTTCTTCATTATTGTAGATCAATTCATCATTCAATGCTGAGTTGTTTAATCTCTGTGAGTTTGTGTATGTCCTAGAAATTTGTTTGCTGTTGCTTGTAAGTTTTATTGTATTATGGTCATATAGTATGCAAGGAGTGATTTTTTCCTTTTTTTATTTAAATTAGAAACAAGCTTGTTTTATGTGTCAATCCCAGTTCCCTATTCCTCCCCTCCTCCCCGGTCCCCCATCGAACCCCTATCCCATCCCTTTTCTGACAATGAGTGATTTTAGTCTTTCTGAATTTAAAAGATTCTTATTTGTTCTCCCAAGATGTGGCCGATTTCAGAGAATCTTTCATGGGCTTCTGAGTAGATTGTGTATTCTTTGATGTTTGAGTAGAATATTCTGTAGACATATTAAATTCAGTTGATGTATAGTATCAATTAGTTCTGATGTTTCTCTGTTTACTGTTTTACTGTCTATTAATGTTAATGAGTTGATATTAATCTGGGTCTTTAACTTACATTTTTTCTTCCTTTTTTTTTATTTAGGTTAGAAACAACCTTGCATCACATGTCAATCCCAGCTCCCAATCCCTCCCATCCTCCCCGACCCCGTTCAACCGCCCCAACCCCCCCACCCAATCCCCACTTCACTCCCCAGGGAAGGTGAGGCCCTCCATGGAGGATCTCCAGAGTCTGTCATTTCATCCAGGACAGGGCCTAGGCCCTCCCCCAAGAGTCCAGACTGAGAGAGCATCACTCATTGTGGGATAGGCAGACAAAGTCAATTTGTATGCCATGGATAGATACTACCCAAGGCCCCACAGATTACCTATGCCTCCTAACTGACACCCACATTCAGGGGGTCTGGGTAAGTCCCATGCTTTCCACCCAGCCATGAGTCTGGGGTCCAAGAGCTTCCCCTTTGTTTAGGTCAACTGTTTCTGTGGGCTAAACCAGCCCAGTCTTGACCCGTTTGCTTATCAGCTCTTCCTTTCTGTCACTGGATTCAAGGAGTTCAGTTCAGTGTTTTTCTGTGGGTATCTGCCTCTGCTTCCATCAGTCTCTGGATGAAGGTTCTGCTTCCTAGACTCTCTGGCAGTGGGATTGTATTCTGGTACTCCCCTGATCCATGTCTAACATCCATATATGAGTGAGTACATACCTCGTTTCTCTTTTTGTGACTGGGTTACCTCACTCAGGATGGTTTCTTCTGGCTCCATCCATTTGCCTGTAAAATTCCATTGTTTTTTTCTGCTGAGGTACTCCATTGTGTAAATGTACCACATTTTCTGTATCCATTCTTGGGTTGAGGTGCATCTAGGTTGCTTCCAGGTTCTGGATATTACAAATAATGCTGCTGTGAACATAGTTGAACAGATGTCCTTGTATGAAAGCACATCTTTTGGGTATATGCCTAAGAGTGGAATTGCTGTGTCTTGTGGTAGACTGATCCCCATTTTCTTGAGAAATCACCATACTGATTTCCAGTGTGCTAGTTTGCACTCCCACCAGCAGTGGAGGAGTGTTCCCCTTTCTCCACATCCTCTCCAGCATAAACTGTCATTGATGTTCTTGACTTTAGCCATTCTGACAGGAGTAAGATGGTATCTCAGAGTTGTTGTGATTTGCATTTCCCTGATGGCTAAGGAATTTGAGTACTTTCCTAAGTGTCTTTCAGCCATTTTAGATTCCTTTATTGAGACTTCTCTATTTAGTTGTGTACCCTACTTTTTAGTTGGATTATTTGGTGTTTCGGTGACTAACTTCTTGGGTTCTTTGTATATTTTGGAAATAAGTCCTCTGTCTGATATAGGGTTGGTGAAGATCTTTTACCATTCTGTGGGCTGTCATTTATCGTGTTGACTGTGTCCTTTGCCTTACAGAAGCTTCTCAGCTTCAGAAGGTCCCATTTATTAATTGTCAATCTCCGTGTCTGTTCTTCTAGCATTATGTTCAGGAAGCTGTCTCCTGTGCCAGTTCGTTCAAGGGTACCTCCCACTTTCTCTTCCAAGAAGTTCAGTGTGGCTGGATTTATGTTGAGGTTTTTGATCCATTTGGACCTTAAGTTTTCTGCATGGTGATAGACAGGGATCTATCTGCAGTCCACATCCAGTTATGCCAACACCATTTGTTGAAGATGTTTTCTTTTTTCTATTGTATAATTTTAGCTTTTTGTCAAAGATCAGGTGTTCATAGGTGTGTGGGTTAATATCAGGGTCTTCAATTCAATTCCATTGGTCTACCTGTCTATTTTTGTGCCAATACCAAGCTGGTTTTATTACTATAGCTCTATAGTAGAGCTTGAAGTCAGGGATGGTGATGCCTCCTTAAGTTCCTTTATTGTACAGGGCTGTTTTGGCTATCGTGGGTCTTTTGTTTTTCCATATACAGTTGAGAACTGTCCTTTCTTCCTTGGTTAGATTTATGTTTACTTAAAATGCATGTTTTCACACAAGTGACAGCTCATGCTGGAGAGGATGTGGAGAAAGCGGAACACGCCTCCACTGCTGGTGTGAGTGCAAACTTGTACAGCCACTTTGGAGTATGGCAGTCTCTCCAAAAATTGGGAATCGATCTACCTCAAGATCCAGCTATACCACTCTTGGGCATATACCCAAAGGACTCTCAGTCATACCACAAGGACACTTGCTCAACTATGTTCATAGCAGATTTATTTGTAGTATAACCTAGAAACAACCTAAATGTCCCCCCAGCTGAGGAATGGAAAAAGAGTATGTGGTGCATTTACACAATGGAGTATTATTCAACTGTTAAAAACAATGACGTCATGAAGTTTGAATACAAATGAATAGAACAGGAAAAAATCATCCGAAATGAAGTAACCCAGACTCAAGTAGACAAGCATGGTATGTACTCACTCATAAGTGATCATTAGCTGTAAGATAAAGAATAACTATACTACAATCCACAGACCCACAGATACTAGGAAACAAGGGAGGTTCAAGTGTGGATACCCATATCTCCCTGAAAAGGGGAAATAACAAAAGATTCCATGAGTGGACTGCAGGCAGGTGAGGATGAGATCAAGAGAGATCAGACTGCTGGGGAGGGGTGTCAGAGGGGAAGAGTACTGAAAGAGACTATTGGAAAGGGTGGGGAGGCATTTCAGGACCAGGTAAAAACCTGGCACAAGGGAATCTCCCACAAACCTACAAGGATGACCCAAGTTAAGACTCCTAGCAATAACAGATATGTAGTCTGAACTGACCATCTCCTGTGACCAAGCAAGACGTTCCACTGGTAGGAGTGGGAAACCAACCCAGTTACATATCCTTCAACCTATAGTCTGTCCTGCCTATGAGATGTGCTGGGATAAGGATGACTGAGAGATTGAGGGAGTGGCCAACAAATTACTGGTCTATCCTAAAACCCATGTCAAGAGAACATGACCACCCCTGACACTGCCCAGAACACAAGAACCCACAGTCTAGATGACCCAGAGATCTAGGGTAAAACCAAACACAACTGGAGGGAAAATGCTAATGTGATGATGCCTAAAGACGATATTCTTCTATAATGATAGAAACAGATGCAGACAGACCAACAGGCAAACATTAGGCAGAGCTTGGGCAATCCTGTAAAAGAGGGTGGCTGGAGAAAGGATTGTATAAGACAGAGGGGTCAAGAACGCCACAAGAAAACCCACAGAATCAGCTAACCTGGGCTCATAGGGACTCCCAGAGACTGAACTGACAACCACGGAGCCTGTATGGGACTGACATAGACACTCTGCATGTAGGTGACAGCTGTGTAGCTTAGTCTTCTTGTGTGACTCCTAACAATGGGAACAGGGGATGTCTCTGAGTCTTTTACAGGCTTTTGGGACTCTACTCCTCATACTCAGTCACCTTGCCTACCTTAATACAAGGGGAGGTGCTTAGTCACACTGCAACTTGATATGCCATGTTTTGTTGATATCCATGGAAGATGTGCCCTTTCCTGAACTGAAATGGAGTAGATTGGGTGTGGAAACAGAGTGGGGTGGGGAGAGAGACTAGGAGGAGAATGAGGGGAAATTGGCCCAGATGTTAATAAATTAAAAAAACAAATAAATTAGTGAATAAATAAGTGTGTTTCAGAGTCATAAACTATCTAACAAAAATCTAGTGCCAACCATGAGAAACATCCCTTTAGTTGCTAGTTAGGGGAGTCCGTGAGACTCATAACAATATAGGTTATTGCCATTGCTGTTTATTGTGTCCCAGAACTTGAAGGTAAAACCCAATTGTTGAAGTCACCACATACTTCAGACATGGAACTTGAAGGAATCTAAATAAAACTGATCCATAACCCTCTCCCTTAAGACTAGCTCTCACATTACCAAAATGTACTTACTTAACAAACTGCCAAAGGGAAAAGCAATAACCAGTCCTACCCTCGGTAAACCTATAAACCATTAAAATGAACTGTAAGTAAGATTCCGCCAATGGTGCAGTAGTGTCACTTATATCTTGGTGGCGACCAATAGCTGTTTAATTCAACTTAAGGCTTGGACAACAGGAATGGATTCTTGTCTGACATTGTAAACCTAGACCCTAGAGAGGATTCTACTATGGACAGTTTCCTAAGCCAATAAATGTTTTAACTACAATCTAAATGTGTTATTCTTTTCTAAATGTGTTATTCTTTTGCCCACAAGTATGTCTCATTCCTATCAACGAATCTTAATTTTATAGCAGATGGAGACTATTACAGAAATCCATAAGTGGTAAAAATGCAGAGAATAAATGAATGTGGGAAAGCAAGCCCCAGTTGATAAATCTACAATACAACCCTTATACCTAAAGTGAAGGAAGCATCACAGAAGCAGTGGAGACATAAGAACCAGAGGACTGGGTTTCTGCTGATAGATAGTGTCTTCTTATATGACATGGAAACTGGACCCATGAAATCTCAAAAATATGTTCGCCTAAGTAAGACCTGCATAATGACCACATCAGTTGGCATGCGTGGGGAAAATACCACAGGACATAGGTTAAGAGTTACAAGCACTAAATGGTTGCTGAGACAAGAAAAATATTTTTTCTCTAGAGGTGAGATTACTGATAGTTATTTAATACCAAGTGGTCAGTCCTAAATACACATGAACAAAACTAAATTGACTCTGTTTTCATATATGCATATATATATATATATATAATATTTGAAGAATGGAAGTCAATTTATGAGGCAGTGAGAGGACATCAAAAGAGTTGACAGGGAGAAGAGGGCTAGAAATGATATAAGTAGGCTACTCATATGTGATATTCTGAAAAAATGAGCCATTTAATTGAAAAATGTAAAGATAATCTCATCAAAGAAATATATAATAGAAAGACAAACAAAACTGTAATGTTTAGCAAAGTTTAGGATTTTAATATTTTCTCCTTAATGTTGTTTTGTCTTTTAAAATGAATGTATATAATTCATATTGTGAGAAATTAATAAATTTTAGTTTTGAAATACAGTGTATTTTAACATGATTTAGGCTAATGGCAGTTCAATAGAAACATATTTTGAGCCACATGTCTAATTTTGAGTTTTGTGGTATAAACAGACTTTTAAAGGTATAAGTATTCAAGTGAAATTAATTTTAACAGTAACCAAAAGCTGGACAGTTCAAAGACCGAAGGTAGAACCAAACATGGCTGACAAAAAAGTCAATGAAATGATTCCTAATGATATTCTGCTATATTGATCAGAAAGGCTTCCTCCAGCAACTGATGGAAGTGGATGCAGAAACCCACTGTCCAACACTAGGCAAAGCCAAGAGAACCCAAAGGCAGAGGAAAGAGTGTAGGAGCCAGAGGGGTCAAGGATACCAGGAAATAGGAGAGCACCACAGAATCAACTAAGAAGAGCTCACAGGGGCTCACGGAGACTGGTGGGGTCACCACACATCCTGTGTGAGTCTGAGCTAGGTCTTCTGCATGTTATGGTTGTGCAACTGATGTACATGTAGGACCCCTAACAATGGGAGCGGGGACTCTCTCTGACTGTTTTGCCTGCTCATTGGACCCTTCCCCCCTTACTGGGTTGCCTCATGCAGCCTAATATGAGGGTTTATGCCTAGCCTTATTGCATCTTGTTATGCCATGTTTGGTTGATGCACCTAGGAGGCCTGCTCTTTTCTGAAGGGAAACATAGCAGCAGTGGATTTTGGAGAGAGGGGAAGTGGGGGAGGGGGCTAGGATAAGGGGAAGGAGGGGAGGCTGCATTTGGGATGTACTATATGAGAGAAGAATGAAGAAAAAGGAACTTTGATAGAATATTCAAAATGGTGTGATATTTAACAAATAATGAAAGCTATCAACAAAATAATAAGGGCTTTGAAATTTTGTGTGCACGTTGCACTTTTCACATATCTCCAATCATATTATACATGTTTTGAATTCTCAATAACCATAGATGGCTTATGATCACTGTAGACTTGGGAGGAGGATCTTGAATCCGTTATCCATCCGAATCTCAATCATTTGTTATCTTACTTTGGTATTATAGCTGACATTAAATAAACCTAAAATTCTTAATTTTCCTAAGCAGTTCATCATTGATTCAAATAATGCACACTACTCCGTGACATAAGTTATTACACCTGGGATCAATAAATACTTTTTTAATCCCATAAATTTTCTTAACTGTCATACATTAAGCTCCTCATTTTAGTGAATGAAATCTTTTTGCTTTCGTTTTGCATGTTCTATAATATTAAGAGCTAACATTTGCTAGAACTTAGTATACGATATGCATCTCAATGAACATTTTCTGTTTTATAGGCAAGAAAAAGTCAACTAAGGGAGGAAGTTATGCAATTTTGTTGCAAGTCATCGGACTTGTAAGTGGTGGTGTCAATATTTGATCTATAGTTTGTATCTTCACTCCAAAGTCTATTCTTGTTCAAACACTCCTTCAAATGATTGCTGTGTTTGTGTAATGCCCCACACACACACATACACACTTTGTCCCTGTACCCTGTGCTCTTTCTTGTGGCCTTTTCTCCAAGATTGCAGTGTATATCTGGTATCTGTCGGTCTGTCTCGATCTAGTTTCCCCTTAGCTTCTCTTTTTGGCCTATCCTAGGTCCCCTTTATAAATGATGTTTCATTTTCTCAGCTTCAGCTTTCATTTTCCTTACAGTGTATTGTACCTGCTTTCATCACCTTTATTTGTAACGCTGCTAAGCTGATGGTTCACTCCTGATAGATAATTGTGTACTTTTTTCTCAATTCTACATTAAATGATACTATACAGCTAGCATGAAGTCAGTTGTCACAGTTTTTACACAGTGGAGATAGGTTAACACAACAAAAAATTTACTTGAAGCTCCATTGTTAAACTTTTATAATTACTTTTGCTTTTGCTTGATTTGTGTGTGTGTATGTGTGTGTGTGTGTGTAACTGAAGACCAGTATAATATATTTAAAAACAACACCTTTCTGTTTCCTTATGTACTTGTTCTTATGATGATACAAATATTATATTTTGTATCCAACTTTTGGGGTCTTCTGTTTGTTTGTTTTTGAGACAGGGTTTCTCCAATAGCCATGGCTATCCTGGAACTCACCCTGTAAACCAGGCTAGCCTCAAACTCACAGAGATTCCCCTGCCTCTGCCTCCCAAGTTCTGGGATTAAAGACATGTACCACCACCACCCAGCTGTATCCAACATTTTTACATGGACTTTGTCAGTTAATTACAATGCTTCTAAATGTGTGTGGTACATCTTACTATAATTTTCCATTGACTGAAACTCTTACTTCTGTTTAAACATGTACTTTAGTACCTTGAATATTCATTCATTAATTTTTGTTCATAATACATTTTCCTTCTCAGGCCAGCTGGATATTTTGGTCCAAACACATGAATTGTTTTGTTTTCCTGTGCTGTGTTTCCATATTAACTTTTCTTTTCTGTCTCTTACTACACGTTTCTCACATCAGTTGTACAGTTTCCTTCACTAACATCTAAAATCTGTCATTCAACTTCTACCTGTTTCAACCTCAAGCCACTTAAAATATCTACAAGATCCTGCTATATAATCATTGTCATCGTCATTGTCACCATCAATTTTCTTTCTCTGAAACACTTCAACTGTGCCTACATGGCAATAGAGATGACATCAATTAAATATTTAATGTTTCCCAAATTTTCATAATTATACTATAAATATTTTACTGACAATTTATTCATCAACAGAAATTGAAAATAATGTACATTGTCATATTTACCAATTTATAGTCCTAAGAGGGCATTCCCATTTCTAAGAACAGAGATTCCCTGGATCCACAGATTATAGCCTCAATCCATTTATATTAATACCCAAAATTTGAACTTCTTGAGAAAAAACAAAGGTCTCTTTGCTAATATATGTCACTGTTTACTCAATCAAATCAGATGGTTAAAGAACTTCAAATGCCTGTTATTTCATTTTTTTTCATCCTATGGTTTCACTCTAACATTTTTTCTAAAGAGAACCAAATACAACATTTCACTACAGATGCTTACCACAAGTATGGTAGACAGATGTTTACATATTTCTAATGTTTTCAGCCTTCTGTGTCGTCTAACAATTCTTTTCTTCTTCTAGGGATAAACATTTTAAGAAATCAGGTTAGCTATAAGTTTTTTATAAAACTTTGGCAACATAAGATATCATATTATAAAATGAATTTATTGTTTGTTGGTTTGGTTTGGTTTTTGATTTTTAGAGAAAGGGTTTCTCTGTGTACCTCTAACTGTGCAGGAAATTTCTCTGTAGACCAGGTTGGCTTCAAACTCATAGATTTGCCTGGACCACCACTACTGGCTCAAAAGAATGCTTTTTTATTAATCTGTTATATATGTGAAAGCCCTTACTGACCCTCAGTATATCCTTATTTTTCATTTCATCTCACATATTAGCTTTTCTCCTAGCATTTACTAGACATTGATAGTCTGTAGCCGGTTCTGTATTGAATCTGAGACAGCTTTGTCCAAATATGTTATTTTGTAGAAAAAGTTATAAATTTGTAGAAATATATACATATGTTGCTTTTGCTATTTTACACCCTGATAAAGCAAAAAGTATTCCTTAGACACATAATTTATATAGCTTGGGGTTAAAATTTATCACACTATTGAGAATTTGACTACTGACTATACATTGCTAATTTTAATGTGCTAATTTTAACTAGAAAAATATTTTTCTAGTTATTTTATTTTATTTTTAAATAAATAACATTCAGTTTTGGCTGGAGAGATTGTCTTGCGATAGTGGGACCTGTTCTTTATCCTCAGAACCAATGTTTTATAAAATATGGAACTTTGACATGGTTTCCAGTTCTTGTAAACCAATCTGGGAAGGTAGAAATGGGTCAATCCCTAGGGTTTACTGGATATCCAGTCTAGCCTATTTAATAAGCTTATGTCAGTGAGAGACCCTATCCTAAAAATAAAAATGATAAGAACTGTAGAGGTATTTCAGCAGTGACCCAAAGGGTGCCCATTCATACAACATGGACATATGTTCCACTATGTTCATAGCAGCATTATTTGCAATAGCTAGAACCTGGAAGCAACCTAGATGCCCCTCAACCGAGGAATGGATAGAGAAAATGTGCTACATTTACACAATGGAGTACTACTCAGAGTTAAAAACCAGTGGAAGTTTGAAATTTGCAGGCAAATGGATGGAACTAGAAGAAACCATCCTGAGTGAGGTAAGTCAGTCACAGAAAGACAAACATGGTATGTACTCACTCATATATGATTCTAGACATAGTGAAAAGGATCACCAGCCTACAATGTACACCTCCAGAGAAGCTAGGAAACAAGGAGTACCCTAAGAGAGACATACACGATTCCCCAGTGAAGCAGAAGGGACAAGAGCCCCTGAACAAATGGGGAGTATTGGGGAGGGGGAGGGAGGGAGGAGAAAGAGGAGGGGAGAAGAGGAGGGGGAGGAGAATATGAGGGATCAGGAGGATTGAGTGGGGAAAGGAATAGAGGAGATCAAGAAAAGAGACACATCAATAGAGGGAGCCACTGTGGATTTAAAGAGAAATCTGGCATTAGGGAATTATACAGAGATCCAAAAGGATGACTCCAACTAGGACCCTAAGCAATAGTGGAGAGGCTACCTTGAATGCCCGTCCTCTAATAATGAGAATAATTACTGCCTTAAATGCCATACTAAAGCCTTCATCCAGTAGCTAATGGAAACAGAAGCAGAGTTCCACAGCCAAGCACTGAGCCAAACTCCTGGAATCTAGTTTCAGAGAGGGAGGAGCAACGAACAAAGGGATCGAGACCAGGATGGGGAAACCCACAGACAGCTCAGCTGAGCAAGTGAGAACTCATGTACCCCAGTCTGACAGCGGGGGAACCAACACAGGATCAAATTCTCCTCCAAATTCTCATGCTGCAGACACCATAAACTAGCAACTCAGATATTTAATAATAAGTATACGCATATCAGTAATCTTGTAGACATTGATGTGCAGCAGAATCACCAAGGATGCTTGTTAAAAATGACAGTTCTAGATTCCCACTTAGTGAATCTAGGGTGGAACCTTACATCCATGTATAAACCCATACTTTACTAGACTCCAAGTGATCCTTGTACCAGTAATAGATTAGCATACTGTCAGGAACATTTAGGCATTTCTAAATAAGTCCAGTATCCTTTTAGAAATTGCAAGCAATCTCTTCTAGAAAAGGAAGTTATACATTCAGAGTTGTTTGTTCAGATAGGAACTGTACTCAGACCAAAAGAAGTTCCAGACTCAATCATTATTTTTCTCCTTTTGAACATGTATGCTTCCAGTCAGGCAGAAATCATAGCATGATCAGCAGACATTGCATCCTTGATCAGGAAATAGGAGGTGTGCCAGACTACTGCAACCAGGTCCTAGACACTGCTTATTACCTAAAGGGAATAATATGCAGATAGGGTTCTTCCCTAGTAGGTGAGGATTAGTGAAAACTTGATGAACCATATCCTCATGACCTTGCTTCATTTGCGTGAAAGCAATATCATTCTCGATTTCTTAAAAAAAAACAAATTGCTTGGCTTATCCGTGTGGCTACGAGACTCCGTTTCTGCTAATGAGTATTAAGTGGCTTTGTTTCTTTTATAACACAATTAAAAGTGGTGTGTTTCTTTTCTCCAAATACAGAAAAAAATAAACCAGCAAGTCTATTGGTCTATATTTCTCACAGGGAATTGATTGGATTGGTAACTGCCTAGAGGATTACTGAAATAGACCTCTGTTTCTATGAAAGAAATACTTGCCACTAAGGAAGAGAGCATGATCCCATTAGCTGGGGTCAGGGATGGAACAAAGGCAGAGAAACTGTGATGTTTCTTCCTTCCCCCACTCCCGGCAATCATGGTGTGAGCTACTCTGTTGCACAATATGTTCCTCACAATGATAGGCTGAAACATTTGCAATCAGAAACCAAAATAAATCTTTTCTCCCTTTGAGATGTTCATACCAGGTATTTTATAACTTGAGCAAAAAGTATAAGATCATAACTTTTTTGATACTGGTTGGGGTCTGGATACAGTGTTTCCACTCCCAGGTCTCTTAACCAAATAATTGAAAAAGGGGGCTCAAAATTGGCTAAAGAAGCAAGGTGAATTTTGCTCAAATAAAATCAATAGTGTAGGTTATGGAGGGATACATTGTCAAGATTCACAGCAAGTCACATGAATGAGAACACTCAAGGTCCCCATTATAGTTCAGAACTTCTTTTTATGGGATTTAAGATGTTACTATGGGACATAGACTGGGTGATTCTATTACTTTGATTGACAGATCAAGTCATAAATTCATATTCCCTAATACACATGCCCTGTCCCACAAAGCATCCGATTTTAATAATGTGCATGCCCAGTTTTACATAGGCATACAATGGTGAATATGGTTATCCTTAAAAAATTTACTACAGTATAGACTTTTGCCTTACTGTGTATGTACCCAAAACCAGTATGAGCCAGAAGGATCAGCCCTTCTCCACACCCACATACCTTGAGAATTCACTTGAACAGAAACAATATACATGCGGTTGTTACCAAGGGTGGCTGGGAAAACACACTTTTGTTTGTTCAGAGACGGAAGTGTGAGAAGCATGACGAATGTGAGGGACTGAAGGGGTTCTGGGATTGCTGGGTGCCTTGTGTAGAGACCGGTGTGCGTCTACTACACACAGGTGAAAGGAATAGGTTGCAAAGTGTATAATACCATGGGGAAGTGGGCATAACCAAAACCAAACGGGGGCCCCGGGGTACTAAAATATCTCCTGTTTGTTTATGTTAATATTTCAGAAATGACTCCCAGTATTAATTAATCCTTTTACAATTTAATCCCACCACTTCACTTGTGTGTGGGGGATGTACAAGACGCCTTTAAATAAGAAATACTAAGGATGCTTTTAAAATCTGCTTTATTAACTCCACAATATATAATGAGCATCTTTCCATGCATTAGATAAATTCTGCTAACAAAAAAAAATTTAAGACTAAATCAAAAACACAAGTTCCAATTAGAAGCTGGCGGCAAGTGGAGACCCATGAGGAACAAGTAACACCAAAAATTTTACAACAGTACATCACAAACATGTAAGTTTTGTAAGCAGGGGTCCCCATATTATCCTCAGTAGAACTTCAGTGTTCAGGGCATAAGGCAAAACTCATCATGATGGTCATGGTGAGGGGGGTCAGTGCTAACTGCCCGCAGAGTATGGCTCAGCTGCCTTTCCCTCAACTTCTCCATGAGCTGTCTCACATCCTCCCCAATCCTCTCCATGTTCTCATCTCTCATCCTTGCCTGGGGCTCTCCAACCCTATGCATCAGGTCCCATCTATAGTGCACGATGGGCTGCCTAACACGGAAGCGCCTGCGACTTCCTCTAGGCACGCAGTAATCGCCAGCTTCCAAAGGCAGGGCCACAGGAGGCTCCCTTTTGTCAGCGTCTTGCAGCTTTTCTTCCTTTTCCTCCTTCTCCTGATGGTCATTTTCCATGTTGAGATTTTTTACTCCTTGATCTTTGGATTCCATATCTCCTGGAAGACAAGGGAATTGTTGAAAAGTTCAGCACCGAGGACAGAGGCCCATTTTCCAACATTCATTCTCTTGGATGTCCACGTATACTTTGTTTTTCAAATTTTATTTTCCTACCTGAAAGGCCCAACACGCCCTCTAGGGGGCCCCTAGTCCCATCCCCTCCCTCCCCACAACCCACCATTTTCCCTGTAGATCTATCTTCAAGGATTTTGCAGGCATCAAAATGGAGGATGGAGCTAGTGGATGGGGATGGTGGGTGGTGGTCGGGGGAGATGGGCGGTAGAATGAGGGGGATGGGATGGAAGGTGAGAAAGAATGGATGGGAGGGGGCTAATGTTCCAGACAGGGTTTTCTGCACGCTCCTCCTCCTCCACCACCAGCCCCCACACACACACACTACACACACACACACACACACACACACACACACACACACACACACACAGCGCCCCTGCACCGACCTGGGCCTATCCCTTGCCGAGTAGTCCTCCTCTCAATTGTCTCTGTGAGATGTGCCTCCGCGACCCTGCTACTAGACCTGCGAAAGGGTGGGATGGGAAAGACTCAGCGTGGAACTCAGTACCGCACCCCGCCTCCTTCTACACCCCCACTGCCATCCTCCTATCCAGCCTCCCACAGCCACCATCAGCCTGTCCCCTTCCCTGCTCTCCAGAACTAGGTCCAATGCTCTCCTCCACAGGACCACCCGACCGCCCAGAGTCGCCCCTTCCCGGGCGCAGCCACTGGTCTCTATGCGGTGCAATAAGCCGCGCGGCCACTGCACCGTCCTCCAGTGCGCTCTGGAGCATCGGGAGGCTGTAGCCCCCAGGGCCGCTGCGTGCTGGCCTCTTACCTGCTCTGCTCGCCCAGGGCCCGATGCCAGCCCGCCCTGCGCAGGGAAGCACGGAGCTGGTGGCCAGACACAAGTGACGACTGCACCCAAGGCTGCGTCGCTCTGCAGCCCCAGGTCACGTGAGGGCCCCGCGTCACTGCCAAGCTTGCTCCCCTGCTCAGGAGGCCAGTGCAACAGGAGACCCCGCCTCCACCTCCCCGCCGCGAGCGCGCATGTCATGCCCCAGCTGTCATTCATCCAGATCCTCACCAATCTGAGGACCCACAAGTGGCATCACCGTCTGGAGGCTGGACTTCTCCCTTCCCTGTTACCAGGGAGAGTCTGCACCATCCTTCTTGGTTCAGCACCACCACACCCTTACCCAGGCGTTTTGCTTTCTCCCTTCTTTACATCTGTATAGATCCTTTCTATTAATTTCTCTTATTTTCTTTTTAAATATTAATGAATCTCAGCCACAACTGGTGCCTCACTCTTGAAATCCTGGCACTAGGGAGGCTGAAGTAGGAGATTCACCAGGAACTGGGACCAGTGTAGACTACATAGGGAATTTCAAATGACATTGGGCCACAGAATGAGACCCTCTTTCAAAACAACAAATTTTCATGTCTCAATTTTTGAAAAGTAGGAAATTTGATTTTTTAACTAAATATTTGAAAACTGATACAGTAACAAACAGCAACAACAACAAAAACATGTCCACTTGTGCTGTATGCAATACATTTATCCCGATTGCCACAAACTACGTTTAGAACATTCTACTTTGAATTTTTCTCTGAAAAAAATGTAAAAGCAGAGAATATCCCTGAACACAATCTGGGTTTCTAAAATCATCTAAGTGTATCTTAAGAGACAACTCCAATTGTTAGAGCTTAGCAATTTTAAGAAAACAATTTTTATCACTTCTGGAACCAAAACCAAATGTTAAATATTTCTGTTCTGTTTTATCCTTCAAATATCATCATTTTTAGTTGTAGAAAGGCTTTTGCTAGTAACTGAAAATTAATGGCTATTACTATGTATGGCTTTAAGGACCTAAGCAAAGGGATAAAGCTGTGAGGGTATCCACAAAGTTTGAGATAGATTATCTATATGAGATAGATGATCTCTGCTCTGAAAAGAGACTAGGAAGGTGCTGGTTTCCCTACCACCAAATTCCAGAGCCCCCAATTTCCTATGGTCAGGTTCCTGTTGTATATTTCCAAACCACATGGAGAATTCACCTTTGGAGTATCTTCTCCAACTCTTCCACAAGTCATTCCCTGGTAAATTATCTTTTAGCATAGAATAGAAGTCTATGCCCATACTGGAAACCTCAAAAGTATCCTAAACTTTTGTAGATTCCATGCAAAGTACACAAGTGTCTGTTGAGGAAGGAGAAAGGGAGATCTCAAGACTGCCTGTTCTTCATTGCACCCAGCTTGGGTAGAATCCTGGCTGTGTTCTGGTTGTTAACTCTTCTGGAACACTGGAGGTGTGGACTGCTGCTGGGATCCTTATCATAACCGTTTCACCTCCAGACCACTGAGCAGGAAGATTTCTGTGAGTTTGAGGCCAGACTGGTAAACACAGTAAGTGCCAGGCCAGCTGGGGCTACATAGTGAGATACTGTCAAAAAAGGAGAGAAAACCTAACTAACACATGTCTAGAAATAATAAAGATTAAGGCAAAAATTAATGAAATAGAAAATAAAAGAACAATACATACAAATTAAAGAGTTGGTTCTTCAAGATTAACAATTCTAACAACAATCTTAGCTAAACTAACAGAAGAGAGATAACTCAAGTTCATAAAATCAGAGATGAGAGGGGAGTTGTTAAAACTGTATTCAATGAAGTCCAGATTGTGGTATACTTTGAAGAGTTTTATCCTAAAAAGATGGAAAACATAAAAACAATGAATACATTTCTAAACTCCTAGGTACTGCTGAAATTAAATCCAGAAGATGTTATAAAAATTAAAAATGCAATTAAATTGACATAGTAATTACAAGTCTCTCCACAAAGCAAATCCCAGAACTGGACAGGGTGACTGTTGAATTCTATCAAACATTAAAGGAAGGTTCAATCCCAATACTCCTCAAACTGTTCTACAAAATAGAAATGAAAGGAACGCTACAAAACCAATTCTATGAAGCCAGTTATTACACTGACATTAAATCTGGATGAAGACATAATAGTAAAAGAAAGCTACACACCAAGTTTCCCAGATGAACATAGATGCAAATTTTCTCAGCCAATAGGATTGGCAGCATTCAGATGAAAGGGCTCATGGGCTTCCATCTCTAACTAAGGAACTATGGAGAGGTGATGGCTTCTGGAGGAGGGAGGGTCAAGGTTTAAGGGTGTGGTTCCTGGTAGGTCCAGCACAGTACAGTGAATACCTCCATAACAAGAAGTATATGGACAACACAAATTGGAGTTAGTAAGCTATTAAATTTTTAAAAGGACAAAAAGGTCAGGGATATTAAAACATTAATTTAGAAACAAAAAATAAAGACTGTTATTTTCAGAAAGAAATATTTGTTAATGTATATGTGTATGCACAGGCATATATCTCTATAGTAATGTCTCCAAAAGCTGTTATAGTAAATGCTTTACACTGGATGACTTTAAGTTATGAAAAATAAAGATTGTTATTTTCAGAAAGAAATATTTGTTAATGTATATGTGTATGCACAGGCATATATATCTATAGTAATGTCTCCAAAAGCTGTTATAGTAAAATGCTTTACACTGGATGACTTTAAGTTACAAAAGTGTCCTGGAATAGTTTGGAATAGACAAAACATAAATCAAAACAATAAAGGCTACTTATGAAAAACTTTTAGTCAACATTACACTAATGGAGGCAAGAGAACATTTCCTATAAAATTTGGAAGAATACAAGGTGCCTACTCTCTCCGCCCTTAAAATTTGATATATTTCTTGAAGTCTTAGCTAGAGAAATAATGCAAGAGAAAGATACAAAGGGGTTAAAAAAGAAAGGAAGAGGTCAAATTATCCCAATTTATAGATGACAAAATTGCATACTTAAAAGAGTCTCACACTTACAGTAAAACGAATGTAACTGTAGATGATTATGTTAAGTGAAATAAGACATACTATCAATGAGCCAAATACTATATGTTCTTTTTCATATATGGGTTGTAGCTTTTGGTGTTCTTGTGTGTGTGTGTGTGTGTGTGTGTGTGTGTGTGTGTGTGTGTGTGTGTGTGTGATTAAGTCCTAAATTTGAGACATTGTGTTTGAAAATGCTATAATGAAACCTTATATTTTTATGGCAATTAAAAAATTTAAAGAGAATCTTACAAGATATTTATGGTCTTTTTAGCACTTTGGCTTGGGAATTATAACCTCCAGATTGTGAGAAAATAAATTTCTGTAGATTTAAACTACCCATTTTGTAGTATATATTTTTAAGCTTTGGACAACAATAGGCACCCAAATAAAGATACACACTTATGTATGCAGACACATATACTCAAATGTTCCTTTTTCTTTCTGTTCTCCTTTTTAATATGATTTTTTATTGATCCTTTGGGATTTTCACATCATGTACCCCATTCCCATTCATTTCCCAGTCCCTTCGTATCTACCCTTCACCCTTTTAGTGTTCCCTCCACAAAGGAAAACTTAAAAATAAATAGTAAATAACACAGCTAAGAATATTAATTAAAAACAGATGTAAACAAACAAAAACAGAAAAGCAAACAACAAAAACCACTTCGCTCCTCCATCTTTCCAGCCTCTCCATCCCTCCTCATTAGTCTTAGCGCCATTGGGAGCTGTTGTATATTGTGCAGTATACCTTTTGTTCAAACAGCTTCACTTGAAAGTGGTCATTGAGGAGTGTATCAAGACCTCTGGTACCCTGACTCATGGAAATCCTGGAGGTTTGAGTCCAGAGGACCAGTCCCTTCATGCTCTCCAGCAGGTCATAGATGGGGTAGTTGTTCAAAGGCCTGGAGATGGGCCTGGGTGGTAGCCAAGTTGGTCAATCAGGCCTCTGGGACCATCCCCTTCAGTCGAGGGGCAGAACAACCTCTCTCACATCTGTGGTAAGGGGTGGAGTCAGCTCCTTGTTGCGAGGCAGTTCTCACAGGGCCACTTAGGGGCAGAGCCAGCTCAGCATGGCCCTTGTACTTCAACACATTGTTTAACACATGGTTCCCATGGGTCCCTATGGTAACACAGGCAATGGACATCAACACAGCCTCCAGCTAATGTACGACCAATAATCCAGACATGGCTAGCAAGCAGCAGTAGCTTGGGCCCAAATGTCACCATGGGCTCCAAGTGGCAGCACAGGCTACTCAGATGGGCATGGGCCTAGCAGTAGCATAGTCCCCAGACTCCAACATGGCCCCAGATGGCCAGACCCCAGACAGTTGCATGACCTTCAGTGGTAACAAGAGTCATGGATATCAACACAGACCCTGGTTACAAGACCCAAACATGGCCCCTTGTCCACAACCAGGGCCTGGATGACTCCATGACCCTAAGTGGCAGCACAGGCCACTCAGATAGGCATAGCCCTGGCAGTGGCATGTCCCTCAGAATCCAACATGGCCACATGTGGTGGCCCAGAATCCAGGCATCCATGAGGCCTTTGGTGGCAATACAGGAGCAACAAGGACCACAAACATCAACACAGACCCCAGCTTAGGTAGGACCATGAACCCTCAGCACCAGCCTGGGTCTGAATGTCACCATGGTCCTGGATGGCAGTGCAGGGCACTCAGATCTGTATGGCCCAAGTAGCAGCATGACTCAGATGCCAATATGGCCTCAGATGACAGTTCAGATCCTGAGCATCCTCATGGCCTTCCAAAGCAACAAGAGCCACGGACATCAACACAAATATCAACTGTTGAAGGGCCACAGACCTAGACATGGCCCTTAGCAGCAGCCCAGGCCCAGATGTCATCATGACTCTGGGTGGTAAGCAGACCTCCCAATCAGTCCATTCCTAACCACTGTCCCCTCTTCAGATCTGCCTCTCTCCCATACCCCACCACATAATTGCTCAGCATCATGGTGACTGCAGTTTCTCTTCCTTGCCCAAGGCAGGCAGCCCCAGGCAGCCATGTAAGTGTCCTTCATCTGCCTGGTTCTAATGGCTCTGGGAAGGCCCTTGGTTTCTCTTCCTGCTCGCCTGCCTGGGGCTGCCTGCCCTGTAAGAGAAAGAGAAACCACCGACCTGCCTGGCTCTATTAGAAACAGGCAGATGAAGGATACTTTTTTTTCTTAAAATAATAATCTTTATTTTCCTTTTCTAAGTTATCTCAGTGTTTGTGGCTACTTTTATACTTTTAGTGTTTGAACATATTTTCATAGGGTTCCTGGATATTATTGCTTTTAATAAAAATAGAAAATAGTAATTTCCTTACTCTTACTGCTTTTTGTACCAAGGATTTTTATAGTATGACAATTACATACATGGGAGTTACTTTTCTTCACAGGCCTTTATGTGTTATTCAATGCTATATCCTACCAATTATACTGTATTTAATTTTCAATAAATGTGTATGGTTAATAAAAGAATATTGTTATCTGCATGAAATACTTGACTAATATTTTAGGCACATAGAACATCAGTACTCAGTTTTAAAGGGGTTATAGAGTATGCTCAACATAGGGAGCTATACAGCATAGAGGAGCAGAACTCTACAGCCTAAGACTGGATCTAAGACTTCAGTCTCTGCAGCAGCTCTTCCTTAGTGGTACTCATTCTTATAATATGATCTTCCTCCAGGGGATTTTGAAGGGATTCAACTGGCAACATCAGTAGTATCTTCTGAGCATGGCACAATTACTATAGTCTTTTAGCCACCGAGACGGCCTCCACTGGGCCTACCCAAGACTAGGCTTTCATTAGTCAATAATAGAATGGGGGTTTATCCTTGTCTGTCAAACTATTGGCTACTGACAGATTCTAGAGGAATCTGTCATTGTCTTTAACAGGTGAACCCAATGGACAGTTCCAAACACACGGTCACATAGATGGCCCTGTTTATACTCAGAGAGGCATAACAAAACAAATGACATGAGTGTGAGACACTGACTTATAGGGAAGTGGGGGTAGGAAGGAGATATGACAGGGTGAGGGGTGAGAGTAACTAGAATATATTACATAAACACAAAATGCTCAACAAATTTAATAAAATTTATAATAAAAGAAAATATAAGAAACAAGGATTCTGAAATATGTGGCAAATACACAAACAACAATTCCTTTAGATGTATGAATGAGTTAGCTTTACAAGATAGGCGTTAGCTTCCAGAATGTAACTAGATGGCCCAATTCATTTACATGGAAATTACTAGAAGAAAATGACAACAGAGGTTTGAAGAAAGAAGACAGCAGCACCTAGGAATTTCTTCTTTGTGTGTTCTTAGGATCCTGGACCTGTCTGTGTGAAGGTATCCTCTGGGCTTGTGTCCTTCACCAGGAGGAGGTAAAGGAGGCAATTAGGAGATCAGCAGATACAAGAATACTAGCATCATTTCCAGGCCACCTGGCATTTTATCACTTGGTTTTAATTTCCAAACCTCACCTTGAGCACAGCAAGGCTTTGTATTGCTTTGCTGTAATCCCAAAGCTCATCATTAAGGCACCTGAGATAGAAGATGAACAAACAGCACCCATTAAAACATAAGAAAATATACAACACAAAGGCATTACCTGGTCTATGGCACAGAAACATGCCTCTACATATACTTCAAGATATTCATCGAGATGACACTTGTGCCATAATATAGGCAAATTCCTGAAATTCCAATGTCTCATTAAATGAACAGGGTCCATGTATTTTGGGAAATTATCAAATAGCTATTTAAAATGGTTAGTTAGCCTACTGTTCATGGAGAAGGAACTGTTCATTAAAATAGTGAATGAAATAAAGAAGTGAAGCCTACATGTTTCCATAACTCATTATCCTAACCCTCCTCCCTCACACTACATCACTGTGTACACCCAGAGCTCACCTCTGAGACCCCTCGACATTCATCCCAGACTGTGCATAGAATGTTTGCACCATCTTCTGTTGATCTTCACAGAGGCCAGGCAAATAGTCAGAAGATGTGGCCACAGCGATGGAGGCACAGGGAATCCCTTGGACATTCCTCACAAACAGCTTGTCGTTGATGATATAAAGACTGGAGGAGAAACATTCCCTAAGGTGAATGGGAAAGCAAACAAAAATATAATTCCCAACAATTGCCTTGTTCTCACTGAGCAGCAACCAGATTTTTCCCACATTACTGCTTTGTCCTGCTTTTACTTCCTGGTTATCTAATACTTCCAGAGAGTGAGCATACCATTGGAGACTGTCTATATCAATAGAATGACAGGTTTAACTTTAATTCAAGAATTGTTTTATCAGCTAACGGGAGTGGACAGTATAATCAACAATTTTAGAAGACAGAGTTACAAGTGGGCTATGTGACTTGACCAAATTCTCAGAATAAGTGAGTACTATAATGAGAAAGGACCTGAAAGTCTGACCCCAAAGTCTGCACTGTTAGCCACTACACTAGACTACACTTTGAAGCTACCCATTGACCTTCCATAATATTGCTAATACCCCAAGAAGTAGACCACCACATTGTCACACTGCTGGCCCGAGGCTGGAATGAGAGTGTCCAGCCACAACACAGGACTTACTCTGAACTATTCCCATAGGTAGCAATGAAGATCCAAGTAAAGGCATGGACACATCCCTGAGAGCTGCCCTCCACTTCAAGGACAAGAAACAATAATGCATGTTAGAGTTGTCAGTGCTTTATACACTCACCAGGGCATTCCCCAGGCAGGGTCTTATACTAAAGGGGCCAAGAAACAATCAAATTTTAGCCTGGAGTCAGGAAAATGTGGCAGGAATTGAGAGGGCTGATGACATTGGAAATGATCCACGTCCATTGAAGGGCCTCCTACCACATGCCGCAGTCTGTTTCACATTAAGGGGGAGTGATGGGGGAAGTCCTGTACATTTGTTAATAAAGCACTGTTGGCCAATAGGAATCTAGATGGGTGGGACTAGGAGTCCAGGAGGACTCTGGGAAGGAGAAACACAAGAGAGTCAACATGTAACGCCATGGGGGTAGGAAGCCTGGAACTATTCTCCGGTAAGAGACATACTTAGATTAACAATTATGGGGTAATTACTTAAGTCAGAGCTAGCCAGTAAGAAACAAGCAAGGCCAACAGCTTCATAATTAATACAGCGTCCTGTGTGTTTATTTGGGGACTACAATGTGGCAGAGCCCAGGCGACTGGCGGGTGATAAACCAAAGCGGCTAGCAAAGAAAAAGCTTCTCTTAACAGGGGAGGGGGAGTTTAATAAGCACAATTAGCAAATGTGGAAATGCAGAGGTTAAGCAACTGACCCAAAGGCAGAGTCAGGATCTGGATTGAGAGTCACAAACCCCACAGCTCCCGTGCCCTCCCTCACCCAGGAGCTGTGGGACAGACAGACACAGCCCTCGGTCAGATCAGGATGGTCTGTGGGAGGGTGCTGTGGGCAGAACACAAGGGAGGACAGGACGGAAAGGCATGCACTTGTGGGAGCTGGGGTGTTCTCAGGAATGCACATCCAGGGCAGAGACTGCCTTTTGTTGGGCAGAGAGTTCTTTCTAGCATGAGCCTACTCTTGGTCACTGGCTTAAATAAAGGACTTGTACTTGGTCTTACATCCACAGTGGTCTGTGGATTTCTTTTTTGTGGCTTTCTTTCTTTACCTGTAACACAAACTTTCAACCCTTTCTTCCTCAATATTTTCTGAGCCATAAGTACAGTAGCTGTGATGTAGATGTGTCCATCGAGGATGGGCTCACCATGATCTGTTGGTCTCTACTATATTGTTTTCAGTTGTAGTATTCTGTCATGGTCCCATTCTAAAATTTATATGGAACCAGAAAAAAACCTGGATAACCAACTCAATACTGAGCAAAAAGAATATTGGAGGGATTACCATTCCATACTTCAAGAGATATTACAGAGTTATAGTGATAAAATTAATACGGTGCTGGCACAAAAAAAACAGACATGTAGGACAATGGAACAAATTAGAAGAACCAAACATTAGTACACATAACTACAGACATCTAATGTTTCACAGAGGCAGTAAGACATATACTTGGAGAAAAGACATCATCTTCAACAAATGGTGAATGCAAAAGAATGAAATTAGACCTGTGTATATCACCCTGAACAAAAGGTAGATAAAAGTGGACAAAAGATCTTATATTGAAACACGTACACAATACCACATTTCACTAACTCCACCTTTAAAGTTCTCAGCCTTAACTGGCTGCAGCAGTCTGAAATCCTCCTGTTGTTTTGCGTTCTTACATCAAAAACTGTGTCCTAATGGACTGGAATGCCTCTTCCTGTATTGGACCCATCAGTATAAGAGGATGCCACCAAATCTCACTGTTGAGGAGCATGTTCAGTAAAGTAGATAAAGATGTCATCTCTCTATATGACAGCAGTAAATAGAAAGTTGCCCAAGATTGCACTCAGGTAAGCAGCAATGTGTAAGACTTATATCAATATTATTGATCTCGTTATAATTACCGGCTACATCTTTACCTGGCTTCATCAAATTTAGCACTGGCTCACTGGTTAATGAGAATACTCATTGACAGTTGCTTGTTGTGTTCTGCTAAACATAAGCATTCCTAGACAACATCAATATCCGTCCTTCTGATGACTCCTTTTTATTTTATTTCCTGTATTCATTGACTGGTGTTTTGCTTGCATGTGTGAGGCTATTGGATCCTCTGGAACTGGAGTTACAGAAAGTTGTGAGCTGCCATGTTGGTGCTGAGAATTGAGCTCATATCAGTCGCTCTGTACCCACAATGAAGTGAACAAAATGAAGCCAAGACGATGAAAATCAGAAATGATCATTCTTATCCTGACTAATCTGAATGACTTATTTTTTCATTTTTTGAGAATATCATACATGAGTACTACATTTACATTATTTCCACCCCTCCCTCTTCCACTCCTAACTCCTACATCCCATTCCTTCTCAAGTTCATGGCATTGTTTTTTGCGGGGGCAGGAGAGGTTTGAGACAGGGTTTCTCTGTATTATAGCTCTGGCTGTCCTGAAACTCGCTTTGTAGAGCTGGTTGGCCTTGAACTCAGTGAGATTCGCCTGCCTCTGTCTCCCGAATTCTGGGATTAAAGGCATGTGCCATCACAACTGGCTGACCTCTTTTTAAATTGTTGTTACACACACAGACACACATATACACAAACACATACATACACAACTTAGAGAAATTTTATTATTGCTAATATGTATATGTCCTTAGGACTGACTACATAAGACTACATAACCTATATGGAGCTTATTTCTGTGGGAAGTTTATTCTTCCCCCTCTCAGCATCATCTATGAGTGGGGCCTTGTGACATTTTCTCCATCCAGTTTAAGATGTGAAATAGTGCTCTCATACAAATAGTCCTCTTGTTTAGTAAGCAGTATTATTGACATTTCATGGATGCAGCATTCTTAAAATGTCTAGAAGATACTGTCTACCAGCAGGCATCCTAGTCCTCTGGCTGTCAAAATCTTTCTGCAATTTTCCCCTGAGTCTTAGATGTAGGAGATTGTGTTGTAGATATTATCAATTAGGGTTGGGAATCTCATGGTCATTTGTTCTTTGTCTTTTGGCCAGTGGTGAATCTCTAGCTGTCTCTAGCCACCACAAGAAATGACACTTCTTTGATAAGGAGCTATACTTATTTGTGGATGTGAGAATAAGTATTTAGAATGCAGTTAGGAATTATACTGGTTTAGGAAAGTGTCACTAGTGGGTTCTCCTCTAGGATCTACAGCCTTTCCAGCCATGGGTCCTCTGCTAGATTTGCAATAACATGCATGTGTTCTTTCCTATTGTGAAGGCCTTCAGTCAAATTAGACAACTGTTGATTTTCTTCAAGATAACAGTGCCACTAGTGAACCACTGGAGATATCTTGCTTGGCTGATCAATTTTTTTTTGGTTTCTATGTTTTACATCTGGGTTGTTGATTGTTTTTTTTTCCCTTGCAAAGCACCTTCATATGCTATGAGAGCTACTAGTCCTCAGAAAGGAGCCTTCTAGGTTGGTTCCAGCTCAATTACTTCAAATTCTGTGTCTGAACTGTGTGGTTTGTTCAGCAATGGGGTCTTACCTTCACGTTATTGAAGGCAACTAGGGGCAATGGCCGTTACCTACATTGGAGAGTGTCTTAGATTCCTGTGGCCAACAATTAGAAGGAAGACATCACTTGCCTGGTAGTAGGGCTTTTGTTAAATAGCCTAGGATTCTTGGGTGAGCACTATCACCCCATGTGTAAACTCTGTGTGTGTGTGTGTGTGTGTGTGTGTGTGTGTGTGTGTGTGTGTGTGATGTGTTCCTGTGGCTTTTTAAAACATTTTTATTCTTATTTATTTCTTCCTCTGCCTCTGTATTATCTTCCAGTCTCCTCCCCAGTTAAAGTTCTCGTATTTTCCTATTTACCCCTGCATAGTGTCTGGGTCTAAGCCCCTTTCTAAGGCTCCTTCTCCATCCCCCATGATTTTGTTCTACTTTTCAGGTTTCTATGGTTACTTCATGTTACACACTACAATTAAAGATTCAAAGTGACTCCTGATTTTTATTGATAGCAGCTTTGGATTTTCTGTATTCTTCACTCCTAGACAAACTGTAATAAGAGAGCAAATCAGGGGATGGATGGTCCTTAATGACAGCCTCACCCCCAAACAACCTGACACAAACCCAAGTCCTCCAAGTCACCCCAATACCATCTTATTGACACATTCTGTCATACCCTATGGTATGCATTTTTTCCTCTTGCAATGAGTTAAGTATCAACTTTCTTGGCTACATGTATGTTCTTGATGATCAAGTGTCTAGAAACTGTTCTTGAATTGGTTGGCCACCCTGCGGTGGCCACACAGGGTTTCCTATATCCTGCTGTTCCTTGTTTCAACAGGCCTTGACTCCATGCTTATCAAAAATCTTTGAGTGACAGAGTGTGTAATAGAAAGTTGTAGGAAATTTCAGGTAAATTATCTACGATACAGTATGGAGTGTGAGGTAAAAGGAATGATTAGGACAAAGATACAGCTCCTGAGATATAAAGCTTGGTTATTAATCCAGAGTCACCTACATTAAGAGAAAATAGCAAAAACACTAACATATAAAATAAATTTATTTACAGTTTGGGCCCAAATTAAGGAAAGACAATGAGTATCTCTCAATAAACCCTTAGAAATCTTCCTTGAAGTAGAGTTGGGGGTTTGTTTTACCCCATCAGAAAAGTAATGAGAGACTACCATTATTAGGGATTTGTTTCTCTGACTCTAATGCTAGACTTGGATACAAGACAAAATCCTTCCCTTCTGAAGTCTGATTGGAGTAAAGAGAAATAGGATGGACCACTGGTGAGTGTACAAGTAATCTAGAGAGCAATATAGCAACATTTAAAAATATCTGATAAAGCTAAGAGTGATCCTATATAATAACCCTACAATTGCACTATTGACACTCAATCTATAAAATAGAAATAACATTCACTGCCACACTGTTTTATTAAATTTGCAAGAAGATTATTGATAGTAAATTATCTTTAAAATATAATACATTCATGCAAGAGAATCACATACAATGATGGAAAATGAATGGAGTCGATCTCCAACTACTCAATAAATGGAACACATATAGGACTCTGAATAAAATATAAAGTATGATAAGAGTGAGACAAAGACTTCTATACAAAGTACTCCAACACAAACACAGATTTAAAACTATGAAAACAAATTTTTATTCTAATTAGAGGTAGAAGCAGTGGTATACAAGGTATAGATTATGAAGCTGTGGTCAAAACACATTAGGTAATGTACTTAATGGGCAAGCATGGGTACCTGGGTTCCATCCCCAAAGCCCACACAATAAAAAAGTCCAGCATGGTAGTATAAGTTTATAATCACAGCATAGTGCAGGCTATCCTAGTCTGGCCTAGAGTTCCAGGCCAATGAGAGAACTTGGCTCACACTACAAAAAAATTCAAAGGTATACAGCAGCTGGTGACCAAGACCTGAGGTTGACCTTTTGCCTGCTCACCTATACATGCACAAATGCATGCACACACACACACAAACATATGCATCCTCCAAGTGTGCAAATGTACACACATACGCATAAAGTATAAATTATAACTATACATTCCAATAGAATTGCTACCTCGAAGGGAAAAGACAATGACATGAGGGTAGACTTAAGGATTCTGTGGTAGCTGAAATAATGTATGTCTTAATCCGTGCTCATGGCTATTGCATTATTTGTGATAGCTTTGAAGTTTTACAAAATTTCAGAATTAACAGGCAACACTTGTATGATCTTTATGATTACTTTGTGATTACTTTAAAGCAATCTATATAAACTTTAGAAACAATAAAAAGAAGAGACATACAAAAACATATTTGGAATTTCACCAGGTACCAAGATAAACCCCCATCTTTAGGGAGGAATGCATGGCACATAGATACAACATGTGTACACTGCTTTCTGAGGCAGTGAGCAGCTCCCAGAAAGTGCAGTTACTGCTTTTGAAGGTAAACTCATAAATAATATTAGAGTTACTATAAATAAAATCTAGGTTATATTTTATCTTTTCAACACAGTACCTGTACCTTACAAGAAATGCCCTCAAAAGCCTTGAAAACTCTTTCCAAGTAATTAAATCTAAAATTATTCTAAAGCTGTCCCACAGTGCCCTGAAGCATCCACAACTCGTGTTGCTCTAATCTCCTGGGCACTTCCCTAGAGTATTGCTCAATTTCCATTATGATGAACTATATATTTAAATAAAACAATTACAGCAGTCTAAAAACACATTCTCAACTGGGTGTGGTGTCATTGCCTGAAATTCCCTCACATGGGAAGCTAAAAGAAGAAGACTGTCAAGTTCTAGCTCAGCATGGACTATGTGATGAGAGTTTACAAAAACACACAAGGATAAAACCTCCAAACTCAGCCGGGCGTTGGTGGCGCATGCCTTTAATCCCAGCACTTGGGAGGCAGAGGCAGGCGGATCACTGTGAGTTCAAGGCCAGCCTGATCTACAAGAGCTAGTTCCAGAACAGCCTCCAAAGCCACAGAGAAACCCTGTCTCGAAAAACCAAAAAAAAAAACCTCCAACTCATAATAAATGCAAAGTCAATAGTAGTGTGATAAGTCTGACTATGTTGTTTGAAAATTACAGTTACTATATTAGTATAACATGTTTCAAATATGAAACACATTTATTAACAACAAATGGACAAAAGAGAATTCACTTAAAACTATGCATGCACCAAAAAGAAGTCTTAGCATATTAAGTTCACAAAAAGTAATGAAGTATAAGTAATAATTTGATAAATCATATTAAACAATAAGGCAACATAAAGATAAATATTTATAATTGATTATAAGTTTGAATATGAATATGTGGATATAAATTTGTTAATATACAAATACAAGTTACTTTTCCATCCAAAGACCAATCAATTTGAGTAATATGTACCAATCTACTCACAGAGGCCTCATTTCAGACAAACATCAACAGAGGAGGTGATACAAAATTATTTCACTTTATAGGTATATATTTGTGTGAGAGGCCCTGCTGCTCTTGACATGGGCAAAATCCAGGAATGAAATCTTTAATTTGGGTTTTGTACAGAGATCCAGCAATCTGAGAAGCAGTATAAAGATCTACCCTCCATCTTATCTTCAACCAGCAGACTATAGAGTCAATCATTCCAAAGCTTAGACTTGCCCCTCTAATCTGGAGGTCAGTCTTATCTCTGAGATTTTTGGTGTTGGTGCTTTTCTCCTCTTCTCTGTTCTAGATGAGGGAAGGAGGTAAGGGGTGGGAGTTTCACAATCACTAAAGTCACTGAGCATTCCCCCCAAGCCAGCTGTTTGGGTGATTTCCAGGTTGAAGGTTAACTCAAAGCAAACAAACCATTTTCAGTGTGTGCGTGTGGATCCCTTCCTATAGAACAAATACAAATGTGTTCTTATAAATACAGAATTTGCAGTGCCCCTATCATTGTGTCCCTGTGACTTGTTATAGCATGACCTTTCCCCCTTGTGTGTAATGTAGTCACCTCATCATCATCTTGAAATTACCCTGTGATAATGGTAATCGATACTTGTAGAAGGAGGAGGGGAGTGTCATGGGACTCTTACCTGGGATTCCAGCTGTTACTGACTTCTACCATCCCCCCTGCTGCAAGTGATATGAAGATATGCTAGAGTATATAGGAAGTAGAAGATTAACTAAAGGACAGATTCCATGATGCAGCTTCCATGAGGATAGGGCTTTATGGTGATGCTATTCTTATGGGGTCACCCATACACCTAAAAGTAATGTTTATCCCTCCTCTGCAGATATGTCCAATAAACACCTTTTGTCAATGTGGGTGGAATCATATTTTGGTCTGTTGTTAGCTCCCTATCTGGAGTGACTAAACAGTTGTATGCTTTTCCCCAAGAAAAGTTAACACAATAGTATCCTATTATTCTTTACAATGTAGTATATTTGGGAAGCTATGAATAAAATAATCTGGAGAGAAGAAACTTACTATTGGATTGGCACAAATGTTTATGTGTAGTTAGACACTAGTTTGATGCATTTAGGGCATTTTACTTGTTACTGTTGTAACAGGAGAAAGAGACAAATACATAACTAAGCTCAGATTTTAAATAGAGGATAATTATGGATTTTTTGACAAAGAGCGAAGTTGGAGATTAGAGGGATTCTTGCTAAACTGACTTCACAGAGTTTCTGTTAAAATTAAGACAATGTGATAAGGAATCATGGGTGATGACAGAGAAAATGAATCACACATTAAAAATGACCAGACTATGGAGAGCTGGAATAAGCAAAGTTCTGCACTAAAACTTACTCTGGAAGGACACAAAATGACACATAGTTAAAGACTAAAAGGTTCAGAAGAATCAGTGTAAATTTGGTTGGGGGGAATTTTTGTCACATATATATATGTGTGTGTGTGTGTGTGTGTGTGTGTGTCTGTATGTCTATATTTACTGATTTTAAAATAGATACAAAGTAAAACCTTTTTTGAGTAAAAAGGTTAAAACAATTGCGTTTGACATAGTAGGTGCATGTGTGTACTTGTGTATACATACATGTGTGTGCATCTATGGCTGAAAATAACAAAACTGTGTATTCTGGGAATGCTCTCTCATCTTGGACACATGGGGGAGGGCCTAGGCCCTGCCCTGGATGAAATGAGAGACTCTGGAGATCCCCCATGGAGGGCCTCAACCTCTCTGAGGAGCAAAGTGGGGATTGGGTGGGGGGTTGAGAGGGTTGGAGTGGGGGGAGGAGAGGAGGGAGAGAGAACTGGGATTGACACATGAAACAAACTTGTTTCTATTTTAAATTAAAAAAACTGTGTATTCTGTGTTCTTGGATTTGAACTCTATCTCCATAGACACACATTCATGGGTGTGGTTTTCTGTCTGTTAGTCAGAACTCAGTCTTGGAGTTTAGAGATGTAAGAAAGTGATGGGAATAGGATTGCTTCTTCTGGGTGGAAAATTCATAGACACATCACAGATATTAGAGTCCTTATCTCTTCCCTGTCACTCCTACAGAGTGTCCAAATGAGACACTCTGGATGTGACCAACAAAAGATCATATACATTTTTGTTTTGGTTCTTTATTTAAAATTAAAATTCTTAGGTTTTGAAATTAGGTTTCACAGTAATCCCTAGACTAACTCACAAAATAATTAAAGGAGTATATACAGCCAATCCTGCTTCAAAAGTTTCCATGTATATTAAAAGTATAAACATTAGCTCCTGTTGCTATTGGAATCATATATTTTATTCATTGACCATCTGCTTTCCCGTTCTGTTCCTCATAATATTAGTTAATATGGCCACATTGCAGCAATGGTCCTTTCTAGGAAGAATTCTATTAGCGTACCAAGATCACATCCTTGTCAATGCTACCCACTGATACTCCCCACCCCCTCTCTGATATCTGGTCTCAAGGATGCTCTAGACAAAGCTGCCCAGACCAGTTTCCCTGCATCATTATCTGAGCACAGAGGCAGGCTGTTGCATAGCAACAGAGGCTCAGAGTCAAATATAGACCCTGGAAGGAAAAGTGGCCCCATGTAATGTCAATGCTATTAGAAAAGTGAGCAAAGCATACCTTCAAAACAGCCTCAAATGCAGCTCACATCCTCTTCGTACCAAAGCCCCTCACTCCATGTTCCCATTCCAGTATGCTCAGCCATTTCTGTTCTTGGTGAAGTGTTCCATTTTTTTATCCTTCCGCTTTCCAAAATCCTAAGAATCTCAGTCACAGAATGGGTTAAATTTGAATAAAACTTGCATTCATTACAAGTACAGTGATATTCCACTTTCATGTGCTACCCTGTAAAGGACTGGTCTTAATCCCATTCTTTTAGGGTTTTTGTTTTGTTTTGTTTTTCGAGACAGGGTTTATCTGTGTATCTTTGGAGCCTGCCCTGGAACTAGCTCTTATAGACCAGGTTGGTCTTGAACTCACAGAGATCTGCCTGCCTGGCCTGCCAAGTGCTGGGATTAAATGCATGTGCCACCACTGCCCAGCAATCTCATTCTTTTTTTAATGATCATAAATCTGTGTCTCTGTAGAAATTGTTTGTTGATCTCTTCAGGTGTGCTTAACAAACCATCAATATATAAGATGCAGTTATAAAATGGTTTTCCCTGGTTGTTACACAAATCTCAAAGTCTGCACTCTTGCTTTCTATTTTTTGAAATTTTATATGTTTTTATTTTTAATGAATAAATGTTTTGCCTTCATGTATGTCTGCTTGCCACATGTGTTCTCGATCCCCATGGAAGTCAGAAGCGGGAATCAGATCCTCTGGAACATGAGTTGCGGGCAGCTGTGAGTCACTGTGTGGATGCTGGGAATTGAACCCAGGTCCTCTACAAAAGCAGCCAGTGCTCTTAAGCACTAAACAACTTCGCCATCCCACAGTGCTTTTGCTCTCAATTCCAATATATTTATTAATATTGTATCTCCTAAACTATGCATGTCATAATATAAAATAATGATAAATAGCAGAAGCAAAGGCAAAGTTAAAAGACTTTTATAATAAATACAAGGCTATTTGTTGATCAGTAAACACCAAAGTTTTCGCCTGACTTAAGCTCACCTAAATTCAGTACTCAGATATGAACCATTTTCATCACATTCATTAGCCTAAATAGATGTTAAGAACAAAGCAGGTGATAAAGAACATTGGCCCAAAGTAGTTCAGTATCTACAACTTTCCTCTCACTTGTCTCAAGGATCAGCCACTTCATGAGGTCCTAAGGGGTCCTATATTCAAGCCTCCTGACAAAAGGGTAGATTTTCTCTCCTGCACCATGCTCATCTCTGAAAGGGTCTGTAGATGAGGACTTCTGCAGCCACATTAGTAGGGTAGTGCCATCTGCCTGTGCCTTGGGCCTGGACGCCAATCTGCTATCATGAAGATGGTAATGATATATTATTTATGATTTAGTAAAGCTTGCCTGAAGATTCAGAAAGCAAAGTCAGCCATAAGTCATAGAAGCCAGGCACACACCTTTAATTCCAGCAGCCAGAATCTAGGAGGTGGTGGTGCACACCTTTTGTTGTCCATTTACTTCTGGGTGAGGGACCAGACACTGGGGTATGTTCAAAGTATTAGTGGCCTCATCTTCAAAGAAAACTGACCCTCATTGCCCCAGACACCATCAACTGTCCATACTTTCTCAGTTAGGGGTGTGAATTCTTGGTTCCCTACCTCCCCTATGCTGGAATAATGACTGACTTGATATTTTGTGAAATTAGTGAATTACAATTCTAGAAATCTTCAGGGAGTACAGAAATCATGAGGCTAAATGCCCTTGGGAAATTTCATAATGGGTGGGACAGCCTTCAGACAACAACTGCAACTAGTCATTCGTCTTAAAAACACAGGAAAAGAGCTAGTCAAGCACACTGGACTTCTAGGACAACCACAAGTAGCACAGGTTAGCTGTCACTAGGCTAGAATTTGTACAAAAGTCCTAGGACATTTCTTTGTGTTTCTGAATCCTGACAATACTCATTGTCCTTCACTGTAAAACCCAACAAAATTCTTGGTGGTGAGGGCCTACTGTGATATCAAAAGGGGTGGAGGCAGAGTTCTGTCAGTCATCTGCTTCTCTGCATAGCTTCTCTAATAAGCACGCTTTCCAAAGTTCCCTGAAGGGGAATATGTTCTTTCCAGGACCGGTAAAGGCAGAGAAAGGAGAATTGTACAGAGACATTTCCAGTCTGTGGAACAGCCTGGACGTCACAGTTCCCATAGAAACGTGATGTGATTATGGTGCCTTTGAAGACTTTTTTAATGGCAGCTTCCATGGCCAGAATAGTGGAGCAAGTTCCTCCTGCAGGTATTTGGACAGAATTTTTACTTTGTAAACATAATTATATAAGAATAGAAATGTGTCAGGTGTGATGGTTTATTCTTATAATTCTAGAATGCGAGAAGATCAGGATTTCAAGGCAGTTGTTGGTTATATAGTGAGTTTGAGACCAGCCTGTGCTGCATGAGACAATGCCTGAAGAATGAAAACTCAACCAAAAGAGTACAAATAAGATAATACCTCACTTACTGCCTTAAAAACTTATTTTATGACAATAACCACATCTTGAATGTTTATTCATGCCAACCATAAAGTCCACACAATAATAAATTGTAACAAAAATGGTCGGATCTTTGTGAGTTCGAGGCCAGCCTGGTCTACAGAGCGAGTTCCAGGACAGCCTCCAAAGCCACAGAGAAACCCTGTCTCAAAAAACCAAAAGAAAATGGTAAGAGTCAAGTAACATGTGCTAATAATGACAAAAATGTTAATGCTTGAACTGAAAGCATAGTTCAATGGTAGAATTTTTGCCTAGCATGCAAGATGCCTTGAATTGGATCTCCAGTATCTGTGAATGCAAACTATTTGAAAATGAAGTCTATGCATGATTTAAGACCTTCACATGAGAAGGCAGATTTAGTGTAAGCTTTAAATCCAACAATTCTTGTTCTTGTAACAAACTGTATGGAAGAGGGTCATGTAAAGGAGACAGACTGGATTTATGGTGCCACAAAGCCCAAAAGCTAGGAAAGAAAAGGAAATGAATGGACCTACTAACAATGTCTCAAACGGCATTGACTGTGAAGAAATATCAGTCTGTAGTCACTTTAATTATTACACAAAGTAACATCCACCACATTAAAAACAAATTTTAAAATTAGCAAAGGTCTATTGAGGTGGCTCAGTGGATAAGGGCACTTACAATCTACATTCAACCCCAGGAAAGCCCACACATTGTAAAGAGAGAACAGACCCTGAAAAACTGTCATTTGATCTCCACATGTACACCCTACATGCATATGCACACACACAAACACACACAAATAAATAAATAAGTAAATAAGTAAATGCAATGTGAAATTAAAACTTGTAAAAATTCTGATCTACCATATCATTTGCTGTTGGTTAGCAATGCAAATTAAATCCTGTTGCACAAGGTAATTACATGTTCTATTTTAACTACACCCTCAGGTCCTTATCATTTTAAAGTAGTAGATCATATAGTGCTAAGAGCATATTTCCAAGATGGCCAACGTTGCTCACCCTCATTGTACAGCAGAGAGGAAACAGGGAGGGGCAGTAAGGATAAGGATGGTGCTCAAGGCTGCAGAGTTATGGAATAGGACAGCTTGCATTTACACCCAGAACATCGTGCTCCAGAGTCTGAGGAATTGTCAAAGACTCATTGCTAAAGAAGAGAAATGGTCTGTACAATTGAGAACATATTAGAACACCATTAAAATACATTCAGTGTGTTAATATTTATATAAACAACTAACTGTACCATGTGCTAGAAAAAAAGTTTGTGACCTTGGAGAGAGAATGGTTGCTTCAGGAAAGACAGAGAGAGAGAGACAGAGAGACAGAGAGGCAGAGAGCTCATCTCAGACAGAAAACCCACATACTCATCCCTCTTCTCTTGTACTTACTAAAGAATTAATGGGTCAACTCTCTAATAGGACAGTGAAGGTCTTGTGTTCAAGAAATATTTAGTTGTTGAGAAATGAAAAACCAAACTATTAGTCTTGAATTTTTGTCCCTGCACAATCAGGGCACGGGTGAAATTCTAGTGTGGTGAGATGTGTCTGGATAGATCTAAGGACTGGTCCTTGGGCAGGTCCAGCATTTTCCTACATAGATATTAACCAACATGTCAAACAGTTCAGGGGCAGCCACTGGGCCCACCCAGAACCAGTGAGCTCCACAGATCAAGGTATTGGGTGGGTCTGTTTTCCCAGGTAAGGACCTAGATTTGGGTTTGCTTAGAGGTGTGATGTGAAACATCTCTTATCACATCATGAAAGACCCAAGAATAGAAAGCTTCATTACTATAGATGCTAGGCAATGAACAGTGGAATTATTCTCACAGTGCCTGCCTTAGATCTAAAACTTAGCCAGACCTCTGCCCCAACATTTAAAGTCATTAACAAATGTCCCACTTTATGCATGAGCACTGGACATGTTTCCTCAGTTCACACTCAGGCATCTTTGTAAGAAAAGCCTGGCCTGTCCTTTTTCACAGATGAACAAGCTCAGGCTCTTCTCCAGATGTCCAGCATGGTTGGACAGAGTCCATTCCTTAACCCCCTTAGGGGACTCCGAGCATTCCCAGGTGCACTTTCATCTCAGTACATGTGGGAGGAAGGAAGCAATCTCTGTTTCGGATGTTCCTGTGATAGTTTCAGTAGGATCCCTTCCATTAGTTTACCAAGTCCATAAAATTCTAAGCCTATGCCCCTCCTTTTTCTCTGTGCCCTGATGAGACACTCAAAGTCACAAACCTTCCTCCAGACTCCCAAGATGGTATGCATATCCATTGTTTTTGTTTATTCTGTTGTTGTTGTTTTGAGTCATAGTTTCTTTGTGTAGTCCTGGTTGTCCTGAAACTCACTCTGTAGACTAGGCTGACCTCAAACTTACAGAGCTCCTCTTGCCTCTGCCTCCCAAGTGCTGGGATTAAGGACATGTGCCACCACCACCTGTCTTTCCATTGTTCTTTATAGTTCCTTTGCATTTTGTTTTGTTTTGGGTTTCGAACAAGGTCTCACTATACCCTGTGTTAGCTTTGAAGTTGATAGTCTCCTGCCTCAACCTCTGAAAGGCTAGAACTGCAGGAGCTACTAGCATTCCTAGCTTCTTTTTCTCTTTTATTTTTGTGTGACTATAAGATTGTGTATGTATATACATGCGTGTGCAGGGGCGTGAGGACAGCAGAATTTGATATTTCATGTCTTCCTGTATCAGTCTCTGCTTGTGTATGTTATATGTGTGTACATGTTCATGTATGTTGTGTTACATGAGAACTCACATGTGCACAAAGGTCAAAGGTTGATGTTGATTTTATTCTTCTATTACTTTCCACGACATATTTTGAGACAAGGTCTCATACTGAAACTGGAGCTCACAAATTTGGCTAGACCAGCTTGCCACGAATAATCAGGGATCCACCTGTCTTCTCAAACTGTTGATATGGCCAGCTTTTTCACAGTTTCATAGATTTGAATTCAGGTCCTTATGCTTGCTCCACAAGCACTTTACTGATGAGCCATCTTCTCAGGCCCCTTTCTCCTTCTCCTCCTCCTGCTTCTCCTTTTTCTATTTCCCTCCTCCTCTTCCTATGTTTTTAATGTACTGTAATACTAAACATTTAGTTCCTGGGGCTGGAATTATGGCTCAGTTAAAAGTACTTACTGCTCGATTTGCCGTCTGTCTCTCCTCAGGGCTCACCTTCCCGAAGCGCAGCCAGACCTGCATAGTGCACTACACGGGAATGCTTGAAAATGGAGAGAAATTTGATTCCTCTCGAGACAGAAACAAGTCTTTTAAGTTTATGTTAGGGAAGCAGGAGGTGATCCGAGGCTGGGAAGAAGGCAATGCCCAGATGAGTGTGGGTCAGACAGCCAAACTGACAATCTCGCCAGACTATGCCTCTGGAGCCACTGGGCACCCAGGCATCATCCCACCACATGCCACTCTGGGCTTTGATGTGGAGCTTCTAAAACTGGAATGACAAAAGTGGCCTCCTCCCTTAGCTCCTTGCACATGGATCTGCCATGGAGGGATCTGGGACCTCCAGACGGGTGCACATGAATCCATGTGGATCTTTTCCTGATGTCCCACCACTCTTTGTATAGACACCTACCCGACTGAATGTGTTCTGTCACTCAGCTTTGCTTCGGACACCTCCATGTCCTTGTCCCCTTCTGTATGTGTGTTGACCTAAACTATGCCATAAACCTCAAGTTATTTTGTTTTGGGGTGAAGATTCAGTTTCAGTCTTTCAGGTCTAGGTTTCCAATGAAGTATATTGTCAAGTATTAACAGCACAAGCGGTGGGTTAACTTTAGAATAGGAATTGGTGTTGGGGTGGGATTTGCAAGAATTTTTATTTTAACTTTTTGGATGAAAAATTATCTATTATATATTAAGGCATTCTTGCTGCTGTGCTGCAAAGCCATAGCAGATTGGAGATGCTGTTGAGGGCTGGATTTTTCCAGTGAGGGAGGTCCTGTTAAACTGAAAGCCCTACCCAAACTGAAGTCAGAAGGAAGGAGCAAGCCTTTGCTTCTGACAGTCCTCCCACCTTCTGAAGCCGTCTGCCTTTTAAAGCAGGTCCCTTTACTGCTGTGTTGGACACTACAGAACCTGTCCCTGGTCAGCAGGGACCTCTGAAGCCTTCTTTGTGACCTGGCTTAATTTGTTTTTCATCCTATGATTTTTCTAATGAATTTTCAGAACTTTTGTAATCTTGTAACTATCCAAGCTCCACTTCCTAAATTTTAAGAACTTTAATGGAAAGTTTAGCTATTTGTATACTCACCACCCAATGGATGCCTAGTCATCACTATAGATGCTTGAGTGTTCTCTAAGAAAATGATGCTGCTCATCACAGCTTCAGCATCTCCTGGGGTTTGATGCTTGGCTCTCTCTGCTAATCTCAGCTTCCTTCCTTTTCCCCCCTCCTTCAATTCCTTCTCACCCCCTGCTGTCCTGTGTAGTGATTTGGTGAGAGAAAGTATGCTTTTGTCCCCTGCCCTCTGCACCACATATGCGTTTCAAGTTTTATTATTGTAATAAAAGTGCTTTATGCTTGCTTCTCTAAAAAAAAAAGTACTTACTGCTCTTGCCGAGCACCAAAGATTGGTTCTTAGCACCCATATAGTGGTTCACAGCTGTCTATTACTCCAGTTTCAAGGGACCCAACGCACTCTTCAAACCTCCAAGGATACCAGATACACATGTGACGCACATGTACACATGCAAGCAAAACTTATCTACAAGCATAAACGTATATGCAAGCAAAATCAACTGTATACACAAAATTTTAACATAAATTTTAAAATATTGTTCATGTTTAACATTATGAACTGAAGTTCAGTAAAACTTCCCATATATACACATATATTAATAATTGTTTTGCAATATTTTTTCAGAAATGTTCTTTCAAAACCTTGAAATATTCTATGCATTCAGAGTATTAACACGAGTGTGTTTTGTTAGCAATGTTATTTGAAAGTATCTATGCATTAGAAATAATGTGAACCAAGGGCTGATCTCCAAAATATATAGTGAACACAAGAAAGTAGAGATCAAAATACCAAATAATTCAATTAAAAATGGCATACTGATCTAAACAGAAAATTCTCAACACTAGATTCTCAAATGGCCAAGATACATTTTAAAAAGTATTCAACATCCTTAGCCATCAGGGAAATGCAGATCAAAACAACTCTGAGATACCATCTTACAACTGTCAGAGTAGCTAAGATCAAAAACACTAATGACAGCTTATGCTGGAGTGGGTGTGGAATAAGGAGAACATGCCTCTACTACTGGTGAGAGTTCAAACATGTATGGTGGTTTCTCAGAAAATTAGGAAATGTTCTTCCTCAAGGGCCAGCTATATCACTCTTGGGCATATACCCAAAGGAAGCTCAATCATAACACAAGGAAACTTGCACAACTATATACCTAGCAGCATTATTCATAATAGCCAGAATCTAAATGTCCCTCAACCAAAGAATGAATAAAGAAAATGTGGTACATTTACACAATGGGGAGGTGAGAGGGACGACGACAAGGACATCATCAAATTTGCCGGCAAATGAATGGAACTAGAAAACCCATCCTGAGTGAGTTAACCCAGACTCAGAAAGACAAACACAGTATGCACTCACTCATAAGTAGATATTAGCCATAAAGTAAAGATAACCAGGCTGCAATCCACAACCCCACAGAAGCTAGGTAACAAAGAGGACCCTAAGAAGGACGCATGGATCTCCCTGGGAAGGGGAAATAGATGTGATCTCCTGTGTAAACTGGGCATGGGGTTGTAGGCAGGAGGGAGAGGGGATGGGAACATGAGGTATTGGGATGGCCAAGTTGCGGGAAGGATTGAGAGGGAGAGCAATAAAAGATATATCTTGATAGAGGAGGCCATTATGGGCTTAGGGAGAAACCTGGTCCCAGGGAAATTCCTAGGAATCCACAAGGATGACCCTAGCTAAGATTCCTAGCAGTAGCAGAGAGGGTGCCTGAACTGGCCATCTCCTGTAAGCAGATTGGTGGCTACCCTAATTGTCATCAGAGAGCTTTCATCCACAGAGATCACAGCCAAGCACTGGACCAAGCTCTGAGAATGCTGTTGAAGAGAGGGAGAGTGGATTGTAGGAGCCAAGAGGTCATTACAAAGGAACGCACAGAAACAACTAACCTTGTCTCATAGGAAGTCACGGACTCTGGTCGGACAGCTAGGGAGCCTTCATGGGACCAAGCAAGGGCCTCTAGATATGTGTGACAGTTGTGTGGCTTGGTCTTGTTTATTAGACTCCTAGCAGTGGGATCAGGGCTTCTCCCTAATGCTTAATCTGACTTTTGGGAACCTATTCCCTATGCTGGTTTGTCCTGCCCAGCCTAAATACAAAGGAAGGAATTTAGTTCTACCTCAACCTCAACTTGATATGCTATGCTTTGTTGATATCCATGGGAGGCCTGCCCCTTTCTGAACAGAAGCAGAGCAGGAGTGGATGAGGGGCAGAGGGGAGGCGGGGAGGGAACAGGAGGAGATGAGAGAGGGGAAACTGCAGTCAGGAAGTAAAATAAATGAAAAAATAATTGATAAAACAAAAAATAATGTGAACACTGCTATTCTGATCTCCCATGATTGTATTTACTGCCTCCCACAAATGCTTCCCATGAATGTAACTATTGGTTTTTACAACTCCAGATTATGTGTAGTTTTTTTAAAATGCCTGTTCATAGACTCTTTGGGTGGCAATTTAAGAGTGTGTGTATTGCTAAAGGGAAGATGAGGGCAATAGAGAAATCTCCCAAGATTATACAATATGATGTAGTTGAATGATTAAGTTTCTGCATACGAAATAAGTATAATGTCCCAATGCATTTTGAAATAAGTCTGAGATTTCATAAATGACATTTTAAAATATTTCTAGTTGATGTAGTCTAAATATTAGAAGCAGTCTCTTAGTGTTCAAACAACACAGTTTGGACTGTACGTTATACAAGCAGTCCTCTAAAGGGCTCCCTCATCTCCAAAAGTTGGAGGGGATATTCCTGAGTGAATATGTACAGACAGAGCCTGCAAAAAAAACCTCCTCATTCTGTTTCACAGAGTATTCTGTCAGTTGCCTGCTTCTTCTCCCAGACGGTCCAATTATTCTTCTCACATAGTTATCAGGAGAGCAAAGACATTCTACTTTCAAAACCGGGTGAGGTCGTGAAAGGTTGAAGGGGAGAGCTGTGTGAGAATAAGCCTATGCATCATGGTTACCACAGTAACGACCAAGCAAGGAAACCATGACAACCAGAACATTTAATGGAGACCAAGGTGATTTGGCAAGAAGAGCAGGGTCTCGCTTACATGGAAAAGCTTTGTTAACCAAACTTCTTCAGCTAATTATCTGCTTCCCTACCCAATACCTCTAATGAATATGCTTTTTCAGGTGGACTGAATTGAAACAGTGTTTTTGTTTTGTTCTGTTCTGTTCTTTTTTGAGAAATGCAGGGGCACAGAGAGAGGGCTACAAAGAGACATTCTAGAACGGCCTGTGAATCACGGTTGCCATAGAAACCTGATGTCATTTTAGCAACCAACACGATACTTTGATGGAGACCCATGTAATGTGGTGAGAAAAGCAGACGTTTGAGCTCAGCTGAAGGTGTAGGTGCCCCATTGTGGTAACTGAACCTCCCTGAATAGTTGAGAGACTCAAGGATTTCAGAAATAAGTCAGCTGCTTTCCATTTTGGGACTTAGTCATGTATTGTCTCCTGAGAGAAGTGGGATCCTTCTGGCCCCCAAATGATGTGCTGTTGTACTCCTGGTTGTCCTGGGCCCATTTTCCATTTCCTTGTGGGTGGTATACAGGAAGATGAGACAGGAAATAGTTCTGTTCTCAGCCCAGCTTTTCCCACTGTGTGTCAGGACACTCACTCACAGGATGCAGTAGTCAACACCTACTTGACCAGTAGTGGATGAGTCTCTTGTATATCTCAGATAGTTATTGAGCCACAGCATTTTTTGCATATTGAGATTTTAATATGTAGTATTTCATGATACCATCTTTTACATTATTTTCATTACATTTGTTTGTGTGTGAAGCAGGTCCCTGGGACTGACCTTAGTAGTTAGGCTTGACAGCAAGTATCTTTACTGAATGAGCTACCTGACTAGCCTCCCACTTTGAAAAAAATCATTTTATAATGACTGTCATGAAGCTAGGGGATTTATCAAGTGTTAGCTAAAGTTGTCAAAATTTCAGATATCAAAATTAAGTAGTTCCAAAAATAGTAAAAAAAAAAAAAGTCAGGCTCATGCCTTTAATCCCAGCACTTGGGAGGCAGAGGCAGCTGGATCTCTGTGAGTTCAGGGTCAACCTGGTCTTCAGAGCAAATTCCAGGATAGGCTCCAAAGTTACACAGAGAAATCCTGTCTCGAAAAACCAAATAAAGGAAAAATCATACATATTGGCCCGTTATAATATGAGCCAACTATGTCCTCTAAAATAAATACATACACCTCCATCCTATTATTGTTAATTTCCAGTAAATAAGGCTTCCTGTTCCATCGTACCTAGCCTCCCTGACCTTCCTAATGACCTGTACCTACATAAGTATAGCACTTCTGTTGCTATATAACGTTAACATTCCAGAAGTTTATTTAAGCAGATTCATGGAAATTCTTTTATAGTACTTACAATACTTTCATATATATCCATATATTGCATATAGCAATGATATGACCTTATTTATTAATTTGATTTAATTTGCAATGATAAAAATCAAACACAGACCTTCAACTTCTTAGGTACATGCTATGTCACTACCCTGTACCTCCAATCAGATCACTGTTTTTATTACAGTATAGTATTCCAGTACATGGTAATATCACAATTTGTTTTATCCACTGGCAGTGGATAAAATCTTTCAGATTTTCCCACTGTTTGCACCACTACCAAAACCTACAGAATCTACTTTCTAAACCATTAGTCGTATCACTTGAATTTTTTTTATTTCATTGATAAATTGCATGTATTCTTCCTATGTAATGCAACCTTGTATGCTGAAAAAAATCACCACCACCACCACCACCACCACCACCACCAGCAATGTGTTAAAATTCAGATAGCATTAAGCAATGTCTTAGTGTATTGAACATGAAATGCCTTCCATTTCTCCAGGTTCAAACCTGTCTTTCATTTTCATTATATTCATCTAAGCCTGCTATATGCATCTAGAACCATCGTGGTCAAAGTAACTGAAGTTACTTGTCAACTGTGTCCTGACTGCCATCCGAACCCCTTGCTTGTTTAAGAGATAAAACATGTTTAGAATGTGGTCTGCTTTTGCATTACAGAATTGGCATGTGTACATTTTCCTTTCTCCTATTAATTTTAGATGCCCAGGAAAAGGCCTGCAGGGGCGTTTTGATTACTGTGTTTTGATGGATCCTAGAATGCTGTTCTGAATGAGGACTTGACTTGCTTTTTACCCTGAATCCTGCTATATAAGCATCGCTCCCATCTGGAAACTATGGAGCTGGCCACAGGGTGCTTCCCACACAATCCCTCCTCATTTTTCTTATGTAAATTCATTGCTGGGTTAACTATGTGAGTAAACAGGGAAGCCTGCTGTGTATTCATTGGACTTTACTTAGGAGTATAGGGAGAAGCATGCCAGAAAATTCCTTTCATCTGTGGCCTTATTGAAATCCAGAAAGTGGATACATGCTCTGATTGCTAAATGCATGGTCCATCCTAGAGATTTTTCTGCCTTCTGTTATGTAACTGATTTCCCTAAGGCACTCACCCAGACCTGACCTGTGCAGGCATTAGGAAGCAGCTTCAGAACCACCCCATCTTTTCACCAAGTTCCCATGGCTTTCAAGGTAATCTTTCTTCTGTCACTGGGTCATTTTCTAATGGGAATGGCAGTGAGGTTTTGCTTTGTTGTGTTTTCTTACTCTTTTCATTGCCCTATTCAGGATAGGTTCATAGCAGATGAAATGGCAAACTGTATGAAATTAATAGTTACTAAATATACCTTAAATTAGATTACTTTCAAATATACACTGTTTACATTTGAGCTCCCCTCTCTGTTTTTCCTTCTTCTTCCTTCTCCTTCCCTCCTCTATTTCCCCCAAAGTATTAACTCATCTTTTTTCTCTCTACCCTTGAACACATCCAGACTTTTCTTTGTAGTGCTAGAGATGAAACCTAGGACCTTGCTCAGGCTGTCAATTTGCTGTACCATGGATCTACATCCCTAGCCCTTGGCTCATCAACAAGATGAGGGTTTTGCCTGTGGCCCAAGCTGGCCTCAAAGTTATTATCCTCCTGATTTCACCTCCTTCACAGCTGGGACTCGAGGAATGAGCCACTCTGCACGCCTAACTCAAAAGTTGGCCACAATTCGTATGCTATCAAGTGATTTTTCAACTCATTGGGTGATTTCTACTCACAACACCTTTATAAGGGAGATACTGCCATTAACCCCCACGTTGTAGATGAATAACTGTGGAGTAGAATGATTTTTCTGATTTGTGGAATGGGAAACCAAGGATTAGTGTGAACCAGAGCCTGGGAGAATGTCACCAAATTGTTATTAAATGAAGCAAGCAGAGTGCTCAACTGCTCACACGTTAAGAGGAGATCAACAGCAATAGTATGCTATGATGGCGAAAAGCTATCTTCCTTTCTGTCTTTCCTCTCCTTGTGTTAGTTCCAATCTGTAGATGCTGCACAAGCCATAGTTGTTTCAGTTCGGGGATGCTCTGTTCCAGAGCTCTCAGCCTCAGACAACTCCCTACTGCCCTCCCATTCTTACCTAGTATTCATCATACTCATGTCCACGGTAATATTATTTTACAGATATATTTTAGATGTTCCCCCTTTTTTTCTTTTTTAGACACTATTAATTCGTCTGTTTTTCTCTTTATAAACCTTGCAGCTTGGTTATGGTTGAAATACGTTGGTGTCATCTCGTGGCAGAATTCTGAACTGCAGCTTGAACACCCCAGGCAGTAAAGAGGTAGGAGGGGTGGTTCAAATCCACCTTAAAGAGCTTAAATGGAAATGGGTAAGAGACCATCTGTAGGATATCAGGGTACACTAATTATTATATAATTTTCAGCCTGTTTCTATGCCTTAAAATGTTTATATGAGAACAATCATTTCAACAGTTTTAAAAAACATCTTAGGCTTCTGAATAAATGGTTGGAGACTTACATTAGCAAATATGGAACCTTCACCTTTGTAACCTGGTTTACATGTAGCAAATATATACAATTTATACGAAATTTTAATTTTTGAATGCTCTAGGTGTTTTACTGTATGAATAGCATGACACTGGTGAATATTTAATTCCCTTACCATAGTTTACATAATGAAGAGTAGTTTATGTAAAATCCTATTTATATATAAGCAGATATATTTGTATTTTATTCTCTAAATTTCTTAAATACAGAAATACTACAGCATTTTACATTAACATAACATTGAAAATAGTTAGCTAATTTATATTTTTACATTACTTTACAAAAGCATTTGATTTTATTCACACTGGAAATAATAGAAATTGTTACTAAATTGATAGGCAAAAAGCTATCCTTCACTGTTATTTATTATCATTAATAAAGCACATTATTGCAGATATATGAAGAAATAGGTACCCTTCCCTCATAGTTGACAGGGCAAATACTACTAATGTGACTATAACTGGATGGGGAATGTTAAAAAATGTTCAAAAGCACTCTAAGCCACAGTAGTCCCCTGGAGGAATTTATGCTATATCCTGAGGGGAGCCATTTACTCGTCAGTTATATGTCTTCATTGCTTAAAGTTGAGTTGGTGCTATCCATAGCAGACCGTGGGCCTTTAAGATCCTAAACCCAGCTTCATTAGTCTTTTCATTCATAGAGCATCTGCCTCTTGGTTAGGCATCCAGGCTTGGTCAACCATGCAAGAGACTCCCCTGGTATTGAAATGGAGCACTGCCCGGGTCTGAATTCCTAGAGGCACATGTAAAAATCGTCCCTCATTTCTGTCTAGATATTTCTGTTCTCTGTCCTTGGAGGCAAGTCCTGTTTACTAAGTACACATAGCCTAACATCCTCCACAAATTTAAATTTTCATAAATTGTAGAAGAAACACTGGCTCCAGAGAATTTCTGCCTCCAGACCTGACATAAATCCCATGTGGTTAAGCCAGTGAGAGCCCTTTATAAACTGCTTTCCCAACTGATGGAAGGTCTTTCTTAAGTTGTCTTGTGATTGTACAATCAGAACTGGGTAATATTTATTCATCTTGACAAATGTTTCTCAAAGAACTTGTCTTGAAACTCTACTTCTTGGCCCAGGCTAAAAATGGTTATTTTTCTATGGACACATATAGACAGTAGACACCAGACAGACATATACTGAAGACCAAGATCTTGTGGCCACCCCACTGGTGACAGCTAATTAGATAAGTGTGTCCAGTTCTGGGGACTATTTACAGGAATCCCACTCAATAGAAAATTCCATTTACACCCTTCAGTCATCTTTACAAAGAATAAAGTCAACATAATATTTTTATTATTTAGTCAGTTTCAATTAGTATACAATTTCTATTAGAAACAAGAAGGCATCTCAGGATGCCTTTAAAGGCACAAACATAGGTGAAGTAAAAACAGAGAAGACGGAAGTTATAAAAGCATGTGTGTGCATGAATGAGTGAGCGCACACGCACACATGAGGAATGAACCCATTCTAAAACCCTTTTCTGTGGAGTAATGCAAAATAAAGTATCCCTAAAAGGCAGCTTGTCACCAAGTTTTGAGGGGAAAGAGTCTGAACTCTGTCACTTCTGTTTCTCCTTCAGAAATGAGTAAGCAAACCTAGCATTACTGGGGTTGTATGTTGTATGCTATCTCTATCTATACATTTCTGAGGATAAATCAACGTATGTTTGAATCAAGTAGTAGTCTGCCTTCTACCAGGCCATATTATTCTAGGCCTTCATCCATGAAACAACTGTGAGATTTCTCAAAATGGGATTTTTTTATCCTTTGGTCTATTCGTTCATCTCTTAGTTTTCTTCCACATATGGTTAACTGCATAGTAGTGTATGTATATTCTTACATGTTTCCCCTCAAAGGGCTAGTTCATATCAAAGACTCCTGGGAGACATCCTTGGTTATCTGTAAATAATACTCTCCTAAAGTCACCTTTATAGAAAGCAACATTGCTAACAACACAGATGTGCTTTGTTCCCATGGGATAAGCAAAAGTCTGCCAATCACCTGCATCCCTGACAGCTTTGTCTACTAAGTATGCTAGGGGTTGGATTTGCTTTGCTTTCGGTAAAATACAAGGGCAAGTGGCAAATGGTTGTGTGGAGGTATTTTGGGTTTGGAGAATAATCTGTGCACCCTGGTTCTCATAGAAACTGATTTCATAACAGCTTTCATGGTGACTTTTGGAATGACACTGTAAGTTAATGGGAAGAACAAAGTCCTGTATGCAAGTGCTTGGGTTCATTTGAGGGTGAGGGTGTTCAGTGGTGGAAGCTGAACCTCCTTAGGGAGTAAAGACATTCCTGCTTCAGGCAAAGATATCTCCTGAAGGCTCTCTAACTGGTAGCTATTGGGCTCTTCCTTGCTGCTGTAACTGAGCTAAAAGACAATTAATTGATCAACCCGCCAACTTGCCTATCCTTATGCCAGCAACTAGCAGTTTGGGACTCAATAAAGGATGTCTTGATGAGACTATATGATTCAGCCTTTCCACTCTGGCTCCTGAGGCACAGCCTCCAGCAGAACACTTACAGGTTATTTTTCTCTGAATGTTTTCCTACTGTCAGCCTTGGTGAGCACTAAAAGATCCTAAACCAATTCCATTCAGGCCAGAAGGGCAGAAATTCTTAGTGGCCTACCAGAAATAAGGAAGCTGTAACTTGTGTTAAAGGGACAACACTATGGTTAGTACAAATATAAGCCTCTCTCACTTGGGTGACACAAATGCTAATTGCATACATATAACATTGCTGTAGCCTATAAACATAGACAATTTGTCCATACACAGATAAAAATACAGATAAGATTGATAAAATGTTATCTGTATCATGTGTAAACAGAATCCATTTGTGAGTGTGCCTAGACTTCCTTACCAATTTCCAAATTTAGTAAGGAGTCCTGGGGATTAGGATTCCTTCAGAGTATCATGCCAGGGAAGGAAATGGACCATCCCAACAGTACCTGACACTGGAAAGACCTGCTTCCCAGCTGTGGTAACATGAATCCATAGCCTACAGGGACATGTTTCCCAAAGTTTAATATTTTTTGTAAACTGGAACACTGCTACAAGCAAGGTGCAGAAGACTCTTCCCACTTTTGGTTCAAACTGTGAATTCAGTTTTACATGCATGTATAAATTCTTGTTTTGGGAGGGGAAGGGGGAAAGTTTTCGGATTCAGTCCAAAAGAAGCAACACTTGGTAATTTGCAACAGAAACCAGGTTTACTTATGTCAGTTTTGAGAAAAAAAGGAACTGTGTGGATTCCCAGTTCTCTGCTTTAACAGTCCCTCCAGATGAGCGAGATGTCCACAGAAATCTGAAAACTACTGACTTGCATTACCTGCTACGCTATTGTTTCTGGATTAACAAAGCAATAGTTTGGATAATTCCAAAGCATTAAGTTCACTTACTGGGGCTGGAGAGATTGCCCAGCGGTTCAGGACACTTCCAGAATACCCAGATTTAATTACCAGTACCCACAGGGCAGTTCAAAACTCTGCAAGTCCATCCCCAGAAGATCCGAAGCCCACTTTTGGTCACTGTGGGCACTGCATGGATGTATTGTACAAATATAAACATGCAGGCAAAACACCCATATGCTTTAACGTTTTTAATGAAGAAAAAGTTGGGATTTTTTTTACATGTGTGCTTACGTTATCTGATAGGTGCCAGATTTCCTGCTGTGTACTGTGTAGAGAAGCCTATCAAATACTCAAGCAAGCAAAACCCATGCATTTGGCACACTGCTGTTCAAAACAGGAGTTTCACAAAGAGTAAGTCTGATTCTCCCGAGTAGGCTCTGCCTTTCTATAGAATTCACTGGTTTGGATTTCACATGCCACTCATCTCCCCAGATAGCTGCTGCACCTGGAGCTAAAACACAGCGGGGTGCGGACGGCCGGGGTGGGGGGTGGGAAGTGGGGGTGGGGGGAGGTGGTGCCTGGAGGACAAAAGTTTTGCCATTGCTTCCTCCTAAAAAGATGTTAAAGCCTCACATCAGGGAAGGCTGATAGCTGACTCTTTTCTTGGGATAGTAGCACTAAGCCCTTGTGCTGTCAAAATCTATTTGCAGGATTGATAGCAAGAGCCAGGACATAAAGGGTGAAATTTATAAATTCTAATTAATTTCCTACTCCCGAACTTCTAATGCAATCCCCAGAAATGTCAGTTATCTTTAATGTCCACCGGTCATCCCACCAGGAGCCGAATTTGAAACTAGGGACCAACACAACACACTAATGCATACTCGTATGGGCATGCGCATTTGGTGTGTGTGTGTGTGTGTGTGTGTGTGTGTGTGTGTGTGTGGGTGTGTGTGTGTGTGTGTGTGTGTGTGTGTGTGTGTGTGCGCGCGCGCGCGCGCGCGCGCTTTTTGCTGGCATCTTTTCCTCTCTTAGATCCTGTCCTTCGCCCGCCACAATCCAGTCCTCAACACACCGGAACCAACGACAAGCCCCTGCCCCTGGACGTCATCAGCAATCGCCTGCAGTTCGGTCCTATTCTTACTCCCTCCCCCTCGTGGTCCCCACTAATTTCGGTTCTGCTGTTTCCGCGCCACTGGTAGCTCCCCCGCCGCGCCCCCCCCCTTTTTTTTACCCTGGTTTTGAACCGGGAAAAGGCACTGTGGTTGCCTCTAACTGTCTCCCCTTCGGTCGACTGGTGCTGCCCTGTGGCCTCTGGCCTCCCGGAGCCGCGGCGGTGGCAGTAGCCATACCAGCTCAGTCCCAGACTCCTCTGCGAAGGTCGCAGCCACCGAGAATCTCGCTGCATCTTTCCGGGGCCACACCGGACACAGTAGCATACCGCACGCATCCCTTGCCGGCTCCAACCGCCAACCAGGGTTTGGCCCCGGGAGGTGTTGGTTTTTGGCGGGCCATTTTATTCTTGAAGCCCCGCGTCTATTATGCTAAAATACATAAAATGCCTGACCTGTCTCTCTCATTTGTTAGAGGGTGGCTCACAAGGTTATCAATTATGCTGAAGTGGGAACTCACTTTCTTGTGTGACTCGTTTGTCGTGACCCATTTAAGCTGCTGGACCAGTTCCGGGCCTCGGTGTGCAATTTCTGCTGTGTTTGCCTTGAATTTGCAACTCTTTCTGTTCTTTATTCTGTGTTTTGTGCCTAACTCTCACTACATACCTGGAGAGCAGGACATTTGTGGAAACATAATTTCTAGGTTGGAATCGCCACTCACCCTTGTTCTGACTATGTATTTTGTAAATAAATAAGATTCAATTCCCTGCCTTTCTCTTCCAAAGAATGGGCGTATCAACAGTACCTACTGCTAGTATGCTAATGAGAAGAGAAACATTTTGTAGCACAAAGGAGTGTGTTTTGGGTAAGAATTACATTTTTTGAAATTGACAGTATTGTCTTCTCACCTAACATTCTATAGTCAATAAATAATGAGTTACAATAATGACTAACAGAGGAGCTTTGGTCCAGACAATAAGGCCACACTTTTATCGCGTTATTTCACTTAACATTTTCCCTCAGCTGCCCCATTGAAAGTGTACTCTCTGATGCTCACTAACCTTGCAGATCTGCCAGTCTGGTTCCTCTGTTGTGTTTTAAGAACACGAAAGGAAAACAGATTTCTGTTGTAATAGTAGTGGATCTGAGTCCAGGGGCACCTGCTCAAATACCGGTTCTTGTTCCAAGGGTGATGAATTCAACCAGGGACAGAAAGTTAGAAGTAGAAATGGAGATTATTTATTAAGAAGTAAAAACACAAGAATAAGGATGAGCTAGTGAGCTGCTGGTAAAGTCCCAAAAGCGCTGGACCACGAGGCCATGTGACCCTTTGTGGCATATTTACATTGCCCCCTCCTCTCCTATCTGTATAGAATGCTGACCTTTTGACATGTGCTGTTTGTTAAATGAAGCTCAGAAGAAGGGCTTCCGGTCTTCTGTCAAAAAGGCTTTCTCGGTGTGCTAATCTTCAGGTAGCTCTCTCCAAATATCCATTCTCTTGCCACGGTATGATTAACATCAAGACATATCGAAAGGATACAAAATATCTTATTAAATGCAATGAGGCTCCTACTATTTGTCTCTGTCACAAAGTTTCATGAATGGCAAGCAGAATTGGTTCTATCATTTTTATGGTACTGGAAATTGAACCTAGAGTCTTGCCCTTGCTACCACTGAGCTATGATTCCCCCAACCTCTTCTCATGTATACTTTGAGGCAGAATTTTATTAATTTCCTAGGCTGACCTCAAACTTGGAGTCATATTGCCTCAGTCTCCCATATTATTAGGATTACAGGTGTGTGTTGTTATGTCTGGTGTTGCCATAATTTATCCTCTTTTATGATTTTAGTTTAGTTTAGTTTAGTTTTGCTGCTAGATGCTATTGATCCTGCTACCCATGGCTCCTGAGCTCTGGGAATATAGAGCTGTGCTACCACACCCAGGGATGCCCAGTTCTTAAAAGGACACTATCCATTGGATTCAGTGGGGCTCCTAGAGATATCTGAATGTTGCTCCTTGCATTGTTTTCTGTGAACTAATATGTGTTCTGAAATGACATCTAAAAGTGCTCTAAATGTCCCAGGCCAGTGTTTCACCCAGTGAGTTGATGATCTGGGTCCTTGTTTACCAATGTATGGTTCTTGCTTTTGAAGTAAGCTGCCGTTATGACTTGGCGGGTGAAACCCACAGAAACAGCTGACCTGAACAAGGGAGAGCTTATAGACCCCAGACTGATAGCTGAGAGGCCAGCATGGGACTGATCCAGACCCCCTGAACATGGGTGTCAGTGAGGAGGCCTCAGCATCCTTTGGGGCCTCAGGCAATGAATCAGCATTTAGCCCTGTCATCCAGATGGACTTTGCGAGCCCATTCACATGGAGGGATGCTGTCTCTGCCTGGACACATGGAGGAGGGCCTAGGCCCTGCCTCAGATCATATGACAGACTTTCGAGATCCCCCATGGAGAGTGGAGTCTGGATTGGAGGAAGGGATGGGGGAGGGTTGAAAGAGGGGAGGGAGAGGGAGCAAGGATTGTCATGTCAAACAAACTTGTTTCTAATTTAAATTAAGTTTTAAAATATATTTTAAAAAAACAAAGTAAGCTGCCACTCACTTAGATACTCTTCCTGGGCTCTTCTCAGCTGTAGGAGACTGTACTGTCTTCTGTCAATGGATTCTTAATAATAGACCACCTATGGTTTTGAAAAAACTCAATCCTTTCCCAGGACCACCCTCAACCTTCCCATGTGAGGATAGTTATCATGTCATCCCTACTCACAATTTATATAACTGACTCATCTGACTTAGGATCACAGTGTTCATTTATTTCTTATTTAAATACCTGCTTCCCCTCAGGGCTTTCCTATGAGGGCATGACTGTGGAGGAAGGAAACGGGTGGTGGTCTTGGCATCTTTATGGAATACTTTCTAGAAGATCTCATCTCTGCAGTATGATCATACAATCTAACACCATAATGGAGAGAACAGAGCAGGAGAAGCAAATAGTCAATGAATAAAAATGCATGATATCAATACCAAATGAAATATGTTTATTCTTTCATATGCAAAGAAAAATTTAAAGCATATTTGCTCATGTCTGGCTCTGAATGTGTATGCTTTCTGAGAATTAGGTATAAGGAGGAATGCTAGGAGACTTACAGGAAAACTCTGAGATGAGAGGTGCTTTGATTTAAGAAATAAGTGAACACTGCAATTCAAAACCATATGACGCAATTAAAACAATGGTGACCAGCATAAAAATGACATGTTTTCCCTCATCAGAGTTATCTGGAATCCCTATCAGGATGACACAGTCATGTCTGTGTGCTTGGGATACTGGTTCCTGATATTGTGAACACGGGCAGCAATACAGCTCTCCTCACACAGGCAGGTTGAGGGTGGTAATGAGAGAGGATTGACTCATTTGAATGCTACATTTGGCCTATTTTTAAGACTCCTACAGCTTAGAGGAGGCTAGGAGAGACAGCAAGGAGGGTAGCAGATAGTTTTTAAAGCAAGAGTCACACCATGGTAAATGAACACTTGGACCATCAACTCACTGGCTGAGATACTAGTCTGGGAACACTTTTGGGTATTTTTAAAAGCTAGAATTAGAACCCAGGCCTGTGGAATCCCACCTCTGTGCCTTCCTCGTGAATTACTGCAAGCTGCACTTGTTGGAAAGGCAGGCTTGCTTCTCACCATCTTGGAAAATGTCTCTTGTTCAGTGAGGAAAGTGCAATTAATTTCATTCTTTTACAGAGTGATCCTGAAGATGGAACACCATTCTCTGTGTGTGGATCACAAACCCTTTACAAACGCAACCCCTTTTCTATGAATGAGACCTTGTGTTGCTCACAAATGGAGGAATCTGTGAGTTGTCAAGTTTTCCGAGGTAGTGCTGAGCACATAAGATGAGGTGCACAGGACGGAGGACATTAGTAGAGAGAGGAGATGGGATGCTTGTGGGGGTGGTTTGGAGAGAAGATTTCACCTACTTTGCCAATAGCAATGACATTACCTGGACCCACTTTTCCTTACGGTGACAATTTTTGGTTCTCAACTTCAAAGCATGATTCAGGGGAAATGGTCTGTGCAGCTGTGTCCTGCAGCAGTAATGGGGGTGGGGTACAGGAGCAGGGAAATGTGGTCATCCTTTGCAGGAGTGGGGGCCTCTCAGCATCATTGTGGAATGTTGTCTATGAGACATCATGTCTGCAGTAGAATCATATCATCTTACACTATGAAGGAGGGAACAGAGCAGGGAAAGCAGATGGTCAATGAACAAAATATATGACATCCATACCAAATGAATCTTATGTTTCCTTTTTTAATGTTCAAAGAAAATTTTAAACCAAGATCAGCTCTATTGTTCATACTATTTTATGAGTTATTCTAAGAAATATTACATACTTCATCATTTAACAAATTAAAAGTTTGCGGCCAGCCTTGTCTATAGAGCAAGTCCCAGGACAGTCAGGGCTCCACAGAGAAACCTTGTCTTGACAAAAAAAATAAGCTTTTAATTTGTTTTCTTTTTTTCTTTTTTTTTTTTTTTTGGTTTTTCGAGACAGGGTTTCTCTGTGGCTTTGGAGGCTGTCCTGGAACTTGCTCTGTAGACCATTAATTTGTTTTCTTGTTTGTTTGTTTTTTAGTTTGGTTTGGTTTGGTTTTTTGAGACACGGTTTTTCTGTTGTAGCCTGGCTGACTGGAAACTCGCTCCAGTAGACCAGTCTGACCTTGAACTCACAGAGATCTGACTGCCTGAGTGCTGGGATTAAAGGAATGTGCCACCAGGACCAGATAGAAGCTTAATTGTTGAGAAAGGAGAAGAAACATGATAATCACATCTGGAGGACTGTCAGGTGGTGAAAGGAGACAGCAATGCAGGTTAATGTTTTCAATGGGAGTTTCTAAGATTTTCTACTCACTAGCAGCAATTCCTCCGTATCCATCACTTTTGGGATCCCGAATTGCAAAGGCAGTAGGCCCAGCTCCTCTCTGAGACGTACAGAAACTGAACTTTTGTGTATTTTTATATGGAGTGATAACATTTGAGATGTAGAAACAATGACACATACAATATCATGTTTTAGTCATAGTGATAGAATGTATTATCAGAGTGTATGCAAATTAGGGAGATATCTTTGTCATGTATTAATTAGGAGTCTGTCCTGAATGACATGAGTCAGTTGAACTATCCTTCCCAGTTCCTGGAATATTCACTTTAAAAACATCACCTATAAAGATTTTAAACTGCAGCTGGGTGGGGGTGGTGCACACCTTTATCCCCAGCTCTCAGGAGACAGGCAGCAGCTGGCCTGTTCTACAGAATGAGTTCCAGGACAGCCAGGAATACACAATGAGACCCTGTCTCAAATAAAAAAGATTTTAAGCTGTACTACTATGACTGAAATTGAGTTTCCTATTAGATTCTATTAGATTTTAGAGCATCTTTTAACTATAAAATGATGTTGCCCACAAATAAGGACAGTTTGGCTTTTTTCTTTCTTCCTTTTATCCTGCATGTCTTTCTCTTGTCCACTTGCTATCATCAAGACTTAGAGTACTATACTGAATGACAGAGGGGATAATGAACATCCTTGTCTCATTTCTGATTTTACAGAAATTATCTGTCTCGATTCAGTATATTTCTGTAAGTTTATTGTGTATAACCTTTATTATTTTGAGGTATGGTCCATACTCCTAACATCTCCAGGTCCTTTGTCATCAAGGCACTTTAAGTTTGTCAAATGCCTTTTTTGCATCAGTTGAGATGATTATGTGGCTTCTCTGCTTGGGTTTGTTTCTATGGTGTATTATATTATTGATCTATGCTTGTTGAATTAACCATTAATCTCTGTGACGAATCCAACATGAGCATGATATATGACCTCCTAATTTGTTACAGAATTCAGTTTGCAAGGATTTTTCTGCCATGATTTTGCATTTGTATTCATCCAAGATTTCTTGTTTTGGTGTGTCTTTCCCTGATTTTAGTGTCAAGATGAGATGGGTTTAGTAAAATGAATTTGGTAGTTTTCCTTTGTTTTTCTATTTTGTGGAACAAATACTAAAGAATTAATAGTAAATCTTGTTTGACATGAATTAGTTTAAGTATCTCCTGGCTTTACTTTTGGTTAGTCATATACATTTAGGAATTCATCAATTTCTTCTAGCCTTTCCAAATTTTTGCAGGTTTGTTTTGTTTTGTTTGTTGGGGATTGGGAAATGTTTTTTTTCAGACAGGGTTTCTCTGTGTAACCCTGACTGTCCTGGAACTTACTCTGTAGACCAGGCTAGCCTCAAACTTAAGGCATCCACCTGTCTCTGCCTCCCACGCGCTGGGATTAAAGATGTGCATTCTCACCATATGGCTTTGGAGTGTGTATTCTCTAAATATCTTTCACACATACCGACAATAAAGTTTAAGAAAAGGAAGTTAGAATAAAATATTGTTTATGTAGCTTCAAAAAATAAAATATCTAGGAATATACCAAACTTAAGAAGAGAAAGATCTCTAAAATGAAAAGTTAGAGACACTGTGAAAGGGAATCAGAGAAGATGCTAGACAATGGAAAGCCCATCATGCTTCCAGATTAATAGAATATTGTGAAAATGGTTGTACTAACAAAATTAATCTATAGATTCAATGGAATACCCACAAAAATCTCAATGTTATATTCCATCAATGAAGAAAATCAATACAAAACAATGTCCTGGTCATTTAGAACCACAAAATATCACAAATAACCAAAGAAAATCTGAGAACACAGCAAAATATATCACAGTATCTGACCTCAAATTACAAAATAGAGCTTTAGTGATAAAGACAGCCTTGTTCTGGCATTAAAAACAGACTTCAGCCAATGAAACACAATAGAAGACCTGAAAATAAATCAACAAACCTACAGTGTTGGCAAACATAGCAAAAATATGCGTTGGGGAATACTGGAAATCCACTAACAGAATGGTATTCCCTTATGTAAAGGGAAGCTTTTTCTTTGCTAGCTGCTTTGGTTTATCCCCCGCCAGCCGCCTGGGCTCTGCTGCATTGTAGTCCCCAAATAAACACACAGGAGGCTATATTAATTATGAAGCTGTTGGCCTTGCTTGTTTCTTACTGGCTACCTCTGACTTAAGTAATTACCCCATAATTGTTAATCTAAGTATGTTTCTTACCGGAGAATAGTTCCGGACTTCCTACCCCATGGCGGTTACATCTCGAACTCTTGTGTTTCTCCTTCCCAGAATCCTCCTGGACTCCTAGTCCCACCTATCTAGATTCCTATTGGCTCAACAGTACTTTATTGACAAATAACAGGCAAATAACAGGACTTCCCCAACACCCATATTCTTCACCTTGTACAAGAATCAGTCTGAAAACAAAAAAACAACAGCAACAACAAAATAAAAGCCAGGAAGTTGTGGTGCACTCCTTTAGTTCCAGCACTTGGGAGGCAGAGGCAGGTGAATCTCTGTGAGTCTAAGACCAGCCTGGTCTACAAGAGCTAGTTCCAGGACAGCCTCCAAAGTCATAGAGAAACCTTGTCTCAAAAAACAACAAAAAATCAGTCTAAAACAAATCAAAAACCTTAACTTAAAACCTGAAATGTTGAAAATTCTAGAGGAAAACATAGGAAGTACTTGTCAGGACACTGGGGTAGTTAAAAAAATATCCAAGCAGAACTTTAGTGGAACAGGAACTTACCCCAAGTGATGTCAGACGGGAAATACATGGATTGAAAAAATGTCTGCCCAGCAAAGGAAATTATCAGCACAGCAGACAGGTAGTTCACAAATGAGTAAATCTTTATCAGCTTTATTTCTAGTGGGGGCTAATATCTGGAATTTAACAAAGAACTAACAAAGTTAAACACCAAATAAATGAAACTGCCAATAGACAAATCTGCTAATGAGATGAACAGACACTTTTCAGAAGAAGAAATATAAATGGCCAACTTGACATCCCTAATTATCAGAAAAATGCAAATTAAAACTACTTTGAGTCAAGCATGGTGCTGTATATCATTAATTCCAGAACTCAGAAGGCTGAGGCAGGAGGATTTCCATGAGTTTGATGTTAGCCTGGTCTACACAGTGATTTCTGAGCCAACCAGAGCTACAAAGTAAGTCCCTGTCTCAAAAAAAAATGAAGTAAATAAAAAAGGCTTTGAGACAGGTAGTGGTGGCACACACCATTTATCCCAGCACTCGGGAGGCAGAGGTAGACGGATCTCTGTGAGTTTGAGACCACCCTGGTCTACAAGAGCGAGTTCCAGGACAGCCTCCAAAGCCACAGAGAAACCCTGTCTTGAAAACCCCCCAAAAAATCAACAAAAACAAAACAAAAAACTTTGAGATCCCACCTCACTGCAGTCAGAATGGCTATTATGAAGAACTATGACAACAAATGTTGGAGAGGATGTGGAAAGAAGAGCCCATATTCAGTGCTGGTGGAGGTGCAAATTAACGCAGCCATTATGGAAAACAGTTTGGAAGTTCCTCAAAAAATTAACTATTATATGATCCATCTATTCCACTCCTGGACATGTACCCAAGGGCCTTCATATCCCAACACAGAGATATTTGCACAGCCATATTTATTGTTGCTCTATCTATGATGGCAAGGCAATGGGAACAACCTATATACCAATCAACAAATGAACAGATAATGTAAATGGTACACACAGAAGTTGGAATATTATTCAGCTATAAAGAAAAGTGAAATTTGCAAGAAAATGAGTGGCATTATAAACTGTAATATTAAGCAATATGACTCACTCTAAGAAAGAAAAATAAATCATATTCTTGCTCCTATGCAGTCTGGCCAATAATGTATGTATGTGTAAACATGTGTAAATGTGGTTATAGTATAATATTTAGAAAAGAGACTAAAAGAGGGAAATGCTAAGTGACAAAGAATGACAGAATGCAGACAAAATGAAACATGAGTCAGGAAATGATATAAATCTAAATTTGTTTAGAGTTTAACTCTGTCATAGTAAAATTGTAATTATAGCCGGACAGTGGTAGTTCACACCTTTAATACTTGGGAGGCAGAGGCAGGCAAACTCTGTAAGTTCAAGGCCAACCTGGTCTACAGAGATCTGGGACAGCCATGGCGACATAACACAGTGAAACCCTTTCTTGAAAATCCGAAAAAAAATGTAATCATAAAATTGTAATCGATAGTGAAAGTAGAAAACGTTAAGTGAAGCTGCAGAAGTTGGCTGCAGTGCTGAAGTTTGCCAGTCATAGGAATTAATTATTGCACATTTACTTGTTTCCTAGCCATTTTCTGAGAACTGGGAAAGGCCTGGTGCATGTGGTAATGCTTACTGTAACTCTGCTTTTGGAAGTTTGTTTGTAGGCATGCATGATTATATAAATCTCACGTACAGGAACAGTTACTTTTGTGTCTAGAAATGGCATATTTATTTTAAATAATAAATGTGCTTTCATAGCATTTGAAATTCATAACAAGGATAAAATGTATTTGTAAAATGTAAAGCAGGAAATATGTTTGCCCAAGCTGACAAAAGGTTATGTACCTCCCATGCTTCTATAACAGCATTTATTCAGTTTCATGTAGGGAAATGAAGGAAATGGAAAAATAAAATGGGCTCTGTGCGCTTGTGGGTCTGTATGGTTTTTGTTCTTTGTTAGTTTGTTTTCGAGGTAGGGTCTTATTCTGTAGTTCAGACTGGCTTAGAACTCAAAATGCAGCCTATACCGGCCTTAAACTTATATCAATCAGGCCTCAGTCCCTTAAGTACTGCTATTACAGACTTTGAGCCACTGGACCCTGTCTCCAGCACCTCAAAAATAGCCCCCAGTTGCAACTCTATCTTTGGTTCCCAGAAGTAACTTCCAATCTCACGTTTAGAAGTATCGTAAAATGTGATTGTTTATATCCCAGAAAAAGGGCAGAGACAGAAGTGTAAAACTTCCAAAGTCCAAGAAGTTTGACTCCGTTAATCCCAGTAGGTACTTTAAGTTCCTCTTTTCCACTGCTGTGACCTGGTGATCCAAAACAACTGCAGTCTTCACTTTGACCAGGAGGTGGCATCCAAGCGGTACCAGCTATACACTTTAATTGAAAGGGTGGACATTTTGCAGAGAAATAGATGCTGTGACAGGGTTTATTGTGCTAATAGTCTTATTTGGATATTTCATATGTATGTTAAAACGCTCCCATTTACTATTGACCTCAAATCTACCTGGCATTCTCTGATCTGTCTCTTCTGTATTCTGTATAACTTAAGATGCGCACACTCTAAAGAGCAGGTTGTTCATTTTCTATCACCACATCCTTCAGCAGGAGTTTATACTTTCCCCACTGTGTCCTATGCTGCCTCCTCTTCGGGATGCTACGGAACAGCTATCCAGACCCCACTCTAGCACTCAGTCAGAATCATTGGGTTGCACTATGCCTGTTTGTGCCTGGCTGCCAAGTTGCATAAGAGTTAGCTGGTGTTTCGTGGTGTGTTTTTGCAATATTCCTCCACCGCTTGTATTTTTAGACAGAATTAGAATCATTTTGTACATGCTAGTTTTAAAGGTGGAGAGATCTATGCAAACTTCCAAGAGATGGGAGTGAGCTTGCGCCACCTTGTGATAGAGTTCTGGCCTGCAGCTTGAACACCACTAAGCAGGAAGGTAGAAAGGAGTGCCTGTGGCTAATCCATCTTCAGCATTTTGAGGAAGTCTAGGTAGGATAGGGGACAGTCCTAGTATATAGGAATACTATGGGCCACCTGACAGAAAGTCTGACCTATCATCATTGTAGGGTAAAAGGGTCAGCCAAAGAAACACACCCTGGCCCTGAAACCAGAGTCAAAGAAACACACCCTGGCTCTGAAACCTGAGCCAAAGAAACACACTTTGGCCCTGAAACCAGAGCCAAAAAGAATAAAGATACTCTACCCCTGACCAACTCAGTACAAAAGCAATCAATTCCTAAGCACAAAATCCAGTCAATCTCTGAGTTTATCCAAGGTCAGGGATTGAAATCTGACCAATTCTCACCCTGAAAATCTCCACTCTGGAAAAACTCCACCCCAAGAAGCCTTATATAAGCCTTATATAAGTTCATGCTGCCTTTTTCCACCTTGGCAGCGACAGCCACTCCCATGGATTCCTCCCTCCCAATAAATCTCTCGAATGAGGTTTGGATGAGACCTTCTTTTGCTGGAGAGGAACAGAGCAGAGAAGCAAGAGACATCGCTGCTTGGAAACTCCCTTAGTGGAATGAAGGAGAGAAGCAATCATAAAGAGAAAGCTTTACATGAAATGAAATGTTGTATGCTTTGAAGTTCCTGGATAAATACTGCCTTACTGTTTTCCCTTGCCTCTCCTTCTCCTCTCTTTGATTTCTCTTCTCTCCTCAATCCCACACTCCCCTCCCCCTTTTGCCACCCTTCTCTCCTCCCATCCCACCCCGCCCCTCTTCCTCCTCCTGTCTGCTTTTCTCCTTTCCCCTCCCGGTCTCCTGGCAGAGTCTGTCTGTGTAGCCTACATTGGTCTGGTATTCATTATGCAGCACAGGCTGCATTGGATCCCTCCCTGGATACTGGGATACACTATTGTACACGTCTAGAGCAATACTTTCTACAACATTTTAAACTAATTCTCAAAAAAGTCAAATGATTCCTAATGATATTCTGCTATACTTACAGATCAGTGCCTAGTCTAATTGTCATCAGAGGGGCATCATCCAGAAACTGATGGGAATAGACACAGAGTCCCACAGCCAAACATTAGGTGGAGCCAAGAAACCCACAGAAGGAGGAGTAGAGGATACCACAAAAACAAGGCCCACAGAATCAACTAAGGAGGGTGCATAGGGACTCACAGAAACTGAATGGACAGACACAGACCCTGTATGGGACTGTGGAAGGTCCTCTGCACATACCTTATGGTTGTATATCTTGCTGTTCCTGTGAGACTCCCAACAGTGAGACTGGGGGATGTCTCTGACTCTTGCCTGAACCTGGCACCCTTTTCCTCCTACTGTGTTGCCTCTACCAGCCTTGATATAATGGTTTGTGATTGTCTTCTTGTAACTTGATAGGCCACGTTGGGTGAATATCCCTGGGACGCCTGCCCCTTTTTTAAAGGAAAATAGAGGAAGCATAGATCTGAGGGAGGGGGCAGGTTGGGGAAAGGAGTGGGAGGAGTGGAGGGAGGGGGAACTTTGGTCAGGGTGTAATGTATGAGAGAAAAATTAAAAATAAAAGTAATAAGTAAAATAATTTTCTGGGAAAATGATTTTCAAGAAAATATCACATTATATTTTTGCTGGTTGAGTATTTCACTGTGCAGAGGTTCTAAAATTTACTTATTAGTATATTAGTGACAAAAATTTAGTTTCTTTACTGGTTCTGTGTGACAAATAACAGTATCTGTAATACCCCGCTACTGACTCACACATATATTTGGATATATGTGCATTTCTGTTAACTCAAAACACTCTTACCTATTTTCACAACGTTGCTCTGTGAATGCACTTATTTCATCATACGTTTGGAGTGACTGATCATCTGATGTTGAAGAAATAGTCTTGCATCCTTGTTTTCATTACAACATGTTTGTACCTCACCTATGGAAGTAAATTTTAAGAACGCTATGTTGTTTGGTGTATTCTGACATTTGCTGTTATAAACCTTATATCAGTGGCATTTTCAAGCTGTGTATACTGCTAAAGGGAACATTTTAGGACCAAGATCATGCGAGCATTTGAAAAATGAGATGTGTGTGCCCTGTTTGTGCCCAACAAACTGACTTAGAAAATTCTAATCTTCTAAAGAGCCTGTCTGTTGTAGGTGTGTCTCTGTGTGAGAGAATGTGTGGTGGCTGGGGGTGGGGTTCTGGTGACGACTCCCTCTGCTTCCTTCTTCCCTTTCATGGTTTTGTATCCTGTTTGGATTCCTTTCCCAATATGATCCATGAAAAGGAGGAAGAGAATGCCGAGAATGGTAATTCTTTTGACTAGAGCTTTACCAGCATTCCCCACTTTGCCCTGAAGGAGAATTTGTGCAAGCAATACTGCTGATCTAAGGGGATCCACCTCTTTACCCTGAGGTTGATACTGTCATACTGACACTAAAAAAGGTACTGCCATTTGGACATTGAAGACAAAGATGGATGGTCCCAGATTCTGTAAAAGACTCCAATGTCACTGCTTCAGTTGGAAGGTGTGGAAGTTCTACTTGTAGATGCCCTTGAACTCCTGATCCTCCTGCCTTCACATAGTAAGTACTGCAATTGCAGATATACACCACTATTCCCAGATTAGTAGGTGCTCAAAATCAAACCCAGGGCTTGGGCAAACAGTCTGTCAGGTGAGCTACATCCTAGCTCACAGCATCTAATTTTTTGCATCTGGTCTCTTTTAGTTCACCTGCTCATCCCTGTTCAAGCATACCAGTACTTCATCCCACAAATTGTGAAGATTACATTGTGTCTTATGTAACCATGCATTTAATGGCAAACACATGGGTTGTTTCTAGTGTTATGAATGATGATGGTACAGATACCTATGTACACATTTTTATGCAGATGTGTCTTTTTGTTTATTTTGGGTATTGTCCCAGTTGGTTTTTATTGCTGATTTAAGTAACCCTTGAAGAGGAAACCCCAAATGAAGAATTTCTCAGATCAGTTTTGGTCTGTGGTCAAGATTTTGAGAGACTGTTTTAACGGGTGATTGATATGACCAAGCCCACTGTGGGTGGCACCATTGCTAGACAGATGGGCATGGACTGTATAATAAAGCTAGAACATGAACCAAGTAGCAAGCCAGTAAGACGTTTTCCTTCATGATTTCTGCTCCAGATCTCTGATTTGAGTTCCTTCCCTGACATCTCTTGGTAGTAGACCATTACCTGGACATGTAAACTGAAATTAACCCTTCTTTCCCCCGAGTTGTTTTGGTCATAATGTTTTATCAATATAACAGAAAGCAAGGTAGGACAGATCTGTACATACTATAATTGATGAGACACGCGGGAACTCCCTGTTTAACTGTTTGAAGAAATGCAAGACTACGATCCTGACTACCAATAATACTCCTCCTCCTCTTCATTTTCTCTTCCTTCTTGAGTCAGGGTCCTACTATGCAAACCAGGCTGACCTCAAATCCACTGTGTAATCCACCATATTTATCAGTCTAACATTGGAAAATGAGACCTCAACCCTATGACAACTGAATATTACAGACACCTCTACTAAAGAAAGAATTAAGATAACTCAACCAACAAACTTTTCTAGATGTGTAAATTCTAACACAAAAATCATAAATAAATCAGAAAGTGGTAGTGCACGCCTTTAATTCCAGTACTTGGGAGGCAGAAGCATGGCATCTCTGTTCAAGGCCTACCTGGTCTACAGAGTGAGCTCCAGGACAGCCAAGACCTCACACAGAAAACCTATCACAAAAAAACAATAACAAAATTACAAATAATATTAAAACCCAAGACACCATGTGTCCTCCAAAAACTTACCAATCTCAGAGTAACAACAAATTATGACACGGCCTTAGATGAAATTCAAAATAAATATCTCACAAGAATGAATATAAATATCTAAACAGTTCACAGAGAACCCAAATAAATTCCTAACTGAATTCCAAGAGAATAGAGATGGCTAAGTAAAGCAAAAATAAGAATAGTAAGTTCAATAAGGAAATAGAAATACTTAAGAAAAGCCAAATTGAAATGATACAGGAAATTAGAAAGTTCAATATGTCAAATAAGAAGCTCAGAAGGAAGCTTCATTGACAGACTGAAGCAACACTGCAGACAAGGGGCTAATAGCCAGGATTTACGAAGAATTGCAGCACTCGGGAGACAGAGGCAGGCGGATCTCTGTGACAAGGCCAACCTGGTTTGCAGAGCAAGTACAGGCTAGGCTCCAAAGCTACACAGAGAAACCCTGACTCAAAAACAAAACAAAACAAAAAAGAAAGAAAGAAAAAAAAGGAAAAATAATGGCCAAGGTTTAACTGTAGAAGCTAGGCAACGAGTCCTTGTTTCCACACTATCCTTCTATACTTTTAATATACTGGCAATTTGCCATAGTAGAAAATCAAAATAAAGTTAATGTAAAAATAAACTCTATTGCCAGGTGTTGGTGGCACACACTTTTAATCCCTGTACTTGGTAGGCAGAAGCAAATGGATTTCGGTGAGCTTGAGGTCAGTCTGGTCTACAGAGTGAGTTCACACTAAGTATTAAGAAAAATTAGGTCTTGGGGGGGAAAAAAAGAAAGAAAGGAAAAGGAAAAAATTTTAAAATCCACCTTCATTTAATTTCTGATTGCCTACCGAATTTCTGTATGGTGGCAGAAAGAACTACAATTTGAAGTGGAATGTGTGAAGCCGATGTTTGTGTTTAAGTTTTTGACATCTTGCTCATAAATACTTCTGTGCCGATTTTATTTTTTTAAATATTGCATTAATTTTTTACTATTGTCTTTGCTTCCATTTAAATTATTGTCCTTCACTTCTTATGTGCGTGGTGTGCTTAGTCTTTGCACGTTGACACATTGGGGGCGGGGTCCCCTCATGCCTGTGCAAATCATCTTCCATTGGTCTTCTACAGTATTCATTCTGGAAGGACGTCTTAGTCAAAGCCGGAGCTCCCATACATTCCGGCTAGGAAACTTGCTCTGTGGGCTCCCTCTCTGCCTTCTGAAGTTGGAATTACAGGCTTCTTCCCACAAGACATTTACACGTGTTCTGTGTTTACACAAGTTTACACTTTAACCACTGAGCTATCCTACCAGCCTTTACCTCCATTTGAATTCTGAGACAAAAATCCAGGTTTTGAAGCAGAGGGCACACAAGAGTGACCCTCTGAAAACAGAAGAGAGGGAAAATCAATCTCCCAGAGATCTGGGGATGGATAACAGCCCCTTGCGAGCACACCGCTCTTCCCTGTCAGACAAGAAACGCCTGCACCTCAGAGTGACAGGGCCCGGGCTGGAGATGTCATAGGGACCTGGGATGAGGAGGGGACCTGGGCTTTCCCTGAAAAGACACTCAGGGCGGGGGAGGGGCCGGGGGCGGAGCTTTGGCTTGCGATGCGGGTCTCACGTGACTAGCCCACGCAGGCTCACACCCCTCTCTGGGTCTGGGGACCGACCTGCCCTGGCTCACTCCCTCCTGCCCGCCATCCCTGGCCGAGGCACCTGTTCCTGGTGGCGCAGCTCCTGGTGGCGCAGAGCGCGGGCCCGGGCAGCGCGGAAAGCAGGGCGGAGCAGGTGAGGGAGGCAGCGCCCGGGCTGCGGAGCCCATCGGCGGCGTCGTCGTGGTCGTCGGGTGCGGCGGCCCCCAGCCCGGCTGTCGCAGCGCAGGCCGAGGCAGCAGGTGGCCGTCCCTGTCCCCGTGTGCACGGCGGCGCGGCCGGGGGCGGGCCCGGGGGAGACCCTCAGGGAGAAGGAGCATGAGCCCGGCGACAGCTTCCCACAGCCCCCCAGCCCCACCCCACCCCACTCCACCCCCGCTCTCCTGCATCCCGGGTGCCCAGGGGTGGTCGCTGGGGCGGGGGCGGCTGTGGCGGCGGGAAGAGCCTGGGCGGGGGCACCCAGGGCAGCGCGGCCGCGGGTCCTCCCTCTCCTTCCCTCCCTCCCTCTCTCTAATCATCCCAGCCACCCACCACCCTCCTGCCTGGTTTGTTCGCAGGTCCCAGGAGGCCAGCTTCGCAGCGCACCTGGTGCTGAGCGAGCGTGTCCTGGAGGAGGAGAAGGCGAGGAGAGGCCCAGGTGGGTACTGGGACAGGGCTGGAGGCTCGAGAAGGGGAACTGGGACTTGTGCAAAACTGGGTCGGACATCCTAGAGCCCAGCTGTTTCCTCTACATCTGTCTTCTTCGCCCATTCCCGGCTGCTATATTTTGCACCTGTAGGATCTTAGAAAAGGGTTCACAGAGGAAATGATATACTTTGGGGTGGGAGGGGTTCAGGCCCAGGCCTGTGCCTCTCTCTGTTCTATGTCTTGATTGAGCAGTCTATGAAGAAATCGATCCTATCCATCTTCTTTCCTAGGAGTAATGGCGTCCAAAGAGCAACAAGTCATGAAAAATGTCGCTGTGAAGAATGACGAAAAGGATGAGGCAAGGAAGGCCTCCCAGCAAAGTGAAGAAGAATCCCACAGCTTGGACAAGGTTGAAAACAAGAAGCCTGGAGGAAATGTCAGAAGGGGACGAGTCAGGCGACTTGTGCCTAACTTTCTATGGGCCATACCAAATAGACATGTTAATCACAATGAAGCGGGAGAGGGTGTTGGAAAGTTTGTAGGGCAGGTGATGGAAAGCAAGAGAAAGACTAAGGAGCAGCAGATGAGGCCTTATGGGCGTCTCCAAACACCAGAACCTGATAATCACTACGACTTTTGCCTCATACCTTAAAATGCAAGCTTTTCTCTGAGCTCAGAAAGTGGCTAGTGTTTTACAAGCTTGTATTTAGTGAGGCACTTTTTCTGCAAACTTTGGTGTTTGCAGTTTGATTGTTGCATTTAATTCTATACATTCCTATCAGCATGACAATTTAATAAATTTTAAGAAGAAATCTTTTTCATGATTTGAAATTAATAAAGCAATTTAAAAGGCAGTATATGCTCAGCCATGTTCTTTTACCCTGTCCTTACATTTCCATCATAGGGTCTTAACTCTTCCAGCTACTTGGACTCAAATCTGTTGTCACTGGCAATTCCCTTTTTTCATGTTCTCAGTTAATCAGTAAGGAACAGCCATACATTTGATTCATTATCTAATATTCTAACAATGTATGTCTAGTGATTTTCAAAGGATGTGAGTCTAGTCTCTTTATGAAAACACCTTAGGAAAGTGTTTTAAATATGAGACCTCTGGCCCTTCTCCACACTCATAATGTATGGAGACTTCCAAAACCTCCATTCTAACAAGATCCCTTGGTAATTTTGAGGTACTCCAAAGTGCTATTGTTGTGTATATATCATAGATTAAGCATAGACAAATGCAGGATGAATATCTAATTTATTAGGAACAATATTTTAAAAGTACGAGGCCTTACATCCATACAGTAATAGAAGGGGTTATGACAAACTGGAGGGTAGTCGCTGTGTGAGTCCAAGTATGGCTGAGGGAAATATCCATCTTGAATGATCTACTGTTAGTTCTTTACCTTTATCAGTGCTTTTTTTTGTTTTTCTCTGTATTACTTTGGAGGCTGTCCTAGAACTCCCTCAGTAGGCCAGACTGGCCTTGAACTCACAGAGATCCGCCTGCCTCTGCCTCTGGAGTGCTGGGATTAAAGGTGTGAGCCACCAATGTCCCCAGCCCTTATCAACACTTTTAACATCTAAGATCTCACTTTTTTCCTTACAAAAACCTATACAGTCTGATATCTCCCCTTTGTCCATGAGAACCCTGGAATTGAGAGAAGCTACCTCTCCAGGCTATCTTTATGCTGTAGGTATTACCAGGTGAATTTAGCCTGGAACATTTTGTATGGCTCCCTCTCTTTGAACTGCAGAATATTTAATTTTTAACTGACACAAGCTGAGGAAATTCAAAGAATTATAACAGAAGTGAAGTTACATTTCTCCGCTTACATATGCAACAGACACTTTAATAGAACACTGAGACAAAAAATAATAGTAATAACCAAAAAGAGTCTATCAATTTGGGAAGGAGGGGCATGGGTGGAAGGAAGGGTTGGAGAGAAGACAGGAAGGAAGGAGGTAATGTTTTAATGTTTTTAATAAACTCTTAAAAGACTCTTCAGTCCAGTATTATTCAAGGTACGAATTACCACCCATTATAGCTCATGGGGAAAATGTTTATACATCATAAAAAGGAGTTAAAATCAGAGTCTGGATGTTTGAGGTTTATCTAGTGGTAGAACTCTTCTGCCTGGTATGTGCAAAGCCCTGGGGTTAACTTCCAACATCAAAAAATGAACTCTGTCCCCCATTAGTGCAAAGAATTGTTTGGGCAAACAATTTCATCGGCAGAAAAATAACCCTTAAACGTGTTTCTTTTTATTTCTTAAATATGTGTGAGCTTTTTGCCTGCATACATATATGTGCACTGCGTATGTTCCTGGTACTTGTTAAAAGAAGTTTTCACATGGTCCTGAGCCACATGTAGGTGCTGGAAATTAAACTCAGGTCTTCTGCAAACTCTGCAAGTGCTCATAACTACTGTTTTCCCAGCCCCTTCAGATGTATTTCTAAGGGCTGAGAATATAGCATTTTCAAGCATGCATGAGTCCTTGACTTCACTCCCCAGCACTTCAAAGAATTCTAGTGTATATTTCTTACACAAATAATGAACTTCACACATGTACATCACACAAGCTTATCTCTCATCCCTTCCCTCCTTTCATTCTTTACCACAAATAATAAGATAATAAAACTTCTACTTTATTTTTTGTTTCTTTTTTATTGAGAGAGAGAGGGAGAGAGAGAGAGAGAGAGAGAGAGAGAGAGAGAGAGAGAGAGAGAGAGAGAGAGAGAGAGAGAGAGAGAGATGGAGAACACTGGGGGACAGCTGCACAAGTGTTTTACTGCAAAGCTTGGTCTCCACACCTCGTTCTATTTTTACTTTTGAGACAGGTTATCAGTAAGCTGCCCAGGGTGGCACTGAATTCACTCTGCACCCCAAATAAGGCTTGAACTCAGAATCCTCCCACTTCAGCCTCATAAGTACCAGGTGTTACAGGACTGTGCTGCCAAACCCAGCAACTTGGTTTTTAGCTCTTTATATGTTCTGGATATTAATGTCCTGTTACATGAATAGCTTGCAAATACTTCCTACTTGGTTTTCTCTGGACTCTGTTGTTTCTTTTTACACCACAGAAAGTTATTTAATTCAGCCCCATTTGTATTACTTCTGGACTGTTGATGTCCTATTCAAAAAGCCTTTGCCTGGGATGTTCAATTGGTTGCTCTGTGCTTCAGGTCTTTGAGGGATGTTTAATCTGTTCAAACTTTGATTTCACAGATAAGGGAACTGGACAGGAAAATGATTTACTTACAGCCTCAGAACCAGTTTGTGGAAGGGTTGTGTCCACAGCCTTCGTCTTATCAACTGCCAGTTAAGGGGTCTTGTCTTCTCACTCCAGTAGCTACATAGAATATTGTTTGGAAATTTTTACAGCCTATATTTATTGCCAATAGATGTGAATTAATGATCATGCACTGTAATCACCTGTCATTTGCCAAGAGAAAAAAGATAGTAGTCTGGTCAGAAAATGCACAATGATAAGCTATGGACAATTAACAAAGGCTTGCAGATTGAGGTTCATAAATGTTTCTTTAGTACTTTTGAAAACAGTACTTGAGCCTGTCCAAACAATCAGCAATCAGCAAACTCCCACTTAACCTGTTCTTTTTTTAAAGCTAAGAATGTGGGAGGAATCAGAACATGATTCCATCCAGAGAAGGAAAACAGAAGCCCCTTCATCAGGGTTGTGAAAAAGGCAAGGGATGAGTGCAGAGATTATGGAAGAAAAAAAACGTTTGGATTCAAAATATGGTTTGTTCAGTACTTAAAAGAACCTTGTCCCTTTAATGGGATAAGAACATAATGTTCTCAGAGCGGTAAAAGTCGTGAAATAGGTCCACTGTGCTCTTGGTTTTGAGCTAGATGAAAGTTCCATCTAGGGCTGGAGGTGTGTATCTCTGTGGTAGAGTACTAATTTAACACTTGTGGGACCATTTATTCACCCCACAATATCACACAAAAAAAATAATAACCCATTTCCTGGTACTTTGTTTGGTGTTTAAAACAAAGTTCAGGGACCATGATGTCATTGTTTAAACTTAAAGGAAAGTTTTTTTCTAGAGGTTTCTGCAAAAGTGGAGGACAGGATTTCCTGGGGGGAAAAAGTTAAGAAAAGCCAGATCAGAAAACTGGATTATCCCAGTGAATAGTTCCATTAATTTATACATCTTATCTGAGGGTCAAAATTCTTTAATATTGGTTGGTGCTGTAGTCTGTCTTTTGTTTTGTTTTGTTTGCTTGTTGTTTTGTTTTTTGAGACACAGTTTCTCTGTGGCATTGGAGGCTGTCCTGGAACTCACTCTGTAGATGAGGCTGGCTTCGAACTCACAGAGATCCGCCTGCTTCTGCCTCCTGAGTGCTGGGATTAAAGGTCTGAGGCACCAGCGCCCAGCCTCTTCTGTCTTTTTAAAGTGTCAAATAGATAGCATCAACTGTCTGTAGAAAGTCTTTGAAAAGAAGAACATAGATAATTTATGAAACCAATAAAAATGCAACAAAAGATCATCAAATTCATCCTTATCCATCTTTTATGTGTTCATTTTGTAGATTTGGGTTTCTTAAAAAATGTGCATGCTTTTATGTTGTGGAGTAAGACTTGAGATAAATCGCCCAGTAATCAATGAGAGGAATGTGTGATGAAATCTTCCGAAACAGGAGAATCATGCCTATGTAACAAAGCAGTTGTATTAGTATATGTCTTGTTGCTGTAACAAAATGCCTGATAAAACCAACAGAAAAAAGGAAGAAAGGAAGGATTTATTTTGACTATTACTTCAAGGGTAGAGTCAGGTAGTCATGGTGGCGGGACCTTGAGACAGTGATACTCTGTTTGCCATCAGGAAAAAACAGAGAGTGACAGATGCTGATACTCATCTTACTCTCAACTCTTTTAAGTTTGGCATTCTGAATGGGTTTTCTCACATTGATCCAACTAGTCTAAAAGGCCTGTTAAAGACTTGCAAGGAGGTCTTTCTCCTAGATCCTATCAAGATGACAGTCAATTCAAGCAACACTTACTGCCATCGGAAAATTACAGAAAATGGAGAGATCTTTGAAGGAATATTTAAAGCAGTGCTTGTGTCCTCACAAAAATTTGGGTTGAAATCCTACCTTCTGGGTGATGATAATAAATATGTTTTGTAGTACTTTTTATAAATTCTGTCATAAAGCATCCTTCATCACAAATAATGATAATGAATCTGATAATATGTATTTTTCTGTTCCAGAATAGTGTCCCATGATATGGCAAATATTTTTACCCATTCATGTGTTGATAAGCATTGAAGTACTTTTAAAATTTTTGTGTCTTACAAATAAGGTTTACATAAACATGCACAATTTTTACATACTTATCTTTGCATTTTTGTGGACAAATGCATAGAAATAAAATGACTACATTATAAAGACATTGCCTGTTTAGTTTTTTAAAACCTGTTCTCCTAGGTAGCATTACCACTTTATAATCCAATCAGAAGAGGAGGAAAATTGCAATTTCTCCACATGTTCACACATGCTTAATGTGATCAAATTACTTTTTTATTATTTATTTAACCAATCTAAATAATATATATATATTAATTGTTCTGGTGACTAAAATATCATATTTTAAATATAGCTAATATCTAATTAACCATGTATATTGGCTTCTTTTGTGGAATAACTGTTCAAATACCTTGCTTACTTTCCTATTATTGGGAGGAGAGTCAAAAACTATCATACAGTCTGGACAAGTGCTTTCTCACCAAGACACAATCAAATTTTCCTTACTTCTTTTTGGATAATTTATTTTACTATTACTGAGTGACAAGAGTTAATTTTAAACTTGATTCAAATACTTTGTCTGATGTATATGTTATTAATTTTCTCTCAGGCTTACTTTTCCCTTTATTTACTTACTGGTCTCATTTAAAGGGCAATAGTTTTATATTTTCACTGCTCTGCTTTTTGTTTGGTTGGTTTAGTTTAGATTTGCTTGTTGTTGTTCCTTTGTATTTTTTTTGCTGTTTCTTCTTTTGTGTGTGTGCATCTGTGGTAATGTATGTTCATATGTGTGTGAGTGCACATGCATGTATGAGTGTAAGTGTGGGACTGTGCATGTAGAAGTGCAAGGCTGATATCAGGGATCTTCATTGATTACTCTTCTACCTTGTTCTTTTAAGGGAGCCTCTCAATCAAACCCAGATCTCACCAATATGGCTTTTCTTGCTAGTCAGCTTGCTAGCTAGATCCTCTATTGGCACTTTCTGAGGCTGAATTACAAGTGGGCTGTCGGAGTACCTGGGCATTTCTGTGGGTACTAGAGAGCTGAAATCCCGTGGGCCTCTTGCTTGTGAAGGAAGAAGCACTTGAATCACTCAGTCGTCTTCCAGTCCCAATTTTTGTTTGGTTTACTAGTTTTTGTTTTGTTTTAAATTTGAGCCAGGTTCTCATTAATTCCAGACTTGTAATGTACCCAAGAATGGCCTTCAAATTCTGATTCGCTTGCCTTGAAAGGAGTGTGCCATTATATCAGTTTATTCAATGCCGAGACTCAATCCCAGGTGCGATCTGCTTTTTGATTTTGATTTTGATTTTGGTTTCATAGGGACTACAGTTAAGAGATTGCATGAATCTCAGAAGAGACTGAACTTTGGATTTTTAAACAGTGCTAAGACTGTGATAGACTATGGAGACTTTTAAAGTTGGATTGAATGCAGTTTTGCATTATTTTATGGCTTCAAGTCTTTGGGGGCCATGGGGTGGAATGAGGTGGTTTGAAAGAAAATGGTCCCGATAGGCTCATAGAGACTGGAACTACTGGGAGAAATGGCCTTATTGGAGTAAGTGTGATGCTATTGGAGAAGGTATGTCACTGGGGGCAGGCAGGCTTTCAGTCCCAGATACCTAGGCCAGACCCAATGTGGCAATCTTTCTTCCTGATGCCTGTGGGTCCAGATGTAGAACTCTTGGCTACTTCTTCAACACCATGTCTCCCTGCTTAGCATCATGATGGCAATGGACTAAACCTCTGAAACTATAAGCCAGACCCAATTAAATGTTTTTCCTTTATAAGTGCTGCCATGGTCATGATGTTCATCACAGCAATAGAATCCCTAAGACTCCAGGGCTTCTTGCATGCTAGGCAAACACTCTACCAATTAAGCTATATCCCTGGCTCAGGAGTTTTCCATGTTTACAAAACTCATTTTGTCTGGTTTCATTTTTCCCTATATAATTATTTTCTTCTTATAGTTTTATACTAGTAGGCTTTCATTTAGTGTATGACTGTTTCAAGATTGTTTTTGTGTATGATTTATTGTAAAGTCTGTTGTTAATTTTGCCACATGTGGCTATCCAAAATGATACAGCATCATTTGTTGGAAAGACTTTTCTTTTTCCATTGAGTGCACACATTTGTCAAAAATCCAGTGTTTATATGTGGCGACATCTCTCTGTACTGCCTAACTTAATTATTGTAGCGTTATAGCAACTCTTAAGATTGGGCAGGAAAAGTTTAGTTACTGTTATGGTGGAAGCTCCACTCCAGCCCTGGCATCCATACACCCAAAGAGTCTGGGATGTTATGGTGGAAGTTCCACCCAAGCCCCCTCTCGTATCACTCTCCAAACCATACTGCATCTCAGAAAGTTCGACAAATGATGACCCCTCCCCCCAGAGATGCTCAAGGTTACTCCCACAGGGTATTTAAACTCCACTCAGAAAACAGACCTGTGGTTTTCTGGACTCTCTTTCCAGTCTCCTCTCTGGGGGGCTGGAAGGCCATGCAGGAGCGTTGCATCCATTAAACGTGAGCGTTTTCTAATTCAGTTGGATTTGGTCTGATTTGCATTGCTGCGTCTTCGAGAGGCTTATAGGAGTGGAGAAAATTTTCAGTTACTTTGTTCTACTATTAAAATTTCTTGGGATTTTTCCCCTTAATATATGTTTTTATTTAAATTAGAAACATGAATGCTTCACATGTCAATCCCAGCTCCCTCTCCCACCCCTCCTCCCTTATACCTCCACCAGCCCCCCCAACCCCCCACCCAATCCCCACATCATTTCCCAGGGAGGGTGAGGCCCTCCTTGGGGGGGCATCTCCAAAGTCTGTCATTTCATCCAGGGCAGGACCTAGGCCCTTCCCCATGTGTCCAGGCTGAGAGAGTATCCCTCTATTTGGAATGGGCTCCCAAAGATCATTCATACACCATGGTAAAGACTAATCTACTACCCAAGGCCCCAGAGATTTCTGTGGCTTCCTCACTGATACTACATTTATGGAGTCTGGATCAGTCCCCTGTTGGCCTCTCAGCCATCAGTCTGAGATTCAAGAGCTCCCCCTTATCCAGTCAGTTGTCTTTGTGGGTTTCACCATCATGGTATTGACCCCTTTGCTCATCACTCCTCCATCTCTGTCACTGGGTTCCGGGAGTTCAGTTGAGTGTTTAGCTGTCTCTGATTCCATCAGTCACTGGATGAAGGTTCTAGGATGGCATATAGGGCAGTCATCAACCTTATCATCAAGGAAGGGCTATTAAGGTAGTCTCTCCACTATTGCTTAGTTTGGCAGATGGTTTTATCCTTGTAGATCTCTGGAAATTGCACTACTGTCAGCTCTCTCCTCAAACATCTATTATGGTATCTCTCATCCTGCTCTCCTCTAGTCTTACCTCGACTCAACCTTCCTGTTCCCCCATGCCTTCTCCCCTCCTCTTATCCCCCTCTCTTTCCTGGGTCCCTCTCCCCTCCCCCGATGTTCCCAATCTACTCAGGATATCTTGCCTCATTCCACTTCTCTGGGGTATCATGCAAATATCTCTTGGGAACCTCCCTGTTTCCCAGAATCACTGGCCCTGGATTGTAGGCTGACACTCCCCTGATCCATATCTAAAATCCATATATGAGTGAGTACATACCATGTTTGTCTTTTTGTGACCGGGTAACCTCACTCAGGATGTTTCTCTCTAGTGCCATCCATTTGCCTGCAAATTTCAAGATTCCATTGTCTTTTTCCGCTGAGTAGTACTCCATTGTGTAAATGTACCACATTTTCTCTATCCACTATTCAGTTGTGGGGCATCTAGGTTGTTTCCAGGATCTAGCTATTACATATAACGCTGCTATGAACATAGTGTAACAGACATCTTTGTTGTGTGAATGGGAGTCTTTTGGGTATATGCCTAAGAGTGGATGGAATTGCTCTGTCTTGTGGTAGACTAAGTCCCATTTTCCTGAGGAATCTCCATACTTATTTCCGTAGTGGCTGTATGAGTTGGCACTCCCACCAGCAGTGAAGGAGTGTTCCACTTTCTCCACATCCTCTCCAGCACAAACTATGATTGGTGTTTTTGATTTTAGCCTACACTGAAAGGAGTAAGATGATATCTCAGAGTTGCTTTGATTTGCATTTCCCTAATGGCTAAGGATGTTGAGCACTTTCTCAAGTGTCTCTCAGCCATTTTAGACCCCTCTATTGAGAATTCTCTATTTAGTTCAGTCCCCCACTTTTTAATCGGATCCTTTGGTGTTTTGGAGACTTGCTTCTTGAGTTCTTTGTGAATTTTGGAGATCAGCCCTCTGTCAAATGTGGGGTTAGTGAATATCTTTTCCTGATCTGTGGGGTGCCTTTTTGTCTTGCTGACTGTGTCCTTTGCCTTACAGAAGCTTCTTAGTTTCAGGAGGTACCATTTATTAATTGTTGATCTCAGTGTTTGTGCTACTGGTGTTATGTTCAGGAAGCAGTCTCCTGTACCAATTTGTTCAAAGAGTACCTCCTACTTTCTCTTCTAACAGGTTCAGTGTGGATGGATTTATTTTGAGGTCTTTGATCCATTTAGACTTAAGTTTTGTGCATGGAAATAGACATGGATCTATCTTCAGTCTTCTACACGCCAATATCCAGTTATGCCAGCACCATTTGTTGAAGATGCTATTTTTTTTCCATTGTATAATTTTAGCTTCTTTGTCGAGTATCAGTTGTTCATAGGTTTGTGGATTAATCTCAGGGTTTTCAATTCGATTCCATTGGTCTACCTGTCTATTTTTGTGTACTCATCTGGGTGAATGCTCACCAGCACATTGACATGCATACACAACATATACACATCCAAACCCAGATCCCACACGCATACCAAACAAAAAGAAAAGCTGAGCTATTCGACAGATTGTCTTCTCGTCCTGTATTACGCTGATTTGAGGATCAGTCAACTACTGCATTTCCTAGAACTAGACATTAATTTCCAACATCTCATTGTATTAAGAGATGTTAATGAAAGAATCCCAACTTATGTATGGCAGAGTGTGAGCATGATATATCAAAAATTATACAATGCAGTCTTATCTAAGAGCTAAGAATATAAGCTAGATTCCCAGGTATGTTTCTAGGTGTATGCTCTTGGGTAATTTTCTGAGACTCAGATTTTGCATTTGTCATTTGGGGGCCCATAACATTTAACTATTGAAAGGGGTAAACTAAACTCAAAGGCTTCACTTCTAATAATTTAGAAATAAAGGAACCAGACCCTCACTCAGCCCCCTGCTTTGGCAGTCATGACAGGATACAGAAAGGACATGTAGGCCTCTGACTAAGCACAAGACACAAAGAAACTCCAGACCTCCCACCTTAGCCTCCTACATACTTGGTTCCTGAGAACTGTTGGCTACAAAAGAAACTCCAGGGGAAATCAAAACTTCCCCTGTAGTCTCCAGAATACAGTTCTGAAAACTATTGGTATCTATGAACAACAGGCCATCTGCAAGTTACAAGAAAAAGATATAGAAACGACATAATGTTCCTTCTCAGCAACGACCAATGAGAATAATTGATACACAGGTATTTCATGGCAAAATATGACTTTGAGAAATTCTCTTAATTGTTCCCAAATGTCAACCAATCAAAAACCAACCCATACCTACTGATGTAATCCTGTAACTTTTGTCTATAAAACCAAAACCTAGCAGTCGACAGGGAATGTCACTCCCTCTGTAGGCTGATGAGCTTGCTGGCCAAGGTTCCTGTCATGGTTGGATGAACAATAAAACCTTGCTTTTGCAGTTTGGTGGATCTGTCTTCCTGGTGATCTCTGGGGATCTTTGCAACTTGGGCACAACAGTTATCAGCATGGGAAAAACATTCACAGTACTTGATTTTTGTGTTATAGTCAGCTCCTTCATGAAAGGACTTGGAGCATAATATTGAAATTAAAATTTGAGAGAGAATCTACACCAACAAATAGTGACTCAAACCTGGCCTTTGTTTTCCATAACTAGTAGTTTTCAATCACCTAAATCAAACAAGAAATCAGTGGTCAATCTACCCATTTCATTTCTTTGCTATTAATAAGTACATGTCAAAGGAAGCTAACTTCTCTAAAACTTTTTGCAATCTTAGAGATTTAATGAAATGAAATTATAATTATGACTCGGATATTATTTTGTTCAATGCAGATAGGAAAAGATGGGATATTCTCCATACAATCCTTTAATGACCAAAAGGGGCAAGAAGGCCTATCATTTTTAACATCCAACTAGCAAGATTTTGTTTGGTGATTATACACAATCTAGGAAGAAAAAGTGCTTCTGGAAGACTATGATGGAGTTTCATGTGGGAGATAAGAAATTGGTACTGATTTTGCTTGTGTAGGTGCCTATAAGATGGCTGCACTCCATCTTGGCTCAAGGACAGAGAGTTCAAAACTGTCCTCAGCAAGTCATAAGACTTAAAGGTCAAAGGTGTGGCTACAGTAGAATGTTGGATCTTGGCCTTGGCTGTCTTATCTAAATAACAACAGACCTGGTGTGAGGTATGGTTACTGCTGACCCTCAAGGCCAGGGAACAAGAAGTTGAATCTCAGGTGTGGTTACTGAACCCTTAGAGAAAAGAGTCTGTTTGCTCTATATACGTGGTACCATGTTCCCTCTTTTGGTTAAGGTATATAAGAATGGTGAAAAATAAACTCGTGGTAATTCGGTATTAACTGAATCTGCCCTCCTAACACTATCCGGTGTCTCTGTCTTTCCTTTACTGTCTATAGCTGGCCTTCCTTTCCACACTCCCCCTCTCAGGTATAAACCTGAGGCTGCTCAGCTGGCCCTGACAGCAGCCCTGAAAAGACAGTTCTCCACATGCTCACAGTTTAAAAGCCAGAAATCAGCCAGCTGACTGTAATTAAGCCCGTAAAAAGCAACTCATGATCATGAATTCAGGAGAAAAACTGAGTGGCATTTAGTTAACATGTGTTTTGTTTCTACCAGAGAAATAGTCGCAGTTAGCAAATGACAGACTTCTCCCATTTAGGACTATTCTGTCTACTATGACATTGCTGATATAGATTGAAGTGACTAGATCTTCCTCCCAAACTTCTCATTTTATCCTACCCAAGTTTCTGGCATCACTACTGAATGCAAGAGGCCATGTCAAGCTCGAGTCACTTACAGCATTCTCAACCTAAGAAGAATAGCTATCACAAGATTTTTCAAATTATGCTTTCATGTTCATTAGCCAGCTTATTATTAAGAATAACAAGATAACATCTTGGGGGTAATTAAGTAGTTAACAGCACTGACTGCTCTTCTAGAATACCTGGATTTGCTTCCCAGCACCCACATGGCAGCTCACAAATATATGTCACGCCAATTGCAGGTGCTTCTGCATCATCTTCTGGCATCCTTAGGCACTCCATGAACATAGTGCACACCAACACCCATACACATAGTTTTTTTAAAAACTAGCATCTTCCGGTCCTATTTCCAGACATATTTAGAAAATAAGTAAGTACATAATATATGATAGGTATACTCCAATATTCCTTTGCCTTATTTCTAGATTATTTCATGTATATACAACTACTTGTGCATCAATTTTATTTATGTGAGATAAATCAGGAGACAACCAGCTAAATATATCAGTAGAATCTTATTGCACTGGAAAAAATGAATCATCATCTTTATTGTCTGCATGGGTATTTATAAATTTGTGCTTATTAACTCAAAATTATTGTCTACCATATTCCTGGTGCTTCTTATGTGTTAGAAATTACAACACTGTGAAAAATAGAATGAAATCAAGGTCCTTTTGAAACTAACATTCTTACTGGAGAAGTCAGAGGATTTAAAGTAGAAATGCCTGAAAAAAATTGAAGGACAAGCCAGTCAGATATCTGAGGGTAGAGTTTTCTTGGCAGAGGGAGTAACATCGGCAGTGTCTCTGAGTTGAAAAAATGCTTGACAAAGTTACCTAAAATTACATTCCTTACTGCTTTTATCTACAACTCCAGAACTCATTTTCACAGATAGGTTAGCATTGTTGCCAGTGTAGCAAATGTGCTGGCTGAACAGATTTTAAAGGATGCAATAACCATCTTTCATTTCTACTGCCTATTTAAACATACTTCTTAGAAGTTGTTCTTTTCTGGTCTTTTGCCCATATCTAGGATATTTCTCATGACTTTTTTACTTGCTCTTAAAAGGTGAAAACTATGACAACTCTAGTCATGAAAGTTTCCATTCAATGAAGGTAGATAATTATTGAGAAGTGGTTAGATTCTTGCATGATAAATATGTGTGTAACTAATATGGGTATTTTCTAGTCCATTAGTTGATTTAAAGTTGATATTCTCTTACGTAGCATTTTCAGATATTCACAGATACAATATTTTGTTCTTTTGAGATGAGCAATTACAAGGGAGATATATGATGCACACCAATAATTCTAATACTTTGAAGGCAGAGGCAATAGGATCTCTGAGTTTGAGGTTAAGCTTGGTCTACACAGTGAATTTCAGGTAGCCATAACTACTTAGGAAGGCCATATCTCAAAACATACAGAAAGAGTAAAACATAACTGGGTATGATGTGACACATGCAATCTTAGTACCTGAGAGACTGAAATAGAATCATTGAGAACTTGAGGCTAGACTGGGCCACATAAAGAGTCTGTGGCCTGCCTGGACAGTATAATGAAATCTTGCCTCAAAACAATGACAAAATTCTGTCTCAAAAATGTGTGTGCTTGGCCAGGAGGTGGTGGCACACACCTCTAATCCCAGCACTCAGGAGGCAAGAGGCAGGCAGACCTCTGTGAGCTCAAGGCCAACCTGGTCTACTGAGTGAGTTCCAGGACATTCTCCAAGGCTACAGAGAAACCCTGTCTTGAAAAACTAAAAAAATGTGTATGTCTATATGGGAACATATATATATATATATATATATATATATATATATATATATATATATATATATATGCCAGAAATTATCACTTTTGATTCTTAGCTTTAGCGCTTCTAGTAATATATTTTCACGTTGTCTCTACAAAAATCTCCTTGCTGTTACATAAGGCCACCACAACCTAGATCTATGGTAGCACTATAATAGCTCTATCTCCTCTCTAGCCTTTGCTGTGTGTTGAAAAGAACACATACATCCTTTGCGGGGGAAGGAGCGGGGGGACTCCCAAATGCAGAGTCCATGCTCCTTCCAACTGTTCTTCATTCATATGGCAAAGTAGCTGGCTAGCCAATCTCTCAATTTCTCTGCAATTATTTTTTCTTCTGCAATGATTTATATAATTAAGAATCTATGATGGTATCAGGTTCTAGGAACCCTGAATGATCTTGAAACTTTTGTTCAAAGTTTGAGGTAGGAAGTTTCTGCTCCTATTTCAAGTAAGGATATACATGAATCACCAATATCCCTCACTAGGTATCTTCTAACTTTCAAAAGTCTTGGTCTTGTAAATGTTTTTGTAGGCTTGAAGTGGGTGGTTGTCTACAGATGACAGAATCCAGCTTTTTGCAAGATATTCTTTCACCACTGTATCTCCTTTACTAGTGACAGCAACTGCCAGGATTTGTATTAAAACATTAAAGTAGGCAAAGTTTTGTCTTCCAGCATAACATTATAAATAGTAAAAGGCTTGCAATCCATCACATATGTGAGGCATTTTTATTTGTTTGATTTTTGTCTTTTTGAGACAGGGTTTCTCTGTGAAGCCCTGGCTGTCCTGAAACTTGCTCTGACCTCAAACTCAGAGGTCTGCCTGCCTTTGCCTCTCTGAGTGCTGGTATGAAAGATGTGCACCACCTCCACCAGGATGCATTTTGGTTTTCAAATTTTATCCTGTTTATAAATTTAGGAGGAAATGAGTGTCTCTTAAGGAAAGGGGAGGGAATAAGCATAAATGATCTCCTTTGCACAGTGCCATTAGGCCTATTTTTACGAACTTCAAAAACATCAGAGTCCACCACCCATCAACAGTGAGTAGAGACAGTGTGTGGATGGGATGGTGGGGCCCAGTAAGCATCAGAAATAGGGAGCATTATGAGCCAGAGTTCCATCTGCTCTATTCCCTTTTCTTGGCTTTCTCTTTCTCCTAGTTCCATGTACTGCTCACTCCAGGCCTCTTTGTCCTTGGTACCCTGATGATGCAGTGTATGAAAGCATACCAGTAACAACTGGTATCTCTCTTTCCTGTCATTGATGCACAGCACATATATTCTTCAATCCTAGTATCCTTTAGCAAAGTAGCTATTCCTTTGTCTGTATCTATGCTTAGGGCTGCCAATCTCACTTAGTTAGTTGCTAAGGTATGTGGCCATTCTTACAGTGTTTTAATGGCTTCTATAGGGTTTAATTATTGTGTATTCAGAAATTTTAGAAACTTGGGAGGAGCTATCTGCTGTCTCATGAATATACCTTTTGTTTTCCTGCACAGTTAACAACACAGATTTTATTGTCTTCTTTGCTACTTATTCTGTTTCAATGTGTGAAGAAGCAGCCTTAGTGGATTCTCAGAAAATTGGCAATTGCAGGGCAGTGGTGGTGCATGCCTTTAATCCCAGCACTCGGGAGGCAGAGCCAGGTGGATATCTGTGAGTTCGAAACCAGCCTGGTCTACAAGAGCTGGTTCTAGGACAGCCTCCAAAACCACAGAGAAACCCTGTCTTGAAAAGAAAGAAAGAAAGAAAGAAAGAAAGAAAGAAAGAAAGGAAGGAAGGAAGGAAGGAAGGAAGGAAGGAAGGAAGGAAGGAAGGAAGGAAGGAAGGAAGGAAGGAAGGAAGGAAGGAAGAAAGGAAGGAAGAAAGAGGAGGCGCAGCAAGATGGCGACCGAGACGGTGGAGCTCCACAAGCTGAAGCTTGCTGAACTAAAGCAAGAATGTCTTGCTCGTGGTTTAGAGACCAAGGGAATAAAACAGGATCTTATCAATAGTCTCCAGGCGTATCTTGAAGAACATGCTGAAGAGGAAGCAAATGAAGAAGATGCACTGGGAGATGAAACCGAGGAAGAAGAACCAAAGCCCATAGAACTTCCTGTTAAAGAGGAAGAACCTCCTGAAAAAGCTGTTGATGTGGCATCAGAAAAGAAGGTGGTAAAAATTACATCTGGAATACCTCAAACTGAGAGAATGCAGGAGAGGGCTGAATGATTTAATGTACCTGTAAGCTTGGAGAGTAAGAAGGCTGCGCGGGCAGCTAGGTTTGGGATTTCTTCTGTTCCAACAAAAGGTCTGCCATCTGATACCAAGCCTATGATTAACCTGGATAAACTAAAGGAAAGAGCACAGAGATTGGGTTTGAATGTCTCTTCCATTTCTAGAAAGTCTGAGGATGATGAGAAGCTGAAAAAAAGGAAGGAGCGATTTGGGATTGTGACAAGTTCAGCAGGAGCTGGAGCTACAGAGGATACAGAGGCAAAGACAAGGAAAAGAGCAGAGCGTTTTGGGATTGCATAATGAAAAGTTCATGCTTTCTGCCTCATAGTGGTTTCCATTTCTCAAATTCTTCATGGTTTTTACACACACACACACACACACACACACACACACGTATGTCATGTGCCTCACAGTGAGGAATCGTGTACTTTAGGTGTGCATCATTGGATTCCAGCAGCAGTTTGATGTAACTGCTACTCTGCATTTAAGTTGTTATATTTTTGTTTTTAATTATTTTGCTTATTAACAAAAAAAGAAAGAAAAGAAAAAAGAAAGAAAGAATTGGGAGTCAATTTACCTCAAGATCCAGCTATACCACTCTTGGACATTTATCCAAAGGACGCTCAATCATACCACAAGGACATTTGCTCAACAATGTTCATAGCAGCATTATTCACAATTGCCAGAACCCGAAAACAACCTAGAGGCCCCTCAACAGAAGAATGGATAAGGAAAGTGAGGTACATTTACCCAATGGAGGTACATTTACTCAGTTGTAAAACATGATGACATCATCAAATTTGCAGGCAAATGGATGGAACTAGAAAAAAAAATCATCATTCTGAGTGAGGTAACCCAGACCTAGAAATACAAACATGGAATTATTTACTCATAGGTGATTATTAGGAGTACAGGATAGGATAACCAACCTATCTAGACCAGAGAGACTAGATAAAAAGGAGGACCCAAATAGGTTTGCATGGATTTTCCTGGGAAGGGGAAGTAAAAAGGATCTCCTGGGTAAACTGGGCGTGGGGCTGGGGGATGAAGGGATGGGAACTAGAAGGAGTGGGTTGGGCAGGCTGTGTGGAGAAGTGGATTGGAGGCCTGATAGAGAGGGATAGTAGCAAAAGAGATATCTTGAAGGAGGGCATTTTGGAGTTAGGGAGAAACCTGATGCCAGGGAAACCCACAGGAGCTCACAAGGATGACCCCAACTAAGACTTGTAGCAATGATGGAGAGGGTGCCTGAACTGGCCATCTACAGCAAGCAGATTGTTAACTTCCTTAATTGCCATCAGAGACACTTTATCCAGTAACTGATGGAAGCAGAGTAAGAGACCCACAACCACTGCGCTGAGCTTCAAGAGTCTTGCAGAAGAAAGGGAGGAGGGGATTGTTCTAGTCAGGGGGCTCATGATGTGAGAACCCACAGAGACTTAAGCTCTCCGGAGCTCATGGACCAACAGCCAGGGAGCCTGAATGCTATAAACCCTCTGCATGTGTGTGACAATCATGTAGCTTGGTCTCCTAGTAAGGCTTCTAACAGTGAGAGCAAGACCTTTCCCTGGCGCTTTACTGACTTTTGGTAACCTGTTTGTTCCCCATGCCGGATTACCTGGCCCCGCCTCGACATAAGGAAAGAAGCTCTGTCCTGTCTCAACTTGATGTGCATGCTTTCTGCCCAGGGCCCATGGGAGCCCTTTTTGAATGGAGATGGAGGAGGAGTGGATGGGGGAGGGAGTACATAGGAAAGGGGAGAGGAGGGAAGGAAACTGGTTGGTACGCAAAATAAATGAAAAAATGTTATTTAAATAAAAAAGAAGTAATAAAAGAAGCAACCTTAGCTTCATTTAGTGGAGTTATTTCACAGAGAATATCCTCAGTTGGCTGTGAAGGTGTGTGGTTGCCTTATCATCAACAGCTATTTTCTGAGCAATTTGATAGCACATAAGCCAAATTTGCCTTTGAATTTGATTTAAACCTAACATTATTTATACTTTTTAGTTAAAAAATACTGACACATGGTTCATATGTAAATCATAATTGCCTGTTTGCTTAGTTTCATTGTTTTCATTTTATCTTTCCTTTTTCTTGCTGAACAATTCAGATACAACACTCTCAGCTGAGTAAGGTCACATCTTTATCAGAAGAGAGGAGAGAGCTTGGCACACCTAACAAAGGTTAGGAAGGCATCAGTGTTGGGAGTGTGGTTCATTGTAGGGTGTCAGAGTCTAAGATTTTTAAGGAGCCTCCTAATAGGATGCAGTCAATTAAGGAAAATAAATTCTAGCTGGTTGCACAGGGTATCTACATGGAGAAAGGGTGTGGTAGAATGAAGCAAGATTTCAGGGTCTGAGCAGTTTAAGATTCTGGCATATAACAACTGGATATGGCAGTACACTGTACATGTAATCTCAGCACTCTGGAGAATTGAGGGCTCTGTGCCAACCTTGGCTACACAGTGAGGACCTGTCTCAAAGCAAACAAACAAAGCAAGGTAAATCAAAGCTTGTGCATGTAAAAGGCCATTCCAAATGTGAAGGGGGAATATGTTTAGCAGCCATGTGAAGAAGAGGTGAGTCTGGAGCACATATTTCATGCATCACAGGTGGCCAAGGTGGACTGCAGATTAGGGATGGAGAAATGGTGGAGGGATTTCTAAACAGACGAGGAATTACAGCAAATGAGAGGTTGGTTACATATAGGAAGACTGATTAAGTAAAGAACTATTTTAAGGATAATGAAAACCTCAGTTCTCATTGTCATGTGAGGGAGTTACAAATACAGAAAAGGAAAAATTAAAATCCTCTATAGCATTAGATTGTAGTTAGTTATCAATACGAAGTCACGGCTTTCAGTGTATACAGTGGTAGAAATATAGGTATATATGTGTAAATTTATACACATGTGAAAAGCTATGTCTTTCTCTGTGTGAAAGGCTAAGTATCATTTATTGAAAATGCTTAAAACCAGAAATATTTTGTTTTTATATTTCTTTGAATTTGGTAATAATTATGTCTATGCAGAGATATTTTGTGTGTGTGGTACTCAAGCTTAAACACAAAGTCTACTTGTTTCACATATAGTACCTATACATAGCTTGAAGGTTATTGAATATATTGCTTCCAGTATCTTTCTACATGATACAGAACTTTTGTATATTGAATCATCAGACTTGTGATATACTGGTACTGGAAAGGTTTTAAATTCAGGATTCTGTAAATTATATTGGCATACAAATGTTGTCTAATTCTTTCCACTGAGAGAGCTACAACTTCCCAACAGCAAAAAAAGGAAGGAAGAAAGAAAAAAACCTTCTACCCTCAATATCTTGCCCTCTAAACATCTAAGCATCACTATTCAATGAAAGGAATAGAGACTCTTCGGGTAAATGTTTATTGTGTGGGTGGGATAAGAAGAGCTCCTGGACTGACTCAGTGCTCCAAAAATTAAAGCACTCAAGCAATGCTGGGGTCATACCAAAAGGCTGTGGAAAGAAGCCTAAACAGGACTTAAAAACCAAATATAGGACAGAGTTAACACTAAAATAAATAATGATGAACTGAAGCATTGAATGAGGACAGGAAATATGAGGTTTTTATTAAGGTAAATGGGTACATGCAGGTAACTTAAATTGCTTCAAAGTAATTTCCATAAAATAATTAGTTTCAAAAGGAAAGGAGTTCTAGAATTGACTAGAAGTCACCAACCACCTTAAACAAGTAACCAAAAACAGATATGGTAAATAATAACACAAGTTATGAGCAACTGGAAAGGATAGAAAGAGAACATTGCAACATCACTAATCTGATGGTCATACCAAAGATACATAGTCTGGATCCATGCAAGAGGAAATGTCAGGCAAATTAAAATGGCACTACTAAAAACAGAAGTCATCTCAAAGTTGTGTGGGAAGGGGTGGGAGAACGGAGATGATGGTAGCAGAGTTGAGAGAGATGAGTGAATATTAAAAAAAAAACCACTGTATGACATTCTCAAAAAGAAATGAAATATCGCAAAAAAAAAGACATCACAGAAAAGAAATGACTCTAAGTCCATGAAAGAAAGAGAAATATGAATAAGTTCTATAGAATAATAAGATGTGACCAGTAAATTCAACAGGTCATTCTCAACTGGACCTTTGTTCTATAAAAGGACCTTGTTGCCGGGCATTGGTGCATTGGTGGCACACACTTTTTTGTTTGTTTGTTTGTTTGTTTTGCTTTTCGAGGTAGGGTTTCTCTCTATTGTTTTAGAGCCTGTCCTGCAACTCGATCTGTAGACCAGGCTGGCCTGGAACTCACAGAGATCCGCCTGCTTCTGCCTCCCGAGTGCTGGGATTAAATGTGTGCGCCACACACTTTTAATCCCAGCACTCAGGAGACAAAGGTAGGCAAACCTCTGTGAGTTCGAGGCCAGCCTGGTCTACAGAGGAGAAATCCTGTCTTGAAAAACCAAAAATAAAATAAAAGGACCTTGTTAGAATAGCTGGTAAAATCTTATTGTGGTCTGGGTCTGAGTTTAGATGGAGGTAATGTATCAGCATTAATTTTCTTCCTTAAATTATTTTATTTGTTCATTTCTTTATTTATTTCAGATATTGTCTCACATAGTCCAGACTGGTCTCAAAATTACTATGCTGCCAAGAATGGCCTTGAATTTCTGATCTCTCAGCCTCTCTCAAGTGATGAAATTATAGGTGTTGGCCAGCATGCCCAGCTGTTAATTCAATACTAATTTTATTATCTTAACGGTTATGTTATGGTTACAAAGGAAAATATCTTTTGGAGAGTTTTACTGTGTGTGTGTGTGCGCGCGCGCGCGCGCACGTGTGCACGCGCATGCTCGCACATGTATAATCTAATATTTAACACATAATTACAGTTATAAACTTAAAACAATTCATTTTTATAGTGCTGTAGGTAAATATTTTGAATGAGATTGGCTGATTCTCTGCTTAAAGATTCCTAAGACTGAAATCAAGGTATTAATTGTCCTGGGCTCTTATTTGTAGGACTAGGAGAATAAGCTCCTTCTAATTCATTTAGGTTGTCGGTACAGTCCAAATCCTTTAAATTATAGGAATAATGTTCTTATTTATTTTATGATTTGTGGCAGCACAATTTGAACCACAAAGAGTCAAAGTTTGCTCTCAGGTCCCTTAAGATTTTTTCTGTCCTGTTGGTTCCAATTGTGTTGAGAATGTGAAAAAGTATGGGGACGTTTGAAGTTGAACTAAATGCATTTTGTATTATGTCTTAGCCATAAGCCTATGGTGGCCAAGGAGTGGAATGTGGTGGTTGGAATAAGAATGGCCCCCATATACTTGGTCCCTAGTTGTCAAACTATTTGAAAGATTAGATGTACTTTTGTTGGAAGATGTGTGTCACTGAGGAGGATGGGCTTTAAGGTTTCAAAGCCTGCGCCAGTTTTTGTCTCATTCCCTTTGACTTTACTTGCAGGAAAGACTGTAAGTTCTCAACTACTGTTTCAGTGCCATGCCTGCCTGCCGCCATGATCGCTCACATAATGGTCATGGGCTCACTATCTGAAACTATTGGGACCCAATAAACCGTGTTTTCTATGTTACTTTGGTTGTAGTAGTTTAGCATGGTAAGAGAAAAGTGACTAGCACAAGCTCTTTCCATCTTCAAGACTGGGAATAGTGATGCATTCAAGCCGTATCATGCTTCAAATGTATCTGTTTTCTCCTTCCACCAGATAGGTAAGACTTTGTCCTTTTAAAAGGCTCATGTGATCTGATTAAGCATACCCAAATACTCTTCCTGTTTCTGTATAATTTAAATAATGATAGGAGTTCAACGACATAGAGTTGAACGTGTAAGATATCCAAGAATCTAGCCACCTATATAGGGAAGATGGCTGACAACTCACTCTCTTATGTTTTAAAGGCGTGAGTGTGTGTGTGTAGCTAGAAGTTGTCCATGAAAGGGGAAGAAGAGCTATTTAAAGAGAGAAATAAGATACTGTGGTATGAAAACAGAGGACTGCTGTGAGAAGAAGGCGCCCAGCAACAGGGGGCAGGGCCGCAGCAGAAAGCAGTGGGGTGTGGTATCTGAAGAAAGTGTTTATAAGGATGCCATAACAAAATCCATTACTTTGTTTACTAATTTTAAAAAAATTGATGAAAAATTAGGAAACCTATTGATTTAAACATAGCATTTAAATTATTTGATATTTAAACATAATCTAAAGAGAAATCCTATCTCAAATCAAAGAAAGGAAGGAAGGAAATAAGAAGAAAATGTAAACAACACTGTGCCTTGTCTTTACCTTATTTGCCTGTGAACTTCCAAGAATTTTCTTGCTGTTGACTCCTATCTCACTATAGTAGTGGAGGGATTACAGACACATGCTACCACTATGGGATTTTTGTGAGCCCTCGGATCAAACTCAGGCCCACAAACTTGCACAGCAAATATTTTACTAACTAAGCCATCTCTTCAGTCTCTTCCATCCCTGACAACTTACTCTCTAAAACTTAAAGGAAAAATTCCTTATCTTCTCCAGACAATTCCTCTAGACATTTGTTATTTTTCTTCAAATCAAAGAAAGTGAACAAATTTATACAGTGTTCTTCTGATTCTAACTAATGTGCTGTTCTCATAGATCAGTGCCTTGTTCAGCCATCTTCAGAGAAGCTTCTTCTTGCAGCAGATGAGAACAAATATACAGACTCACAACCAGATATTATACTCACGCACATGCACACACACACACACACACACACACAGAGGGGGGGAAGGGATGGAGGGAGGGAGGGAGGGAGACCTTGGAACACACAGCTCTAACTGGGATGTCGCCATCAAATCCCTCCCTTCAGAGTTCAGGGAACCCTTGTAAGAAGGAATAGATGAGATAGAGGGGCTGGAGGACACTAAATGAGTAAGGCCCCCCTAAACCAAATGAGCAAAGCTCATTTGCTATAATAGAGACTGAAGCAGCAAGCACAGGGTCTGTTTTGTTGTTATCCCTTAGAAGCTTGTTTGGTTTCTAATGAAAGACAGAAAGGGAGTGGATCCAGACAGGAGGTGGGGAGGGGAGGAACTGGGAAGAATAGAGGGAGGGGAAACTGTAATCAGGATATATTGTATGAGAATAATCTATTTTCAATAAAAGAATAAACGGTTTTAAGAAAGAAGGTAGACTAGGCAGTAGAGGCACACACCTTTGATCTCCACACTCAGGAGGCAGAGGCAAGCAGATTTCTGAGTTGGAGGCCAGCCTAGTCTACAGAGCAAGTTCCAGGACAGCCAGGCCTACACAGAGAAACCCTGTCTCTGAAAACCAAAACTCAAAATCAACCAAAACCAATGTAAACAGAAAAAACAATATATATAATAAATATATATAGAAATCATTACTTAGAAAAATGTTTTAGTTCATTTTAGTACCATATTGAAGAACCAGCCTACCTCTATCTTGGGCTTAAAAGCCATCTTATAGTAAAGACAAACTAGGTTCATTAGAAACCAAACAAGCTTCTAAGGGATAACAACAAAACATGACAAAGTAAAATATAACAAGATTAAACAAAAACCATGGCATCAAAGTTGAAATAGGCAAACAAACGGAAAAAAACCCAGAGCAGGCACCAGAATCAGAGACCCACTAGCGCACACACTCGAGTTCCATAAAACACTAAACTGATAGTTATAATATAGACACAGAGGCTCTGGTGCAGAGCGATCCAGACCCTGTGCTTGCTGCTTCAGTCTCTATGAATGCATATGAGCTTTGCTCATTTGGTTTAGGGGGCCTTATTCTTTTAGTGTCCTCCAGCCCCTCTATCTCATCTATTCCTTCTTACAAGGGTTCCCTGAACTCTGAAGGGAGGGATTTGATGGCGACATCCCAGTTAGAGCTGTGTGTTCCAAGTTCTCCCTCCCTCCCTCCATCCCTTCCCCTGTGTGTGTGTGTGTGTGTGTGTGTGTGTGTGTGTGTGTGTGTGTGTGTGTGTGTAATGTCTGGTTGTGGGTCTGTATATTTGTTCTCATCTGCTGCAGGAAGAAGCTTCTCTGAAGATGGCTGAACAAGGCACTGATCTATTAGTATAGCAGATTCTTATTAGGCAGTGTTGGGTTCCATCTCATGGAGTGGCCTTAAATCAAATCAGACTTTGGTTGGTTACTCCCACAAGCTTTGTGCCATCATAGCCCTAGTGTATTTTACAGGCAGGACTTCAGTGTAAATCAAAGGGTTTGTTCTTTTCTGGTATGCTGAAGGATACCTTTCTGTACCAAAGACACTGGGAGGTAGAAATGAAGGTTCTATGTAGGCACCAGCTCTACCTCTCCATGTTCAATGAGTTGTGTATGAGTATCCTTCAGCAACAGGGCCTTGCTGTCAGTTTGTGGAAAACAACCTATTATCTTGGCAATAGTTTGGGTTGTTTGGGGATTTCCATGGGATCTCTTTGACCAACAACTCAATGAAATGTAACCCAATTTCTGTACTAGAAGCTTCCTTTGGTTATAAGAGATGGCCAGTTGGGACTTTGTATCCCCCATTTTTCAATACTTTATTAGGATCACTTTCATATATTTTAGGAGGTTTACACTACACTAAGTTTACATATCAACCCTCAGATGTTCCTCAATTCTAGCTGTCTTTCCCTGAATTCCCTCAAAACCTAGTTCTCCAAGTCCAGTCCCCTCCTAACATCCATCTATACAAACTGTTCTATTTTCCCCTTTCAGAGAGATCCATGTGTTCCCAATATTGAACATTGTTTCCACCTGGGAGGAGAAATTTGTTTTTAAAGGTTTGAAATGGTATTTAACATACTACTAGCTCAAGATTTAGCATCAGCTTTAACCCTTTTCCATTTCTTGGTCACTGTTTTAGAATTTTCTGTTGGAAAATTAAAAAGCAACCAAGTATTTGAAAAGCAATGAAACTTCAGGTTCCTAGGAAGAGAAAATTCCTCATTAACATCGGAAGTGTTTAATAACTTCAGGTTAACAATATTGCCTGAAAATCCTATAGAGAACTTGCAATGTAGTCAATGGTAGAGTATTAGTTTAGCATAACCAAGGCTATGGTTTGATTTCCAGCGCGCGCGCGCACGCGCGCGCGCACACACACACACACACACACACACACACACACACACACAAAAGCAGGCATGCACGCATATGTGCACCAACATAACACCATTCTAAAGAAATCACAAAGGATAGAAAACATAAGAGGGAATTTAGCATTGTTATCACAATCATCAAGTAACTAATAGAATGCAAAAATATTTTTATATATTTATATATTTTAATGTTTTGTTAAATGTGCATTGGTGTTTATGGTGATATTTTGTTTATGATATAACAAATAAAGCTTGTCTGAAGATCAGAGTGCAATGCTAGACACACTAGTGAATCATATAGGCCAGGCAGTGGGAGCATAACACCTTTAATCCCAGCAGCCACACTAGTTAGCCATAGGGGCCATGCAGTGGTGGTATATACTTTTATTTCCAGCACTTGAGAGATAGATGTAGACAGATCTCTGTTAATTCAAGGCCACCATGAGCTACAAAACTAAAAGAGAAACGGAGTTCATACAAGATGATCTCAGCACTTAGGATCCCAGTCCTCTAATCTCAGCACTAGAGAGGAATATAACTCAGGAGGAGACAGGAGCTCAGTGCAGAGGGAGGTCTGGTGGAGACAGCTGCAGTCTGGAGATGCAGTCTGAGGACAGGATCACCCCTTTGGTAAGAACATTTGTAGAGGTGAGAACTCTCTAGTAGTTGGATCCTCTGCTTCTCTGAACTTCAGCTTTAACACCAATGTCTGACTCTGAGTTTTTATTATTAAGAACAATTAGAATTCATACTACAGGTGTTCTGCCTGCATGTGAGTCTGTGGGAGGGTGCCAGATCCCCTGGAACTGGAGTTACAGACAGTTGTGAGCTGCCATTTGGGTACTGGGAATTGAACCTGGGTCCTATGGAAGAGCATCCATGCTATTAACACTGTGCCATCTCTCCAGCCCGGAATGGAAAAAAAATATTTTATTGCTGTCTTAAATCCTCAACAAACTGTCATTTCTCCTGTTTGGTTCAAAGCATAGAGAGAACAGTTTAGATAGACACTGTCTTTATTAGTTCAGGTTCTGCTTCTATGTTTTCAAAGGGAATGGAAGAGGTGATCCTTTTCCCACCTATTTTAAAGGATCATTAGCAACACCCTATAATGAAAGGTTATCAAGTGAAAAGGTAATCATAGTTACACATGACACAGGAATCTTTAGATAAAATGTCAGGGTGAATAATTTTCATTTAAAAATATTTTTATTAATTCTTTGAGAATTTCATGCATTTTGATCATATTCTCCCCAACTACTACCTCTGACTCCTCCAATGTCCACTCCCAACCTTCCCACACCCTCTCAATTTTTAGTCCTAATTTTTTTCGTTTTTACAACCTACTGAGCTAAATTTGTGTTGTCCATATACTTATGTATGTATGGCCATCTACTTGAGCCTGGTAGATTAACCAGGAGTCATTTTAATCCTGGATAATTTTACCAGTGCATGCTTGATATATATATAATTCATAGTGTTGGGTTTCATCTAGATAATTTCACCCAAGTATGCCATGTTCTTTGTTTTTGTTTGTTTGTTTGTTTTGTTTGTTTGTTTGTTTGTTTTTTCGAGACAGGGTTTCTCTGTACTGTTTTGGAGGCTGTCCTGGAACTTGCTCTGTAGACTGGGCTGGCCTTGAACTCACTGAGATCAGCCTGCCTCTGCCTCCCGAGTGCTGGGATTAAAGGTGTGTGCCACCAATGCCCGGCTGGATGTCATGTTCTTTAACCATATGAATTACTCATTTTATGTTCAAATTCAAGGATGCAAGGACATGACAGCTGTTTAGACATATAATTGAGAATCTGGTATGATCTAGTGGAAATCAACTGCTGAAAGCAGGTAGGACATGTCCAGAGTCACCTTGGCCCTTCTGTATAGTACTCCTCCTTCCCTCCTTCCCTTCTTCCCTCCTTCCCAGGTAAAGGGTAGGAAGGACCCTTTGTAGAATGTGTTGGGAATTCTTATTAGCTTCTATCAGACAAGAGAATTTTTTGGCCAGTTTTAAGATAGAAAGGCAAGGCAAGATCAAGACTAATATTTTGGGCCTTATGACTTGTTTTGAGTAAAATGGAGTCCAGTTTCTATGGCTGCCCTTTAAGCAGATAAATGCTAGTTTCCAAGCCTACCTTTAGGGTTGGAAATGAAGCAAGCGTGTAAATAGAAGCCTTCCAGCCAGCCTGGTTCCAGAGCCCCATCAGTCCCAAATAAACACACAGGAGGCTATATTAATTATGAAGCTGTTGGCCTTTCTTGTTTCTTACTGGCTAGCTCTGACTTAAGTAATTACCCCATAATTGCTAATCTAAATATTTCTCTTACCAGAGAGGTTTCCGGGCTTCCTACCCCATGGCGTTACATCTTGACTCTCTGTGTTTCTCTTTCCCAGAGTCCTCCTGGACTCCTAGTCCCGCCTATCTTGGTTCCCTATTGGCCAACAGTGCTTTATTGACAAATACACAGGACTTCCCCCATCACAAGAATAGGTAACACAGAAACTTTGTTTCTCAGACTACTTTTGAGATTTCAGCTTCAGGTATCATTTTCTCAGCCACACTCCTTCTTGTAGTATTGTTTTGTTAACCTGAGCTATATGATCCAATACAACTCCTTTAAAACAATAACATTTAGTGGTGAGTTAAGAAACATTAGCAATAAAGCAATAACATTCATAAATCATCTTAACACACAAGGATCCCAAAAATACTATTTATGGAGCACTTGCTATATGTGAGGGCATCAATTCAATATTAACTTTAACCCATACAAAATCCCTTTGAGCTACGTACTATTATTTTCAAAATTTTATGGATAGAAGAATCTAGATATAAATCAGGTATGGTGAGACAGGTCTGTGATCCCAGGACGCAAAAGATTGAGTTAAGAAGATGGTGAACTCAAGGCATAGTCTCTCAAAATAAATAAATGAAATGATAAAAGTACCTAGATGCATACATAGTTATATATTTACTTACCCAGAGTCATACAACTATTAATTGTAAAGCTGAAGTTGATGTGTTTCATACTACTAGTTGTGGGCAGAGCCAATAAAAACTATTTTGTGAGCCGGGTGTTGGTGGCGCACACCTTTAATCCCAGCACTCGGGAGGCAGAGCCAGGTAGATCTCTGTGAGTTTGAGACCAGCCTGGTCTACCAATCAAGTTCCAGGACAGCTTCCAAAAACAATACAGAGAAACCCTGCCTCAAAAAAAAACTACTTTGTGGCCCCCTGAAACATTGATGTCCTTCAGGGTTCTTTTATAGACAGTTTTCTCTTACTATTAATAAATGACTAGAAAGAAACTCAATGGCTTTACAATTCTGAAGGCTAGAACTCTAAATTGTCTTACAAGGCTAAATTCAAGGTGTTGACAAGACTTTTTCCTTCCTGTACAATCCAAGGGAGACTCTGTCTGATCATTTTGCTTTCAGCTTTGGTTGTCTGGTGGCTTTTCTTGGTTTGTTCAATCACTACAATTTCTGATTCCCTTATCTCACTGGATTTTTGGTCTCTAAAATGAAATTTCCCTGTACTTTCCTCTTAAAGATGCTTGTCATTATATTTGAAACCTATGTGAATGTTATTCTCTAATCTGTGTGTGTGTGTGTGTATTGCGTATTGTTAGTTGAACCAACAGCTTTGCACATGCTAAGTATGAATTCTACCACTGAGTTACAAGCCAAGATCCATGCCCAACATTAATGTATTAAATTTTTTGGACTATCCACCTAAATATCCTCAAGATAAAAACAATCTGATTTATAGAGAACATTTTCATGCTATCAGACATGATCTGCAAGTGTGGACTATTTAGAGGTGGAGGAAGACATCTCTTTGGCTATAAGAATGACTGTATAGTCCAGGAGATGATCGTATTAGAATTCAGACATACTTCTAAGTTGGGTACTGTTCCATTTCTGTCCCTTGTGTAAATTAGAATGCATCACTCGTTGCATTATTTTGCTTGGCTTCCATCCTTTCCATGGTCTTCTGCTCCCAAGTTCTCCATTCCTGTTACTCCCATCTTTCTTTGTATTCATTCCTTGAGAACTTGGTCTGTGACTCCTGACTTGTGTTTTCATCCCACACACGATGATAGTTGAATAGAACAGAACAGGACATGCTTGTCCCATCACTGACAAAGCAACTGATACAATGTTCTCAACTGCAAGGTCTACAACTGATAAGAGAAGATTTCTGTCTTGTCCTAAATTAGGCCACCTGGCTGAAGAATGATGGGAGGAAAGATAAAAGATCATTTTAATTCATAGTTTCTAGCTAAATCAACAACCAAGAATCAGAGAAAAAAAGCTTTTAAAATGGATTGTCCTCATGTCCTAGAGTTTTGCCTGTTTCATCTTTTCTTGCCCTTCTTTTATTTGTTTTGTTTTTCGAGACAGGGTTTCTCTGTGTCTTTGGAGGCTGTCCTGGAACTAGCTCTTGTAGACCAGGCTGGTCTCAAACTCACAGAGATCCACCTGCCTCTGCCTCCAGAGTGCTGGGATTAAAGTCGTGCACCACCAACGGTAGCTCACAGCCATGTGTCTTTAACTCCAGTTCCAGGGAAGCCAATGCCCTCTAGTAACATTCACTGATGCCAGGCACAAAAAGGTGCAAAGAAATACATGCAGGGAAAATACACAATAAGATAATAAAATAAATTTTGAATAAAACAAATATCTAGGTTCTGCTTATGAGAGAAAACAAACCATCTTTGTCATTCTGTCTTGTTTTACTCAACACAGTGAGCTCCAATTCTACCAAGATGAATTTTTAAAGCATTATATGAATGATAGATAAGATTGTAGTTACAAACGAGTGCATACCATACACTTATTCTTATCTGAAGTTCTTCAATAGATAAGTGAATATAAATTCATAGAAATAGCTAGAGTGGTTTCTAGCAAGGAAATGGGGAAACTTTTGAGAAAGGTTGACACGTTTTATTTTATAATTTTAGCTATGCTGAGTTGCACAGATGATATCTGTACATTTCCCTGTATGTAAGTTTTATTTCACCTTTCCAAAACCACATAAATCAGAATACATGCATCACGAAGGCAGGAACATTATTTTGCATAGTGCTGTGCTTTAGTTCCTATCCAAAGGGCAGGACAATAAACAGGAGCTCGGTAAATGAATACAAAAATTATCCAGCCTTGGATTTCATCAATAGCTATGGTTGTCAAATATATAATGAAGATTTGGACAGCCAACCCTATATAATACATGTGTGTTTTGTATTTTAAACCTGATTAATCCATTTCCTGGCTTACTAAGAATCCTGTTCATCATTTACAGTATTCTGACAAAAGCAAATGGATATTCCAACTGTTTTTACTGGCTCAAAAACTTGTGTTTCCCCTACTACAACCACTTTACATGGTGAACTATAAGACTGAGGAACAGACTGTAAAACTGATACTATACCCACATGGATGCTTAATAGTATTTATCTGTTTTGAATTATCAGTCCTAGAAAGCAGCTAAATATATACTTTTTAAACTCTGACATGGATAAATAGATATTGGCTAGAATGGTCAGACATAATAAAGAAATCTTCTAGGAAATATTTGTTAGATTGGATGAATAAACTGATGAAATATGAACCTGAGAATATCTGGTAAATATAACGAAAGACACATCCTTCTAATATTTCTCTCTATATACATCTACAGCAAATTTGAAATGATTAGCATACTTTTCTGTGATGTTGGTGATCCAATCCAGGGGCACATACATGCTAGGCAAGTATTCTACCACTGAACTACATACCTCAAGTCATTTCAGTGATGTTCTTTTAAAGTCATATTAGTTTCTATTTTGAGAATTCATGTTACTTTATTGGACGATTTTTAGCAAGTAGTCATAAAATGTGACCATGTGACCAAAAACAGAACTATGTCATAAACTTAGTTAATGATAGGGAGTGTTGTTCAGAAGGTGACAGGAAAGAGAAGCCTCACAGTCAGGACCTGTAAAATTCCAATACTTATAACAGGTTCTTCTCTGAAGTAAATGGAAAAGGAAACAAGTGAAGAATTGAAAGAGCAGTAAGTTGCTATATCAGATCACATGAAAGGAGAAATGAGACTATATTGTTCTCACTTTTGTATGGTGTTTTAAATCTCCACATACTCATTGGGAAAATTTAAAACTGAAAATACAGAGGATAACGATGAAGCAATAGATTTTCAATGATAATATAACCAAGAAATTATATAATAATTATATATGATTATATATAATCACTTTAAAATGTTGTTATTGTTCTTAATCCACGGGGGAGTGAGGATGTTGTAGATGGCTTTGTCTTGTAACCATATGTCAAAAACACATTTCTGTATCAGTGATGTATTTCTACAACATATTTTATGGTTCGTGACAATAAGATTTCAAATGCTCTGACATATCTAAATTATATGAAAGTGTGGAGATTTTCTTTGCATTGGCTTATAATGCAGAAATAGCATTAACATGAGTATATACTGTAAATACTCACATTATTAAGATATTACTTTTAATATTACAAATGAATTTCAATTAGTTATTTTATTTTGCTTGTCTATAAGTTGCTTCTTATATGAAACAAGAAGGGTAGATGATGATTTTGATACCAGCAATGACAGGTATACTCATGTTCTGAAAGCCTACTATATGTCCAGCATTACTTAAAGTTTCCTGAATTCACTTTCCACAACTCAGTCTCATTTTATATATGAATATAATTCATTTTCAGGTGAATTAACCAATCTGATCTTATACTTCTATGCAGAAAATCTTACTTTACCATGTGCTTTCCCAATTAAACTTAGTCCATTATTTTAGGTAATGGGTTTCCAGGGCATGGTTAATGATTATTTCCAAATCTCCCATTATGTGACTTGTGCTTAACCAGAGTCCACAGGTTGTTCATCCCCTGCTGATGATTATAGAGGTGATAGCAGCAACAAAGGTGGTAGAGAAGAAACATTTTGTTTCATCTAAGAGTCTTATGTCTGGGACACTATGAATGTCCTGGTTTCTAAGAAAGTACATGTCCTTCAAGAAAGAAGACAACTGATGTATAGAAGATCCTATACCAATAGGGAGAAAAGCCCACAGTGGTAACTGATTCCTTTGCCTTTTATGTCTATCCATATACTTAACTACTTTGTACTTCTTTTCTGATTACTTTCTTTTTCCTTTCTATCTATTTGCCTCTCTCTGGGGTGTGTATGTGTGGGACTTAGAAGAAAACCTGCTGGAGGAGTTGGTTCTCTCCCTCCTTGTTAAGTGTGTCCCAGACCCAGCTCAGGTGGTCAAGTTTGGCAGCAAACACCTTTGCCTGCTGAGACATTCCTAAGGGCCCCACTTTGCATTTCCAAGCCAAAGAATTTGAATTCTCACCTCATTACCCAAATAACCCTTTAAGACTCCAGAAGCTGGGGCTCAGTTCCGGAAGAGAAGGCTCTAAGGTTAGCAGCTTCTTTTGGATCTGGAAGAGTTCAGCACATTCAGCAGCCCACTCCTGTAACTGCATCTTCCAAGGGGCATCTGATGCCTCTGGCCTCCATGGATAACCCCACATAGACATGCTCATACCCACACAGGGACACACGCATACATATAATTAAAAATGAGAAAAGCAGCTGGGCATTGTGGCACACACTTTTTTATCCCAGCACTCGGGAGGCAGAGGCAGGTGGATCTCTGTAAGTTCGAGGCCAGCCTGCTCTACAGAATGAGTTCCAGGACAGTCAGAGCTGTTACACAGAGAGACCCTGTCTTGAAGAAATCAATATAAATAAATAAATAAATAAATAAATAAATAAAACAAAAGTAACTCTTCTTTTAAAAGATGTCAGAAACATTTCTTCAGGTGACAAATATGAAGAACACTACTTAATTTCACTGCTTCCTCCACCTCCAACACCTTAAAAAGCAACTTTAATTGTTTCTTTTTACAATGATTTTGTCTTACTTTAAAGTGTATATTTGTGCATGTGAACATGCACCAGAATGAAGATGCACAAAGAGGCCAGACGCATTGGAAGTCCTGGAGCTGGAGTCACAGGTAGTTGTGAACCAATGAATATGGATACTGGGAACTGAACTTAGGTCTTCTGGAAGAGAAGCAAGTGCTCTCAACCACTAAACCATGTCTCCAGTCCCTTAAGAAACATCTAAACACTGATTCAGTTGGACTGCCCTGAGTCTGCAAATCAAAGGCTGAGTTTGCAGTGTACGGCTGTTCAAACAAGAGATAACAGCATTTTTTCCCCTCCCCAGATGTAGGATCCAAAGGCTTTGCAAACTTCCTTACCTGCAATCATCTATGATTTTGGTTCTGAGCTGACACAGACATGAGATGTTCTGCATCAGATAGACACAGAACTAACTCCTTCTAGAACCACTGAAATAGGCTGGGGCAAATTTCAGGCCATTCTGGGTCTTAATAGGATAGGAGAGACAAGAATGGGGCAGGTCTTATCTGCAAGCTAACCTCGCTTTTGCCCGTTATTCCAGAGGTTAGTTCACTGGACTCTGAGGCAAGGGTCAGCTCCTTATATTTCACCCCCCAGTCACCTAGTGAGATACCTTCTAGCTCAAAGGCAGTCCTAACCAGTGTTTCCAGTGGGGGAAACTTTGAGGTTCTATTTCTTCCCCTGGGAAAAAAAGATTTCCAAAAGAGACTGATTAACAGAAGAAAAGATAACATGCTCTGACTTGGAGTGGGAACAGCCCACCAAGTAAGTCTTCCAAGATAGCTGAGTCCTCAGCTCCAGAAGCCCTGATGCCTGATACAATCTTGAGCAGAGAAACCAAATGGTGTGCTCAGCCCATAGAGGAGTGCCCTGTGCCAGAGTGGTCCCTCTGAGTACCAATGTACTGAACATAGGCTTTCTAATGAAACTTTGACAGTGAACCTAGCCTCTGGAACCTTACTCTAGTGGGAATTCCAGTCTGCCCACCATTCATCAGGCTGTTATAATCTTGAAAAACATCTTCATTTGTAGTTTTTTCTAATATGTTTTACTCATGTTGCAAGAAGGGAATGCATGATGTTCAAGAAAGAAAATTTGATCTTATATTACAACTCTCCTTTGGCTTTTTAATTCTGCAATTTTTGTAAACAGGAAGCTTTGAAGTCTTGTGTATGGAACCTTTAATATTTTTCTTTAAATTTTGTATTTATATTTATATAAACACTAATTTTTAAATGTCTGTAAGCATTCATATATATATATATATATGAATCTGTCCTGGAACTTGCTCTGTAGACCAGGCTGGCCTCAAACTCAGAGATCTCTTTGCCTCTGCCTCCAGAGTGCTGGGATTAAAGGCGTGAGCCATCACTGCCCAGCTAAATTTTGTTTTTTAAACTTCTGTGTATGGGATTTCTGCCTATATGTATACTTGTATACTACATGGATACCTTGCTCCTATAGAGGCCAGAAGAGGACATTGAATCCCCTGGGACTAAAGTCCCCTGGGACTAAGATGTTTGTGAGCCACCATGTGGATGCTGGAAATTGAACCTAGTACTCTGGAAAAGCAGTCGATGCTCTTAACTGCTGACCCATCTATCCAGCCTCAGCATTCACTAATGTTTTATTCTATTTATCTTATGGTCTTCATTTATGTTTGAAAGTACACTGTATATACCAGTGATTCTCGTGCCTCAGTATATATAGTACTCACCTGGGGCAGTTTGTTAGATCTGTTGTATTTCCAGGCAATCTTCAGAGTATTAATCAAGTAGATAATATGTGAACCCAAGAAATCAGCATTCTCAAGATACTTCACAGATGACCCTGATGTAGAAAATAATACAAAAATCTTTAATAAAGTATTTGGACAACAATTCTTTCTCTGTGTCTCTCCCTCTCTCCCTCCATTTCCTCTCTTCTCTCCACAATTACTTGTTATACTTCCAGAGAAATAAAACATGCATGCAATAAAGACTGAGTGCCATCCCAGAATGCACATGGTGGGAGAGACCTGACACATTCCAGTTGCACTCTGGTTGTCACACACTCACACACTAATAAATGTAATTTTAAATTTTTAAAGGAAAAATATGGACATTGGACGTGGGCCACAGATAGTTCTTAAAGAAAACAGTAGATTCAGTAGATTAAGGCACTGAGCATATGAAGAATCTCTTTAATGGCATCCAAATATCATTACTGATAGTCTAACTAAAGGGAACAGATCATTCTGCTATTTGCTCTACCCTCTCACTCCTTTGCTTATCTAGATTTTCTTTTTTTCCATTCTAAAATAGAATTGATTCATTTTATAATAAAAATAAAGGTATTTTTAACAGTAAAAATCACACTTGAAATATAATGCACCAGGCAAACTCCCATCAGTATATGGAGGTATCAGAATGAAAGATAACCTTTATTATACAGGAGCAATGTAATACCTATCACTTACACAACAGCCATTCTACTGCAAGTACATTCATCATGTTCATAGCACCTTTGGAAGTTTTTGAATCTTTCCATATTTCAACAGGGGGTACGTAGATGGGGGTGGTTATGATTCTTAGATATGCCTGCATAATAACAAATCTTTGCTTTATAAATAATTTTTATCTTTCAAGAAATAAAATGGAAATCAACCTTGTACAATTTATGCATTTTCTCTGAGTGTCTCCTGAGCCAATGGGGACAGTCAGCAGCCTTCACATAGATTTTCTTGCAAGGCAAGGACACAATCTCATTTTTTGTTAGAAGCAGCTCCTCTGGGAATTGAGTACAAAACTCAGTTGGCAGAGTGCTTACCTACTATGTATAAATTCTTGAATATGATCCCCAGTATGATATAAACTGAAAGCTGTGGTACTCAGCTGAAATCCCTACACTTGGGAAATGGAGAGCACAGGATCAGAAGCTTAAGGTCATATTAAGTTACAAAGTCAGTCGGTGGCAAGCCTGGGATACATAAGATACTGTCTCAAAAAAACAAAAGACAAAAAACACTATAAAAAATACCCAGCAATTTTTCCATATTTTTCATTTAAATAGGTACCTTGGTCTACTCTCAAATAGGTTTATTATATAAGGTTGGGAATCATGCCAAGAAAAATGCTCCACGTTTAAAAACAAAAGGGATTGCTTGTGCTTAAGACTTTGAAAGACACCCTCTTAAACCCAGAGCAGTTTTTTAAAGACTTAAAAAAATTTATGTGTACGTGTATGACCCTGCATGAGCATATGTGTACCACGTCCGTGTGGAGACCAGAAGAATATCAGATCTCCTGGAACTAGAGTTAAAGTGAGCCACCATGTAAGTGTTAGAAATTGAATTTGAATTCTCTGCAAGAGCAGTTAAGCATTCTCATGAGTCACTGCTCACTACTTTTGCTTTGTCACTGCAAAATAAGGCTTAAAACTGTGGGGAAACAGAGTGTGGTGACTCATATTTCTAATCTCAGCACTTCAGAAGATGAGGACGGACTACCATTAATTCCAGGCTAGCCTGGGTTACAGAATAAGACCTTGCTTCAACCAAAACAAAACAGCGAATTATAGTGGCACCACCTGTAGTTGAGCACTCCACGATGGGAGTTCAACTGGGGAATTCCAGGAGACCCAGTGGGGTCTTGACACTCAGTGCCCCAAGTGGTGGGGGCCAGCAGAGAACATAGGATCCAGCATAAGTGGCCCTAGTTGGCAGGCTGACAGATCCCAGGAAAAGGGAGGGGACTCAGCAACAGAAAATTGGCATGGAAGCCCCCACCTCTGCTTACCAGTTTTACATCTAAGCACAGGTTGAATGAGGCCAAATCCTCCCTGAATATGATGGCACACTACTGTTCCACACAGATGCCTGTGAGGCAAGTATTTTCCCCATGAAAAGACCAAGTCTTAAGCAAGTGTATCTATAATGATTGCCAGTTTTATTCCTCTGGCTAACAAATCCAGAGGTAATTCCAGGTTTACACTTCTTTTCAATAGTTCTTCATCAAGAGTTTAGTGTCTTTATTGCCTCTACAAGCTGGTTACAAATTAATTTTAATTAACTCCCACTTATTAAAAAATCTGCAGTTCTTTGTGAGACACACATTCATTAAAAAATACACATAAGCAAAAGGCAAAATTAAAACACACCACACAAAAATAAGCAGTTAAGTTTTTTGATACGCATAATTATACATGTACACACATAATTAGGAATTTTCCTATATATGTGAGCTGGTACTAAATATGCTGCTTTTTAATTGTATAATATGGAATGAACACATTTCCATGCATAAGTGTGAAACTTTCCAGCTGAAAAATAAATGTGGAAAATGGGTCAAAATCCAAAATCCAATGAGATGCTGGTAACAACAAAACTACCTAAAAGAAAATACCGCCAGGTAATTAAAAGTAAAATGAAGTTCAAAGATATGAAAAAATGCTAAGAGAAAGAAAGCAGCAGCCAGATTTCATTATCAGAGAAAAAAAGATTTCAAGGCCTGAAGCACACAGGGTAAGGTCGGCTTCGGGAATGTCTTTGCTTCCAATGCATCATCACAAACTTGTTTCTTACTCTTCTTATCTCTTCCCTAAGCCTTTCCAGCTCATCTACTCCTCTTATCACTTCTTCGGGGTTCAGATGCCTTGTGGGAGTGTCCTCTTTAGGTTCCGGGCTGGGTTGAGCAGGCTCTCCTCTAAGGCTTCCATCTGCTTCCTCCCCCCCACTTTCTCCAGAAGCCTGAAGATTTTCTCCTGCCTGCTGTGGCGGATCTTCTGAAGGATGGCCTTCATCTGCCTTTGGTGTGTTCTGGAGTGTCCCTTCGTTCTCGTCACAAGACTTTTGCATGTTGACTATTTCTTGTTTTTAATAAATTAATCCTAGAAAAAAAAACAAGGAAACAAAACAGATTAAGTGCCAGGCAAATGGATAAGTTCCTGTGTTCCCATAGCGACTGACTTTACTGATTCAGGTCTCTAATTGCCAAAAAGTTTTCTAACTAGACAAGTCAGGCTCTGAGCTCCTGACTCCACCCCTTCCTCCACCTCCCTTTCCTCCCCCCCTCTCCTTGCTCTCTAACTCCATCTTCTCCTGTCCCGGCTCCAGCCCACCATTTTCCCAGCAGGCCCTGCAACAAGCCTCTCCTAGCACTGAAATGGGAGCGGCGTGGAAGCGATTAACCCTTCCCTCACCACAGGGGTCTAACACTCCCACCCTTTCGGGCTTTTCCAAGTCATTCCATCCTCACCCTTTCGCCAGCAAAGGTCCCGTCAGTGGCCTCCTCTCTTTTAAATGTGTTTAGCCTCTCCCCTTCATTCTTTCACCCCATTTCCGCAGCAGGATCTGCACCGGGCTTCTGTGCTTAATCCGGATGGGGAGCCGCTGTGGCGCCCCTAGTATGTGTTTTGGTGTCTTCCGCACTTCTACCCCCCACCCAAAGGGTCCTGAAGCAGTCGCACCCTTGCACTGACCTGGAGGTATCTGAAGATTTTCCTATCTTCTTGCACCTCGACTTTTGTCGCGCCGAAAAGATAGAGTCCTGAAGAAAAGACAGGAGTGCTTGGTGAGCACACCAGTGCCTGGATCAAAAGGTCTCTTTTACGAACATAAGCCTTGATGGCACAAAGTTTTTCCACGTCCCCCTCTTCTCCCTCCTTTTGTGACAACCCCGCCTTCACCCGTACCCTCCGTTTCCCAGCAAGAGAGTAAAGACTGAGACAAGTTTTTCCCACATTGTTATTGTTTCTTCTCTCTGTCTCTCTCGTATTTTGCCTTTCCCCCTCTTTTCTTTCTCTGTGCCCCACTCATTAGCTACCTCCCTTCCAGTCTGTCCCATCCCTCACCAAGCAGCTCCAAACCTCTCGCACAAAGTAGTTTAGCAGAGTCCTTGGATAAGGGAAATAGTGCTGGATAAGTGTGCTTTCTGATCTCTGCCCTCTCCACCCTACGGTCTCTGAGCCAGCGCCCACTACTAAAGTACCTGGAAGGAGCCGGGCTACTCTTCTCTTGCAGGACTGAGCTGCTACTGAAGAACTGGGCCTGGACTATAAGGACTTCTGCACACGTCGACTGCTGGTCACGTGAGGGCCGCGTCATCAATGAGCTCCAGCCCTTGGTTATCCTTCCCATTAACATTGCAGCCCGCCCCCTACATTCCCTTCACTCGATACTGTCAATCTTTTTTCTTATTTGCCAATCGGAGACAATAAAACTGGTATCGTCACCAAGTAGTATCTATTCATACATTACTCAGATTACACAAGAAAGATCAGTCCTTTAGGGTACGTCGACCAATTCTCCTAATTTGGGAAATCATCTCTTTCTCTCCTTTGCTACCTATGCTTTCCTCCCCTTCCCCCCAAATCTTACAGTCCACCATTTCTCTAGGAATGTCATCCTTCTTTAAAATGGGGGAAGGTTATAGATGTCTGGTCGCTCGTGGGGGTAGGAGGAGGTTGGATAGGGTAGGAGTGTTTAGCTTCACTAACCCTCTTGAGTAATTTTTTGTTGCGTTCCGTTTTAAGCAATAGCATGTTTTAAAATGATATTTAAAAAGGAATGCCTCATAAGCATTATTTAACACTGGATGAAAAGAAAAATATCTTCATTAAATCAATTTTAAGGTTTTGGAAAGTATTCTAATGGCTACAAGTGAAATGACAGTATTAACAGCCTACTGTTGTTGGGATTTTTAAAAATCTTACTAAAATGGCAACATTTGCAAACTGACTTTAAAAACAGAGCCAATTTTGTCTCCTTAGTTTTGCATCCACAATCCACTACTCTTTCTGGCTGAGCTTAAACTATTATTAGATGACTGAACTTTTAATTGATGGCTGCTGGCAGCTTCAACTTGCAAATAAAGGCTCCAGACAAATAAAGGCTCTTTTCCGTGTCCTTTGTGAGATCCAGTGTCTTTGTTAAAGAGAAAAGCCTGCTTTTCATTCAGTGAACTTTGGTGGAACTCAAAGAAATATGTTTGTTGGTAAACTTTTGTTATTAAGAACAGAATGTTTGTAGGGAAATAGTGCTCATAATGAAGCAGAAAGAAGAGAGCCCTTTGCATGTTACCATTGATTGCTGGGCTTATTAAGCATCTGGGATTTTTCATTCATTCATTCGTGGCACTCTTGACACTCTGACAGTATTCAGTGTGCTCCATTAAAACAAGAGCCATCTCAGAGAACTCCATACCCTACCAAAGAACTATTTACACCCCGTGTTTAGTGCTGCAATATTCATCATAGCAAGGAATACTGTTCAGCTAAAAAAAGAAAATTAATGGACTTAGAATGTATACTATTAACTGATATCACACAATATCATAAAGAAAAAGAATCACATATTCTATCTCCTATGCAAAACCTAGCCAATAATATATATGTGTATATGTAAACAAATGTACATGTGAGGACAGTATAACATACAAAAATGAAAACAAGAAATACCTAATATTAGGAGGCCAGGAAGGACTGAATGCAGAGAATGGCCATTCTATATAGAAGAGGACATAAATCTAATGATTTTTCTAGTACTAACTTTGTCATGGATTTTTCATTTTTTGATGATAGGCAAGTACATAAAATATATTCAGTAGTGAAAATGTGAATTCCAGTGTGAAGCTCCACAGCTTCAGACTAGATACTGTAACTGTATACAAATTCATTTAAATGAATAGACTTTTGTTCTGGTTCATTTCAGCGCATGATGTCTTTTTATTTGCAAGTTTTTGCAATAAAGTTTATAAAAAGAAACTATCAACATGCATAATTGTTGTTATCAAAAAGCAGAGAGAGCCAGGTTGTGGTGGTATACTTCTTCAATCCTAGCACTCAGGAGGCAGTGACATGTGGATCTTTGGGAGTTCAAGGTCAGCCTGGTCTACAGTAGGACAGTCAGGCATACACAGAGAAACCCTGTCTTGAAAAACCAAAAACAATAACTAACAAACAACAACAACAAACCCTGTGCTATTGTAAAGAAAAAATGGATCTTCTAAGATGCAGAGTTCACTAGTATCTGCAGGTGTAATGGTATCTGGAGTGGCTACCTACCTAGAGAGTCAGGAGAAAGAGAATGGGGTGTGGTTGGGACAGTCTCCTGGCAAGTGTGGTCATAGCAGATGTAGAGTCCACCAAGGAGAAAGAAAAAGGTCTCAAAAATAAATATTTTCTTAACTTAATGCTTAATAATTTACACTCAAGCACAAAATTCATTCCACAGATGAGAGATACATTTTCTATTATTTGAGAAGTGTTTAACATAAATATAAGTAATTGTATTTACTTACTACTTCCCACAAAATGTTTTCATTTTTTGTGATAGTACCATTACAAACATTATTAATAGCAAAATTGACTTTATGTAGAATTCTATGAGTTTTAATGTTTGTTTAAGCATCACTGCAGTCAGAACATAGTTTATTAGATTCTCTTGTGCTATCTTTTTAGCCATATCATACTCTTACCTAGCATACACTAAGCCATAGGTTCACTCCCTAGTGTGAACACACACATGCACACACATGGGGGTCCAGTTGGTTTATAGACACACCCTTCTGCTCCCACAAATTGAAGTGAAAGTGTTGTCTTCTTTACCTGTTCTGCTTACCTGTAGTCACAGCTCTAACGATGTCATTGGTGGAGATTATTAATCCTCTTTTCCTAAAGTCTCGGAAGAGAAAAATCAGTCTGTTTACCAGTGCACACTTGGCAAAGAACCAGTTGATCTAGGCCTTCAGTCTTCTCTGAGCAATATCAGGATAGCAATGTAACAGTCTTACAAATGAAGTTAGTCCCAGTAGGTTTTAAATGCAAGTGAATTTTAAGATACTACCATTGTACTAACTTAAATATACATCTCTTGGGGTTAGGGAGATGATTCAGTTACTAAGAATGCTTTCTGCTCTTCCAGAGGACCAGAGTTCAATTCCTAACAACCACATAGGGCTTCACAACTGCCTGTGATACCAGCTGCAGGGGATCTGACATCCTTTTCCAACTTCTTCTGACACTTGTGTACACATGCACATAACTGACAGACACACATACATAACTAAAAATGGAAAATGTTCACCTCTTACTAAAAAGAGAAGAAAACGGTATTTGTGCTGATTTCAACAATGGGCATGTAGGTTCTAGAGAATAGCCACACTGGACATCTGAATTAGCATTTATCTTCTTTGTATGTACCCAGCCTGCACTGGAGGTGCTTCTAAATCCCAGAATGCCCGCCCGGGTTATGCAAGGAGAGGAGGAGGAAGCCTCTTAGCTATGACTCTGATATCTTTGTTTTATTTTTTGTTTTTTGTTTTTTGTTTTTGTTTTTTGAGACAGGGTTTCTCTGAGGCTTTGGAGCCTGTCCTGGAATTAGCTCTTGTGAAACAGGCTGGTCTCGAACTCACAAACTAAAGGGGCTAAAGGCGTGCGCCACCACCACTCGGCGATAACTATGTTTTTTAAAAGTAATTTCAAAAGTCTTGCATTCTGACTGTGTGTATGTGAAAATTCAGCTTCCATATTTCTTTATTGCTTTTATTTACTGCAATGTAGTACTTCAATACATGTGTGCATTGTGCAATGGCCAAATCAGGGTAATTAGCCTATCCATAAGTTCAAATGTGTATCATTTCTGTTTGGTAATAACATCAAAAGTCTACTCTTCTAGGTACTTTGAAATTACACAGTAAATTATAGTTAACTGTATTCACTGTAGAGAACACTAGATCTTAAACCTCCTATCTAATTGTAACTTTGTATCCATTGAGCAATCACTCCCTATTTTTCATTCCTGTCATTGCAGTTTCAAGGGTAAAAATGTTAGAATGAGTAAATACATATCCTGACCTGACTTCCCCTTTAATTAATTCTGCTTTTTGTTACCATATTTCTTGACATAAAATATATTTTAGCTGGGTGGTGGTGGCATGCACTTTTAACACCTCCAACACTCTGGAGGCAGAAGCAGGCAAATCTCTGTGAATTTGAGGCCAGCCTGGTCTACAAGTTGAGTTCCAGGACAGCCAAGAATACACAGAGAAATCCTGTCCCAAAAAACAAAACAAAACAAAAATGTTCTAAAGGTTTAGCATGGATAAATTTAATAAATTCTGCAAACTATTCAGAATAGCCATTGGCCACAACAACTTTTTTTTGGTATTTAGGAGACAGGGTTTCTCTGTATTGTTTTGGAGGCTGTTCGTCCAGCCTGGCCTCGAACTCACAGAGATCCGCCTGCCTCTGCCTCCCGAGTGCTGGGATTAAAGGCATGCGCCACCACTGCCCGGCAGGCCACAACAACTTAACGTGAAGCAATTTTATAATGTATATTGTTTCTTGCACCCATTTCATTTTCCTTTTGCCCACTTACTGAACTCACATTGTAAATTATCATGGCAGTTAATGCAGCACCTGGAACACTGAAAACCTGAAATGCTATGTTAAGGTCATTAACTTCCAGCTTCTATAAATTGTTCTGCTTAGAGTTCAAATACATTATGTTATATTTGACCCTGTGTTTACCCATTTTAACATTTGTACCTTTTTTCTGAGTTCCTAGTTTGTATCCCTAAGCCTGAAAGTTCTATAAAATAATTGAATTCAACTTTGTAAGCACTCCAATGGTAAAATGTCAAGTTGGTCAAAATAGCTTAAAATTCTATCGCTACCAAATGCTTAAATAAATACATATTTTTGAGAAAAAGTTATAAAATGGAACAGAATAATGCACATATAGTAAAGTAGATTATATTAAATTTATATAGAGAGTGAAGATGACATAATATTATTTAGAAAATGGTTCCATGCACATTTATATATATATAATCCATCCATCTATATATCTATGTATCTGTCCATCTATCCATCCATCTATTTGAATTCAAGTACCTTATTAAAAAGTTATATTTTCTGATATGAACATAGAATGATTTTACTTTTTCTGGTTATTAATATCAAATATCCATTTTCTTGTGAATTACTTTAGTGACATTTCAATTTGGTTTTTCAGTCACTTTCATTCATTAAGATTCGGTTTCATATTTATTAAACATTTTATTGAATAATTTTCATTTTAAGAAGCACAAGGTGTTTTCATGTGCCCACACCACATCCATCTTTGTTAACACTTATGAAACATGTTTATTAATACTAAGAAGTTAATACTTATGCATTGCTTTTAAGTAAGGACTATTCAAACTTGGCAAGATTTTCCACTAATATTTTTATGCTCAAAGTTTCAATCTAAAGCCGGATGGTGGTGGCACACACCTTTGATCCCAGCACTCAGGAGGCAGAGGTAGGTGGATCTCTGTGAGTTCAAGGCCAACCTTGTCTACAAGAGTCAGTTCCAGGAAAGATAGGTCTACACTACCCTGAGTCTAAAACAAAAAAATTCAGCCTAGGATACATTGTTGCAATGTCCCATTTAGTTCAGCAGTCTTTATGGTCAGCTGTATTTCTAATCTTTATTTTCCATGACCCTGACATACTTAAAGACAGAAATATTCTTGTAGAATATTTCACAATTTATATTCTCTAATATTTACTCATGATTACATTGGGGTAATTGATTTGGAAGAACAATATCAAAGAGGTGAAATATCTTTTCACTACAAGCCTGGGATGTGACATAAACACAGCATGAGAAGTTAGTTCATTTAGACCACTTAGTTAATGTTGCCTGCTGGGTGTTTTCACTTGTAAAGTTTCTGTTTGTTTCTCTTTTCATACCCTTTTTGTAGAAGCAAATTTCTTCCACTGAGCTGCATGCCTGGCAAGAAGTGAGTTTCTACATCTAGTCCATATTGAAGCAGAAGAGAATTAGTACTACCCTACCCCAGGATGGAGTTTGTGAATATGTGTTTTAAAAGCAGCTACAGTGATTAATGAATATATAGGGACAGATTACTGAAGTTACATAAATACCCTGCAGAGTTTGCCTACATAAATTACTAGTATGACACCTTGAAGGAGAAATTTTATTACTGTTGTAATTTATTGACAGGGTCTCACTATGTTGCTCTAACTGTACCAGAACTCACTTTTATAGACCAGGCTGGCCTTTAACTCACAAAGATCCATTTGCCTCTTCCTTCCAAATGCTGGCATCAAAGACATGTGCCACTATGCCCAGGTAATGTGAATTTTTACTATCCCATATTCCTTTTACATTTAATATTGCAAATTAGACCAGACATGGAGGCATATACTTTTAATTCCAACATCTGAGAGGCAGAGGCAGGCAGATCTCTGCAAGTCTAAGGCCAACCTTGTCTACATAGTAATTTTCAGGCCAGCTAGACCTAAATAGTGAAACTCTCTTTCTAAAGGTAGATAGATGACAGTTAGGTATGTAGGTAGGTAGGTAGGTAGGTAGATAGATAGATAGATAGATAGATAGATAGATAGAAAGAATATATTCTAATTAATCTCACCAACACTTTCTCTTATCGCTTTCTCATTCTTATAAGTATTTTCTCACTCTTATCTACAAATCCCCTTCCCAAATTCATATAACTCAAGATTTAAAAATAATTTTTATTTTGTGACTCGCTGAATTAAACATGGGTATCTTTGTGGCTATGGGTTTCAACCTCTCCATTAGAGCTTTGTTGGCTCACAAGTAAGTACATGGCTAATGATAATGACTTCCCTCTCCTGGAATCTATCAGTAGCCAAGAGTTCGGCGTGGAGAGTAGGGCACTATGAACCTCTTTCCCATCTAACACTGATTGCTAATAGGGACAAACTTGTGCAGATTAACAATAGCATCTGTGAGCTCATGGCTATCAATTGTGTTCTTCTCCCTCTCCTTCCCTTGCCCTCCCCCCTCTCTCTCTTTTGATGTAGGGATTCACTATGTAGCTAGCTCTGGTCTATAACTTACTAAGTAGAATAGACTGGCTTAGAACTCACCAAGATCTTCATGCCTCTGCTTTCCAAGTGCTGGAATTAAAAACTTGTACTACCAGACAGACCTGCCTGTGCAACTGCTGGTTCTTGCCCAGAAGATAGCATTTCATTGAACTTCTTCATAACTTCTAGCTCTTACATCCTTTCCCTTTCCTCTTCCTCAATGTTCCTTGAAAGTTAGGAAGGGTGGTGCAAATGTCTTCTTTAGGATTCCATACTCAGTTGCCATCCTCAGTAACTTAATAAGCCACACATCTCTGTGTTCACTGAAAAGAGAGACTTCTTTGATTATGACTAAGAGTACCATTAGTCTAGTGACTTAAACATGGGTATTTTGAAGGCAGTTTAATGCTATGTCAACTTAACTAAACAACAAAAGTAAGTTCCTTTCTCGGGCCTATGACTTCCCCTGCCACCATGTGCTTTTGACCAAGTTTGCAGCACCAGGTATCCCTCCTGTGCCATGAGTGGCCTCAAATCCAATTTAAAAAGCAGGTGGTCAGCCTCATAACAGACATGCCATTGCTTCACAAATTGGGATTAGTAGTAAAGTTCATTAAAGATCACAGCTATGTAAGATCATTGGTTTTCCTTCCCTAACATGGTACCTTGTGGCACTAGAAAGTTTAATCAGCAATGAAGATTTCAGCTTACATCCAGCTTGATTTCTCTATGCCTGACAACCAAAGTATGCAATATGCAATATGTTCAGCAATAGGGGCATTAATATCAATGATTTTACATTAACTTTTGCTTGTGTTGAAGAGTATGTCTTTTGTTATAAACCAATGTGTTTTTTGTGCCTTTGTTGAAAATTGGGTGTTTATTTTGGGGCTTTCACTTCTATTTTGCTGTCCACATGTATGTTTTTGTTTATTTATTTGGTTTTCTCTGACATTGATCTGTGTAGCCCTGGCTGTCTTGGAACTCACTCCATAGACCCTGACTGCCCTCATACTTAGAGATCTGCCTGCCTCTGAATCCCAAGTGCTGGGATGAAAGGCATGTGCCATCACCACCTGGCTGACATGTATGTTTTTATGTTCATACAAAGCTTATTTTGATACTATAACTCTAATATAATTTGAGGCAAAATATTGTGATTCCTCCAGCATTGCTTTTTCTGGTTAGCATCAGTTTGAATCTTTTTTTTTCGAGACAGGGTTTCTCTGTGGCTTTGGAGGCTGTCCTGGAATTAGCTCTTGTAGACCAGGCTGGTCTCAAACTCACAGAGGTCTGCCTGTCTCTGCCTCCTGAGTGCTGAGATTAAAGGCATGCACCACCACTGCCCAGTTACTGTTCAGAATCTTATGTGCTTCATGTGTATCATAGGGATTTTTAAAAATTCTGTGATGACTATCATTGGACTTTCAATAGTTACTGAACAAAGTCTGTACTTTTCACCATACAAATTTTATCAATCCATAAGCATGGTATCTGAAATGTCTTTGTTCAGTCTCTTAAAATAGTGGCTTTTCATTTCTTTGGATAGATTTATTCCTAAGCATTTTTAAAAGTTATTGTGCAGAGAGTGCGGGATGGTGAAGAGATGTAAGATCAGTGGCTGTTTTTCTAGAAGTCCTGAGTTCAATTCCCAGCAACCACATGATGGCTCACAATCACCTGTAATGAGATCTGGTGCCCTCTTCAGGCCTGAAGGCAGACATACAGGCAGAATACTGTATACATAATAAATAAGTAATTTTTTTAAAGTTACTGTGAATGATAGTTTTTTCCAATTTCTTTCTTAGCAAGTTCATTATTGGTATGTAGAAAATGTACGTTTTTGTAGCCTACAAGTTCATTGTGTTTGTCAGACTTAAGGAGTTTCGTGTGCAATTTTCAAGGTTTTCAAAATAAAGGCAGAAATACAAGGCCAATCAGCATTTAGAAAAGTGTCCAACATCCATAACTATGAGGAAATAGAAGTTAAACTGCTTTGAGATTTCAGTCAGAACCTCGATCATCAAGAAAGGAAATTACACTAAATTCTAGTTTGGATGTGAGGAAAGGGTCTGTTAATGAGAAATGTAAAGTGATGCAGCCACAATGGAATTCAAAATACTAAAAATAGAACTGCCATATTACCCAGTAAACTACTCCTGTATATATACGCAAAAGATTCAAAGTTACCGAAAAGATGCTTGCACATCTATGTTTATTGCTATACCATTCACATTGGAAGCAGTGTTTTAGATACTTATCAAACTAAAGAAAATGTGGCACATACACACAATGGAATTTTATTAGCCATAAAATTTTAAAGCATGACATCTTTAGGAAAATGGATCGAATTGGAAATCATATCCTAAGTGAAATGAGCCAGACTCAGAAAGACAAATGCCACATTTTCTTTCATAGACAGAACCTGGATTTAAGTGTGAGCCTGTGTGCAAGTGTGTGTGTGTGTATGTGTGTGTGTGTGTGTGTGTGTGTGTAGATCATGCAGCTAGAAATTGTACATGAAAGGGGAAGAAGAGCTATCAAAAGAGAGAAATGGGATATTGTGATATGAAAACAGAAGCAGAACTATTGTGAGACGAAGGTGCCCAACATCAGTGGACAGGGTGGCAACAGAAACCAGTGGGATTGGATGGTGTATGAGAACAAAGCGTGCATAAGAATGTGATGACAACATCCATTACTTTGTTTATTAACTTTAAAATGTATTAAAATTTGAAACATTGTTTCAAATATAATATTTTAAATGATCAAATTGCTATTCAATTCAGTTAAGAGAAGTATGGGGAAATATGTATTTGTAGTTCGTTCATAATTTTATAATGACATTTGTCTATGGTTTTCTTCTTTTAGATTACCATACAAAGTAATGAGTTTCATCATGGCATCTTCATATATGCTTTTCTTGTGTATTTAAATTACTGTCTGAAGTAATTACTTTCATTGTGGAGAACTTAAAATATTTCTTTTAAGAAGAAAACATAAACACAGATTCTTGCTTTTTATTGTGTCTTCTTTTGAAATTGCTTTGGTGAATACAGTCCTTTGTTGACAGTTTTTCTGTTTGAACATATATACCATGATACTTATTTTTAGCATTTATTGTTTGAGAAATAAGTTAGGCCCAAATTTACAGGAGTTTTCTTGTAAGTTATTAGTTCCTTCTCTCCTGTTGGTTTCAACATTTCTCCATATCCTTGGCTTTCAATGCTTTTACTATAATTGTATCTAGAAATTTCCTCACATTTATTTTACTTGAAATTTATTGAAATTTTTGATTTTTTGGAAAATTTTAGAAGTTTTTAGATATTACCTCTTTAGATTTCCTTCTACTCTTCCTCCCCCTTTGATAGTGTGTTTGTTGGTATAATTTATGGTATCCCATAATTTTTTGAATTCTGTTTATTTTTATTTTATTTTTTCTTCAAGTTACAAAAGCTTTTTCAATCCAAACATTCATTATTTTTTTATTTCAGTGTTCTTACTTTCTAGACTTTCCATTTGGTTCTTTTTATGTAGTATTTGTCCCTTCATAATTTTCTGTTTGGCAAAATATTGCCATCATTTTGCCTTCACTACCTTAATAACAGGATTTAAAATGGAGACATCTGCAGGTGCCAGTGCTCAGAAAGGCAAAAGTGGGAGGGCCTGTATGAATTCCAGGTTAGCTAGGTTTATATAGTGAGATGCTATCTCAGAGAGAGAGAGAGAGAGAGAGAGAGAGAGAGAGAGAGAGAGAGAGAGAGAGAGAATGAATGAATGAATGAGAATATTTCACAATTTCTCTTGTTTCCTCATATATGGCTCACACTGTCTGTTTCTTTGCATTTTATTTGGAACAGCTTTTAGGATATGTATTGTTCTCTCAGAGGTTTATTATTGTTAATTATTTACTTAGTCTCTGACAGTCACATTTATTTCCTCTGTACTCGTCCTGTGTGGAACGTCTCATGTTGTTCCTCACAAGGAGCCTTGGGTGTAGACAACAGTAAGTTTGTGTTTTTGCAACCCTGACTTTGACTTTCTCATTCTGTGAAAATATCTGGCTGCTATGAGCCGCCAATTGCAGGATAGTTTTATAGTTTTCAACAGTACACTTAGGCATGAAGTACACTACAGATTTTCAGATTCATGGAATTTATTTCGAACTTTTCCAGAATAGATTTTGAGATCATTATTTGAGATGTGGTTTTGACCCAAGAAGATTCTACTTAGTGTCTTTTGTTCATTGATAAACTATCTGCCGTAACACTTAGCTACTATCTCTGACAAATCTACTTGCTTACTCTTAATTCTTCTTCAGTGCAACCTCCATTTTCCCCAAGAACCTTTAGCCATCACGTTTAGCATACTATATGGGCAAATCTGTTCATCTGGAGAGATCTGAAAGTTTCTATTTTTATTTATTTGCTTGTTTGTTTGTTTGTTATTTCCCCTTTATTAAATATAGAGTCTTTTCTCATACAATATAATCTGAATACAGTTTCCTCTACCTTTACTTCTCCTGGGTCCTCCCCACATCTTCTGCCACCCAGATCCACTACCTTTTGGTTACTCATTAGGAAAACCAGGCATGAAGGACTGGAGAGTTGGTTCAATGGTTAAGAGCACTGGCTGCTCTTCCATAAGACCCAAGTTCAGTTCCCAGCAACCACATGGTGGCTCATAGCCATCTATAGTGGGATTTGACGCCCTCTTCTGTCATGTAGTCATACATGCAGGTAGAATACCATATACACAAAATAAAAAAGTAAATCTTAAAAAGAACAGTAAGTGCTCTTTAAAAAAGAAAAATAACAGCTCTGTAGACCAGGCTTGTCTCAAACTAAAAGAGATCTGCTTGCCTCTGCTTCCTGAGTGCTAGGATTAAAGGCATAAGCCACCTGTATACTCACTCATAAATGGATATTAGGCATAAAGCAAAGGATTGCCAGACTGAAGTCACAACCCCAGAGAAACTAGGTAACAAAGAGATATCTAAGAAAATATATATGGTTCTGCCTTGGAAGAGGGATTAGACAAGATCTCCTGAGGAAGGAGAGGGAGGAGGAGGGAAGGGAAGTGGAGAAGAACAAGAAGGAACAGGAAGGATGGGGAAGTACAGAGAGGGAGAGCAAAGAAAGAAATACCTTGATAGAGGGAACCATTATAGTATTCACGAGAAACCTAACACTATGGAAATTCCCATGAATACACAAGGATAACCCCAAGTAAGTGGAGAGGAGGATTGAACTGGCCTTCCCTTGTAATCACATTGAGGTCTGCCATAATTGTCAAACCTTCATCTAGTAACTGATGGAAGCAGACGCAGCGATCCACAGCTAACCACTAAGCCAAGTTCCCGGAGTCCAGTCAAAGAGAGGGAGAAGCGATAATAATAATCCGAGAAGCAAAGAGGTCAACACCATGATGGAAAAACCCACAGAAGCAACTGACCCAAGCTAATGAGAGCTCACAGACTCCAGACTGACAGCAGCAGAACCTGCAGAGGACTGTACTAAACCTCTGAATGCAGATGGCAGTGGGTGAATTGGGCAGTTTATAAGGTCACTGGCAGTAGGTTCAGGATCTTTCCCTAGTATACAAACTGGCTTTTTGGAACCCATTTCCTATGGAGAGACATCTTGCTCAGCAAAGTCACAGGGGGGACTGCCTTGTTCAGACCTCAACGTGGTGATGGGACAGGCTTTGCTGGCTCCCCGAGGGAGGGAGACGATATCCTTTCTGAGGATATGGCAGGCGGGGTGAGGAGAAGGTGGAGAGAGCAGGATGAGGGGAGGGAGGGAGAACCGGGATTGATATGTAAAATTAAAAAATAAAATAATAAGGAACAAGCTTCTAAGAGCTAACAACAAAACATAACAAAATAAAATATAATAAGATAAAACAAAAACCATCATATTGGGATTGGATAAGCCAAGCCAACAGAAAATAAAAGAGCCCCCAAAGCAGACACAAGGATCAGAGCTCCACTCATACGCACATTTAGGAGTCTCATAAACTAAAAGCTATTGTACACATGCAGAGGACCTGGTGCAGACCCATGTCAGCCCTGTGCCCTCTGCTTCAGTCTCTGTGAATTTATATGAGCTTTGCTCAGTTGTTTTTGTCTCTGTCCCTGTATTTGTTCCCATCTGCCACAGGAGGAAGCCTCTCTGATGATGGGTGAATAAGTCACTGATCTGTGAGTATATAGCATTAGGAGTCAAGAGTCATTTTATTGTTGCTTTCTCCTGCACTAGGTTCTATACCTCTTCTCAGTTCTAGCTGTCTCTCCTCTCATTCCCTCCCTCAATCTCATCTCACCTCCTTCCCACCGGATCCTCCAGTTCTTGCCCGCTCTACTCCATTCCACCCATAAAACCTATCCTATTTCCCTTTCCCAGGGAGACCATACCTTTCTCTATGCCTAATCCCTCTGGGTCTACGGATTGTAGCTTGGTTCTTATTTATTGACTAATATCCAGATATAAGCAAGTATATAGGAGGTCTATATTTTAAAGCCCAATTCTTGCCCAGCAAAATGTCTGATCCAAGATTTGTGAGCTAGGGATGGATACAGTGACACACTTGTTTCTAAAACATACTCTGCTTTAGGGCCTAAGCAATAGACTGAAAATGGACATTGCTTTCATTCAAGTTTTCTCAGCTTGTCTCTCCCAGGAATGTGGGGGCCCCAGTATTTCCACCAGTCTGCACTGGAGCTAAAACCACTTTCTAAAAAGTAGTAGTTCATCATAAAAGCCCCCATTTCTCAATTACACCCATTCAGAACTTAGCCTGTGCAATAGAGTTTAACATAGGATGAGAAGTTCTGTCTGTGACAAAGATGCTATGATCCTCTGACAGTGAAGTGGGGCAGATGAAATTCATAGCATTAGCTGAACTCTTCTGGGGTGTTCTCATCATGTTGAGCTAGGGAGGAGAAAGGACAGATTCCAGTGCCACAAATATCCATCTGTTTCTGCTTCCTGAGTGTTGGGACTAAAGGCATGCATCATTGCCTGGCTGTGGTGACACATACCTTTGATCCCAGAACTTGGAAGGCAGAGGCAGGTGGATCTCAGTAAGTTCCAGGCGACCCTGGTCTACAGAAAAAGCTCCAGGATAGTCTGCAAAGCTTCACAGAGAAACCCTGTCTTGAAAAACTAACAAACAAACAAAAAAAGACGTACAACATCTTGCCTGATTCTGTTCCTATTAAGTATTGATGGGTATTCCTATTTTCATTTTTCTTTTATTTTTGAGATTACAATAAAATTATATCATCTCTCCCTTTCCTCGCTCTAAATGCTCCCATATACCCTTCATTTCTCTATTTCATATTCATGGCCTCTTTCTTCATTGATTCTTTTAACATGCATATATATGTATTTGTATATGCATAAACATTCCTAATACAACCTGCTCAGTAATGTTACTTATATACATGTTTTCGGGGCTGACCATTTGGTACTGGATAACCAATTGGTGTGCTCTTCCCTGGGGAAGACGATTTCTCTTACAGCATTCCTTAGTTGCCTGTAATTTTTATTTGCATAGAGTCGAGGCCCTTTGGGTTTTCTCCCATCCATTTTAGCATGTCTACTGTGTTGTCTTTGTTCAGCTCATGTTTAGTCAGCCATGTTGGTGAAATTTTTGGGTGTACCTTCTGACATTATTAGGAGACCTAATCTCACAGCAAACTCCCTAGTGCTCTGGCTCTTACAGTATTTCTACTCCATCTACCGCAATGTTCCCTGAGTAAAGGAATGTTTTTAGAGCTATCCCTTGGGAATGATCTTAATAACTACAATTCATGATTTTCTGTAGTGGTATCTATCCATTGCAAAGATACATTTCCTGGAGGAGTGGTGAAGCCTCACTTATCTGTGGCTATAAGGATAGAAGTTTAGATTGTTCTTTGGGATTATGCTGATTCAGTAAAGTTTTAGATTGTTCTTTGGGATTATGCTGATTTAGTAAAGTGGTGGCTGTAGAGTCCCTCCAATAGTCACTACTTCACTAGCACTGAGTAGTTAGCTGGAGCTCTAGTAGCAGACATAGTTGTTCTCTCGATGAGCTGGTTTTAAGTCCAATTAGAGAGCTACTGTTTATCATCAAGGTATGAATGCCACTAATGTACTCTTAGGGTTATTGTGCCACACTGGTCTTTTATTTTATTTTTGGTTTATGTATGTCAAGTATCAGTTGTCACCCTCCTTTGGAAGCTTGCATGCATATCTGACCATGAAAGCTTGTCCTTAAGGAGCAGGCATTCAGGTCATTTCCAGCTCAGGGACCCCTGAGCCCTGTCACTGAAGTACATGGTATCTTCAGCAAAAGGTGGTTACCTTCCACTTCTCAGCGACAGCCAAGGGCAACAGCAATAGTCCGTATGTTTTGGGAGTTTCTTAGTCGATCCTGGCCAACAACTTAAAAGAGAACCTTCCATGCCTGGTGTTGGGGGTTTTATTAATTGGTCTTTGACTCTGGAATGGAACATTATCAGCCCAGATAAGAACATTTCACTTAAACTACATATGTATATTTTTACACAGACTTATATGCATTATGGTTGTTTTTAGGTAAATAGTTAAGGGTTGATTTCTTATGACTTTTTCAGACATCCTTTTTATTATTTTACCTTCCACTTTCCTCCTGTGTTTACCTCCCTTCCCTTCCTTAATTAGAGTCCCACTTTACTCCTTTTCCCTCCTCCCTCCTTTTCTGTACCTCCCACCCCCTTTCTACAGAGTCCACATTTCACTGATCACATTACTTGTACCCAGCTATTGTTTCCCGAGTCTTCTATCCTGGAAATGACCACCATTTTACTTTCCAGGTTTCTGAAGTTACTCCAGGCTATGTACTCAAATCAGGTTATTTTGAGGTAGGGACCTCTGGTGAGAAAGAACACGTGACATTCATCTTTCTGGGTCTGGATTACCTTACTCAATGTAGTATTTTCTAGTTGCATCTGCTTACCTTTACACTTCAGGATTTCAGTTTTCTTAACAGCTGAGTAATATCCAATAATGTATATGTACTACATTTCACTATAATTTATTAGTTGAAGGTCATTTAGATTGTTCCATTTGTAGAACTGCTTATGTTCAAGTCATCCCTAGGCCCTAAGTCTAAGAGACTGCAGGCAAAAGAATCTTGATTCTAGGAGTATACAGTCTTGCAAACCTTTTAAGTGGTGTTACTTGGCCAATGCTTTCTTATTGTAATTTTTAAACATTTTCCTGGATGTGGTGCCACATGCCCTTAGTCCCATCACTGGGGAGGCAGAGGGAATTGGATCTCTTTGAGTTCAAGGCTAGCCTGATCTACAGAGCTAGTTCTAAGACAGACAACGATCAGTGAAATTCTGTCACAACAAACAAACAAAGATTCCCCTCTTAGGAAATAGTACATACAAGTTTCCTGAATCCTAAAGGATTGATTGGGTAATAAACTGAAGATCAAATTAAAATCTCTTAATTTAGGAAAGAGAACAAGTTAAAGAACAAGTTAAATTAGAGGCAAATAAACCTGGATTTCAACCTAGGCTTCTTCTCTTACCTGTGTATGACTCTGTGTACATCATTTATCTATTTCATTACTGTTTCTGTAGGCCATTTTCACAGTAGTTTTGATTTTATCAGTTTTGTTGAAACTCTTGACTCTTAGCCAGCAATAAATGAAAACCAGATCCCAGAATGAACTTCTTTCCCTTCACATTTCCTCTTAATTCCCCCCATCTTTTTATTCTGCCCCAGAGGGACTTTTGCCAGCTGCTACTACAATACCATTATAAACTAGATCCCTGAGATACTACAGCAGAGTTTCTCCATCGCCAGTCTTCTACAGATTGAGAACTAAGCATCACATATACATTTTTTAATTTTAAAATTTTATGTGTATGGGTGTTTTGCCTCTGTGTATATCTGTGTATCACATGCTTGCCTGGCATCTACAGAGGCCAGATGAAAGCATTGAATTGTCTGAAACTGGAGGTACAGGTGGTTGTAAGTCTCCTTGTGGGTGCTGGGAGTTGAACCTGAGGCCCCTGGCAGAGCAATCAATGCTCTAGCTGCTGAGTTATCTATCTCTATAAACTTCTTTCATATTAAGTAATCAGGAGTTTGGCATTATTAGCTACTGTAGTATAAACTTACCTTACACCAACAAATGATCTTCAGAGTTCAATAATAGTCACTGGTGTACTTATGAAATGTGATAAGAATGTATGTGTGTATGGGGGGTGTTAGACAATATAAAGTAGGAATTATGTAGTATAATGATTATTCTAAGTGTTCCCCCAAAGCCCATGCTTTAAAGTTCTAGTTACTATGGTTTGGGGCTGCTGAAAAGTAGGGGAAACTTAAGGGGTAGAGCCTAGCGAGTAAAAGTTAGATCACTGAGGGAGTGCCCTTAAAGAGGACCGTGAGAGCCCCAATCCTTTTCTCACAGCTTTCTATCTACTATCAATTGATCAATTTCTGTGCCATAAACTTTACTTATAATGAAGTAGGTTGTTATAGGCTCAGCAGCAACAGGGTCAGGTGGCCATGGACTGAAACCACGGAAGCTATATGCCCAAATAAACTTTTTAAAAGAGATTTATTTATTTTTATTTTTATGTGTGAGTATTTTGCCTGCGTGTATGTAAATGTGTCATGATCATGTGGTGACTGAGGAGGCCAGAAAGGGGAATCAGATTCCCTGGAGTTGGAGATATGGGCAGTGGTTAGGCACCATGACTGTTCTGGCAACCACACTTGGGTTCTCTGCAACAGTGACAAACACTCTTAGTCATGGATCCATCTCTCCAGCCCCCAAAATAAACTTTTCATCTCTCTCTCTATATGTGTATGTGTGATGTATGTGTGAGTGCATATTTGTGTGTCTGTACACATGTGCACGTATATGTGTAGATACCAGAGGATGACACATCATGTGCCAACTATTTTTTTTGAGACAGGGTTTTTCTGTATAACAGTTCTGGCTATCCCAGAACTTGCTTTGTAGATCAGGCTGGTCTCATACTCATAGCAATCCACCTGCTTCTTCCTCCCAAGTGCTGGGATTGAAGGCATGTGCCACTACACTTAAATCCTTATTTTAATTGATCTATTTATTTATTTTTAGGTGTATGGGTGTTTTGACTGCATGTATGTCTTTGCATTGCAGATATGCCTCGTGTCCAAAGAGGGTAGAAGACAGTGTAAGATCCCCTGGAACTAGAATAACAATTGTGAGCTGTCTTGCAAATGCTGGTACTAGAACCCAGGTCCTCTAGAAGATCACCAAGGACTCTTAATCATTTATCAATTTTTCCAGGCCCCTTTTATTTTTATTTATGTATATGTGTATATGTGTATCTTCATGATTGTTTTTATGTGCACTACATGCACGCAGTACTCACAGAGGCTAGAAGAGGAGGGTACCAGGTCTCCTGAAGTTGGAATTACAGGTGGTTACGAGCCATGCAGCATGGGTGCTAGGAACCAAACCTATGCAAATACATCTAACCACTGAACTATTTCTCCTGCTCCTCAACTTTATGAGACTGTAGTCCACTGATTGTCTAGAGTGAATGTCCAGAAAACTTCAGGAATCTAGCCTCTCACTCCTACCACCACTCCACCCCTGTCCAGTTCTAAAGCTGCAGATGTACACCATCACACTTGGTATTTATATGGGTACTAGGAGTCAGAACACAAGTTCTCATGATTGTACAACAAGCACTTTACCAACTGAGCTGTCTACCCAGATCCTTTGCATCTCTCTCTCTCTCTCCCTCTCTGTCTCATGGGTATTGATGCTTTACCTGCATGTATGTAAATGTGCCAAGTGCATGTAGTGCCTCCGGAGACCAGAAAAGTGTGTCAGACCCCCTGGAATTGGAGTTAGAGATGGTTCCCATGGCGTGGGTGCTGGGAATCAATCCAAGGTCCTTTGGAGGAATAGCCAGTCTTTTCAACCTCTGAACCATCTCTCCAATCATATCTTTTCCTCTTTTTAAGTTGATTTTTCCACAACATTTGTTATGGCACTGGAAAACTGACCAACTCATATGATTAGCAGAATATACTCCATTTTCATATCAGAAGGTCCATAGATAATGGCTATTCTTAGCAAGTTAGGAAACAACAGTTGCAAATTATCTATATGGTAAGGGACTGCTTCTCAACTAGATGAGGAGTCATTTCAACTCAGCAATAAAAAAGACTATCAACCCAATTTTAAAATCAGCAAAATAGGCAAGGTATAAAATCAGCACTTGAGAGTCAGAAGCAGGTCAATCTCTGTAAGCTCAAGGACTTCCTGGTGTACATATTGAGTTCAGGACAGCCAGGACTACAAAGAGAGATCTGTATCAAAAAACAAAAACAAAAAACAAACACACAAAACCCAGCAGGATAATTGGATAAACATTTCTCCTTCAGGAGATATATAAATGACCAATAAGAATATGGAAAAAAAGCTGAATTGTTAGCCATTAAAATTTTTCAAATCAAAATATTTATGGGCTGATACTTTTTAATCAACTAAGACTGCTATAATAAATTGTGTCAGCAAAGATATTGAGAAATTGGAACCCTAATACACTCCTGGTAGGACTGTCTATTGTCACAGTTGTTTTAGAAAACATTTTGGCAGGTCTTCAAAACTTATGCCAGGTCATTATAGACTTTAGAAATTCATCTCCTAAGAATATACCCCAAAAAAAATACGCTTTGAAACAAAACCTTACCCACAAACGTTTAGTGATGATGTATGATGTAACATTATAACAAGTTTAAAAAGCCAGATACAACAAGGCATGTAGTGTATGATTCTATTTATGTGAATGAACAAATCCGTAGAGACAGAAAAAGGATCACTGCTTACCAGATGCTAGGGACAGGGAATAGGCACAGTGTCAATGAGTATAAGGTTTCTTTTTAGGGTGATGAAAATATCTAATTTAGAACTAGATAATGTGATGGCTTCAGAACTTTGCTAACATATTAAAAATACTTAATTGTGCACTTAAGTGGGTAAATTTTGTGATCTGTGAATTACATTTCATCAAATATGAATTACATTTCATCAAATATGTTGGTAGCTACCAGGAGCCAAACATAATCATATTAGGAATATGAAATGACAACACAGACTGTAGTGTTTATTAATAATAAACTATTTGGACCACTTATGTTTTCATTTTAGTGTATGTATCTATTTTATGAAACACAAAATTGAGGGCTGGAGAGATGAGTCAGCAAGTAAAAAGTCATCATACATCTGGTTCAATTCCCACTTCCCACATGGTAGAAGGAGAAAAGTGACTCTCGTATGTTGTCCTCTCACCTCCACAAGTACATCATGGTACACACACACACACACACACACACACACACACACACACACACACCTCCCACAAATGAATGGATTGGGTAAGATGCTTTAAAATGAACTAAATGTGAAAGAAATATAAAATCAGAAGAGAGTCTGATGACTTAGGTCTGATGTGGAAACCAGGACTCTACATTTTCTGCAAGACGATAGGATTTCCATGCAGATATTCTACCAGTAGCTCTCAACCTTTGCAAGAAATGCTAAAACTATTGGGTAAGAATTGTACAATAATTTCTGCCCTGTCATGATTCTTTTGAAATGGCAAAGTTCAGTTACATAAGAACAAAGTTACATGAGACAAATATGATAGCTAATGCTTATAATCCCAGCAGTTGGGAGACATAAGCAGAAGGCTCAGGAACCTAAGGCCAGTCTCAGCTACATAGCCAGGTACAGTCTAGCCATGTCCATGTGAGATACTTGCTTCAACAATAGCAACAGTAGTGTATTTAAGAGTACACATACAACCAAGAGCAGAAGTAGATGAAAAACTGAGGTCTTCTGACTTGATGGTTAATGTGTTTATTTTGTGAGTTTCTATCAAGTGTTGGGGGAAGCAAAAAAGTAAGGTAAGGTATTGGCTTTATAAAGGGCAAGACTGAGACATGAGACTATAGCTCAGTTGGTACAATGTTTGCCTAGAGTGCATGAAGCCCTGAATTTGGTCATTGGTTCTTAAAAAACCTGATTTAATTCCAGCACTAAGCGTATGGAAACAGCAGGATCAAAAAAAAAAAAGAAAAGAAAAGAAAAGAAAAAGGTCATTCCTTGTATACATAGCAAAGTTCATGGTCAGGCTAGGTTTATATGAGACCCTGTCACAAAGTAAATAAACAAATGATTAATAAAGATAAATCTAGTTGATGTAATTTTAGTTAAAAATTTAAAAATCATTTCCACCTCTTTTTATGATTGATAACTATTAAAGTGAGAGAAGTCTCTTTGTGAACGCATCAGAATGGGGCAAACTAGATATATTCTGTTTAACAGAAAGAAAAAGGGCATTGTTACCTCAAGGGCTTCAACTTACTAATAGCAATGGGTGTCTCAAGAGGATGCAGGATCCAAGAGGGAGAAGGCACAATGCCCAGCGAATGTGGCATTTGCCCAAGGGAAAGTATCACCTACATCTCAGATTTCTGCATCTTCCTGGGTATAGTTGAGGCTTCCTTCAGTCATCCCCTAGGTGTCTTATCTGGTGCTCTCGTGCATAGAAGCAGCACCCATTGCCAAATTTGATTTTATTCCATAGTTTTGTGATGCAAACCTCATCCCCATTTCACATGACAAGGAAGCAGTATCATTGGCAGGGACTGCAAAAATTCCTCCAACTTGAAGTCCCAGAGGTAGATGAGTTTTACCTGTGACTGTATTTTGAGCATCACCTTTGCTTTCATGAGCTTAGTAGTTATTTTGATAGCCTCTGTTGTCCTGGCTGGCCTGAGGTGACTGTCCATAAAGACTAGGAAGGCCTCTAAGTCACAGATCTGCCTACCTCTTCCTCTAGAGCCCTCGGTCTAAAAGAGTGTGCCACTGCACCCAGACCTTTATTTAACTTTTATTGTTTCTTTTATAATAAAATTATGCTTTGTTTTTAATGGGGAGGGGGTTATATGAGAAAATGAAATCACAAATCCCACCACACAGAGACAACCATTATTTCTCTAGGGTCTATGTAGTTGCACAGTTTTCCTTATGTGTAAATAGTCTATGTGATTATTTTGTTTTCAAAAATGAACCGATACTGTATCTATGGTTCTGCAAACTGTTATCTTTATTATTTTCCAGTACACCATGAACATCTCTTCCATGCACATGGGTGAAAGTCCTTTACTAAAAGACATAGTGCTGTCTGCTGGTAACAAGAGAGACACCTAAAGGAAAATATCAGCACAAGGTTAAAGCACAGAGCCTGGCAGATGTCTGCCAGGGAAAGCAGGGCTGGCAATATTTCCCATGAAAGAAATCAGAAGGAAAGACCAAAGGCATTAAACGAAAGGAGCATCTTCCAAGTCCTTCTGGCCCCTGCCTCCGCCGCCCCTCACTCCCCTGACTCCCCGTTGGCCCCTGGGGACCAGCGCATCCTGTGCCTCTCTGGGCACCCAGTGAAAACCTCCCATTTTCTGCCTCTTCCTCAGCTCTTCCTGAGCCCTTGTCACATCCGCACACTCTCTCATCATCTCCTCACTGCTTACATGCCTGTCCTGTAAGTCCTCCTGGGACTTCTTGGGAGAATCGTCTGTCCCCCTGTCTGTTTTTCGTTTTGCTTTCCGGGGCACATAATCTTCAGCAGGGCGCTTTTCTGCTGCATGCGCCTCGCTGGCTGGCTTTGCCTGGGAATCATGCTTGCCCTCCCCTTCAGACTTCCCCTGATTTTCTGGCTTCCCCTCACCTTTCTGTTGCCCCTGCTCACCTGGCCCTCCCCCCTCCTCTAGCTTCCCCTGGCGTGCTGGCTTCCCCTCTGCATCTGACTTGTCTTCATCTGCATTTCCTCCCTCTTCTGTACTTCCTTCATCTTCTGCCCTTCCCTTGTTTTCGGGTTTTCCTTCATTTTCTTTGTAGAACTTTTCCATGTTGCGATTTTCCTTTGCTGCTTGTCCTAGAAGACAAAGAAAAGAACACTAAGTACCTACAGGCCTACAAGGTTTTAACAGCTGCTTTTCTTGGTTCATAGTTCTGCCAACCCAATCCTAATCTACCTCTCAGGTGGGTTCTTACACTTGTATTTCTTTTCCTCTCCCCACACACTTCATACATATTCACATGAACCAACTTGGCAGGAAATTCCACGGGTGCTTCTTCCTACTGTTAAAGCAACGTCCCAAGAATAATGGTGTCTAAACTTTGTTCTGGTTCTGTCCACAGAGGCACTGTGTAGTTTCGACTCACAAAGAACTGCAGGAACCCTGCAGGACACTTTCATTTTTTTCCCTCATCCTTTCACTTATAAAAAGAATACACAGGTTTCAGGGGTGTCCTGGTATTCTCGGAGAACACGGCAAATGCCATTCTTTTTCCTCACTTCCATAGCTTCCTCTTTGGCCTCACCAGCTGCAAATGATCACACTCTCTTAGGGTCTTGCAACGTGCTTTGAAATTGCTATAAAGGAAGTTGGAGGAGGCAGGCAAGCAGTGGGCTCCCCTGCATTAGCTCTACTTGCAGAGGTGGTGGGACACATTCTTTCTCCCACTAACCTGCTCTGATACTGCAGGGCTTTCCTTTTCTTGTCTGGATCGGTGCCCACAACCACAGACCTGAAGACCTGTGGGGAAATAGGAATCAGGTGGTGAATGGAGGATTAGAAATCTGAATGACTGGCAAGCAGGACATAGAATCTTTATGAAAAACGTTGCCAATACCTCCCTCCCACCCCATCACCCATTTCGCGGTATTCTCTGAGTTTCTCCCTCGGCAGTTTCCACCCTTTCTAGGCCTGAGCTGTGAGAATGAAAAAAAAATCTTTCCAAACCCTTTTTCTGTGTCTGAATTCTCTTCCCAAATCTCCTCTCACTTCACTGAACTGAGTAGAGTTGAGGCTGAGAAAGGCAGAAGGTTGGTACTGCTTCTCGCAGGTCTCTCTGTATCAGCCCCCATTCCCACCCCAGGGGCCCTCGATCATGCATAGCTGGTACTTTTCTGAAAATGGAGATAGTAGAAGGAGGAGGGCAGACATAACGCCAGCGCTTCACTCACACCTTCCTCCCCACATACACAGAAAAAAAAAACGAGCGTTTCACAACGAAAGGGACAAATTATTTCTGAACTTCAACATTTGGGGTCCATAAAACCTCCTTTGAAACCTCCCTATTAAGAAGTCGCCCCCTACCTGGGAGCTGAGCGCCGTCGTACTAAACCTCTGTTGCTCTCCTTTGTAGCAACCCCCACCCTTGGTCCCCTAGGCCTTCCATTTTGGGTTCCAAAATGGTTGGGGGATGGAAAAGAGGAAAGGAGAACTCAAGCCTTAGCCTGGGGCAGTCCACCTTCCTCAGTCTGGAGTCAGGGCCTGTGCCCCTATCCTGTTACCGAAAAGGGATTAGGCCCTCACCACCCCAACTCCCCCGCTGTCCCCCACCCCCGCCCTCCTCCTCTGTAAAGCCTATGTAACTCAATAACTATTCGGATTGTTGTTCTATACCCCTGATCTCCCTCCAATGACCCCTGTCCCCGTCCCCATCCATTTCCTGCACCAAGTCGCTTAGCATCTGGAAAGAAATAGGGTATCTGGTTTTGAATCAGTTCTGGTATTAGCCTCCTGTCATTTCTACCCAGCCGTCTGCAGGCAGTGAAGGATTTGTAGCTAACCCAGGGATATGACTCCCTCTCATATTTCCTTTTGCCATTAGCCCACATTTCTCCAAGGATATAAGAGCTCCTACCCCCAACACTCACACAATCTTCTGCGCCAAAATGAATGGGGGTGGGAAGGGGGCGGTATCTGAAAAGCAGACAGAATCCTCGCTCGGTAGCCTTTGTCCATTACTACCCCTCCCTCAGAAATCCCCGGCTTGTACCAACCTGCCGGGCTATAGGGCAGTTGCCCGCCCCCCTTCTGCAGCTCAGTTTCAAGTCTGCCTTCGTCCACAGAGATGAGGAGCTGGTAGCTGCTGGTACCTGGAAGAGAGGGACTTCTGCATACGTCTGCTCCTGATCACGTGACAAAACGTCACCAGTGGGCTCCGGTCCCTAGTTCTCCTCCCAAGCACCAGAAAGTGCGTCAGGAGCCAGCCTACTTTCCCCCTCACTACCCCCACCACCTTCTGTCCCTTCCCCCACAGCATGAGGCCTTGTCATTCATTTTGTTACTTGCAAATCCCAGAGGTCAAATGCAGTTCGTGCTGTGGTACGTGTTTAGTCCTGTGTGGTTATTAGAGGGAGGCTGCATCTTTTCCTAACACTTAAGAGCTCAGATTATTTGAAGGGGGCACTGTTTTTAAATCCCAAATCATGTACTCCTTCAATCACTTCCTCTCTCAGCCACTGATGCTCATTCTGCACGTGGTCTACTTTACACTTGCACATAAAGGGCACAGGGTGGATCGTTCGGGAGGGAAGTAAGTTGTTAAAATAGATTTTCTTTTAAATAGTTTTTTTTAATTTCTTTTACTTTGCTGAACACAAGCTATTGTTATAGCCACAAAAAATATTCCATTTAAAATAAAGTGTTTAAGATAGAGGAGGAAATATGTCTCCAACATTTCTACTCAGAAGACCTGTCCAGTTTGTAAATGAGTTGAATTGGCTACATGCAAAATACCTTTAATTTCTTTTCATGATCAGCTGGTGCTGTCATGCATAGTTTGTTTTTTTTTAATATATATCTAGCCAGTGTTTCCAAACAATTGGTAAACGATAGGTGAAATCTAATGACTAACACAATGCCAGTTTTGAAAATTGGACTGTGGATATTTCACTCAGTTTGGGGAAAGGAAAGAGCTGTGAACCCAGGTAGTGCAGGTTTGGGGGCTTGCAGAGAGTTTGTGTCATCCGTCCCTTGTGACAGATGTTTTAGAGCCTCTCCTCTATTTTTCCCTGCATACAGGCACTTGAATGTGTTAGTAACTTCAAAAAACTACATAGTAGGTGTCACAGGTTGCTAGTTGAATAAATGTGCTTGATCCTCCCAAATTCCTCCCAAATACCCACCAGGATAGGTTAGCCCCAGCAGAGAGGAGAGTAAGAACAGATTCCCTCTGTCCCCCTGTCCTCCTACAGCTTGATGTTACCATGAAGACTGAAGAAGTAATTGCTGCAGGGAGAGCCCTTAGACCTGTTTGCTTCCTGTGGTTATTTACAATGCTTGGGTAGAAGCTTCCCAAGCTGCCTTCTCCCTTCCATTTTACTTGGAAGGTATAGCTTGCAAACTCTCTCAACTCTGCTGTGTTCACCTCGAAGGCACCTGAAAAGTGCCTAGCCATCCTGCAGGGTTTTTGACGGCAGTCCATACTCATATCCTGGTACATTCTGACTTGGTATCTGACATCCTAACCATACTGGTTGATCCAAGCCACATGTTCCAAACTGACCACCCAAGATAGTATACAAGGTGCATATGTGTAGGACTTAGTGGATTATATATACTTTTGTAGGAAGACCCATGCCATAGGATTCTAAAAATAATGCGGATATGTAAACAGGTTGACATAATGAGGAAGCAGGAGATAAGAGCTTGAAAAAAGAGAAGACACTATGCATGAATGCAATAGGGGGCAGGAGAAACAGAATGCTCACTTATTCCTTGAGTTCAGGCATTTTCAAACTACGAACCCCTTAAATTAGGTTCAAAATTATGTATATGGGCATAAAATATACAAATTTTATTTGATGAAACATTTGATGAGAATAGAGTTCTCAGTTTTTATTAAATGTTCAAAGGCCTAGGGTGAGGGGATGATTTTGTGGGTAAAAACACCTGCTGCGCTAGCTTGATAACCCAAGTTTAACTTCATTTCCAGAACCCACGTGTAAAAGCTAGAGGTGGTGTAACCAAGAACTCCTAAGATGAGAGTCAGAGACAGGAGAATTTCCTAGAGTCCTGTGGGACAATGAGCACACTGCATGGCAGAAACAACAAAAGAAGACCTGCCACAGCAGAGTGGAAGAGAACTGACTGCTGAAAGGTGCCCTCTGACCTCTGCCACAACACAAGCACATCCAAATGCATCCTTGTCTCTCCTTTCTCTCCATTTCTCTCTCTCATAACACACAAAATATGAATAAAACTTTAAATGTTCAAAGGTGTATATAATACATGAAAGATGAAAGGTACTGGTCTAGAAAACTTGTACGTATACATATTATTTCTAAAATCAGTTATTTCTATTGCCCTTTGCAAGGAAAATTCATATAATATAAAATTAACTATTATAAAATGTGTAATTCAGTTATTTTTGGTTATGAGCCTAGCCTTTAACAACTGAGCCATCTCTCAAAAAATGTGTACATAGCACATTCAAGAAATTGTGCAACCTTCACTTCTACTGGTATGAAATACTTTCATTAAGCCCTAAACAGCCCCTATATCATCTAGGCACTATTCACAGTTCTCTCTTCTTAGTCCCTAACAATAATTAATATCTGCTCTGTCTCTATGGTTTAATGTAGTCTTTGCATTTCATATAAAATAAATTATTAAACACATAAACATTTGATCTGAATTATTTTGCTTTACATAATGTTTTTAAGGTTGATCCATATTTTTACATATATGATATTTTATTCTGTTTATAGGAAATGGAAGCAGCTTTAATGTCTTTCAGCCAACAAATGGATAATGAAAATCGGGTACATATTCATGGAATATTCTTCAATTGCAAAGAAAAAATGGAGCCCTTAAATACAAAGATAAGTAGATGCAACTAGAAAGTATTATATTGAATGAGGTAATGTACATCCACAAAGAGAAATGCCACATGCTTTCTTATCTTCAGATCCTAGCTCTGAATCTTCAGATCTGAACATATAACCTGGATTAACCATAGAAATCAGCAAAGTAGACAGAATCCATTACAGACATCTCCACCTGGTAAAAATGCAGACAACTTAGAACTACCTAGCCCCAATCTATACATCTAAAACATAACCTTTATGGAACATTGAAAATGAGTGGAAAGATGATAAGAGCCAGAGAGGATCAGAGTGTCTGCTGAGAGCTAGTGTCATATATATATATATGACAAGTGTCATATATATATATATGACAAGGAAGCTGAACTCATGAAATAGAACCTGAAAAATGACACCACCATTGTTGGCATGCTAATGTGAATGGGAGAAATCACAAAAATCCCCACTCCTAGATGAAGAGCTACAGTTAATTATTAGCTACTGTAGTGGTTTGAATAAGAATACCCCAATAGGCTCATATATTTAAATGCTTAGTTATCAGGGAGTGGGAGTATTTGAAAGGATTAGAAGGATTAACAGGTGTAGGCCGAGGCTGGGCTGAACTGACACCCTCCAAAAGAATACAGAGAAACCCTGTCTCGTAAAACCAAAAAAAAAAAAAAGAGGTGTAGACTGGTTGGATCAGTATGTAGAACTCCCAACTACTTCTCTTGACTGTCATGCCTGCTGCCATGATGATAGTGGACTAACACTCTGAAATTATAAGCAAACCCCCCCAATTAAACGCTTTCTTTTAAAAGAGTTTCCTTGGCCATGGTCTCTCTAAACAGAAACAGAACAGTGACTAAGACAGCTACTAAGAGTGAGAGAATCAGTCTTCTCCAGGGACAGTGCCATAATAGATTATTCAGTCCCAAGCAGTCAGATGTAAACACATATACATAATAGTGACATTAAATGGACTCAGCAGATTGTTTTATAAGTGTGTGTGTAATTAAAAATAAAAATAAAAGTAAATAAAAATAATGAAAGAAAAATACTCCATGAATTTGAGAGGGTGTCATAGTGGGGGGACACAGGAAGAGTAGGAAGGAGGAGAGGAATGAAGAATTATGTAAATATAATACTCATATATGAAATTCTCATTACATAATAAAATTTGAAAAAGATAAACCTTTTTTGAAATATTTTGCAGTTTTGGATTGATCACAGAGCCTCAGACATGCTATGCAAATGTCTACCCATGAACTTTTCAAATGACCTGATTTCCATTTTTGTTTTTACTTTGGGTCAAGAGTTACTTAGACATATGTTAATTGTTCCTATTTTAAGATTTTAGCATTTTCCAGGGATTTATTGTGATTTCTCATTTAATTTCATTGTGCTCTGAGAACACAGTGTCAAATATCATTTAAGTCATGTTAAAATTATTAAGATTTATTGTATGACAGTGAATATGGACTACATTGGTAAACATGGCATGTGCATATAAATAAGGGATACTTTCTACTGTTGGTGGTGGGAATTTACATAATCACCAAATAGATTAAACTGGTTCACATTCTTGAAGTCTTCTATTTACTTATACTGTTAATATTTTAGAGACAATGTTTAATTTCTGACTGTTGTTGGTGATTTGCTTATTTTTCATTGAACTAAGAATTTTGGCTTCATGTACTTTGAAACACTGTAATATATCTAAATTTACCACTAAAAATAATGTAATAACTTCATTCATCTTGTCTTCTGTTCTACAATTTACTATGCCTAATGTTCAGTGAACAAAACTTATCATTTCATGAATTTTGTTCAGGTTTTAAATTTCAGTTAGGGAGGTAAACCTAGTCTGTGTTATTCCATTTTCCTTGGTGTTACTGCATTTCCATACAGGTAGCTTAATGTTTAAATGATAGTTAATGATGAAAGCTTTATTTATCTTGTACCCAGAGTCTATTTTTATGTGTTTACTTTCTGCTGTAAACTAGAAAGTTTAGGCCATGTGAATGACCAGGGTCTGGTCAGACACCCCAGTCTATGTTGGTATTCAAGGTCTACACTGCTGCCAGGGCAATGTTAATCTGGGTGGCCTGTGCCACCACCTGGGGCCATGATGACATCTGATGGGGCCATGTCTGAATCCATAACCCTACTGCAGGCAGGGTCTGGGTTGATATCTGTGACTCCCGATACCGCTGAAGGCTGTGAAAATATCTGGGGCCTGGCCATCATCTGAGGCCAGTTGGGGATGTGAGGATCATGCTGTAGCCAGGGTCATACAGATCTGAGTGATCTATGCTGCCACAAGGTGCCATGGTGACATCTGAACTCAGGTTGTAGCTGGAGGACATGTCTGGGTCTGTGACCCTGTAGCAACAAGGGTCTGTGTCAATGTCTGTGGTTTCTGATGCCATCAGAGGACTTGTTGATGTCAGGGGTCTTGGCTGTCATCCAGCGCCATGTTAATGTCTGAGGGCCATACTGCCACAGGAGGCATGCCGATCTGAGTGGAGTATGCTGCTATCTGGGCCCATGGTGACATCAAAGCCCAGGCTGCTGCTGAGGACCATGTCCAGGTCCATAGTACTACCACTCTGAGATCTGTGTTGTTGTCCATGGCCTGTGGTGCCTTCAAAGACCACATGGGTGCCCAGACCTTGGCTGCATCCTGTGGTCATGTTGCCCAGGTTTCATGCTGATCTGAATGGCCCGAGTTGCTACCTGGGGCCAGGGTGTTGTCCAGGCCAGGGCTGCTGCCAAGGGTCATATCTGAGTCCATGGCTTCTTATACCAATGGAGGTCATGCAAATGCAAGTAGTCTGGGCTGCCACCTGTGACCATGTTGATATCCAAGGGCCATACTGTAACCAGGGCCATATTGATCTGGGTATCCTGTGCTGCCACTGGGGCCATGGTGACACCAGGCCCAAACTGTTACTGAGGACCATGCCCTGGGTCCATGGTCCTGCTGCAGCTAGGGTCTGTGATGATGTCCATTGTCCATGTTGTCACAGGGGATCATAGAAACCATGTATATTGAAATCCAAGGTCTGTGTTGAGCTGGATCTGTCCCTATCTGACCCTGAGATAGCTGGCCCTGCCCCTCATTGGTCACTATAGCAGGAGAGCTGGCCCTGCTTCCCATGGGAGAGCTGCCCCACAGTGATGGCAAGGGAGAGCTAGTCCTGTGGGCCTAGGAGAGCTAATTCTGATGGGGTTAGTCCCAGTGGCTCGGACTGACCAGCTCAGCTATCACCCAAACCCACATCCTGGGCCTTGGGCTGGCCCACCCTAAAATCTACCCCATCCCTGCTGGAGTGTGTGAAGGAACTGGTTCTATCAAAGGATAACCACAGGATCTTTATGAGTAGGGGCAACAGCAGGATATCCAAGAGTAGTTTTGGTGAGGGTCCAGTGATAATGGTGTGAACCAGACATCTTGTACCAGACCAATTACTCATTGTAATGAGCATTTATGAGTGGAGCTGATTGAAAAAATGGGCATGCTGTGTGATGCTCTCAGCTACCAATGTCATTAGGATGAATGAAGAGATGTGGGAAGATGGAGGATTGAGGTGTTTTTGTTTGTTTTGTTTAGAATTGCTATTTGGGGGGATTTCTTTTGGAGGGACGCTGCAGTAGTGAGGGAAAGAAATAGAGGGACTGGGAAGTGAGTGGAGTTCGGGTGCAAGATGTGAAATCCACAAAGAATTAATAAAGAATTTTGTTAGAAAAATATATATAATGAGTGATTGTATTTGCTTCCATTAGATTTTTAGAAATATGCAAGCATCTAAACTGTATACTGATAATTTTGAGTACCACTAAAATAGTTATTTTTTTCATAAATTTCATTAGGTTTTACTGGATACCTATGATAGGCTAAGACTCAATGACTCAATTCATTTATACATATATAAAGAGTCCTTTTTGCCATTAAAACACTTTCGGCCAAATATGGCTTCTCATGCCTGTAATCCTTGAACTCAGGAGGCTGAGATAGAAGAATCATTGTTAGTTCCTGTCAAGTCTGGTCGACATAGTGATTTCTAGGATAAGCTGCGCTGCAGAGTGAGAGCCTGTCTTAAAAGCCAAATTCACAATATTTTCAAACTATACCAAACTTAAACCTTCAAATATGAGTATCTTTATAATTAAATAATTCTTTCGGCTGTATTATAGAAATACATCTCAGAAATGAAGGAGTGATTCAGTTAAAATATATGATATGATAACATAACAATAATGGAGATTTTATATGTTACTGGAGCACAGTCAAGTCTCTTTTGAACATTCTTTTTCTCTGTGAATACCCCTAATCTTACTGCATGTACCTTGCCAGAATTTTATTGCCTAACTTTTTTGTAAAGAATGTAGAAAAAGAACCTCATTATATTAGGTACAGAAATGACAACTAGGAAAATGCATCCAAACAGACGCTTTTTATTAACTGCTGTCTTCATTAATTTGCCTTATATTTCAAGTGCCTGTGAGAGGCTAGGACACTTTGGAATTAAGCATACAGTTTATACTGGCATTTGTTACCTTTCATGATGGATTTTTTTTACTTTTTTATTTATTTAACTTAGAAACAAAGTCGCTTCACATGTCAATCCCAGCTCCCTCTCCCTCCTCTCCTCCCCCGCCCCTCCCAACCCCCCTAACCCCCCACTCAGCCCCTACTCCACTTTCCAGGGAGGTTTAGGCCCTTCATGGGTGATTTCCAAAATCTGTCATATCATCCGGGATAGGGCCTAGGCCCTCCCCAATGTGTCCAGGCTGAGAGAGCATCCCTCATTGTGGAATGGGCTCCCTAAGTCCATTTGGATGCCAGGGATAAATACTGATCTACTACCAAGGCCCCATAGATTGCCGAGGCCTCCTCACTGACACCCACATTCAGGGGGTCTAGATCAGTCCCATGATGGATATTTTTATCTGTTAACTTCCCCTCAATTGCCGGGCATTGGTGGCACACACCTTTAATCCCAGCACTTGGGAGGCAGAGGCAGGCGGATCTCTGTGAGTTCAAGGCCAGGCTAGACTGAAAGCCTCCAAAACAGAGAAACCCTGTCTCGTAAAAAACCAAAAAAAAAAAAACTTCCCAAACTTCCCCTCAATTACCCAAGGCAGAGGGTGACAACCATTGTGTACTATGACCTGGTAACAGTCTTTGATGAGCTTCACCATTTTACAACTACTCAACATTGCCACTGTAATAGAAAAACAGCCATAAACATTGTGTAAATGAATTAGCATTTGGTGCTCCAATAAAATTTTATAAGCACCAAATTAAATTTTCATATTTTTTGTGTTACAAAGTATTTTTTCAACCATCCTTACAGTTTCCCAAATAAACAGTGTGCCAGATTTTGTCATGAATTATTTACTAGCCTGTTCCAGAATCCTACATTTTAAGTTTATTTTTGCAAAACACTGGCATGCCTGGTATGTGCAATACTGTGGGTTCACCACTCAGCACCACAAAATAAAATCAATTTTCATAAATAAAATGTACTTTTTTCATGTAATTAAAACTCTGATACACTGGCATGATCTTCTTATATTCAACTCAGCATAGAACAAAATTCTGTACATTCCTAAGTTTCGGGTTAATGTGAGCTATTGTGATCAACTGTCTCAGATTCAGTGAGCTGTTGCCTCATACATCTTTTGTAATCTGCTCAACTAAGAGATAATTGCCCCCAGACAAATGATCTTTATCAAAAAGATAAACAGAAAGGAATCTAGCTATGCATGTAGAGCAGGATCCACTACTGTGGGCATTCCAGAGAAATCAGTGCGAATCTCTCACTTTGGGGGATTTATATCTGTAGAGATCTGGTGTAGAACTGTAGTCTAGTACATAGACTCTAAGGGAACATATGGTAATAGGGCACAGTAAAGAAGTATGTGCCCATCCTTTGTCTCACAGGGCCTTTGAGTAGAGACCCCGTCTTACAAACACCCCCTAATAACTGAAAACACTTCAGGGTTTTAGTTATGCACATGCCAAGAGAATAAAAAATCTAAAAAAGCTTGAAAACTTTTCACCTCATCTAGTTTATACAACAGCCCTGAGGTGATTATTTGCACTTTACTGATAAACAGAAGGATAGATACTAAACACTTATTAATTTCCCAGTAACAGATGCCAGATGGTAAACTAAATCTGAAGTTATATCACAAGTCTAGAAAATTCTCACATTTTATAAGATTATTAAAAGCCTATTATTTTTAATTTGTTTTTCCATTTTTAATCTTTTGATTTCGTTTTAATTCTAACCACAGTTCTCTCTCCCACCCCAATTTTTGAATTTTAAAGATTTATTTTATGTGTGAGTGTTGTGGCTGTATGTATGTCTGCACCACATGTGTCCCTGGTGCCCAGAAGTCATCAGATTCCCTGGGAGTGGAGTTACATATAGTTGTGAGCTACCTTGTGAGTGCTGGGAATTAGAGCTGGGCCCTCTGGAAGAATAGCCAGTGCTCTTAAGAGCTAAGCAATCCCTCAAGCCACCAAATTCTTCATTAAATAATATGTGCTCCATTTTGAAAAATTAAGAAATATAACGAAAATTATTTTCAGTTCTTCCAGTGATCAACATTACTTACTCCATTTATGTGACTATTTGTACTCTTATATAAAGAAAAAAATAAGTAAAAATGCAGAGAATGCCGAGCCGGGCGATGGTGGCGCACGCCTTTAATCCCAGCACTCGGGAGGCAGAGGCAGGCGGATCTCTGTGAATTTGAGGCCAGGCTGGACCGACAGCCTCCAAAACAATACAGAGAAACCCTGTCTCGTAAAACCAAAAAAAAAAAGTGCAGAGAATGCCTTTTCAATCTGCTTTATTCGCCTCACAATATATGAGCATCTTTCCATGCAACTGATAAATTCTGCTAACAAGAATTACAGAGAGTCAAAACACAAATTCTAATTAGAATCTGGCAACCGGAAGAGATCCACATGAAAGAAGTAACCTCGAAAATTTTACAACAGTACATCACAAACATGTAAGTTTTGTAAGCAGGGGTCCCCATATTATCCTCAGTAGAACTTCAGTGTTCAGGGCATAAGGCAAAACTCATCATGATGGTCATGGTGAGGGGGGTCAGTGCTAACTGCCCGCAGAGTATGGCTCAGCTGCCTTTCCCTCAACTTCTCCATGAGCTGTCTCACATCCTCCCCAATCCTCTCCATGTTCTCATCTCTCATCCTTGCCTGGGGCTCTCCAACCCTATGCATCAGGTCCCATCTATAGTGCACGATGGGCTGCCTAACACGGAAGCGCCTGCGACTTCCTCTAGGCACGCAGTAATCGCCAGCTTCCAAAGGCAGGGCCACAGGAGGCTCCCTTTTGTCAGCGTCTTGCAGCTTTTCTTCCTTTTCCTCCTTTTCCTGATGGTCATTTTCCATGTTGAGATTTTTTACTCCTTGATCTTTGGATTCCATTGTTCCTAAGAAGCAAGAAAAGGAAAACATCTTGGTGGACTGACCAGCAAGGAAGACGGAGTGCCTACTATGCACCTTTTAAAATTCATTACTTCCCGATCCAAGAGGCCCACATGCTCACTAGAGGCCCCAATTCCAGTCCATCTCACCCCCAAAGCCCACCGTTTTTTCTGCAGATCCATCTCCAAGGCGTCTACGTCATTAAAATGGAAGAAAAGGATGGGAGAGAAGGATGGCATAGAAGGGGGCAAGCTGGGCTCTGGGATGTCCGACCCAGTTTTGCACAAGTCCCAGTTCCCCTTCTCGAGCCTCCAGCCCTGTCCCAGTACCCACCTGGGCCTCTCCTCGCCTTCTCCTCCTCCAGGACACGCTCGCTCAGCACCAGGTGCGCTGCGAAGCTGGCCTCCTAGGACCTGCGAACAAACCAGGCAGGAGGGTGGTGGGTGGCTGGGATGATTAGAGAGAGGGAGGGAGGGAAGGAGAGGGAGGACCCGCGGCCGCGCTGCCCTGGGTGCCCCCGCCCAGGCTCTTCCCGCCGCCACAGCCGCCCCCGCCCCAGCGACCACCCCTGGGCACCCGGGATGCAGGAGAGCGGGGGTGGAGTGGGGTGGGGTGGGGCTGGGGGGCTGTGGGAAGCTGTCGCCGGGCTCATGCTCCTTCTCCCTGAGGGTCTCCCCCGGGCCCGCCCCCGGCCGCGCCGCCGTGCACACGGGGACAGGGACGGCCACCTGCTGCCTCGGCCTGCGCTGCGACAGCCGGGCTGGGGGCCGCCGCACCCGACGACCACGACGACGCCGCCGATGGGCTCCGCAGCCCGGGCGCTGCCTCCCTCACCTGCTCCGCCCTGCTTTCCGCGCTGCCCGGGCCCGCGCTCTGCGCCACCAGGAGCTGCGCCACCAGGAACAGGTGCCTCGGCCAGGGATGGCGGGCAGGAGGGAGTGAGCCAGGGCAGGTCGGTCCCCAGACCCAGAGAGGGGTGTGAGCCTGCGTGGGCTAGTCACGTGAGACCCGCATCGCAAGCCAAAGCTCCGCCCCCGGCCCCTCCCCCGCCCTGAGTGTCTTTTCAGGGAAAGCCCAGGTCCCCTCCTCATCCCAGGTCCCTATGACATCTCCAGCCCGGGCCCTGTCACTCTGAGGTGCAGGCGTTTCTTGTCTGACAGGGAAGAGCAGTGTGCTTGCAAGGGGCTGTTATCCATCCCCAGATCTCTGGGGGATTGATTTTCCCTCTCTTCTGTTTTCAGGGTGCCCCTCCTTCCTCCTGCTGTCCCCTCATCTCCCAACGTTGTCCATTTTTCCTTCACTATGAACTCTATGAAGAAGTTAGCCAAGAAAGAAGCTTATGTAGATTTTTTCCTTTCCTTTCCTTTCCTTTCCTTTCCTTTCCTTTTATTTTATTTTCCGACAGTTTCTCCGTAGCCCCTGGCTGTCCTGGGACTCAATTCTGTATACCAAGCTGTCTTTGAACTCAGAGATCTGTCTGCCTCTGCCTCCCGAGTGCTGGGATTAAAGGTGTGCGCCACCACCGCCTGGTTAATTTTTAAAAAATTTTTAATGCGTTTCTGTACTGTTTTTTGGTGATAAATGAAAAGCATATGTCTTTTATATGTAATGATAATATTGGGGAAGAGGAGGCCATCAATTTGAGAGTGGAGGAAGCATGAAAGGAATTGGAGAGAAGGGACTTGGGAAGGGAAATTGGTGCGATTATATTTAAGTTAAAAATCTTTAAAAGGCGGGAAACAATATCTCTTGCCTTTAAAAACCAAGTAGTGGGAGAACTGAGGCAGGAGGATCTCTATTTTAATACTGGCTTAGGCTGAGGAGATCCTGTCTCGTTTCAGAAAGAAAAAAAAGAAACCATAGTCTTGTTTGAAAAACAGGATTAAATTTGGGGAAAAAAAACAACCATCTGTCTCTTCTGCTAAGTCATTATATAAATATAGACTCTACAGGCAACAGCTGCTGTTTTTGGACCTTGGTAAAGGACAGGGCAGCTGATGGCTCCCCCTGTGAGGGGCCCCTAGACATGCGAGGCATTTTCATGATGTGAGCCAGAAAATACTGTGCTACAAAATCTTGTGAGATTTTCAGAATGAAAAGAAATGAACAAATCTCTTTCCAAAATTTCTGCTTCAAATGGTTCATATGTGCTTGCAAGTCAATGGGTATATATTTAAATAGTCTTAAGTTATATACAGTAAATCTATTTCAGGATGAGTTTTGGTAGCTTGAGAGGACAGCCGGAGGAAGGCATGCCGTCTGGGAGCAGAGGACAGGGGAAGGCAATCCCCCAGAGAATTGGGAATTCAGAGTAGGAGAGTTTCAGATACATGATTACCATACAGAATACACTTGGATTTTGTACGTTGGTGATAAGCAATTGAAAAGGAGAAATATCATTTGCATGCTTTAGGAACTTGAAATGTGACATGTTTCAAAGTAAGCCATATACTAAAACTGTAAAATAGTGATGAAAGGAAGCAAAGACCAAAACAAATGTAAACGTATATAATTTAGGTAATCTTTTTCTGAAATTCAACACTCCAAATTAATCTATATATTTAGTTTAGTAAAACTCCCAGTGCCAGCAGTCATTCTTTTATAATTTGCAAATTTATACCTAAAATTTATGGAGAAAAACCAAGGACTTAGAATAAACTAACTTTGAGGAGAACATCTGGAGAATTAATAACCATGATTTCAAGGTTTAAGTTGTCTTAGTAAAGGAGTGTAGTAGCATTGTACTATTAATAAAGGAGTACTCCAGTTATACATAACTGGAATAGAATTGAGTTCAGTAATAGACTTATGGGTATACTACCAATTCATTTCTTTACAAAGGTATCAGGATAACCCTTTGGGCAACATACATTCTTCAACAAATAGTTCTGAAAACAAATGCAAATTCTTCCAAGAACAAAAGAGATCTTCCCCCCTCCTTTTTGTTTATTCTTTGTGTCTTTCACATCATGCATCTCCATCCTATTCATTTCCTCATCTCCCCATCCCTTTGTATCCACTGTTTGCCCTTGCAACCTTTCCCCCACTATAAAACAAAATAAAATTTAAGAAAAAGGAAAAAGAGCCTCCAAAACCACAGATAAACCCTGTCTCGAAGCCCCCCCCAAAAAAAAGAAAAAGAAAAGAAAAAAGAGAAAGATAAAATCAATCTCATCATGGAAGCTGCAGTGTGACACAATGAGTCACACAGTAAACCCTTTTATCCATCTATCTTTACTTAAAAGTGTTCACTGCAAGGTCTTTGGTCTGGTTTGAGGTCTCTGGTTTATGCTAAGCTATCAATACTGGGCCCTTACTGGAATTCCTCTTGGTTATCCTGCTGTTGCCCTGTGTTATGAAAATCGTCTGCAGGACCCCTACCTTCATGTGCTCCAACAGATCACAGATGGGGTGAGCCAACTCATAGCCCTGGTTCTGGGCCTGGATAGATGCAGGGTTGATGAGCCCATCAGCTCTTCCTGTCCTCACCAGTAGGGAGAGCTCTTCATCATGGCCCAGGCTAGGTCCTTTCGATGAGCAAAGGAGCAGGGCCAGTTCTGCTGTTTTCATGTCCTCAGGGTCAGACCTCTCACACCTACACCTTCAGGGTCAACTGTACTGTGCTGTCCAGGTGTGGTGTAGGGACCACACTCCCGAGTGCTGCAGCTGGTGAGGGGCAGGGACCTTTTCTTTTACCTTTACTTGCACAAATTAGTTTAAAGCAGACTATAGGCCTCAATGTAAAAACTCAATCTATGAAATTTTCAAAATAAGACATAAAAGCACTAAAATCTTAGGAAACAAAGATTCCTTAGATGGGATATAAATAAATCATACATTAAAAGAACAAGTATAATTGGAGTTATGAAGTTTAAAACATTGCCTTTGTTGGTCTGTTTTTCAAGACGGAGTTTCTCTGTGTAGCCCTTGCTGTCCTAGAACTCCCCTTGTAGACCAAGCTGGCCTCTGCCTTCCAAGTGCCGAGAATAAAGGTGTGTACCACCACCGCCTGGCTAAAACATTGCCCTTTAAAAAACGTAGTTTAAAAACTGAAGTAGAGGAGTTAGGGAGATCACTCAGTTGGGAAAGCTTGTGAACCTGAGTCTGAACCCTTAGCACCCATGTAAAAAGTCAGCTGGGTAACATGTGCCTCTATAAACCCAGCCCTGGCGAGATGGAGACAGGAGGATCGCTTGGACTTGCTAGTCAGCTAGTCTAGCCAAATCAGCATGCTCCAGGTTCATTACATAGAATTTTATCTCAAAAACAAAGGTGAAGAGAAAGAGACTGAGGAAGACCCCTGACATCCACTTCTGACCTCCATACATATATTAGAGTATGTGCACCCCATCCTCATGTGCACACTTACATATAACACACACACACACACACACACTATGACATGTAGGGGGGGCTTGGAATAAAGCTCCATGCTAGCACTCACTGAGCATGCATGAGGCTTTCTTTCTTTCTTTCTTTCTTTCTTTCTTATTTTTTTTTTTTGGTTTTTTGAGACAGGGTTTCTCTGTATTGTTTTGGAAACTGTCCTGGAACTCGCTCTTGTAGACCTGGCAGGCTTCGAACTCACAGAGATCTGCTTGCCTCTGCCTCGCAAGTGCTGGGATTAAAGGCGTGTGCCACCAATGCCCGGCTGCATGAGGCTTTCTATGGGAGCACATGTAGTACTTGCTACTTGAGGAGTTGATAGCTTGAGCCCTTAAGTTTGAGGACAGCCTGGGAAACACAGCAAATCCTGACTCAGCAAACAATCACAGAAACAACCTGGTCTGAAACAAGTAGAAAATATTCATGATACAAATTCAAGTGTTTGTAGCCAGTAGATGTATAAAGAACTCCTGAGACTCAAATTAATAAGGCGAGAGTACATTGAAATAATATTAAAAACCAGTATGATCAAAATCCAAATGAACTGATTGGAATGGTAAAGGTAAGCTAACTGACAGTCCCTGCTACTTCTTGGATAGAGAAAAAGGACATTCATTCATTGCTGGTGAGAAGTTAAACCACTTTTCAGGAAGTTTTTGGGCTATTTCATGAAAAGTTAAACTTATATATACCATATTTTCCCAGAAAGTGAACTCTTAGGACTATTCCCAACAAAAATGCAAAAATTACTTTCTGGCAAATTTTGGCACAGTTATGTTGACAGCTACAAAGTCGATAAAATATAATTATCAATAAAGAAATGAATAAAACAAATTTTATGTATTCATTTATTTGAACACAACTAATCAAAGGGAAGGGCAAGTTATTGGTACAAGCAGTGACAGAGGAATCTCAAAAGATAGGCTTAGGGAAAACTGTCAGATACAGAGCAGTGCGTTCTAGGTGATTGCATTCCATGACTTCTAGAATAAGCAAAAATATCGTATACACTATAAACTGGAGCATTTTTTGTCTGACTTGAAAGTTGCTGTCTTTCTGACTGTAAAGGTGCACATTCAGCCAAGGAAAATATTCTGTATCTTGATACTCATCCATCTGTTGGTAAGTATGTTACAATATTGAATTATACAGTTTAACTATGAGTTTCTTGGGTTAAGGATGTAGGTTAAGGGTTAGAGGCTTGCCTGCCATGCCTGAGGCTCCAGGTTTCATCACCAGTACTATAAAAAAAACAAAATATGGCCATGCAGTGGCACATACCTTTAATTCCAGCACTTGGGAGGTTGAGTCAGGTGGATCTCTGCAGATTTGAAGCCAGCTTTGACTACAGAACAAGCTCCAGTACAGCCAGGATTGCACAGAGAAACCCTGTTTCCAAAACAAAAAAGCCCACAAAAATGTGTACATTTTGTTGTTTGTAAATTATAACCCAATAAAGTTCATTAATATAAAAAGCTAAAAATAAATCTGATTGAAATGCTTCTGGTCTGAAAATTATAAAATAATTTTGATATTCATTAAATGGAAACTAAAATTAGTGTAGACATAGTATTATGATTATTAATTGGAATACTCAGTATTTTGAACGTTTAAATTATAACCAAATTGATTTTTAACTCAGTATAACCCATATAAAAATCTCAAGAGGTCACTTTTCTTTATATCCGGAATCAAGATATATATATGAAAACAGAGAACAAAATGTCAAGACAGTCTCAATGATTAAGAAGCATCAAGACTTCTACTACCAGATATCAAAAAGTAGCATGACACTATACTATTAAACACAGCTAATATATTACAATACTAATACTGACATCCTAATATATTGTTAGAAAGATTAAAATGTGTTTGTATGTAAACTTTATAGACCTGAAAAACATACCTACATATTCAGTCACTTGTACATAATGAAGGTCATATACCGTGAGGGAGGGAAATATGCACATTGATCCTACCTTAAATACACACACACACACACACACACACACACACACACACACACTTTCTAGACCATTGGGTCTATACATGTAGCTCAGTTGATACAGTTACCCTCCCAGACCTGCATTTCAACCCCATCACCCCATAAGAGCAGGCAGGGTGAAGTAGTCTCTGGATCCCAGCACTTGGGGGGTTGGAACAGAAAGAGCACAAGTCAAGGGCATCCTCCATGACGGATACAGTTCATGCACAACCTGGGTGGCCTGAGACCATGTCTCAAACACAAACAAAGAAAGGAGAAACTAACAAGACCAACAACAAAACTCCTTTGAATCTAAAATGGAAAGGTAGACTTGTAATTCTAATGTTACACATTAGAATGGAGTATGCCTTTGAGATTTTTTGAGTAACTAGTTTTGTTAAAGGGAACACAAACAAGGAAGTAAATCATTATAAATCAATCATATTTGATTAATGCTATGCTATTTCTGTTCACATTGTTTAAGGAATATTTAGACATCAGGGGCTGAGGATATAGCTCTCCATGGATAATGTCCTGGGTTCCATCCTCAGCACTACAGCAAGTTAAGAAAGAAAGAAAGAAAGAAAGAAAGAAAGGATTTTAGTAAATTAATAAGGAAAAGAATTAATATAATCCCATAAAATTTAGGTAAATATCGTAAAACAGAAAGCAGACCATACCTCACAAAATAGAAATATCCAAATGGCCAATAATTTGTTCAAATAAAGTCAATTTTGTTTGTTTGTGAGAAATGCAAATTATAGACAAAATGTTAGAGCAGTAAACACTTCTCAGAGTGTCTGAAATAAAGACAAAAGCAGTATTTTACAAGGATGTTGTACAACTAGATTTATCATCACCAGTTTGGAAAAATCATATGACAGAATGTATTAAAAGCAAATATACACACATACAACCATACATACGTACATACGTGTGTGTGTGTGTGTCTGTGTGTGTGTGTCTGTGTGTGTGTAGTCTATAATAAAAATATGAGCACTGATCCCATGGAACAGCTTTTGTATTTAGTGAATACAACAGCACACATCTACATTTACTTTTTACTAATAAATAAAAATATGAAAAGTGTATGTATCAGTAGGGTATTATTTTAGTACATAAATAGTTTGAGTTTACACATATCTATCTTTGTAAACATTTAACATTACTTTGTGTTTAAAAGTTTCAAAATCTTTTCTTCTAGCCCATTGAAATATCCATTATACCCTTGGCTATCCAGGTTTGTGCTGAGCTAGGTGACACCTGAGTCTCAGTCACTAGGACCTGCACAATCTCAGAGTGTCCTGGGGCCTCCACCATAGTGATATGAGCTGACATATGATTTCATCCCACTGAAGTGCATTTATCTGACTAATAATGTTATTGTCATAGTAAATTATTAAAGCAAAAAAATTCTTGGCTGCAGGAAGTACTTTGCTACTTTCTAGCCTGTTGCCGTATATTCATCATAAATTATTTGCTTTATTTGTGTGTGTGTGTGTGCATGTGTGTGAGAGAGAGAGAGAACAACTTTGAGTCAGTTCTCTCTTCCCACCATGTAGGTTCATGGTGTCAAACTCAGGTTATCAGGTTTAGCAGCAAGCTCCTTTACTAATTGATCCGTCTCACTCACCCTCAGTCTGGTTTCTTTTAGAAAAAATTATCAAGCTATCAGAGACAAATAACTTTGAACGTCTTTTTTGAGACTGGATTTCTCTGTGTAACAGCCTTAGCTGTCTTGGAACTTGCTCTGTAGACCAGGCTGGCCTTGAACTCAGAGATCCACCTGCCTCTGCCTCCCAAGTTCTGGTATTAAAGACATACACTGTGGGGACACCAGACCTTGAGCAGAGACCCACTTCCCCATCAGCCTGGGAGTAGGCAGCTGTAAGACAATGTTTACTAAAAACATGTTTACTAAAAACAATACAATGCCCGGGACAATAAGTTCCTGAAAAGGGCTGGCCCATGGGAACTGCCCTGACCTCAACCTTGTCCAAAGACTAACCGCCTCTTCTGACACACCCAAGTCAGTTTTTCTGGTGTCAGGGCAGAACCAGCCAGGGGAGAGGAGAGAGCAGAAGCTTTTCTGGAGGGAGGCCTTTCTTGGGAAGTTTTTCTTGAGCCTTTTTGGGGTCTGTGTAATTTTCTTTACACCGTTGAACGAGTCTCTGTGTTGTCAATCCCCGATACCCTCCGCACATTCTCGGACACAGGCTGCGCAGCCGGCGCGGCAATGCACCACCACCGCCCAGCTGAAGATTTATTTGTGTATTTATTTTATTTATATAAGTGCTTTGTTTGCATGTATGCTAGAATGATAGAAGAGGTTATTAGAATTCCATTATAGATGGTTGTGAGCCACCATGTGGTTGCTGGGAATTGAACTCAGAATCTCTGGAGAAGCAGCCAGTGCTCTAACCACTGAGTCATCTCTACAGCTTGTCCCTTCTTTTTCCAGGGCAATTTAGTAACAATTTTGTAAATTCTTACAAATATTCAAAGTATTTGATATAGTTGCTTCACATTTTACAGAAAAATATCTAAGTATCTGAAAAGATTTATGGATGCAAATATATAACTCGGTTAGTATTGTGCTTGCTGCCTTTTGTGCACAAAGCCCTAGGCTCAGTCTCCAACCCCATATAAAACTGCTGCACACACTTAGAACCCCAGCACTCAAGACATACACTCATATTGCTCGGTTGTCTTTTTTTCTTTTTTTTTGGTTTTTCGAGACAGGGTTTCTCTGTATTGTTTTGGAGGCTGTCCTGGAACTCGCTCTGTAGACCAGGCTAGCCTCGAACTCACAGAGATCCAACTGCCTCTGCCTCCCAAGTGCTGGGATTAAAGGCGTGCGCCACCAACACCCGGCAAGAAACCCCGTCTTGAATAAATAAAAATAAAAATAAATAGATAAAAGATAGAAGCAGGAGGGCTGGAGAGATGGCTCAGAGGTTAAGAGCACTGACTGTTCTTCCAGAGGTCCTAAGTTCAATTCCCAGCAACCACATGGTGGCCTTGGTGGCTCACAACCATCTTGAATAAGGGCTGGTGCCTTCTGCTGGCATGCAGGCAGAAGATTGTATATATAATAAATAAATTAAAAAAAAAGATAGAAGCAGGAGTATCAAGTGTTCAAGGATGTCTTTGGCTACCTAGTGAGTTTGAGGCCATCATGGGCTACATGAAACCCTCTTTAAAAAAAAATCACAAGTTTAGTTATACAAATATAAGAGAAACACAATGGAATAAAGACGAATCTATGTTAATTGGTTTATATAAATTATTACCTTTAATATAATTTTATAAAATAATGGAAATATAGTAGAAAGGAGAATTTAATGAAGTTCTATTAGGTAAAGGAATATAGGGGAAATTATCACTGGAGACAATTAAGTATTGGCTAAAATGAGTGATTCTGGAACTCTGGCAAAGGATGTATCTGTAATACATCCATACATTTGTGTACACCAGTACACAAATAATATAATATGAAAGACAATGTCTTCTCCATTTGTGTTTAATATTGACCAGGTGGATATAAGTGTAGATAAAGTAAATATGATCACCAAATATTTAATGTATAATTCTGTCGTAGTTTATTTAATTTATGTAATTTTGATTTTTGAAACAAGGTTGTATGTATTGACCAAACTGACCTTGATCTCTCTACACAGCTGAGAATGATCATGAATTTCTAATCTTATGATCCTCCTTCCTCTAACTACTTCCTAAATACTGAGATTACACGCATGTTCCCCCATGCCAGGCTACAAGTTGTGCTAAGGAATAAACCCAGGCTATTGTTCATGCTAGGTAAGTATTCTTACTAAACTATATCTCCAGCATAATTTTTATTATTTCTTTAGAAAAATGCCTAGTACTATACATATGAGTTCAATGGTGGATGAGTATTTTAACATACTTCTATACAGGAATGTTGAAAAACTATGACACTGTAACCTGGAAATAACTGGGGGAAAGTCTTAAGAGGGCTTGGTGGTATATGCCTATAATATTAGTATGTGGGAGATCGATTTTAAGGCTAGTCTCAGTTACATAGGGAGATACAGGTCAGTCTTGGCTACATATGATCCTGTCTCTGCCAAATTAAAACTCCTTAGAAGAATGCAGAGATTTTCAGGGTTTGTGTCAGAAAGTCCTTACACAAAACACTTTCAGACAAATAACACTAAACACACCCAAAGATTGAGAGACCTCTACCTACAAAGTAACTGTAATGTTTTATTGCTCAGCTTCCTTTGACAGGTCTCCTCCATACATCTCATCCTAATTTTAGATCCTGCTTTCCTTTGTGATGCTGGTCCACGTATTTCTTAAAGCGTTTTCTATTTGAGGCCAGCCTACCCATTTCCTTCTCCTAAAATCTACTGATCCACACAGTCCACTCCTCCTTTCAACCTTTCTCTAAACCACCAACTAAAGAAAATATACCTGGGCGATCAAGATCATGATGGGGAAACCCACAGAGACAGTTAATCCCAACTCATGGGAGCTCATGAACTCTGGACCAACAGTTGGGGAACCTGCATGGGACTGAACTAGGCCCTCTGCATATGGGCAACAGTTGTGTAGCTTGGTCTGTTTGAGGGAATCCTGGCAGTGGGACCAGGATCTGTCTCTAGTGTATGAGCTAGCTTTTTAGAACCCTTTCCCTATGGTAGGATGCCTTGCTCAGCCTTGCTACAGAGGGGAAAGGATTGTACCTGTCTCAAGTGAATGTTCCAGGCTTTGTTGACTCCCCATGGGAGGCCTTTCCCTTTCTGAGGAGTGGGTTGGAGTGCTAGATGCAGCTGTCAAAGTGAATGCAAGGCATACTTGATGGGGGAGGTCCTGTGTATATGTCAATAAAGCACTGTTGGCCAATAGGGAACCAAGATAGGTGGGACTAGGAGTCCAGGAGGACTCTGGGTAGGAGAAACACAGGGAGTCACGATGTAACGCCATGGGGTAGGAAGCCTGGAAACTTCTCCGGTAAGAGACATACTTAGATTAACAATTATGGGGTAAATACTTAAGTCAGAGCTAGCCAGTAAGAAACAAGCAAGGCCAACAGCTTCATAATTAATACAGCTTCTTGTGTGTTATTTGGGGACTGCAACACAGCAGAGCCCAGGCGACTAGCGGGTGATAAACCAAAGTGGCTAGCAAGAAAAAGCCTCCCTTTACATAATGGTGATCAGGAGTGGGATGATGAATTTCCACGTAGAATGACAAAAGATTTAAGGGAATTTTAGAAACAAAAGAACAGAGAAAATCATGGGTTCTTGGTAGCAGCATTTTTCTCAGGTGTGCTCTATTTTGCTAGCGACAAGCAAAGATTCACGCGGCTTGCTTAAGGGAGTATTCCTGACTCAGCATAAAAAAACCAACAAGGTTCTTTTAAGAGGCTCTGCTAACGATTGAAAGGTGTGTACGTACAGCTGGAAGTGGCAGTGACCACATCTCTAGGCCAACAGTGCTTTATTGACATATACACAGAACTTCCCCCATCATCACATACTCAATATGGAAGACAAGAGAATCAGGCAAAGTACAGAAGCAGGGCGACTACAAAAATTAACCTGATAGACTGGATTAACTAATGTTGATAGTTCAAGATCTCACTTAAAGATGAATGTCAATATTAGCAGGGAGCTAAAAATTAAATGTGGTCTCTGTAGACCTATAAACACTGAATAGTGTCATCTAGACAAGGGCAAAAATCTTTGTTATAGTCACTATTTAAAGCCCTGTGGCTTAGGCCTGTTGTGGAGGCACACACCCTTAATCCCAGCCACTAGGGAGGCAGAGGCAAATTGATCTCTGTGAGTTTGAGGTCAGTCTGGTCTACAAAGTGAGTTCTAGAACAGCCAGGCCTGTTAAACAGAGGAAACCTTGTCTTGAAAATGTTAATAAATAAATAAAGCGTTGTAGCTTAATGTGTGTGTCGATTTCAAAAGTTTGTGTGTGCGCGCGCGTGCATGCATGTTTGCAAATATGTGTATACATTTGATGACATATATTAAAGCTATATGTATATACATAAATATGGGCACACACAGGTATGTATGCATTCATTCAATATTTCATTGCAATTTCCCTTCTGTCCTTAGATAATACATCTAAGATAAAAATGAAACTGAACTAAGATGACCAAGAAGATTCTATCTAACCTTTCACTGTCTAAAGGAGTTCCATGTCTTTGCACAGGCATAAATCTCCTCATGTTCAGTTGTTCAGGTATTGATTACAAAGGAGCATGGCTTTCTTGGGTAATATAAAGTTTCATATAATAAATACGATTTCATAAGGGCATAAGTTGGTCGATCATTCATCATTAGAAATGTCTTCTTCATATGTATATGATTTCTTGTATGCAAACAATAGTTCTAAAGGTAAAAAAAACAATTAACAAGCATATAACTTCATGAAATAACATTACATCCCATGTTAGTATTACCCCAGAATGTCACTTCTTTGCAATCAGTACTCCAAATGGCCTTCTTCCAGGAGGCCAGTATTCCAACCTCTGTCATTATAGACAGAGTTTTCAAATGAAGAATGCTATGTAAGTGGAATCACATTGCATGTACACTTTTGTGTCTGGCTTCATCTTAATGACCATCTTCATGAGTATTTTGTGCCCACCTATTGATTCACTATATATGTTTAGGTATCTGTGACACTAAATGTTGTTAGTTGGACATCATCTAGAATCACCTAGGAGACAAGCTTCTGGCATGCATGTGAGGAGTTATCTTCATAGGTTAATTAAGGGGGAAAGACCCACCTTACCTCTAGATAGAAAAATTCTCTGAGGTTGCATCCTGCATTGTATAAAGAAGAAACCTACACTTGTCTCTCTGCCTCCTCATTGTGAATGCAATTCAACCAGCTGTATAAAGCTTCTGTTGTCATGACAGTCTGTACCCTCAAATGACCAGCTACAAGAAATCCCTGTCGACCATGTATGGGGCACACACCTTTAGTCCTAGCACTAAGGAGCTGAGGCAAGCAGATCTCTGGGAGTTCAAGACCAACATAGTCTAAGTAAACAGTTCCAGGATAGTCAGGGCTTTATAGAGAGACCCTGACTTAAAAAAAATAAAGAGAAAAAAAGAAATCCTTCTCATTAAGTTGCTTCTGTCCTATATTTTGTCACAGTAACGAGACAAGTAACTACAGCAACCCCAGACAATAGGAAGCAGTCTAGTAAAAACAATGCCCACATTCCCAAAAGATGGGTTATAGGCCGGGTGTTGGTGACACATGCCTTTAATCCCAGCACTTGGGAGGCAGTGGCAGGTGAATCTCTGTGAGTTCGAGGCCAGCCTGGTCTACAGAGTGAGTGCCAGGACACGCTCCAAAGACACAGGGAAACTTTGTCTCGAAAAACCAAAAAAAAAAAAAAAAAAGGATTGGTTATAGATCTTTGTTAACATTTAAGAGGGATTGGTTGCAAGTTGTCATTAGTTGTAGTCAAAAAGAGAAGCAGAACAAATGAGTTAAATTCAAATCTCTCTAAAGGAAAAAGGGGATATGATGCAGAAACAATGAGGTAAAAGAGTAGATTGTTGAATTTATTTTAATCCAAAAAAGCAACTATTAATCTCAAAATATTTTACATTGGTATAGATTGTGGTTTATTGACACAAATTTAAAGTTAATTTTGTTATGCTGTATGTATGTTTCTACTCTTGTTTGGGGTACTGTGCCTATGCAAGTCATTTAAAAATGTAATGTATAATTAAGAAATACAGGGTAATACTCATATATAATAATTAAACTTATAGTCACATTAGGTATGTTTTCTAAGTTAAACTGATGTATTTAGGTAGTTAGATGGTCTTCATCACTTTAAAGACCTACAGAATATAGCATTTGAAATATTTTAATAACATAAAGCTTTTCTTTAGAGTGTTTTCTTTTCTTTTCTTTACATGTTTGTGCTTGACACCACCGATTTTCTTAAAAAAGGATGATGGGCATTGAAGAACCCCTGTATGGAGTTTGCTTTCTTTATGGCAAAAGCTAGCCCTTTGGGAAACATATTGCCCTTGCTTCAGTTGCTGACAGTATACTGTCCAAACTGGACCAGCAGAACACACACACAAAAAGCGACTGCCAAAATTTGCCAAGACAAGTTAGAATAGTCCTTCAAAATTCCCTGCTTCTCAGAAATGTGTTGTGATATCTTGCTTATACAAATAAAGTCTGTCTGAAGGTCAGAAAATGGAGCTTGCCACTAGCTAACCATAGGTCTAGTGGTCTGTACAGACAGACAGAAAGTGAGGTAGCTGGGTGGAAACAGGATATAAACAGGATGAAACAGGAACTCACTCTTCTTGTCTGCTGAGATGCTAAGGAGGTAAGGTGTGGTGGTGGCTTGCTCCTTCTCTCTGATCTCTCAGCATTTTCTTCTATATCTGACTCCAGGTTTTTATTACTTAGACCGATTAAGAACTCCATTTACAGAAACATCTGTCAGATATGCTAGGCCTATAGGCCAAAGTTGATGCCTCAACATTACAGAAGAATTTTGGGTGACTGTCCAGGCAGCCAGATGTCTCTGTCAGTAGGTAACATTTCACCCTTCTGGGGTCTTTGATGGAGTTAAAGACTAAATAATTAGGAGTAAAGTTTCCATACTTATGATAAAAAGTAAATTAGGTACAAAACTTTATACTCATGAAGATAAGACAAATAATAGAATATTTTCTCTAAATTTAGCTAATGGAATGGATATTGTAACTGTAATTCTTACTTAATAACTGTTTTTGTTGTATATACTTTTACTATGTTAAAGTTAAAACCTTTTTATGTAGACAAAAAGGGGGAAATACTATGAAATAATCCTTTTTTTTTCCGAGACAGGGTTTCTCTGCGGCTTTGGAGGCTGTCCTGGAACTAGCTCTTGTAGACCAGGCTGGTCTCGAATTCGAAATAATCCTTCTGTACACTGTGAAAATGTGTTGTTGCCATTGCTAATAAAAATACTGATTGGCCAATAGCTTGGCAGGACTTTGGGGGCATAGATAATGCTGGAAAGAAGGTTAGAGTCTGGGGAGGCAAGAACCAGACACATAGAGAAGCAAGATGAATGTGCCGTGTTGAGAGAAGGTACCACCACATGACAGAGGGTAGATAAGAAATATGGGTTCATTGAACCACTGAGCCATCTCTCCAGCCCCTATGGGTTAATTTAAAATGAAAGGGCTAGTTAGTAATACTAAGTCTCTGTGAGATTATTTTGGAGTCATGGGTCCTAAAAAATCTGCTTACAAATGGCACTCAACTTTTAGGAATGTTCATGGTTCAATGCAGAAAACCTAAACATTTAAAATGTCATATGCAGCAGATTTCAGAGAAGTTAAAGGATCACAATTTGTTAAATGCATCTGGAGTACACAAACTTAATTCCTAAATACCTGTGTTATCTATTTCTGGATTACAAATTATCCTTATAGTTATTTAGTAATGAAAAAGACAAACTTTTATCATCTTAATTTATGTGGGCCAAAGAACTAGGACCTAGGTAATTTAGATTGGATGGTTTCACCTCAAGGTCTCTTACAAGACTGAGATGAAGGTGTTGATAACACCGGTGTCATATTAACATTCAACTGCAAGAAGATTCACTTCTTAAATTACAACTGTGTTAGTAGGATTTAGTTTCTAGTAAGCTTTTGAACTAAGAGCCTCATTTCTTCTCTGGCTGTTCACTAGCTGGTTTCTCTATTAAAGCTAATAATTCCTTAAAAATTGGTGCAATAAAGCTCTACTTTTAAAAAGATCTCTTCTTCTGCTCAGTTAACTTGTTTTCTGGAATAATTTACATCAAGCTTACTTGCAGTGATTATACTTGCAACAAGCTCCATACTTTCTAATAAACATGACTGAAGAACTTTACATAATTTTTTCCATTGCTTATGTAAAGGTAACCAAATCCATTTATAAAAGTACAAAATCCTTAGCAAGAAATGTTTAGTATAATGGGTGGTGGTTTCTGTAACTGGTTTCCTTAATATGGAGATATAAAGTCTACAAAGACATACACAGGACAGAAATGTTTGAGAGAAGTAAACAAAAACAAATGTGTTCTAACTAAAGGTAAAGATTTTGAAAAGTGGGATATCCAGAGCACAACGTTCAAGGGAGTAAAGAATATGGCATAGCACAAAATGTGAAAGTGGGAAATCAAATGAGTAGATATTTCTGATTGACTTTTGAGATCTGCATATCTAAGGACAGAATGCTGCGGGATTATAGTCTTAGTTATACATGTGACAGAAGGACTTCACCTGCTCTAAAGCCTCTGTGACAGGGCATGCTGCAACTGCTCTGTACGTTTTGAACTTCTGAAAATGTGCCTGCCTGAAAGATCTATATTTATATTCTGACTTCATTAGCTGAAACAGGTGCTTGGAGCTTTTTATCTTCCTATTTTTAATCTTTTTTTCAAAATATGCATGGCTCTACCATATTTCAAATTATGAGACTTGTGTTTATGGAGATTTGAAAACTAAGATACCTGGAAAAAAGTAAAAATATGTAAATCCAATTATTACCTCATTTCCTAGTATCTCATATACTCCAATTTGGTTTCTAAGTTTAGACTATAAGGAAAATGTCTGAAGGAAGAGTGAATAGAGGCAAGACTGCCACTTTCCTGTTCTTGCAACCAAGACAAGGCCTAGTAATCCTTTCTCTCAACACAACCTCTAAAAAAGGAATGATGGTTAATATAACCATGAGAAGATGCAGCCCCTCCCTGGTAATCAGAGAAAGGCACATTCCATCCATAAGGAGAAGGGGCCACTTTTGACCTCTGAAATTAGCAAAGGCAAAAAATGAGTGACAGGAACTGGTGTGGTGGGGGTGGGAAGTTAGTAGACAGGTCTACTTCTGCAGCACTGCTGATGGGAGGGGAAAGTAGGGACCAGAGTTGGAAGATGACATAATTCTCACGTGATTAGAAGCTGACGTGAGCCCAAGTCGTTATATATTCATGTTTCTTTCTCCTCTGGGTATGAGCTCTTTACTGACCTGAAGAGTAGTGGCCAAGGAGAAGAGAAGGTAAATTCCTTAAATCCCAACAGATTGATGAGCAGAAACCATCAGGGTCTCTTCAAGTGATAGTGGCTGAACGAGACGGGAATCCATCTATACTTATTTCCCCATATGTCTAATTTGGGGATAGATAATTGCACTTTAATGAATTGATCTATTTGCATGCATGTTTGTGAGTGCATGTTCCCCTCTATTTGTTTGGAGGTCAGAGGACAATATGTAGGAGTCGCTTCTTTCCTCCTACCATGTAGATCCCAGAGATTGAACTACGGTTTTCAGGCTAAGCAACAAGTGCCTTTACTCACTGAGCCATCTTGCTGGCTCAATAACTGTGTATTTGGAAAAGAACTGGGGAACATAGGGAATGCTTGAGAGACAGCTAGTGATTTATTGATAACTGAGAAACAATAGGCTTCTCTTGTCCTGGAAAACTCTGTCCTCTTCTTTGTCTTTCCCCAATTCCTTGGAGAACACGGTAGCACTGAAATGTGGTAATGGATGGAGAAAGACTGAATTCATGAGATGGAGACAATAAAAATTGAGATAATTTGAAATAGTTCACCTGATTTAATGCTAACCTGCAATGGTGGGGTCAAAATGGGTAATGGGAGATGCCTACTCTTACAAGGGTCAAGCCTGAGAGTGAGGAGTAAGGAACAGGCACAAAAATTCTAGAGGACAGGAAAAGAACCAGGCAGTGGATTACTTGAAAGTAATGATGAAAGTCCCAGATTCCAGATAATGATAACATGTGTCTGATATCAAGTCCTGGTCCCTTGTTTCTGTTTGTAGGTTCAGGAATCTGTGTTCACAGATACCACCCGGTGGAAAAAGCGAGTGAGAAACCTTCCTGCATTTGTACAGTGTGGTGTGTGGGAGTCACTTAGACTGGGATTCTTAGGGTGGGAGTTGCGAAAGGACAATACTGGGTAAATTTTGCAGCTTCACTGGCCATTCAGTTTATCTATTGGCAAAAGGGTGGGTTCAGGGTTGAGGGGCCGGAAGAGGAAAACTTAAGATTGGACAGGAAGCTGAAGAAGAAGCTGAGACATTTTCAGTTTCTAAAGGCTGGAACCGTGGGTGGGCTAGTCAGGTGTAGGGAAATGGCCTAATACCTTGCTTCAAAAGAGAAACCAATTCAAAAGTAAGAAAGTAATCGTCTCTGCATTTTCTCCCTGGAGTTAAGCAGGAAACAACAACATTATGCAAAAGTCCAGCAACGAAAAAGAAGGAAAGCCCCAGTGCAGAGAGCCAAAGATGGACGACGAACATCCTTATAGAGCATTGGAAGGCCAGAGAATGGAAGGGAATTTCAGACAGCGGCTGCTTCAGTCTCTTGAAGAATTTAAAGAAGACATAGACTACAGGCATTTTAAAGGCGAAGAAATGACAGGAGAGGAAGACGAGATGGAAAGGTGTTTGGAAGAAATAAGAAGTTTGAGAAAAAAATTTAGGGCTCTGCATTCTAACCATACCCATTCTCGGGACCGTCCCTTTTAATGCAGTGGCCTCAGAAATTATTTTCTGCTATTAATACTTCTACTGCTTTCTGTTTCCATTTTTCTTTATAAATATGTGCTATCATTTTGCTTCACTCTTTCACTATTGGTTACTGTAATAGATAAATTTCATGCTGTACACACCTCATCTTTCAATTCTACGCCACTGATTTAATACGTTTTGTTCATTTACATGAGAGGATAATCATCAGGTAGTTCATTGTAAACCAAAAATTGCACGCTACAAAGCAATATGTATGTGTCCATTTATGTATGCTATCATTCAAAGTCTTATTCTATGCCAAAGAAGTGAATCTGTATTTTCTTTCTTCTTATTTTCCACAAAATAATATATATGTATCTGTATTATTAATTTTGTAACTCAAAATGAAAAACAGTTAGACTTAAATGAAAGAGGTTTATCAGCCACGTTTGGAAAGCAGTGAACAGTAAACTTTTAATGGTAGAAATATAAAAAAGGGATGATAATTGCAAATTACCTTTGGATTTCTTAGCCAGAGGAATAAACCTTATCATTACAAAATACATATGCTTAAGACTTGATCATTTCATGGGGAAAGTATTTGCCTCACAGGAATTTTTGTCCCACAGACCTGCTGTGGGACACTAGCTCTAGGCATACAAAAACTTAGCTTGTATACAGCCATCCATTTAAGGGAGGACATGGCGTGTTTCAATATATGCTCAAGAACAAGGCCAGAAGGCAGAGGTGGTGCCTTCCATGACAGCCCTCAGCTTTTGAACATCACCTTTGTCTCCACCACATCCGGCCTTGGTCTTTTGGTCTCTGATAGTCCCACAACAGCTGATGCACTGGAGTCCTTATGTACCAAATCTTCACTGAATTTCCAAAGGATTGATCTCCCACTGTCTTAAATCACTGCTTACTAGCGGCATTTAAAACAGGTGGCACTGCTGAAACGTTGCCAGTTCTACACTGTCCTGGGACACATTTTTGTCCTGGATACACATTGAGAAGTAGAATCATTTGACCATATATTAATTCTGTTTAGTTATTACAAGAATTTCTAATCTGCTTTTCATATGTGGACATTACCAATGCATAAGTTTTTTATTTTCCTGTGTCCTTGATAACTTTTTTATTGCATATTTATGTGTGCTTGTACAGTTCTGAAGTTGATGAATGTCTTCCATGATCCCCTTCCATTTTATTTACTGAGGCAGGGTCTCTTGGTAAAGCTTACTCACCAATTTCAGGTACTGTATGTAGTCAGCCAGCCCTAGGATCCTGTGTCTGAATTCCAAGTACTAGGAATACAGGCAGGTGCTACACCTGCCAGGCTTTTATGTGGGCTCTGAGGATCTGAACCATGGTCCTCTCACTTTTACACCAAGCTTGATTATCCACTGAGCCATCTCCCAGACCAACATGTCTCATGGCCTAAATGTTTTTTATTGCAGTCATCCTAGTAGAAATGAAGTTGTCTCTTTGTGTGGTTTTCTTCTGGCTTCTCTTTTTTCATTACTCCCATCTTTTATTATATTTATTAAAGAAATTAATGAAAATATGTGAATGTAGCAGCCTACTTTAAGTTAGCAGCTGGAAATTGGATGCTACAAAACCTTTTCTCAGGACAGTAATGGACATTTAACTTGCCCAAAAGCAAGAACAATTGAACATTTTATTGCCCGTTAAACATAAAAATGGGTTATATTAATTTTCCTCATAGCTGGAGAGTTCAAGGAACAATAGTTTTGTTCTATCCACATAATGTGTTGACTGACATGAAAAACAACTGCCAACATCCCTACACTGATGTCTCTCGCACTGGAGCCCAGCTATTTTGAGCGTTATGTGGAATGCAAGGGGATACGGTTAATAATGAACAAGTTTTACTTTGTAGTAAAGAATTGCATGTCGTTAATGTTAAACACAGCCCCCCCCAGTTGAAATAATGCAGAACTCCAATATATAAAGCAAATTTTAGGCAGCCGTATTGGCAGTGGTGACTGACATGTGTTCTCTCCACAGACACATATCCTGGGAATGCATGGCTCCTTCCCTCTCTGTGAACACTAGGGAAATGCTTGGCAAACCATGCCTCACTCCATTTGGATCACAATTCAAAGACTGGGCATCCTTCCAGGGACATAAAAAGGTATGTAAGGGAGTCTAAGAGTCATCCACGTGACCACCAACCTTCCTTGCTCTCTTTTTAGATAATTAATAGGCAGAGGGAGAATGACTGGAATTTCATGAATTGATTTCTAGCTCTTTAAATCTAGGCTGTTTTTTTCTTTTTGGATTTTTTTAGTAGCCACAAATTAATCCTTCTGATTTTGTTAGTGTAGCTCTCAAACTCGGTGTTACTTTCACTTTTAGAACACAGTAAACAGCAATATATTTTCCCAAACAGCAAGAAAGTGCAGGTATTGTTTTGGCCCATAATCTGATACTCTGGTTCTTTGTCTTTTCTATATTATCTTTCTAGTCAAAGAAGACTTTGCTCAGTACTGGGACCAGAGCTCTTCATCCATGAAATGTAGCTTGCCAACGATGCATCTTTGTAGGTCACCACAGTTGAGTCACACAGAATCTAAAAACTGTAGCGGTCATCATGGTTCATGGCATCTATGTATGCCACAGCTTACAGTGGGTTGTCATGTGCATTTTAGATAAAATGCTTACATTTCTCTGGTGTCTACAAATACTACAAAAAGTTTAGCCTGATATTTAGCCACGGGACCCTGCACTCCACATGCATGATGACCTCATGCTGAACAGCAAAAGCTCATACTTTATTGTCATCTTTTGAAATGTTTTCATTCTTAGATTTTAAAAATTCTCTCTATGGTGTCTAAAATGTTTAGTACTTTAGGAGCACACCTTTAATCCCAGCACCTGGGGGGCAGGGGCAGGCAGAATTCTGTGAGTTTGAGGCCAGTCTGGTCTACAGAGTGAGTTCCAGGACAGCCAGAGCTCCAAAGTGAAACCCTGTCTCAAAAAAGAAGTCAAGATGCCAACATGTTTTGATTAACAACCAGGACACAAAGAACCACTCAGGAGCAGTAACACCAAATCTGACAGATACATTTACAAAAGCAGAAGAATTAAATTGCTGCTACTAAGAATGTAGAAAAGTCTAGCCATCCATGTGGTACTGACTCTGAAGGCATAGAAAACCCATGATGGTGGGGTCTTCAGAGCCTTTCAACACAGTTTAAGAGAGCCAGTGACACCAAGAACTATGTAGCAATATTGATGTACTTGTAGGGTGGCCCTGAAACATTACTGATGAAGATTTGAAGGTGACTCAATGGAGAGATCCTAGAATGTTACAGATGGTAGAGGCAGTGAGATATTCATTGAGGAAAGCTGAAGACACAGTGAAAAGCTTGCCAAGACAGAGGATATATTTCTACAAGCAGTAGAAGCAGACAGGCGGGGCTACCCAAGCCCCCTGGAGATCCATTATGGGTCCTAAATGTTGGCCATGGAGTTACAAGATTTGATGCTTGTCTTGCTGCATTTTAGTCTTTCTTTGCTTGGATCATTCCTTGTTATGATTATATTTTTCCCTTTTGTATTTAATGATTACATTTGGTGCCACTATGTGTTAGAACTAAGCAATTTTATTTTTTTCTGTCTCTCTTTCTTTTGGTGTTATAGGAGTCCACTGTTAAGAGGTTTCCTTGAGCTTCAGAAGAATTCAGACTTTTTAAAATGTTGACATTGTTGAAGACTATGGAAACTTTTGAAGTTGGATTGGTCATATTTTTTGCAGTGTAAGGTAAGATTATGGGACTGAGAGACAGAAGGTTCCAGTTTATAATAGATGGACTTGTGAGTCATGTTGACAAGGGGTTGACTTGTGATCTTTAGAATTCTCAACCTGACAGGATCTAGAACCATATGGGAGACAAGTCTCCAGGCGCACCTGCAAGGATTGTTTAAATTATGTTAGCCTCTGGGCATGCCTAGGAGGAACTGTCTTGATTGGGTTAACTGAGATGTGAAGACCCACTCTGAAGAAAGGCCATACCATTACCTGGGCTTAGATCCTGAACTGTATGAATATGGAAGCTACCTGAGCACAGAACTCTACTTCCTGATTGTGGATATAATGGTTATATATAAGCTCCTGCCACCATGAAGGACTACACCCTGGAACTGTTAACAGAAATCACCCCTCTCTCCCTTTCTCCTTCCCTCCTTCCCTCCGTCCCTCCCTACATACCTCCCTCCCTCCCTACATACCTACCTCCCTCCTTCCCTTCCTTCCTATGTTCTTTCCTTATTTCTTTCTTAAGTTGATTTCGTCAGGGTATTTTATCATAACAGAGATAATAATTAATATATATGATAATCCTGCTTATGTTTTCTAATAACTACAAGGTAAGTGGTTCTCAACCCTTTGGTGGTCAAATATCTGAGACCCTGCATATCAGATATTTACATTAAATTTCATAACAGTAGCAAAATTACAGTTATGAAGTAGCAACAAAAATAATTTTGTGCTTTTGTTAGCAAATGATACTGAACAAGTTGTTCATATGATTATGGCCTCTATTTATATCTTTTTTGTAGAATCAAGTTCTATCATTTTAAATGTGAAAGATTTATTTTCCTTTCTCTGAGTTGCTGAAGTTGTTTATATATTGTGGGTATTTATCATTTGAATGTGGTTAGAGAAAATACTTTGTATAGTATTAATCTGTTTAAAATGTATTGAGAATTGTAACAATAAAATTATAATTTTAGGGAATTTCCCATGAGCACTTAAGAAGAATGTGTATTCTACTGTTGTTTTGCTATACTTACTCTATATATCTTTTATATTCAATTGACAGTGCTATTCAACTCTCTTTTTCTTATTTACCTTCAGTTTGGATCATCTACTTATTACTGAAAGCAGAGTGTCAAGTTTACACTATTGTTCTACCTTAAAGACAATCATCTTTGATTGTTGTTTGGTTGTATTATTATATCTTTTTGATAAATTGAACATTTTAATCAAAATATAGTGGCCTTCTTTGTTTCCTGTATGATTAAAAAAAACTTGAAATCTGGGAGGTAGTGAAATTGCCTTATCTCTTCCATCCCCTTTTCTCCTCTCAAGGGTCATGTTTTAGTTTTCTGGCCTCTAAACTAACATTCATTCTCATATTGATATAAGTATGAAAATTATAAGCTAAGTCTGCAGCGTTTCTTAGTGTAATATGCTCCAGTTCTATTTTCCTGAAAAGTTCATAATTTCACTTTTTCTTTGTTGCTGAGTAAAATTGCATTTTATATAGGTGCCACATTTTTCTAATGCACAAATGTGGACATATTTTTGTTTTCTAAATCAAGCAAGAAATAAAAAGTGGAGTTACAAACCTAATATAAGCCAGGCGTTGGTGGCTCACACCTTTAATCTCAGCACTCGGGAGACAGAGGCAGGCAGATCTCTGTGAATTCAAGACCAGCTTGGTCTACAGAGCGAGTTTCAGGACATCCTCCAAAGCCACAGAGAAACCCTGTCTTGAAAAACCAAAAAAAGAAAAAAAAACAATATAAATATTGGCTTTTATGTTTGTCCAGTTAATTTCATCCGACATCTTCATTTCCTCTTTTAACTCTGAGTTATAGTCTGGCCTCATTTCATTTCAATTTGATGAATGCTCTTTAATATTTCTGGTAGGGCAGGTTTTTCTGGAAGAAAAATCTCCTCAGCTTTTGTTTGTCTAGGAATGCCTTACTTTATCCCTCAGTTTTGAAGACAGTTACAAAACACTGAACTGTCGATTGGCAGGGTATTATTTGTTTCCTTCAGTACTTGAAACATGCTGTTGTGCTGCTCTCTAGTCTGAATGGATTTTGAGAATTAAGTGGCTAATAATCTTACCACACTTCCACTGTACTTAACAAGACCCTTTTTTTCTTTCCTTCCAGAGTCCGTCGCTGTCTTTGTCTCTAAGGCTCTAAGCAGTGTGAGCACAATACATCTTAGTATAGCTCTCTTCTATTTATATCACTTGGAGTTTGGGAGCCTCTTGGGTGTATACTTGAATAGTTTTCAACTCCAGTGAATTACGCATTTCACTTTGCAGCTACACAACTTTTGCTTGATTTCTTTCATAATTTCTTCTTGTCTTGTTCTTATGTTCTTTCCAGTTTTCTTTTGTTCGATGATCATATTTAGCATTGTGAAGACATTTAAAATAATTATTTCAAAGCATGTATTAGGCCAGAGAAATGGCTCACTTGGTGGATACATGCCTTTGCTGCCAAGCACGACCAGCCTGCGTTCAACCTCAGGGACAAACATGATGGAAGGCCAGAACTGACTACCACAGGTTCTTCTCTGACCTATATGTTTGCTTAGTGACATTTGCATATGTGCACACCTGAATAAATAGCTATGGATTTTTTCTGATTTTCAAGACAGGGTTTCTCTGTGTAACAAACAGTCCTAGCTGTCCTGGAACTCACTTTGTAGACCAGGTTTGCCTCAAACTCAGAGATCAGCCTACTTATGCCTCACTGGGTACCAGGATTAAAGGCATGCACTACTGCACCTGGCTATGCAATAAAAACTTTAATGTAAACAAATAGAAGGCAATATCTGGTAAGTGCTCGCACAAGGACTTTAGCTTTATTTTCTTCCCTCCAGGGAGATACACTCTCCTGTTATCTTGTATGCCTTTTGGTGAAAACTGAACATTTGAGTAACATGATGTGGCAACTTTAGCAGTCAGATTCTCCATCATCTCCGAGGTATATAGGTGTGTGTGTGTGTGTGTGTGTGTGTGTGTGTGTGTGTCAGAGAGAGCGAGCAATACAGAGAGGGGGTTGATGATTAATACAATTGACTGTTTAATGAAATTTACAAATTATTTTTACAAACACTGTATTTCTTACTGTTTATTATCAGTGAAGCATCTTTTTTAGTATGTCTTTAGCTAGTGTTCTAATATACATACTTATCCTAATTCTAGAAAAAGTTTAAAATCCAAACATAAAGCTAAAAGCAAAACCCTTCTCTTGGTATTTGAAAAACAACTTAGATATTGGAATTTGTCAAGATTTCTTTGATGTAATTGAGCAGATGGAATTCCCCAATAAGTGCAGACATAGCTTCATCCCAAAAGGTTTTCGTGTGTTCTGTTCTTATGATCACTCCTTTAAATATATCAACACATTTGAATATCATTTCTTTTGCTTACAATTTATTGATAAGTATATTTTTATTGTTGCCATTGACTTTTTTGAGTTATAGTGTCATCTGACTGGCCTGAAACTCACTATGTAGACCTTAAGCTGACCTTAAAACTGTGTCACTCCTGACTTTACTTCTAAAGTGATTAGATTACAAGAGTATCTGGTCATACCCAGAAAGAAGTCTATTGTTTTAATTTGAAAACACTTTGGGATTTGCTTCCTATTCTGATGGTTAATTTGAAGTGTCAACGTCACACAATGTAGAATCACTTGGAAAGAGAGTCTTAATGAGGAATTATCTAGATCAGGTCAGACTGTAGGCATCTCACCGAGGACTGTTAGTAGCTGAGGTGAGAGGAGGTATCCTAGATGTGGGCAGCATCTTCTGCTAGTGGCTCAGATAAAAGAAAGTGGGAGAAGAAAAGTTTCTCTTCTTCCTTGGCTTGGCCTTTACTCTCAATGGTGATTTCATCTACACTGTTGCTGCAGCTGCAGATTCCTTCACCGATAATAGAACCTGGCGCCTTCCTGCTTCCAACATGAACTGAAGACCTGTATCTCCCAGGCATCCTCCAGGCTCTTGGTGCAGATTAGGGCTGCTGAGACACGTAGCACAGCCTTGAGGGCTGAACAAATCTATTCTTGACCTTTTGTCCACTGTCATGTTTAAACCAACCTAGTAAACAAGTCTTTTATGGCTAGTGATATAGCTCAGCAAGTAAAAGTGATGACTGCCAAGTCTGCTACCCTGATAGCCCAAAGAACTGAGGTCCATCTCAGTAACCCCCATGGTGGAACTAGAGAAGAAAATAATTCTGCTCTACGTGGCATCTTCAGACTTCTGCATACATGCTATGCCATGTAATTATATGGCTGCATGAGTGTGTGACACATGTGATAAACAGATGATTAAATACAGTGGAACATCGCAGAAGTGAAATTTCAGGGAAATATACTATCTCACAGAGTACCATACCCCTCAAAGGGTTTAATGTGCTTCTCATACTTCTTTTGTTTTTGTTTTTTGGAGACAAGGTCTCACTATGCAGCCTTGGCTGGCCTGTACCTCTCGGTGTAGACAAGTCCGGCCTCTAACTCATAGAAATCTGCCTTTGCCTCCTGAGTGCTGAGATTAAAGGCACATGTGTCTGGCAGTTCTCATACTTCCTTTGGAGATCCAGTTAGTTCATTAAAGATTGGGTTGTTGCTAAAGTGAAAGCTAGTTCACCCACATTGCCTTGCTTCCTGCTTTACACACATGGCTACTTGGTTATCTATGTATGTCTTTTTATGTGCTGCTATGATCCCATCTGTCATGACTCCATTCCTGGAAGCAAAACTGGTGATGCTACCTAATCTTGGGCTTTTCTAAAATGCCACCAAATAAACCTATTTTTGTTATAAAGTACTCAGGATCAAGAATTTTATTACAGCATTGGAAATTGGGCCAATACACAATGTTAATATAAGTACAAATTACTTTACTATTTTTCTTCTTAGATTGATTCTTTTAGTACTAGGTAGGGATTAAATCCAGACCCTTGGGTGATTTACTGACTGAGACTAGCCTCTGCTGTTGTGTTAGCCATCTTAACAATATAAAATATATCTTAAACTCCAATATTTTGTTTCTTGTCCTAACATTTACCTTATTATTTTTTGTAGTGATTCGATGCCAGTTTTTCTTTGGATACTACAGGCAAGTATTTTTCTAACATCTGACTTTCTATCATTCTCAATCCTTACATTTAAAGTGTCACTCTTGTAAGCAACGTGTGATTTATTATTTTATTTAATGGTATTTAGACTATTTGACCAACTTAAATTTATATTTGTGCTATGCCTCTCAATTAATCTCCATGTTCTGTATTTACTGATTGAACAAAACTACAAATGTTTAGTTTTGGATCTCCAAATCTAATGTTTAAACTTGTGTGCCCTGGAACTTGCTGTGTAGACCAGGCTGGTCTTGAACTTACAGAGACCAACCTGCCTCTGTTTCTGAGTGCTGGGATTAAAGGCGTGTGCCACCACATCTGGCGAAAGTCTTAGTTCCTATAAGGGGCGTATAATACTTTTTTAAAACGCAATTTGTCACAGAGCCAGAAAACAAAATATGGCTGCCGTGCTTTCACTGTCCAGAATCACTTAAGTAAATCTGTTTAGTCCTCTGTTTTCAGCCTCCACATTGTCCACATCTATAACCCAGAACTCAAAACCCTAGGAATTCCTACATAGTTGTCTGGTTAACTGTCTTCCGATAGTTCAAGAGCGCTTCAGCTTATCACGTGGTAAGCAAGAGTAAGTAGCCTGGTTCTCTGAATCAGACCCCCTGCTCATGAGTGTTCAATATGCAGTACTGGATATGGTCACAAGATGGCGCTATCTCTACACTAAGTTTCTATGCTAGGCAACCAAATTGGGTTCAGGGAAAGAAATCCGTTCTTACAAGTGAGAGGGTATTATTTACTAAATAACACATATTAATTCTTGAAGATGTGTACGCATTACACCAACGAAGGAAGGATTCTACCCGGACATTCCTATTTCCTCTTTCTTTTTGAGCCCCCACAATAAATATCTAGCTTCCTTTTTCATTGCTAGAACGTATCCTAATTTTCTACTGGGTAGCTGTTTGCTCTGTGTTCTGACTTCTGCTATGTCTACATGCAAAATTGAGCAGAAGTCTGACTCCCAGGTTAAGATAACCAAAGAGAAGTTACAACATGAAGACAGTGATGCCACAGTTTTTTCTAGACATTTTAGACACATTTAGGCATGTGTAATACAGTGAAAAGCCAGTACTTTTACCTAAAGACGCTTTCAAGTCCCTAACCCAAGCAACCATTATCATCATAAAATTAGTGACTTGACTTTTGAAGTCATTTAAAAGAAAAAGAAGCTAGAGTTCGTCCTGCACCCCCTCCCCGTTAAAGGGGAGCATAACCAAATCATATCCAAACCACAGCTCTATTCTCATGCCAGTTTTCTTTTCAGCAAACTCAAGCTATTGAGTAGACTTATTTAGGTCTTAAATGTACTTGCTTCTCAGAGAATGCATATATATATATGTGTGTGTGCCTGTGTGTGTGTGTGTGTATAATTTCATAATACATACATAGTATTTCACTTGAATACATACATATAGGAGTGAGTGGATGTTGAAGGTTTTCCGTAGCTAAGTGGTTTGGAGAAGTAAAAACACAGTGTTAAGACATCCCAAGAATTCATGATATGTATTGCATCACCTTTAGGATGAGGAAACCGTGTGCTAACAATATGTACCTGATAATTGATCCAGTAATGATTCTTCAGGCAACATAATTCTTGACAGTACCACCTGGGCTCTAGAGTCAAACATTATTTACTTTAAATAATTCTCCCTAAATAACATCAGAAAATAATAAACATTTAAAAAGCATACACTTTTAAAGCATTTACTATACACACACACATATATATATACATATATATGTATATATATCAGGCTCTAGGCTAAGCAATGTACATGTATGAATTCATGCATAAATCTAAAATAATTTGGCTGTTACTTCTGACTGTAAAGCAACATTTCTTTTGAAACGATTACAGAAGTATTAAGAACAAAGTTGAAATTGCCTCCAAGAAAGCACACTGCTATTCCAAGATCCTTTTTTGTCCCCATTCGTGCCCTACCTACCTGGCTCCACACAACAAAGGGGTGCATTTTGGATGAAGGGGGAGGAGCTAAGGAAACAGATTGGGGAGTTAGTGAGACTGGCAGTTGGGAGTGGGAGACAGGAAGGGTCAATTATTAAACGAAGTGGAAAAGTTCCTAGCTCCAGAAAATAAGATGCTCCTCTTTAGTAATCAGAGAACTGCAAAAACAGAAAAACAACCCGCACATTTTTTTTTCCTGCAGAAAAGACTGACACAGCCAAGTGTGTGTTTGGGAAGGGGGTAGGTGAGGGAGCAGAGGGCGGGCCCACATCTGCCGCGCTTTTTGTGGGAGTGGAGATCGGGGGCCCGAGCTCACTGGTGACGTAGATCTCATGTGACCAGGAGTCGACGTGTGCAGAAATCCTGCTAGTCTGGTCCTTGTTTCCATCTGGGTACCAGCTTCCTTCAGCTTTGCAGGCGGCGGTGTAAGAGACCAGCGGAAGGAGGAGACAGCTTGCTTGAATTCTCCAGGTTGGTGTCAGATGGGGTTATTGCCTGGGTTTTTCTAGTGTAGGGCGGTCTAGGATAGAGATTTGAGTTCTAGTTAAGTCCGTCCCTCTACCCCTTACCTTCAATTCTGCAGGAAAGGACACCCGTGAAAGGAACCGGGGCGGGGGGGGGGGGTCCCAAAAGGGGACCAATGACGGCTCAAAATTAATCATACTCTGAGATTTTGGACCTCTTTTCTGACAACCGCTCGGCTTCCCAAACCTCGGTTTGGATCTATCGACAGCTGGGAAATAATATCTATCCCCTCTCTGGTGAAAAAGACAAGCGAACTTGAGGGGTGGGGAGGAGGAATCCTGTGGGAAACAAAGGGTGAGAAACTTCCCTAATCAAGACCTTAAATAAGGAAAGCTCCATGAGCTAGATCTTTGGTGCTGCTCTGCTGAGCACCCAGGGCTCGCTCGCCCCACCCCCAACATCCCCTCCCTTCTCCGTTTGCCTGCAGGTTTCTTCTTTGTACCGCTCCAGGCTAAAATAAGTGGGAGAAAGAAATTGACCAGATCAGTACCTGGTAAGTGAAGGGAACTTTATACCAGACTCCCAGGGTGTGGGTTAGTGAAAGCAGGCAGAGGTGGAAGGCCACACTCCCCTCTCCCTTCCCCCTTAAGCAACCTACTCCCCCACCTCACCCCCTCCCTGCCGCCCTTCGGAGGGCCCTGCCTTAGGCCTGTAAGGGAGGAAGATTTGTGGAGGGCTGGGGTGGGAGGCGGAATGAAGGCCTTGGAAAAAATGCTTGAGGGAGGGACTAGAGAGGAGAGGGGGTGGAAAATGGAGGTAAGAGGGGCGGGGACAGGGAAACCTTGATTGTGGACTGGGCTACTCAGGTGGAAGGTATTTGCTGAGGACAGTTGGACCAAAATGGGGTGGGGGAGGGAGAGAGAGAGGGAGAGAGGGAGAGAGAGAGAGAGAGAGAGAGAGAGAGAGAGAGAGAGAGAGAGAGAGAGAGAGAGAGGCAGACAGACACACAGACACACATACACACAGACAGACACAGAGAGAGAGAGAGAGAGAGAGAGAGGAGAGAGAGACAGACAGACACACACACACACAGAGACAGACACAGAGAGAGAGAGACAGACACACAGACAGACAGACACACACACACACAGACACAGACACAGAGAGAGAGAGACAGACAGACAGACAGACACAGAGAGAGAGACACAGAGAGAGAGAGAGAGACAGACACACACACACACAGACAGACACAGAGAGAGACAGACACACACACACAGAGACACACACACAGACACACAGAGAGAGACAGACACACAGAGACACACACACACAGAGAGAGACAGACAGAGAGAGAGAGAGAGAGAGAGAGAGAGAGAGAGAGAGAGAGAGGAGACCTTTGTGCACAGCACCTGCACACTTAACAAGTCTTCCATTTACTGTCCCCCACTTGTTTCCTAGAAATAACTGCATTCGCAAATAGGCAGGAAGAAGCAAAGAAGGAAGAGAAGCACGCACAAGATGAAGCCCTGCCAAAAAATGGAAGGAAACCCAGAAAATGAGGAGCCAAAGCCTGAGGAGGAGCCAAAGCCCGAGGAAAAGCCAGAGGAGGGGGAAGAACCAGAAGAGGTGGAAAAATCGGAAGACACTTTTCGGGAGAGGCTGATCCAGTCTCTTCAGGATTTTAAAGAGGATATACACAACAGGCATCTGAGCAGTGAAGATATGTTTAGAGATGTGGATGAAGTAGATGAGATAAGGAGAGTGAGAAACAAACTTATAGTGATGCGTTGGAAGGCTAATCGAAACCATCCTTATCCCTATTTAATGTAGCTTGCCTTGATTTCTGCTTTACCTGGTATGCCATTGCAATATAGCTTTCTTTTTGTTAGCAATTTTCTCATATACCTTTGCCCATCTCCCTACTTTGAATCTGTTGGCTGTTAGTGACTTTAGATGTATCTCTTCTTGTCTGCATCTTACTGTTGATTATATTTGAATCAATCTCTGGCTTTGAATGAGAGAGCTTTACTGATTTGTAAAAAAAAATGAGCTTCTGATGGGATACAAAATGAGAAAAGGTTACAAAGTGATATGAGGATATCATATTTTGAAAGACAAGAGTACCTTTGTATGCTACATAAATGCACATATAAACTTGTGAAAGATGAATGATTTTTCTTCTGCTTATTTGTATTTGCCATATACCTAAAATGAACATGCATTATTCTTGCTAAAAATAATAAAGGTTTTATAACTAAAAATAAGCATCCAACAGCTCTTTTTAATTTCTAAAATACTGGGGCACTTGTTATTCATTGACAAAATATTAGAACCACTGAGTTAAAAGATGATTAACATTTACAGCTATTCTTATCCGCAGTAATAAGCATAATAATCTTGTAGGAATTTGGTGGTGGCCAAATAAAGTACCAAGAGCTGTTTGACAGGGTTTTATCATCATTGCTCATACAGGATCCAAATGCTAGAGATGTGTTCCTGATATTTGGAAGCATAGGAAAAGTAATTCTCATTCTGTGCTTGAGAACAAACTCACTCTGCAACTGTTGGGCGAATGCTACCTACTCCATTAGACCCGTCGAAAAGTCCCAACTAGCTGCTTTATGACACTAACATGGTATTCCAGCCCCTCTCCTGCATTCTGAAAATTTCAGTTCCCTGGTGCTTCATAAGATTCTCAAGTACCAAAGCCCAGAACAATGCTTTGGTACCTCCGGTGGACCAAATCTGCAAACATCAAAAGTGATGGAAATTCGTCCATCTCTTCCATTTTTGATAGACACTTAGGCAATGCTAAGTGTCCCAGAGACTTATGGCTATGCCCTGACAGCTTTGGGATCTTTTTTTTTTTTTTTTGGTTTTTTACGAGACAGGGTTTCTCTGTATTGTTTCGGAGGCTATCGAACTCACAGAGATCCGCTTGCCTCTGCTGGGATTAAAGGCGTGCGCCACCACCGCCCAGCAGCTTTGGGATCTTTTATAAGGCTCCGATAGCATGGGCTCATCTGAGACCTTGAGCGAACATCTAAGTCTGAATAATACTTAGACTTTCATAAGAATTCCTGCCCTGGATGTGATGATACCATTTGGTCTTACTGAGTGTGCTTCCTTAGAGGGAGTCATTTCTCTTCAGCAGGATCAGCAAGTACCCCAAAACTTGTATAAATTTTATAGGAAGGCTGGACTCAGATTTGGTAATGGCCCACCTCTGACTGAAAAGAAAGCGGGATGGTAACATGCCACCTGCATGTAATCTGTCCCTTTGGAAGCTCTTCTTCAGGGTTATGGCAGCTAGATAGGCGATGATGAGGCTGGAATTCTGGCTGGAGTAAGGTAAGAATCCAGGGGTGAGCAGTGCCAATTTTACAGAAAGAAGTATGAGGTTTCTGTAGACAGTAAGGTGGTCATTGGAGCAGGATGTGGAATGGCTCACCCAGGGTACACACTTCCCCAGGTGGACCTTACTTTGGTTTCTGTGCTCCAACCTGCAGTAGGCATCTAGTAGGGATGATGGCTATGTTGGCATGGGCAAACTTTCTAAAAGAGGGCAGTTTTCCCTCACTGCAAATCAACACTAGGCTTCCTTCTTTTATCAGGGGAACTTAAAGGATGCTTTGCAAAAGAAACAAAGCACTATCTCAGAATTCACTAAACAGAAACATTGTTTGTGGAAATCTTTGTCCCAGACACGACAGCTTTAGATGTAGCCAGATAACTTACGTTAAGGGAGAAGGACCTGGTAGAAGGGGAAGGTGATTTTTAGACAGTTGGTATCAATTTTACATTGTAATGCACATGTATTCACATGAACATGCAATAAATACTTTGGTTTAAAGGATATGAACATAATTCGGGTCAAGGGTCATATTATAAACTTTCCTTTTTGGAAAAACTATTCATATGATATGGGCAAGTTGGTCAGGAGAAAAATGTTAAGTAAAACACAGTGTTAATAGCCTTGGTGGTACACAGACATGCTAAAAATTATACTGGTAGGAAAAATTTCCAAAGCATAATTGCTTTATTTGCAAGCACCTGTCAGGAACTGCACCAAGTCTAAGGTTTTATCCTACTTAAAACCTAACAAGTTAGCCTACTGTTTTTCAGTGTGGTGTTGGCAGAAGACACTAAACTGCTGACTGGGTCAGAGACAAGGACATTATTATAGAAAAGCATTAACTAGAACTTCATGCTGATTTGTAGTCTCTCTGATCCCCAAATCTCTTGGGGTGACAAAGGACCTGTGATAGATGCTTAAATATTCAGTGCAACTGGAGAATTGACTATTTTCAAAGAAATAATAAACCTCTTCTTTGTCCAAGGAAAGATGTTACCTCATACTTCAAGGTTGCTTACTGTAAGCGCAACTGAAAAACTGTCTGCTTGGGTAGAGAGTGCTCAGGGCCCTGCATTCTTGGCATATGCAGTAAGAACATACAAGGACACTCAGGGTCTTTGGCAGATTGCCTTTCCTAATAGCAGTTTGCTCTGTACAATATATCACGGTGATGTCAAGCCTTATGAGAAAGTCTTTGAGGAACTTCAAAATTCTACTGAAAGTAGTGGCTAGTGCCTACAATCCCAGCACTCAGGAGGCAAAGGCAGGAAGATCTCAAGTTCAAGATAATCTGAGAAACATAGTAATTTTAAGCCCAGACTGCGCTACACAAGACCTCATCTCAAAAGAAATTGCTCTAAGACATTGTTTGCTATATGGTCTGGAAAATGATCTACAGTAGTTATATTTTGTTTGCAAATGAGTGAACTTATTAATTATATACATCAAGCTGAAGTAAAAGAATAAATAGCAATATCAGACATACAGATGATGGACGGACGGACATACAGACTGACAGAAAAATATCATCAAGTCAGACACTCAAAATAGCCAGCAGAAGCTGATTGAGGAAGTGCTCCTAGGGCAATTGACTGGAGTTATCAATACAGAGAGCACCCAGGTGAGGTTTCAAGTAAAAGAACAAATAAAATCAGGTAGAGATAACATCATCAAATCAGGAGCTTACAGCATTGATCAAAAACTAACTGAAAACGATGAGGTGATCAGCTGAAGTTTTTGAATAAGCTTTCTGTCCATGACTGAACTCTCATGGCTAGACTTCCAGATTCTTTCTCTTATTGCAGGCACTTTTTGTATCTTTGGTTAAGCAATAGTAGGTCTGTTGGAAATTGTTTACCTTCTAGCTGTTCTCAAGGACATTGTGTTTTTACTTGGGCTGTTCTGCTGTACTCTCCTTCCTGTTACAGACTCAAGGAGGTCAAGCCTATCTCCAGACGAGAGGCTTTGGAAGAACACTTGGAGACAAACATGATTGAGTCTGAAATGAGGAACAACCCCCTTTCAGAGGCAGATTCTCAGTAATCTCAAAAGCACATGGCAATTTATTAATTTAATATAACATACATTACATATAGTCAATGCATTAACGTATCAATTCAAAATAACCAAGGTAGAAGTGTTAAGGCCACTAGATTCACCAGGATACTAAAGACAGGGCTAAGCTTGTGTAAATATTTCACTAAGAAAATGACAGAAGAATGTGTTTATACATCAGCCCCATATCACATTCATTCATATTCTGAAAAGTATGGGTGTTTCACCTGTGTATGTCTGTGCACCACAAGCATGTAGTGCCCACAGAGGCCAAAGGGGGGCATTGGATCCTCTGGAACTGGAGTTACAGGCATTTGTAAGCCACCATGAGGGTGCTGGGAGATGTAGCAAAAATAACAACATAAATGATGTTAATTTAATTGAATAATTGAGCATGGAGTAGTTCTCTACATACTATTTGTGTTTGGGGGTTGGGTGTATGGTCGTGTGTGTGTGTGTGTGTGTGTGTGTGTGTGTGTGTGTGTGCATTTTTTATATGTAGCAAAAACAACAACATAAATTGATGTAATTTAATTGGATAATTGGGTATGGAGTAGTTTTCCACATATCATTTGTGTGGGTAGGGGATGGGCGTATGGATGCGTGTGTGCAATTTTTTTAGATGGGGGTTTTACTGTGTAGGCCTGGCTGGCCTGGAACACTGCTTTGTAAACCAGGCTGACCTTGAACTCACAGAGATCCCTCTGCCTCTGCCTCTGCCTCTGCCTCTGCCTCTGCCTCTGCCTCTGCCTCTGCCTCTGCCTCTGCCTCTGCCTCTGCCTCTGCCTCTGCCTCTGCCTCTAGAGTGCTGGTATTAAAGGTGTGTGCCACCATGCCCTGCTATTTGTCTAATTTTAATGGGAAAATCCTCATGAAATCTATTCATATCTTCCTTACTGTTGTTAGCATAGTGTGGTAAAGTAGTTATTTAAAGGAGTGAGGTAGGCTTGTATATAGTACCTGTTTGCCATATATTGTTAGAACACAAGGCAGGCCTGCTCTCTGGTACAGTACCTTATAGGACAGCAGCCATGCAGCTTCCTGAGTCTGTCTGCTTTTCTGAATTGCTCAGATACTTTAGCTTTCTCTTCTTTCCTTTCTTTTTTGAAGATTACATTTATAAAAAAATTAAAATTATTTTACATACTGACAACAATTTCCCCTCCCTCCTCTTCTATTGTCCCTCCCCCCACCTCCCCTCTACCCCCTCTCCCTATCCACTCCTCCTCGAGGTGGATTCAGAAAGGGGCGGGCCTCCCATGGGAGTCTACAAAGCATGGCACATCATGTTGAGGTAGGACCCAGCTCCTTCCCCTGCTTCAAGGCTGGACAAGGTAATCTAGCATGGGGAGCAGGTTTGAAAAACCCAGCTGAAGGCCAGGGACAGGTCCTGATCTCACTGCTAGGAGTCTTACAAACAGACCAAGCTGCAAAACTGTCACACACACACACACACATGCAGAAGGTCTAGATCAGTCCCATGCAAGCTCCCTGGCTGTCAGTCTAGAGTTTGTAAACTCCCATGAGTTCAGGGCAGATGTCTCTGTGGGTTCCCTTGTCATGCCCTTGACACCCCCACCCCCGACTCTTTTCTTCTCTTTTCTAAGCCTGCTTTCCCTAACGCTCTGGGCCCCACTCTTTTTCTAAAGCTCCCATCTCCACCATGTGGCTGACCTTCATAGCAGCTTAATGCAAACAACATGGAGTTTTCTCTCCTCTGTCTTCCTCCTCCAGGCAGCTGCCAAGATTGATATCTAGTCTGCGCAGATTTTTTTTTAACTCTAATCAAATTGTCCTTGAGATTTTCATTGAGTCACATTTATTTGAGACAGGGTTTCTTTTCTTTTCTTTCTTTCTTTTTGTTTTTGTTTTTTTGTTTTTTTGGTTTTCTGAGACAGGGTTTCTCTGTATTGTTTTGGAGGCTGTTCTGGAACTGAGTCACATTTATTAATGAGACTAAGAAGCCCAAAATGGGATGTTGACCTTCCTAGCATCAGTTTGGAAACCTCTACTATAGGACTAGATGCCGTCTGAGAGCATTCTTACTTAGGCTTTTGGTTAGTGGGAGTTAGTAGTCTTCTTCCAAAAGCTTCAATGGATAGTCACAAGTATGTTAGAACAGACACAGAGATAGACCAGAGATTAAGTGGGATAAACGTAACCTCTCCAAAATGATTGAATTTCTAATCAGTAGCAGCTTCGAAGAAGGTTTGGCATAAAGTGTAGGTGTAGTTCTTTCCAAGAGCTTTAATTTACACTGGCTGATGTAGGATCTGATGCTGTTTTTCTTTTATAACCTTTGACCTTCATTCTCGTATACAGTTACTTTGGTCTTCTTTCCACCTTAAAAAGGATAAGAGATACAAGGTGCTTTTTCCACTAGGGAGATGTGCTACTTTCCCTAGAGATGTCATCACATCAAGTCTTACTATTAAATACTTTGTTTTTTAATTATAAAAGGACTTATTTATGTGTTTGAGTGTTTTGTCTGCATAGATGTAAGTACCATGTGTGTATTTATAGGCACCACGTGTGTGGAGGGGCCTGGGAAAGTCAGAAGAGGGCACTGGGATTTTGAGACAGCTGTGAAATGTCATGTGGGCGCTGGAATTAAACCCCCTGCAGAAGGGCCGCACGTGCTCTTAACTGCTAAGCCATCTCTCCAACCCAGTGTAAGGACTTTCTACTGACCACCATTCCAGTTTGCCTCTAATAATGTGTCCCCCTCCTTTCCTGGAATCTTTGGGCAAACAACAAACAAAAACAAAACAAACAAGCCAATACTCCATTCCAACTTAAAATAAAAGAAGTGTAAAAATTCAGCTCAGGTTTACTTCCTAAGGGCAAAAACATCCCATGCAAGGTTCTTAAAAAAAGGCAACTGACAAGAGGATTTTCTATGGACAGTGTACACACTTTTCTGCATTAAGAAAAATATCCAGACTAGCAAAGATTTAGGCTTATTGTGCAAAAAGAAATGTGGGAGTTAAAACGCAAGCTAGGATTAAGAGTGCGTCATGATCAGTGGGGGTGAGACATAAAAGGGCTGGAGGATGGATATGAGATAGCCAAGCTGACCAAGATAAGAGAGCCAGGGCTGATTAATGTGTGACTACAATTCAAGTTGCCTTGGACACCTACTGCACAGTAGGGGGCTGGGCTTGCTACTGCTGGTGGCTGCAGCTATGGGGGCAGGGCTTCCCTATAGCAATCTTTGCTTAGGGTCTAAAAGGCCTAGTTGTTGTAGTATACACTTCCTAAATATTTATTAAACTCCTTTAAAATTACCAGGGTGAACCCACTAGGCTGCTCCTGCTTGGGGGAGCTGCCCCCCCCCATGCCTTTGTGGAGCATTTGCTATGCTGAGTTTTGTTTCTGCAGCTTTGCTAAATAAACCTCTGCACAAACTGGTGTGTGTGTGGGAGGGAGGCAGAAGGTATTGACTAATGGATGTACACACCCACAAACACCAAGATGATGTCCCTTAGGCTGTTAAAAGGAAGGGTAGTTTTTTTAAGGGGCAGTGTGGTGTTTTACCAGGCCTCTACTTGTCCTCTGGTGGTTTAGGAAATAATAATTATTTTTTAGAATTTTCTAGTAGCAAATTCTATTGCCCTTGTCCTTTAAAAAAATCAAGCTATTGTTTGGGCTTATACAGAGTCATTCTTTTCCATGAACTCTGAGTTCTTTTCCAGATGTCATAACATTAATCTATCAATGTATACAATGGAATGTGAAGCTTAGGCAAGATCACAAAGTGGTTATATGAAATGCCTGCCTGACGTTAACATATTTGTTCGTGTGTGTGTGTGTGTGTGTGTGTGTGTGTGTGTGTGTGTGTGTATGTGTGTGTGTGTGTGTGTGTTCATTCATATACATATGCAGGACAGAGGTTAACCTTGGGTGCCGTTCCTGGGGCATCATTGGCCTGGAACTCATCAAGTGGGCTAGGCTGGCTGACCAGCAAGCACTAGAGATCTTCCTGTTTCCACCTCCCTGGCACACCTGACTTTTTATGTGAGCTCTGAGAATGGAACTCCAGCCCTCGTGCTTGCACAGCATGCATTTTGTGACTGAAATATCTAGCCAGGCACAAAGCCCTTGCTCTTATTCACTTCCCTGAAACAGCTGGCATTTAATACATAGCAACAGCAGCACTGTGCCGAATAAATTCTTTTCGGTTTCCCCAAGGTCTTTGTTCTTTCAATTTCTAGTCTTGGTTCCCACACTTTCTCCTTCTTAAAACTAAAACCTAAATCCCCTTGATAGGCCATAGCCATCTTCTGGGTATTTACTGAAGCAGGCTTTGCAGCTGCAAATAGGTTTCTTTACATCGAAAACTCATCTCTCCAGGACATAAAAACAACCTTTACAAATTTAGCCACCAGAAGAAGGGCTGTGTGTTCAAGACTGCATGGAAAGACAGAATCCTAACTTTGATAATTACCAGCACGTTCTGAAAGCAAAATAAAAAGCCAAACCTGACCTTGTGTCCTTATACTAAACCTTTATCACCTTTTACTTCTGTGGTATTACTGAGTCCCTTCCTTGCTTTTAGAAATCACTAATTCTAGATGTCGAGCTCCTCAGCCATCTATCAGTGTCCCACTAGCTTTACAGTGCATTGCACCCTGGTGTGTGGGTAGCAAGGATATCGGTTGCCTAGGTTACTTTTCAGGGACTTAAAGATTGCTTTTGTAGATATCACCACTTCACTTGGGCCTGTGAAGATGTCTACTAGGTAACTTTGGCATTCAGGAGGTTGAAAATTCCACAATCGTTTTCTGACCATAAATCCCTTGAAGAGCTATGGAGATTGATTATGTTTTTCCACACTACTGATTACTTCAATTCCAATCACATTTCTTCAAGCCTTATATCTACCTGACGAATATTACTAAACCCTATCAAGGAGGTGGATTTGAGACTTGGCTGTCTTACCCCGACACTTAACCACCATATGAAAAATTTGAAAAGCTCAATTTCAATTACTATGTAGATAAATTAGGTGTGGGTCACTAACAAAAATCTCTCAGTCAACCCCTTATATACTTAGCCTGGATAACTCCTATCTCAGGGTACATTTTCCTTCTAGTTAGATAACATCTTTCTATATAATACCCTTGGGAAATATGTTGGCTAGTTTATGTTAACTTGACACAAGCTAAAATCGTTTGGGAAGAGGTATTCTCGGTTGAGAAAATGTCCCCCATCTAGATTGTCCTGTGGGCAATCTTGTAGAGCATTTTTTGATTGATGGTTGATATGAGAGAATCCAGATCACTGTGCGTGGGGCCATCCTGGGAAGGTGCTCCTGGGTGCTATAAGAAAGCAGGCTTCACAGGACACGAGGAGCAAACCACTAAGCAATAGTCCTCCATGGCCTCTGAATCACTGCCTCTCTCCTGTTTGAGTTCCTGCCCTGACTTCCCTCAATGATGAACTGGGATGTGGAACTATAAACTGAAATAACCCCTTTTCTCCCAAGTTTCTTTAGAACATGAAGTTTTATCATAACAATCGAAGCTGTAACTAAGATAGGATATAGTGGGATATATTTTGAATATTCATCACTTCACTCACTTAAAGGATACAGTCTAGTGATTTTCAGTATATTCACAGTCCTGTGCTACCACCACTATAATTGTTTCTGTAAATTTCTATGAAGTCAAAAGAAGCAGGATGACATGCCTAAGCCCATACCCTCCTGGTCCTAAGCAAAATGTAATATACCTTCTATCTGTACAGTTTCTCAAATGTAAAAAATATAGTCTCCTGTGTCTTATTTATCATAGCATTCTGAAGATTAATCCACATATTTTAGTATCTATAGTCCAGTATTTATCAGTGAATCTCTTTATTGTTGAATACCATTATTCTACTATATACTTTATCCACATTTTGGATATACATAACTGGCAAAGATATGCAGCAATAGGAGCTCTCGGTAATTACTAGTAGGAATGTAGCATGCATGGTACAGCTTCTTTGGAAAACCCTTTCAGTAGTTTGGTTCCCCAAACCTATGCAAAAGCTGGGATTGGTAGCATGTGCTTGTAGTACCCGCACTGCCCCTGTTCACAATACTGGAGGTACAGACAACTGTGGTGTTCTTATGTGGATGCTGCGGATTAAACTCATGTTTTATGTTTAAGGGGCAGGTGCTTTACCAACTGAGTCATCTCCACAGCATGGTAATATCACCTTAATGATAATGGCTCCAATAAGGCTTTCTTATTCACTAACCATGCTCATCGTAGAATCCACTAATAACCTCTTGATTGGTCTATTGTTCCCAGAAATTCCCTTGATTATCAATTGCTATGAAAATTAGTAAAATGTGCCCTCTCTTAAAAGAATAGATCCTAAGGGCAGAGGTTTTAGTTCATTTTGCTTTATTTTGAGTCAGGGTTTTGATTTGTAGACCAGGCTTTCCAGAAAATAGAATTATTTCTGCTTCAGCCTTTAGAATGCTGGGACTACAGGCATAAGCCACCACGTCTGGTTAATGATCAGTGTTCATATTTATTTATTTGGACTGTAGGAAGACTCCTCTCAGTCATATCCTTTGGTTTTCCTCAACTCTAAGCCAGACAACAGTAAAGTCCCTTTACCAAATCTATCTAATTGCATCCCAATCTCTTCCACCACAAATGGGAAGAACCTTGGCTTGAATTTCTCCAGTTGAAAATGAACTAGGTTCTATTGGGGGAATAGTGGTAACTTCGTGCATTATGGCTTGCACATCTCTAAGGGTGAAATATCTAATCAAAGGTTGTGGATCTGGGAACAGGGAGCATAGCAGTCAGTTTTCCGGGTGACATTTCTACTCTAAAATCTGTGCTCTTCCTGGAGAGAAATATAGCAGTCTAAAGTCCTCTCGGCTTACCTCTGTCAATGTAGCATAGTACCTTACTTTAAAGGATGTAAGAAAATAGCTTATTCTTATACAAATATGCGTGGCAATGGCCCAGAAACATGGATTCATATGAATTTAAATGGCATGTTCCAAAATGAAAGAGGTTTCATGAACTTTCATAGCTAAAGTACAAGAAAAATGTTTTAAATGAATACATTCAACCAACATGTTGACTTCAGATGTTATCTTCTAGGATTCTTAGCTTTCTTACCTTAAGGCTTAGTGGAGACTGGATGTCTACTAAGCTCACTGATAACATTCCAAGAGTTTTACCTAATGGTCAGGAGGATGTTGAGACAGACACAGAAACTGAAAATAAGTAGCTATTAAAGGGACAAAGATAACCAAGGTAATCTTGTCCCTTGTCCTACAGCATTCCATCTTTTCACAGTGCAGATGTTCTCCTATTTTGACAAATACCAGTCAGTAGGATTGTTATCATAGATGCAGCACTGCTGCATATTGCTTCCATATTGCTAATTCTGGGGAATCATGTCTTCAAGACAAGGAAAGGATAACTGGGCTCCAGCATTCTCTATGGCTTCCCATCCAAGAGACAGCCTACATTCTCTAATCGGATGAGTTCCTACCTTTTGATTGCACTCACTCAGCATTCAACTTTAGTCAAGGGTCGACATTGTCAGGATGAGAAATACAGATATGCTTCCCTTCCCCAAAAGAAAACTCCAGAGTGTACACACACTTGCACACACACACACCACCACCATTGCCGCCACACACAATACCTCTTTAAAACTCTAAATTAGGTATGAAAATGAATAATAGATGTGGGTATGTGGCACTAACACAGAAAGAGCTAAAATATCATCAAATTATAAATGTTTAATGAATACAGGAATAAATACGATATATAGCTTGGAATTTACTAACAAGGGAAACTGAGTGGTGGTTTAAGAATATAGATTAGGAACTAGATTACAAGAATCTTATTTAATTAATTAATTTCTATTTTGTTACTTCTTATCATGCAGTTCTTTTGTTTGTAAAATGGAGGGTACGATTTAAAGCATAAAACGGAATCCTTAAGGTACATACAATAATGCTTCACATACAGCAACATTTTTAGCTCTTTTATTTTTCATTACTGTGTATGTGTAAGAAAAACAGATTAGCTTGTATATGCGATTTTATTTTATGTGCATGTATGTCTATACTAGGATTTCAGATCCCTTGGAACTGGAGTTACAGACAGTTATGAACTTCCGTGTAGCTACTGGAAATTGAACTTGGTTCCTCTGGAAGAACAGCCAGTGCTCTTAACCACTGAGCCATCTCTCCAACTCCTGTGTATGCTATTTTATAAGTCCTTTTAAATAGAGGTTTTGTGTGTGTGTGTTTTAGAGATCAAACCCAGAGGCAGGGTCTACTTTCTTTCTGCTACTTCACTGTGTGTTCCCGTCTCTGCCTCCTGTTTTGCTTTGGGGTTCATGGATTACAAATGCTTTTTATATGTGTGTTTAGGGATTAAATTCAGATGGTCAGGCTTGTGTAGTAAGCACTTTGTCCTGCTAATCCATCTCCCTGGCCCTGCCATTACCCTATTTGACAACCTGAGGATTTTTCTGGGTCTCTATTTCTCAATTTGTAAAGTAAAGCTCTTGGGCTAGATTATTTCTAAGGTTATTCTGGTTTTCACAACACATTGTCTGAGAAATCATGAGACTCTAGACCATAGCTTCCTGCTCTATAAATCTAAAATTAGGGGAAAGCCCAGGAAAGAGAGTTATAAAAGCCAGTGTTCATTTAAAAATTATAGATCCACTAATTTATTTTTTTGGATTCATAGTTTATTTTGCTCTCTTTTCCAATCACTGTAATGACTTTACACATTAGTTCCCAGTTAGTAAATATGTGAGTATTTGTGACTGTGCTAATTATTTCTAAATGTTTTAGAAATCTTTCATATGGCAGTAACATGAATGGAACAAAGTTGTGGGGATTTTATTCTAGGTCACAGTCAATGTTGTTTGCACCTAACCATTATACTCAAACATGTGTTACTAGCATATTGACTACTGCCTAGCAGGAGGTTCAGAAATGGATGGTAAGAGGTTTATAACAGTAAGTGGTATGACAGCTTTTAAACATGGCTAGAATTATTGAACACTTCTCTTAGATGAAGCGACATCTAAATTCCATCTACTTGAATCTTGGAAGAGGCCTTATGACTGCTTCTATTGATTGAGCACAGTGGGACTTCCAAGGTCAGATCATAAAAGGCCATATAACTTCCACCTTGCACACAAGGACCTTTTGCTATTGAAACCCTGAGATAACCGTGTTGGATATACTGCATGTGAATTCTCTGTCTCTTGGTCATCTTAGTTCCAACGTTAGGTTATCTGTGTCATCTATAGGCTTTCCAGCTAGTCTAAACTGAAGTATTCACTCTATGCTTCCAGACACTGTAGAGGAGAAGATAATAGTCCTTACTGTATTACTGTATTATTTGTGAATACTTGACCACACTTGACCACAGAATCTCTGAGCATATGATGTACACACACATATATGTACACTGAGACATACATATATATATACACACATATGTACATCATTTGTAGTTTACATCAGTGAATTCTGATGTGGTTTGTTACCATCAGCAGGTCACTGGTAGAGTCTCCTGTCATTCTCCAAGCAATAGCACTGTATTAGTTGCTTTCCTACTGCTGTGACAAAACAGTAATACAGTAATGCAAAAGAAAATAAAAGTTTTTTTTAAAAAATTGTGAGTTTATAGGGCCAGTGCGATGACTCAGCAGCTAAAGCTACTTAAGGCATGAACCAGTTCCTTCAAATTGTCATTTGGTCTCCATACATGCAAAGAAATAGTATAATTAATATTTTTTAGAAAGTAAATGTTTTATATATGACTTTTTATGGACAAGCTTATTGAAAATGCTTCACATTCATGGAAATATTAATGATATCTGAGGTTGTTATGTGAGAAATATGCACTGTGTGCAGTTTCCAAAGATAGTGAAGCAGGATAGAAAGACAAGGAAAATTTGGGGGGTCTGGAAAAGGAGAAAAGCCTGTCATCCAGATGAAGCTTTTTGCCAGGAGATAAGCAAGAATCCCAGCACAATTAACAACTGTTTATGTCCTTCCTCCATTCTCAGATATAAAACCTGTAATTTTTAGGATTCGCACCAGAAATTGCATGTTATGTCTTAGTTGGTCTTGATTTGTTTGTGTTCGCAATTTTTAAGATTTTATTTTTAATTAGGTATATAGTGGTGGTGTGCACATGAATGCAGCGCCCTCTGAGGCTAGAAGAGGGCATCAGATTCCTCAGGAACAGACCAGACATGGGTGTTCAGAACTCAACTTTGGTCCTCTACAAGAGTCTTTCTCTTAGTAGCTAAGTCATCTCTCTAGCCTGTTTGTACTTTGGTGTGTGCATGTGCATGCATGTGTGTGCAGTGAAGCACATGTGGGAATCAGAGCACAACTTAAAACAGTTGATTTCTACTGACCACTGTGTAGGCTCCAGAAATTCAACTCAGGCCATCAGGCTTGCAAACAAGTGCCTTTATCCATTTTTGCCCCCCTCCTGGTATTTTTTATTAATTACAATTCCATCAAAGGTACCTCCTGGCAAGGTGTGGTGGAGCATGCCTTTAATCTCAGCACTTGGGAGGCAGAGGAAGGTAGATCTCTGTCAGGCCAGCCTGTTCTACAAAGTAAGTTCCAGGACAGCCAGAACTGTTACATAGAGAAACCCTGTCTTGAAAAACAAAACAAAACCAAAAAAGGTACCTCCTGGACCACTTTATAATATTATTTACCAAAAAGAAAGAATAAAACATTTTTCACCAACTTTTTAAAATGTGTCTTGAGAACCACCAAAATGGTGTATATGACTAATGTTAAGACAACTAATTATGATTCTCCCAGAGGTTTCCTCTGTTTTTCCTTGGGGAGCACACCCACACTTTCTTGCATTGAAGGCTTGAGTCACAGCTTAGCCTGAGAAAAACTTCTTAGATTTATGAGGGTGACAGTATGGAATCATGTCTCCTTCCCTTCACTGCTGATATCATTGGGTCCCAGTCCATGATCCATCTGAAGCATTATTCATGATTTTTTTCCCGACTGTCACTTGGCCCATCAGCTAAACACGGCTTCCGCGTTATCTTTGTTTCTTTGCTGTTGTTTTCCTTACCAGAAACCCAGAATGCTATTGACTCCAAATTTAGAAATCCCTTAGACACATCCATACCCATGCCTAGGCTAAAAGGAGCTTTATTGATTCTGTCTGAAAGGCAGTCATGACAATAGATCAACCGGAGTCTCGATCCTGGCTCACACTTCCGCAAATGTTCAAGATAAGCAGGGAAAAACGAGTCCTTTAAGTCTTGTAGGCCAGATGCAAAACACATTAGAGATGGCCTCTTCTATACTTTGCCGACCTCGAAATTCTAAAGGCACTCTGTTTTCTTTCCTCCAGCTGTCTCCTAAAGGTGCTTGCTGTTTTTCCTATATTAGGTACTCTCCGTGAAGAAGACTGCCTCGGGCAAAGGGAACTCTGCCTCCTGAATGCAGTCATACCAGTCCTCAGCTTACATTAAGAAGATTTCAAACAGCTTTCCCCTCAGAGGTGAATTTAGGCACCAAATGTTCTAATTTTATGAGAGGTTGAAATTCCAGCTGCTGTTCATGTCTATTTCTTTCAACTTTGCACTGGATGGGACAGTGATCTCCAAGCCATTAAAGAAGACCTACCAGGAAAAGTACCCACCAGAGCACATGTGAGGCCAAATTTTGAGCCAAATTTTGAGCCAATGGCTGTCCTGGCTGCATCGGCGTTGTCTGATCCAGGTGGAGATATATTCCAGATTTGCACTGGATGGGTGGATTATTTATCATCCAGAAACCAATACATCTTTTATCTCTTTCTGTCAGATACACAAAAAAGCACCAAAAATATAGTTTGGATTCACTATAAATTAGAAAGTAAAAAGCTTTGTCCTCAAATGATAAAATGATACAGAGAAAGGCTTTTTTTTGCTTTATAAAGTCATTTCCTTTCTGCTATTTAGTTCTCAAAATAGAAAAGATATTGCTTTATATCTGAATGACTTGGTTCATGTTTTGACTTTTATGATTTTACTGCATATCTACTGAGCCTTACAAGCGATCAAGATAAACTCTGTTTTTTAGATGTATGTTCTCTATTATGTTTTTAAGAAAAGTCATACCAAAGTTTGGGATTAAGAATTTCTCAGTGCTATAAAATAAACAATTAAATCAATGATTTAGCTTAAAACTGACTAGTAATATCTCTAAATGAAAGCTAAAAATTTAGTCTTTAAAAACTATATGCATGACTGTGTATGCACTGACCAAATGCTCTTATGTTCTTATACTATTTAATATTAAACGAGTACTCACATATACAGTTAAGTTAGCCCAAATTCCTTTCAGATCATAATGCACCCATCTGGGGGGCTAGGCTTGCTGCTTCAAGGACTGGAAATATGACTTTTCTCTGTTTTTCAGCTCTCCTTGTGTAATTAGTGTGATTACCTACAAATGTAAGGAAGCAACACAAAGGAAAATAGAGGTAAAATGAAGGCAGAAATGCTTTAGCTTTTGGTTGCCTTATAAGCCCAAGTGAGACACATATGCTTAAAAAAATCGAGGGGTTGGAGAGATAGCTCACTGGTTAAGAGCATTGGTACCTTTCTAGAGGACCGAGCTTTGAGTCCCAGCACCTACATGGTGACTCACAACAATCTGTAATACCAGTTCTAGGGAATCCAATGCCCTCTTCTTCTGTCCTCAGGAATGAGGCATTTATGTGGTACATAGACAGACATGCAGGGGAAAAGGCCTATATTCATCACCATCATAATATATTTTTAAAAAATCAGTTTTTAAGTACCTATTACAATAGGATTTAAAACTCAAACCAATTTGTTTCATTTAAATTTGTTGTTCAAAATATGATTTTGCTGCATTTCATATATAGCTTCCTACAAGTCGCTAAACATAAATTTGTTTTATCAAGAAAAAAAATGGTCTCTAAATTTTTCAGAGAAAACAAAACTGAGAATAATCATCAAGTAAGAAACGAGATACAGAAAGCATTAGGTGTAAGATGTTTAAGGAGAAACAAAGCAGGTGATTCCAGACAAGAATAGGTTTTAGATAGATTTCTCATAAAATAAAATATTCATTTTTAAAAATTGAGAATAAAGACCTGGAAGATAGCTCATCTGATAAAGGCGCTCACTGCCATTCTGGAAAACCTGTGCTTAATCTCTGAACTCACACTGGGGAGAGAGAGTAGTGACTTTTGCAAATTGTCCTTTGACCTTTATATTTTTTTTAACTAAAAGGCTTAAACATGCTATAGGATCTCTGAGTAAAATACAAGAAGTTTATGATATGTGAAACTTAAAGATGGCATGCATATGGTCAAATTTACTGTAATTATAGACAAAAATTCAGAAATTGCTAGAAGATCACTCATTTCATCACTCCATCTGCTCCAGGCACTAGGAGTAAAGTACAGAAGCAGGCAAACACTCCAGGTTACCATTTCAATTTGACTTTTTCTCTTCTTAAAAACATAGATAAAATGGACAACCAAAAGGTTCAAGGAAAAAAAATACAAGGAATGGAAAAGAACCCAGTTAATATAATAGCTTTAGTCCTGGGGAATGATATATATCCTCAAGCAAATTACAAATGATTGAAGAGAAGCAGGCTAATGAGAGGATTTTAAAGGGGGCGATGTTGCACACCATCTAGAGGAAACCAAGACACTAGGGAAGAATTTCCCTTGGTGGAGTTCTAAAATAACAGGACTCCACCACTCTACAGAGAGGGAAAGCACTGTAAGAGACATGCTCTGTGTTACGTCTGGAGAATGGTCTTTCAGCTCTGATCATGACTGCCCTTAATGATGCTGCTAAGGTAAAGGGCCGCACAGGCTTCAGATAAGTATCATGTACCTTGCATAATGTTGGACTGTCACAGGCAAAAAAAATGTTAACATTTGGGGGCTTTGTTCTCTACCTTAACCAGTACCTCAGGATTCATTTGTAAAAAAAGAAAATGTGCAGTAACGAGTATTTTTGAGAATGCCCAACATACTCTTAACTGCTTTCCCCCAGTCACCCTTCATTTCAACTCTCTGTTCTTTTTCTTTATACCTTATAACTATCTAAACTTATCCCATTTATCTGCTTACCTGTTTCTTTTCTGTTTGTACCCATCACAATAGAAGTTCTTTAAGTGTGCAGGCCCATCTATGCCTTCTGCTCTCTGTTACTTAAGAGCATGGCTGACATATGTAGATACTCAGCTCTTAGTTGTTTAAGATAATAAAAAGATTATTGTATAGTCATATAAAAAACTATTTCTTGTCTTTCAAAGCACTAGTCTTTCTGTTTTCTTTTGCGATGGCATAGTATCCTGTTATGAAGATTCTGGTGGGTCACAACTTGTTATGTAGACCACAATGACTTCAAACTTGGAGCAATTCTGCCCCTGCCTTCCAAGTGCTAGTATTATAGGCATTGCCCCCCATCACCCACTCATTGCTCGTTTTAGTTTTTTGTTTGTTTGCTTGTTTTTTGAGACAGGGTTTCTCTGTATTGCTTTGGAAGTTGTCCTGGAACTCACTCTGTAGACCAGGTCAACCTCGAACTCACAGAGATTTGCCTGCCTCTGCCTCCCGATCATTGCTCATTTTTATTTGGTTTGTGAATTTTTCCTTTAAGTTTAATGGATGATACCTTTCTTTTGCATGCATATATTATTAGTTTCTCAGAGCTTCTATAGCAAAGCACCACAAGTGGCATAAAACAGTAGAAATGTGTGTTCTGAGAGTTCTGGATAGTCAAAATTCAAAATCAAAGAGGCAAGCAAATTATACTTCCCCAGAAAATGCAAATCCAGGTGGATCTCTCTTTGCATTTGCCTAATTTCTGGTTGTGGCTGCCAATTCTTGGCATTCTTTGGCTTGAAACTGCCTTCTTCCATTTATTTTAAATTACTTTAATTTTAAATAGCTTGCTTCACATGTCAATCCCAGTTCCCTCTCCCTCCCCTACTCCCGCACCCCCCCCACCATCCCCGCCAGCCTCCCATCCTATCCCCACTTCCTTCCACATAGGATATCCAGAGTCTGTCATTTCACTGAGGGCAGGGTCCAGGCACTCCCCTAAGAGTCCAGGCTGAGAGAGCATCCCTCTTTGTGTTATGGACACACGAAGTCCATTTGTATGCTAGGGATAAACACTGATCCACTGCCCAGGGCCCCATAGGTTGCCCAGGCCTCCTCACTGACTCTCACACTCAGGGGGTCTGGATCCAAGAGCTCCCCCTTGTTCAGATCAGCTGTCTCTGCTGGTTTTGCCAGCCTTCCTCCATTTTTTTTTTACCTCTGCCCTTACTCTGCATTTTCATCTGCTGAACAAAGACATCGGTTACATTGGACTAATATCTTTGTAGATGGCACCATCTTAACTCGATTACACCTAACAAATTCCAAATGCAGTCACATTCACAGGTAACACGGATGAGGACTTTCACATGTTATTGGATGTTATATAATTCAAATCATAGTGATTGTGGCTCAAATACTTCTCAACAATTTCTATATCCTTTAAGATAGAACTGGTGTTCTTTGTTACTTTAGATATCAACAACAGAACGTACATGGGAATAGCTAAGTGTGGATAGTCAAGAGAAAGTGACTTCACAGACGGACATTTACACATGAATTCTATTTTAAAAAGCAAATGCAGAGTTTCATGACAAGTGCTTTGCCACTGATCTACATTCCCAGTCTACACACAAGTTCTCTGATAAACCAAAGTTTATCCAAAGGTTCAAGGGGAAGGAGGAATATTACAGCCACAGGTTTGAAGGGTCAAAGGAATTCTCTTGACCCATATATAGTTTAACACAGGTCATCAGTTTAGGACACTACAGAAATATTCCCTTCTAGCAAAGTCTTACACTACTGTAAATAGTGACTGTAAGACTTCCCTGTTACAATGTATGCATCTTCTGTAGTCTTTGAAATAAAATAACATCCTACTGCTGCTCTTCAAGAGATGCTGAGAAGTTGGATATTTGTTGTTTCTGCATTCAGATAGCCTAGCACAATAGCTCTTTCCCCCATTATTTCACACAACACTCTTCAATTAAGTATCTTCCAAATGATCCAAACTCTTACAGAGATACTTTTAAACTTTCCTTAGGTCCATTCTGTACCATGTAAGTCTTGGCATCAACTTTATAACAGGCATGCCTTATGGGAATCCTGAACCGAAACACCCAGTTTCAGTTTGTAATACGAGTTTCAATGTTGGTGAAAAGAGTAAATCACAGGAAGAGTACAGCAATGAAGCACCAGGAAAATACAGAGAAACAGCTGAACAAGAACACAGATACCTATACACACGGAGTCCGCCAGTGCTCAGAGCATTCTCCCAAGCCTAACATTGCACCAGGAGAACATAATTAGAAGAACATAGAGTAATTAACACAGTACAACTGGATGCACTCCAGTAAAGTATGTGTGAGTTACACAGTGAATCATTGTCTCAAAAACAAACAAGCAAACACAAGGAAAGATGGGATATATCTCAAAGGTTAGAGCCCTTGCCCAGCAGGCACACATGGATTCAGTCTCCAGTAGTGAAAAGAAAACCACAAGATTTCAGCAAAAAGAAGATTGACCTGACTGGATATTAACCTGATAGCTCCAGAATGTGGCTGAACAAGTGCAGGTGAAATCATGAAAAAAATATGATTTTGCCAGTGTTTCCCCAGTGGCTATTGGTCTAACTATATGTTAGTCTTGCTCTTCACCTTTTAACTGACTATAGTTATTAAAATAGGCTCAGTCAGACAGTTGAATATTGGGACCTTTTTGTTTTGAACAATCAACCACACTTTCTATTTAGAGGCCTCCTAACGCCTTCAGGACCTTTAGAATGGTGGCTCTTGGTTATAGGATGTTTGGGACCAATCTTTCTATTGCCTAAGAGTTCTCGGTCTGTGCGTTTGTGTGTTTGGTTTAGCGACTTAAAAGCTTGCAGAAGTGGGCTAAAAAGACAATTCTTAGTTCTGGGAATGTACTTCAGTGACAAAGTAATTACCCAGCTTGTTTAAGGCACTAGGTTCAATATTGACCACTCAGAAAAACAAAACAAAATACATCTCTTCATCCAAATATCTAGGGTATGTAATTAATCTCCCATGTAAGTGGTACTCCCATGTAATTCATCACCATTGAGACTCAAGCTACATTCCTATAGATTCCAATGATGAGGGCTTGCGCCAAAGCAGCTCTCTTAGATTTTGCTAGCATCTCTGAAGAATGGGCAGTATCCTACATGTAACTTTTATATTGACATTACTATAATATGTGTCTTTTTGTACTACTTTGCAACTCTGTATCCTAAACTTTTGTATCCTCAAGGTCAACTTTGGACCCTGCCAGCATAGATGGATTTGTTTTTTATTTGTTCAGAATTGGGAGCTTTGGAAGAAAAACAATCCTGGCCCTTTCTACACCTTTCCACACCACTGTATCATCTTTTCAGTTTTCTTTCTGTTTCACAACAGAAATCCTGTCTTGAAAAACCAAAAGAAAAAGAAAAAAAGGAAAAAGCCACTACTTTATTGTAACCAATCTCCTATATAAATTTTGATTTAAAAGTACATACATATGTATGTTTTGTTCAAGAAAATTAGGTGGCTGCAAACAAAAGACTTATCCAAGATGGATCAAAAGGGCAATGTTCAACCATGCACCCACTGAAAGGAATAAAAATCTACGTGATAAACTTTATATTCAGTGGTTAAGCCACAATGATTTCTCTACTTTCAGGGGATTCTTTCAATGTAATCCATTAATGTTTTTCTACTTTGCACTATAGGCTTCAGAACAACATCACCAACAACAATTATTTTAAGCAGGGATGCTTTCCTTCATTCAGCAAATATTCACCTACTTTGTACAAAAATACCATAAATCACTAAGTATGCAAAGTAGACATGTGGATTTCACAAGTTAATATAGATAAGGAAGTACCACGAATTAATATTCTTAAAATCTTGTTAGAAACAAGTTAATGGTAGTAAAAAATAATTAGTCAGTTTTATCTTTGATTTGCTAGGTTCTGCGGTGAATTCTTATATGTAACTATATTCTTCTAACAATCCCTGTTTCACTTTGGAAGCACAAAACACTGAAAAGTAATTGACTCAAAGTTACACGTCATTACTCTAGCAGACCAAACCTGAACTCAGATTTGTCTGATATCCCAGGTCATGCTTCTTGTCCAAATCCTACAAGTCAGTGGTCTCTATCACATTAAATTAAACAAAAATTTGACCTAAAGATGGACCTATACTTGGCCAATTACACAAGAAACTGCATGCTAACTTAAGAAAAAGGTTAAATGGTAGCCTAACTTTGGAGTATACTTTTCTAACAAATAGTTCATTCTCAACCATTCACAGCATTCCACCTTCAGTCAGCAGTTGGGAAGGAACTTTCTAACCCTATGTTCTCATTTGTGCTTTGTTGCTGTGGTAAAACATCATGACTCAAAGCAGCTCCGGGGAGGGAATGGTCTATTTGTCTTACAGGTTATAACCCAACACTGAGCTAAGCCAAGGCAAGAACTGAAGGTGAGACCATGGAGGAGTGCTGTTCGGTGGCTTGCTTTCCATGGTTTTCTCCTCTGCTTTCTTATATAACCTAGGACCATCTGTCCAGAGGTATCTCTGCCAACAATTGGCTTGGTTGGTCCTTGAACACCAATCATTAAACAAGAAAATGATCATAAGCTTGCCTACAGTTCAATTAGATGGAAGCAAGTGTCCCTCTTTCCAGGTGAATCTGGTTTGTATCAACTTGACAACTCACCAACACACTATGCTTTAAAAAAAAAGGGCAGGTACTAAGCTGTAATCAATCAAGCTGTCTCTCCACCTCAGCTCTGTTTTCTGTACATTTCCATGTTCTGTCCAAAATATGTGGCATGGCCACGTTGAAGAACAGCCTCTCCGAACCTGTTGGGGCTTTATGGGCTTCTTGGTTTGTGAGTCATTCTTTGTTCCAGTTGATCAGTTTGTCTAAACTTTTCATTTTTAAAAAGGTAGTGTTGATACCTGTGAGGCAGAATCCAGAAATCACTAGCATTACTTTAAAAGACAATTACTGCCTCTGATTTTTCAATTTGAGATTTTGGAGTTATATGGTAACATCTCTAAACTCATAATTTTAGATGTAATATACAGTTCCCAAACCTTAACACACCAGTATCCTGCCTCATTTATCAGGGGAGGAGACAGTGAGGCCCAACTACTTTTTCTCATAATGATGTTATTAAATTGTAAATGACAATACTATGTTTCCAAAAATCTATCTTCTAGCTGTGATAATTTTTTAAAAAAGAAGCTGACTTCAACTCCCAGCCTGTCTGGGCCACAGAGTGAGACTTAGTCTCAAAACAAGCAAATAACCAAAAAACAAACAAAGTGATTTCAGGGTGGAAGAAACAGTTGTATTCAAGATGAGTTCTGGTATAAGTTTAATTGCTTCACCCAGCCTTTGCTTATTTCTAATATTTTTTGAAACATTCACACCAGAGTAGGAAGTTTGGGGAGTAACGTCTAGATATTTTCTAGTTCTCAGCTCATTAAACATTTAGAGAGTAGTTTGAAAGGGTTGGAGAGGAAAGCAAGGAATTAAATGGGTCCTTTTCTTGAGGATTAGGGACTCAGAGAAATCTCATATAATACAGGCACATAGGAGGCAGGGGGAGGAAGCAGAGCAGGAAAGATCACCCCAAGTTTGAGGCCATTCTGTTTGATAGAGTGAGTTCCAGGTCAACTGAGACTACATAGTGAGACCCTTTCATAAGAAATCATATAAAACTATGACGTCTCTGAAGGAACTATTTCAGATCAGCATTAGCTGTATTCAGCAAGAGCCCCTCCTTCTTAAAATAAAATCAAAAATTGAAACAGACTAACATTATGTTTCAAAACAGCCATTCAAATCCTAGAGAATGTATTTTCTGTGTGATACAAACAGGTTAACATAAACAAGTTTTTTTTTTCGTTCTGCAGAATGAAGCATTTCTTTCAAAGCTGAAAATCCACCAGCCTTGGTAGCACAGGCCTGAAACCTTAGCTACAAGGGCGGGTGACCCAGAAGGATTGAAAATTCAAGTGCAGCTCCAACAACATAGGCATGCACTGTCCTCATTTTGTTTTTGAAGTTTAAAAAGTGTGTGTGGTGGCAGGGGGTGGAGCGGTCTGGCAATATGGTTCAGAAGAGAGCTTGTCCAGCAATTATGAGGCTAGAGGATCTATCCCCAGCATTCCAGAAAAGGAGTGACCCTTATAATTTTGAATGTTCTGAAGGATGTTGATTTTTTTTAAGGAAATAAAGAGAAGTATGTACAATCTACCCCATTCTCCACTTCAGGGTGTCTGTGGGGGAGAGGTCATGGGGAAAACATTTGGCTAGGGTGGAGAGGAATCTCAAAGAAGGCTAAAGGCAAGACCTGGCTATAATGGGGGTGAGGGCGGCAGAGATGGAGGATGGTGCAGACTCTCCCTGGTAACAGGGAAGGGAGAAGTCCAGCCTCCAGACGGTGATGCCACTTGTGGGTCCTCAGATTGGCGAGGATCTGGATGAGTGACGGGTGAGGCCTGAGGTGCTCGCTCGCGGCGGGGAGGTGGAGGCGGGGCCTCCTGTCGCACTGGCCTCCTGAGCAGGGGAGCGAGCTTGGCGGTGACGCGGGGCCCTCACGTGACCTGGGGCTGCAGAGCGACGCAGCCTTGGGTGCAGTCTTCACTTGTGTCTGGCCACCAGCTCCGTGCTTCCCTGCGCAGGGCGGGCTGGCATCGGGCCCTGGGCGAGCAGAGCAGGTAAGAGGCCAGCACGCAGCGGCCCTGGGGGCTACAGCCTCCCGATGCTCCAGAGCGCACTGGAGGACGGTGCAGTGGCTGCGCGGCTTATTGCACCGCATAGAGAACAGTGGCTGCGCCCGGGAAGGGGCGACCCTGCTTGTGGGAGGGTATGGCGGGGGTCTCGGGAAAGGGCCGGCTGGGCCTGCTGGCGGGGAAAGAGTGCTAGACCTAGCGCTGGGGAGCGGGGAAGGGAGCCGGCTGGTGGAGATTGTGGGCGCCCGGGTAGGGGGATGGGCGGGGGGCGGGGTGCGGTACTGAGTTCCACGCTGAGTCTCTCCCATCCCACCCTGTCTCAGGTCTAATAGCGGAGTCGCGGCTGGAACGTCTCGCAGCGACAATTGAGAGGAGGACTACGCGGCAAGGGATAGGCCCAGGTCGGTTCAGGGTTAGTGTGTTTCGGGGACTGGGGGGAGGCTGAAGGAGCTTGCGGAAAGCCCTGTCTGGGACCCCACTGAGAGCCCCCACCCCACCCTACTCTCCATCTCAGTCCTCCATTTTGGTGCCTGCAGAGCTCAGGGAAAGGATCCTGGGAAATAAAAAATGGTGGGCTTTGGAGGAGGGAGCGAAAAGAGAGAGCTGGTGGGAGGGGCTCGAAATGGAGGCTCCCTAAAGGTTGCCTGGAGACTCTTAAGGTGGGGGGGGGTAAGTGATAATGAAAATTTTTGTTGTTAGTCTCAGAATATTGCTAGTCAGTGCACCAAGCATTCAGTTTCTTTCCTTGCCCTGTCTTACTTGTGTTCAAAGAATAACAACCAGAAAACAAAATCTCATCATGGCAAATATCCACCAGGAAAACGAAGAAATGGATCAGCCCCTGCAGAATGGACAAGAAGACCGCCCTTTGGGAGGAGGTGATGGCCACCAGCCTGCAGCGAACAACCACAACCGAAGAGGGCAGGCTCGCCGACTTGCCCCTAACTTTCGATGGGCCATACCCAATAGGCAGATTCATGATGGGTTGGGTGGAGATGGAGATGATATGGAAATGTTCATGGAGGAGATGAGAGAAATCAGGAGAAAACTTAGGGAGCTGCAGTTGAGAAATTGTCTGCGCATTCTCATGGGGGAGCTCTCTAATCACCATGATCACCACGATGAATTCTGCCTTATGCCTTGACTTCAGCCATTTTCCCTGAGATTCATACTGTGATTCCCGATGTATTCCTAGTCCTTGCATTTTCCTGACATGCCTTTACTGATCTTTGTGGTGAGCCTTGTATTATTTCCATGTGCCAGGTGGGTCTTGTGTTGCCAGCTTCTCTAATTGGAGATTGCCTTCCCACTCAGTGTAAGTTTCTGTCAACAATACAATGTTGCCCATTTGCATGGAAAATGTAAAGTAAATAAAGCAACTGAAAAGCAATGTGAGTATTTATTATCGTCTCCTTATAAAGCATATATACTTACATAAGAAATGAACCACAAAAAAGTCTGAAATTCAACAATATTGGGGAGGGGGCACAAGCATATAATTTTCCTTTTGTTTGGAGTTTCATAAACTTTTTCAGAGATTTTATGAATTTATTGCAGGTGTATATAATTATTTGCTCAACAAACTTAAGGCGTAAATCCTCATAAATACAATTTAAGATTACCCTGTAGTCTCTTCTGTGACTTAGGGGTCGGTAGAGTTTTACAAAGGTGTGGAATAAACGAGATCAGGTGGGGACTCTGCTGGCTTAGGTTTTTCCCTACTTGCTAGCCAGCATTCAATAAGCCCAGGCCTCCAGCCCTTACCAAATAGCTACGGTGAACTGAGGGGAATCCTCAGTCCTTGCCCATTCTCCTAATTCCATACAGGAAAAAGGTGTGTTCCTCCATGTCATTTGTATGTTGCAATCCCACTTCTCTGATTATAGGCATGTGATTTGGGCACATGTCCCCTTCTGATTCCTGCTTTCTGTACCTGGGGATGACATGCCTGCAGTCCTCTGCATAGCTAAATCTGATTTATTTGTAGTATGTAGTGACCTTAGTGTAATAGTATGGAAAATGCCTTTATAACTTGACATATTTATCCAGGTGAGTACAATCCCCATGGTTCTTAAGAAAGTAGCCCTTTCTGGTGTTGTATTTATGCCCCCATTCAAAAAGCTCTGGCACAGGTGCAGTGGGGCCTAGCACAATAGATAGCAGATGCCTTTCAGGGTTATGTCCAGAGCTGCATTACTGTAAACCTCCAGAACACAAATAGGCTAACAGCTTTATGGTGGTTCGACCCCGGGGTGGATTTCCCTTAAAGCAGCTCTCAGCAGGTCTGCCCACCCAGTTTAACAGACTTCCTGGAAACATCAGTTTCACTGGGGAACAGGCATTCTCTGGCTGCATCCTGTTTGTCCCATCCATACCTGAAAGAAATGCCACTGTGAGCCCTTTTTTTCATTTTTAAAAATTTTAAAACCAATCTTTTCTCATTTTACATACCAATCCCAGTTCCCACTTTCTCCCTCCTCCTGTTTGCTCCATAATCACCCCACTCCACCCCCATTCATTTCAGAGAAGGTAAGGCTTCCCGTGGGGAGTCAAGGAAGTCTGGCACACACATCTCTTTGAGGCAGGACCTAGGCCCTGTATTTAGACTGAGAGAGTATCTTTCCATAGGGAATTATCTCTAATTCATGCACTAGAGATAAATCCTGGTTCCACTGTGAGCAACCCCACACACTGCCCAAGTCACACAACTGTCACCCACATTCAGAGGTCCTAGTTTGGTCCTGTGCAGGATCTCCCAACTCCCCATCACTCCAGAGTCAGTGAGCTCCCACTAGCTCAGGTCAGCTGTTTCTGTGGGTAACCATTGTGTTGATACCCACAGAAACAATTGTGACCTCTTAAAAAACCATGTAAACTATTTTACTTTATGATTTTTATGTAAATGTGTATCCTCTAGACAGTAATATTGTCTCAATTTTAGTTGCTCAGGGCCTGACAGAGTAATTTGGAAATTGTTGATTATTCTCATAAGCTAAGTACAGTGGAGTTAGAAATCCTGTTTGATACTGTTTCTAATTGACTCTATAAAAGAAGGCTAGTAATCACTGATCTGGAAACTTGAAAGAAGCACCCCAAAGTTTTAATCTCATATGCAAAAAATTATAGCCCTTACAATATGTTAGTGTTCATGGGAACACAGTGCACCTACCTGTGCACATAAGGGAAATACTAAGATTGAATTCTTGACACCTTTGTGCCCTTCTAGGCTTTGTTGTCCACTGTTCAGCAACCTCTAAATCAGAGATTACTTTTATAGCAGTGACCCACTTGATTTTTCATATGTCTTAAGTTTTGACAACATAGGTACAAAGAAACTGTCAGAAATGTAACAATTTTACAAACACCATCTGAATTCCCTTACTTGAATACACAATGAATGTACAGTTCTAAAATTATTAAATTGAACTCTATTAAATATTCAGTGTATGAGTATAGTTAAGCTAGTACTGTCTTTAATTTTTAACATTGTTCAGTTAAATTACTGCATTACTACTAATAAATTTATGATACTAAAATTATACATTATACTTTCTGTGTAGGTCCATGCCCTGTCCATTTATAACAATTGTTTTGTCTTTGCCATCCTGAAGCTCAGTGTTTGGCACAGTGCCTAATATAACCTATTTAATAGCCAATGGGTATATATTTATTGTTATTAAACAATTTCACAATTATTAATCTAAAGTCATATGCAACAGTCCATAATTTTTCTTTCTGGTTGATTTATTTTTTATACACAACAAAGACCTTATGATGAACATTCAAAATTTGCTATCTTTTAGAAATATACAATGAAAGGTTTAATGCACATTTAGATTGTGCTGAAAAGTAAATAAGAGCATAAACAACCACATCCTGTCATCCAGAAATATCACTTGTAATTTTTGTCTTTGTCCTATATGTAGTCACAGTGGAGTCAGATGCAGAGCCTCATAGAAAAAAACACTGCCTCTGTCTCACCTTTCATGTTGGGGGTGGTGACACTGTCCTGTAATCTTAGAATTTGGGCGTGGAGGTAGAAATATTTTGAGTTTGAGGCTCTCCTATGCTATATGAGACCACCCCCAAATTAGCTATTATTTAGTCAAACTCAGGAGCAATTTTCATTGTAGCACATTTCAGTTGGCAACCTTTTGAACATACTTTATACTTACTTTTGTTTACTAGAACAAGATAGAACTATTTACTTAAGATTAAAAATTGTCCCAGGAACAGAAAAAAGTCTGGATTTCATTAACAAGATTATCAACACTCTACGTTTGTTCTATCTCCTTTCCTGATAATCACATGTATTATATAATGCCATGCTGATTTTGTTTAGAAGGAGCTAGATTTTAGATTTTTCAGTATTATATTTGCACTTGTATTATAATTGCAACCGAGATAGAAAGAGGACAAACCTCTCTCTGGAGCACTAGATAAGTATTAAGTACTGTTAAAAGTCACAATTACTGTTAAATTATGTCCTTTTTGTGTAAATGTGCAGGAATTGAGGGATGGATAGGGCAAGTGGACTTCTAACTAGCTGTCATCGGACTCTTTCTTCCTGTCCTGCCTGCCTTGAGCAAAAGGACTATCAGCCAACAAGTCAGCCAGACTCCATTTCTGTTGGTATCAGCCAGTTTCAACACTCCACAGAGGATATGAGAACACTGTGCAAAGATTGCAGCTGGCTTCCCCATCTCCTGGAGGTTCAATCGTGGATGTCTGAAACTGTTTATATCAGACCTTTCGTTTTTACAAATCTTAATGAACTCTAGACAAGCGGGCAAAAGCCTGTAGGATAAGACAGGTCTGCCTAGAAGTATTAAATTGTCATTCTTAGGACTGCAGTAATAACTGCAGAAGAAGATAAAATCAGCCAACGAGAACATAGAGACTGAGAGATTGAGCTTGCAATGTTTAGAGAAGAAATATAGCTCAGTTCCTAAGACTCTAAGTTTGTAATTTATCAGAAGCAACAATTAGATTAAAATCCACAGCCTGTCCCCTTCCTATTCTAAGAAAAGCAATGAAAAGGAAAAATATAAGATGGTGATAAAATGTTCACATTAAGTCTATGACAGAGAAAAGATGAACCTCAGAAAACAGTGAAAGGTATATTCTATGAGATATCTGATACTGCTTTTTAAATATCACAGAATGTTCTATAATAAACAGGGAAAGTTAATAAAGAAAAACTGCCAATCAACCCACTAGGAGTCTCATACTCCTTAACTTGTATCATTCCATGAAAGGATGCTTCATTGCTTTCCCTATTGCTGTCCTTAAATGTCCTGATACAAGCAACTTAAGAGAAAAGACACTTATTTTGGTTGACAGTACAAGGGGATGGTCCACCATGGTAGGGAAAGCATGGTGGCAAAAGCTTAGAGGTGGCAGGTGGCCACATGGAGTTTGCAGGCAGGAAGCAGTGTGATAGACACTGTTCTGCAGGAAGCAGTGTGATAGACACTGTTCTGCAGGAAGCAGTGTGATAGACACTGTTCTGTAAGCTTTCTCACTTCTCATGCAGTCTTGGAATCCCCCTTCCCCGAAAGGCCCCACCCACATCCAGTATGAGTCTTTTCACCTCAATTAACTTAATTTAGATAAGCCTTGACACATATACCCCAGGGGTTAACCTAATCAATATAATCCCTGACAGACATTTCCCCAGGAGATTCTAGATTCTGTTAAGCTGACAGTATTCACTATCACAAAAATAAAAATCAGTAAAGATAAATTACTTTTCTCTCACCATGACAAATACGCGAAAAAGTCAGCTTAAATGAGCATAGATTTATTTTGCCTCACGGTTTTCAGTAGTTTCAGCCGTCATCAGTTGGTTCTGTTGCATTGGGGCCTGAGAAGAAGCAGAAGCATCAAAACTCAATAGTATGTGGCAAAGGCTGCTTATTTCTCTGCCATGATGTAGACAGAGATGGGAAGGGGCCAGCCACAAGTTCTATTTTGCAAGATATGTACCAGCTGATCTGCTTGTCTCAACCAACTTTCAATATGGTCATCATTGTGGACTCATCAAATGGAGGCAGGATAATAAAGCCAGGGGAAATATTGGGGACATGAGAAGGAGAAAGGACTCCCCCTTGCCCTAGAATCCAGTCAAAGCATCTTGCCAGCTAAAGAAGCAAAAATTCCAGCATACTGTTAAGAACTCCTATCCAGCTGCTATTGGACTGCTACCAGCTGCTAACTTGCCTGCCTTGAGCAAAAGGCCTTTCTGCCTTCCCACCTGAAAAACCACTTACAAGGAAAGGAGATGTACTAAACACATTGTGCAATACTAGTGGCTTCTGGTTTTCTCTTATCAGATTCTAATTCCACCTAAGCCATCTTCACAGCCACCCTATAATCTCACTTATCTAAAGAGGCAAAGGAAAATGATTTCTTAACCATTTTCTGAAATGTAATCTGAGAGCCATCAAAATAGTATAGTATGGCTAATGTTGACAATTAATATATTACTCTTCCTTGAGGAGCCCATGCCCACACTTGGGTACACCTAATGCTCTGCAACTCTTTTTTTGAGAAGCTCATACGCATTCTCTCACATGTGTCTTACTTTCTTCTGAGAGCCTAGCTTTCTCTCAACTGTCGTGACTAAGTTTTTATTAAAATAGCATGTAAACACTGAGCCGAACTCCTGGAATCCAATTGTAGAGAGGGAGGAGTAATGCACAAAGGTATCAAGACCAGGCTGGAGAAACCCACAGACACAGCTGACCTGAACAAAGGGATGCTCATGGACCTCAGACTGACAGCTGGGAAACCAGCATTGGACCAAACCAGGCCCCCTGAACATGGGTGTCAGTTAGGAGACTTGGGAAGTCTATGGGGTCTCAGGAAGTGGAACAGTATTTATCCCTAGTACATTGACAGGTTTTTGGAGCCCATTCCCTATGGAGGGCTACTCTCTTAGCCTAGATACAGAGAGGAGGGACTCGATCCTGCCCCAAATGATGTGACAGATTTTGATGATCTCCCATGGGAGGCTTCCACCACCCTGAGGAGTGGAGGGGGGAGTGGAAAAGGGGGTGTGGGATGGGTAGATAGTGGGGGGAATGGGAGGATGGGAGGAAGAGGGAACTGGGATTGTTGTGTGAAATAAGATTGTTTTTAATTTAAATAAAATTAATTAGGATCATAAAATTAAAAATAAAATCTCCAGCACAGCTTCATGAATTGACTACTCCAAAGTTCATTCCTTTCAGTAGCAAAGCCATAAAATGCAACCTGAGCTGAGGTCCCTAAAAGCTTAGGGGAATTCTTAGGCTACTGAGGGTGGCAGTGTGGAGCTGCCTGTCTGTCTCCTGCTGACAAAGAGATTAAGCCATTGATTAGGTCATAGCCCTCAGAAACCTATCATTTTCTTCAAATCCAACAACAGGCAGCCAAGTGGTCAGGGACAGGGTTGGGCATTTCAGATTCAAATCACAACAAATACGCAGAAAACTCTATAATTAACATAAGAAAGCATAGTGTGAATTTTGGGTATATTAGTATAATTAGGAAATATCAGTACGATATTAAAGATTTGCAAAACTAGTAATACATTTTATCTTATCAACATGTGAAACACAGCAAATAACTGTTGAAAATATCTTCAAACTGAACCTGTGCATTGTGAGTATAGTTCAGTGATAGCACTTTTCTAGTATGTAAAAGGCTCCAGGATCAGTCTCCACTACCACAATAAGTAAGTAATTAAGTAAATAAATAAACTTGTGTACTACTTTCCAAAACTGACATATAAGCTGGGTCACAAAAGGACCAACACAATTTTTTTTTGGTTTTTCAAGACAGGCTTTCTCTGTATTTTTTGGAGGCTCTCTTGTAACTTGCTCTGTAGACCAGGATGGCCTCCAACTCACAGAGATCTGCCTGCCTCTGCCTCCTGAGTGCTGAGATTAAAGGCATGCACCACCAAAGCCTGGCTTGGATCAACACATTTTTAACAATGTAACCTTCCTGAATATATTTCCAGATGTGCAAGGATACTAGAAGTCTTGGAATGTTTGAGTTAAACAATACCATCTAAATAAGGATGAGTAAAAAGGGAATTGCAATGGCAATCAAGTGCTGTTTTGAATTTAGAAATATTGAAAATAAAGTATGTGGGTACTTACAGGTAGAAACTATGCTGTCTTACAGACCAATGTTGCATTTGACTATCCTGACTTTTATATCCATTTTGCTGAGCACTAGGGCGTCAAAATGTTTCATTAGGATAGTAAGGCAAGCAGAAAGTAACAATAAAATTTTATTTCAATAATAAGTGGTGAAAACCAATAGTGCTATTTTCATAATTTGGCTACTCCTAAGTCCGTTCCTTTAAGTAGCAAAGCCACAAAATCCACCCTGAGCTGAGGTCCCTAAAAGCTTAGGGAAACTCTTAGGCTTCATATTGTTAGAATTTTCCCAATGGAATAGCACCAGAAGTGGGTCAGATGGAGTAGCACAGATGGCAAGCATCATCTCAATACAGAGGAACCACAAACCAAACCTTCTTGCTTCCTGTTGGTTCATTTAAGTTAGACTTGTGTTCATCACACATACAATGAACATATGCATACACATGTATGCACATGTGTAGATGATAATTGGAGGAAACATAGCACTCTGATAATATTATGGTGGGGCTGAAGATTATTAATCTGGTCCTAGTAGTGAATGCATTTTCTGCATTTGCAAAGTAGATAATTGATCGTTGATAATACAAGATAGAAACTAATTAAGAAATTTACTTATGATAACTATTTTTGATTTAGGACATTTAAAAAAACCATCATAAAGCCATTATAGGCGAATTCCTATGCAGTCAAGGCTAAAGAGCACATTATTCCAGAATGGACTTCTCTCAGCGACCCTTCCAGTCATCTTAGCACTAGTAGGAACCGCTCTTCACAGGCTATTTTCATCATTCTCATGCTTTGTTCTGTGTTTAATGACTCATGAACATACCCACAAACAAAGCACAGCCAACAGTTTTCATGTTTTAATCCCTAACTGTATCGGTATTACATATTTGTTATTATTGGATTTGTTTCTAAGAAAGGTTCTGAGGTTTCTCTAAATGAAATCTTTTGTCACTTTAGCTAGGCTGCATTGACCATGCTTGCTTGTGTGCCCAAGACTCTGAGTACAGCCTTAAGGAAGCAAGGGTTGTCACGGCCTCTCTTTCCTCAATCGTTGACCATTGCCAAGGATTTCCACAAAGAAAGTGTGCCAAGTTTTCCTCTCCCGGTATTACATTAAGATATCACTCATCTCCAATTTCCATCTTAAAAGGATGTATGTAGCATGAATCTTGCCAAACTCTGTAGTTATTCCAGGGAATGTATCAAAGCTTTTAAAAATCCACTGTCTTTAATAATTAAAATGTGTATGTCAAATATGTTATATGGGAAGAAGATGGAAAACTGGGTAAGTTCAACAACAGTGCACTACATGAACAAGTATAAATGATTTGGGGAAGCACATTATTGCACAGATGTGAAGAAGCAGAGTTTAGTTGGCTGAAATGGGTTTTAAAGAGATATTTTTAACTGCATGACAAATATATAAAATGTTAAATGAGAATGCTATTTGCCAAAATAGTCCCCTTCATACTCCAGATAAAGCTTGAGGGGTGCACTTCTATCCTTACCTGTGTGGTCTCATTGTTCATGGCTGAATTGACAGGTCCTTAGCTGTCTCTATGGCTTTTGGCCTCAGGGCACCATTCTATTCACCTAAAAAGAAAAATCTACCTCCTGGTTAGCTACTCAGTTTTTGTGCACAACTTAGCACCCTCTTTAATCTTTGTGATAGAGCTCAGATCCCTATTCCTGAAGGAATCTGTAAACCTCTTCGTTAATCCCTGCCTGAGAAAATTCTCCCTTTTCTAACGTCCACCAAAGCCTGACTCTACCTACCAGGTACAGCAGTCCTACATTTTCCATACATATAATTTTTCATATAAGATGAAAGAAGCACTGGCCCTATAAAGCTTCTTTTTCCATACCTGACATAAAACTCCCTAGGACAAGGCAGAGGTGTGTGTGTGGGGGTCCTAAACCTGCCTCCTTGCTGGAAATGCAGGTCGGTAAACACCGGAGATGACCAACCCTCACAGCAGAACGTGTTCTCACACATTTGATCTTCTACCATCCTTTCCAGGTGCCTAGGTTGGCAGACTTTTTTCCCCGGCTCTGGCAAGGGTCTGAAGCAGACTCCTTGCCATCTGTCTCTGAGATTAGGAACATGTGTGTTGTAGTCACACATCCATGAAGACAGAACAGAGATACCTCATAAGAGGTGCTGTCTTGAGATTCAAAGCAGACACCAAAGAGCCTGTAGCTGCAATTCTTGTAAAAACATGCTTTATATATAGTTGCTGTTTTTTTTCTCCTCTAGAGCAAAAAATGCTACGGTGGCCTCATGACCTGCAGCTTTAGCCAGTGCTCTTTAGCAATTATGCACATCAGAAACATCACCATGTGCATTTTCTAAGACAAGCAAGTGCTCCCCATTTGTTAGAAACATGGTAAACCATAATAATATGAGTTCAAGACAACAAATTCATATGCTTATTTGATGCCAATAGTGTCTGTGCACGTCCCATTTATTCTAGATATTATCAGTCTTTGTTTTTTTTTGGGCAATCCGATCAACATTTTTGACCAGACCTGTCACTTTGAAAATGTCATCTCAAATGGTCATTATATTATGTATTCAGAGGTTCTTCCTGGAGGACTGCTAGATTTAGCAATACAGCCTGCATTCAAACGAACAAAGTAAAGATGCATGCTACATCCACAGAAAGAGAGACAGTGAGTGTGGGTGTGGGTGTGGGTGTGGGTGCATGTTGGAGACAGAGAGTGAACGGTCAGCCTGGAGAAGTCAGTAAATCTAATGCAGATCAAGCTGCAGTTCTGTCTGCTTTGACGTCTCTCCTCCTACTCAAGGGCAGTTGGACTTTAGCTTTAATCAGTATTCCAAATGACTGGATGATGCTCATCTGAGTTATAGAGTACAATCTGCTTTATTCAGTCTGAGTCATCACAAGTTTAAATGTTAATCCATCTAAAAACACATCATCACAGAAACATATAGAATAATGTTCAGTTTTCTAAGCACAACAGCCAAGCCAGTTTAACACATATAATTAATCTTCACACATAAATAAAAAGTATTCATCACTTATTCTGAACACTAATTTGGCCAGTTGTTACCCTTTTCCCTCTGGACTGGTGGACTGGTGTTTAAACTGGTGTTTAAACAAGTTGCTTCTGGCAAGAGCCCCAGCTGAATACCCAGAAGATGCCAACACTGGTGCAAAGCATGTGAAGAGACCCTGTAGATTTCCAGATAAATAGATCCTCCAAATTACTGCAGCTCCAGATGACAGGCGCCATATGGGACAGAAAATCGTCCATCTTAGCCAATTCCATACATAGACCATTACCAAGAATCAACACCTACATTATTGAGAGGTATCTGTTAAGCAGACATATAAATTCAAAACATTAAAGTTTGATTAAATGCTTGTGAGTTCAAGACCAGCCTAGTCTATAAGAGCTAGTTCTAGCCTCCAAAGCCAGAGAGAAACCCTGTCTCAAAACAAAAACAAAAAAGAGAAACAATTCTCCCTTTTTGTTTGCTTGTCACATGCCTTAGAATTACAATACGTGCTTTAGTCAGCATGATTCTTTTACTACTGACAACTTGATAGAACTTCTTTAGAGAAGCTAACAAAAGACGCACATCAAAAAAGAAGTCAAAATATCTCTATTTGCAAATGATATGATTTTTATATACAAGAAACCCGAAAGACTCCACAGGAAAACTCATGGAACTGATAAAAAACCTTTAGCAAAGTGGAAGAATATAAAATCAACATATGGAAGTGAGTAGGCTTCTATATAGAAAGGACAATCCTTCAATTACAGAAATCAGGGAAACAATTCCATTCATGATAGCTTTAAAACTACATTGGTCACTAATCACTTGAGAAGTAAGAACAAAGCTGACAAATGGACTCTCATGAAATTAAAAAGCAAAGGAAACTTCTAATCAAGTAAAGCACGGAACAGGAGAAAATCTTTGGCATCTTATATGTCTAACATAAGACTAGCACCTAGGATATGCAAAGAACTCAAGAAACCAAACATCAAGAAAAAAACTGCCTAATAAAAATGAGTTATAGAGGATTAGCACCTAGAATATAGAAAGAATTCAAGAAAACAAGCAACCCAATAAAAATGGATTGCAAAACGGAACAAAGCATTCTTAAAAGAAAAAATACAAATGGCAAATACACATTTCAAAAATTAATCAACACCTTTAGCTTTTAGAAAACTACATTTAAAGGTACATTCCATCTCACCCCATCTAGAATATCTATTATAATGAAAAATGACAAGAAATGCTGGCAAGGGTGTGTGTGTGGGGGGGATGGATCTTCATCCACCATTGGGAATGTAAATAGATGTTTTCACTGTTGAACTACCATATGACCTAGCTGTATATTCGTATATTCAAACTCTGTATACTAACATGGTGATAACTGTAAGGATTCAGACATTTTGTTAGTCTGCCACTGTCACCTGGCAGAATGCACTCAGGCAATACTCCGGTCAGCCAAGGGTTCCATGGCTTTATAGTCTGCAGGCAGATTCAAAGGACCCCCTTAAAAGAAAGATCCCCACCCACTTAAGCTCTCCTTTCTGCTCCTCTCTCTTCCTTTTGTCTTTCCCGCTGTTCCCCTGGGGCAGACAGGACTTTTCCTGTCTCCCTCTTCTCTTAGGCCCTCTCTCTCTCTACGTGTGCGTCTCTTTACCTCTTTTCTCTTTCTTTGTCCCCTCCTCTTTTTAATAAAACTTCTCACTTAAGTTCTGTCTGCCTGGCATGTTTATCCCCTGCCTCAGTCAACCTCGTTTGCTATGGAATCTGCCAAGTTTCCACACGCATTATCATAACAACAACTGTACTTATTTTCATTGCTGCTTTACTCACAATATATACCAAATGAAACCAGCCTAGGTGTCCATCAAGTGGTGAATGCATAACAAATATTGTGTGTGTGTGTGTGTGTAACTCATCTTAAAGAAAAATGAAATTTGTGGGAAAATGAATGCAAGTAAAAATCTTATACTAGGATAGAGAAATGCTACATTTTCTCTCTCATATATGGATCCTAGCTTCAAATTCTTAGATTTGTGTGTTTAATTTGGGATGTCCACAGAGGTCAGAGACCTAGGTGGCTCAATAGTTAAGAGCACTAGCTGCTCTCCCAGGACATGTGTTGAACTCCATCTCGCACATGGTGGCTCTCAATGGCCTGTAACTCTACTCCCAGGGGCAATCCAACTTCTCTGTCTGGCCTCCATGGGCAACAGGTATGCACAAGGTGGCAAGTAAAGCCCCCCAAACAACACAGACTATTGTCATTTTTCTTGGTTGCCAATTATAATTAATAAAACCTTATTGCTGAAGACACAACGTGCTTTGGTTGCAGGACATAGAGAAACCAAACTCCATGGACAAGGAAACTTCCTTCCTCGTGACTAAATGCAAATAACAGTATGCATACCATATAAGTATTTATTAAACAAACAAGTTTTTCTCAGAGGTGGTTCTTGGAACACTGTCTCCTGCTTACGAGAATAGACCTTGTCAAAAAAGTCACTTTCCTTGTCTAGTCATGTACAGAGCTCTGTTACAAGACAGCAGGTACCTGTGTACTACAGTCTCGCCTTGTGCCTGCCCCAACTCAGCACTGCAGGTGAATGTGTATGGAAAATTTTGGAATTAATTAGTAGGAAGCTAACATGCTGACAAGTCTTAAGGAACATTGTTCAATATCAGCCTTCTAAAGAATAAAGTCCATGTAGTTTTCTTCTTTTGTCTTCTTAGCTGTTCTATTCGAGGGAAACTATGAATGTGGCCCAACCCCAAATGATAAACTTACTGAAAACATTCTTTATCAATGTTTCTTTTGGAACTTCATTGCACAGCTCTTGAGAATGGACTCTGTAGATGATAATGTAATGTTGCAATGTCAAGAGGATTTTGTTGGGTCAGTTAAGCCTTTTGAAGGAAAATATAAGAATACTTTGGTAGACAGACACAGAAACAGGAAAACAGCTTTAAGACTAATAAAAGTCATCCCAACACACGCACGCGCACACACACACACACACACACACACACACACACACACACTCGGGGTAAATCAGAGACATAACTCCTGCGAAATAGCTTACTGCCTCTCTGACCAAAGGGAGAGTACTTGGGTTATGAAACACTAGTACAACTTCCAGTATCTCAAATCAGGTAGATCATGGGTGACTATGTAGAGAGGGGGGGGGCTAGATGCATATTCGTTAGTTGCTGTTCTTCTATATGGGAGAAAACATCAGGAATGGAGGATAAAAATCTCTCAGGATAAACCAATGTATGACAGAATTGGCCAGATTTCTGCCAACTAAATTTTGGTCATATTAGTCTAAGACTCCTTCTCTGAAATGATTCTGAGATTTATTAAATTACTTTTGTTGGTTTCTACATCACCCAATCACATGATTGAAGACACGGTCTTGTTTTTTGTTATAGATGGGTGACTGTATAGTAAGGTGTATTAAGTATCATATGCTTGCACTCCCCTGATCCAGCCTACAATCCCACTGCCAGAGAGTCTGGCAAACAGACCCTTCATCCAGTGACTGAAGGAAGCAGAGGCAGACACTCACAGCTAAACACTGAACTGAACTCCTGGAATCCAGTGACAGAGAGGGAGGGCTGATGAGCAAAGGGGTCAAGACTAGGCTGATTTAACCCACAGAAACAGCTGACCGGAACTAGGGGGAGCTCTTGGACCCCAGATTGATGGCTGGGAGGCCAGCATGGGACTGATCCAGACCCCCTGAATGTGGGTGTCAGTGACGAGGCCTAGATAATCTATGGGGCCTTGGTAGTAAATTAGTATTCATCCCTGGCACACAAATGGACTTTGGGTGTCCATCCCACAATGAGGGATGTTCTCTCAGCCTGGACATTTGGGGGGGAGGGCCTAAGCCCTGCCCTGAACAAAATGAGACTCTGGAGATCCCACATGGAGGTCCTCACCCTCCCTGGGGAACAAAATGGGGATTGGGTGGGGGGGGCAGAGGGGAAGGGAGGGAGATGGAGGTGGGATTGACTTGTGAAGCAAGCTTGTTTCTAATTTAAATAATAAAAAGTATCATATGCTTACCTGAAAGTTCTAGAAAATCTCCTGGAGTCACAAACATTCCTGACTCTCTTTTTACTTATACTACTCTTCCATGGCAAAATTTTGTTTTGTTTTGGACAGGGTCCTTAAAAATAGAATATATTAAAACAATGACCTTCATTATGACATATTCATAAGTGCTTTATACTTTGATCACATTATCTTCTGCTAATTTTCTCCTCTTCTCCACAGATTCCATTTCTCTTTCTTAACAATACTCCTATTTTTATGTAGGTTCTCTCCAGATTCCATGCATAAGATAAAACATAATCGTCATTCATTTTTAGATGTCTTGTTTAATTTAGTTATTTAGTATTTATTCAGGGAGTTACTTTTAAAGAAAACAAAACTCCTGACCACGGAAACATGCTTCATTTCACCCATCTTGACAGGCTTTCACTAATTGCTTGCTTCCTTGCCTGATTACTTTAATGATTTTGCTTTCTCAGGTGGGTTGAAGAGGTGATGCCGTTTTGATTTCAGAAAAATGCCAAGGCAAGGAAGGGAGGGCTATGGGGGAAGCTTTTCCAGTCTGTTGAACATCCTGCGTGTAGCGGTTGCCATAGAAACTTGACATCATTAGGGTGACCTTGAGGACATTTAAATGGAAACCATAGTGATCTATTACTGAGAGAAGGCGCCAGCTTTGGGGGAAATGTTTTGTTCAAATAGCCTGGTCAAAGTTCTTCTAATTTCCTGAGTTTCACCTTGCTTTTTCTCAGTGTGCTTTCTCAGGTAACCAAAGGTCTTTGAAGGCATTTTGCTTTTAGAGATACTCTAGGGCACAAGGGAGGATGGGTGGCAGCAGCCTGTGTGTGGCGGTTGCTATAGAAACCTGACGTCATTAAGGCTACAAGGATGGCTTTTTTATGGAGCACTAGGTGATCTGGCAAGAAGAGCAGAGGTTCCCCGCCCACAGCCCCTAATTATTTGGACCGAGCTGTGTAGGAGGAAACAGTGTTCCGCCATTAACCACTTATTAGAGCATGAGTGCCCTATGGTGGGGACTGACCTCCAGGGAGCTGGGAAGACAAAAAAGTACCTCAGACCCAAATCAGTGTGGTGCTGCTTCATCTCCTGAGGGAGAGATGGATGCCTTCTGGATACACAAGAGTATACTGTTCTGGCTCAGGTGCCCAGGTGCCACTTGTCTGGGAAAAGGTGGGGTGTTGGTGGCAAATAAAATAGGCAGCAATGCCTGCTCTCACCCAACTCCCAGTTCTGTCAAATGGGGGTGAGAATGGTTCATCCACACAAACTCTGGACCTTTCGGTGATAATAACCGCTGAAACCATCATCACTGACACACTAGAATGTCTCAGATGGATGTAAAAAGACACATCTGGTTTGACGGTCTTGCTAAGAATCTGATTTTAACAGAGACTTTTCTCTGGGCATGAGGCTGCTGCCTGTTACATATGCACTTAAAAAAACTGGATGATTGTAATCTTCTAACATAATCTCTTTATTGATTCTTTGGCAATTTCACATCATGCACCCAATTCAGCTCATTCCCAATTCCCCCACCTGCCCTTCACCCCCAAAGAAAATACAAGTTAAAACCAAAGCAAAACAAACAAAACCCCAAAACAAACAAATGGAAAACCTCTTTGCTCTGCCATCTTTCCTGCCTCTCCAACACCTCTTCATTTCATCTTAGTGGCATTGGAGTCCTCTGTGAGCCACACAGTATACCCTTGTGTCCAGTCAGCTTTACTTGCAATGAGTTCCCTGCAATGAGTCATTGATTTTCTTCATGGCCTCTGGTTTCTGCTACACCATCTTCACTAACCCTGGCCAAAAGTCCTCGTGGATATCCAGCAGCCACCCCAAGTAACAGAGATCCCACAGGTATCATTCCATAGAACCAGTCTCCTCACAGGTTCCATCAGGTTATATAGATGGGGTAGATGTTAGCATGGGCCAACCCAGGGCCCTGAACATGTCCTTGGGTGGTAGCTGAACTTGTCAGTCCCGGCCCCTAGGGCTACCCCCTTCAGATTAGGGGTGGAGCCAACTCTCCTATGCCCATGCTGTCAGGACCAGTTCTCACATTCACACCATGAAGGGTGGGGCCAGCACCTTTTCTGCCGTGTCCAGCGAAGGGCAAGGCCAGCTCAGCCTGGCCTTCAGATTTCATCGTGTATGGCTCTTTTGGCCCCCTGTGGTAACATGAGCCACAGACCCCACCTGCCGCAGGCCTAGAGACCCAGAAATGGTCCTAGGCTTCAGCTGTGACCTGGACGACACCATGGCTCCAGGTGGCAGCACAGACCACTCTGATCAGAACCTCTCTGGCAGAGGCAAGGCCCTCAGACACCAATAAGGCCACAGGATGAGGCCCAGACTCAGACTCCCATGTGGCCTTTGGTGGCAACATGGCCCTTGGACTTCAACACCAGCTGTAGTAGGACCATAGACCCAGCCTCGGCAGCAGCCAGTCCCGGGTGTCACCATTGTCCCAGGTGGCAGTGCTGGCTTCCTCTCCTTGCCAATGTCAGGTCTCTTCAATGAACAGAACACTAGGAATGCAGAGGGAACACGCAGACGGTTGGCAACAAGCTGACATATGCCCATGTTTCCAGTATGTATGATGTGTCAGTGCCACTGGGGTGTGTGTGTGTGTGTGTGTGTGTGTGTGCATGCGTGTGTATGTGTGTGCGCACGCGCGTGTGTACACGTGTGCAGGGGTGTGTGTAGGAAGGGCTGTGAGATGAGCAAAGAAGACAAAGGGTGTCACTGCGTAGCCTCCACAGCAGTGAGTGTCCACAGTCTACCCCATCCTTATACTTAGTATAGCATAATGCATTCACTCTCTCATCTGCTTTATTCTCTTTTCCAGGTGATTTCTCTTTCTCCTTACTCTGCCTTCTGGTAGACCCTGAGAGAAAGCTCTGGGCTCTCCATCCAGAACCAGGTCCTGGAGCAGAACCAACTGTGGCATAGAGTCTTGTCAACATATTACCTGCGTCAGAGTGACAAGATCATGTGGACCACAATAGGTGAGTCACTTCCTGTCCTCTTCCCACCCCTCAGCTCTGTGCAGTCCTGATGTCCTTTAGGAAAGCATCCTTGTGGCATCAGGTGGCAGCAGAGAGCAGCACACTTTGGGATAATGGCATTAATAGACTCTCCAGATGTCTGAACCCTGCGTGGGCGCCTTTAAATCACCAGTACTCAAATGGAAGCCGTTAACCTCAGAACATTTCCCGGATTGGATCATGAATTACTGCATCCCATTTGCAGGTCGTGCTTATTAAAGCGGCAGACATCAGAGCCCATGATAGACCGCTGAATCAAACCCGGGAAGCAGGGTGGGGCACATCCACTTCTTTCTGATGGGTGTTCCTGTTTAAAAAGTATTGCTTTGGGGTTTGCAGTTCTGTCTTCTAGGATACTGTGTCACAGATGGTCTCTTGCTGTTCATTGAAATACCAGTGTCTTATGTGGTGTGTCAAATATGCATCAGTTCCTTCACTTAATGTTTATCAAGATATTCGCACACTGGCCTCTTTTGTGGGCATCGAGTTCCTGCACTGGGAAGATAAGCAGGGGTCCTGGAGTATTGTATTAGATGGGGAAACTGTCAGGAAGCAGAGGAAATCAGTAATCGCAGAAATTCCATATGTTATTTGTGCTTTAAAGATCACAGAGGTGATAGAAAATGGTTGTGATGGGGATTGTAGTATGTGGGCTTGTTCCTAAAGGTCAGTTTCAGGAAGTAGTATTTGACTTGAGTCCTGATCAACAACAACAAAAAAAACCAAGTTGTGTACAAGTCATATTGTTGGTTGACTGGTACCACAGGGACTACATTTGGTCTAAGAGCACAAGACCAGCCTAGTGGCTGGCAGACAGTATGTCCATGTTGGTATGTAGTGGAAAGGGTACGTGACTCATATGCTTTAGGTCTTTCAATTGTATTATAACTATGATAGGTAAGAGTCAGAGAGAGACAGGATTTGATTCGTGTTGGAATGTGATTGTGTGGAGAATGGCCTGAATAGGAACTGAGGAAAGAGTAGGCTGGAACAGCCATTATGCCCAACAAGAGCCATATGCCAGCAGTTTTAGAGAGTGGGGTATCTTTGGACATGGCTGCTCTTGGTAAGGCAGTAACTGTGCTTGGGCTTGTGGAGAAGAGACAGGTCAAAGATTTCTGGGCTTTTCTTGCTCCATGACCACATGGTGGTGCTGTATTCTGATATCAGTTGTTGTATGTGTTTTTTTGAAATAGTCTCTGAATGCTTTGGAAACCCAATGCTAGTTATTGTGAAACTTAGTGATTTAATAACATATGTAAGTTGATGAAGAAGTTTCTGTTGTAATAAAATTACACTTTATTTTCCCAGCACTGTTGAAGTCAATTTTTAAAAAGAATTTGATAATTTAACATTTGAAAAGTGAATACACTAATATATTCTTGAGAATGCTTTTTCTTCTGCAGTTTGTATTACATACCTGTTTTGGTGTTAAGGGAAACACACATGTTTTGTGTGAAGTAAAAGTAAAACCAGTTTTCACATGATATACCTTTGTCCCTACTCTTAGTCTAACCATTGCTGAGGAAACAAACATGACAGTAGGCCTATGTCTTAGTAAGGGTTTCTATTGCTGTTGAAGAGACACCATGACCATGGCAAGTCTTACAATTGAAAACACTTAACTGTGGTAGATCATTTGCAGTTCATAGGTTTAGTCCATTATCATCACGGTAGGACAAGCAGGCAGCCATTGTGCTGGAGAAGTAGCTGAGTGTCCTACATCTTGCATTGCAGGCAACAGGAAGTGAACTGGGACACTGGGTATAGCTTGAGCACATATGAGATATCAAAGCCCACCTCCACAGTGACACATTTCCTCCAACAAAGCCACAACTACTCCAACAGAGCCACACCTCCTAATAGTGCCACCACATTCAAACTACCACAGCCTGTTATATCTGGACAGTAAGTCAGTGAAATATTTTTAGTAGTTATCCCACATCTTTCTAGCCTATCTTTATTTATCTAAGAAAAGGATGGCAACAGGAAAAACAGAGTTGTTACTAATCATCATAGTTGTTATGCCTTGGATACCATGACTGTTACATTAATCCTTTGGACTTATAAAATGATGTTTTTACACTGTTAGGAACTCATGAGGCTTTTACATGTGGGAATCACATTTCCTGTCTCTCCAGAGACCCAATTGCTGGGGAGGAATGACTGCTCAAGTCTTCTTTGTCTGGTCTAATTAACTAAGACTACCAGCCATTTGTGAGTTAGGACAGACACTGTGCCCCAGCTATGTTTTTTGTTGTCAGTTACACACCTGTCCATAGGAAATTGCCTTGTTCCTTTCAATAGCAATTCTTTCTCCTGGGCTGGTTACATATTTCCTCCAGGTTAACCAACTTATAATGTAAAAGTACACTATGTGACTTTAAAATGAAAGGAAGGGCATGTTGACTTTTCTTACCTAGCCACAAATTCTTATTGGGAGATTTTAGGAGAAAGTCTCTGCAGCCCTCATCATATGTTTTCAGTGTGTCCCCTTGGCAACTTACTGTGATATTTACATCTATTGCTATCCATCTATATTTGTAGACCGTTTACTGTTGTTAATATATTGTATTACAGTGTGTGACTGTTTCATCACAAATGCTGATTTTATAGAATTCCAGATATTGCCTAGTTTTTGACTAATTTGAATTATGGTGTTATGAACACGTTGTACATAGTTTTGCATGGAAATTTACTTTGACTTTTCTGGGGCACAAACCTGCCCTAGACCTGAGTAGATGATGTGTGTTTAGTTCAGTAGACAATGGGAAGCAGTTTTCCCCAGTAATTATTTTATTATATTCCAACTAACAGCATGTGACATGTACAGTACTCTATATCCTTGTCAATACTACGAGCTTTTCAACCTTCTTTTGGTCACATGGCTATTATGATGGGTTTTTAACATACTTTTTATTATTGAATCCTTGTCAATACTAGGAGCTTTTTAACCTTCTTTTGGTCACATGGCTATTATGATGGGTTTTTAACATACTTTTTATTATTGATTCTTTGGGATTTCACATCATCTACCCCAGTCCCACTTATTTCCCAATCCTTCCATGTCTGTCTTCCACCCTTGCAACACCCCCGCCCTGTAAAGGAAATATAAAAATTAAATTTACGAAACAGAAAACATCTGGCATCCTCTGGGCAATAACCTGCCCCTCTATTAACTGCACAGTTCTCTCACACCTGTCACAGCTGTCTCATCTCCAGTTCCACCATATGTGTACATTTTGTCCCTCCTTTTTTTCCCCACTTCTCCATCACATATTCCTTCGTCGTAGTGCCATTGGGAGCTACAGTGTGTCACACAGTATACTCTTTTTCTCAAGCAACTTTGCTTGCAAATGTTCATTGCAATGAGTCCTTGGTCTGGTTCAAGGCCTCTGGCTCCTGAGACACCGTCAATACTGGACCCTCACCGAGACTCATCTCTGCTATCTTGCTATTACCAGCATTTATGGTTCCAACAACTCTCCAGCATCTTGTGGCAGTCGGTGAGGGGCAGGGCCAGCTCTGGGTGGGGAGGTGGTGTACCCAGAGAGCGATGGGGCCAGCTCCCCCTCACCAACGTGCCATCACAAGTGTCACAGTGTGGTGGCTGGTGAGGGGTGCGACAGGTTCTCCCTCACCCACTCCATACCAATGCCAAAGTGTGGCAGTTGGTGAGAGGGGGGGCAACTCTCCAGGTACTGGCAAGGGGTATAGCCAGGTCAGCACCACCCTTGGACATCAACATGGCTTTAGGTGGCAGCTCAAACCACAGACATCCACATGACTTTTAGTAGTAATAGGGCACAGACATCAAAACAGATCATGGAAATACTCAGGGCCCTTGGGGGTAACATAGGCAACAGACATCAACACATACCCCAGGGCCTGGGCCATTAAGCAGGCCTGGCCCTTGGTGGCAGCACAGGCTGGACATCACATGCATTAGTCTGTTCCTCATGGCTCCAGTGCTGCCTCTGTCCACAGCACATGAAACCTCAATTGTTCCCTGAAACAAATTGCTTTCCTATAGATCATCTGTACTTAAAGTTAAGTATGGAAGCACGTCACTCTGAACTATCAAATGGAAAACAGAACCAGAAAAAAATCTACTCCTCCCCCAGGAGAACTTCCAAGACTGCCACCACGTAAGGTTTATCGTCCCCTCCCCTCTTTGTAAGTGAGATATAGTGAGGAGCAGGTTGGGGCTTGACAGCTAGCACCATGGGAAGTATGGGTCAAAAGTTTCCTTGCTTTCCCTAGGTTGATTTTGATGGCACACTTTTCAATTATAATTTGGGTTCTAGGACAGAGGCGAAGTTGGACCAGACACACATGGAAGGCAGTCGCTTTGAATCATTTCTATGGGGATCCACTTAATAAGCAGATCAAAAGAGGGAGAAAAGGAATTGTGAGACATGTAGATATGGGGTTGGACTGATGGCACCTGGCACACAGTAAACTCCTAATGCCCAGAAATAATACACAAAGAGAATCAAAATAAGTTGGTGCTTAATTTGTTTTTTTTTTTTTACCGATTTTGAGGAGTATTTTTGTTTCTGTTCACAAATGTATACCTTTTCATGGTGAAAAACTAGCATTTTGGAAATAGTCAAGCGCCATCTGGTGATCAAAATATAAGTTGCAAGATTCAAGAGGGAGTTTGCCTATTGGCAAGGTTGGGGCAGCAGAGGGAGGTGAAGGGGGGGAACCCACTCATGCACTCAGGGAGATCAGTGCTCTTAGGATCCTAGCATCTGCGGATGGTTAGAGAGAATTATGCAAAACAACTGAGTGTTGACGTGTATGTAGCTGTCAAAGAACCCATAGATTAATATACAGACAGCAACTTTTCATTCTGGAAAGTATTTCTGGGGTTTCTTGAGTCAGGTCATCTGGGACTGCTTTGATATGAGTAGCTATGTCATGTGACTACTCTTGTGCATATTTTCTCATGCACATATGCTTGAGACGGTCTCCTCAGTAATTGAGACTGCATTAACTGTGGGAGTTTCACATTTGACTTTTTGTCAATGTTACATAGTTTTTCTATATTGTAAATATATGCAATTTGTCCTACTCCAGCAGTGTATAGCATTTTCCTCTGCCATATTTCCCATTTAAATAGGATGTAGCATAAACACAACTTAGTTGTTAAGCTTTCCCTTCTAGAGTTTGAAGTCTAGAATTGCCTCAAGACATATTTTGAAGCATAAATGTAAACTGTATAATACATATGGAAATAAGATAGAGAAAATGAAAGCAATTCAACTTTCTAACACTAGAAGAATATAGATTAGCATGTATGAAAAGTTCATAAAATGCATAATTTGGCCAGTCACCAAAAAGCATGCATTTTTTTATGCTAGTGGGCTGTAACATGCAACCATACTATTAAGATTGTTGAATTCTTGGACCCATATGATGGCTCATCAGGCAAAGGTGCTTGCCACCAAGCTTGATGAGTTTCAGGCCTGGAACCTGCTTGGTGGAAGAAAAGGACCAACTCCTGCAAATTGTCCTCTGATCTTCATACTTTATTCCCTGGAATGAAACCACTCCCATACCCACACAGTAAATAAATGCAACAAATTGTTTTTAAAATAATGAATTTTCATGCTGTTTAAGGAGGCACTCCCGCTTCACTCATTCGTCCACTTTGCTCAGAGCAGAGGTGACCATTTCCCCAGTTGCCCTAAAGCCTTTTCTTCATGAGCCCTGACCTTGAGGCATTGTTTCACAATGCGCCTTCTATTACTGCTCCTGCCTGGTGAGTGTACATGATCACGTGGCCCCTGCAATGAGAAGATTCCATTCCTCACAGCTGCTAAGATGAGCAGCACCTCTTGCCACACAGCTCTACAAGAGGAAGCAGCAGACGAAATCAAGAAAAGGCAGGGGGGAAACATGGTAGGGGACTTCATTATTCTTCCCATGCAAAGTGACAGGTGGACTTAGAATCCAGCAGTCTGAAGAATTTCAGAAAGCTCTGGAATTTGCAGACTTCCCTGAGTTATGTGTCACTAGGCCCCACTATGTTTACAGTGGAAAAATTCCCACCGGTAGTATAAGAGCCTGATAGAGAAGCTGTGAATTTGTGCATACAGGACCTCTGGGTTTGTTTATGCAATAGGAAAGGAGGTCCTGGGTCAGTTTTCCTATCTGGGGATTAGCTGAGCCCAGCACAAGCCTCTCTGGAATAAAACTGCCTGTCTTTTCTCCAGATACTTACACTCCCTTCATTTCCCATGTACAGTCAGCATCATCCATTCCATAAGAACATTTTGGCTGCAGTGGAGAGTGCCAGGACACAGTTTTTCCATGCTTTTCTTCTGTCTGGGCCCTTCAATTGGCTTGATGTTTCTGTTCACACTGCTGAAGACAGATCTCCTTTATTCAACTGTCTACTGAGTCAAACACTGATCTTTTCCAGGAAAATCTTCACCGACATCCCCAGCAACAACGGATTACCTTGATTCTATCAGTTAACCCATGAAACCAGCTGTTCCCATTAACGATGACAATATTTTGTCTGTATTGTTAATCTCATCTACTAGTTTTCCATGAACCTGCCATTGCAACACTTCCCTCAGTTTTTTTTTCTTGAGAGTCCTAGAATGGTAAGATGTAACACATGAATACTTCATATCCAGTAGAATCCAAATGTCAGCTAAGCAAAATAATACAACACACCACAACCAATAAAAAGAATTGTTTTGTAGAGCTGATATTGTATTGAGTTGAGTTCAATATGGCAACCATAAGCACAACAGGCTATTTGGAGTAGAAATGGGATGCTCTGAAGAATAGTGGTGCCTGTTGCACTCCCTGTAGACGCCAGCCCTGATGGCGTTGTATAGCAATTCCTTCACAGCTCATTAAGACCCAGGAATTTCTAAACGGGGCTTGTTAAGACTCAGGAAATTCTAAAGCCAGGCTCCTTGAGACTCAAAAGTAAACAATTCAGCAGTCTGTTAGTCTTTAAAACTGACCAGATGCACAAGGCACTTCCCTCACCAAGGTTATATAAGCAAGTTGTTCACTGAGCTTCAGGTTTTCAGATTTTGTTGTCATTGTCCATGCTGGCATGGACTTTCAGGGACACAGCTGCCCCTGAGTGGTTCTTCCATCTGTAAGTAACCCCTCACCCACACTCCTGAAAGTAACTATAACAAACTCATTGTTTCATCAAGTTGGACTTCGGTGATGTTTTTACTTTGGTCTATCATTGGTTCCCTATCTGGGTAAGTAAACATTTGTTCATGTCTCCCTAGGAATAGTGTCACACAAATGCTCACCTATGAGAGGCAGTCTCTGGATACTTAAGATGATTGGAATCCCCTACTGACAGATGCCACATGGAGCACACAACACCCAACTGTTCCTGATCAATGTACAGAAGAATCCTGGGTGATATTCAGTAAGTATTGCTTTGTTGACCACAAGTGGATATTAGAAATGCGGTTTCCATCCATTTTTTACTATAATCTGTTACTATAGGATATTATGTAGTTCTTTACTTCCGGAAGGGTGGTTATGGCATTGCTATAATTTTGACTATACCTAGTGTGTTAGTGTATATGGTGGGGGGTAGATTTTTCAAACATTTACTTAATTGCTTATTAAAGTGAAAATCTCACCTTAGTACCTCTATGGGTGAAAGGAGGGGACCTGGGCAGTTTCTCTTTTTATACTCTCCAGCAATGCAAGTTGTTATTTTCATGGTGAAGAGATGAATGTATAGTGACACTGAATGTGTATTGGTGGCAAATGCACCTTCCCATGGAAGAGAACTTCTGGAATGGAAAGTAAGAATTTGTTGGGATCAACCAAAGCACTTTTCAAATGATTGTGCTTCTCTCTATTATCCCAGGTCTGCCTCTCTGAAACAACAGCGAATCTCTGCTGCACAATCAATTTTGTGACTGTGGACAGTCTCTTAGTTCTTTTGCAACAGATGGAAAACTGTGTGTCTTCCTTTCCTTAGAGGGCTAGCTCACCTAAAAGATCACTAGGAGATATCCTTGGGTCTCTGTGTACTGATATTGCTCCTCTAAAATCACATTTAAAGACAGCAATCTCCCTAAGAATGGGAAATTCTGTGGTCACTAACGTTGGACAATTCTGTCAATTGTCTGCATCCTGTGTCCTGTCTGCACCACTCTTCTAGTGAGTATGCTTTCTGGGGAGACCTGAATATTTTATGCTTTCAAGGGAATGAGAGATCATGGAAGGGTGGGCTGGATAGTTTTGCTTCTTAAATGGCATTTCTGACTCAAACAATTTATGTATACTTGTACCAGTAGATACTACCAAGCAGGAATTAAGAACTATTGTTCCAGTCTGTATTTCCAGGCAAGAATTGCATATATTCCACAAGCTTGCACACACTTGGTACCATTCATCTAGTCCATCTATTTAATGTGTAGATGTTTTAGTATCTCATGTTTTTAGAGATGGGGGCAGTGTGGCTTATGTACCCCAGGCTGATCTTGAATTTGCTAGTTAGTTGAGGATAGTATTGAATTCCAGATTCTTCTGCTGCCACAGCCTAAGTGCTAGTATTACAGGCATACAGCAGACAGTCTGGTTTTATGTAGTGGTGAAGATTGAATCCAGGGTTTCACAGATGCAAGGCAAGTACTCTACCAACTGAGCTACAACTCCAGCCTTTGTTTTGTTTGAGAGTTTGAGGATGACCTTGAATTTCTAATCATCCTGGGTCAACCTCCAAAGTGCTGGAATTAAAGACATGTACCATTGTGCTCAGCTGCCATTAGTTTTTTTTTTTTTTTTTGGTTTTTCGAGACAGGGTTTCTCTGTGGCTTTGGAGGCTGTCCTGGAACTAGCTCTTGTAGACCAGGCTGGCCTCGAACTCACAGAGATCCGCCTGCCTCTGCCTCCCAAGTGCTGGGATTAAAGGCGTGCGCCACCAACGCCCGGCGCCATTAGTTTTAATAGGTAAATCTCTAAAGTGTTATGTATCATTTAAGTATAAGTATGTGTGCTCTCTCCCCTCTGTATGAGTCCATGTTCTCAAGAGAAACATATCCAAAGAGGACCATATAGATGTAATACCATATAGATACAATGACTTACACAATCATTAGGCAGTCATGCTATAAATAAAAGATAACCTATAGAATGGTTACAGTTTAATCCCAAGGGCAAAGAACTGGGAGAGCCAATGCTAGAATTTCCACTTGAAATATCACTTTTTTCATTGAGTCCTGAAACCAGTAAAAGTAGATAGCTCAGTTGAAGCAGTCAATTTAGCCTGTTAAATTTAGTCAGGCCATCAGTTGTTTAGGTGAGGTGAATCTGAAAAGGCAAGCTATTTTGCTCAGTTCACAATTTCAAGTTTAATCTCACTCTGAGACATCCTCAAAGACATACACAAAATAATGTTTTATTAAAGGTCTTTAATTTTGCAGACTCCACAAGAGTTTGTCTTTTGTCCTATGGAGTTTGCTGATTTCACCCTTATTATACCATGTATTATTTGGGTCAATTCTATACCTTTTAAATTCATATTGAATTTAGAGTTTACACTAAACTCAAAGTTTGGCGGAAAAAATAGGTCAAATGTGGTGATGCTTATTCCTGCAGCCACATTACTAGTTGTCTTTCTTCTGGTGACCTTAAAGCTGATCACCTGGTTCAAGTGTTGTTAACTGATCAAGTCACCACAAAATTTCTCATCTTTATTACACACTAAAGAAGTTTTTGCATTCAAAGAACGTTGGGTAGATCTTCATTTATAAAGGGGTAATATTGTAATTTTATAAGCATTTATGTATTTATTATTTAGGATTTTTCTATTACAGAAACTTCTCATCAACTTTGGTAAACACTGGTATGCAAAGAAGGTTCAGGTAAATACTTAATTCCTTTGTAATCGTTCCCCTTTCCAAAAACACTTGTTACTCTAGGACCCTGTGAAGCTGACCATAAATCTTATTTGTTTGGTTTTACACTTAAGTTTCTTTAAATTTTGGACACTGAATATATAAACACATGAAATATGATGCATGTGATAGGAAAATAAAATTTTAATTTCATATGAATTCAATCTTAAATTTTAGTGGCTTTGTTTAGCTAGTTAGTGCCACAGTGTTACATAGCAGCTGCTCTAGACATTTTTCCATATCTTAATTTCTTCACTTAGTAATATACACTGAAGGAAACTTATACAGTAGAGAAGGGGAACCCTGATTTATTTATACCTGCATTATAATATAGGATGCAGACATACCTTGCATTATTCAGTGACTCCCCCATTGGTGAACATCTATATTATCACAATTATAGCAAACAAAATTTCTGCAAACAGGCATGCACATGCTTTCCAGAATTGAGCAGAATTTTGCCAATTATCTGCATCCCCTTTTAGGATGGTAGTCTGCAAAAGAACAAGCTTTTTGCTTTCAGAGAAAGGTAAGGGAAAGACAGGAAGGTTGCATGCAAGCAGTGCCAGAGTGGAGGATAAGGCTGTAGGTTGCTGTTGCCACAGTAACCTGACATCATCAAGGCAACCCATAACTTTTTAGTTAGATGTGTGGCATGTACTGAAAACAAGATTTCATTGCAGCGACCATGTTTTCCTTCCAAAACTTGCACAGAGTTTTGCTAACAGAATGCAGTCTGGCACACTTTGTCAGGTTAAACCTATGATTTCTTTGGTTACCTTAAGGAGTTTTACTTTCAAGGACAGGTAAGGGCATGGAAAAGAGGGTCATGTGTAGCCGTTTTAAGATTAATAATCCTAGCATCGCTATTGCCTAGAAACATGATGTTATTATGACAACCAAAACGTCTTTTAAATAGTCTAAGTAATCTAGTTTTCTGAGCACATTCTGGGGCTAAGAACTTATTTTTTTAATTCTGTCAATGAATGGCCTGCATCCTAATCCACTTTCTCTAAGGAACATTTTCTCAGGTTGCTTCAAGGGTGAAATGTGCTTTGTTCTCAGAAACAGAAAAAGACATGAGTGGGCACGCAGGCATTTCCGGTTTGACAAAGTGCATCCCAGTTGCCATAGAAACCTGACACCTTTTTTGACGACATTGGGCAGCTTTTGTCCTCCAGCCTTCTCTTGTAGATGCTCTGAGGTGGACATCATTGCCAGGTGAAGAGAGGCAGGGATCATTGATCTAAGTGGATTTCTTACAGCTTTGGAATTCAGAGCAACAGATATGTAGAATCCTGTCCTTTAGGGAGTGTGCTGTCCTGGACTCTTTCCATGTTGAATAGCATTTGAGGAAAACTAAGACAGGGTAAGGCTTCTCCCTTGGTAAAATGCAGCAGGGTACAAGAAACCACCACAGGATCACTGGTATCTTCTGTTAACTCTTGCTTAAAATAGTAGTTGCAAGCATTGCTGCTCAGATGAAAAGGGATTCTGGCAATCGGGAGACAAGGACTACCACACAATCACTATAAGCACAGCAGCTCCCAGCCCCGCCACAGGGAAAGCCTTCCCCAATGTAACAGCTCTGCTGGCCAGGAAAGGGTTTCCCCAGAGAAGTTGTTATAGTTCTGCTCAGGTCCAGTCCCCCGGAGTGTGACAATGCTGCCCCACTACAGGAAGGCTTCCTGTTACTGTTCTGCTCTGCTCTGGCTCCTGCAAAAAGTTGTTACTTCTCTCCTGTACTCCATTCTGGCAAAGGAAGGTGTCACCCAAACCTCATTCAAGAAATTTCCTGGGAGGGCAGAATCAGGAGAGTGGCTGTTTCTGCCATGGTGGAAGAAGACAGCAGCAAATTGAAAAGGCTTGGGGTTTATTATATAGGGCTTCTTAGGGGCAGAGATTTTTCCAAAGGAGAAGATTTCCGGGGTGGGGATTGGTCAGATTTCAGTCCCTTGAGCTCAGATTGACTAGATCTGCTCAGGGATTGGTTGGTTTTCTGCTTAGTTGGTCAGGGGCAGATTTGGCTCTGTTTTCAGAGCCAAAGTGTTTCTTTAACTGACCCTTTTTAGCCTCTTGGATCCAATTTCAGGGACAGCACATATTTCTGTAAGCATTGTGACAGATTGGATGGACAGGGATTCTGACAATCGGGAGCCAAAGAATACTACGGGTCACAGTAAGCATAGCAGCTTCCAGCCCTGCTCCAGGGAAGGTTTCCCCAATTTAACAGCTCTGCTCCAGCAGGGGCAGGCTTCTCCAGCAAAGTGGTTACAGTTCTGCCCCATCCCCCGAGTGTAGTGTAACAACTCAGCTTCTCTAGGGGAAGGTTCCCTTGGCAAAAGTGTTCGAGCCATGCTCTGCTCCTCTCTGCTCTGGCTCTGGTAAAAGTTGCTACTTCTCTGCTCTCCTCTGCAGTCAAGGAGATTTATTGGGAGGGAAAAATCCAGAGGAGTGGCTGCCTCTGCCAGGGTGGTAGAGGGCAGCTGGACAGCCACAAGCTGATCATGCACAGGGTTTATATAGGGCTTCTTAGGGCCAGAGGTATTCCAGGAAGGAGATTTCCAGAGTGGGGGTTGGTCAGATTTCAATCTCTGAGTTCAGATTGGCTAGATCTCCTGCTCAGGGATTTGTTGGTTTTCTATTCAGGTTCAGGGTCAGATTTGGCTCTGGTTTCAGGGCCAAAGTGTGTTTCTTTCACTGGTCCTTTTTAACCTTTTGGCTCTAATTTTAGGCCAGGGTGTATTTCTTTCACAGTCTCTGATTCTAGGGCCAGACTGTGTTTCTTTGACTCTGGTTGCAGGACCAAAGTGTGTTTCTTTGGGTGGCCCCTTTTTCATACAATTTAACTGGCCCTGATTCTAGGGTCAAAGTGTGTTTTTTGGCACTGGTTTCAGCGTCAGAGTGTGTTTCTTTGGCTCTGGTCTGGGTGTGTTTCTTTGGCTGGCCCTTTGCCCCTATAATAATAATGTCCTATAATTTGCTTTATTAACATTATACACAGTTAACATTCTCTAAAGTAAAGAGATGGACCTCAATACATTAGCATTACTTCACAGGGCATAACAGTTTTGGTTGTGTAGCTAGTTTTACTACCTCTCCTAAGATCCTGTCCCAAGGCAAGCATAATATTTCCATTATCACACAGTTCATTTTCCAGAAATACTATCAAAAAATACATGAAAAACTAAAGTATAATTAGAAGTGTTTTTGTTAGGCTGGATTTTGCTTTTTGATTTGTATTATCTGATCTAGTTTTTATGTTTCACTTTACCATGTTGCTGCATGGATGAACGATTCTAATTTACTTGCTTTGCAGTACTATTGAGGACTGAATCACTTTTTGGCAGACATTCTAGCACTGAGCTATACTGCAGCTCTGTTCACTTTATCTCCTCCTCATTCAGGCAGGATCTCACTAGTGGAACCCCCAGCTTCAGTTTACCAAACTGGGATTATCGCCTTTATCTGTTCACCTGTTGATGGAAATTTCTGCTTTTGTTAGTAAAGCTGATATGAGCATCTGGGAATTTTAGTCTTAACATCATTGTATATTTCAAAATATTTTACTGATTTTTGGTTTTAGTTATCTCTTAAACATTAAGATTATAACTCCTGATTTCTAATTATCTGTACCTGGATGGTATGTATTTACTTATTTTTAAGCGTTTAAGCTAACATTTGAATGCCTTTCTTTCAGGTATATATCTTGAAAAGTAATAGTTTTACATTCTATTTCAATAAGCAACAAGAATATCTTTTTTTCCTGGTAAGTTATATCCATTTACATGTTATATGTTTATTTATTTGTCTGCTTATTTTGTGTGTCTGGCAGAGGCACACATGGTCCACAGTGCACATGTAGAGGTCAGAGAACAACTTGCAGGAGTCATTTCTCTGTTTCCACGATGTGGGTCCTGAGGATCCAACTCAGGTCATCAGACGCAGTGTCGGCCACCATTATACCAGGACCCCTGTTTCCATTTTAATATGATCTATGTATATAGTTTTTTTTGGCTCAGCTCTGTCCTAGTGTTTATAAATTCATAATTACTATACAAAATTTCAGGAGGTCTTTTACTAGGCTTCGTATTTTATTGTACTATTTTTAGTTCTGGGGATTGAACTAGGGTCTAGTACATGCTGACCTATGCTCTGACACTGAGATTCTTCTCCCAGCCACAAGAAATCTATTTTATCTGCTGCTTCTTTTAGGTAGTATATAGTGCATTATTCCTTTTTAGGGTGTTCTTTTAACTTAACTTCTTTTTGTGTCATTGTGGAAATCCAAACCAAGATCTTCCAAATGCCTATTAAGTAGTAGAGAGAGCTCTACTACTTTCATTCCTAGTCAGATACTCACTTTCTAAAATCTCATCGCATCTATTTATTTATTTATTTATTTATTTATTTATTTGCACAGAGTGCACACATCCTAAAGCACATGTGTGGACATCAGAGGATAACTTGCAGGATTCAGTTCTCTTCTTCCACCATTTGGGGTTCTAGGAATCAAACTGGGGCCATCAGCTTTAGACGTAAGTGCCTTTCCAGGCTTGCCATAGCTCTGCCCTCAATATTAACTTTTTAACATGCCTACTTAATATCTTGACTAGGAAAAATACTAGTTACTAATGCAGAGATAGTTGATGGTAAAAATGGGTAGTTCACATAAATTAATATATATATATATAATACATACACATACATTAAACTTGTCAAATGTAATTGTTAAATAACAAATTTATATGTTTGATTCCCATACTGAATTAAATAAGCAATTGCTTACAAATGTGACTTCAAACTAGGTGTGATGGCACACACCCACAACTCCAGTACTTGGGAGAGAGAGGCAGGGCTTGTGAAGGGGGAAATGTCCAAAATGTTCCTTTGCTGTTATAAAGAAAGGACGTTGAATCCTACCGTCATGGAAAAGATGGACTACCAAATCTTAAGGTGGTCTACAAGCAGGAGTTGGGTCAGGATAATGTGTGTATTCTTCTGGAGCTTGTGTTCTGTGAGGTAGGACTTAACATTCTTGAAATGCAAATAAACAAATGGTAAGCTAAACTGGATTACAAATTCAACGCGGCTGGGACTATACCATGAGTTCCAAACCAACCTGGGCCACATAATGAGCTACTGCCTGAATGAATATACTATACTTTCCTGAGAAAATGATGGTGATAATTGGAATACAAAAATCATAACTGATGTAGACACGTCTTCCCTGTATGTCTCTATCTGCTTCTCTAGAAATTTCAAAGCACAAAAATAAAAGATTGCTGTTTCTCTCACACACAACACTTTGCTCCTGATAGTGATAGTCTGTACTTCCTTACCTTACAATGCCCCACAGTATTCCTGTACTCCACGTCTATCCTTTCCACGAAGACTTTCAAAAGCAAAAATGTTGACTATAGTGACACACACATCTGTGACTCCACTGCTGTGGGAGATGGATTGCTGGGTCGGACTTGCTCAGTCTAGTTCCAAGTTTAGTGAGTGACCCTATCTGTAGGAAATAAGACAGAAAGCAGTGGGACAGGCCACCCAACGTCCTCTTGTGACCTCTAAATGCATGTAAATGTGCACATGCACAACACACACACACACACACACACACACACACACAACACAGATCCTGAACCATCTTGTACAAAATGATTCTAATTTGCCTGCCAGTGATTGGCCAATAGTGCAGTTGTCTGATGGTGGGGGTTGGACCTGGGTGATTGTACCATAGTCTCCTGGAGAGGGGATGGATGGTCTGGGAAACCCATCTGAGTGTCAGGTAGTCCAAGTGTGAACACCATATTCTCTACAAAGTGTTCCTCTATATCCAGTGTGTACTCCTCACTTTACATTCTCCTAAGAGAGGATGAAGTGAATTGTTGAGTTCTAGATTTGGGGCTATCCATAAATGGAACTGCTTTAGTATATCTGTGAAGCTTCCAAACAAACTTCACAATACATTGCTACTCTGTAAAACATCAGCCCTTTTCATGAAAATGTATGTAGGAATATAGTTTGGCTGCCATCTCCTGGCCATAATGAGAACTGCATTTGGCAGTGTCCACGTGGAATTTATGGTTGGGTTGTAGGGAACATAGGCAGTGAACTGGACTTAATAGGACCTTCCTTACTTCTGGAGCTTGGGGAGCTTTATTTTTAACCTCTGCATGTTCTCCTGGCATATAAAAATTCACATCTTAGGTATATATAATGTAAACCTGAGACTGGAAACCAATCCTGGTCTAAGGTTAATATAAAGCTGCACCATTAGGTAGAGATGGTGGAGTTATGTGTGTAAACATGAACACACACATGTATGCACACAGAATCAAGGTCAATTCCACTTATCCATCTAGTTCATTTGTTCCACGAAATTGAATTCCCGAAGTATCAAAGGTATATACATCCTTTATCAAATAGTGTGTGTGTGTGTGTGTGTGTGTACATGTGAATATGCAGGCTTACATGCATATGGCATTGTACTGAGGACAACCTCCAGTGTTCTGCATCAGGTGCCATCCCCCTTTAAGTTTTCCTTCGACAACGGTTCTCACTGGCCTGGAACACACAGGGAAGGCTGGGATCTGCTTGGCTCCACCATCACAGGCAAGCATGTGCTAGCACACCTGATATTTTTCTCTGCTTCAGTTTTGCTTCATTTTTGAAATTATGCATTCTGGGGGTGGATCTTAGGTCTTCATGCCTATAAGCACTTTATGGATTAGCTATCTCCCAGCCCTATTTTTACCAACCAGAGCACCAGTATTTTCACAGTTTACACTAAAAGTACTTTTCCTTTCTAGATACAAAATTTCAAACAACACACAAAAGCACATTCATTACCATAAGTGAATCTGTGTCCGTCACTGGGCTGAGTCCTACCCACAACTCAAATGGCTGTCTTCAGTGAAATGTCCCTGACAGCGAGCTATTGGAGTAGAGTCACAGCAATCATTGTCTGTACATCTTGCTTTATGTTGCAGTAAAGGAGCTGCTTTCTCATTTAGGAAATACTAATCTTTAATGTGTCTGTGACTAAAAGAGTGTGGTTGGTGTGGTGCATATGGTTGTGTCTGGCATCGGATGAAGAGAGGATGGGTTCTCATTCACAGAGCTTCCTGAAACTTCTCCCACAAGTGAAGGGAATGGTAATAGTCCTGCTTTCTACTTTTTGGGTTTAATGAAGTGACTCCTGGTGTAGGCAAGATCACCCTGGGACTCCTTTCTGGGCCTTCAGAGTACAGGACTTCAAAGCTTGCTCCGCCACCCCCAGCACAAGAATTCTTTTTAATGTAAACACATTCTTAGTTCTTAATTCCACTCTGTTTTCTTCTTGGCCCAATAACTTTTTTCTTGACTTCCCAGGCACTCGGTAATTTTCTAATTGGTTTCCTTGCAAAAATGTGTTTTAAAATGACCCACGTCTCTTGAAAAAAATATGTACTCTAAGATTGCTACTCTAAGAAATTGAATAATTTCTGAGATGTTTCAGGATTTGTTTTGTTTTCATTTTGAGACAGCCTCTCTATATTATCCATGCTATTCTGCAGCTTCTTGGAACAGTGTTTAAAGTAGCTGCAAATACCAGCACGTGCCACACAACACTAATGAAACTGTTTTTATTAGTGCTTGATATTTCTATTGCAGTAGAATTACTTTAATTTTTAAATAATTTTTAATGAAAAGAATGTAGATACTTTTAAAAATTATGTATATTCCTGTGTGTATATGCACATGAATGCAGGTGCCTACAGAGGATATTGGATTGCTGGGAACTGAGTTACAGGGCATCATGGATGTTGGTCATAGATGCTGAGAACAGAACTTAGGTCCTTGTGGAGAACTGCATGTACTCTTAATCACTGAACCATCTCTCCAACAAGACTGTAGACTGTTAAAGGATGTTAACCATTTTAATGTTCATATATTTTAAATTCTACTGTGTTTTCTCCTTAGTTCAATGATGACCACGTGATAATTATTCTTTTTTGTCTTTCTGTTTGTCAGTATATGCACATGATTGGCAGAGGCATTGAACCCTGCTGGAGCTGGCAGTATAGGCAATTGTGAGTTACCTGACATGTGTGCTGGGAGCCACACTCGCATACACAATAATGACTATGATGTTTCTTTCCTCCTGCCTCTACTTCTGGTATTACAGATGAGGGCTGACATGTCCTCATTATCCAAGAACTCCATGCTCTTTGAGGCTAGGCAATCACTCTACCACCTGAGCTACATCGCCGGCCCCCTAACTGTGGTTTTTAAAATCAACCATTGATGTCTTTTCAAGCTAGCAGTGTACCCATTTATAAATTAGCAGAGAGATCAACAATATGACTGGGAATGTCCTTCCACAGTTATGAAAGGAATAGCAATGTCTAGAGACATCCAAGTGTGCTGCCATCATATGTGTGTAAAACTTTTGACAGGGGTAGTCAAAGCAGTGTGGATCTAAGAGCTTCAGCATCCTGGAGTCCAGGCTCTGGCAAGGCCATCATGCTCCTGAAAGCCAGTCTCATGCCAGCAAACCTACCTTAGACACCCAGCTTCCTCAAAGGTAACAAGGGACTGGATGCTGCTGCTATTGTACGGCTGTGGTTGTGTGTGAAGAGCCAATGACCCAGACTCTGCAGAAGAACCACAAAACAGGAAAACAATTGATCAAAATGATCAGTCACATCCTTAAGCTGAATGATGATGATACAAAGAACAGATTTGAAAGTACAGTATAATGTGTGGGCATCCAAATGATGGGGAGAGAAGAGCAGGCAGGGTTCCTTTTGCACTAAGCTGTGAGTATGGTGCACTGATGTGAGCCTGCCCCTCCCCCCCAAGCATATAGAGAAAAAGATAAAGGGATCCTAGACCTATATGAGATCCAGGATTCTCTGCTGTGATGTCTGTAAACAAGTGATCTCAACTTTCCAAATGCTGGACCCTTTAATACCATTCCTCAGGTTTTGGTGAGCCCCAACCATAAAATCATTTCCATTGCTACTTCATATTTGTAATTGTGCTACCGTTATGAATCATAATGTATATAGCCTTGGAGACAGAGGTGTGTGTAAGGGGTTGCAACACACAGGTTGACAACCACTACTCTAGAGGGAGAGACATGGCGACCCTCCTGGCTCCAGCAAGTTTGGTTCCCTGAGCCAGCATCTACTGGACCCATTTTCCAAGCACAGGCAGGGCATTTCTGGAAGGAGGAGAAAGAGGAATTCTCTCTTCTCTGAGCCTAGCTTCTCACTCTGTGAAAAGTGAGTGTCACAATGATCACATACATATTTTGGGGCCTTCAGTGATAAGACCTGCTTTAAATCCCAGTTAGAGGAAGGTTCCCCAGTGTGTTTCAGACTAATGTTGAAATATGCAATTTTGGTAAGGAGGGATTTTTACAGAGTTTCTCTGTGTAGTCCTGGCTGTACTGGAACTTACTCTTGACACCAGGCTGACTTCAAATGAAGAGATCCACCTGCCTCTTCCCCCCAAGTGCTGGGGTCAAAGGCATGTACTACTGCTACCTGGCAATACATGCATATTTAAAGGTAGTCTTCTTCTGGAGAAAGAATAGCGACCAGCAATATCTGCAGCACCTAGATACAGATTTCAGTTTTCTTTTCCTAAAACCTATTCATTTACTTCATTAGTAAAACTGACACTTGAAGTACACGCTGTAGAAGAATATTAGACAAATGTAAAGAATCTCATTCTTTTTGAAATTCTGCTACAGTTGTACTTAGAAAAGTGTACATCTGAAAATTATTCACTAACTGACATATGATATTAAACTGCTAAATTTTACAGTAACTACATTGGGTATTCGAAGTATCCTGAGAATATGTCAAAAACACACAGAACAACTGATATCAGTAGACAGAACCGCTGTGTCTTTATGTGTCAGACAAAACCAGAGGTGTTAGACTGAACTTCAACACGAGCCAAAGCACAACAGATACAGGCACTATCTGCTCTCTCCCAGACACAGCCGCACAGGGTGTGCACCCCCTCTGTACACCATTGCAGCATGGTCCACTTCATCCCTCCCCTGGACTACATCCTTCAATGGCTGCCTGCATACTCCCTCATCCTGTCCTCCTCCATCCATTCAAAGTCAAAAGACAACTTCCACCAAAAAAAAATCAAATCATGTCAATCCCATAAGCAATCTTCCACACTTACAATGTAACCCAAAAGTCATACATGGATTTTTAAAAAGTTATACAATCACCTTTCGATCTAATTCCCAAGCAGTTTCCACATTGACTCCAAGGCTCTGGCCACAGGCCTTGTCGTCTGCTCTTAGATCCCCTGTACTCCAGATGGTTGGGCACACCAACAACATGGCTTGCACACGCCTTGCTTCTGCTTCTCATTCAGGACACAAGTCAAATGCTATTTCCTGAAACCAAACTGTTGGGACAAAACAGAACACAATCCACTTACAAGCATTTTTTATCTCCTCTGTGTTCTTTAAATTGCACCAATTACTGATTTCCTCTGCTTCCTGACAGTTTCCCCATCTAATACAATACTCCAGGACCCCTGCTTGTCTTCCCAGTGCAGCTGATGCATATTTGACACACCACATAAGACACTGGTATTTCAATGAACAGCAAGAGACCATCTGTGACACAGTATCCTAGAAGACAGAACTGCAAACCCCAAAGCAATACTTTTTAAACAGGAACACCCATCAGAAAGAAGTGGATGTGCCCCACCCTGCTTCCCGGGTTTGATTCAGCGGTCTATCACGGGCTCTGATGTCTGCCGCTTTAATAAGCACGACCTGCAAATGGGATGCAGTAATTCATGATCCAATCCGGGAAATGTTCTGAGGTTAACGGCTTCCATTTGAGTACTGGTGATTTAAAGGCGCCCACGCAGGGTTCAGACATCTGGAGAGTCTATTAATGCCATTATCCCAAAGTGTGCTGCTCTCTGCTGCCACCTGATGCCACAAGGATGCTTTCCTAAAGGACATCAGGACTGCACAGAGCTGAGGGGTGGGAAGAGGACAGGAAGTGACTCACCTATTGTGGTCCACATGATCTTGTCACTCTGACGCAGGTAATATGTTGACAAGACTCTATGCCACAGTTGGTTCTGCTCCAGGACCTGGTTCTGGATGGAGAGCCCAGAGCTTTCTCTCAGGGTCTACCAGAAGGCAGAGTAAGGAGAAAGAGAAATCACCTGGAAAAGAGAATAAAGCAGATGAGAGAGTGAATGCATTATGCTATACTAAGTATAAGGATGGGGTAGACTGTGGACACTCACTGCCGTGGAGGCTACGCAGTGACACCCTTTGTCTTCTTTGCTCATCTCACAGCCCTTCCTACACACACCCCTGCACACGTGTACACACGCGCGTGCGCACACACATACACACGCATGCACACACACACACACACACGCACACACCCCCCAGTGGCACTGACACATCATACATACTGGAAACATGGGCATATGTCAGCTTGTTGCCAACCGTCTGCGTGTTCCCTCTGCATTCCTAGTGTTCTGTTCATTGAAGAGACCTGACATTGGCAAGGAGAGGAGGCCAGCACTGCCACCTGGGACAATGGTGACACCCGGGACTGGCTGCTGCCGAGGCTGGGTCTATGGTCCTACTACAGCTGGTGTTGAAGTCCAAGGGCCATGTTGCCACCAAAGGCCACATGGGAGCCTGAGTCTGGGCCTCATCCTGTGGCCTTATTGGTGTCTGAGGGCCTTGCCTCTGCCAGAGAGGTTCTGATCAGAGTGGTCTGTGCTGCCACCTGGAGCCATGGTGTCGTCCAGGTCACAGCTGAAGCCTAGGACCATGTCTGGGTCTCTAGGCCTGCGGCAGGTGGGGTCTGTGGCTCATGTTACCACAGGGGGCCATAAGAGCCATACATGATGAAATCTGAAGGCCAGGCTGAGCTGGCCTTGCCCTTCGCTGGACACGGCAGAAAAGGTGCTGGCCCCACCCTTCATGGTGTGAATGTGAGAACTGGTCCTGACAGCATGGGCATAGGAGAGTTGGCTCCACCCCTAATCTGAAGGGGGTAGCCCTAGGGGCCGGGACTGACAAGTTCAGCTACCACCCAAGGACATGTTCAGGGCCCTGGGTTGGCCCATGCTAACATCTACCCCATCTATATAACCTGATGGAACCTGTGAGGAGACTGGTTCTATGGAATGATACCTGTGGGATCTCTGTTACTTGGGGTGGCTGCTAGATATCCACGAGGACTTTTGGCCAGGGTTAGTGAAGATGGTGTAGCAGAAACCAGAGGCCATGAAGAAAATCAATGACTCATTGCAGGGAACTCATTGCAAGTAAAGCTGACTGGACACAAGGGTATACTGTGTGGCTCACAGAGGACTTCAATGCCACTAAGATGAAATGAAGAGGTGTTGGAGAGGCAGGAAAGATGGCAGAGCAAAGAGGTTTTCCATTTGTTTGTTTTGGGGTTTTGTTTGTTTTGCTTTGGTTTTAACTTGTATTTTCTTTGGGGGTGAAGGGCAGGTGGGGGAATTGGGAATGAGCTGAATTGGGTGCATGATGTGAAATTGCCAAAGAATCAATAAAGAGATTATGTTAGAAGATTACAATCATCCAGTTTTTTTTAAGTGCATATGTAACAGGCAGCAGCCTCATGCCCAGAGAAAAGTCTCTGTTAAAATCAGATTCTTAGCAAGACCGTCAAACCAGATGTGTCTTTTTACATCCATCTGAGACATTCTAGTGTGTCAGTGATGATGGTTTCAGCGGTTATTATCACCGAAAGGTCCAGAGTTTGTGTGGATGAACCATTCTCACCCCCATTTGACAGAACTGGGAGTTGGGTGAGAGCAGGCATTGCTGCCTATTTTATTTGCCACCAACACCCCACCTTTTCCCAGACAAGTGGCACCTGGGCACCTGAGCCAGAACAGTATACTCTTGTGTATCCAGAAGGCATCCATCTCTCCCTCAGGAGATGAAGCAGCACCAAACTGACTTGGGTCTGAGGTACTTTTTTGTCTTCCCAGCTCCCTGGAGGTCAGTCCCCACCATAGGGCACTCATGCTCTATTAAGTGGTTAATGGCGGAACATTGTTTCCTCCTACACAACTCGGTCCAAATAATTAGGAGCTGTGGGCAGGGAACCTCTGCTCTTCTTGCCAGATCACCTAGTGCTCCATAAAAAAGCCATCCTGGTAGCCTTAATGACGTCAGGCTTCTATAGCAACCGCCATGCACAGGCTGTTTTATAGAGAAGCCCCCACCAACCCTCTCTTGTGTCCTGGACTTTCTCTAAATCAAAATGCATTCCAAGGCCTTTGGGCTACCTGGAAAAGCACACTGAGAGACAGTATGTCTAAGTAGGGCGGGAGGGATATATCAGGGGTAAAAGTGCACTTTGCCACTGCAGGGGACCTGAGTTCAGTTTCCAGTGCCGACCTGGTGGCTCACAATTTCCTGTAAGTTCAGATCCAGGGGAACTGATGGCCTTTCCTGGGCACCACCGGCATATGAACTCCTGTGCACATTTTCTACACACAAACTCTCAGCATTCTCGTTTTGAAAAATAAAAACAAATCTAAAAGAGATTGATCACTATACACACATACACAAATACACATATAATTACCAAAATATACAACCTAAACACATCCGTGTTCAAGAACATGGATTAAAAAGAAACTTCTTAGAATATAACTAACCTCTTTTCATGAGTTCAGAAGTAGATTGTTTGGACTTCCATAAAGTGACAGACATACACTCTTCCAAGTATATGGCTGAAAAATGAAGACAAGCCCCTGCCTGGGCAAATAAACGTTTGAAAATAATGTGTCAGATTATGGACTCCTAATATGTAGAATAAGGAAAGTCTCACCAATGTCATTAAATAAGTGCTGCTTATGTGTGTTCATGTAATAAGACAGAGATAATTCCAAATTACCAAGTGTATTAGTTTTATAAAATACACAAATGCTAATGAATTTACCAAGCAAAGAAAAAGCTTTTCAGATTGCCTGTTAAGGCAAAATCTGAAACTAATGCCTTTCAAAGCACATATCTACTTAACTGTTACACTGAACACATAGAAACGAAAAAAAGCATTCCAGCCAATTACAAATAAAAATAAAACCAGAGACAAAATTCTGATATTTAAGAGAGGCTAATAACAAAAGGCAATTGAGATATTTTGAAACAATCATTAATGCTATGGGCTAAACTTTATGGAAAAATGTTACCTTTTCAAAGTATATTCCAGTTATATGTCAAGTTTTTTTCTTTGAGGAAAGTGATAGATAATCTTGGATGACAACTTGACTACATTTGCAATCAACTAAAACCCAAGCAACACCCTTGGGAGAGATTTTCATGATTGAATAATTTGAGGTGAAAAGACCCACAATAAATCTGCTCTACACCTCTGTTGGAAGATCATTTGAAAGAACACCGAAGAAGAAAGCTTTTGTTTTCTCTTGTGCTTACTCTCACCAGCAAGTTCACACCTCCTGTTTTTGAGGCATCCCTTTTCTAGTGTTAGAACCTAATTTTTGGAACTTCAATATAGAACAAATAATAGCAGTTGCTTCCAAAGGATCCTCCAAACTCTAACACCAAATTGCGACTGCTGAGACATCGATTAGTGTTAAAAGAATGACAGTCCAGAGGCAGCCATTGTCATACTAGATGGACCACATTCTATCACTTATGTCTTTTTAGAGCAGTAACTCACAATCTTTGAGTTTGAGGGGTCAAACAGTCCTTTCAAAGGGCTTAAACCTTTGGAAAACATAAAAAAGAACAATAAAAAAGGAAGAATATGATTAAACAAACAACCAAATTATCTTTTCTTCTTAACATTTCTCAGTTCCTTTTGATGGTTGAAGCAAGAAGTATAAGTGATGTGATATATGACCCTTATAGGCATATTGAAAATGTATTGGAGAAAGGTTGATGGGAAGGGAATATCTTCACAATAGTAACAGAAATAGTTACACATGAAGGCACCCACCATATCTAAGCACTACTAATCTAACACCTACCAGGGAGTCCTGGGACAGCTGATGAAATTGAATTACTCCAAAGTGCCTTGGTCCTTCCATCCACCTGAGATGAGAGGTAGGACACACAGAAGCACTGCCTCTGAACCAAACTGAATCGCAAACCACTGGGAAGGAAAAGTAATCCGCTCAGCAACTGCATATTTGAATAGTCACCTTAGGGTGATCACTGATTACACTTTAGCGTTTCCTTTTAGTGCCCCTCAGATCCTCTGGGTGAGCGGCGCCATCCCCTTTGCACAGAGCAGCAAGCTGGGATCTGAGGGAGCTCCCTCTCCCAGAACACTCCTCCTATGGCTCCAGCACCCCCAGGTACAGACAGAACAGCACACTGAGCAGGCAGCATGCTCCCAAGCCCCTCTCCTCCTGGAGACATGCTGGCTGCAAACCCCGAAGCGGCTGTGAACCTGTCGGGTGTGCGATCCCTGCACCTGCCTCCCCACCCTCAGGAAGATTCAGCTACTCACCTCCTCCGGGAACCCAGATGCTCACTCAGTCCAAACACCAGGATGCTCCTTTCAGAACACAGCCTGGGCGGCCATTGCAAGCAATCGCCATAATGACCCCAGGTTTCTATGATAACCACAAGTGCTTCCTGCTTTCAGTGACCAGGAATAGCTCCGCCCAGCCCTCCCTCCCTCCCTGCCCCTCACAGCAAGAAGAGCTCTTCACCCTTCTCATAGGTCTAGAAAGCACTCCCATTAGACACACTGCCCCCAGCACGACAGCAGAGCTTCCCTTATTGGTTAGACCCGTGCAGAGGGCATATCCCTGGAGCGAAGACCACATTCTACTCACCAGACCACAGAGGTCACAGTCAGCGATGAACAGTGTTGTCCAGTGACAGATGAGCAACTGCATCCACTAGTCAGCTATGCCACCTCGGCCTCACAGCACAAAGTTAACCTCTGGGACACCTCGTGTTAATAGGTCCTGAAAATGAAACGCCAAACTCTAAAAGTAAAACCTTGGAGATGCCGGGGCTCGAACCCGGGACCTCGTATATGCGAAATACATGCTCTACCAACTGAGCTACATCCCCACCTTCCTAACAAGGTTGATCAAACCTCATATGAATGCAGAGACTGGACCCGGATTCATAAATGCTGCAAAGTAAAACAGGAGTTCATTTGACTATATTTTATGGCTTACAGTTGAAAAACTTCATAAAATTTTATGACTTTTATTGGATGCGAAAAAATTTGTTTTCAATCAAGGGAAAATATTCATCATAACTACATTAATAATAATAATATAATTTGGATTTTTCAAAGCAAGGCAGGATAACACTAAGTACTACTTCAAACTAGCAGGCCCATCCCATTCACGTTTAGGGTGTAGTATTGGTTCAACCTGACATTGTCATGGGGAATTAATAATTATGTGTTGTTGGCTAGCAATATGCTGTCATATATGATACCATAGGTACTTTACAGAAACCTTCCTGATCACAGATATATTCTCTTTTAGAACATGCCTTCACTTTCAGGGATTCAAAAACTTTTTTTTTAATCTGGGGTAGGCTATTCATGTTGTTTCATAACTTTCCTACACTATTTAATATTTCATTTATTGCCACAATTTATATTGAGCTAACTATTAGTTTGTAAACTCCTAATGGGCTGTTAACATCTGTATATGGTTATGTATCTCATCAACTTCATTCTGAAATTTTCAGAAATGCTTCTGAAAGTGAATTTTTAGTACAGTATGCCCCCTTCTTCACATGTCATCTTGTATGTGTCTCATCATGAAACATCATTAAATAAGTACTTTGTATATGTTGAGAAGAGTGAAAATGTAATAAATATAAGCAGAGAGAAGCCACAGTATAAGAGAGCTCAGAGCTCCATTCCTTGCTCTCACAACAAAAACTCTTCCCCTCTTGCTATCAAACTACAAAGCGCACCCATCGAAGAGTCATCAGGACGAATGCAGAGCTTTGCTTTTTTGTTATATTCACGAACCAAACACAGCCCTGGAGTCATGACCACATTGTACTCACCAGAGCATGGTGGTCTCCATGGAAATGTCCTCACAGTCAGAGATGAACACTGTGGAGGGGTGACAGATGAGCAACTTCATCCACTAATTAGCGATGCAAATAGGATTGCATAACAGGAAGTTAAAGTCTGAGACACATCCTTAATAAGCTCCTGAAAGGGAAAAAAAAATAAACACTTTGGAGATGCCTGGGATCGACCTGGGACCTCATACATGGTAAACACGCGTTCTCCCGCTGAGCTACATCCCCATAATCCAAGACACCCTGATCAGAGAATATATGAATGCAGATGGACTAATCCAACATTTGTAGGCCTTTAAAGCCATGCCATCCAGTCCTTTGATTATTTCTTACAGCCTCCCTTTGACCATGGTTATCACATTTTTATGACATTTATTGGATGACAAAACAATTTGTGTTCAAAGGAAAATATTCATAATACAATTTATATTCTTCAAAACAAGGTAGGATAACAATACTACTTGGAATTATTCAGGCAGATACATTTTAATTCCAATTCAGGCATTAGCATTAGTTCAACTGGACAGTATCATGGGGAATTAATAACTATGTGTTGCTGACTAGCAATATGCTATTATATTCCAGAAAATGGCTAGTTTCCAACACCTTTCCTGATCATACATCTATACTCTTTGCGAACTTGTCTTTGTTATATTTTTTTTCTAATTTGGGGCGCCTACACATCTTGTTTCATAATTTTGTCGCCCAAAATTTATCACTTCATTCATTGCAACGACTGAAAATGAGCTTTCTACTTGTTCATAAAATCCTCATGTGCTGTGAACTTCGCTACGTTTATGTATCTCACCAACTGCATTGGAAGCTTCTGAAAGTGAGAGTTTCATTACAATGTGCCCCCTTCTTCACAAGACATTGTGTACATGTATCAACACAAAAACTCCTTAAGGAAATACTTTATTTAACTTCAGAAGAGTGAAAAATCACACATATAACGAGAAAAGATGCCAGAGTATAGAACGCTGGGTCTACAATTGAGGACATTGCTCAACCTCAACAATTACTGGGATACTAAGAAGAATGCTATCAAAAGAAGACTTTAACTTAGAATTCCTAGATAAAGACAAGGAGTAAGAGGAAACAGGGTAAGGTAGCACGGGACAAGGGGAGGGGCCTAAGTAAAATGAAGACAAAAGCAACAAGAGAGGCCAGGAGGGAAGGAACCAAAACTCAAATGAGGACAAGGGGAGGAGTAGTAACATTTCTTTGTTGACAGTGGACTAGCTTTGAGGCATTGTTGGATAAAACCTGATCCTCAAATGACGAACCACTATCAAACTACATGTCAGCACATCCCTGAACTGTGATTCCTTTGTGATATACATCTTTCTGGGAATATCCTTCACTTTAAAATTCACAAGAAAACTTTTCCTCCATAATACATCCTGATTTTACTTTCAGTTACCTCTACTCCTCCACCTTCCACTCCAACGACCAAGCCTTCGGGATGCACTCTGTTTCTGTGTCTCACTAGAAAATGAGAGGAGAGCAGTGCTGGACACTGTACTGAGCACCCATGGGGTGGGCGGGGCAGGGTCACTGAGGGCCAGATAGCAGTAGGGCTGCAGGGACAGCGGGCTCGGTCCTGCATGTAGATGTCCCTACAGTTGATTGGCAGTAGCCGGCGTCACTGATTTTCTCAGATGGAAATGGAAGAAGAAAGCATGAATGAGACTAGGGAGTTGAATCCTGATTCAGCCTCATACCACTGCTCAGCATGTCACAGGATTCACACCTGGAGCTACAATCAGCCCAACAGTGGCCAGGCCATTCTCAGAGTCTCTGGATGACATGGGTAAGGGCAGGAACTGGGGGACTAAAGGGAGAGGAAACTCTAATCAGGGTATATTGTACAGGACAAGACAGTAGTTTCAATATCAGGGGCAAAGAGGAAATGACATGAAGGTAGCTGTTTGGATGTCAGGCTTCTATCTAAACATTGGTGTTCAAATGTTCCCTCCTCTTGAGATGCAGTCCTCCCTTCACTCCTTACTTTCCATTCAAAGCAAAATGCCTTCCTTAGAAGAGAACCAATTGAGAAGCACAACTATGATGATCTGGGTGGGCACTCAATTGACAGAACTTAGAATTTGGAAATAATGTATCTCCCGTCAGGTACTTGTCTATTGTGGTAGTGAGCTTATGGAATTACCATCTTATGTGGCATGGGATGTATGGTAGGACTGTGGGAAACCTCTTTAAGGGGGAAGCCCCAGATGCGCAATCCATCTGTGGCAGAGACTGCAAGATTTCTCTTCAAAGCCTTCACTAAAGGGCCAAAGACAATTAAAAAGTCAGGACAAAAATCATCCTAAAAGACAAAAAAAATGTTTTAATCCAGAATTTTGGCTTCCAGTTTCCACCTTCCGGCGGCCCCAGGTTCAGGTGAGCTTGGGTCCTCCTGGGACCACTCCCCTGCTGTGCAATACCACTCCTTCAAGCTTCCATTAGGCCACTCCTTGCATGCAGATGACCCCCACACAGGAAGGGCATCATTACTTCCAGACCCAACCATCCATTGTCCCCAGGTCAGGTGATTTTCAGTCCTCCTGGGATCACCCCCTGCCGCCCATCACCGTCTTCCTCACTCTTCCTGGAGGCCAATCTGGGAATCCAGAGGATCCACCACATAGGAAGGCATCAGTCCTTCCAGACCCCACCCTCCAGCATCCCCACATTCAGGTGAGCTTGGGTCCAACTGGGACCAAGCCCTGCCACCCATCACCCACTCCCTCAATCTTCTTGGGGCCCCACTCCTTTCATCCAGAGGATCCACCACACAGGAAAGGCATCAGTCCTTCCAGACTCCACCCTCCAGCATCCCCAGCTTCAGCTTCAGGAAAGAAGGGGACCAGTGGAGACAGAAAGACCCCACCTGCACCCACTGGAAGAAGAGATGGGAAGAAGACAGAATAAGAGCTCACTCAGCAATAGAAAGACCAACATGACTCCACCAGAATCTAGAGACCCAACACCAGCAAGACCTGAAAAGCACTACATAGATGAAGCAGAAGAGACATTTTATGAAGATGATAGAGACCCACAAAGAGGAAATGAGGAAATCCCTTAAAGAAATAGAAGAAAAATAAACAAAAAATGCATGAAATGGAGGAAAAGATGAACAAAAAATTCAAGAAATAAACAAATTTCTTAAAGAGTCTAAAGAGTACCAAGAGCAAACAACTAAACAAATGAAGGAAACAACTCAAAATGTTGAAGGATTGAGAGATTAAATAGAAACAATAAAGAAAACATAGAATATGGGGATACTGGAAATAGAAAAGCTGGGTAAACGATCAGGAACTACATATGCAAGTATCATGGATAGAATACAAGAGATGAAGAGAGAATCGCAGGTGATGAAGACTCATTCGAGGATATACAGTCATCAACCAATTGCAATCTCAAAACAAACAAATCCCTAACACAAAATATCCAGGAAATATGGGACACAGTGAAGAAGCCAAACCTGAGAATAATAGGTGTAGAAGAAGGCGAAGAAATACAGCTTAAAGGTATAGGAAACACATTCAACAAAATCATAGAAGAAAACGTCCCTAACCTAAAGAAAGATATGCCTATGAAAATACAAGACTCTTACAGAACACCAAATAGGCTGGACCAGAAAATAATTCACCTTGCCACACAATAATGAAAACATGAAACCTACAGAATAAAGAGAAAATATTAAGAGCAGCTAAACAAAAAGGCCAAGTAACATATAAAGGAAGACCCATCCGAATTACACCGACTTCTTAATGGAAACTATGAAAGCCAGAAGATCCTGGACAGATGTCCTACAAACGCTAAGGGAACAAGGATGCCAGCCCAGACTACTATATCCAGCAAAGCTCTCAATTACCATATATGGAGAAAACAAAATATTCCATGACAAAGCCAGATTTAAACAATACATATCCATGAATCCAGCTCTGCAGAAAGTGCTAGAAGGAAAACCTAGATCCAAGGAAGATAACTACACTCACAAAGACACAGGCAATAGATAATCCCACTTTACCAAACACCAAAAGAAAAAGGGAGGAGAAACTACACAATGATCTTTAATATCATTCAACGTCAATGGTCCCAACTTGCCTATAAAAAGACACAGACTAGCAGAATGGATACAAAGACAGAACCCATCCTTCTGCTGCATACAAGAAATACATCTCAATATCAAAGACAGACGTAAAGGGTTGGGAAAAGACTTTCCAATCAAACGGACCCAAGAAACAAGCTGGTGTAGCAATCCTAATATCTAACAAACTAGACTTCAAATTAAAATCAATCAAAAGACATGAAGAAGGAAATTACGTATTCATGAAAGGAAAAGTCCATCAAGATGAAGTCTCAGTTTTGAAAATATATGCCCCAAATACAAAGGCACCCACATTCGTGAAAGAAACATTACTAAAGACCAAATCACACATAAAATCTCACACACTAGTAGTAGGAGACTTCAACACTCTGCTCTCACCGTTAGACAGGACCTCCAGACAGAAACTTAACAAAGGAACAAAAGAACTAATAGAAGTTATGACCCAACTGCGTTTAACAGACATCTATAGAACATTACACCCAAACACAAAGGGATATACCTTCTTCTCGGCACCACATGGAACCTTCCCTTAAAATCGACTACGTAATAGGAAACAGAGCAAACCTCCACAGATACAAAAAAATTGGAATAACCCCCTGTATCTTATCTGGCCACCAGGCATTAAAATCAGAATTCAACAATAACACAAATTGCAGAAACCATACAAACTCATGGAAATTGAACAATGCACAATTGGAACATCCCTGGGGAAAGGAAGAAATAAAAAAAAAAGAAATTAAAGACTTCCTGGAGTTCAATGAGAATGAAGACACAATGTATCCAAACATATGGGACTCTCAGAAAGCAGTGCTGAGAGGAAAGTTCATAGCACTAAATGCCCACATGAAGAAACTGGAGAACAGGCACACTAGAGAATTAATAGCACAACTGAATGCTCTAGAACAAAAAGAAGCAAACTCACCTAGGAAGGGTAGACGCCAGGAAATAATCAAATTGAGGGCTGAAATCAATCAAGTAGAAACCAGGAAAACATTGTAAAGAATCAATGAAACAAAAAGTTGGTTCTTTGAGAAAGTTAACAAGATAGACAAACCTCTGTACAAACTAATCAAAAGACAGAGAGAGCACATGCTAATTAACAAAATCAGAAATGAAAAGGGGGACATAACAACTGACACTGAGGAAATCCATAGAATCATCAGGGCATACTTTGAAAACCTGTCCTCCACAAAATTCAAAAATATAAAGGAAAGGGACAATTTACCAGATAGATATCACTTGCCAAAACTAAATCAAGAACATATAAACAATCTAAACAGACCTATAACCCTACAATCTAAACAGACCTATAACCCTTAATGAAATACAAGCAGTCATCAAAAGTCTCCTGACCAAAAAAAGGCCAGGCCCAGATGGCTTCATTGCAGAATTCCACTAGAAATTCAAAGAAAGGCTAATTCCAATACTCCACAAAGTGTCCTACACAATAGAAACGGGAAGCTCACTGACAGACTCTTTTTACGAGGCTACAATTACCTTGGTACCCAAGCCACACAAAGACACAGCTAAGAAAGAGAACTATAGACCAATTTCCCTCATGATCATCGATGCAAAAATACTCAATAAAACACTAGCAAATCGGATTCAAGAACACATCAGAAAAATCATCCATCATGATCAAGTAGCCTTCATTCCAGGGATGCAGGGATGGTTCAACATTTGAAAATCCATCAATGTAATCTAACGTTAAAAAAACTACAAAAGAAAAACCATGTGATTAGCTCACTAGATGCTGAAAAAGCCTTTGACAAAATCCAACACCCCTTCATGATAAAGGTCCTAGATAGATCAGGGTTAACAAGAACATACCTGAACATAATGAAAGCAATATACAGTAAACCAACAGCTAACATCAAACTAAATGGAGAGGAACTCAATGCACTTCCTCTAAAATCAAGAACAAGACAAGTCTGTCCACTCTCTCCATGTCTCTTCAATATTGTACTTGAAGTTCTAGCTAAAGCAATAAGACAACAAAAGGAGATCAAGGGGATACAAATAGGAAAAGAAGAAGTCAAGCTTTCACTATTTGCAGATGATATGATAGTTTACAAAAGTGACCAGAAAAACTCTGCAAGGGAACTCCTAGAGATGATAAACACCTTCAGCTAAGTGGCAGGATACAAGGTTAATTTAAAAAAATCAGTGGCCCTATTATATACAGATGATGAAGTGGCTGAGAAAGAAACCAGAGAAACATCATCCTTTACAATAGCCATAAACAGCATCAAATATCTGGGGATAATGTTAACCAAAAAAGTGAAAGATCTGTATATCAAGAACTTTGAGCCTCTAAAGAAAGAAATCAAAACGATACCAGAAAATGGAAAGATTTCCCATGCTCTTGGATTGGTAGGATCAACATAATAAAAATGGCAATCTTGCTAAAAGCAATCTACCAATTCAATGCAATCCCTATCAAAATTCTGGTACAATTCTTCACAGACCTTGAAAGAACAATAATCAACTTTAATTAGAAAAACAAAAGATCCAGGATAGCCAAAGCAACCTTATTCAATAAAGGAACTTCAGGAGGCATCAACATACCTGACTTCAAGCTCTATTATAGAGCTATAGTCCTGAAAACAGCTTGGTATTGGCACAAAAATAGACAGGTAGACCAATGAAATCGAATTGAAAACCCTGATTTTAACACACACACCTATGAACACCTGATTTTTTGACAAAGAAGCTAAAATTGTACAATGGAAAAAGGAAAGCATCTTCAACAAATGGTGCTGGCATAAATGAATATTGGCATGCAGAAGCCTACAGATAGATCCATGTCTATCGCCATGCACAAAACTTAAGTCCAAATGGATCAAAGGCCTCAACATAAATCCAACCACACTGAAAATCTTACAAGAGAAATTGGGAGACATAGGAGACCACTTCCACAACATAACACCAGTAGTACAGACACTGAGGCCAACAATTAATACATGGGACCTCCTGAAACTGAGAAGCTTCTGTAAGGCAAAGGACACAGTCAACAAGACAAAAAGGCAACCCACAGAAAGGGAGAAGATATTCATTAACCCCACATCTGACAGAGAGCTGATCTCCAAAATTTACAAAGAACTCAAGAAGAAGTCTCCAAAACACCAAGGGATGCAATTAAAAAGTGGGTTACAGGACTGAATAGAGAATTCTCAATAGGGGAGTCTAAAATGGCTGAGAGACACTTAAGAAAGTACTCAACATCCTTAATCATCAGGGAAATGCAAATCAAAGCATCTCTGAGATACCATCTTACTCCTGTCAGAATGGCTAAAATCAAAAACACCGAAGACAATTTATGCTGGAGGATGTGGAGAGAGGGGAACACTCCTCCACTGCTGGTGGGAGTGCCAACTAGTATAGCCACTTTGGAAATCAGTATGGAGATTCTTCAGGAAAATGGGAATCAATCTACCACAGGACCCAGCAATTGCACTCTTAGGCATATATGCAAAAGATGCAAATTCTTACAACAAGGACGCCTGTTCCACTATATTCATAGCAGCATTGTTTGTAGCAGCCAGAACCTGGAAGCAACCTAGACATCCATCAACTGAACTGAAGAGTGGATAGAGAAAATGTGGTACATTTATACAATGGAGTACTTACTACTCAGCGGAAAAAATAATGGAATCTTGAAATTCGCAGGTAAATGGATGGTACTAGGAGAAACCATCCTGAGTGAGGTAACCCAGTCACAAAAAGACAAACTTAGTATGTACTCACTCACATATGGATTTTAGACATGGATCAGGATAGTTCAAGTCTGACAGAGAGTCTGGGAAACAGGAAAGAACCTAAGAGAGATATTCATGGTACCCCAGAGAAGAGGAATGAGGACCTTCATCCAGTGACTGATGGAAGCAGAGGCAAACACCCATAATTAAACACTGAACTGAACTCACCGAACCCAGTGACAGAGAGAGAGGCGCGATGAGCAGACTGGGAAAGAATGGGCAGGTGAAACCAGCAGACACAGCTGATCTGAAAAAGGGGGAGCTATTGGACCCCCAACCTACATCTGGGAGGCCAGCATGGGACTAATCCAGACCCCCTGAGTGTGAGAGTCAGTGAGGAGGCCTGGGTAACCTATGGGGCCCTGGGCAGTGGATCAGTATTTGTTCCTGGCATATAAACGGACTTCGTGTGTCCATAACACAAAGAGGGATGCTTTCTCAGCCTGGACTCTTAGGGGAGTGCCTGCCCTGAATGAAATGACAGACTCTGGATATCCCCTATGTGGCAGGAAGTAGGGATAGGGTGGGAGGCTGGTGGGGATCATGGTGGGGTTACGGGAGGAGGGGATGGAGAAGGAACAGGGATTGACATGTGAAGCAAGCTATTTATAAATTGAAGTAATAAAAAAATCCAGAATTGTGGCACGTGCCTAAACTTTCAGCACAGAGCAAGAGGAGATAGGCCTTTCAGCTCCAAGACAAAATAATAGGGAGAGGAATATATTGATTGTTTTCTTTATATAAGATATTATAAATGCAAACGTACCCAAATATTCCTAACACAAATACAGCAATAATTCCCAAATTACAACACTCTCTTTCTTCCTTTTATAATAATTCTTTTACTAGGGAGTTTTGGTTTCAGTGCTAGCCTTTCTGATGCATAATTTCATCAACTATACAATGAGTATTAGGTCCCATAAAGGAGGCTTTCTGACTTTCAAGCTCCCAGTGAAAATTATGGTGTCATTCTGATGGATCTGCCTTTACATGTTACATCTGGCCGGCCAATTAGTAACACCCACACTGTTTGAAACACACCTCCTCAGATCAGAAAATGAACCACAGAAAAATCAGTGTGCAAACTCTGGACACAAACATGTTACACAACCTTAAGCATTAAATAACCTACAACAGTCTTCTTTACAGTGTATGCTAATGAAACAGAAAATAGTGATAACATGTATTTCTTTTTCAGAAGATATACTAGAGAATATAAGCAAACCCATGTCCGTAAGAGACTTAAGAACTAAGAGGAGAAGAGATAATGAACTCATTTCTTAGGTCACACTAAATGGTCAGACTTCCCAAACTATTCCGTGTCAGACCTCTATGGGTGGTCTTTTAATAATCAAATATTGTTACATTATGAGAAGAAAAACCCAAAACAAACAAAGTGTTCATTGTAGAGTATAGTTTTTCCTTGTCTGCCGCTTTGGATTTTCCCCCCCGCCAGTCGCCTGTGCTCTGCCACAGTTGCAGTCCCCAAATAACACACAAGACGCTATATTAATTATTAAGCTGTTGGCCGTTCACTTGTTTCTTATTAGCTACCTCTGACTTAAGTATTTAACCCATGACTGTGAATCTAAGTATTTCTCTTACTGGAGAAAAGGGTCTGAACCTTACTTACTATGGCGGCTACATGGTAGTCTGACTCTACCTCTCTATCCCAGAATCCTTCTTGACTCCTAGTCCCACCTATCTTGCTTCCCTATTAGCCAACAGTGCTTTATTCAACCACCGATAAGAGACAGATTTACATAATGACATCTCCCATCATCTCCTCTTTTCTGTCTAAATAAAAAGAAAGGTTTTAACTTTAGCATCGTTAAATTATATACAACAGAATAGCTATCAATTAAGATCATATTTACAATATTTTGTCCATTAACATTTAGTACGATATAAAGAAAGTATCATCTATCCTATCTTTGTGAGCCTAAAGTCTTATATGTAGCTCATCTTTTATCATAAATAAGGAAAACTATGATTGTAACTATCTGCCTTCAACTCCATCAAAGACCACAGAAGGATAATATATAAACACTAGGATTGACAGAGACATCTTGCTGCCTGGGCAGTTACCTGAATTTCCTCTGTAATGTTGGGGCATCCATCTTCAGCCCATAGGCCACAGTATGTCTGGAAGATTTCTCAGCAAAGCAGGAAATTTCAAACTGTCCATCTGCATTGGCAGTCTGTCATTCATTTTTCTGTGTCTTGCAGAAAGTCTCATAGACTCTCTTCCATGCAGCAGGAACCCTGAAGGACTGTTTGAGTTCAGCAGTCACTTTCCTGTGGGTCCTACATGTCCGGTTTATACAGCAAAAGTCAAGGAGTCCAGGCAAGAGCGGTTTCTTGCCCAAATGACTCATCTTGCCATGTTGAAAGCAAACTCCATAAGAAGTTTCTTCGATGCCCATCTTCCCTCTCAGACATAATTGGTGTTGCCATTAGCAGACATTTCTCATTGTCAAGAAAAACCCTAAAGCGTTATAAATGCCATTTTCTGAAGGTCTTTGAAAGGTTTGAAGACTATCTATCTATCTTAAATATATTTCTGTATATCTAGAAAACCTAACTAACCTAACTGTAAGTTTGACTATTATAAGTAACTATCTATAATCTGTACTTAATTATGCATTAAGTTTTAAAAGATTAGTATAAACGCAATACATGATCTAGAGGAGAAATATACATATCACAAAATTGACCTTGATTTTGTATCAATAAATGAAAAACTATACCCATGCCAAGTATTCATTCCATACCATATTCCCCCTTTTACCATTAAAAAGAGATTGGTTTTGATCATTAACCAATTATGAGCAATGCCATTCAAATGAAAACAAACATTTATAAACAATATGGGAATTTGGATGTAGCTCCTTCCAAATTGCGTCCTGCTGGATGGGGTGCTGTTCATACCTTCGGGATCATGAGAAAACACAGAAACCTGTATGAGTCTTTGATTTTGTGGTCTGTAAGGCTGTGTCATCTCAGCTGTCTTAGATGTTGGAACACCTGGCCCACTGCTTCCGGGGATCTTGATTCATCAAATCACAGAAGCCTGGAAGGAATCCACAGCTTTCCACTTTCTGTAGAAACATAATCAAAAACTCTTTTCCCAAGTAACTGGTCCTTATATTTAAAGTTAGAAGTCAAAGCACCTTTGAAATGTATAAGTGGGATTAATTCAGCAGCCTTTATAATCAAGTATATTTCAGCAACTGATCCTTCCTTAGCAACTGAACAGCTGAAAAACACAATAGTATACAGTATCCAGACTTTCTGTGTATTGCCCATCTTTACGTAGCTTATATTACTCTATTTGTTTTACTTTAGTTATTTTTTTTGTCTGAGACAGGGTATCTCTTCAGAAATCTACCTGCCTCTGCCTTTGGGGTGCTGGGATTAAAGGCGAGTGCCACTACATCCAGATATTCTCTTTGTTATTTTGTCCTCCCCAGTCCCGGAGTAAAGGCATGTGCCACCACACCCAACTACTTTATTTTTATTTTTTCCAACATCTTGTTTCATTTACTCTCCCAAGTCTACCTATATTTTTCTTCATCTGGATCTCACTTTACTGTAAAGCTTTGCTTTTCTGGCCACGTGTCTTATAAAGGCTAAAGACCATTGCTAAAATTAAAGCAGAAACAGCTGCTGGCTTTCCAACATGGCGGGCATAAGTGTGACTCCAGCCCATTGCCTCAGTCTATGCTGACATCCAGCAACATGGTGCCCGCTTGGAGATGTGGTCATTGCCCCTGCAAGATGATCATGCACAACATTCAATTGTTAGCAGAGCCTCTTAAAAGAACCTTGATGGATTTTGTTTTTTGTTTTTATTTTTCTTTGATATGCGGAGTCAGGAAGACTCCCTTAAGCAAGCCACGTGAGTCTCTGCTTGTCTTAAGCAAAACAGAGCCCACCTGAGAAAAATGCTGCTACCAAGAAGCTGTGCTTCTCTCTGGCCTTTTGTTTCTGAAATTCCTTTTGAGCTCTTGTCGTTCTACATGGAAATTCAATTTCACTCCTGACAAGCATTTGTAGTGTGTAGCCTTTTCCTTGCCTGCCGCTTTGTTTCACACACACACACACACACACACACACACACACACACACACACACACACAAAGGGCCGACTGGGCTCTGCCACAGTTCATCTCACACTTATTGTACATTTTAAGGTGTCTGAAAGCCTAGAATTGTGGTTCATGACTATAAACCCAGCACTTGGGAGGTAGAGGTGAGCAGGCCTCTGTGAGGTCAAGGCCATCAGGATTTCCAGGACAGACAAGGCTGTATCACAGAGAATCCCTGTCTCAAGAAACAAAACAACAACGACAACAATAATAAATGACATATTGATACCAGAAAAATCAGTATGACTTCCTCAGGCTCTTACTCTCATTAAGAAAGCACTATAAAAAGAATCAAAAGCCATTTGATGACAATGAAAAAAACATTCAGTGATTTATGGTCTTTTGCATCTATGGGCATTTTGCCCGCATGCATGCATGTACAGACCTTGTGTTCCTGGTGTTGGAATAGTTCAGAAGAGGGTATCAGATTTCCAGGAACTGATATTCCACAAGGGTGCTGAGAACTGACCAAGGGCCTTCTGCAAGAACAAGGGCTCCTAAGAGCTGCGCCATCTCTCTAGTCTCTGGATGACACTGCTCATGCCTTTAGAGCAGGTGTTCTTGAAGACCAGATTGCCTTCCCAGAAGGGTTCCGAGAGGCCCACAACATTGAATAACTCCAGTTCCAGAGAATCTGGGGCCAATTCTGCCATTTCTGACTTCTGTGGATACCAGGTGCCCACACGGTACACAGGCCAAATACTTCCACACATACAATAAAGTAAGTACTCCTAAGGAGGAAAACAATGGAAGAAAAACCTGCAAATCATTAGTGCTGATAAGCTGCAAAACTCTGCAGGTGTCCTGTGCAAAACAATGTGGCAGACAAAGAGGGAATATGTACCATTTGCTATAAGTCTGCAGGGATCACACACACACACACACACACACACACACACACACACACACACACACACACACACGGCTCATGAACAGCCAAACAGTAGGGAGGGCTCTTCAGAGAAAGAGTGAAGCCCACAGTGTTGGGGAAGCAGGGAGAGTTACTGAAACCACACCCAGAACAGAGAAGTTAAGTGGGCAGATTGAAGAGCCTGCAAGATTGCAGCTCTCAGGGAGACTCCTAGAGGTGCAGGGCTTATGGGAAGGGAAGACACATTGTCTCAAGAGAGGATCAGCATTGTCCCTTTTGTCTTTCAGCATGGCTGAGCAGGAAGGATCCCAGTTTTTGAGAAGGGGTCCTTTTGCCTCCTGGTTTGCTGACCAAGTGCATAAACACTAAACTAGGGAGAGAGCAGCATGTCATTTCATCGTTTTGGAAGGGAGGCAACAACATTCCACTAAAGAGACTAGAAGGCTACTCTAAGGGAACCATCCATAGGCTTATTTATGGGCAGGGGAAGCTACCCACTTAATCACAAACAGAGGCTACTTTTTCACAAGTTGATAAAGCAGAGTGAGTCAGACAGCATTTGTGACTGCCAGAGATGCAAGCCAAAAATCTTTGTGGTGGAGATACTTTTTAAAGACCTAACAATTCAAACATGGAGTCATGAAACAGGAATTTGTTGAGAAGACTGAACTGGACCCAAGGCATGTCACAGAATAGAGGGCATATTCTGATGCATTTAAAAGCAAGTTAGATAGAGAAGTGAGAACCACAAGATACACCTGCCTGCCTTCCCCACGTCACCAAAATATCCATCCATGCCTCCCTGAACCTTCTATGGCCTGCTTCAGAGACTTTATCTCAGATTCAGGCATAGAGGATCCCTGAGAGAGAGGGCATGGAGAAAATCTTCTGCCACTCTTAACCTCAAAAAGATGGATGTTAATCTCCAAGGTGAGGTCCAGGGCTTCTGCCAGAACTGAGAAAAACCACAGACACGAAAGGAGCATCTGGGTTTGGAGCACAAGACTTGAAAAGAAATGGTGGCTGAGGAGCAGAGAGAGGAGGACCAGGGAAAGATGGAGAACATGTCCTTGATCCAGGACAGGTTCCCAGTCACAGCTTTCCACTGGGTGCACAGACCCTGCCTGTGTATGCAGTCTGCAAATCTGAAGCTGCTGATCCCACCTCCTCTGGACACTAGAAAAGGAGCAGGACCCATGGTTGAATCCCTGCAAGTCTGGGCACAGCAGCAGTATTGGAAAAACATGGTTAAATATGGGACAGATTTTCCTTTCTTCTCAATACTGCTCAGGTCTGTGTGATGGCTCAAGGAGGAAGGAAAGTGACTGAATGTGATATGGTGTGGGGAAATGATTTGGAGAATGTTCTTACAAGGGTTGAAGTGAAGGGATATCTTCACAAAAGACCCAGAAAGAGGTAGACATGCAGGCACCCACCATATCTAAGCACTACTAATCTAACACCTACCAGGGAGTCCTGGGAGAGCTGATGAAATTGAATTACTCCAAAGTGCCTTGGTCCTTCCATCCACCTGAGATGAGAGGTAGGACACACAGAAGCACTGCCTCTGAACCAAACTGAATCGCAAACCACTGGGAAGGAAAAGTAATCCGCTCAGCAACTGCATATTTGAATAGTCACCTTAGGGTGATCACTGATTACACTTTAGCGTTTCCTTTTAGTGCCCCTCAGATCCTCTGGGTGAGCGGCGCCATCCCCTTTGCACAGAGCAGCAAGCTGGGATCTGAGGGAGCTCCCTCTCCCAGAACACTCCTCCTATGGCTCCAGCACCCCCAGGTACAGACAGAACAGCACACTGAGCAGGCAGCATGCTCCCAAGCCCCTCTCCTCCTGGAGACATGCTGGCTGCAAACCCCGAAGCGGCTGTGAACCTGTCGGGTGTGCGATCCCTGCACCTGCCTCCCCACCCTCAGGAAGATTCAGCTACTCACCTCCTCCCGGAACCCAGATGCTCACTCAGTCCAAACACCAGGATGCTCCTTTCAGAACACAGCCTGGGCGGCCATTGCAAGCGGTCGCCATAATGACCCCAGGTTTCTATGACAACCACAAGTGCTTCCTGCTTTCAGTGACCAGGAATGGCTCCGCCCAGCCCTCCCTCCCTCCCTGCCCCTCACAGCAAGAAGAGCTCTTCACCCTTCTCATAAGTCTAGAAAGCACTCCCATTAGACACACTGCCCCCAGCACGACAGCAGAGCTTCCCTTATTGGTTAGACCCGTGCAGAGGGCATATCCCTGGAGCGAAGACCACATTCTACTCACCAGACCACGGAGGTCACAGTCAGCGATGAACAGTGTTGTCCAGTGACAGATGAGCAACTGCATCCACTAGTCAGCTATGCCACCTCGGCCTCACAGCACAAAGTTAACCTCTGGGACACCTCGTGCTAATAGGTCCTGAAAATGAAACGCCAAATTCTAAAAGTAAAACCTTAGAGTTGCCGGGCCTCGAACCCGGGACCTCGTACATACTCAACATAACCACTTCAAACTGGGCTACTTCCCCACATTTGAAAGCAACCTGATCAATCTTAAATGAATTCACAGACACTCAACCTGCACTCATAGGTCCTGCGAGGTCCTGTGTCAAATCAGTGTTTATCCAACAATGCCTCAAAGCTAGTCCACTGTCAACAAAGAAATGTTACTCCTCCTCCCCTTGTCCTCATTTGAGTTTTGGTTCCTTCCCTCCTGGCCTCTCTTGTTGCTTTTGTCTTCATTTTACTTAGGCCCCTCCCCTTGTCCCGTGCTACCTTACCCTGTTTCCTCTTACTCCTTGTCTTTATCTAGGAATTCTAAGTTAAAGTCTTCTTTTGATAGCATTCCTCTTAGTATCCCAGTAATTGTTGAGGTTGAGCAATGTCCTCAATTGTAGACCCAGCGTTCTATACTCTGGCATCTTTTCTCGTTATATGTGTGACTTTTTCACTCTTCTGAAGTTAAATAAAGTATTTCCTTAAGGAGTTTTTGTGTTGATACATGTACACAATGTCTTGTGAAGAAGGTGGCACATTGTAATGAAACTCTCACTTTCAGAAGCTTCCAATGCAGATGGTGAGATACATAAACATAGCGAAGTTGACAGCACATGAGGATTTTATGAACAAGTGGAAAGCTCATTTTCAGGTGGTTCAACAAATAAAGTGAAAAATGTTGCATGGCAAAATTATGAAACAAGATGTGTAGCCAGCCCAATTTAGAAAAAAAAAATAAAGAGCGAACAAAAAAAAAAACCCAAATGTTTTTGAAGCCCTGAAAGCTAAGGCATTTTAGAAAAGTGTATAGATGTATGATCAGGAAAGTTGTTGGAAACTGCCTATGCTCTGAAATATGATAGCATATTGCTAGTCAGCAACATATAGTTATTAATTCCCCATGATACTATCCAGTTGAACTAATCCTAACGCCTGAATTGGAATTAAAATGGATCTGCCTGAATAATTCCAAGTAGTATTAATTGTTATCTTACCTTGTTTTGAAGAATATAAATTGTATTATTATTTTGAATATTTTCCTCTGAACACAAATTGTTTTGTCATCCAGTAATGTCATGAAAATGAGATTAAAGCAGCTAATGGGAGGCGGTAAAAAATAGTCAAAGGATCAGATGGTATTCCTTTCAAGGCCTATGAAAGTGGGATTAGTCCATCTGCATTCATATATGCTCTGATCAGGTGGTTCAGCCATGTGGGGATGTAGCTCATTGGTAGAGCACATGCTTTGCATGTATGAGGTCTCGGGTTTGATCCCCGGCATCTCCAAAGTGCTTATTTTTTTTTACCTTGGAGGTGTCTCAGACTTTAACTTCCTGTTATGTGATCCTATTTGCATCGCTAATTAGTGCGTTAAGTTGCTCATCTGTCACCCCTCCACAGTGTTCATCTCTGACTGTGAGGACATTTCCATGGAGACTGCCATGCTCTGGTGAGTACAATGTGGTCATGACTCCAGGGCTGTGTTTGGTTCATGAATATAACAAAAAAGCAAAGCTCTGCATTCGTCCTGATGACTCTTCGATGGGTGCGCTTTGTAGTTTGATAACAAGAGGGGAAGAGTTTTTTTGTGAGAGCAAGGAATGGAGCGCTGAGCTCTCTTATACTGTGGCTTCTCTCTGCTTATATTTATTACCTTTTCACTCTTCTCAACATATACAAAGTACTTCTTTAATGATGTTTCATGATGAGACACATGCATGACGACATGTGATGAAGGGGACATACTGTACTAAAAACTCACTTTCAGAAGCATTTCTGAAATTTTCAGAATGAAGTTGATGAGATACATAACCATATACAGATGTTGACAGCACATTAGAAGTTTACAAATAGTTAGCTCAATTTAAGTTGTTGCAATAAATTAAATGATAAATGGTTTAGGAAAGTTATGAGACAACATGACTAGCCTGCCCCATATTAGACAAAAAAAGTTTTTGATACCTTGAAAGCAAAGGCATATTGTAAAAGAGAATAGAGGTATGATTAGGAAGGTTTCTGGAAAGTACTCATATTGCTAGTCAGCAACACAAAATTATTGAATCCCCATGATAATGTGCAGTTGAAATCATACTACAGCCTAAATTATAATGAAAATGGATGGGCTGGAAGTATCGCGATTAGTATTAATTGCTAGCATGCCATGATTGGAAGAATGTTAATTTATTAATAATATGATTATTTCCGTTTGATTAAAAACAACTGTTCACTCATGCAATACATGTCATAAAATTTAATTGAAATAATTAACTGGAAACCATAAAAATATAGTCGAAAGACTTGACATAGTACCTCGCAGGACCTATGAGTGCAGGTTGAGTGTCTGTGAATTCATTTAAGATTGATCAGGTTGCTTTCAAATGTGGGGAAGTAGCCCAGTTTGAAGTGGTTATGTTGAGTATGTACGAGGTCCCGGGTTCGAGGCCCGGCAACTCTAAGGTTTTACTTTTAGAATTTGGCGTTTCATTTTCAGGACCTATTAGCACGAGGTGTCCCAGAGGTTAACTTTGTGCTGTGAGGCCGAGGTGGCATAGCTGACTAGTGGATGCAGTTGCTCATCTGTCACTGGACAACACTGTTCATCGCTGACTGTGACCTCCGTGGTCTGGTGAGTAGAATGTGGTCTTCGCTCCAGGGATATGCCCTCTGCACGGGTCTAACCAATAAGGGAAGCTCTGCTGTCGTGCTGGGGGCAGTGTGTCTAATGGGAGTGCTTTCTAGACTTATGAGAAGGGTGAAGAGCTCTTCTTGCTGTGAGGGGCAGGGAGGGAGGGAGGGCTGGGCGGAGCCATTCCTGGTCACTGAAAGCAGGAAGCACTTGTGGTTGTCATAGAAACCTGGGGTCATTATGGCGACCGCTTGCAATGGCCGCCCAGGCTGTGTTCTGAAAGGAGCATCCTGGTGTTTGGACTGAGTGAGCATCTGGGTTCCGGGAGGAGGTGAGTAGCTGAATCTTCCTGAGGGTGGGGAGGCAGGTGCAGGGATCGCACACCCGACAGGTTCACAGCCGCTTCGGGGTTTGCAGCCAGCATGTCTCCAGGAGGAGAGGGGCTTGGGAGCATGCTGCCTGCTCAGTGTGCTGTTCTGTCTGTACCTGGGGGTGCTGGAGCCATAGGAGGAGTGTTCTGGGAGAGGGAGCTCCCTCAGATCCCAGCTTGCTGCTCTGTGCAAAGGGGGTGGCGCCGCTCACCCAGAGGATCTGAGGGGCACTAAAAGGAAACGCTAAAGTGTAATCAGTGATCACCCTAAGGTGACTATTCAAATATGCAGTTGCTGAGCGGATTACTTTTCCTTCCCAGTGGTTTGCGATTCAGTTTGGTTCAGGGGCAGTGCTTCTGTGTGTCCTACCTCTCATCTCAGGTGGATTTTAAATTGTAAGTATTCAGCATTCTCGGGTTGTTCAGTTATGGTTTTATTTTTAATTGAATTTTCCTTAAATTAAAAGCAATCTCATTTTACATTCCAGCTCCAGTTCCCTCTCCTCCCATCCTCCCAATGGGTCATCCTCCAAATCTGTCAAATCATTTCAGGCAGAACCTCCACGACCCATGTGTCTATGCTGATAGCCTATCCCCTCTATGTGTAATAGGCTCCCAAATTCCATTCCTACTACATCACAGATAAATACTGCTTCTACTGCCAGGAGCCCCATAGAATGTTCCAAGTCCCCAATTCTTCAGGGGGCCTAGTTCGTTCTTATGCTGGTTCCCCTGCTGTCAGAGTCGGGTCCATGAGCTCCCACTTGCTCAGGTCATCTGTTTGTCTGGTTTTCCCCAGCCTGGTCCTTGTTCCTCCCTCCTCCCTCTCTGCTACTGCTTTCCTCCTTACAACTGGATGCCAGGAGTTCGGCTCAGTGCTTAGCTGTGGACTCTGCTTCTGCTACCATCAGCTACTGGCACTTAAGGTAGTCAGCAATCACATTTTAGTCAGCAATAGCATTATATGGGAAGGAATTGAAGGGAGCTTTTACTTTGTTTTTTGAGACGTTTCTCGGAGCCTGGTATAGCAGGCTGGCCTCAAACTCACAGAGATCTGCCTACATCTGCCCCTGGCATGCTGAGACTAAAGGCTCGTGCCACCAACAACCAGCTTGCTTAGTTTCTTAGTTGTGGTCTTTCTCGTGGATTCCAGGAGATTTCCCTATTCCATTTATGCTTTTTATTTGATGTCTTTTCTGGGAAATCTTCACCTAGGCATATTGACATGGATTTTCTTCTGTGTGTTCTCTTTGACATTTATAGGCTCATTTATACTCTTACTTTTTTTGAGAGGCAAGCCTTGCAAATGTCTGTTTATTTTAGGAATTCATCCTGCTACTCCATATGACAGCATCACCCTAGAAAGCCAAGTATTCATTCTGTAATTTGTAATATCCATGATTTACCCAATTCAGTCTTTCCTGTTAAAAACCTCTGAAGCCTATTGACTATACTCCCAATTTTCTTCTGATTTTACTTACCTGGAAGTATTCATTTCAGTTCATTCACTATGCAACTATTAGTTTTAATCTAAAGTTCCATAGGGAAAACTAAAACATGCGTTGAAGGATCTAATTATGTCCAATCTGTTTGAATAACTTCAGGTGCCAATGTAAAGAAAGCTTGAGTCCCTTGGGCCTAAAATGGCAGAAAATAGGACAGAATTTGGTGATTTCTTCAACATGAAATTCCCACTTAAGTTCTTTTACTCAACTCTGGAACAATGGTTGAGCAGTTAATATCACAAGTGTTCTTGCCGAGGACACAAGTTTGGTTCACTTCTAGTGTATCGGGAAGTTCACATATGCCTGGAATTCCAGCTCCAGGGTGTCTCATACTCTCCCTTTTTGTCTTTCAAATTTTGATTGTGTTTGCACTCGATAGGATGTAGGTCCTAATTATATTTGTGGATGTGGATATACCCTTGCCTCCGCACAGTTTGCTTAAAGAGCATCCTTTCTACACCAAATTGCCTTTACCCATTTGTCAAGCGTCAGTTCTCCAGCAATGCAGGCATGGCACATATATCAATGATCCCAGTGCCTGGGAGGATGCAGGGGGAGTATTTTCAGTCCTTCTCAGCACAGACTACATACAAGTTGATGGAGCATGGGATACACAGAAAGATGTTGGCGAGGCAGTGGTTTACAAATGTGTCGGTGTAAACCTGGAATGTTGATTTGGGTCTTTACTTGCCAAGAGCAGGATGGCCCAACCACTGCAGTTTCATGTACGGATCTCCTGTCAGGCAACGCCATTCTCTACCTCTTTCTGTTTCTAAGATTCCCTATACAATGAATGCGTTGATCTTCAGAGGCTAGAATTTCCCACCTAATGAAAAACATAGTGTAATCTTATTGCTTTTCATGGAATCTGCACATCAGTTTTGAATCAATAAACATCACACCAATAATTAGATGTTTGACAAATGAACATAATATTTCCTTCATTCATGTAGTCTGCCTTCCATTCAGCAATGTGTGCCATGTTTCAATCTATAGGTGCTGTAGATCTGTATGACAGGACAATTCATTAGGTTTTTGCACTTTTTGATTCAACTATACCTGGTGTTATTTTTAAACTAGAGTTCCTAATTATTGTTCCATTTTGTAAGTTAACTATTAAATTTTCTGAGACCTGTCAGTCATCAATTGTCTGTTGTACTTAGGAAAGATGTTTTTGTTTGAAAGCATGGATTCCTCCATAATGGAGGTTTTACTTGATCCTTGATGCAGTTTGCCCACGGTTCCATATCAGCCATTTCATGTCATCGACAGTCAGTTCAGAGGAATGTCCCAGAGAAAAGTCCAAGGGCCATCTTCACAGGAACCACCCTGAAATAACATATTCAGTCGCTTTCAGCCTCCTGTGTGTGAGTAGGGATGCATCTGTTGAGAGATGTGATTTCACCTCTTGGATTCTCTGTAAACACTATAATGGGTAGCATCCAGCTAGGATCATGAGAGTGAGAAGTGTTGTGTCTGTTGAACAGGAATTCCTAGACAGATGTTGGGTCTGCAGAGACTGATGGATTGATGGATAGGACTTGAGTGATGAGGAGACCATGGAAGGAAGGTTGGAGGCCCAGAGCCTAATTACAGTTTGTGCTCACTGTAGCCCATGAGTAACAATTCCTTAGTCTGTCTTTGTTTGAATTACCTCATATCTTGTCACTAACTCGTGAAGTCGGACCGGACATCTGGACAGATTTGTTTTTTAAATCAGAACATAGCACCATAAAAGAAGTTGTTAATATTCTACCAGTCAATGGACTGAATGTCATCACATAGCAGCTAAAACCTGTAGCTGTGGTTCTTCTAATTTTCCTAACAGCCTACTTATTATTTCCACAAATGTATGTAAAGCATGTCTGCATTCATAGTGGTCTCCTTGCTGTCATTATCGATTAGTTTCATATGACAGCTCCCACATTGTAACATGGAATTTGTACTAACCTAAATCTGTCTCACTCATACTTTGTCATTGATATTTGACCCCAGACTAAACACTGCCTTCCTTCTTTGAGAGGAGAGCTGTGTTTTTTATTTACATCTGTAAGTGTGTATTCTGTGTATGCTGATGCGTGTCCAAACGTGTATCTGAAGTTGTCAGGCACATGGAAGTTGTCTCCCACCGAGGGTCAAATGAGGCGCTCATGTCATTCATACATTCAAGCACAGATGAGGAACAAGTTTGATGTTGTGCTTTTCTCTGCCCTGCCTTGCTTAGCCAGCATTGTTACCTCAGGCCGTAAATGACTTCTGTGGAATTTGGTAGAGACTAATATGTTAGTGAAAGTGAGTTGCATCACTTATTGCTATGACAGCTTTTAAGTGGTATAATTCTACTACTGTTTCTCCAATGTTGATCTTGACTTTAAACTTTGCGTATTAATACTCCATTGTTACATGTCTGTGTACTGATTTATATCACTATGACTCAGAATGCCCATTCCTATTATCGTCTCATATTGTCCTTCTCTATTTGATGCTCACTTTGTCCCTGTATTGGCCAGAGGAATACATTTACAGGGTCATCCATGTTCATCTGGTTCCTTTGGAGAATTTCCTGAGTGTAAACTTTGTACTCTCTGAGAGCTTGTATAGAAAGCAAATAATGATGCTCACATCCAAGGGTCATATTCAGGCCTTGAAGAGACAGGAAACAAAAAGGTGTATTGCGTGTGTCCTGTACGGCAAAATCCCCTTTCCTCTTTCATTCTGTCATTGTGATGGCCCTGGCATGACAGTCATGACTTGAGTACATACACACCGAGGGAATGCACATTTTCAGGTAAGGGGAAGTGAGCAGGCTCACATTTCCATACTATCTATGCATTCATAGGCATCACTGTGTGTGTTCAGGGCGGTGTGATGAACTGGGAAGAGGAAAAGCATCATTTCATAACTTCCTCGGATGTAGTCTGCACATGCATGCCACCATCCTTCATGTCCTGTCTTATGTGCTGTCTCATCCTGGTTTCCTCTATCTCATGTGTATTCTTTCCCTTATGCTACCCTCTAGCATGAAATCAAAGGATCTCATGTCTGCACCCCAGAAGCAGGAGCAGGGAAAGAAGAATCCAGTGTGCTGTGACATCCACCAGATGGAAGGTGTGAATAGAACATGGGGATACTATGAGTAAGTAACTTCCCTTCCCACATCCTTATCCATTAAATAGGATAACAATATCCGGTCTGTTGTTCATCGTCAAAGCTTTGAGGCATCAATGCCATGTCATCTCAGGTGGATGGAAGGACCAAGGCACTTTGGAGTAATTCAATTTCATCAGCTGTCCTAGGACTCCCTGGTAGGTGTCAGATTTGTGGTGCTCTGAGCTGGTGAGTGCCTGCATGTCTACCTCTTTCTGGGTCTTTTGTGAAGATATCCCTTCACTTCAACCCTTGTAAGAACATTCTCCAAATCATTTCCCCCCACCATATCACATTCAGTCACTTTCCTTCCTCCTTGAGCCATCACACAGACCTGAGCAGTATTGAGAAGAAAGGAAAATCTGTCCCATATGTAACCATGTTTTTCCAATACTGCTGCTGTGCCCAGACTTGCAGGGATTCAACCATGGGTCCTGCTCCTTTTCCAGTGTCCAGAGGAGGTGGAATCAGCAGCTTCAGATTTGCAGACTGCATACACAGGCAGGGTCTATGCACCCAGTGGAAAGCTGTGATTGGGAACCTGTCCTGAATCAAGGACATGTTCTCCATCTTTCCCTGGTCCTCCTCTCCCTGCTCCTCAGCCACCATTTCTTTTCAAGTCTTGTGCTCCAAACCCAGATGCTCCTTTCGTGTCTGTGATTTTTCTCAGTTCCTGCAGAAGCCCTGGACCTCACCTTGGAGATTAACATCTTTTTGAGGGTAAGAGTGGCAGAAGATTTTCTCCATGCCCTCTTTCTCAGGAACCCTCTATGCCTGAGTCTTAAATAAGGACTCTGATGCTAGGCATAGAAGGTTCCGGGAGGTAAGGCTGAATATTTTGGTGAGGTGTGGAAGGAAGGCAGGTGTATCTTGGGCTTCTGACTTGTATACCTAACTTGCCTTTAAGCTAATCGGAATATGCCCTCTATTCTGTGACATTCCTTGTGTCCAGTTCCATCTTCTCAAGAAATCCCTGTTTCATGACTCCATCCCTGAATTCTTAGGTCTTTAAAAACAATCTCCACCACTAAGATTTCTGCCTTTCATCTCCGGCAATCACAAATGCTGTCTGACTCCCCCTGCTTTATCAACTAGTCAACATGAAGCCTCTATTTCTGCCAGTGTAAGAAGTTTCCCTTTCCCATAAATCAGCCTTTGGATGGTTCCCATACAGTAGATTTGAGGTCTCTTTAGTGGAATGTTGTTGCCTCCCTTCCAAAACGATGAAATGACATGCTGCTCTCTCCCTAGTTTAGTGTTTATGCACTTGGTCAGCAAACCAGGAGGCAAAAGGACCCCTTCTCAAAAACTGGGATCCTTCCTGCTCAGCCATGCTGAAAGACAAAAGGGACAATGCTGATCCTCTCTTGAGACAATGTGTCTTCCCTTCCCATAAGCCCTGCACCTCTAGGAGTCTCCCTGAGAGCTGCAATCTTGCAGGCTCTTCAATCTGCCCACTTAACTTCTCTGTTCTGGGTGTGGTTTCAGTAACTCTCCCTGCTTCCCCAACACTGTGGGCTTCACTCTTTCTCTGAAGAGCCCTCCCTACTGTTTGGCTGTTCATGAGCCGTGTGTGTGTGTGTGTGTGTGTGTGTGTGTGTGTGTGTGTGTGTCTGTGTGTGTGTGTGTGTGTGTCTGTGTATGTGTGTATGTGTATGTGTGTATGTGTGTGTGTGTGTGTGTGGGTGTGTGTGTGGGTGTGTGTGTGTGGGGTGTGTGTGTGTGTGTGTGTGTGTGTGTGTGTGTGTGTGTGTGTGTGTGATGTTTGATCCCCGCAGGCTTATTGCAGATGGCACAGCTTTTCCTTTGTGTCTGGTAAATTCCTTTCTTCAGGACAGCTTTGGAAATTACAGCTTATTCCCCTGTTGATTTTCATTTTTTTTCTTTCTTTGTTTTCCTCCTTAGGACTATTCATTTTATTGTATGTGTGGGAATATTTGGCCTGTGTAAGTGTCTGTGTACCATGTAGTCACCTGGTATCCAAAGAAGTCTGAAATGACCTCAGATTCCCCTGGAAGTGGAGTTATGCATGTTTGTTAGCCTACTGGTTGATGCTGGGAATGAAACCTTGGTCTTTTTTCTGCAAGAACAAGTCGTGTAAATCCATTGGAGTTTTTTTAAATAATACCCTAGTTAAATTGTTATTGAGTTGCTAGAGTTATGAGTAAGCAGTTAAGAGACAATAGTGAGGAGATTCACAAGATGCTGTCTTTAGTTGTGTCATGGCTATTGTACTTATGGTCTCACATCAGGTGTGTTTGCTTGCATGGAGCTTCCAACATTAAGTCACAGATGTGTGAGGGACTCATGGAGCCACTTCTCTCCCTGACAGATACTGGAAATTAATTTATGGCTGCTAGGGGAAGGGGCATCATTATCTTCAGTGATAAAGCCACTGATGCATCTCCCACACCTCAGTGACTATCTCTACATCCATCCCTATGTAGGTAGCCCCTGTTCAACTCAGTTGTTAACAAAAGAAAAAGAAAGCAAAGAGACTTTACAGTGATAGGAGCGTTTACTGGAAGGAGGGAGGGTGTTGAAGTAGACAAGAGAGTGTAGGTGGTGAATTTGACCAGAATATATATACCCATGTGTTGCTGTAGTTTTTTTGTCCTGCCAGGCCCTGCCACCCTTCTCAGCCCAAAATAAACACACGAGCACATTAATTATAAACCTGTTGGCCGGTGGCTAGGGCTTCCTATTGGCTAGCTCTGTCTTAACTATTAATTCATAACTATTAATCTATGTATTTCTTCATGGCCTTATCTTACCAGAGAATACCTGGTGCATCCTATCCTCCTAGTCTCCACATGGCACCTCTTTCCCACACTTCTCTGCCTACCTTTCCCAGAATTCTCCTTGTCTTCTAGCACTGCCTATCTTTCTGCCTGTATTCGCCAAACCATGTTTTATTTATCAACTAATGAGAGAAAATTATATACAGAAGGGCATCCCCCAATCACCCATGTGTTCCCACATGCTGTCAATGACCTGTGTTTTTTAGGGAGGTCTCTTGGACACTTCAGACTAAAAACTCAAAAGGAATTATCTCACACATGGTGCTGGTCTTTTATTTGGCAACCAATGCCTTCTGGATTGAACACAATATTCTGGATAGGGTAACTCCAGTTAAACTATTTTATATTAACACATACACACACACACACACACGCATGCACACACACACACACACACACTCATGAATGCACCCACATAACTCTATACACATGAACCTTACAAATAGTAGCTTTCCATATGACTTTTTCAAACACCTACAATATTAACTATTCCTCCTTTAATCAATTATTTGGCTCTACCACCCTATCCTTCTTCCTATTTAAACCTCCCTTCCCACTGTTTCACTTTTCCTTTTCCTTAAGATCTTTCTTCACCCTCTCTATCATCGATCCCTTTCTAGTTTCTGGGATTCTACAGGTACTATAAGTTAAACACATATATATAATGATTCAATGTTGAGATTCATGTGAAAGTGAGAAGATATGATATCAGTCTGTCTGAGTCTCACTTATCTCAATATAATGATGGGGGGTGTACTTTTGTATGCTGTGAATATATATTGCTCTTATTGGTTGATGAGTAAAGCTGTTTTGGCCAATAGACAGGCAGGATGTAGCTAGGCAGGAAGTATAGGTATAGTTACCACACTAAGAGAGTTCTGGGAGGAAGAAGGCAAAGAGTCGAGTCTCCAGAGAGATACCATGTAGCTACGGGGAAGGTAGGATGCCCGACCATTCTCTGGTAAGATAAGACCTTGTGGAAATTAATAGATTAATAGTTGTGGGTTAATAATTAAGAAAGAGGTAACCAGTAAGAAAACTAAGACAATGGTCAAACAGTTTTATAATTAATATAAGCCTCTGTGTGTTTATGTGGGACTAAGTGGCTGTGGAACCAGGGTGGGACAGAAACATCCATTTATATGTGGTACTCAATGTGGGATTCCAAAATATAACAGGAATAAATAAAAAAACCAGAGATGGATATTGGGGTTCAAGCTTCAACCTGAATATCAGAAAAGCAAAGCATCCAAGCCACTAGCTGTTACCTCTAGTTCAGGCTGAAAGGGCTTATCTACACAAGGCTCTCAAATTGCTGCATCTCCTCAGTGTGACTGGAAAACGAATCTTCACACTTCATCTTGATACTGACTTATATACCTCTCATGAGTCCTAAGATTATAGGTGTGAGCTATATTTCTTTTTTAGCCCGATTCACTCTTGTGTAGATCTGGGTGACCTTGGACTCACAGAGATCCATCTATCTCTTAATCCTGAGTCCTAGGATTAAAGGTGTGTACCACTACGTTCTATCTTCTGGCTGCTGGGATTAAATAAAACTTTGCTGTATATAGGCAGAATGTTTTCAATATTTATTTATCAGTTGATGGAGATTTATGTTGTTTCCATGCCCTAGCTATTGAGAATAGAGCCACTACGAACATGAATGATCATACGTCTCTGTACTAGTTAATAGAGTCTTTTGGGTATATGTACAGAAGTGATATAATCTGGTCATATATTAGATATGTTTCTAGTTTTATTAGGAGCAACCACACTGATTTCCATAGTGGCTACACCAATTTACAGTTCCATCAGTAGTGCATAAGGCTTCCCCATTCAACACATCCTTACCAGCATTTCTTTTCTTTTATCTTATCAAATCTAAATGGAGTAAGGTGAACTCTCAAAGTAGTTTTAATTTGCATTTTCCTGATGGCTAATGATGTTGAACATTTGAAAAAATATTTCTTAGCCATTTATACTTTTCAGTTTTCACAGCCCACTTTTATTTTTAATTTTATTTTACATGTATGAGTTTGTTGCCTGCATGTATGTCTGTGGCACAATGTGCATGTATTTCCCACACAGGCGAGAGGAAGGTGTCAGATCCCTTGGGCCTGGACTTACTGATGTTTGTAAACCTTCTTGTGGGTGCTGGGGATCTAATAGAAAAGTATCCAGAGTTCATTGAACCATCTCTCTAGTCTCCACAGCACATTTTTTTTAAATCAGGCTGCTTGTTTTCTTGGTGTTTGGATTTTATTGTTGTTTGTTTGATTTATTTGGTTCTTTGTATATACTGTCAGATGCACTGCTGGCAAAGATTTTATTCTATTCTGTAGGCTACCTCTTCATTTCATTAACCACTTCCTTGAAGTACAAATGTTTTTCAATTTCATGAATTGTTGATTGTCAGTCTTATTCCTGGGTAAGAAGAATCCTTTTCAGAAAGAAGTCTCTATCCTGACATATACTGTCTCCTATAGAAGTGTCAGGTCTAACATTGAGATCTTTGACCTACTTTGAGTTTTGTGTGCAAAGTGAAAGAAAAGGATCAAGTTTCTTTCTACTACATATAGATATACAGTTTTCCCAACACCAGTCTTTGTAAAACAAAACAAGACAAAAAACAAAAAACAGTGTCTGTAGGTGCATGGACCTCAACTATATATTCGTATATTCTGGATCTTTGTTTCTAGTCTGTTCATCAGTGTCTCTGTTTTTGTGCTAGTATCATCCTTTTTTTACTACTTTGTCTCTGTAGTATAACTTGAAATCAGGTATGGTGGTACCTCCAGCATTATTTTTATTGTTCAGGATTGTTTGATTACCCAAAGTCTTTTGTGCTTCCATATGAATTTTAAGGCATTTTATTTATTTCTTTCATTTTATATGTGTGGATGTTTTACGTGAATGTATGTTTGTGTACCATGTGTGTGCTGGTGCCCACACAGGTCAGAAAAGGGTATCCTGGAAGTGGAGTTACTAATGGATATGAGTCACCATGCGGGTGCTGTGAACCAAACCCAGGTTCTCCTCAACAGCCACAAGTGCTCTTAACCACTGAATAATCTCATCAGCTCCTTCCTGATTAATTTTAAGACCATTTTTTCTATTTCTGTGAAGAATTGCCACTTGGTTTGTGTCGTTTATAGAAGTCCTTACTTCCTAAGGCTTATAAACAACTTTATGGTTACCAGCCTATCAACAGTGAGCTTGCCGAAATCCCACAAGCTAGGTACCAAGCCAGTTTTCCACCCTGGACTCCTCTCTGTCAACCTTAATTTGTTAACTATGGCCACGCATACATGATTAAAAAAGCAATTTCCCCAATATGATGTTTTAGGCAAACACATGTTGTCAACCACATACAAATAAAAATAAGAACAAGCTATTAATAGAACACTTATGTGCACGAATAATGAAAATACTCCATTTAAATTTGTACATTCAACAGAGAGTGGGAAAGCAACAGGAAAAATTATTTTCAAATTTTCATTTTACAAGGACCAAGGAAATGGCTCAGTAAGTAACAGTGTTTACTGTACACGCATGATCTTAAACAATCACATGAAAAAGTCAGCCATGTCTACACATGCTTGTCATCCCAACATTGTGAGGCAGAGACAGGTGAATCCTTGGAGCTTATCTACCAGTCATTTTAGCTGAAGAATCAAGCTTATGATTCAAAGATTAGACCTTACCTTAAATGAAAGATGAAAAGAGCAATGGGAAATAACAATGTCCACCACCAGCCTCCACACATAGGCATATGATACCTCCATACACCTGGGTTATGCATGTACCAAACATACACTATATACTTCCCTCCATAAATTTCCATTATACATTACCAAATTTCCTAAATTGTTATGGCTTTGAGATAGTATAATCAATACATGACTGGTATATACAAATAGTATGACTCCTGTGGTCAGTAAGCCTGGAGTGGGGTTTTGTGGCTGGTACTGGACAGGTTTTGGGAAATCCAAGTCATTGGCTTCAACATATCCTCAAAACAAATGAAAACAAGACATGGAGAAATCCACATCAATGGTTTAGAGTCAATGGAATACACACACACACACACACACACACACACACACACACACACACACACACACCTTAGAGGTAGATTCAGTAAGACCCTGCTGGCTAGTTTTACATCAACTTGATGCAAGGTAGACATTTTGGAAGAGGGAACCTCAATAGAAAAAGCCGTCACCTGATTGGCCTTAAGTGGTGACTGATGCTGAAGGACACAGCTCACTGTGAGCAGTGCCACTTCTGCTCTGGCAGTCCTCGGTGCTACAAGAAAGCAGGCTAAGCAATCCACGAGGAGCAAGAGATTAAGCGACACCCCTCATTGCTTCTGCTTTAGTTCCTGCCTCCAGGTACTTGCCCTGATTGAATTCTTGTCCTCTTTTCCCTTGGTGGTGGATATTTAAGAAGAAATAATTTCCTCTTCAACTTGTTTGTGGTTATGGTATTTTATTACAGAAATAAAAACATTATTACAGAGAGTCTCAGCCTCGCCGCCGCCGCCACCGCCGCCCAGGGACACTGCCGAGCCGGGCCCTGTGCGCCGCCACCCACTCCGGACACAGACTTCCCAGTTATGGATAAGAATGAGCTGGTGCAGAAGGCCAAGCTGGCCGAGCAGACTGAGCGGTACGACGACATGGCAGCCTGCATGAAGTCTGTGACCGAGCAAGGAGCCGAGCTGTCCAACGAGGAGCGGAATCTCCTCTCCGTCGCCTACAAGAACGTTGTGGGGGCCCGCAGGTCATCTTGGAGGGTTGTCTCAAGTATTGAGCAGAAGACGGAAGGCGCCGAGAAGAAGCAGCAGATGGCTCGGGAGTACAGGGAGAAAATTGAGGCGGAGTTGAGAGACATCTGCAATGACGTCCTGTCTCTTTTGGAAAAGTTCTTGATCCCCAATGCTTCGCAAGCAGAAAGCAAAGTCTTCTATTTGAAGATGAAGGGCGACTACTACCGCTACCTGGCTGAGGTTGCTGCTGGTGATAACAAGAAGGGAATTGTGGAGCAGTCACAGCAAGCGTACCAAGAAGCATTTGAAATCAGCAAAAAGGAAATGCAGCCAACACATCCTATCAGACTGGGTCTGGCCCTTAACTTCTCTGTGTTCTATTATGAGATTCTGAATTCCCCAGAGAAAGCCTGCTCTCTTGCAAAAACAACTTTTGACGAAGCCATTGCTGAACTTGATACATTAAGTGAAGAGTCGTACAAAGACAGCACGCTAATAATGCAGTTACTGAGAGACAACTTGACATTGTGGACATCGGATACCCAAGGAGACGAAGCGGAAGCAGGAGAAGGAGGGGAAAATTAACCTCCAGCCTTTGTCTGCCTCACTCTAAAATTTACACAGTAGACCATTTGTCATCCATGCTGTCCCACAAATAGTTTTTTGTTTACGATTTATGACAGGTTTATGTTACTTCTATTTGAATTTCTATATTTCCCATGTGGTTTTAATGTTTTAGTATTAGGGGAGTAGAGCCAGTTAACTTTAGGGAGTTACTCGTTTTCATCTTGAGGTGGCCAATCTGGGGAAGTGGAATTTTTACATGAGTTACACATGTTTGGCATAGTACTTTGGTACATTGTGGCTTCAGAAGGGCCAGAGTTAAAACTGCTTCCATGTCGGATAATTGGTTCCAGTCACGAGTGTAGTTGTTGCGGGTACTTTAAGGTTTGGAGCACTTGTGATGCTGTGGTACAAACAGATGTCCCTTGGATACACCTTGGGACCTGGTGTCTCTGCGTGCACTCTGACCACAGCTCCGGAAGTGGTCCTTAGACAAAGTTGTGACCCAGTTTTCTCTGATAAGGGCAGAAACGGTTCACATTCCATTATTTGTAAAGTTACCTGCTGTTTGCTTTCATTGTTTTTGCTACACATTTTATTTGTATTTAAATGTTTTAGGCGATCTAAGAACAAATGTAAAAGTTAAAAATGCAGTAAAAATGATTTGTTTGGTGTTCACTGCTCCATGTGTGTCAAGCACAGCGGTAAACAAAACCCCATGTATTTAATTTTTTTTTTTTAGTTTTTTGTTTTGTTTTTTGCTTTTGTGATTTTTTTCTTTTTGATACTTGCCTAACATGCATGTGCTGTAAAAATAGTTAACAGGGAAATGACTTGAGATGACGGCTAGCTTTGTTTTAATGTCTTAGGAAATCTTCATGAACAACCCAAGCATAATTGTTAAGAACACGTGTATTAAAGTTCATGTAAGTGGAATAAAAGTTTTATGAATGGAAAAAAACATTATTACAAACACATTTTAAAAATGACTCTATTTAGAATAACCCATAGGCAATATTTCTACTGCATATTGACTATTATAACAAGGACTAATAATGCTAAATTAGCATATTGAACCTCTTTATATAATGAGAAAATACAGCATTGTTCACTTTGAGCATATATTTTAAAAACTAACATACAGCATATGCAGTCACTTGGGGAACAGCTGCTGTCTGACACAAACAACTTTATACACATCTAGACAGGCTCTAGAGGCAAGAACTGAACCACTGCTCACCCACATGTCAGGAGAATGCCCCTTGGTCCTCCCAGACTATGAGGCCACAGTGCTCTTCTGTGCAGCTGCTATCAGACCACGCCCCCTTCCTGCTCATAAGAGTCAGTCCCTGCTTCCTGGGTCCTGCTGACTTTCTGCTTTTGCTTCACACCTTTGGGGCACAGCTTTGGGGTAGAAAACTGTTTTGCTGCACGATAGCCTTGACCCATGATGTACAAATTGACCTCTTGTTTTTCCCAAATAGGAGAGCAAAGGGAAATCTTGCATTTTGCCTATTTGCCCCTTTAGTGCCTTTGCAAGTCTTAAAATGTCAGGATGTGGAAAACTCTCTGCTTCTTTCTTGACATATTCTACCTCCCCACCATTGTGTTGCCATCAGTTTCCACAGGGCTTTCAGGCTTGCTTCCTTGGAGACACACATTCTGGCCTTTGACCAATCACACATATCTCAGCCAAGAGTGAGAGTAAAGCAAGAGTTGCTTATATGGAAGATGGGTTTAAAATGGCTGTGGTTAATTTAGCAATGAAAATTTTCTAATGCAAAATCAGAGAGACACCTGTAATCAAAATAGCACAGCTGATGAGATTTGCTTGTTTTTTATGGCAACAAGTATAACAAAGTCAGTTCCTAAAACTATAGAATAAACATGGATATTGCTAATTTTTATGCCTTCATTTATAACAGTGAATGTTACATCTGATTCACAAAAACTGATGGATCTAATATTTGTAAAGAAAAAGAAAACATTTTGTGCTAAAACATGTAATTATTCCCTGGGACATAATGTATCACCAGTATATAAAGCAGCAATCGTATATAATAAAAGAACGTCGTTGGTGGCGCATACCTTTAATCCCAGTGTAAAAAGAAGCTTTTTCTTTGAGGGAAGTCTTCCCGCCAGCCTGGTTCTAGAGCCGCATCAGTCCCAAATAAACACACAGGAGGCTATATTAATTATGAAGCTGTTGGCCTTGCTTGTTTCTTACTGGCTACCTCTGACTTAAGTATTTACCCCATAATTGTTAATCTAAGTATGTCTCTTACCGGAGAATAGTTCCGAGCTTCCTACCCCGTGGCGTTACATCGTGACTCTCTGTGTTCCTCCTTCCCAGAGTTCTCCTGGACTCCTAGTCCCACCTATCTAGATTGCCTATTGGCCAGACAGTGCTTTATTGACAAATGCACAGGACTTCCCCAACATCCCAGCACTCGGGAGGTAGAGGCAGGCGGATCTCTGTGATTCTGAGGCCAGCTTGGTCTACAGAGCGAGTTCCAGGACAGCCTCCAAAGCCACAGAGAAACCCTGTCTCGAAAAACCAAAAAAAAAAAAAAAAGAACATCAAATTAAGAGAATCAGTATGTCAGGGGTAGGCTTCAAACCTGAATTTTAACAAATCTGTACAAGAAACTTTATTTTATTTAAATTAGAAACACGCTTGCTTCACATGTCAATCCCAGCTTCCTCTCCCTCCCTTCCCCTTCACCCCCAGCCTCCCCAGCACCCCACCCAATCCCCACTCTGTTCCCCATGGAGGGATCTCCAGAATCATTTCATTCAGAGCAGGGCCTAGTTCCTCCCAGAAGTGTCCAGGCTGAGAGAGCATCCTTCATTGTGGGATGGACACCCAAAGTCCATTTGTGTGCCTTGGATAAATACTGATCTACTATCCAGGGCCCCATATATTGCTAGGTCTTCTCACTGACATTCAGGGTGTCTGGATCAGTCGCATGCTGGCCTCTCAGCCATCAGTCTGGGTTTCAAGATCTCCCACATGTTCAGGTCAGCAGTTTCTCTGGGTTTCACGAGCCCAGTCTTGACCCCTTTGCTTATCACTCATCCCTCTCTGTCACTGGGTTCCAGGAATTTAGTTCAGTGTTTAGCTGTGGGAGTCTGCCTCTGCTTCTATCTGTCACTGGATGGAGGTTCTAAGATGGCATATAAGGTAGTGTCAAACTCATTATCAGGGAGGAGCATTTAAGATAGTCTCTCCACTATTGCTTAGTTTGCCAGTTGGTGACATCCTTGTAGATTTCTGGAAATCTCACTAGTGCCAGATCTGTCCTGAAACCTAAAATGACTCCCTGTATTATGGTATCTCTCATCCTGCTCTCCTCTATTCTTCCCCTGACTCAAACTTCCTGCACCCCATGTCCTCCTATCCCCTCCTCTTCATCCCCTCTCTTTTTCTTGGCTCCCCCTCCCCTCCCCACATGCTTCCAATCTGCTCAGGAGATCTTGCCTCATTCCCCTTCTCTGGGTTACCATGCATATCTCTCTTAGGGTCCTTCCTGTTTACCAGACTCTCTGGTGTGGGATTATAGGCTGGCAATCCCCTGCTCAATGTCTAAAATCCATGTAAGAGTGAGTACAAACCGTGTTTGTCTTTTTGTGACTGGGTTACCTCACTCAGTGTGGTTTCTTCTAGTGCCATCCATTTGCCTGCATATTTCAAGATTCCATTGTTTTTTTTCCTGCTGAATAGTACTCCATTGTGTAAGTGTACCACATTTTTTCTACCCACTCTTCAGTTGAGGGGCATCTAGGTTGCTTCCAGGCTCTGGCTATTACAAATAGTGCTGCTATAAACATAGTGGAACAAATGTTCTTGTTGTATGAATGTGCATCTTTTGGGTATATGCCTAAGAGTGGAGTATAGGTTCACTGGCTTAGCTGGCTGCTATTATGTAATTGGCAGTTTTAACCATGTACTGTGTTTCCGATTTTCATCTATACCCTATCTACCACAATTCTCTCATTATTACTGGTATATTGTATGACACTCTAATGAAGATTAGTGTTGTTTTAAAATGTGACCCAGGGTCAATGAGTGGGTAAAGTATTTTTGACAAGCCTGACAATCTAATTCAATCCTTGGGACCCACATGATGGACAGACAGAACTGATTCCTTTATACTCTTAATGCTATCCTCTGACCTCCATACACATGCTAAGGCAGAGAGAGAGAGAGAGAGAGAGAGAGAGAGAGAGAGAGAGAGAGAGAGAGAGAGAGAGAGAGAGAGAGAGAGAGAGAGAGAGAGAGAGGAGAGAGAGAGAGAGAGAGAGAGAGAGAGAGAGAGAGAGAGAGAATATGTGTGTGAATGGATAGTTGAAAAACTACTCTCTGATTACTTGTACAAATCTCCTTGTGGTTATCTGTCAGATGTTCTGCATATATGTATCTGTGGGTCCATTTGAGGTGCCAATAGATGAATACAATCTGCAAAGTCAGTGTACATTGTCACACACCTGTGTGCAGCTCATTTAAAGAGGGCGCCAGGTGTCTGGTCCACAAAGAAGCCTTTGTGTCAAGCTCATGAAAATTATGACAGAAGCTCTTTCTCTTATTTGAATGTCTTTCTACTATAATAAACATTTTATCACTGTGGTAGTTTGAATAAGAATGGACCCCATATGCTCATATGTTTGAATTTTTGGTCTCCAGTTGGTGGAACTATTTGGGAAAGATTAGGAGGTGTGGCCTTATTGGAGGAGGTGTGTCAATGGGGTTGGGCTTTGAGGTGTCATTCCCACTGCTTACTTTTGGCCTTATGTTTGCAGACCAGAATGTGGGCTCTCAGCTGTTCCTTTGCTTCACTATCATGGACTCAAACCCTCTTAATCTATAAGCCAAATTAAACACTTTCTTTTATAAGTTGCCTTGGTCATTGTATTTTATACAATAGAAAGGTAATAAATATAAGCATCTTGCTTTTGCAGTCTGTAAATGCACTCCTAATATAAACTATATTATCTACAACAGATACAGGACGCATGTTTCTGTTTTTATATTTCTCTTACTGTTTCACAGGAATTCTAGTTTAACCTCAAGATGACCATTGTGCTTCAGTCTTCTACACCACTGGTAGGAATGTTAACTGGTGTATTTCTTTTATGGACATCAGTGTGGAATTTATTCAAAGAAATGAAAATAGAACTACCATATGGCATAGCTATACCACTGTTGAGTATATACACAATGGACTTGAAGTCAATATACCACAGACATATTTGCTAGTCTATAATTAGTACTGCACTTTTCACAATAGTTAAGTGGAACCATCACAGAGGTCCACAAACATGAATGAATAAAGAAAATATGGCAAAGGGCTCAGTAAAGGCACATGGTACCAAGCCTGACAACCTGAGATCAATCTTCAGGATCCCCATGGTGAAAGGAGAAAATTAATTCCCTGCAGTCCTCTGACCTTCACACACTCTCTGACACAAGCATTAGTGCATATGTGCACATATATATATATATAATACAAAATAAAGATGAAAGCATTTGCAGGAAATGGATATAACTGGAAATTATCTTAAGCAAAATAAAGTAAACTCAGAAAAACAAATATTTAGCATTTACTCACACATTTAGGGTCTAAATTTAAATCTCTGTTGTGTGTGTGTGTGTGTGTGTGTGTGTGTGTGTGTGTGTAATGAAAGGGGAAAGGGAACCATGAGAGGGGGAATGATGGAAAAAGAGTTTTAGTGGAAAACATGTGACATGAAAGTCAAAGGGAAGACTGAAGACTGTATGGGAGCATGAAGGTGATCAATAGCGGAGCAGGGGTGAGGGAGAAGGCAGGGAGAGAAGAGGAATGAAGAGCAAACTAAATGGCACATAAGGATTAAAAGGCTGAGATAAAACCTATACTTTTGATAACTTAAAAATTCATTAAAAATAAAACAATGACTTCCTCTTCCTCTAAGCGACCTGAGGTAACCTGTGAAGATGGTTCGCTACTCTTGACCCAGAAAACCCTACAAAATCATGCAAGTCAAGAGGTTCAAATCTCTAGGTTCTTAAAATACCTGTGAATGTCCATCCCACAATGAGAGATGCACTCTTACCTTGAACTGCCCTGGATGAAATGATAGACTATGGATACCCACATGGAGGACCTCACCCTCCCTGGGGAAATGAGGGGATATGGGGGGGGGCTGGTGGGAGGGCATGGGAGGAGGGGAGGGAAAGGGAGAGGGACCTGGAATTGACATGTGAAGCAACCTTGCTTCTAATTTAAATTAAAAAATAAATACAAAAAAAAGAATACCCGTGAAACTTCCGAGGCCATCAAGGGTATGAATATCGGAAAAGTCACCAAATACCTGAAAGATGTCACTTTGAAGAAGCAATGTGTGCCATTCCGGCGGTACAATGGTAGAGTCGGCAGGTGCACCCAGGTGAAACAGTAGGGCTGGACACAGGGTAGGTGGCCAAAAAAAGAGTGCTGAGTTTTTGCTGCACATGCTTAAACATGCAGAGAGTAATGCTGAGCTTAAGGGTCTAACGTAGATTCTCTGGTCATCGGCTGCATTCAGGTGAACAAAGCATCTAAGATGCATAGACAAACTTACAGAGCTCACGGCCGGATTAACTCATACGTGAGCTCCCCCTGCCACATCGAGATGATCCTCACCGAGAAGGAACAGATTGTTCCAAAGCCAGAAGAGGAGGTTGCACAGAAGAAAAAGATACCCCAAAAGAAGCTGAAGAAACGAAAACTTATGGCACAGGAATAAATTCAGCATAAAATAAATGCAGATAAAAGTAAAAAGTAAATAAAAATGGTAAGACATTGTCTTGTGTTTTAGAGATTGTTTTGGAAACATCAAAGAGGGGAAAGAAAGATATTCATACACATTATAGGATATATTCAAGGCCATTTCTATGGCAAAGAATGCTACAGTGAGAGTGGACAGTGTGTTAAATGTCACTGTTAGACAAGAGCAAGGGTCACCCAGTTTCACTTGCATTTCAGATAAAGAAAATTATATCGCACATTTGTGTATCTATTTGTTGTGACCTGAAATTCAAATTTAACGGGATTAAATTTATGCTGGCAGCTCTGCACCTGGAATATTCTGTGGAATAGAGCCAAAGTGCTCTGAACGAAGTCCCAGGTGAGCTTCTGTAGCTGCCAGCCCCAGTGCTCACCAGTGTGAGAGAGGTTTCCTGATGTCCCAGAGAAGGAGAATCTCCAGGTGCCTACAAACATGGGTGGACACACAATGCAGGGGACACAAAACACTCAGGTGAGCCCTTTGTCACTCATTGGCATCTTAGAATTCTGTTCAACACATGTATTTCCTATTGAGTTCAAGAGACTGAAGAGACTTAACCCATAGATAAGAGTGTCACAGAGTTTCTGCTTTGAGTCTGGAACCTGCCGATGGAGAGCTATTATTACTCTAGTGTCCAATCCAGCCAAAGATACACAGGAATCACATCTCACCCTTCGGGAGCTCAAAGGAACCACATTTCTCTCAGGTGAAATGGGGAAAGGAGGAAAACTAAAATAAGGGAATAAGAAAACTCCACAAGCACATCAAGGAGAGTCAGTGTTGTCTTCAGCTGAATGGAAATGTGATCCCCTTTGTCTCTTCTAAACAAATGAGGACACTCAAACCACCACATGGCCTTACAGGAAAGGAAAACATGTCAGAAATTTCCTTTTATTTTCTCATCTACCCTTAGATGGCATCAGTTGCTGTACACTGTAGATACCTGAAGAATATGACCTTAAGCAAGTGCAAATAATCAGGATTACCCATGACATTACATTAGCATCATGTACTCCCAGAGGTGATGTGACAAGAAGGGCCCTTCAACTCTGTGGTATTCTTTCCACACACCCTGAGGAATGGTCTAATTTCAAGAAAGACAGCCAATGAAACCTGTGCTCTTAATGGGTATCAGGGCCACTAAAGTCTTGTAGTAATTCCTCAAATGGATAAGCACAGAGTGACCATGTACCTAGAAATTCCACTTCTACGTATGTACCCAAGAAAAAACAAGACCTAGTTCTACATAAACACTGGTACACAAAAGTGTCCAGCAACATTACTAATAACATCTCCAAAGTGGAGTGGAAATCACATAAAGACCACTGAGTGATTAACAGATAAATAAAATGTGAAATATCCAAACAATAGACTATTATTCAGCCTTTAAAAAACAAAGAAATAAATCCTCCTATATTCTAGGATATGGATGAACCGTGAAAGCATCACAAAATGGAAAGAAGCTTGATGCAAAACAAATATAGGATGAGTCTATATATCAAATGCCCGGGAAGAGAAAGGGATAATCCAGAGAGACAGAGTACATCTGTGATTGAACAGGACACTACTCTCTTATAACCCCACCTTTCAGGAAGCAGGCTGGAGCAAGATGGTTGCAAGTTTAAGGTTATCCCCAGTTACAGAGAGAATTTAAAGTCAGTCTAGGCTACATAAGCAGAACCTGTCTCACATTACTGTTCCATATTCAATTGGGGTACAAGGGTCTAACTATACTAAACCTTAATGGGAGGCTTCAAGGTAACAAAAATATCTGAAAGTTATTACAGTGGTACATGATGATATATATTTACTGAAAATTGTCCTTAACATATAGGGGGATGTTTTGTTGTTTGAGACAAGGTCACATTCTGTAGCCCTCTCTGGCCTCAAATGTATGGCAATCCTCCTACCTCATCTTCCCAAGTACTAAGATTAGAGGTGCGAACCACAACACCTGGCTTCAATGTGTGGCCTTTAATTATTTTTAGATTATTTTGTACAAAATGGGAACAGATTTGAAAATCCTCTCCCTGAGGACTGGCCTTCATGATACTATAAGGCACCTTGCAAGCTTCCAAAGGTAGGAAGCAACCAATAGCCTTACACAACTGTGATGTCTATGAGCCACAAAATGACTTACATGTTACAATAACCCCAAGGGTCCAGCAGTGGTACACATACTTTGGCTCTCTAACTGGGCTTAATTTAAGATCAGCTCATTAAGAAGGAGACCATGCCTGGTACTGGGACTCTAGCCAACTACCCAGGGCTAGTGAAGTCATGGATCTTGGAGAACCTACAGCCACCACTTTATTAAACCAGCATAATCCCCAAATATTTGTCCTTTTACCCACAGATAAACATACTACTCGCCCACCATCAAAGAAGCTTCTCTTTGCAACAGACAGAGGCAACTACAGAAAACCACAGACAATTAACATACAGAGTTGTGGAGTCCAGTCCTACTAGCTAAATCTACAAAACACCACCCACACATAAGGTTTAGGGGACATTGAATAAAGGGGCGGGGCAGGGCAGGGCAGGAAGATCGCGGGAATCTGTTGTGAGATTGCATCTCTTAGTGAAGTCAGAAGCTACATCCATAAACCCTTGCCAACATGACTACCTAAACATGAGCTGAACAAGAACAATAACTAACAGTCAAGAGTGGATGAAGAAAGCTTACCCGGCCTCAACCCTATGCAAAGAACTAGAGGCAACTGAAAAATCCTGAGATTAGGAGAAATAGTTTTCCCCAAAGAAAAGCACACCAATTGATTATTCAGTACCAAATGGTCAGCCCTGAAAACAGAGACATACAAGTAAAAGTATACAAGACTGAGAAGATTGTGCTTATGTTTTAAGTAATATATATGTATCTACAATATATGTATGTAACAATAATTAATGAAAGGGGGCCATGAATTTGGAAGGGAGTAAGGAGGGATAGGTGGGAGGTCTTGAAGGGATAAAGGGTAAGTGGAAAATAATATAATTATATATCAATATTATTACACAGATATTAATTATTTCTATATTATTAATAATATTACATATTATAATCTCAAAAATAAATACTTTTAAGTTGTTAAAACCTTGCCTCCTGTGGCACAGGAGCAACCATCTATTTTCTTACAAGGAATGCCCAATGCACATATGATATGCAAATACTAAAACATATAAGCTGGATAAATCCTCCTAGTCATTCTGACCCTGTCCTGTATTTTTCCAACCATTGACTTCCTTTCCTCTCTGCATACTTCACTAGGCTACTCTTATATGGAAAGTCCAACTTACATCTGATCACTTTCCTATCTTCTGTAATAGTACCTTAAGAATGGATCTAGATCTTGGTGGTGGTGGTGTTCACCTTTAATTCCAGCACTCGGGAGGCAGAGGTAGGGGGATCTCTGTGAGTTCAAGGCCAGCCCGGTCTACAGAGTTCCAGGACAGCCAGAGCCACACAGAGAAACCCTGTCACAAAAAACAAAACAAAACAAAAAAGGATGGATCTACAAAAGACCCCAAGGTCTGCTTTCTATGAAGTCAGTATTGTTACTACCCTTGTGTGTCTCTAGACTTCTTCACATGATTCCATGTCAGTGAGAATAAACTATAACCACCTTCCTGTGTGTCAGGATGGCAAGACTTGTCAAAAGAACAGAATCCTTGCAGAAGCCAGCCTTAAGGGTGGAGTGGGGAATTCCAGTAGGGCACTCTAAGGAATTCCAATGATGCCACCCTGAAATTGTGTTTCTTTCACTTCTGGGCCTGAATTTAGGAATGTTAGCCAAGTGAAAGACAAACTATGAAAGGGGCAGAAGGAATCAGAGGGAAATACGGTTGTCAGCACAAGTGCTCTGCCTCATTCCAGCTCCCCTCCCTCCCCCGCCTATACACACCAGTCAGATTCTAGTATCATACCAATCTTCCCAAGGTAGTTTTCTTGATTCAGATAGTACAACACTTCATTTTAGAATAAGGCATGTCTACTCTGCCCCAAACTATTTCCTTTAACATACTCAGAAAATCACACACACACACACACACACACACACACCTCTAGTTTATAATAAAAGATATCAGAATATGTAAGATGAATTTGTGAAAAAGTATTTCACAGATATAAGATGAAAAATTCTAGGAGGAAGTAAAAATAACTATAATAAAACAATACAATGATGACAGATGGATAGTGTCTGTCACATTAGCAATAGTTCAAATTAATACCAACATTCAGAGAGACAGACATAGTCATACTATATTGATAACAATAGACATTAGTAATAACAAGCATTAGTAATAATATACTGAATGTCTTCTGTTAGTATATACAATTTCATGTTGTTCAAAGGACATTTTGAAACTATTAGTGTAGAAAATGATTTAGAATGTACATGGGTATTGAAACTGAAGTTTGATTTTAAAAATGTAAAGAAATTAAATTTTATCATAAAACTACAGGTAAAACAAACTTGGCATTCATTCTAAAGAAACAACAATTTGATATAAAATTTAAAACAAACTGTACTGTAGAGCTATTTTAAATGTATTTCTATATAAACAGGGTCATAATATAGTCAAAAGGAGGTTACAAATAACACAATGGGTCAGGATTCACTTTTTCATATGTCTCTTAGGTATCTACCCAACAGACCTACACAAAAAAAAAATGAAAATAAATTATTTTGTGCCTCTCTCATGGTTTTTAATGAAACATGGTGTTAGACAGTTCTCTCTATCTGGAGGCCTTAGTAGCCTTAAATTGTGAAAATGCCCCCTTTTATCCATTCAGATTTCCAGAAAGCTCTATGAGCACAATTAGCCTCGGCCCCTCCCTAGCTCGGCAGCCTTCAAGCTGCAGTTCATCTTTTGATCACCAGGTGGCAAAAGTACGCCATCCATAGCAAATAGCTACAAAGACGTTCTGCAATAAGGAAGAAAAATATGATAGCCCTTAAGATAAGCTTATAAAAATGATGCTAGTTCTGTCGAGAGTAGAAACTATACATTTAAAAGAGTATCATAAAATCATACACATGAAAATCAGCAGATAATTCTAGCATCCTATCACAATCAGCAGCAGGCGCAGGGTCTCTAGGGAGGTGTTCAGTAGTTGAAGAGGGCGCTGGCTACAGCTGTGTCTTTAATGTCCTAGAGAAATGGTGGCAGAGAGAGATTGGAAAATGGCCTAGTACGAACGTATAAAGGCGGGATAATGGCAGATCAATGCAGTGACCTTTGTGTGGCTCATCAGCCTACACTGAATGCCAGGTAGATCTGGGGACAATGGAAACAGAAAATGGAGCTACTTTAATATACATATGGAGTTTCCAAACAACTGCAATCATAGGAAATGATTCATTTCAGCACATTTGCTATTCTTTTCCTTTGCATTGAAGAGAGAAAAAGAAGTTGTGCATGCTGGCACACATCTGGAAGCCCGGTAACTAGAGAACTAAGACAGAAGGGTTGACAGAGGTCAGCCTGGGAAAGCACTGTAAAGTCCAGTCCAGCCTGGACTCTCAAATAAAAACAAATAAAATAAATTAGATATGGATATCAACTGTCGAGCATATTTGCAGCTTTGTCAGATGAGGGAGCCGAGAGAAAAGGGACACAGATTGAGAGTTTGCCTTGAAATTCCAGAATTTTCTGAAGGAATTCTCTACAACTATCACAGGAACATCTGAAATGGAGATCTACCTCCTTCCTCCCACATGTACTGAGATGAAAGTGCACCTGGGAATGCTCAGGGTTCCCTAAGGGGGTTAGGGAATGGACTCTGTCCAACCATGCCGGACATCTGGAGACGAGCCTGAGCTTGTTCCTCTGTGAAAAAGGCCAGGCCAGGCTTTTCTTACAAAGATGCCCGAGGGGGAACTGAGGAAATGTTCCCAGTATGTATGTCACAGAGTGAGACGTTGATGGCTTTTAACTGTTGGGACCCAGCAACAGGATCCAGCTGAGCTTTTAGATCGAAGGCAGGCACCATGAAAATCATTCGTCTGTTCCTTGCCTAACAAGAACACAGACATCTACATAATGAAGAAATGTCTCTCTGGCATCCTTTGCATTCACAACTTTAGAGTCAGGAAGTGCTTTCTATTCTTGGGTCTTTCATAATGTAATAAGCGATGCTTCACATCATGCCTCCAAACAAACCCAAACCAGGGCCTGCCCTGGGAAGACAGTGCCATCTATGCCTTGATCTGAGGAGCTCACTGGTGCTGGTTGGGCCCAGCGGCTTCCCCTGAACTGTAGGGCATGTTAATATCTATGTAGGAAAATGCTCAACCTGTGCAAGGACCAGTCCTTAGATCTATCCAGACTCACCACACCACACTAGAATTTCACCTGTGCTCTGCTTTTTTTCGTATGTCCCTGTTCCTTCAAGGACAAAAGTCCAAAACCAGCAGGCACTTCTTTGACACACATACTCTGTTGGGATTGTTCTCATTTGTCAACAAGTAGATATTAATTGAACACAAGACCCACACTGTTGTATTAGAGGTGATGCATTAATCGTCTGTAAATACGAAAGAAGTGGACGACTGTGTGGGCTTTCTGTCTGAAAGAAGCTGGCCCCACCCACTAGATTTAAAGTTTCGTAAGTTTCCTATATGCTCTGCTAACATTGCGTGTCTCACTCACTCCCAGTCCCAGGTGATTTGACTCATGACCCTTGGCTGCAGCAGTCATTCTCTCTCCAAAGTCACAAACTTTTTTTCCCCCTAGCACATGGTACAGTTAGTTGTTTATATAAATATTAACAATGAATGCTATTTTAATGGTGTTGTAATATATTTTCAATTGTACAGACCATTTCTCTCCTTTAACAAAGAGTCCTTGACAATTCCTGAGGCTCTGGAGCACGATGTTCTGGGTGTAAACGCAAGCTGTCCTATTCCGCAACTCTGTAGCCTTGAGCACCGTCCTTATCCTCACTGCCCCTCCATGTTTCCTCTCTGCTGTACAATGATGATGAGCCACGTTGGCCATCTTGGAAGTATGCTCTGAGCACTGAATGAGTCAATACTTTAAAAGGGTATAGTACATAAGAAATGCTTGTCAAGTTTTAAATTTGACTTTATGTATCATTCTTACTATTATTTTTCTTGCAACCATGATAAAAACACATCATAGGCTGATGTTTGTTCGCAATCAGTTACATTTGAGATTTGTTATTACCAAACAGGCTAGGTGGCCAAGGCAACCCTGTCAAATCACCACACACCTCAGAGCATAGGACAACAGGAATTTCTTCTCTTTCTGAGCCTCCAGAAGAGATACCTTTTTGCCTCTCTTGCAGCTTTTCTGGCTGATGCTGCTTTCCTGGTTTTATGGCAGTATCACTGCAAGTTCAGTCTTCTTTGGTCTTCCCTGTGTGTGTCAGGTTTCCCTGTTTCTGTTATGAGGACAACAGTTGTTAGATTCTAAATCCAGCATAATCTCCTCTCAAGATCCTACACTGCACAGTCATCGATTCCTTTTACAGAAATGTTACACTCATGAGGTGCTGGGGGCCTAAGGCTTGGGCATATCTCATTTAATGATTCCATTATGGCCACTCTGATTACAATCAAGAGTGGAGATGAAACTACAATGAGATCATACGTTTTGCACCTAAGTAAGAAAAATCATCCTAAAGAAAGCTTGTGAAGGGCTGGAGACATAGAGGTTGAGAACACTGACTGCTCTTCCAGAGATCCTGAGTTCAATTCTCAGCAACCACATGGTGGATCACAACCACCTGTAATGAGACTTGGTGCCTTTTTCTGGCCTGCAGGCATACATGCAGACAGAACACTATATACTTAAGAAGAAAGGAAGAAAGGAAGGAAGGAAGGAGTAAAGAAAGCTTGTGAAGTGATATGAAAAGATGACAACATTAGCAGGGCTTACTTCATGTGTTATTTGGGGGGTTGTTTTATATTACTTCAAATATGTTCTAGTACTACATATCACTCATGTAAATAAATTATTAAAGTTGTTGAGCACAAATGTCTGTTGTGCTACACACAGAACATTTACATAGGATGATAACATAGAAAGGGAGAAAAGATTCCAAGTAGTGCTGTATAAAACACTGTGGACCTATTTCCCAACATTCCAAACTATAGTATTTCCATGGGTATCTATACTCTAACCTCAAGATCTATGACAGCACTGTGGCCACCCACAACTCTGAAACAAAGAACAATCAGAAAATTGATCTATTCCATACTCCAAGACTCATCACAGGGCCATCATTATGCAGGATCATGCTTTAGGCAGTAGCTCAGTCACAGCTAAGGAGACCGCTCTAACTCTGCTCATATCTGTGTTCCTATTCTATGATGTTTGGATACTTTACAAATACATGTGTTCCCTGTACTGCCACCAATATACCAGTGCACCCTAGGTGTCAGGTTCAATATGAATTTGGATCCCAGAGATGAAAGCCCTTTCGTAAAGCTTCAAGTTTGTTTCATGGAAGAATCACGGACAGCATTCATCAAATACCAGTGCCGCTAACACTACAAATGACTTCAACAAGGATGTATCCAACTGCAGCAAAACACACATTCTTCCTCACCATGCATATAAGCATTCTCTATGGCCAATCATGTCTTAGGTCATAAGATAAGTCTTAAAATTTCCAGGAAGGGGCTGGAAAGATAGCTCAGAGGTTAAGAACACTGACTGCTCTTCCAGAGGTCCTGAGTTCAATTCCTGGTAGCTCACAACCATCTACAATTCAATCTGGTGCCCTCCTCTAGTATTTAGGCAGAACACTGTATATGTAATAAATAAAGTAAATCTTTAAAAAATTCCAGGAAACAGATATCATATAAAATTTCACTCTCCTTCCTTTTTCCTTTGTCCCCTCCCTTTCTTTCTTTTTTGAAACAAGGTTTCACTATGTAGCCAAGTATGGTCTTGAATTCACAGTCCCTCTACCTCTGCCTTCTGCCCATTGACCCTATGAGCATGTGCCATCACACCCAGTGCCAGAGTATTTTACAAACAAATAGAACAATGAAAAACTAAAAACCAGTAACAGGAGGAATTTCAGAAAATTCACATAGATAGGGAAATTAACCATGCTTGTAAACAACCAAAGAGACAAAGGAACATGTGAAATGCAAGCACTGCATTGTCACAAAATGGAAAGATGAACTTATCCAGTGCAGAGGAAATTATCCTATAAGGGAAAGTCATAGCAATTAATGCTGCTATCAAAAGAGAAGAAAGATCTCAAATATTAAAAAATAAGTAATACTGTATTTCAAGGAATGAGGAAAGAGGCGTGCTTATAATCTCAGCAGAGGCAGGAATCTCAAGTCAAGCTGTCAACCCGGACTATATAGACTTTCCGGCCAGGCTGCATGGCAAGACCTCATCAAAAAAATCGAATTGACACTAAGACCAACTTTACGGGACTTTTGATATACAGTGCTCATAAAAAATTGAGCAACAAAATATAGCTGTAATAACATATGATAATTCTTTGACTAAAATAATAACCTGTGAGTCATATTAGCATAAAGATAGCTCTATTCAGCTGTCAAATGTCAATTAATACATGCAGAAGGAACATTGGAATTATAAAAAACAGTGTGCTTGACAACTAGCATCAGAAGAAGTGATTCAAAAAAGCCTCATAAATGGATGCTCAGTCTGCACCAAATCCCACAGCATTCACTGAGTCACCATGGCAACCATGATGGCCAAGGAAAGCTGAGAAAAATCAAATATCACAGCCCTCCATTTGCTTCCTAATATGTACTAGGAACTGAATGTAACTGACATAATACATAGTAATGAATCTCAAATATTTCTTATGAAAAATACTCTCATGGCTCAATCAATATACACAAATATACATACATATCATTATACATACATTTTTTTCTCAAACCCTAAGAATCTAGGAATCCCTTAAGACAGATTTGTTTGGGAATAAGAAAATTCGACAATGCAATTGTAAAAATCAAGAACTGCTAAACTATTTTATTTTTTCTGATTTATTTTTCTAAAAATTACCTATAAAATTGTCTCAAGAACTTTTTCTCCCTAGCTTGAATATATTGTCAATGACTTTTAAAAGCTGATAATAGAAGCTTGAGTGAATAGATGATGTGATGACTAGTTATATGTCAACTGTGCTACAGTGCCCAGACTTATTTTGGATGTTCCTATGAGTGTTCTTTTGATGAAAGTTACATTTGAACCACTACACGAGGTAAAGCAGATTGCCCTCCATAGTGTGAGTAGGCCTTATCTGTTACTTGGAGGTCTAGATAAAAGAGAAAGCTGGTACTATCTAGTAAAGACGTTATTCTGTAGCTCACTCTGGATTTCACTTGCTATATTAGCAAGTTTCAACTATTTGTTCAGTCTCAAAATTGCTGCCTCCACCATCAAAATTTGAACTCACAAAGTATATGAGCTAATTATGTAGTATCTCTAGCGAGATAAATACATAGATAAATAGATTAGATAGGTAGATAGATAGATAGATAGATAGATAGATAGATAGATAGATGAGAGAGATCTTCTATTGGTTCTGTTTCTCCAAAGAACCTTGATTAGTATAGATACTCAAAACTATTTTCTATCCTACAGTAGCGTATGCTTTTTATTTTCCTTCCTTCCTTCCTTCCTTTGTTTTCCTTTGGTTTTTCCTGACAGGGTTTCTCTGTGTAATAGTCCTGGCTATACTGGAACTCACTCTGTAGGCCAGGCTAACATCAATCTCACAGAGATCCTCCTGCCTCTGCTTCCAGAGTGCTGGGATTAAAGGTATGCACCACCACATGACAACCTATGCTTTTAAACAAACAAAAAGATATTTAAGTAATTAATGCCAAGCATTCATCTTTCGGCAGTTTAGTGAAGATGTAACATAAAGTAACTAATATTAAAATACTATTATTCATAAGACCATCAAAATAGAAAATGTCGATGGACAGTGGTGGTGCACACCTTTAATCCCAGCACTTGGGAGGCAGAGGCAGGTGGATCTCTGAGAGTTCGAGACCAGCCTGGTCTACAAAAACTAGTTCCAGGACAGCTTCCAAAGCCACAGAGAAACCCTGCCTCAGAAAAAAAGAAAATGTATGGGAAGAAGCTGTCCATATTTCTAATGGATAACCATTTCACCTTTAGTCACATGTTTTGCCTGCAGCCTGAAATTTCTTACAAGAAATATCAAATTCCTGCTGCTACCTCCATTTTACATTGCTATCTTAAAAATCACCAACATGTGTATTAGATTGATTCCCCTGTTTTAGGAAAATAACAGTAGCTTCAGCCCTCATGCTATAGGTAAAACAAATAATAAATATTTATAAAAGTTGTATCTTGAAACACTGATGTTCAATAGCTAGCCACTAACGTGATTTACTTAACCTGTGCATTGTGTTCCAAATTTTGTGGTTATGTCCAGCAGCTATTTTAATAGTATTTTCATTGTCATCTGTTTAGTTCAACCGTAATTGAATTAGGCAGTCCCATTAAGACCTGAGTCATGGTGCATGCCTTTAATCCCAGCACTTGGGAGGCAGAGGCAGGTGGATCTCTGTGAGTTCGAGACCAGCCTGGTCTGCAAGAGCAAGTTCCAGGACAGCCTCCAAAGCCACAGAGAAACCCTGTTGCAAAAACAAGCAAACAAACAAAAGGCCTGAGTCTTAGTACTTAGTATTCTGTGTAATATGCAAATACTTCTCTTAGATGGAGAGGCCTTTTTTGTCAAATGTGTATTTTAGCAGAGTTACAAGGAAATAATCACCATACAGTTCTCTCGGTGTAGTAAGGAAGGATATAAAATACTTTTTGTACATGAACAAAAAGTCCTATCATTCATAACAGCATAGGAACAGGAAATATATGGGAAGAAGCTGTCTACACATGTGCAGAGCTTGTACACTGAACCCTAAAATACTGCTGAAAGAACTTGAAAAGGACATACAATCATCACAAGTCAGAGCATTAAATACCGTTGTCTATTATCCTCAAATTGATCTACAGAGTCAGTGCAACTCTGATTTTTAAAAAATTCCAGAATATACTTTTTGTTTGTTTTGTGAAACACAGTCTCACTATGTAGATTTGGCTGTCCTGGAACTCACTATGCAGACCAGGCTGACATCCATCTGCCTCTACCTCCTGAGTACTGGGGTTAAAGGCATGTGTCACAATGCCTGGTCTCAGAATATACTTTTTAAGAAGAAATTGGCAGGTCTATTCCAAAGAGCATATGGAAACAAAAAAGGATCTGCACTATGAGAACATTCTTGAATTTCAATATTAATTATAAACTTGCAATAAAGGACATTGGCTGAGTGACCCCTAGCTCAATTTAATTTTCACACTACCTCAGAATGAACTCTCAGTTTCAGAGACGTTTGTGCCCCACTTTAAATGCTACTCACAAGCCCTAGACTATTTTGTTTTGTGCTTCTATTACAATCCACTCTTCAGGTTTGACTAACTTGCTTGGGCAGCTCCCAAACCTCAAAGAAACACTTTTAATCAGTTTATATTAAACGATACTATGAAGGACACAATCAAAGAGATATATAGTTTATCTGTGTCTTCTCTAGGTGCCACCCTATAGGAATTGCATGTATTGAGCAATACAGTGTATTTCTAAAGAATTCCTTTCATATTTTTACAATACTTACATAGACATAATTGAAGAGACAATCATGTAGAGATGTGACTGAACAAATAATATGATCTATGCTAACAGACTGGTTGGCAAAACACAAGAAGACTTGTTCAGATTTTTCCCGACCATTCTATGCAATGTTCTTTCCTCTGTAATGTGAGACAGTATTCTTACTGAAATGAGAATCTTATGATACGGTAGTTCAGAGAATTTTTTCTGTCAGTCCATACCGAAAGTATTAGAGATCATAAGACTCGCCTTGTATAAGAGAAATTCTACACTACATAGCATGCATTGGGAAGGTAATTATAAGCCAGCAACTACAGATAAAACATAAACATATGTATGTTATATATCATAATCAAACAAGAATTGTTGTTATTATCATTACTGTTGTTGTTATTGATGAAAGCAGAAAATAAAGTAAATATAGCAAATGAATTTTAAGCATCAATTTCCTTTCTTAAATACTTTGTGACAAAGAAGTCCTCCATAAGATGGGATTCAACACCTACTACAAATCATGTAGCTGATGACAAAAGAAAACTCCACTTGCTGCACCTCTTCAAGATGAGCTCAAAGTAGGTTTTCCACTTCCTCACTATTTTCTGAACCCCATACAAGCCATTCTACCACATGTTTAGCTCTGTGATGTCACTGGATATAGGTATCCATCATTGATAGACGTGCCAGGGTATATTGAGCACTGCTGCACTTCAGATCTAGAGTAGATACTTTAGAAGGCATCACTACACACTGCTTTCTAAGGCACCTGGTATGAAGGTCAGTCACTGGAAGAACAGCTGCCCAGAAGGAAGCTGAATCCAGTAGTCACTGTGCTTTGAGGGATAAGTATGTGCCCTGCATACTTTGGTTGCACTAGTGAGCTCCCAAAGGCACTGAAACAATGAAGTATTGATCTAAACAATGGGCTTCTCTCCAGGGTCTTTTTCTTCTCTTGGGCTCATCTGTCCCCTAGCAACAAATATGAAAAGAAAAAGGAAGTAAACGGTATGGTGATAAACATGGATATGCAAATATTTCTGCAGTAGGATTTGAGTCCTTTGGGTATATACCCACCTAGATGTTCATAAATAGATAATAGATAAAATAAATTTAAGAAATTTACACAATAAAGGAAAATTATAATATTAACAGGAAAATGGAACTGGAGATCATTATGTTAAATGAATTAAGTCAGACTCCTAAAGACAGATACCACTGGGGAGCTAATAATAATAATAATGATAATAATAATAATAAAGAATAAAAATGAGAGTTTTATCTCATATGCACGTGTCTGTGTGTGTGTAAGAGAGAGACAGAGACAGAACAGAGAGAGAGTTGTGAGAGAGAGGGAAAAGAGATCTTAAGGTATAAGATGGGCATAAAAAGAGAAAAAAATCATGAAACATGAAGTCAGAGCAGTGTGGTGTTTGGAGGGAAGAAGAGAACCAGCAGGATGGAGGAAAGAGAGCCAGGGGGGAAGCTGGAGAGGAAGCACATAAAAAATGATGCATGAAAATGCAAAACTGAAACTCATTACTTTGTACACTAGTTTTTAAAACTAATAAAATAAAGAAGCCTGCTTGAAATCATACAGTGATAGATGATCCCACAATAACCACAGGTGTGGTGTTTGACTTTCACATGAGTTATTATTGAAGGTGACAGACTTCTATGGCTGACCCTCAGAGGGAGCCATAGCATGTCTTTCTCTCTCACACGCCCACCCTATACGTGAAAAATGGATCCAGGACAGCGTCAACTCTGGGGCTAAGAGGGTCTGTTTCTTCTCCCTGAAAGGTATTCAGAGAACTAACCCAGCACCCAAACCAGAACAAGAACAAACTAATTTGGGTTTGGGGTCGTGGAGTTTGTCTCCTCCACAACTGGACACTCACGCCTGCATCTTTGTACATGCACGTAGAGGAAGGATGTTGTTCTCACCAGATAACGCTAGTCTCCATCTTAAAAAAAAACACTTCGCCCTCCTCAGTCGTCTCGATGACATCAGGTTGCCATAGAAACCGCGATAAGCAGGCTCTTCATCAATACCGGAAGTGCCTCTGAAACACTCTTTCCTTCACTTACCTTTCTCTTCAAACAAAAAGCCTTCAGAACGCAGGCTACTGCCTTAAAAGCCTAATTCAAGGGTCTAGGAAAGGATGCAGACAATTGTCTGAGTGCTTTTCAGCCTGCACAATCTCTACAGTCAGACTTTTTTCTATAAAACTGACCTTTAAGCAGCATTATCAGTATGTACAGATTTCAACATGTCTCTTTTAAAGTCTCGGAGATGAGCTAGCCCTCTGATGGAAACAAGAAAGGTACACGAATACTCCATCTTTGTAAGAAAACTGAAATTTCTCTCTGATGCCTTTACCAAATACCAAAGAAACATTTAAAATATTGTTATTTAAGGAATCTCAAAATTAATTCAAAGATACAGGGTTGATGCATATATTTGTTAAGTATAAACTTAACAATTCAATTGAACCATATTGGGTTATGCTAACAAACTCCTTCACTTGAGATATTTTTCTCCAGATATTTTTTTCTCAACATCATCCACGACTAAAGAACATGTGAGTTTTCTGCAGACTCCATCCTCTGTCATAGAAATCACTTGACTGAACATATTTTAGACATGAGAACATGAATAACACAGTCCAGGCCCTCTCCCTTCAAAACTCTTGGTTATATTCTTTACTTAGTCAACTTACAATTTGCTGTTCCCTCTGGTCTGGCATGTTCTAATAGGCCCACAGCTCGTTTTCCCTGTCATTGTCTCTCTGAATACACAGGTTTACTATGGTCTTCCTCTCAAATTCTACAGTCCTTAAGAGGTACCTTAAACACCCCCTTCTCCAAATATGAACAGTAAGCTAACTAAAAGTTGCAACAAAATTCATGGATGATACATCAAATTTATCTTTTATGTATGGAAACAAAGGGGTTGGCAAGAGAGCTCAGACAGTAGTGACACTTATCACCAAGCCTGATGACCTGAGTTCAAGCCCCAGAACACATATGGTAGTAGAAAACTAACTACTAAAAACTTGTCCTCTGACCTCCATACATGCATTGTGACATCCATGCACGGTACACAATCACACACAGTAAATAAATAAATCTTAAAAATTTAGAAGTGAAAAAATATGAGAACATTTTCAGCATAGACAGAGGAAATATTACACATATGGGAATGTAAGCTAAGATGAGCTGATTAGGGGACATGCTTGTCATCCAACAATATTGCATAGGAACAGCAGACAAAGATCTGCCATGCTGAAGCCTTCCTGTGTATATTTGCTCAGAGAAAGTAGCTTCCTGGACAAAGGATATCACTGTGGCAGAAGAAAGCGATTCTGAACAGCTTCTTTGAGGAGTACTTCTTAGTGGAAACAAATATCCCTTATTCTGATAATGTATTCATCAATCAAATATCTGAGCTTGTAGTTGTCCCTGTAGCTCATTAAGCCTCTTGTAACAACACTGTATACAGCTTTAACAAAAACTACTACAGTGGAATCTCCCTTTATGAAGGGGGAATATTAACTAATCTTCAAATTCTAAGAGCATAGTGAAATTTATACATAACAAACATTCATGTTAAACGTTCTCATAAACTCACAGCAAACATAACCAAACTTAGAATAAAGCCCCTTCTACAAATTTTAAAAATGATAAGATTCTCCCAATGATTAGAGTCTACAAAGAGGGAAGGTGCATCAAAATTTCATGGTTTACATTTCCATTTCTAAATCCACCACACACACACACACACACACACACACACACACACACACACACCAAATTAAAAGCCATCAATTATTTGTGGGTTGAAAGGGCTCACCTGAGTGTTTTGTGTCCCCTGCATTGTGTGTCACCCATGTTTGTAGGCACCTGGAGGTTCTGGGTCACACAGTCACACACAAAAACAAGAAGTTGAAGAAGCTGAAGTAAAAAAGAGCTATTTGATAATAATGAATGCAAATATAAATAAAAGTATCTAAGAACATGGAAATTAAGCACCTACCTGATCCATGCATTAAAGAAAATGTGTCAATATAAATAAAAAGGCATATACAAGTATTAAAGAGAAAACTCCCATGTAACAAATTTAGGAGGATCAGAATTTAGTTTACAACTGTGGCTGTAGTGTAGAGTACAGATATATTTTAAAAGACAGAGGATAAGCCAGGCATGATGGTGCAAGCCTTTAATCCTAGCATTCTGGAGGCACAGGTAAGTGGATCTCTGAGAGTTTGAGGCCAGCCTGGTCTACGTAGTAAGTTCCAGGACAGTCATGGCTATGCAAGAAACCCCATCTCAAAAAAAACCTATAAATAAATAGAGACAGTAGATAAGGCTTATGATAAAGTTGTTGTGTATCCGTTAGAAGTCAGTATGCATATGGATGGTATTCTGATGAGCTGAGGGATACTGAGGAAAATAAGGATGTACACTTAACATTTTTTGTTTTGTTCTTCCGTTGTTCTATCAAAAATGATCTAATGCAAAAAATAAATAGGTAACTAAAATTATGTCCTGTAGGTAACTAAAATTGTACATAGATATAATTTATGTTCCTTCCAAGTTATAACTCGTTAAAGAATAGTATGTCTGGGGGTGAAGAGATGGCTCAACAATTGTACTGGCTGCTATGATAAAGAACCTGGATTCAGTTGCTAGCACCCATATCAGGTGGCTCACAACCACAGGTAACTCCAGTTCAAGGGGATCCGAGCCTTCTTTTGACATCTGCAGGCAAGATGGTGATGGGAACACAGAACTTTTTTCAGAAGCAGAAAGGGAATTTCTAACCTTTTCAGTTTCTTTCAAACCCATTCAAGGGAAGTATGGCCATGTGTCTCTGTGGCCTTTGTCCTATCTTAGTGTATGTTGACAGTCTAACCTGAATTCCAGGTGGACAATCTGTCTTTTTGTCCTCTTCACCTCAGGCTATCCACTCACTTGGTAGAAGGATCATGAGAATCCTATCAGCATTAGCCACCTCCAAGTCCTATGACAGGCCCTTATCTTATCATCAGTTCAATGGCAGGCTTCCATAAGAAAAGGATAATATTCTGTTTGCTCCAGTGGCTGCATTCATATCACATGTATTCCACTAAATATCTTTTCCCCTTAACATCTCTCCCCCCATTATGGTTCCCATGGTGGTGAAATGCTCTACCTCTCTCTGTCTCTGTTCTTACATCTGTGTTTGCAACATGAGAGAAAAAATACAGGATTTGGTTTTTTTAGATTGTTTTATAAGCAGTAAAATATTGATTTCTAGCTCCATTCATTTTCCTGAAAATGTTGGTTTTACAGAGAGCAAAAGCAAGGTGCTGTATTTCTCTTTTAATTTAGTAGAGAAGCTCTCAAATAAGAGAAAGAGCTGCTATCATAATCTACTCAGCCTTGACACAAAGGTCTGTGTGTGAACCAAAAGCTCATCATAGAGCAATGTGACTTCTAAAACACAAATGATTGGACTGTGGCGAAATACATCAACACTGCAGACAATTTTGCTTTATTAGACAGATATGAAGCCACCTCAAATGGATCCTCAAGTAAATATCCAAGATCCCTAACAAAAGATCACAAGAGCTACATACAAGTGAGACTTTGGGGTCACACATAAAAACAGCACTAATAATGACAGAACTGGGGTAGATAGGGTATGGGTGAAATTCAGAAATAGTTAAAACTTCCAGTTACATAATAGTAACCCTCTGCATGTGTGTGCTAATTGTGGAACTTAGTCTCTTTTTAAGGCTTCTAACAGTGAGAGCAGGACCTCTCCCTGGTGCATACCTCGCTTTTGGTAACCTGTTCCCCATACTGGATTACCTGGCCTGCCTCGATGTTAAGGGGAGGAGCTTGGTCCTGCCTCAACTTGATGTGTCATACTTTGTGCAAGCCCATGGGAGGCCTGTCTCTTTATGAATGGAGAGGAAGGAGGAATGGATGGGGAGGGAATAGATAGATGGGAAAGGAGAGGGGACAGGAGGAGAGGAGTGGGTGGAAACTGGTTGGTATATAAAAACAAATGAAAATGTTATTTAAATTAAAAAAGTTTAAAAAATTGTTAGCCTATACTGTTAAAAAGTTTCCTGACAATTTTGTTAAAATGAAGGTGTTTGGAGTCTACTCTAAACATACTGAATCTCTTAATTTGATGTTCTTTTAGTATATATGATTGCTGCTTTATATACTGGTGATATATTATATCCCAGGGAATAATTACATGTTTTAGCCCAAAATGTTTTCTTTATAAATATTAGATCCATCAGTTTTTGTAAATCAGATGTAACATTCACTGTTATAAATGAAGGCATAAAAATTAGCAGTATCTAGCCGGGCGTTGGTGGCGCACGCCTTTAATCCCAGCACTCGGGAGGCAGAGGCAGGCGGATCGCTGTGAGTTAGAGGCCGGGCTGGACCAACAGCCTCCAAAACAATACAGAGAAACCCTGTCTCGTAAAAAACAAGAAACAAAAAAAATAATAAAAAATTAGCAGCATCTATGCTTATTCTATAGTTTTAGGGACTGGCTTTGTTACACTTGTCATAAAAACAAGCAAATCTCATCAGCTGAACTATTTTGATTACAGATGTCTCTAATTTTGCTTTAGAAAATTACTATTGTTAAATTAACCACAGACATTTGTTGAGACAGAGTTTCTATGTGTAGCTACTCTGGCTGTCCTAGAACATGATCTGTAGAACAGGCTGGCCGGGAGCTCACAGAGATCCACCTGCCTCTGCCTCCAAGTGCTGGGATCAAAAGTGTGTGCCAACACTGTCCAGCCTTAACACAGCCATTTTAAATTCCTCTTTCCTACAAGCAATTCTTGCTTTACTCTTACATTTTGCTGATGTGTATCACTAAGGAAGAAAGCCCGAGAGCCCTGTGTAGATGAATGTCAGCCCAAAGATGGTGTACTGGCTAGTTTTATGTCAACTTGACACAAGCTAAAGACATCTGAGAGGAGGAAGCCTCAATTGAGAAAATTTCTCCATAAGAATGGGTTGTAGGCAGGCCTGTAAGGCATTTTCTTAATTAGTGATTGATAGGGGAGGATCCAGCCCATTGTGTGTGGTGCCATCCCTGGGCTGACAGGCCTGGTGCCTATGAGAAAGCAGGCTGAGCAAGCCGTGAGAACAAGCCATTAGGCAACATCCTCCATGGCCTCTGCATCAATCAGCTCCTGCCTCCAGGTTCCTTCCCTGTGTGAATTCCTTTCCTCATTTCCTTCAATAATGAACAGCAGTATGGAAGTGTAAGCCATATAAATCTTTATCTCCCTAACACTTTGGTCATGGTGTTTCATCACAGCAATAGAAACGCTGACTAAGACACGTGGGGAGGTAGAATATGTCAAGAAAGAAACAGAGAGTTTTCCACATCCTGACATTTTAAGACTTGCAAAGGCACTAAAGGGGTAAATAGGCCAAATGCAAGATTTCCCTTTGCTCTCCTATTTGGGAAAAACAAGAGGTCAACTTGTACATCGTGGGTCAAGGCTGTCGTGCAGCAAAACAGTTTTCTACCCCAAAGCTGTGCCCCAAAGGCGTGAAGCAAAAGCAGAAAGTCAGCAGGACCCAGGAAGCAGGGACTGACTCTTATGAGCAGGAAGGGGGCGTGGTCTGATAGCAGCTGCACAGAAGAGCACTGTGGCCTCATAGTCTGGGAGGACCAAGGGGCATTCTCCTGACATGTGGGTGAGCAGTGGTTCAGTTCTTGCCTCTAGAGCCTGTCTAGATGTGTATAAAGTTGTTTGTGTCAGACAGCAGCTGTTCCCCAAGTGACTACTATGCTGTATGTTAGTTTTTAAAATAAGAGCAAAGCAAGTAATGCTTTATATCATTATAATGATAGAAAGTATTTCACTATGGCCTGCCAACTTAGCATTCTGTATTGGGTGTAATGGTTAATATGAAGTTGAAATCCATAGAAATATTGACTGTGCATAATGCCAAAGAGGATCAGATCATGTATGATTAAGAATCTACCTCTATCCTTGTTTACTTTTGTGTCTTCAGTTGACTCTAAACCATAAATATGAAATTTTCCAGTTCTTATTTTCATGTTGTGAGTACATGTTTAAATCAACATTCTGTCTTACTAAAGCTAGGGCCAATACTGGCATAATGACTAAGACCCTCATTCCAGACTTACACAGCTGGAAGATCAATCTATCTTCGGCTCCACCTTTTTTTATTTAAATTAGAAACAAGCTTGCTTCACATATCAATCCCAGCTCCCTCTCCCTCCCCACCTCCCCTGCACCCCACAAGTTCCCCTAATCCCCCATCTAATCCCCACTCCACTCTCCAGGGAGGGTGAGGCCCTTCATGGGGATCTCCAAAGTCTGTCATATCATCCTGGGAAAGCCCTAGGCCCTCCCCCATGTGTCCAGTCTGAGAGAGCATCCCTCCAGGTGGAATGCGCTCCCAAAGTCCATTTGGATGCCAGGGATAAATACTGATCTATTGCCCAAGGCCCCAAAGAATGCCAAGGCCTCCTCACTGACACCCACATTCAGGGGGTCTGGATCAGTTCTATGCTGGCCTCTCAGCCATCATTCTGGGGTCTATGAGCTCCCCTTTGTTTAGGTCAGCTCTTTCTGTGGGTTTCACCAGCCTGGTTTTGACCCCTTTGCTCATCACTCCTCCCTCTCTGCAACTGGTTTCCAGGAATTCAGTTCAGTGTTTAGCTGTCGGTGTCTGCCTCTGCTTCCATCAGCCACTGGATGAAGACTCTAGGGTGACATACAAGGTAGTCATCAATCACATTATCGGAAAGGGCATTTAAAGTAGCCTCTCCACTATTGCTTAGATTGCCAGTTGGTGTAGATCTCTGGAAATCGCACTAGTTTGGTTCCATATTATAATGTCTAAAACCATAGAAATTTAGATTTGCCATTGTAAAATAAAATTTCGCACATTATATTTTCCCATCTGTAAAATTTATAAATTTGAATAGAGTATTATTGTTTTATGCATCTACGATAATCTATACTTTCTCTTAAGTTGTCTTCCATTTTACAAGTATGTTATTGGCAAACTGTGTTTCCCCAAAGTACCATATTTGAGAATGATGCTTAATCCATCAGCTATGAGTAGTTATGTTTAGTAAATTAAGTTTGACATTTGAGAAACTAGCATGGGGAATTGCTTTAGTACCCAGCTTATATGTCTCTAGCATGTGCATAAGAAAGGAAGGTCATTGCTGACAGGCCAGTAACTCGGAGATAATTTGTAAGCCCTAAGAAGAGAGGACTGGCAGTTAGGAGGTCTGGTTAATCTATGGGGCCTCTGGCAGTGGATCAGTATTTATCCCTAGTGCACGAATGGACTTTGGGAGCCCACTCCACATAGAGGGATACTCTCTCAGCCTAGACACATGGGGGGAAGTCCTAGATCCTGCTCCAAATAATATGACAGACTTTGAAGATCCCCCATGGACGGCCTCACTCACCCTGGGGAGCAGAGAGGGGATGGGATGGGGGGTTGGGGCCAGGGGAGGAGGGGAACGAGAGGGAACTGGGATTGACATATAAAACAAGCTTGTTTCTAATTTAAAGAGAAAAAGAGAGAGGACTGGTTATAATTTTACAAAATGCAGCTAATTCTAGTTGAAAAGCTTCCTGGCTTTTTTTTCCATAGTATTAGCATAAACGAATAGGAAGAACCTTTCCAAAAACCCAGTGTGAAACATTCACAGCTAATGCCATAATTGCTCGAGAAAGCCTGACAGGTTTTTCTTCAAGAGGGGACAGAAGGGCTAGAGGGATGGTTCAGCCATTAACGGTTAGGTTCACAACCAAAGCGCCAAGATCAGAAATAAGATACCAGCATTCAGAGTCATTCAGAGTTGTACTGGCAAGAATAAGAAATAAAAGCATCCACAAAGTAAAGGGATTAAGGTATTTCCATTTTCAGGTGATCTAAGCTAATCTTTAGAAAAACCACAGATCCCGTAAATAGTAAAAACCAGTAATTAACCTAAGCAAGGCATTGAGTTCAATACTCAGCGCGCGCGCACACACACACACACACACACACACACACACACACGAATACAAGATTCCATAAAAGAAATATTAGTACTGATAAGTGAACGTAGAAAATCAACCCTTAAACATGGATCACAATTCATTCTTAAATATGTACTTATTTGTTTTGTCTGCAAGTATGTGTGCATACAACATGCATGTCTGGTGCCTGTGGAGGTCAGAAGAGGGCATCAGATCCCCTTAAGTTGTACAGGTGGTTGTGCATTGCCACATGAATGCTGGGAATCAAACCCAGGTCTCCTGCAGTAGCATCAAGTGGTCTTAAACCCTGAGCCATCTCCCCAGACCCATATTGATTGCATTTAAATACATTGACATTACATGCAAAAAATTTGCAACAAAAATTCTAGGCAAGAGAGATGACTCAACAGTTAAGAGAGAGTACTTCTCTCAAAGAGGACCAGAGGTCCTCAGCACCCACCACAGCTTATAACTACCTGTCTCCAACTCCAGGGAAGTCTGAAGCCTCTGGTCACTGTGGTAACTGTACTCATGTATACAAAGGCACAGTTGTGTGACACTCTTTCTGGGGAGAAATAAACAAATGTCTACTTACCCAAGACTGGGTACCAATTCCCAAAAAATATAAATGACATCAAGGTCTAACTTAGCAAATCAGTGAGTTTTTATTGGGATTATATTATATATGTGATTGAGGAGTGACTTACAGGAGCAGAAATGACACAAAGATAGCTGCACCACTAAAAGCCCATCCCAGAATGGGTGATAACTCATGCAATCCACACTTGGAGCACATTGCATAACCTTCAAACAGCTCAACAGGTTGGAGGTTGTCCTTTCCAAGTAACTCAGCTGGTCTGAGCCTCTTCCCAACCATTTGGCTGATCTCTGTTTCTTTGGGCTGGGGGCACTCTCCTAGCTTGAGCCTCTTCTAGGCAGTTCAGCTTATCTCTCAGCAGTCCTTATTGCTTATATACGCTTGCAAAGGGAGGAGCTTACTATATATGGTCAGTTTCAGGGACTTTCTTATGCCTTTGTATTGTTAACTTCCTGAGCTCAAGGAGCTTTTTTGCAAGATGGAAGGTTTTCATCTCAGAAGAAGCTGCTATAAGACACTCACACAAAGACACATAATTTTTAAAATAATAAAAATAAATCTTAAAAAAGAAGTAGTTCCATTTCCATTGAACCACAAAGAAAATATAAAAAACTACCTAGGAGGCAAAAGCCATTTACACAAAAATAGCTACAAAATCTGCTAAACTGAAAGAGATACAATGGAAAACATCATATGCTTCTGGATTATAAGACTTAATATTGTAGTATTAATATCAATCAACCTCATCCAAGAAAAGAACAATTCTAAAGTTATAGGCCATCAAGATGGTTCAGCGGGTATGGACACTTGTCACCAAGCCTGATGACCTCAGCCCACATTGTAGAAGGATAGGACTGACCTGAGTCTTGAAAGTTTTCCTCTGACTTTCAGACATGTGTCATGGCATGTATGCCTGCACCCATGCGAGTGTTCGCGTGCACACACACAAGTATAAGTAAAGAAAATAATAAAATTAATAAATATAAAACTTAGAAACAATCCAAAAGCTTATATGTAATTACAATGGACCCTCAAAACCAAAATAACCTTGAAAATGAAGAAGGGGCTGGAAAGACAACTCTGCAGAGGAGCCAGGTTTGATTCCTAACACCTGCATGATAGCTCACCACCATCTGTACCTTCGGTTCTAAGTATCCAATGCCCACTTCCTGCTTCAGTGGGAAGCAGGCACACATGTAGTGTACAGACATACATACAGGAAAAAACGTTCACATATGAAATAATTTTAAAATTGTTTATTTCATATTCTGAGACTATAAGATAGTTATATTTTTCCCTCTTCCATTTCCTCCCACTAAATCCTCTCATATACCCCTCCTTATTTTTTAACTCATGACCTCATTTTTCATTAATTTTTATTGCATACATATATGTATTTGTAGATACATATATATTCCTAAATATATAACTACAACCTTCTCAGTCTGTATGTTACTTATATGTATATGTTTTCAGGGCTGACTGGTATTGAATAACAAATGGTGTGCTCCTCCCTATTTCTATCACACTCAGCATTCCTTAGTTGCCTTTAATTCTCTGTGTATGGCTGAGGTCTCTTGGACTTCACCTCATCGACTATAGCATGTCTATTGGTGTCATCCTTATTCAGCTCATATTTGGACAGTCATGTTAGTGAGTCTTTATGACTGTAACTTCTGACATTTCTAGGAGACAGTCTCCCAAAGAACTCCCTGTTTCACTGGCTCTTTTTAAATTTTTTTAAATTTAATTTAAATTAGAAACAAGTTCGCTTCACATGTCAAACCCAGATCCCTCTCCTTCCCTTTCCCTCCCGCCCCCCCTTCAACTCTCCCCCAACCCCTCCTCCAATTCCCACTCCACTCTCCAAGGGGGGGTGAGGCCCTTCATGGGGGATCTTGAAAGTCTGTCATATGATCTGGGGCAAGGCCTAAGCCCTCCCCCATGTGTCCAGGCAGAGCCAGCATCCCTCCACGTGGAATGGGCTCCCAAAGTCCATCTGGATGGCAGGGCTAAATACTGACTTGTTGCCTGAGGCCCCAAAGGATGCTGAGGCCTCCTCAGTGACACCCGCATTCAGGGGGTCTGGATCAGTCTCATTCTGGTCTTTCAGCTATCAGTCTGGGGTCTATGAGCTCCCCCCTTGTTCAGGTCAGCTGTTTCTGTGGGTTTCACCTGCCAAGTCATCACTCCTCCTTCTCTGTAGCTGGGTTCCAGGAGTTCAGTCGAGTGTTTAGCTGTGGGTGTCTGCCTCTGCTTCCTTCAGCCACTGGATGAAGGCTCTAGGATGGCATACAAGGAAGTTGTCAATCACTGTTATCAGGAAAGGGCATTTAAGGTAGCCTCTCCAGTATTGGTTAGATTGCCAGCTGGTGTCATCATTGTAGGCCTCTGGACATCTCACTAGTACCAGATCTTTCTTCAAAACTATAATGGCTCCTTCTATTATGGTATCTCTCATCCTCTCCTCTATTCTTCCCCCTACTCAACTATCCTGCTCTCCCATGTCTTCCTCACCCCTCCACTTCACCCCCTCTCTTTCTTTCAACTTCCTCACATTCCCTCCCCCCCCACCTGCCGTGTTCCCAATCCCCACAGAAGATTCTGTCCTGTCCCCCTTCTCTGGGTTATCATGCATATCTCTCTTAGGGCCCTCCCTGTTTCCCAAACTCTCTGGCTGGGGATTGTAGTCTGGCACTTTCCTGTTTCGGGCCTAAAATCCATAGATGAGTGAGTATATGCCAAGCTTGTCTTTTTGTGACTGGATTACCTTAATCAGGATGGTTTCTTCTAGTATCATCCATTTGCCAGCAAATTTTAAGATTCCATTGGTTTTTTTTCTTTCACTGAGTAGTACTCCATTGTATAAATGTACCACATTTTCTCTATCCACTCTTCAGTTGAGGGGCATCTAGGTTGCTTCCAGGTTTGGGCTATTACAAATAATGCTGCTATGAACATAGTTGAACAAATGTCCATATTGTATGAATGTGCATCTTTTGGGTAAATGCCTAAGAGTGGAGTTGCTGGATCTTGTGGTAGACTGATTCCCATTTTTCTGAGGAATCTCCATACTGATTTCTAAAGTGGCTGTACGAGTTGTCACTCCCACCAGCAGTAGAGTAGTGTTCCCCTTTCTCCACATCCTCTCCAGCATAAATTGTCATCAGTGTTTTCAATTTTAGCCATTCTGACAGGAGTAAGATGGTATCTAAGAGTCGTTTTGATTTGCATTTCCCTGATGGCTAAGGATGTTGAGCACTTTCTCAAGTGTCTCTCAACCATTTAAAACTCCTCTATTGAGAATTTTCTATTTAGTTCTGTGCCCCACTTTTTAAATCATTTTTTATTTTAATTTTAAATAGCTTGTTTTACATGTCAATCCCAGTTCCCTCTCCCTCCCCTCCTCCCGTTGTGCCCCACTTTTTATTTGGATCCTTTGGTGTTTTGGAGACTTGCTTCTTGAGTTCTTTGTAAATTTTGGAGATCAGCCCTCTGTCAGATGTGGGGTTAGTGAATATCTTTTCCCATTCTGTGGACTGCCTTTTTGTCTTGTTGACTGTGTCCTTTGCCTTACAGAAGCTTCTCAGTTTCAAGAGGTCCCATTTATTAATTACCAATCTCAGTGTCTGTGCTACTGGTGTTATGTTCAGGAAGCATCTCCTGTACCAATTAGTTCAAGAGTTTTGGTGTGGCTGGATTCATGATAAAGGTACTGGAGAGATCAGGGATAACAGGAACATACCTGAACATAATAAAAGCAATATACAGTAAACCAACAGCTAATATCAAACTAAACAGAGAGAAACTCAACACAGTTCCTCTAAAATCAGGAACAAGACAAGGCTGTCCTCTCTATATATATCTCTTCAATATTGCACTTGAAGTTCTAACTAGAGCAATAAGACAAGAAAAGGAGATCAAGGGGATACAAATTGAAAAGGAAGAAATCAAACTTTCACTATTTGCAGATGACATGATAGTTTACATAAGTGACCCAAAAAACTCTACAAGGGAACTCCTACAGCTGAATGGCAGGATACAAGGTTAACTCAAAAAAATCAGTAGCCCTATTGTATACAGACGATAAATGGCCTGAGAAAGAAATCAAAGAAACATCATCCTTTACAATAGCCCCAATCAACATAAAATATTTGGAGGTAACTCAAACCAAACAAGTGAAAGACCTGTATAGCAAGAATTTTGTGTCTTTAAAGAAAGAATTTAAAGAAAGAAACTAAAGAAGGTACCAGAAAATGGACAGATCTCCCATGCTCTTGGATTGGTAGGATTAACATAGTAAAAATGGCAATCTTGCCAAAAGCAATCCACAGATTCAACAATATCCCCATCAAAATACCGGCACAATTCTTCACAGACCTTGAAGAACAATCCTCAGCCTTATATGGAAAAACAAAAGATCCAGAATAACCAAACAACCTTGTACAATAAAGGAACTTGCGGAGGCATCACCATCACTGACTTCAAGCTCTATTATAGAGCTATAGTCCTGAAAACAGCTTGGTATTGGCACAAAAATAGACAGGTAGACCAATGGAATCAAATAGAAAAACCTGATATTAACCCACACACATATGAACACTTGGTTTTTGACAAATAAGCTAAAATTATACAATGGGAAAAAGAAGGCATCTTCAACAAATGGTGCTGGCATAACTGGATGCTGGCATGTCGAAGACTGCAGATAGATCCCTGTCGCACCTGCTGTGCGGCCTGCATCCGAGAATGTAGCGAGGTGGTCGGGATAGATGACACAGAGACCGGTCGGTTGCTTTAAGAAAACTTTATCTTCCCAAGTCAGCTTAGGAGAGAGCTCTCAGAAGAAATCTCAGGAGAAGTCTCTGGAGAAGTCTCTCTAAGAAAAAGGAGCTTCCCTTTTTAAGGACGTTTGCCATCCATTTACATACCATTCTTTCCACTTCTCACCCTCCTGGCTGGTGGTTTAATCTCCGGCCCCAGAATCGGGGAGACACCACAGGGGGCAGGAAGAGGCATCTAGCCATAGGAGGTGTGGAAGGCATGGTATTTCAGTGAGCCAGCCCCTATCTGAGCCCCATCAAGCTCTAAAGCACTGAATTGTTTTCAGTAAACATTACATAGATGCCTGCTCCCAGGCCGAAGGGGAAGTGGGTTTCTGCTCAAGGTCTGGTGTCCCCACAATTCACCCCTTTTTATTTTTAAATGAGGCACTCCTGTCTTAGGTCAAGTAGGGTCACCCTCCCTGGCCCGTCTTTGGGGGACCTTGAACCCCTGTTAGGTGGGAGTGGGTCTTCCCCACAAGTTGCCCGTCATTGAAGTAGCCCCACCCTTAAAATCATTTGTAATAAGGCTTTATGGCTATCGGGATTGCCATGGGCTAAGGCACTTTGAACTCAGCATGAAGCCAGAGCGCCTACTGCCACTGTTACCATTCCTAGGACCCCCACTGACATAGCGCCTCTCTGTCATCTGCCCATCCCCCGATCTGGGCCTTAGCATTCTACCACCAGCCTTTCTTTGCTACAAGGGTGATTTATAGTTACAATTTGACGGTCAAAACAGTGATAAAGTTTACAATTATTTTAAGATCTACTTAGGAAAGCATTAGAGAGTGTACTTGCACAGATACATTAGGTACAATCATTGATGTTACACATGTAGTATTATAAAAAATATGAACAAGAGGCTTGTTGCACTATTTACAGAGTACCAATTTGTTCCTGTGGTGATGTAGTCTGTCGATTTAATGTCAGTAGTATCAGCCGAACATGCAACCCGAGTTAAAGTCTTTTTGTCGCACCAGGACAAACCATATTTCTCCAGAAAAACATATTGTGATTCCAAAAACAGGAACTACCGAGTTTGATATTTTAAGTGACCATGTCCTGTTCAAATACTGAAAAAAGGCTTTTGCCATTCATTACAGTCCATACCAATGTCTAAATGTTAAATGGGTCCTTTTTCCCCCAAAGGGAAAAGCTGGCAAAATGAATTCTGTTGTTTTAAGGTGTATCAAAGGCTAGCTGCTAATCTTCCAGTTTTGTTGGCTTTGGGATGAAAACTCACGGGTCCAGGAGGTTGATGTAGCAAGCCTGATGAGAAACTGGAAATCTCGAACTGACTGTTTTATTTCTTTCTCGGGCTGTAGATTTGATGACATCAAGGGTCAGGAACACCGATTTAGGAGATCTCGAACTGGCTTGAGCAGGCTCCCACGGTCTCAGGTCCAGTTTTTTCTGTTCCATGCATCTCACCAGATGTTGTGACCGCTACTGAAGCTTTATTCTTTTCCTGTAAGAAAACACAAACATGCCCTCGACCCCAAATTAGGGTCTTCTCTACTGTCTAGTGTATGGATGTTTCCATTTGGCCTGAGTAATAGTTATTTAACTTTCATTATGTCAGAATCTGTCTGAAGCAGATTCCTCACTGGCATTTACATTTTATAAATATTTAAATGAGGAGTGGATTATTTAATGAATCATGTGGAGACTGGGGACATTACTCCCTTTTATTTTTAAATTTTGTTTGAACTGTTGAAGTTGGACCATAACAGTAGAAGGATTTGTCTACCCTCCTTAGTCAACTATCTAGGTGAATTGGGATCACTATTTAAAGTATTAGTAGATGTCCTTTAAAAGGGACATAACCATTAAGTACCTTTGAGAATCATTTAAGGATTGTAAACTATACTATGTCCCAAATAGTCCTTTTTTTTTTTTTCTAACCTGTAGCTCTCACTAGCTGACAAGGCCTCATTTGCATCTGAGCTGACAAGGCCTAATTTGCATCTACACAGACACCTTTGGGGGTGGGGGCCTGCCAAAGCGGCAGGACAGTTCCCTGAAAAAAAACCTCTCTTTCTCTCTCTCTCTCTGACTGGCTCTGAGGGCTTAACTTGAATTTTTTTGTTAAAATATTAACCGACTGACTGGATGTTTCTTTTGGCTATATCTAAATCGATTTAGGTAGTTTTTAACTGTTTGAAGGGATTTAAGTATCCCTTTAATCATATCCAAGGCAATTAGAACAGTTGCTTTTGTCAACATTCACGCATTTACATTTCACACTTTATACATACTGACGTGGCCACGTCCATACACACAGACCATGCATACATATCTCTCCTTGCCTAGGTTATGATTAGTTTGTTGAACTGAAACTTCTTTAACAGAACAACTCCAGTCAATCTTTGAATTAAAACAAAAGGTTGAAAAAGTCCTGTATGTCCCTCGTCATTTCTTCATTAGAGAAGTTTTGAGCTACACTCAGGGGCTACAGCCATACCCACTCCTTGTAATTCTGTAGATGCAAAGTGGAAAGGCCAGGCTTTTGCCAAAAGTTTTTAGAGATGACTCACAAAATTCAATAACCTACCCTATATAAATGTAACCAAACATTTTTATTTTATATACCTTTGTCTTTTTCTTTACTGAATACTAATACCTCATTTATTAACTGTTACCAGTTTTTTAAATTTACCCATCTTTAATCTATCCTCCCATTGAGGATGATCCTCCAATCTACCCTCCAACTGAGGGCAACTTCTTATCTTAGGTTCCCTTTCTTTTCTGACCTTTATTAGGTGAGGGCCTATACATTTAATCAAATCCACCCTTTAACTGAGGGTGATCTCTTAGGTTCCCTTTCCTTCCTGACCTTTGTCAGGCAAGGACTTAGACATTTAATCTGGTACCCCTAGCTTGGTACCCCCTTTTTAATACATCCATATAGCCTTACTGGCTAGCCTTTTAGATCTCTCAGTTTCCCTTTACTTTCCTGACCTCAGTGGGTCAGGCGAAAGACTGGAGATTTTTTATTTTATTTTTTATTTTATCCTTTTTTTTTTTCGTTTTTTTTTTTTTTTTTTTTGAGACTGGGTTTCTCTCTATCCTTTTGGAGGCTGTCCTGGAACTTGCTCTATATACAAGGATGGCCTCCATTCTACCTACCTCTGTCTCTCGAGTGTTGGGATTAAAGGCCTATGCCACCAACACCCGACTCTAAAGATCATAGCGAACATCCTTCCAATCTGGGACATTTAAGCCTTCCCCAGTAATGAACCATGGACTGGCATGTTCAATCCATTTTAAAAAGCCTTCCAAGGTTTTAGGCTTTACTGTAGTCCCATGTCCTTCAAGTAACTTTTTAACTTGATACTGTAATTTAAGCTTCCCAGAACTATTCCCCATGGTTTCTTTTCTTTTCTTTTTTTTTTTTCCAATCTGTCCCTGGCCAGAAAAAGAGATGAACCCGCTCACTTACCTCGCTTTCACGATCTCGGTGGGATCCTCCAATTGTCGCACCTGCTGTGCGGCCTGCATCCGAGAATGTAGCGAGGTGGTCGGGATAGATGACACAGAGACCGGTCGGTTGCTTTAAGAAAACTTTATCTTCCCAAGTCAGCTTAGGAGAGAGCTCTCAGAAGAAATCTCAGGAGAAGTCTCTGGAGAAGTCTCTCTAAGAAAAAGGAGCTTCCCTTTTTAAGGACGTTTGCCATCCATTTACATACCATTCTTTCCACTTCTCACCCTCCTGGCTGGTGGTTTAATCTCCGGCCCCAGAATCGGGGAGACACCACAGGGGGCAGGAAGAGGCATCTAGCCATAGGAGGTGTGGAAGGCATGGTATTTCAGTGAGCCAGCCCCTATCTGAGCCCCATCAAGCTCTAAAGCACTGAATTGTTTTCAGTAAACATTACATAGATGCCTGCTCCCAGGCCGAAGGGGAAGTGGGTTTCTGCTCAAGGTCTGGTGTCCCCACAGATCCCTGTCTATTGCCATGCACAAAACTTAAGTTCAAATGGATCAAAGATCTCTGGCTCTTACAATCTTTCCAGCTCCTCTTTGCAGTGTTCCCCAAGCCTTGGGTGTAGGAGTGTTTTATAAATATATCAGTTGGGACTGGGCTCCACAACTCTGCATTTTGACTGGTTGTGGTTTTCTATAATGGTCTCTTTTGCTCAGCAAGAAGGACATCATGCCCGGGACTGGACATAGCAAACTAGCCAGTCCTAGTGAAGCCATGGATCTTATAGAACCAACAATAGCCACTTTACTAACCCAGAATAATCCCTAAGTGTATTCTAAATATGTGTCCTTCTGGGTAAGTGCAGTTCTCACCCCTCATCAAGGAAAATTCTCTTTTCAACAGACAGACACCATTACAGAAAACCACAGTCAGTTAAAATAATATTTAAAAAAGAAAAAGAAGAACTTTTTCTGAATTTTATCCTTGCTATATGTCAAAATTTGCTATAAATATAGGCAGTAGTGACATAAAGACAGTCAATGGAAGAGACTTGGGCAACTCAGAAATAAATTTTCACGTATATGATCAATCAATTTCATTTTTCTTGTCTATTCTTTCTTGTTATTAAATTTTATGAGCATATAGTACCTTTTTGGAGCTCAAGGGATGGATCAGTGGTTAATAACCTTCATTGATGTTCCAGTACCCACATCGCGTAGTTTACAACCAACTGTAACTTCAGTTCCAGAGGATTCAGTGCCCTCTTCTAGCCTCTGCATTTACCCACAGGCATGTGCACAAACACATGCATCACACATATATGCACAAATAAAATATAAAATAAGTATTTCAAAATCTCTGTAGCGTCTATTCTACTAGACATGTTGCTGCATCTATTTCTGCACTTAGTCTGTCGCTGTGCATACAAAGAGTATTCTTGAATACTACAACACACATATATGATAATGAACAAAAAAAGGCAAGAAGCTTTTTCTTATCAACCCCATGAAAGGATGGCCTAGAAAAATAATTAAAAGAATTGATTCATTTCCACAAAGAGTGCTATGACCCTAGTAAGTAGGTCAGAGGAGAGCATCAAGTTTTCTTGAGAGAGATAGCGAGGAACCAATGCGTAGATGCAAATTCTATGTCAGGCTGCATACTTCAGCCCTGATGAGTGACTCCCAAGTCATTCTTTCCCCCTTTATTCCATTGACGTTTATTATAAGCTCTGTAAGATTTCCTCTATATAAAAGTCTGTGTATCAGACCTTGAAAGAACAATTATCAACTTTATATGGAAAAACAAAAGACCCAGGATAGCCAAAACCACCCTGTTCAACAAGGCAACATCCAGAGGCATCACCATCCCTGACTTCAAGCTCTATTATAGAGCCATAGTCCTGAAAGCAGCTTGGTATTGGCACAAAAATAGACAGGTATACCAATGGAATCAAATAGAAAAACCTGATATTAACCCAAACACATATGAACACTTGGTTTTTGACAAATAAGCTAAAATTATACAATGGAAAAAAGACAGCATCTTCAACAAATGGTGCTGGCATAACTGGATGCTGGCATGTAGAAGACTGAGGATAGATCCCTGTCTATTGCCATGCACAAAACTTGAGTCCAAATGGATTAAAGACCTCAACATAAATCTGGTCACACTGAACACTGGTCACACCAGTAGCACAGACACTGAGATCGACATTTAATAAATGGGACCTCCTGAAACTGAGAAGCTTCTGTAAGGCAAAGGACACAGTCAACAGGACAAAAAGGTAGCCCACAGAATGGGAAAAGGTATTCACTAATCCCACATCTGACAGAGGGCTGATCTCCAAAATCTACAAAGAGCTCAAGAAGCAAGTCTCCAAAACACCAAAGGATCCAATTAAAAAGTGGGCTAAAGAACTAAATAGAGATACCGTCTTACTCCTGTTAGAATGGCTAAAATCGAAAACACCAATGCCAGTTTATGCTGGAGATTATGTGGAGAAAGGGGAACACTCCTCTACTGCTGGTGGGAGTGCCAACTCGTATAGCCACTATGGAAATCAGTATGGAGATTCCTCAGGAAAATGGGAATCAGTCTGCCACAAGACCCTGCAATTCCACTGTTAGGCATATACCCAAAAGATGCACATTCATACAACAAGGATGTCTGTTCCACTATGTTTATAGCAGCACTATTTTTAATAACCAGAATCTGAAAGCAACCTAGATGCTCCTCAACTGAAGAATGAATAGAGAAAATGTGGTACATTTTCACAATGGAATACTATTCAGCAGAGAAAAAAACAATAGAATCTTGAAATTTGCAGGCAAATGGATGGTACTAGAAGAAACCATCCTGAGTGAGGTAACCCAGTCACAAAAAGACGAACATAGTATGTACTCACTCATATATGGATTTTAGATATGAATCAGGGGAGTGCCAGTCTACAATCCCACTGCCAGAGAGGCAGGGAAACAGGAAGGACCCTAAGAGAGACATACATGGTACCCCAAAGACGGTGGAATGAGGCAAGATCTCCTGAGCTGATTGGGAGCACAGGGTGGGGGAGGGGAAAGTGAGGAGACTCAGGAAGTCTATGGGGTTTTTGGGTAGTAGATCAGTATTTATCCCTGGCACACAAGTGGACTTTGGGGACCCATCCCACAATGAGGGATGCTCTCTCAGCTTGGATACTTTGGAGAGGGCCTGGACCCTCCTCAGAACGAAATGACAGACTCTAGAGATCCCCCATGGAGGGTCTTACCCTCCCTGGGGAATGGAGTGGGGATTGGGTGGGGGGCTGGAGGACTTGAGGGAGGGAGTGGGGGTGGAGGGGAGGGAGAGGGAGCTGGAACTGACATGGGAAGCAAGCTTGTTTCTAATATTAAATATATAATAAGAAGCGTAAAAAAAAAGTCTGTGTATCAAGTAGTTCTCAAGCAGTAACAAACGGAGAAGGTATCAACAAATGCAAGTAACTAGGCAAGCCTGTTGGGATTATCTTGATTATATTCATTGGAGTGGGGAAGAATAACTCAGTGTGAGTGGCACTGTTACTTAGGAAAAGGCTTCTGAGCTACCAGAGAGTGGAAAGAACAAACAACAATAGCATGTATACATCAATTCATTGCTTTCTGCTACTGACTGTAGTATATCCTGGAATTGTGAGTCAAATAAACCCTTTCTCACATAAATTCTTTTTGTCGGGGGTATTCTCTCTCTCTCTCTCTCTCTCTCTCTCTCTCTCTCTCTCTCTCTCTCTCTCTCTGTGTGTGTGTGTGTGTGTGTGTGTGAGTGCGCGCGCGCGCGTGCGTGCACATGCATGCATGATACAGTATGTATATAAAGATCAGGTGACATTTTGTGGAATCGGTTCCTGCCTTCCACCTTATGTAGCCTCCAATAATGGACCCAGGTTACCAGACTTAGGTGGTAAGCACCTTTACCTGCTGAATCATCTTACCAATCAATCCTACCTTGGTTTTGGTGACAGGATCTGTCACTGTACTGGAGCTGTACTTAGTAGGCTAACCTGTCTGGCCATCAAGCCCCATGAGTCTTCTTGTCTGTGCCCTGGGATTGCAAGTGTGTTCCGGATCCCTGGGAACTACACTGAGGTTCTAATTCTTACCCAGCAAGTACCTCACTGATTGCACTACATTTCAACCTATGTGAACCTTAACATATTTGAATTATTATTAACTTATTTATTTATATCTGACTTTACTTTGTTGCCACAAGTTTTTTTTTACCATCTTTGATGTTGACGTTTTTGTTTCGTTTGGCTTGGTTTTTTTTTTTCTTAATATGACTGTTTCCTTTGGTGTTTCTTGTATATGTTTGGTTTGGTTTCTTTTCTCTTTTTTCCTGTATGGAAGATTAAACCCATGAGAGGCAAGTGAACTACCACTGAGTTATATTCTTGAACTGGGTATATTTTCAACAAACATAAATGTGCATCTGAATATATTTCTGCTTAAATTATTAATTTAGTTGATTTAATTTATTATTTATCGATTTATTATTCAATAAATTTATTATTCATTTTAATTATCTATATTTTATCCTGTCATTCAGTACATTCATAATGTTTTGGATGGTTACATTTTAGATGAATTAATTTATGCCACTTCCAATAGTTGCCCATCTTTATGAATATTTTATTGTTCCCTCGTGTTATTTCACTTTTTAAATAGTTTGAATTCATTTTCACTGTGTGTATGTGTATGCACATGTCTGAGTGCACACACACAATGGTGCATGTGTGGAGGCCAGAGAGCAATTTTGTGAAATCATTTCTCTGTTTCCACCTTTATGCGGGTTCCACAGATGGAACTCAGGATGCCAGGATAGGGCAAGTGCCTTTATGTGCTGAGCCGTTTCATGGGCCCTTATGTTCTTCTTGCCTGAAGGAATCCTTTAACATTTCTTGAAGGAGAGGTTATCTCTGTTGAATTCCATCCATTTTTGTTTTTTTAAGAGAGCATTTATTTCTTCACAAAGGAGATGTTTTTCCAAGATACAACATTTTATGCTGGTAGTAATTTTCCTTTGTTTTAAGTATGCTTTCTGGTGAGAACTCTGTTGTAGTTCTTCAACAAGTCAACTGAAACACCCTGCCCTTGCTTTCTTCCATGATGTTTCTTTGTCTTTTGTTTCATGCAACCTGAATGTTGCTTGCCTAAGACAGATTGGTGGTATTTTGCTTTCCTCAGCTTCTTAGAAAAGTGACCTGATTTTTCTTATTTTTGAAAAATTTCACCATTATCACTTCAAATATTTCTTCTGCTCTGTACTCTCTGTTTTCTTCTTAGAATGTGCTATTTGCAATTGTTCCAAAGATCTTTGATGTTCTGTTCTGGAGTTTTGTTTTACTTTGCTTTATTTTCTCTCTTTTTTCTGTTTGCATTTCAGTTCAAGAAATTTCTAATGAGCCGGGCAGTGGTGGCTCACGCCTTTAATCCCAGCACTCAGGAGGCAGAGGCAGGCGGATCTCTGTGAGTTCGAGGCTGGGCTGGACCGACAGCCTCGAAAACAATACAGAGAAACCCTGTCTCGTAAAAACCAAAAAAAAAAAGAAAGAAAGAAAAAGAAATTTCTAATGACATGTGTCTAAGCTTACTGATTTTTTTCATCCTGTCTTTTCAGTGTATGTGCTACTATGTCATTTAAGGACTTTTTCCTACAAGTGTATGCTTTATAGTAAGCATATTCTCCCAAGCTTCTTCCTTTCTCTTCCTCAGCATCCCTACATCTATTTAGTCCTCTTTATTCTATTTGAGAAGCAGTTTTACTTTTACTTTGGTTATATATATATATATATATACATATATATACTCTATAAAATTGATGAATTCAATAATACAAAATATGCATTTGTCTTTCTGAGACTGCTTTGATTGACTTAATATTATTATGCCATGGGAATGACATACCTGGTGTTCTTTAAGGATAAAACAAAGTCAGATTGTGAACCCTGGATGTGAATGCTGGTAACCAAACCAGATCTTTTAGGAAAGCAGCAAGTGCTCTTAACTAGTAAGTTATTTTTCCTGTCCTTCAGCATTTTTCTCCCTATTTCCAGCATTTCCCTTTCAAACCTCATTGGAGTTTCCATCACTGTGGATATATTATCCATTCACTTATGTTGTCTACTTTTTTCCACTAGTACCCTTAAAAACTGATAAGTTATTCATTGTCTGACAGTTTCAAGAGTTTTGTCGTATTGTAGAATGGTTCTGATACATGTTTTGTCTCTTGAGACATATTCCCTTTCCTTTTGATGTGTCTTGTAAGCTTCTGTTGTTAAAAGACAGATATGTTGTACCAGATAGTAGTAAATGAGGTAAGAGAATAAGCGTCTAAGTATTGACATTGATTAAGAATTGAGTTACATTATGTTTGCTGTTGTTCTGAGTGCTTAGTTTTTCAGGATTCTTGCTTCTTCTCCTGATTTTGGGTTTTCTTAAGTATTCATCATAGAGATTTCAGCGCTCTGCAGCTGTTGCAGTGGTAATTTACTGCTATACTAAGAGCTTCTGTAGTTAAATCTCATTCAGTGGACCTATGTAGTCTTTGACTTCTGAACTTCAAAAGCACTTTTATATCGTTTACGTAACACATGGGAGTTTAGAAGATGGCAGAGTTGGGTAATTGCCATTCCAGGACAATTCTTGCACAAGCCTCTGATGAAAATCATTCTCGTAGACAGTAGATCTTTTTTTTTAACAAAGAAAAAGATATGAGGAACAAAGCCTTCCTGAACTGTATAGTCAAGTTTACCAGAAAATAGCTTGTATACCACACAAAAATGAATTTCATAGCCAACATTCACTTTTTCTCTCAAAAATGGAGCTGAAAATAGTTGCCCTCATCCCTGCTTGCCACTACTGCATGTACAGTTCACAAGGTAGAGATTCAGGGATAACAGACCATTGAAGATCATGAACCATTGAGTCATGCTGAGTTCCAATCCCACCCCCATCACTTATCATCAACTCTAAAAAATTTTTGGAGCTGTTTTTATTCTTCAAATGCAGTTATTTATTTTTTATAGTGCTGGGCTTTTTTCTTTCCTATCACTCAAGCCTATACTAGTTACATTGGAGCAAGAAGCATGCTCTTGGTAGAGCCTGACTCCTCTAAAATGAGCCAAATTGTATCAGAAGACAGCAAAACAGTAACTCAAGGAAACAGCACAACAATTTCTAAAAGTAGAGATTTTCCAATTTTTCTCTACGATTATTGACTTATGTATGTATGCTATAAGAACATAGTATAATATTTATAATTTTCAACTTTTCATATTATTGAGGTATCTCAATGGCATCAAATTCAGTGTTTATTGTTTAGACCAGGCTTTGCTATGTAGTAGAGGCTGGAGTTGAATTTTTAATATTTCCTGATTTGTGGTAATACTATATTAGTAGTTTTAGAGGACCTGAAAGATGGAGGGATAGGATTTTCACCACTAAAGTGGTGGGAGAAGCAGCATTTATTTTGGGGGGTGTGAGAAAAGTGTTTTCTAAAATGAAATAGTGGAGGTGGTTGAACAACTTTGTGGATACACTAATCACTATCGGATTGCCCATTTTAAAAGGAAGAATTCAAACTAGGCACCATGGTTCATTCCTATTTGTCTTCACATTGATGAGGCTAAGGACAGGAATATCCCAAGTTTGAGGTTAGCCTTGGCTGTATAGAAAAACCTTGTCTCAAAAAGGATAAATTTTATATCAATAAAACTACTTTAAAAAATAAATTAAATATAATTTTGTATATTGTGGCATCCACATCAACTAAAATTACTTATAAAATTTATACATAAACTCTAAGATTTCCTAAGTTGCATATTAGTATTATTCATGCATGATAGTTTGGTTTCTTTCCTTTAGAATCTTCACTCCATCTTTACCTTTACCTTTGTCTCTTCATCTTCTGCTTTCCTGATAGTGGCTAAGATCTCATGCAATATTTTGGAGGGCTCAGAGCTACAATGCGGTCCTGAACACCTAGTGTAGACTCCAGCTACCTAGTAAAAACTTTCCATTGGATTAAACCCATGTCTGAGTGGTCCTCCCTGGTGAATCACAACACATCAGCTCTCCTTAATACATAGAGGATTAGATTCAAGACCTACAACAGGTATCTGAGACTGTATAGTAACAAGCACTACAATGTAATGTCTTTTTAATGCAGTGTAACGTAATTTACTAAACACTTGCCATGTTCTGTGGCCATTGGGCTTGTTAGTTTGAGATGCAACACTAAAACTATCATGACCTTGCTTTATTTCCTCGAAATTTCCCGAATTCTTGGTGTTAAAGATCAAACTCAGAATCTCAAACATACTGGACACATCCCCACACCCAAATGGTCTTAGAAACCTAGGCATATGATTTTTTCTTTAGTTAATAAGTTAAGAACACTCGACTTTTCTTTTAAATAAACACTCAATAAATTGAAGCAAGAGTTCAAGGCAAGCTTTGGCTACAGTGAGTTCAAAGCACTCCAGTTACCATCAAGACCCTAAACCAACCCACCCAGCCTGTCTTGTCAGCAAGTGCCTCCATCAACCACTATATTTAGGCTGGGATTACAGGTGTGTGCTACTATGCCCTGACTTGGTTTGAATGCAGGCTATTGTGGTTCAAGAGATGAACACTATAGACAAAGTCAAATACCATTTCTGATACTGTCCCACCTGTAACCTACATATATGAGAGAAGATGTGTGTTTGTGTATCAAAGATGTGTCAGGTAAAACACCCCATTAGCCTCTCACTCTTCTCAGGGACCTCCTGGCTTTGACATACACATCTCCTACAGTCCTCATCTTAGTCCTCTAGGGAGGTGGAGGGTGAGATGGGTCAGGCATGTGGGGGGGGGCAAGCTCGGGTGACGCGATGTTCACGTGACCGGCCAGGCGCAGACGTGGGCACCAGCCCCCACGTCCGCTTGCCCGCCCTGCGGTCTGGTCCTGGCACCCGCGCAGAACCATCTCTGTGAGCTGCCCTAAGCAGCAGACCAGCTGAGAGTGGGTTTCTGCAAACCGGAGAAAGCGCACAGGCCTGTCCCGGGTTTCCTCAGGTCAGTACTGAAAAGCTGGCTCTGCCAGCGATGCCTGGCAGGAGAGATGGGGGTGGCAGCTAGAACCAGCAGTAACGGGAGGGGAGGGGGAAGGAATCCAGGAGACGGGCGGGCAGGCTGGGAAGAGGGAGGAAGGAGGACCCCGCTGCCGGCTCTCTTCCCTCACCCGGCTCCTGATCCGTTTTAGAGCGGGGTGAGGGTGTGGGGGGTGTGAGGGGGCCCCGCAGTGCGAGGGTGATACGCAGATGTGTTCTGAAGTGACCCACTCACACTCCAGGCTATGAAGATAAATTGACAGGGGCCAAAGGGAGGCTGGGGGTAGGGCAGGCTGCCTCCAGAGTCCCAGGGGGGAGTGCAGAGTAAAACGGAGTTTGGAGAGCATCCCGATTTGATGCCCAAGGCCTGAAAAGAAATGGCGGCTGGGGTATACGGGGGAGGGGGTGACAGAGGAAAGGGTTGGGGGATGAGTATGGGCTGCAAGACAGGTTCCCAGTCTCCGCGCCTCTACTGACCACGCAGCCCCTGCCCCTGTGTCCCGTCTGCAGGTCTGCACCTCGGTTCTTCCTAGCGCATTGTGACCTCTGAAAGGAAGGATCAGCCTGCCCAGGATCCCTGCAGGTCAGTGGATAATGGCAACAGGGGCAGAAGCACGAGCTTGACTTGGGACCTCACTGACAGTGTCCTCCCAAGCTCTCCCAAGTAACACACACAGAGCTTGCTGTGCTGAAGGAGCACGGAGAAGGTGACAGACCTGTCGTGGCAGGGCTGTCTCCGGGGTGGAGGAGGGGTGCAGGCGGAAGGCACACTTGGAGGGCTGGGACAGCCATGGGGACCCCACGAAAGGGTCAGATGCAGAGACCGAAGTTAATGAACCTGTATTCTGCCCGGTGTGTCGGTCTCTCATGGCTCTTCTTTGCTTCCTGTTTCGCCACCTTTACCCTCAGGACAGGAAAAGGAGGGAGTCTTGACATGGAAGAACTCCGCGGAGAAAAGGAAGGGAAGCTGGAAAAGGAGGGAAAGGCAGAAGATGAAGTGCAGTCTGAAGATGAAGAAAAGTCAGACGGGGAAGAGAAACCTGACAAGAAAGCGAAGCCAGCACGCCAGGGGAAGCTTGAGGAGGAGGCAAAGCCAGATGAGCAGGGGCAACCACAAGATGAGGGGAAGTCAGAAAAGCAGGGGAAGTCTGAAGGGGAGGGCAAGCGCCAAGGGGAGGGCAAGCATGATTCCCAGGCAAAGCCAGCCAGCGAGGCGCGCGCAGCAGAAAAGCGCCCTGCTGAAGATTATGTGCCCCGGAAAGCAAAACGAAAAACAGACAGGGGGACAGACGATTCTCCCAAGAAGTCCCAGGAGGACTTACAGGACAGGCATGTAAGCAGTGAGGAGATGATGAGAGAGTGTGCTGATGTGACGAGGGCTCAGGAAGAGCTGAGGAAGAGGCAGAAAATGGGAGGTTTTCACTGGGTGCCCAGAGAGGCACAGGATGCGCTGGTCCCCAGGGGCCAACGGGGAGTCAGGGGAGTGAGGGGCGGCGGAGGCAGGAGCCAGAGGGGCCTACACGACATCCCATACCTTTAATGCCTTTGGCCTTTGATTCTGATGTCTCAGATAAGAAAGAATACTCCTGGCCCTGCTTTTCCTGGTAGACACTTGCCAGGCCGTGTGCTTTAACCTTCAGCCGAAACTCTGCTTTAGGTATCACCGTCATTACCAGCAGCCTTTTGACCCAACGACAGTGCTCTGTGTCTTTCAGTACAGGATTTTCACCCATGTGCATGTACATTGTAAAATAACAATAAAATGTTTGCAGAACTACATATATGGCATCAGCCTGTTTATATAAAATGTAAATATGCATGCAGAATGCTTCTGAGAACAAAGAAAACTGAAAGTGTGCATTAAAACGCTGACAATGTTTATCACTACAGGACAAACCTGAATAGATCGCACATGAACTCAACCATCAGGTGGTTGGAAACTTCTTGCCATTCCCCTGCTGATTTCCCACCTCCAACCTTTCCTGGTTGTAACTAGATCTGTTCAAACTGTGGCCTCTTTTCCTAGGTCCTCTAATATTCTATTTCTCTTTATATGTTAAAGAACATGGATCATGATTGTTATAATAATAATTTTAAAAAGCAAAAGCAAGCAAGTGAACTATTAAACAAGTTTAAAATGGCAATGAATACATTTTAAACTGCTGTTTGAATGTAAAATAAGCAAAACTTACATTACCTTTGGAACTTGGTGCTAAAGGCATGAATTTGGCATTTACAATGCATCCTTTCTGAAAGGGTCAATCTTGCCATCTATGAAATGGGGATGATACTTGCCTCACAGGATTGCACAATAGATTAGATGTCATGCTAAGTATGGGTGTGTGGAATAACAGGATTCTGAACCTTGACAACCGAGGGTAGGGCTTAGAATAGCTGCCACCTGTTTCCAGGAGCCACTCCAAGCAGCTGAGATGAGATGTGATTCTTTGAATACTGCCATATCAACCTTGTAGTCCCATTGTGCCCCAAATATATTTACTCCCTGCAAAAAGCCCTATCTATAATGGTGTCCTCATGGTGCTAAGGCTCTTATGATTGATTCCATTCTTTCCCTAGAGGGCTCTGTCTGACTCCCATTTGACCTCTAAAAGAGTATGCATAAAACCTAGCTGTACGTTTTTAGGTATCCTGGATTTCAGATTAGGGATGCTCAACAGGTAAAACCTAGGCAAGTGTGCCCAACACAAGGCAAATGAACAAACCCCTCTGCAGGCTAAAGCCTTTTTGAACCTAGGCATTTATGGCAAGGAATATTTAACCTGTAATGATGTGTTTTCCTTCATAGAATACCATGTAATGCCTTGTGTCTTTTCCATTCTGTGTTACTAAACATTGTCATAAAAGTTGAAAGTTATTTTCTGTGCTCAGCTCACAAAATAGCTGAGCAAGCCCTGTGCTGTAAATTTTAAAGATTATCTCTATTAGTTTTTCAAGTAACAACCTGTCTAGAATTCACATTTCAGGAGAGGTCCCTGTGCTAAGCAACTTTCCCAGACTTGAGAAGAAGGCATTATTGGTCAGTCAAAGTTACTCTGGAGAGGTAGTGTTGAAGAGACCAGATTCCTCACCTCTGCTCTAAGGCAACAGCACAGAGAAGGTACAAATGGAAGCAAAGAAATGGCTATAGGACTCTCTCATGGTGGATACCCTGACTAAAGTTCTGTCAGTTTTTACCCATTTGAATAGGTCTTGAGAATGAAATGTATACACAGGGCACATTCCCATCTGAATAATTCATGTCTATATTCAGTTAATGAAACCCACTAAGGACATCCACTCTAGAAGAAATGCAATAGCTGACAGGAAGAAATTATTTTTCCATAGATACTTAGTTCCTCTTCCTATCTTTCAATGTAACCCTTTACTTAATAGGCCCAAGCATAAAGTGTCCATGGAAACAGGAATAGTGCTAAAAATGAACAATTTTGGCTTCATTTGCCAACCTGACCAGACTCCTGTCATAACTGAGTTTGGATTATGCCAAACACTGAGACCAATGATGAGTCCAGAATACCGTACCATTTCCAAAGGGAAGACTTATGATGATTACTATTGTGACTGAGACCTCCTGAAAAGAAGCAGTGTCTGCAGAGGTTGATTGACTAATTAGAACTGTAGAGATGTGGAGAGGTTGGAATGCTGCAAGTCTAGAGGCTAGCTTTAGCCACCACCACACCCCAAGAGTCCTTCCTTGTCAGAAACGAAACTCTATATCTAATAAATAAAAAGTATTTTGAAATATACTAACAGACCACCGGCTTCCAACAATCTAAAAGCCAAGACTGTCATCAGATAGTATCTTGGTCCTATAGACAAGCTCCCCACATCTTGCTGATGTACCCACCACTGTATTTTTAACCTGCCTTGATTTATGACTTTCTTTGTTCTGTTACTCTATAAAACTTCATGAAACTGTTTCCACATTGGAACATTCTGGTAACCTCAATCTACCAGGCCACAATCACTTGTAGTGGCTCCAAAATAAACTATGTCTTAGTCTCTTTAAGATGAGAGCCGTGGTTCTTTGCCTTGACACATTTCAACCCTCCCACCATGGAGAGGCTATATTTTATTCTTAAAGGGAAATTATTAATTACACATTTAAAATACAAGTTTTAACCTTATTCTTTAAAGCTTACTTATGAAACATGTACAGTTAAGGGTGAAGATGTAGCTCAGTTAGTGGTAGAACACTTTCCTAGGAGGTTCAATCCTCCCGTATTGCAAAAAAAGAAGTATATAATTCATGAGTATGGAATACATTCAACAACTTGTTCTCCAACAGCTTATTTTCAAACTCTATCCATTCACAGTCACTATGCATTCCCATTCTCCACTCCTGATAGCCCTCACCACCAGTTAATGGTAACCACTAATTTACCCTCTGTCTCTATGGACTTGAATATTGTTGCCGACGAAATCATGAAGCACATGAAGTTTTTGTAATTAGCTTATTTTGCTCATAATATTTTAAAGGTTCATCTGTGTTAGTAGCATGTATGGCCTTTCATTCCTTATTTTACTGTCTAATAATATTACATTAGCGCATCTATTAGAATGGATATATTTGATAAATCCATTAATCATTTTATGTATAACCATATTCTTTTCAGTTAGCCCCTATGAGTGGTGCTATTCTGAATATTCACGAGACAGACAACATGGAGGATGGGTCTCTAAGAAGACTCAGAGTCTAAGAGGCAGAAATAGAAGTCTGTTCTTACTCTCTGAAAGTGGGAAGGTTCACAACAAAAACCTGCAGGCAAGACTCCTTGATCCCTAGGCTGGAGACAGAGAAGGGGGTGGGGAACTGCATGTGACACACTTTTGGTATAAGCTCACTTTCCAAGAGGATGTTGTGGCACTTAGGACTCACAGACACTGTAGGTATGGTGCCTGTCAGTATCTGTGATGGGTAGACAGCTGCTGCACAGCAGCGAGTTGGTTCTATCACTGCGTTCTTACACTCCCATTTTCTTTTCCATTTTAATACAAAATCTTATTGCACCATGTGAAACCCTTTCTCACTTAAGAGTACCTCCTTTTTCCTTTAAGCATCTTTACCAAAAATGTGCTTATTATCTATAACTTTGATTATTTTGTATACCTGGTGGTTCATTTCTGTGTGTGTGTGTGAAGTTTAGAAAACTTGTTTCTTAACAAGGTAACTAACTATATTTTAGTAAAAAAAAGAAACCTATATATGAAACACAGAGAAAATATGTTTAATAGTCTTAGGGACCTGCCTATTTTCTCTCACCAATATAAATTAACCATCTGTTTAAGATTTAAATAGTTTTATAACGGAGACTTCAAGATCAACCTTGCTACAAAAACATCAACTTCTTCCAGCCTGAAAGACAAAGGTAGGATAAGAGTCTGGCACCTCTGCCTTCGTGTGTGTTTGTTGCCTTTCTTTGGGGTTACCTGCTTAGTCCTCTGCTTAGACACACTGATCATTTAGGAAGTGTCTGTCTAACTTCTTTCACCCTTCAAAGTTGTAAACAGTGAATCAAATCGTCCTAAGCCTGTAGTCACTTTTTTATTTCAAGAACAACAAAGTAAACATCTCCAGAACAAGAACTCAGGCAATAATTAAAAAGACTATACCTTCACTAACATTGTTTACTTATGGAAATCTTTTGTGCTTTGTAACATTTCTTTTCTGTAACTCCAAAGCTCATGTTAGTACTCTGAAGACACACTTGGGCTCACTGGCCCTCTCTATCTACTCCCCTTAATTGGATCACAATGAGCAAATTTCCTCTCGTTGCCCCTCACTGTTATTCATCTCTTTACTTGGTGTATTGGATCTGGTGGCCAAGCCTAACTTCTTAAAAGAAATTTGGACTGATTTAGTTATTTCAATTATGTGAACATGCAGTTACAAGCAGTTTTGTATCACATAAACAATGTATACAATAAGCACATATGTAGACAATAAGTGCAGATAGCAATATATAAAAATAAGCTTAAAACAGCAAAGATGTTTGTAGTTTTATGTAGATTTAACATTTTACAGTTTTAAATGCCAGGCTGTTGATCCCTTTTTTCCCTCCACAGTACTAACTAATCTTTAATTCCCAAGTCTGCGTTTTCACACTTAACAGAAATAAGATGGAAACATCTACATCTTTATCTTTTACTTTTAAATAAAAACAAAATGTGAGAAGACTCTTGTTGAATGGGATATTTAGGAAAAATCCGTCCCTGTTTTTTTTTAAAAGCTAAGCTGCAGAGAGTGAGGCACTCTTAGAAATGAAAATTTCAAATTCATAAACGTTCAAAAATTCTGGTTTGCAACTCATTACAGTCACCTGACATTCTCTAGCAAATTCCTGTGTGCCCTGATATGACTCCAGAAACCCCACAATCTCAGTTTTCAGCCCAGTCCAGAGAGTATAGATAGTATCTGGATCTCTTCTCCCTGTAGGCTCTTTCTTGTAAAAAGTCATAGCATTATATTTACCTGTGGTGCAAAATTTTGTTCTGCTTGGAGATAGAGAAGAGAATAGAAGGGAGGTGATAAGGAAAGAGGAGGATCAGAGAAGGTTAAGAGACAACAGGAGGTTGGAAAATTCAATTGTTCAGAATTCATCTTGAATTCTAACAACTTCTAAGATTTTATTAATTTCTTATTCTTTAACATCTCTTTTGATAGTTTCAAAATATTTATTAGTTTTTATTTAAATTAATAATTTCAATATCTTTTTAGATGACATTAAATTCTACTTATAGAAGTTGTACATATTATATATACAGACATATAAGTTGCACATAATACATATGCAGACATATGTATATACACATTTTTCTAATGTCTAGGATTCTTAGTTTAGCATGGGGAAAAATGAGAATATTGAATGTTCCCCACTTAGGGAAACACAAAGCCATGTTATCTTTTGTTGGATTTCCCTATCTTTTCCAAAGACTTGAAAGTTGAAGTACCATAATTATCATGTCCTAAGGGGTTCCTTCTGAGATATACATTCTGTTGGGCTAGGGAGAACAAATGCCTCTTTAATACCTTAATTTTCAGGTGCTTATAGAGTTCCTAAACTAAATAGATAAGGTTTTAATATGCAGAAGAATACCAGGAAAAACACAATCTTAGATATTAAAAAATACTGATCAGAGAAAAGTCTGAATGCTAGCATACAAATGCCATGAAAATAAAAATAAACAAATGTCCTAACTGAATGCTCTGACACAAGGGATATTCAACCACTCAGAATAAACAAATAAAATATCAACCAAATTAAATGGAGTGGCAAGCCCAGAAAAGGGCTCGTCAATATCCCCCCCTCAATCAGACAATATAGATAGTTGGGCACAAAGGGCCCATGCTGGTAGGTGACACCAATTCAGGTGACTTCTACAGTGCAAGTAGATTGTCCTTGGATTCTCATGCTCAGGTTCTAAAACCATTTGTTAAAAACGAAGCTCTCCCCTCAAAAGGAACAAGGGAGTTTATTCTAAGCCAAATATGAATGACCATGTCCTCAGACCATGCCCTGAATAACATGTTCCAATATGGATGTGGTTATATGAGCTTTTATAGTTATAGAACAAAAGATAGTCATTAATCAAGGCAGCTTTCAAATATAGTTTTGGGAACATGAGGTAGGCAGGTTTTCTCTCTCCTATAGGTTTCAGAAAACCATAGAAAGCCGTTAGCCATTAAGTCACATCACCCACCAAAGAGAACTCAGCATGAATGATAAATGCAAAGGTAACAGCTGAAACTGTCCTTAATTCAGACAATTTTTTACCATGACAAATAAAACATATGAGACAAAAAGAAGATACAGTCTACATCATCAAAAAGAAACAGCAAAGTGGAAACGATCTGGGTGTGGTTGCACATGCCTATAATATCAGCACTCAGAAACTGGAGCAGGAAAATAGCTGATAGACTCTGTTTTAAAAATAAATTAAAAAGGGAGAAGAAAAGCTACAAGATGGAATAGAATGTTCCAGATTTAAAACTAATTTCAAGAACATTGGGAAGGACTCTGACTACTGCATCATAAAAACACAAATAACTCAACTTTAAAGATGAACAGGGATTTTCCTGTGTAGCTCAAAGAGTCCCCGCTTAACACATGCAAGCACTTCCAAATCTTAAAAAGTGTGTTTTGGGGAGTGTGATTGTTTGAATGAGAATGGCCCCAACAGGTTCATATAGGTTTTAATGCTTAGTCTCCAGTTTCGGAAACTCTTTGGAAAGTATTAAGGGTGTGATCTTATTGGAGTAGGTGTGTCACTGGGAGTAGGCTTTGAGATTTCAAAATCCCACATCAGTCCCACCCCACCCCCACCTACAAATCAGATGTAAGCTCTCATCTACTTCTCCAGCAGCATGCCTGCCTGTGTGCAGCATGCTCCCTGCCAGGATGATAATGAACTAACTCTCTGAAACTGTAAGGAAACCCCCAATTAAATGCTTCCTTTTGTAAGAGTTGCCTTGGTCATAGTTCTATTTCACAGCAATAGAACAGTAACTAAAACAAGGTAAAATGTGCAAAGGTTTAAATGTATATTTTACTCCCAAAGATACACGAATGGCCAATAGGTATTACAGGCACCAAGAAACTGCTTTTTTGGACAACATCAAAAGCATTGACTCATTACTTGGACCCACAAAATGACTACAAATGGAATGTCTGACATCTCTGCCTTCACTCTGTGTCTGTCCCCTTTACTTTGGTTCAACATCTGCTTGACTCTGTATAAATATAGTATTCAAAATGTCTTTCTACCTAATACTATCTCATTCCCATTCTGCTGAAGGGGCAAAGATGTCATCGCTTTAGCCCTGGAATCACTGTAGATTCCAGGATGAGAGAACATTGGAGGACAGACCAATCACATATGAAGGCATTCATGCATGTTGGAGAGGCTACAGCCCCAAATAATCTTTGTGTATGACATGATTGATTTTCTCAAGCAATGCCAGGATTAATAACTTTGGCTTACATTGAAGAACCAAAAGGGAGACAACAATCAACTGGACCATGCCTTGACCAAGATTATTGAAATATATATTATCTTTTACTCAATAACTATTTTTGTTATATAGTTTTGCTATGTTAAAGTTAAAGCCTCTTGTTTTTATTAAGACAAATGGGGAAATGTGGACTATTAATTTAAAAATGTGTCACATTTGTTTATGCTGTGGAATATGTGTTTAATAATGCAAAGATGTGTTGCATTCTCTTATGTTGCATTTGTTGAACTCTCTGAAGTATGTTACTGTGCCTGTCTAAAACACCTGATTGGTCTAATAAAGAGCTGAATGGCCAATAGCTAGTCAGGAAAGGATAGGTGGGCTGGCAGACAGAGAGAATAAATAGAAAGAGAAAAAGAGATTAAGGAACAAGACAAGAAGAGGAGGACTCAAGGGGTCAGCCACCCAGCCAGATTACGAATAAGAAGTAAAGAAAAGATATACAGAAATAGAGAAAGACAAATACTCAGAGGCAAAAGATAGATGGAATTTTTTGTGTGTTTGTTTTTCAAGACAGGGTTTCTCTGTAGCTTTGGAGCCTAACCTGAAACTCATTTCTGTAGACCAGACTGGTCTTGAACCCATAGAAATTCATCTGTCTCTACCTCCCAAGTGCTGGGATTAAACACCTGTGCTACTACCACCCAGTGAAATGGGATAATAATTAAGAAAAGTTGGATATAAATAAGGCAAGCTAAGGCCAGGAATTTATAAGTAAATAAAAGGCTCTGTGTGTGATTTATTTGGGAGCGTGGTTGCATGCTCCTAAAGAGCAAAAGAGTCAAAGAGGAAAAACAAGAGCTACGCAAAACTATTAGCAATTAGGGAAATTCAAATCAGAGCCACAAACATAAGCACCATATCACACAAAAGAGCATGACTAAAATAAAAAATGGAAAATAAACCGTGACAAAGATGGAGAGTAAATGCATCCCTCATATCTTGCTGACAGGAATGCAAAATGCGGTATTCACTTTGAGAAATTTATTGACAGCTTGGCAGAATATTAAACATGGAGCTATCATATGGTCAAACAATTATATGCCTATATACAAGCATATAAATGTATACAGAAATGTTCATAGCAGCATCATGCCCGATAGCCAAAAAAATGGGAGCTATGTATATCAACTCATGAATAGACAATATATTTATTTGATGAAAAAGGAAGAAATGCTGATTCATGCTCCTATGTGGGAAAAATGTAAAAACAGCATACTTAGTGAAAGTAGACAACCACAAAATGCCCCTTATTATTCAGTTCATAGTGAATATTGATATCACAAAATCTACAGAGACAGAAAATGTTTGTGATTGCATGGAGCTAGGAGAAGTGTAGAAACAGAAGATTATTGGTAATGAGGATGGGGTTTTTTAAAGGATGATGAAAATGTACTAAAATTGGATAATGGTTATGGTTGCCCATCTATATTGTAGAAATGAAAGAAAAGTTCTTCTCTATCCTTTCAAGTTTATTGAAGTAAACTGACAAAGATATTTTAAATAGAAGAAGAGGCATATGAAGTTGCTAATGTACAAAATGGGACAAACCATAGCATAGGGGAAAATTGAAGCAATGTGATTGCACATTAGGTGGAAATTACTTAGAAATATATATGCTATTTTCAAAAACCTATTTAGAAATGTCTATGTGTGAGGGGAGAAACAGGGACTGTCAGGTGATCAGCTAATGATTTTTAAGAGACTTTGATGGCTTTAGGGAATATACAGTAGCCTAGAATAAAGTTTTCTTGGCCCACTTATTAGACAACAACTTGTGAATGATTTTGGTGCCAAAATAGAAGACAATGGAGTATGGTGAAATTCCGTCTAGGTATACTAACAGAGTTTAGGTTCTTTTCCTATGATGTGAGTTTATTTGCTAGAACTCAGAAAAGCAAATAGAGTGTTTCTGGTTTTGTGTTTCTCTTTGGAAGTTTAGACTTCATGCAAATAAGGAAGTATCGGAATAATGCTTCTTCTAGCATTTGTCTGTGCTCTCTAACGTCCTGTGTGAAGATGCTTAATATTTTAATTTTTATTTTGTGTTTTTCTTGGTTATTTGAGATATGCTTTCACTATGTAACTCTGACTGGCCTGTAACTCTCAAAGATCCATCATACTCTGCCTCTTGAGTTCTGGGATCAAAGGTGTATGCCACCATTACCAGTGAGGGTCCTTTTTTGTGGGGGGGGGTTTACGAGACAGGGTTTCTCTGTATTGTTTTGGAGGCTGTCGGACCAGCCTGGCCTTGAACTCACAGAGATCTGCCTGCCTCTGCCTCCCGAGTGCTGGGATTAAAGGCGTGCACCAGCACAGCCGGCAAGGGTGCTTATTTTAGGAAAGCAATCTCTGAACTCCTGTACTATAAACATACCATGACTATAAAGGTATGTGATTTATATGGCACACAAGTTATATTTCAAGAATGCTGCTAAACAGAAATAATTAATTACATATGGTAAAATAATATTACAGTGTATGGGTCATAATGTACATAGAAATCAAATGCACAATGACAGAAAAAATAGAGTATTGCACAGGTATAGATTTACCCATTTACATGTGAGATCACAAGATATGTAGTATATTTGGCACAGCACTTCTGTGCTACATTTTAGTACACTGTCTACCCAGAATGTCAATGTATTTTTCATTTGGTTATTGTAGAATCTAATTATTTTTAATAAACAGATAATGATTGGCAACATTCTTTAAGGATTTTAGGTCACTGGGGTCACAGTTGGGTAAGACTGTTGATGATGCTGCCACCCACAGTAGCTACCACAGCAACTTCATTATATGAAAGCTAGTCATCAGAAAGGACGTTTTCTCTTCAGTACCAAATTTATTTCTCCATGTCCTGTAACTAAAATATGTAGTGTCTTCAGCAATAAGTCTTACTATCAAGTTCTGATGGCAACCAAGAGCAAGGGAAAACCAGCCTAGATTGTCTAGGGGGAGATCTTAGAGGCACCCCTGACCAACAGGTTGAGGACAGGTATATCACACCTGGCACTAGGTTTTTTTTTTTATTTGGCAGCCCATGGCTTTTGAGAGGAGCATTGTCTCCTGTGTAGTATGACTCCAGTTAAACACTTCCATGTCATATATATGAAACAGAAAATAGCATGTTTCCGCATGTAACCTCACGGCCTCCTCTTTCTGCCCTCCTCTTCCATCCTGAATTTCCCTACTTATTTCTCTCTCTCTCTCTCTCTCTCTCTCTCTCTCTCTCTCTCTCTCTCTCTCTCTCTCTCTCTCTCTCTCTCTCAAGCTTTAATGAGTTCTGAGCTACTCAAAACCATCTTGAAGTAGAGGTCAGGGGAACCTTCAAATTGGTAGTAACCTAGGAAGAAATAAATAAATGGGAGTAGGCTGAGAACCTCATTTTTAGTATGCATATGAAGGATGAGGTAAGTCTTCTGAGATAAAACTTTTAATTTTTAGGGTCTGCCCTTACTTACAAGCAACATTATGACACCAGGTTTTTCTTGCAAACTGACTACAAGAACTTGAAGAGGCCAGAGTCTGTATTGATAAGTAAGGAACCCAAAGCAGGTGCAGGGAAAAAGCTGGAGAAGCAGACCGTTGTGGGCATCACAGGTTTGAGAGCAAAACTTCAGAGTTTACTCCAGTAGCAAAAGCAAAGAGGAAGAACCAGGAGGGTCCAGATGAAGGAACTGACTAATGAATGGATGGCAGGTCTGAATAGGTGAACAATAAGACAAGTGGATGATGTTAAATAGTCCTCATCAACAAAGGAACCAAGTTAAGCTGAAGCACTTCGTGCAATTTGGAGTTCTCTGCCTATGGAGCCTGCATTTATTTATTTATTTACTTATTCATTTATTTATTTATTTTGAGACAAAGTCTCTATTTATTTTGAGACATGGTCTTTATACAGAACTCTAGAATCTTGGAATTCGGTCTTGTAGACCAGGCTGGCCTCAAACTCACAGGGATCCTCCTGCCTCAGCCTCAAAAGTGCTGGGATTAAAGGCACGCGCCACCACACCCAGGTAAGAAGACCCTTTGTATAAGGGTTTCTGTTATGTTACAATGCTTAGATGGTCCTTGATTTAAAGCAAAGCAAAGGGTGACTTCAACAGACATCTAATTTGGAGAATCAGTTGGTGTGACATAACACATTTGGTGTCAGAATAGCACTTGAAAATACTGGTTATGTTAAAAAACAATTATGAGAACTCTGATAGTCACTGGAGATACAGACTAAACCATATGCCTGTTAGTTTCTCAGAGACCATTGAAAGAAAAGGTTATATGGGTACCTAATGGGATCAGAAAAAAATCTGAACATTTATGCTCCACAGTATTGTAGGAAACAATAGAATAATTTACAGGCAGTTAGTGAAGCTTAATACTAGAATGTGGTCAAGGAAAGAGACAGTCAAATAGATCCTAGCAAAACTACTCTTATCTCAGGATAACTATGAGTTTTAGCCAATGCTTTGCTTTCTGGAGGATTGTATATGTAATTTTACAGTGTGTTTTGGCACAGTTTTTGAATAAAATAATTCAGCTAGTCATATAGAAATAACAATAAGACTCATATGTGGAAGAAGAAATTTAATCGTTATGAAATATTTAAAATATCTAGAGATGGTGTCACATGTTTGTAATTCCAATACTCTGAAAGCTGAAGCAGGAGAATTGAGTGCTTGAGACCAGCCTGTGCCACATAGCAAAACTATGTCTGAAAAAAAATGCAGCTTTCAAAAAGTTGTGAAATTGGCAAGTAAATGGGAAGGTATGAAAAAAGCAGATGACAGAAACTGTCGGTGACAGGGACCAGATGACAAATTTAACAAAACTGGAAGGTATATATTATAAATATTGTCAACATGGAATAACACTTCTCTTTAAAGGAAACAAATAAAATGGCTTATTCTGAGTCAAATATGAATGAAAATAAATTAATGGAGATTATGCCATCCAAAAAATTAGTAACAAAAATACTAAAGAAAAACATGTAAACCCTCAACACTATTAAACACTATAGTAATTAGAAAATGACTCTCAGTTCTGTTACCAGTTAGATGGCTATGGTTCTACTTTGCCAGGATAGAAAGAGTGGAATAGGAGAGAATAAGCTGATCTAATTCTGGCAGTCCTAGATCATTGCAAGCCCAAATCTTACAGGCTGGCCTAGCAGTCCTGGTGAGCTTATTCTTCCAAGCGCTTAGAGCTAATGTCTTATTGTTCCAGGCTTTAGAAGCAAGAGGTTTATGGTTTTAAGTAGTCAGGTTGACGGCTTAGTGTGTAGGTTTTAAGTATTAGCTACCCTAGTAGTTGCATTTTCAGGCCTCAGATTCCAGTAAGTGGCAGCAACCATTTGCCTAGTCATGAAAATTTTTAGTGCCTAGAACTTCCAGCTAAGCATACAAAAGAAAACAATTTAGAAGTAGCAAACTTTTCCCCTTGAGGGAAACATAAAGCTGTTATCTTTGGTTAGATTTACCTAAATAGTTGTGAATTGAAGCAACACATTTCTCAAACATAAAGTCAACTGCAGATTCTTTTAGAGACACAGCTCCTGAACAGTCTTGGTTGCTGGTAGCTGCAGCTCCTATAGAGACTAACGCTACATCTCACAGACCTAGGGTTTCAGGATCCTTGGTTTTTAAGACTTGGTAGCACCCTGGAACTCTGCCAGCAATTAGAAGCCCATGGCGTCTTATCTTCAGTTATTCACAGCCTTTCTCATGCTGGCCACCTCTGTCCCCACTTCTGATCATTCAGTGGAACTCTTTATTGGCCCCTGCTCCACCACTACTTTCACAGCTACAGCAGCTCCATTGTTGCTTCCATATTGTGCCCTTCATGTTACCAGCACTGCATGGTGTGCTAACAAGGATCAAATGACTACCAAGAAGAGCCTTTTATTGAGTATAATGCTGCAACTTGGGTGGTTGTATCCTAAATGACTTACAGCACGAGCCAACAGTCTGCTTATACAATCAGAAGTGGTGCTGCCAGAGCTAGGTCCAGCAAGAGGGTTTGCACTGATCATGGCACAGCCTTTAATGAAGATAAAAGATTGCTTATACTGCTTATAGCAAAGGCATTTAACAAAGACTGTTTACAACAGTTACAGTCATTCTCCTGGAGTATTAGGTGAGGTGTTCTTCATCTGAGCCAAGTAAAAAAGGCTATGAGAATTCACTGTGATTTATGCTGGCAAAAAAATAAAAAATCTTGTACTAGGTATTTGAAAGTGTTGTGGCCAGATTAATGCCTTTTGGAACCTGAGTTGAGCAAACAGCTGCAGTTACAATATAGCTTTCTTAAAATATCTGTGAAGCATTCAAAGCAGCTAAGCTTCCAAGAGGGCAGTCCAGACAGCTGCTAAAGAGGGATATTATAAGCTAACATTCCTCCACTCAAAGTAGTCAGGAACCATGGGAGGGTCTCACAATTGCACTTAGAGACTCAAACTACCATAGGACCCAACATTTTAGCTTATTTCAAGGAAAAATAAACTCGAAACAGGGCAGTTCCAGCAAAGACCTGTCACTAACATTAGCAACGTTTTGATAGTGTTTCGAAAAACCTAACTCCTGCCCCAGTGTCCTAGGGAGAGATGTTTCCCTTTGATCAATCCCAGTGTTAGCCATGGAAAGGAAATGGAAAGCACCCACATTGGAAAAAACACATAGTAAATCAAAACTCATAATTGTTCAGGCTGCTATACTAAAATACTATATAGCAGGTACCTTATAAATAATTTGTTTTCTCCCAGTTCTTGAGGCTGGGGAAAGAAAGGTGAAAGTGCTAGCAGATTTGACACCTGGTGACAGTTCAATCTGTGGTTTGTAATGCATTCTAGCTATACCTTCACATGGTACAAGGGACAAACAAGTCCCTTCAGACCTTTATAACATGATTATTCCTTCATATTGCTCTTCCCTAGGAGCTGCCAGTACTTGTGCTTATCATGTCCAAGGCTTCCATATTTTATTCCTAGAACTAAAACAATTAATAATAATAAATAATGTTCTATTCTCACAACCTAATCAACCCCCAAAGCATTGCTTTTACTTTAGTCAAATGGTAAGTAAGTGCCAATATATGAATTTTGATGCCACACAAGCATTCAGACAAAGCATTCTCTGCTCACAGATAGCAAAGCTTAAGGAATCCACTATAGAAGATATTAAAAACTATCAAATATGTTCAGTGAGTTGGCAGTGTACAATATCAATATGCAAAAATCAAGTATTTCCATGTATTTGCAATGATCAGTTCAAATAAGTGTTGATGAGGATTAAGAGACAGGGAAACACTCATACTGCTGGTGACAATGCAAAATGGTAATTCTACCAAACGTTAAATACAGATATATCAAATGGTCCAGCAATTCTATGTCTAGTTCACATTTGTGTGTATTTGAAATAAATTATATTCACCTAAAAACTTTACATGAAAGTTTAGAACACCAATATTCATAACAGCTAAAACCGGAAAACAACCCATGTTAACTGATGAATGGACAACCAAAATGTGATGTATCCAGATGATGGAATATTACCTCTATCACGATGAAGTATTTTATATGCTACAACACAAATGCACCTTGAAAATGGTGTGCTAAATGAAAGAAGCCATTCACAAAAGACCATAAATCATATGATTCTATTAATATGACATGGAACAACAGGCAATTCCAGCAAGTTACAAAGCAGATTAATGGTTGGCTATGGTTGGAGAATATAATATATGTAAAACCATGACTAAATGGTATGAGACTTCTTGAGTTGATGGAAGTTTTTAAACATTGACATTGGTGATGATTACAGGTATCTGTGAATTTACAAAAATGACCTATTTACTTTAATTAATGAACTATGTATTACATTAATTGTATATTAATAAAGCTATTTTAAAGTAAGAATGCAGTTGTCTATAGAGGTGGATATGTAGCCATATTAATACTAGTACTCAGGAGACAGAGAGGAATCATGAATTTGAAACCAGCCTGAGCTAGATGGAGAAATTCTTTCTCCCAGTCTAGTAGAAAAACATGAAAATAAAACCAAGAATATTAGGAATATAGAAAAGAACCTGGTACAAAGAGATAGAGACTAAGGATAAGAAAGAGTAGTAACCAGGAAAATATGCCAAAGTACATTTATGTACATATGGAAATGCCACAATGAAAACTTTTGCTAATTAATATATACTATTAAAAAGGAGATTTCTTTACAAATAAATAAATAGGGTTGGGAGTATAGTCTATCGTTAGACTGTTTGCCTAGCAGCTATGATCCCTGTCACCATACAAATTTAAGAAAAATTAAAATAAAAACAATGAGAAAGGCAAATAAATAATTTCTGATCCTCTAACATGTGGCATATAAAGGATAGTGTGGTTATAAAATAAATTGTTTTATACCAATAAACTTGTTAGGAAAGGCTGAGCATTGTGCCACAAACCAAACCTATAATTCCCACACTTAAGAGGTGGAGCAGAAGGATTAGTAGTAATTCTAGATGATCCTTAGCTACATAGTGAGTTTAAGGCCAGTCTGGATATTATAAGACCCTGCACCTAAAAAAAAACCCCACAAAAACAAAAGTTGATAAAATTACAAAATTCACTGAAAAACACAAATTGTCAGCCTCACAAAACAAATAAAAAAGAAAAACTGGAGTGGTGTTATTTAAACCAGGTTTAAATAAAAAAAAACAGAGTCATAGAGTATCTGATTCCCATTATGCAAACTACCAATGTGTGTGTCATGGTTGAATAAGAATTAAGCAAGAGATGATGAGCATTAATTCCCACTCATTAATATAAACCAGTCCCTGTACATCACTCCTATATCTTTAAAAGAAAATTATTTTAAAATCTTCCAAGCTGGGGCATGGTGGTGCACAAGTTTACACCCAGCACTTGGGAAGCAGAAGTAAACAGTTATCTGTGAGTTTGGTGCCATCCTGGAGAATGTATGGAGTTCCAGGACAACTCCCACATAGACTGTCTTACTGCCCTCTACCCAAAAGAAACCCCAGATATCTTTGCTGCTGAATTCTATCAAACATTTAAGTATGAAATACTATGGATTTTAAACAATTATTTTAGAAAGTAGAGGAAGAAGAAAATGCTTTCATTTGTAATTAAGTAAAAATTACCTTGATGCACATATAAAAGATCTACAAGAGAACCACCACCCTCATGAATAAGATGGAAGAAATCTTTTTTTCCTTTTTTATTTTAATTAGAAACAAGCTTATTTTACATGTCAATACTAGTTCCCTCTCTCTCCCCTTCTCCCCTGCCCCCTACCTATCCCCTATCCCATCCCCTTTCTGCTTTCCAGGGAGGGTGAGGCCTTCCATGGGGATCTTCAAAGTCTGACACATCATTTGGAGCAGGGCGTAGACTCTCCCCCATGTTTCTAGGCTGAGAGAGAGTCCTTCTATGTGTACTGGGTTCCTAAAGTCCATTTGTATACTAGGGATAAATACTGATCCACTACCAGAGGCCCCATAGATTGGCCAGGCTCCTAACTGACACCCAACTTCAGGGGGTCTGGGTCAGTCCTGTGCTGGTTTCCCAGCTATCAGTCTGAGACCCATGAACAGAAGAATTCTTTTTGTTGTTGCTTTTTGTTTGTTTGCTTTACTTTGCTTTGAAATAGTGTCTTATTATGGAGCCCAGTGCAAATTCACCATTCTCCTGCCTTAGTGCTCGGATTGACCATACTTGGTTCATATGCAAAAGTCTAAATAAAAACTTAGGGAATTAAGTCTAGCAGTACATCAAAAATACGTCAATTTATCCTAATTAACTGAATTGTATTATAATACTGTAAAAAGGGGTTTAATATTTAAAACTCAACGTAACTAAACATTATCAGAAGAAAAACAATGTAACCTTTGCAAAGACAACAGATGTGTTTTATAAAATTCAACACTCACTTTGTATTCAAATATCTCAAGATGCCTGCATTATAGTTCAATGGTATATAAGTTGTTTACATGAAGACATGGGTTTGATCCCCATCGGGAAAAACATTAAAACATATACCAGGAAACTATGATTAAAAAGGGAATACCTTAACTCAAAATAGCATATCTATGAAAACTACAGCTGTCATGGTATATGATAGTAAATTTGATGTTTTACAATTAATGGTCAGGCATCATTCAAGAATATTGCTCTTACCACTGCTGTTCAACAATGTACTAGGAATCCTAGTTAGCAATATGACAAAGGGAAACAGGTATGTATATGGATAGGGAAAAGAAGTAAAATTATAAGCATATAATATATATACATATATATATTTGCAGAAAATCTTGAGTATATACAAAGAATAGTCCAAGAATCAACAAAAGATTTCCCCCTCCCTTTCAAATTCATAGCCTCTTTTTCTTTAATCATTGGTGTGTGTGTGTGTGTCTATAAATACAAACTCCTCAGTCTATACACTATTACTTGTATGTATATGTTTTCAGGGCTAATCATTTGGTATTGGATAACTAATTGGTGTGCTTTCCCTGGGGAAAACTATTTCTCCCACTCTGAGCATCCCTTAGTTACCAGTAGGTCTTTGGCTAGTGTAAATGGCATGTCTGTCCTGCCTGGTCCACAACTATTTAGTGCCAAATAAACACACCAAGGTTTATATTAATTAGAAACTGTTTGGTTGATGGCACAGGCTTCTTACTGGCTAGCTCTCTCTTCATTATAAACCCATAACTATTAATCTATGTATTTCTACATGGCCTTATCTTACTGGAGAATTCCTGGAGTCCTATCTTTCTGGTAGCTAGATGGTGTCTCCCCCCAGAATTCACCTCATCTGGTAGCCCCTCCTATACTTCCTGCCTGGCTACTGGCCAATCAGTGTTTTACTCATCAACCAATAAGAGAAACATATATACAGAAGGACATTTCCCCATCAGTCTAGGGTTGAGGTCTACTGAGCTTTCACCCTTTTACATTAACATGTCTATTGGTGTTGTCCTTGTTCAGATTAATCAACAAAAGATTTTAAAACTACTAAGTGAATTTAGCATAATCTCAAGATAAAGGGATTTAAGCATATATTTTATTCTAGAAATCAACAGCTCAAAATTGAAAAAATTCCATTTACAGTTGCATAAAAATATATAGTAATTAGGGTTCTATTTCATGAAATATATGAAGATTTGCACTGAAAAATATAGTGTATCAAGATTAGTTATGAAACACCTAAATAAATGAATTGGCATGCCATTAGAAGATTCAATAGTATTAAATGTCATTTCTTCTCAGTTGATCTGTATATTCAGTTTAATTCCAATGAAGAGGCCCTTAGGTGTATATATGGTTAATTCAACAAACTGATATTAAACTTTGTATAGAACTGCAAATATTGTATCTGTCATTCCAGTTGCCTCTTTTGAATATATTATTCCTGATGTCTCAAGCACATAATTCCAATAGTCCTGTCATTTATGAAAGCTCTGCAAGATTCAAGTAAATTGTAAGCAAGTAACTTATACAAATACATGGGGTCAGGATTGGATACTGATCAAGAATGGCTACACTTTCAGCTCCATTTGTAACTTACTCCCAACACAGAATTATATTCTAAAAACAGTTGACCAAAGCTGGAGAAGTGGCTTAGCAATCAAGAACACATAATGCTTTGGCAGAGGACCTAAACTGGTTCCAACAACTGCCTATGACTCCAGCTTCAATTGGCATGATGCTTTCTGGCCATTTCAGACAACTGTGTGCACAGTACACGCATACACACACACACACACGTATAACTTAAAAATAATTTTAAATCTTTAAATAATAGAAACAAAAGACACTAATACCTAATCATATCCTGTATACTTCTTTACATTGGTCAACCACTTCCTGTCAATTATTCCTTATGAGAGACAAAAGAGGTATGTTTACAGAGTGTGCATGGTGTGTTTGTAGAATGTACAAGTATTTATATGGCAAAAAGAAAAATAATACAATTGTATGAGCTTCAAAGTATTAGGTATTTTACTCTGGTGATTCTTCCCTTATACTGATATTTCTTTGTTGTTGGTGGTGTTTTTTGTTTTTCTTTTTTAAATTAATTTATTTTTTAATTAGAAACAAGCTTCTTTTACATGTCAATCCCAGTTCCCTTTCCCTCCCTTCCTCCCCGCCCCCCACAACATCCCCAACCCCCCATCCCTCCTCCACTCCCCATGGAGGGTGAAGCCCTTCATGGGGGATCTCCAAAGTCTGTCATATCATCTAGGACAGGGCCTAGCCCCCCCCCCCATGTGTCCAGGTTGAAAGAGCATCCCTCAATGTGGAATGGGCTTCCAAAGTCCATTTGTGTGCCAGGGATAAATACTGATCTATTACCCGAGGCCCCATAGATTGACGAGGCCTACTAACTGATACCCACATTCATGGTGTCTGGATCAGCCCTATGCTGGTTTCCCAGCTATCAGTCTGGGATCCAAGAGCTCCCCCTTGTTCAGGTCAGCTGTTTCTGTGGATTTAACCTGCCTGGTCTTGGTCTTTTTGCTCATCATTCCTCCCTCTCTAAAACTGGGTTCCAGGAGTTCAGTTCAGTGCTTAGCTGTGGGTGTCTGCCTCTGCTTCCATCAATCACTGGATGAAGACTCAATGATGGCATATAAGGTAGTCATCAATAAGGACATCTTTTCCACTATGATCATAGCAGCAGTATTTGTAATAGCCAGAACCTGGAAGCAACCTAGATGCCCCTCAACTGAAGAGTGGATAGAGTACTACTCTGCCGGGAAAACAAAAACAAAAGCAATGGAATCTTGAAATTTGCAGACAAATGGATGGCACTAGAAGAAACCATCCTGAGTGAGGTAACCCAGTCACAAAAAGACAAACATGATATATACTCACTCATATATGGATTTTAGACATGGAACAGGGGAGTGCCAGCTTACAATACCACCGCCAGAGAGTCTGGGAAACAGGGAGGACCCTAAGAGAGATATGCATGGTATCTTGGAGAAGAGGAATGGGACAGGATCTGCTGAGGCGATTGGGAGCATGGGGGAAGGGCAGGGAACAGGGAGCTGGGAAAAAGAGAGGGGGAGAAGAAAGGGGGAGGAGGACACGGTTGAGCAGGAAGGTTGAGTCAGGGGAAGAATAGAGGAGAGCAGAATGAGAGATACCATAATAGAGGGAGTCATTATAGGTTTGAGGAGAGATCTGGCACTGGTGACATTTTCAGAGATCTACAAGGATGACACCAACTAACAATCTAAGCAATAGTGGAGTGGCTACCTTAAATGCCCTCCCCCGATAATGTGTATACTGTATTTCTAACTATTATTGTACAACATAAACATTAACTGTTAGATTCATAATAATAATTTTGGGGGGTTTTGAGACACGGTTTCTCTGTAGCTTTGGAGCCTGTCATGGAACTCACTCTGTAGACCAGGCTGACTTCAAACAGAGATCCATCTGCCTCTGCCTCCCGGCTGCTGTGATTAAAGGCGAGCGCCACCACAGCCTGACTCTCATACTAATAATATTTTACTTTTCTTTAGGTTGAATGACATTTGTAAAAACACATATAAAAATCAATGTCAATAATCATAAATTTGCAGGCATAGTAAAAACACATCTTTAATCCCTTCATTTGGAAAGAAGTGGCAAATGGATCTGTGTGAGCTCAAGGCAAGCCTGGTCTATGTATAAACTGATGATATGACTGCTCTGTGGTAAGGTTAAGGGGAAGACTTTTATTGTAGATATGACAGTGACAACAGCCTGAGGCATGCAGAAGAGTTCAGGGCACAGAGAGAAAGCAGTAGACTCAATATGGTCAGCAGATTGGACCGATTATGAGAGAAACAATAGCTGAGCAACGAGATGGAGGGGGAAGCACATAGAAGAGAGTGAAGGAGACCTGAGAGGAAAACAAACACAGAGTGGACAAAAGAGTGGGCTTAGCCAAAATAGCAGGGTTATATGGGAATGAGTAGCTTCGAGGGTGGGGCAGGGAGGGAAGGCCAAGAGCTGGAGAAGTCTAGGGTAGGGGAGGCGAGTAGAGCTGAGAAAAGTTCGATACCAGCAAGGACTATGAAATGTTTGACAGGTGCACTTGTGATACTGAGGGAGTCTGGGGGCCAGTATGAGCTGTGATATGCTAATAGGCACCACAGACAGCCATTTGTCTCTTCTGCCAGTGATAAGGGAGATGACTTCTATTGGTAGACATGAACCAGCTCCACAAGTTCCTCAGAAAAGATGGCTTTTGTCTAACCACCAGAATTTGGGAAAACGGAGTTTACTTGGGACCAAACTATACAGTAAGTTCCAGGTCAACCAGAAATACACATTAAAATCCAGCCCCCCAAAAGATTTATAAATCATACTATTAGCACATAGCCTTGATATGTTGTGTTGAAACAACACTTTACCTCTGTAACCTATTTCTCAAAGCCCATAAATCTAGTTTCACCGTGGGAAAAACAAAATTTTCTGTACTAGGACAGTCCACAAAATATCAGACTAGTGCCATTATGAAGGTCATCAAAAGCAAAGAAAAACTTAAAGTGACACACCATTATAGAAAGAATCTTACAACAGAAAAAGATATTAATAAAACAAAGGACATTCAACAAAGTAGTTAAAATAGTAGGGCATTAATAGTGAGAGTGACATGGTGTGGAATAAGTGGGAACTCTCTGTACTCTTTTCAACTTTTCTGTATATCTGTGACAATTCTCAAAAACATGTCTATTTAACAAAAAAAGAAAAGGTCATGTTAAAGCATAAATGACACAGCAAAACTTTATGTTGTGGTACATTTAATGGGTCTGTCTTTCTCTCTCTAACAAAGGGCATTCCGTTGTTATTTTAAATTGACACAAATTATGTGCCTAGTCCTTCTCATGTCATCTCCTATAGTGCCTGGAGATATTTTGGGAGTTTAAAACCCCCAAGTTGAAGACTACCTGTTGAATGTGCTACAGCCCAGAGAGGTAGGACAGCCTAAATAAGGAGCTGTTTTCCCGATTTACCTGGCTTCCCGGTATTGCTCCAATTGCTTCACTCTAACCAATGTCCCCAGTAAGTCAAATTTTGTTCCTAAGAGAAGCCTGGTTTAGTGTGGTGAAATGTGAAGTAACAGCATTCTCGACTACTGCTACTACCGGCTGACTTAACTTCTACGGAGAAGGAGAGAATAAACAGAAGTGGAAAGAGGGTTTGGAGACCCCCATATGCGTCTCCAGAACCTCCAATTAATGAATAATACCATGAATTCTGCCCAGCGCCAAGCCTGCTACCAACTTCCTTCAGCCCACATGTAGACCACCTTCTCTGTCCCCATGTATTCAAAATCTCAAGTTGCACCCCCACCCGGTCTTCACAGCCCTTTGTTTGCTTTTCTGGAAACATGCAGGGTACTTACATGTCCATGTGTGTATGTATGCGTATGTATGTATGTATGTATGTGTATGTATGTGTGCATTATTATGTATGTGTATATATGCCCTGGTTAAATGAGACCAGAAGCCGAAAAGGAAAGGCTCATGTCATTGCATTCCCACTTTGACGCTCCCCTAAGTCCCATGTCAGGGGACGAGGAACTCTGAGACAGAAGATAATAAGCATTGCAACTCAGATAAAAGGAATCCTGGCAGTTGGGAGCCAAGGAATACCACAAAGTCACCATAAGTGTTGCAGCTTACAGCCCTGCTCCAGGGAAAGGTTACCCCTATGTAACAATCCAGCAGGGGAGGGTTTCCCCAGCCTTGCTCAGTACCCCCCACACCCATGTAACAACTCTGCTCACTAGGGGAAGGGTTGTTTCACCAGTAAAAGTGATAACAGTTTTTTATTTAAATTTAAATTAGAAACAATGTTGCTTCACATGTCAACCCCTTTGCTCAGCAGTCCTCCCTCTCTGTCACTGGGTTCCTCAGTGTTTAGCTGTGGGAGTCTGCCTCTGTTTCCATCAGTCATTGGATGAAGGTTCTGTTTCCCAGACTCTCTGGCCATTTTGTTCTCTCCTCTGTGACTTGGCTGGTGTTCTTGCTTCTCTGCTCTGCTCAGCTTTGAGGAAAGGTCTCACCAAAATCTTATTGAAGAGACTTATTGGGAGGGAGGAATCCAGGGGAAGTGATGTCTTTGCCATGGTGGAAAAAGGCAGCTCCTGTACTGAACAGGTACAGGACATATAGGGCTTCTTAGGAGCAGTGTTTTTCCAGGGTGAATATTTTCAGGGTGAGAATTGGTTAGATTTCAGTCCCTGAGCTTGGACAAACTCAGAGTTTGGCTGGATTCCATGCTCAGGGATTGGTTGGTCTTTGTGCTGAGTTGGTCAGGGCCAAACTGTGTTTCATTCACTGGCCCATTTTAACACTTTGGCTCTGGTTTCAGAGTCAGGGTGTGTTTCTTTGATTCTGGTTTCAGGTTCAAGGTGTGTTTCTTTGACTGCCCCTTTTACCATACAGAGACAGAACAGGAGAGCCAAAGGCTGAGCAGGGCCTGTGGCAGTGAACAGATGCTAGCCTGACAGCAAGAACGGCCACCATAATGTGCTTTTAGGAAAAAATACAGAGGAGACAGCAACAGAGCACCCTGGGCTGGAGGAACCCAGGCTGGACAGGTCCAGCTGTGTGAAAACAGGGGGCAGTTAGAGGGAGGACAAGCTCTGTTCCTGCCACTGGGGCAGGAAATGGTGAACCAGAAATTCTCCCTGGACTCCCTCAGATTCCACCAGAGAAAGTCTGGGGCCTGGCAACTGTTGCCATGGCAGCAGTTATCCGGGGTTAACAGCCTCTCCTTTCTCTGCATGGATGCCTTGTCTGTCTTCTGATACCTTCAGTTCCTGCTTCCAGAAAAGGCCTTTTATACTGCCTTGGCTGTGTGTGAACATGGCTGGAAGCATACAGGAGCAGTTCTTTAAATGATTTAAGTGCAAAACCATTCCAGGCACAATGCTTAGATGTTGTGTTCTACATTGTTTTGTTTCAATACTATATATTTAACCCTTCACAGATGCTAGGTATGCACTCTACCATTCAACTATGCTCCCAGCCTCTGCCCAGGGTGTGTGTGTGTGTGTGTGTGTGTGTGTGTGTGTGTGTGTGTGTGTGTGTGTGTGTGTGTGTGTGTGTTGTACACATGTCTGTACAAGTGTACTTTCCAGTGTATGTGTAGAGCTACAGCAATCACTTCATCCACTGGATCAGCCCTACAAAACCCCCATACCCAGGTTTGATAACCCATTTTAGAGGAATAATATTGAAATTTATTTCAAATTAAGAGGGACTGTGAATAACATTACATTTCCCCACATCAAAACAAAATTTAATGAACTATTTCTTGGCCTAAATAAGACCTTACTGATGTATATAACCGAAATAAGTTTGTGTTTTTCAAGCAGAATAGTAAATGACTGCTTTAAAATTTTTAAGTCCAAGGTAGTCATGGCCGAATGGTTAAGGCCATGAACTTGAAAAATTTTAAGTCCAGACATAAACATATGACTTCATTATTAATATCCTATTAACTTCATTACTGAATTGTTTCTGTTATTAGTTAGCACCCATTTGTAATAGATGCATTCTTTTTTCTATTATTTAAAATGGATTTTTTCATAAAATATATTTTAATTATGGTTTCCCCTCCCCCAACTCTTCTGATACCCTTCCCATCTGCCCTCCCATCTGGACCCACATCCTTTCTCTCTCCTATTAAAAAAAGAATAATAATAGAAGAAAATGAGATAAAACAAAAACAAACAAATCAGAATAGGACAAAACAAACCAAAGAAAAATAGTCAAAGAAAAAGCATAAGAAATGCATAAAGATACAGATACTCAAGTTCACACACACAGGAATCCCATACAAACACAAACCCAGAAGCCATACTATACATACAAAGGGACTGTAAGGGTTAGAAATGTCCTGACTTTATATTATGAGACAAAGAACCTCAAAGAATCTCCAAGGATGCTATTGAGTAGGCTTTGTGTTGGCTGGCCTTCTGCTGCGGGATGATGCCTGCCTTTAAGTGTGGTTTGTGTCCCTACTGAAACTCTGTTGGAGAAAACTAATTTTTCATTTTCAAGGGGTTAAGAATTAGAAATAACTTCTGAGTTAGGGATGGGAGCTTGTTTCCACTCTTCCCCTCAGTACTGGGATCTCATCTGTTGCAGACTTGCACAGGCCCTACACATGCTGTTACAATTGTGAGTTCATATGTCTTGTCAGTCCTGCTATGTTTGGAGAGCCTTATTTCTTTGGTGTCCTCCATCTCCTCTGGCTGTTAAAATCTTTCTGCATCCTCTCCTGCAGGGTTCCCTGAGCCCTGAGGCTCTGATATTGATATGCCATTTAGGACTGAGTGTTTCAAGACCTCTCTCTCTCTCTCTCTCTCTCTCTCTCTCTCTCTCTCTCTCTCTCTCTCTCTCACCCTCCTTCTTTCCCTCCATCCTTCCCTCTATCCCTTTCTCTGTGCACTGTTCATCTGTGGGTCTCTGTATTTGTTCCCATCTAATGCAAGAAGAAACTTCTCTGGTGATGGCTTGCAAAGCATTGATCTATGAGTATAGCAGAATGTTGCTAGGAGTTATTTTATTGTTATGATCCTTTACCAAAACAGTAGTATTTGGTTTTCCCCTAGATCCCTGGCCTATCTAGACTCAGGTTCTTAACCACCCAAGCAGGGGGATGGATTACATCTTATGGAGTGTTCCTTATATCAAATCAGATATTGGCTGCTTTTCCCCACAAGCTTTGTGACACTGTTGCACTCGCACATCATTATAGATTGAAGAGTTTATAGCTGGGATGGTATTTACCTTTTCCCTTTGGTGGTGATCAAATACCTTCCAGTACCATGAGCACTAGTTGATAGGGATGGAAGCTGTAGGTAGGCACCAATTCAACTTCTCTGTGTTCAATTAGTTACTGTCTTCAGCAGTAGTGTCTTGCTGTCAGCTTGTAGATAGTATTAAATAGCCTTGGCAATAGTCTGTGTTGTTTGGGGATTCCCATGGGACCCCTCAGATCAACATCTTAATTAAATGCAACCTATTCCCAGAACTGGAGGCTTCACTTAGTGACAAGAGATGTCCTTTTGAGCCTCTGTCTCCCCTGCAATTTGGCAGTTTCATTTAGATTGATATATCCATATGAATGATAAATGCCTTTAGTTTTATCTGTCCCTCCTCATATTCCTTCCCTTGTTTCCCCTCCTCTACCCCTCCCCACTTGATCCTCCCTGTTCAAGTCCCCTCACCTCATCCATCCACAAATATTCTATTTTCACTTCCTAAGGAAATCCATCCCTCTCCCCTAGTCTCTTACTCTATCTAACCTGGTTATATGGAGTGTAGCTTGCTTATCAATGACTTAACAGATAACACCCATGCATAAGCGAATACATACCATGTTTGTCTTCCTGGGTCTGAGTTACTTCACTCAGGATGGTTATTTTCTAATCCCATTCATTTACCAGCACAGTTCATGATTTAATTGTTTTAGCAGTTGAGTAATATTCCTTTGTGTAAACGTTCCACATTTTCTTCAGTCATTCATTTGTTGTTGACAGACATCTTGGCTGTTTCCAACATCCAGCTATTAAGAATAGAGCTGCAATGAACTATTGAGCAAGTGTCTCTGTAGTAGAAAAAAAGTGTCCTTTGGGTATATGCCCAAGAGTGGTATAGCTGGATCTTGAGGTAAATATATACATAGATTCCTGAGGGACTGCCACACTGATTTTGATAGTGACTGTGCAAGTTTGCACTCCACCAGCAAGGGCAATGGATGAGTTGCCCTTGTTCCACATCCTTGCCTGCAGGAGCTACCATTTGTTTTATTGATCTCGGCATTTTCTGGCTAGTGTAACATGAAATCTCGAGGTGGTTTTGATTTGCATTTCCCTAATGACTAAGGATGTTGACATTTCTTAATTGTTTCTTAGCCATTTGTGTTTCTTCTTATGAGAATTCCGTTTAGATCTGTACCCCATTTTAATTGGGTTATTTGTTGTCTTAATGTCCAGTATTTTAGTTCATTATATATTTTGTATATTAACCATCCATTGAATGATTAGTTGATAAAAATCTCTTCTCATTCTGTAGCCTGCCACTTTGTCAGAATGATGATGTCATTTGCCAAACAGAGTCTTTATAGTTTCATGAGGTAGCTTTCATTAATTGTTGCTTAGTGACTGTACTAATGATGTTTTATTCAAAAAGTCTTTTCCTGTGCCAATGAGTTCAAGGCTATTGCTTACTTTGTCTTCAGTTTCAGTATATGTTGAGGTCTTTGATTCATTTGGAGTTGAGGTTTGTGCTTGGTGATAAGGATGAATCTATTTTCACTTGTCATGCAGCCATTCACTTTTACCAGTACCGTTTGTTGAAGATGCTATCTTTTCTCCCAGTGTGTACTTCTGGCTTCTTTACAAAACAAATCAGGTGTCCATAAGTATGTGGACTTATTTCTGGGTCTTTATTTCTATTCCTTTGATCAATGTATTACTACAGCTCTGTACTCCAATTTTACATCAGGAATGGTGATACCTCTAGCAATAGTTCTTTTACATTCAAGATTGTTTTGATCACCTGATTTTGATGTTTTGTTTTTGTTTGTTTGTTTGGTGTGTGTGTGTGTGTGTTTCCATATGAAGCTGAAAATGGTCCTTTCAAGATCTGTAAAGAATTGTTTTGGAATTTTAATGGGGATCTCTGACTCTGTAGGTTGCTTTTGGTAGGATGACCATTTTCATTGTATTAAAGGTTCATTTATTTATGTATTTTATGATATGAGAGCTTGACTTGCATGCTTGCTTTTAGTGTCTGAGTGACAGAAGAGAGCATCAGAGAGAATAGGGTATAGTATCCCATTATATATGGTTGTGAACCCTTATGTGGTTTCTGGGAATTGAACTCAGGACCTCTGGAAGAGCAATCAGTGATCTTAACTGCTGAACCATCTTTCCAGCCTCCATTTTCATTGTTTTAATCTTACCGGCCCATGAGCATAGGAGATCTTTCCATGTTCTGATATCTTCTTCAGTTTCTTTTTTCAAAGTCTTAAAGTTTTTATAATACAAGTCTCTCACTTGTTTGGTTAGAGTAACCCTGATATGTTTTATATTATTTGAGGCTATTGTGAAAGGAGTTGTTTCGTTAATTTCTTTCTCAGTTCATTTGTCATTTGTATATAGGAAGACTATTGATTTTTGTCTATTAATTTTGTATCCTGCTGCTTTGCTGAAAGTGTTTATCAGGTGTAGGAGTTTCCTGGTGGAATTTTTAGGATCACTTTTGCATACAATTATAATATCTGCAAATAAAGATACTTTCACTTCTCCCCTTCCAATTTTACCACCTTGATCTCCTTCAGTTGTCTTATTGCTCTAGCTAAGACTTCAAGTACTATATTGAATACATATGGAGAAAGTGGACAACTTTTCCTTGTTCCTGATTTTAGTGGAATTGCTTTGAGTTTCTCTCTATCTAGGTTCATGCTGGCTATGGTCTTGCCATAAATTTTCTTTATTATGCTAATGTACATTCCTTGTATACCAGGACTGTCATCATATAGAGGTGTCAGATTTTGTCAAAGACCTTTTCTGTATCCATTGAGGATAATCATGTGGGTTTTGTTTTTCAGTCTGTTTATATGATAAATTACATTTATCATTTTTAGTATGTTGAACAATCCCTGAATTTCTGGGATGAAGAATACTTTATCATGGTGGATGATCTTTCTGATGTATCCTTGAATTGAATTTGCAAGCATTTTATTGAGAATTTTTGTATTGATATATATATACGGGAAATTGGTTTGCACTTCTCTGTCTTTGTTGGGTCTTTATGTAATTTAGGTATCATGGTAACTGTGACCTTATAGAAATAACTGGGTAATGTTCCTCCTGTTTCTGTTTTGTGAAATAATTTGAGGAGTGTTGGTGTTACTTCCTTGAAAGTCTGGTAGAATTTTGGGTTAAAACTCTCTGGACTTTTTTCAATTAGGAGAATTTTTAAATGTAAAGTTTATCTTTTAGTCATTTTATATACCAACCACAGTTCCTCCTCCCTCACCTCCTCCCTTACCTCCCCTACTTTCCCCCCACCCAAACCCCATCTAGTCCTCAGTAATGGTAAGGCCTCCCATGGAGAATCAACAAAGTCTATCAAGTCAAGTTGAGGCAGGACTGAGCCTCTACCCCCTGTATGGAGGCTGAGCAAGATATGCCACCCATAGGGAATGGACTCCAAAAAGACTTAATGGTGGCTTCTATTTCACTAGGGATTTGGGGCTGCTAAAATTGCTTATCCGATCTTGATTTAACTTTGGTAGGTAATGTATATTGAGAAAATTGTACATTTCTTTTAGATATTCCAATTTTGTGTAGTATAGGTTTGTAAAGTATGTTATGATTCTCTGAATTTCCTCAGTGTCTATTGTTAGGTCCCCATTTTCATCTCTAATTTTGTTAATTTGGATCTTCCATCACTTAATTTTGCTAAGGGTTTGTCAATCTTACTGATTTTTTTCAAAGAAAGTACTCTTCATTTAATTGATTTTTTTGTATTTTTGTATGTTTGTTCATTTCTATTTTATTTATTTCAACCTAGTTTGATTATTTCTTGCCATCTAGTCTTCTTGGGTGTTATTTCTTCTTTTTGTTCTTAGGCTTTCAGGTGTGTTGTTAATTTACTAATATGAGATCTCTCCTTTTTTATGTAGGCATTTAGCACTATGAACTTGCTTCTTAGAACAGCCTTCATTGTGCTCCTTGAGTTTGGATATGTTGTGTTTTCATTTTCATTAAACTCGAAACAATTCTAATTTCTTTCTTGACCAATTTTTCACTCAGTGGTGATGCATTCTTAATATTATCTGGTCATTTGGAATATAGCTGGAAAAGTAAAGAATTCATAAATAACCGTGGTTTTTGCTACATGTTCAACTGCATAGTAAATATATGACCTACATGAACATTTTAATCAACATGTAGTACCCAAAACTTCATTTTAATATTTTCCCAATATTCTGAATAGTTTGACAATTTAAAACCAAAGGAGCCGGGCGGTGGTGGTGCATGCCTTTAATCCCAGCACTCGGGAGGCAGAGGCAGGCAGATCTCTGTGAGTTCGAGACCAAGCCTGGTCTACTGAGCGAGTTCCAGGACAGGCTCCAAAACAATACAGAGAAACCCTGTCTCGAAAAAAAAACAAAAAAATAAAGAAATAAAACCAAAGGATTGCTATTTTAATAGTTATGAAGGGGACTAACTTTTAAAACATAACTTGACTAAAATGAATATTCCAAACTAGTTCATTGTCAGATAAAAATAAAGGAAAAATTTCTGATTGCTCATCTTGTAAAATAGCTAGTTTTCAGACATATGTACAGAAAACAATTGTTCTGTTAAGAGATATAATCAGTTTAGAACTTTGTTTTTAAAACCAGTTGCCAACATTTCTGAACATACAAAATATGAATTTAACTTTCATTTTTTACAGAAAGATAAATATTACCTGGACCAAAGATTCTGAAAACTATACAGGTCTAAATCTGGGCTTACTTATTTGAAATATGGACAATTATTTGAAATATGTAATTTATTAAAGCAGTATTTTTCTTCTTTTGAAGTTACCTAGATTTGAAATGCTATATGTCTGTGACTCATAATCTAAAATTAAAATATATGATGATATATTTCTATAGCAGAGAGACAATATTTGGCATGCTATGGAAAAATCAATAAAAATATGTTATTTTCCTAGAAAAGAGAAAAAATATTAAATAGAAGTGTCAAAGGAAAGAAAACTGTGATGAAATAAAAAGGACAATTAATTTAAGAGAGCAATGTCTTTTGGAATTTAAAAACATTTCCCCTAGTATGCCATCTAATTCTAATGTATTACAGTCATCATGAATGCGTTTTAAAAATGTAGACACTGAATGATGACTAAGCAATGTTGGAATAAATTCATAGTCTAAACTACATGATTAACAAGTCACTTATATCTTAACTGATTGTTTAGTCCTAAATAATTTTTCAGTGAACATTCTAGTAATTTTCAAATAATATGATAAAAATTCTAGTTGCAGATGTTTTATTTTGCTGAATTACATTTGAAAGGAAGAAGCTAGTTGCTTCACCTACTTAGATATTAGCATATTCTGGATTCTATTATACAAATATATGTATAGAAACTTAAGGGATACTATATACCCCATGAAGAAACATAATTTAGTCTGTATCATTGATATGCAATTGTGAAATATTTTAACACTGTAAACACTACACATTTTAAGATCTAGTATGGGGGAGCCGGGCGTTGGTGGCGCACGCCTTTAATCCCAGCACTCGGGAGGCAGAGGAAAGCGGATCTCTGTGAGTTCGAGGCCAGCCTGGTCTACAGAGTGAGTTCCAGGACATCCTCCAAAACAATACAGAGAAACCCTGTCTCGAAAAACCAAAAAAAAAAAAAGAAAAAGAAAAGAAAAGATCTAGTATGGGGAAAGGTTTATACATTGATACTGATGCTGATGTACATCAACATAAGGCCTCTTAGTGACATCAATTAGTTTTAGGTAGGAGTTTATCAGTGATTTCCTTGGCACCCATCATTTCCTGCCGACATGGACTATTCATCATTTTGAAGATTACCTTGGCTGCTTTTAGTTTTCAATAGTAAGAGAAGCAAACTTTAGGAGAAGTAAAGGGTTGCACTCTCCATAGCACCGGAAAATAGAAATATCTCTAATATCACTGATAGGACCCTGAGAAAATACTCCAATTAGGAGAAATGTCTTCTTCATCTTTTGATCCTTCAAAGCTTTTCCATTTTCTGCTGAGTGCTTAATTACAGATCCATTATCCTATAAATATGGTTAAAGTTCAATAATATCAAACCAAGAAGGTATAATCAAATTCACATTAATGTAGCCAGCTCAGCAGAGAGGACATTAAGAGCAGTTACATCCCACCTTGCATATTTATTATCACCCCTATTTTCATGGGAACAATTTGTATGTTCCTAGAACTTATCATTAAAATGCATTTTTCATTTTCTTTTGTGTATTCTGAGAATTGAACCCAGTGTCTTATGCATGCTAAGCAAGTGTGTCACTACTGAGCCCTTCCTTAGGAATTAAGACCCTGTAATATCGCCATCACATTATAAATTGCAAGTGTTAAGTCAGATCTTTTCACCTCCTACACTCAGACCCCAAATGTGTAGAAAAACTCCTGCTTCTATTTTCTCAAAATTCCTTATCTTACTCTCCAACTTACCATGTTTTAACCAATAAGTAATTTTATACAACTTTGGAACTCTTCGAAGACAATTATATCTTGTTTTATTTCCATCTACCAACTCCTCCCAGATCATTCCCACCTCCCCACCCATCCAATTCCATGTCTCCTTTCTCTTTTTCTTTAGATAGAAAAGACAAATAAACAAAAAACAAGCCAGAATTTTTAAACAAAGAGCCCCCCACAGAAAAGTAAAATCACTAAACGAGTAACCATAGTTAGTATGCAAGCAAAAGACCAGCAAGATTTTTTAAATACTCAAACAAAGCAATATGAGAAAAAAACCTTCAAAATTGTCATTGAGTTAGTCTTTTTATCATGTATATAGTTTTTTGTTTTGTTTTCTTTTGTTGTTTTGGATTTTTTGTTTGTTTTTGCTTATTTTGAGACATGGTTTCTCTGTGTTGCCTTGGCTGACCTGGAACTCACTCTATAGTCCAGGGTGTCCTCAAACTCTGGGACCTGCCTGCAACTCAGAGATCCTTCCGCCTTTGCCTCCCCAGTGCTGGAATTAAATGTCACCACCACTTGGTCCATTGAGTTAGCTTTGTGTTGGTCATCTAACACATGACATGAGACCTGTCCTTAAGTGTGGTTCATACATCCAGTAGGATTCCTTTGCAGAGAACTAATTTTTCCTTTATATCTTCTATCTGCAGAGTCAGACAGCATATGTTCCCACCCTGAGAAGATGCACTTAGAAATAAGAGGAAGGGAACCGATTGGCAGGGGAATCTCTTGGATGCTGCACACAGTAAGTAAAAGATACTCATTTTTGCTCAGAGTCGAATTTTTCTGCTGAGATTTCTCCTGAGCATACAGACTTTATCTTTTTGTTTAGTACTGTTGGCAGACTTTAAATGAAAACTTTGTAGCAGGTATTCTGGATAATAGAATCTGAATTCAGAGACGGAAGGGAGTGGATGTAACAAGATGATATTTACTTCCAGAAAAAACAGAAACTTATGTACATAAATAGTAATTTAAATGATTTACAAGAAGTGTTTGAATTTGGTTCAAAAGCGGGGGTGCATGATAAACTGACAGGGGTCTCAGTTGGCTACCTTTGTGTGCTCTAGTATTAGCAAAAATATACTTCAAGCTATCTACAGTTGATAACCACTTGCAAATGAAAAATTAGGTTTCTCCAAGGGAGTCTCACTGGGGAAACAAACCACTCCTAAGGGTGGACACCGTCACCAACAGTAAATGACTAACACAAAACAAATTCAACAGCATCTTTGGAGGTTTTTTTCACTCATAATGTTGTCGAGTCATTTATTATTATTATTAGCATCATCCCTTACCTTACAGGTCCTTTGCATATCTATTATGGTTTCTAGTTTTCTGTCTTTATGGTATTCCTGTGTGTCATCCTGTGTGTTTCTGTGTATATATGCATTTGGTGTGCTTTTTCTTTGGCACCTTTTTCTTTTTGGTTGTTTTGTCCTATCCTGATTTGTTTGTTTTTATTTTATCTGACTTTATTTTGTTACTAACTTAGAGGCCTGCTTGTTTTATAAGAGAAACAGACAGAGTGTGGATCTGGATGTGAGGAGAGGTGGTAAGGAACTGGGAGGAGCAGGAGGAGGGGGACCATAATCAGGGTATGGTATATGAAAAGGCTATTCTTAATAAACCACACTACAACATAGGCATCTACAGGTGGTAAAACCACTGTGTTCTACATTAAGTAGAATATGAAATATTTTCAGGACAGTTACAAATTCAGGGGGATGTAAAAACCTGTCACCATATCAATTACTTGGATTAATTTGGATGATCTGGCTGGCTAGGTAGGTGCCACCTTACTCCCTCAACACTCCACGTAGGATTCTTTCTTGAAGCTGTACATTCAGTGGAAGAGAGAAACCTTCCATAGTAGAGGAAGACTATTCTTTGGTCAAGAGTACATGAATAGTTGATTACCCCTGCTAGAACTTCCAAACAAGCTCACCAACACAGGAGCCTGTAGAGAGCAGCATTGAACATAAATGTCAGTTTAGAAATAGCCGTAATAATTAATTGGGGGAAGTAAACCCCTTAAAATGAGGCTTTGAGCCAGGCGTTGGTGGCGCACGCCTTTAATTCCAGCACTCAGGAGGCAGAGGCCAGCCTGGTCTACAGAGCGAGTTCCAGGACAGCCTCCAAAGCCACAGAGAAACCCTGTCTCGAAAAACCAAAAAAAAATGAGGCTTTGAAAGGACCATAATTGTGTAAAGAAAACATAAAGCATCACATTGAGAATAGGTCAGGTAATTGTTACTCAACCCAAGTCCATTTACTCATGGCTGAAAGGGGACCCAAAGAAACCAGGACAAGTTGTTAGGTCAAGAACAAAAGATTTATATGGGCAGAGACTAGCACCTTGCAAGGGAAGACACTTCAGTCCACATTGCAAGCTCCTTTTTATCTTCAGAAAAGGAGAGATAAGTGACTGGAGACTGAGACACGCCTCCAGGGAAACCAAGATGCTGGCACACACATAAGCACAGAATCGTAACAGTTCTGTTAACCTTGACATTATTTTGTTTGCCTTTGCCTTGCCATCTTCAACCTAAGAAGGAGGAAACACCAGATTAAAGAAGTTTCACTGCATTTCTTGTTCAGCTAGCATGACTGTGCTGAGTTGAACAGACATCAAGCCCCAGAGTTAAGCTTGCAAGAGAGACAGACACAACATGAACACAGAAGTGATAAACTTTTTTCTTTTTAAAAAAATTTTCCATTTTTAAAATTTAAATTAGAAACAAGATTGTTTTACATGTCAATCTCAGTTCCCTCTCACTCTCCCCCTCCCCTGCCCACCACAGACTCGCCATCCGATCCCCTTTCTGCTCCCCAGGGAAGGTGAGGCCTTCTATGGGGGATCTTCAAAGTCAGTCATATCATTTGGAGCAGGGCCTAGTCCTGCCCTCATGTGTCTAGGCTGAGAGAGTATCCCTCTATGTGGAATGGGCTCCCAAAGTCCATTCCTATACTGGAGATAAATGCTGATCCACTACCAGAGGCCCAATCAATTGCTCAGGTCTCCTAACTGACATCCACATTCAAGGGGTATGGAACAGTCCTATCCTGGTTTCCCAGTTTTAAGTTTGGGGTCTATAAGCAACCCTGTTGTTCAGATCAGCTGTTTCTGTGGTTTTCTCCAGCTGGTCTTGACCCCTTTGCTCATCACTCCTCCCTCTCTGTAGCTGAAATCCAGGAGTTCAGCTCAGTGTTTAGCTGTGGGTGTAACAAGCCTTTTTCTTTAAAAAAATTATTTTTCATTTTACATACCAACCCCAGTCTCCCCCTCCCCCTGTCGTGTTCCTTGCTGCCGCCTCCCCACACTCCATCTACTCCTCACAGGGGGTAAGGCCTTTCCTGGAGAGTCAATACTAAGTTGAGGCAGGACCAAGCCCCTACCCCGGCATCAAGGCTGAGTCAGGCATTCCACCATAGGAAATAGGCTCCAAAAAGTAATCAGTTCATGCACCTGGGATAGGTTCTGGAGTGATGAGCTTTTAAAAAACCTTGTTTTTGTCACTATCTGTGGGCTCAAGTGAAGAATTGGTACTTTCAGTGAAAGTAGCCTTCATGTCCCTGAAAAGTAACTTAAGCAATGATTATCACATGTCAGAGGTGTTATCTACAGCAATCCCAGTGGGAGACTCATACTGTTCAGCAGTGTGATCTTCAAATGTAGTGACTTTTTAAAAGTTTTAAATGAGCCTTTATTCTTCTCTAATGGAAATCCAAAAATCATCAGACTTTGGAGGAAATTTTTTTAACTTTTTAAATTTATTTTGTGTCTTTCACATCATGCATCTTGATCCCATTCATTTTCCTGTCCCTTTGTATCCACCCTCTGCCTGTGCAGCCTCCCCTCCCCAGATAAAATAAAATTTAAGAGAAAAAAAGGAAAACTCAGTCTCGTCATGGAAGCAGCAAGTCACACAGTGCATCCTTTTGTCCCTACATCTTTACTTGGCAAGTGTTCATTGCAAAGAGTCATTGGTCTGGCTCAAGGCCTCTGGTTTTTGTTACACTGTGGATACTGGGCCCTCACTGAGACTCCTCTTGGATATTCATTTGTTGCCCTGTGTGGTGGAGACCCTGCAGCTTTGGGTCTTCATGACTGGTCCAGCAGATCACAGATGGGGTGGATGTTGGTTGGGGTGGGCCAATCAGTAACCCTGGTTCTGGGTCTGGGTAGTTGCAGGGTTGTTCAACATGCCAGCTCTCCCCTAGCCTCTCCACCAGCTCTCCAGCACTGCCTGGGGGAGTTCACCCTATGCAGCAATGAGCTAGGAGAGATGCCCTTGCCTTGCTCCTTGTCTCCCTCCTGCCTGCCCCTGCCACCTGAGGCAGACCAAAGAGATGACCCTCCCTCTTACCAGCTGCAGCGCTTGAGAAAATGGGCACAGTAGAGCTGACTCTGTTAACACGGGGGTGGGTGAACAGCCCTGAGAATGTGAGCTTAGGGGATCTGGTCCTGCTCCTCATCTGCCATATGGTAGCATGGGCAAGGGAGAGACACCTTCCATGTCCCCGCCCCTCACTCCCTGTGGCAGTTAGAGGAGCTGGTCCTGAGGTCATAAAAGCAGGAGAGCTGTCCTTCAGCAGCTGCAGTACCTTGCAGCCCCTGCACCTTGCCTGGGCATTACAGTAGAGCTGGCCCTGATGATATAGGTATGGGAGAACCGACAGTGAGGATGTGAAAGTAGGAGGAATGTAGTGACTTTTAAAGTCAACTAAAAGCAAGTAAACCAAGGGAGTTTATTCAGGGTTTCCTTTGGCTAAAATATTTATAGCAATTCTTCCCCATCACCACTTCTTCTGTTCTCTTTTGGTCTAGGCCCCCCTATGCAGATCTGGCTGATCTAGACCTCTTTATGTAGACCATGCTGGTCTCAAACTCACAGAGGGATGCCTGCCTCTACCTCTGCCTCATGAGTGCTGGGATTTAAGAGCTGCACTACCACACCTGGTTAATAATACCTACAATAAAAGAAGAATTAGAGTATTGCTAGTACTATGCCATGCTACTATAATTGGCCCTACTATATTAGAGTTAATAACTTACAGAACATTTTCTATATGCTAATCACTATGTCAGGTGCTATATACATACTGACTCATTGACTTGCTTACTTGTCTTGCTAATCGTACTATTATTATATACAATTTTGTAGATAAAAAGTCACGTCACAGAAAAACCTACTAAACACTACTTACTGTATCTCACAGATGAGAAAGGGAAAGAACCAAATGAAAATTCTAGCAGTTTACATGATATCAAGAGCACCAACCAAGGCTAACGGGTATTTTTGTTATTTATGCATTTTTACAGCATTCCGGAGGACAGAACAAAAGCTAGTATGTGTAAACAACTTGGAGTCAGATTTCAACTGAAGGCAAGTGCAAATAATCAGTTAATGTATAAACTTTGGAAGTTAAAATTTAAATGGAATGTCGTATAGGCTGTATACTGTTCATGGGATGTAAGAAGAATAATGACAGGAGTGAAAAACTTAATGAAACTGAACTTCTCTAAACAAGAAACCACATAAATGAAAAACAAACCTTTCATGATAGACTAAAGAAAGCACAGGTAAACTTGATTTTAAAGACACACAGCACAGGAAAAAAAGGAAAATCCCAACAATTTTGGATAAGGTATACAAGCAAATTACCTTGTGTTTCAATACAAGACAATTCTCAGCACGGAAAACTCATGCAAAAGAAATGAAGAACAACCACAGAGCGCTCTAAATCCATAGTAAAGCAATGCAATTTCATACAATTGGATATTTCACACATGAATTTCTGTTAAAAACAGAGTAAATAGCCAAGCTTTTGACAAAAAATAAATTTCAAACTCCTCTCAGAGCTGATAATTCAAATATGAATTTATGTTCAGAAACAGTTCAAAATTGCTTAGCTTTAGAAAAAAATAGATTTCAGAACACTCACAGATCTGAAGCTTATTTACCCTGAAAGTGAAAAACAGAAAGAAAAGTTGCCTTTCTGGAAAAAAAAATCTGCAGTGGCATTCATGTTGTTTAGGTTAGGCTTAAGGTTAAAGAACATTAAAATGTACAGGCCAAAACATGCAGCACTTGTGATGACAACAAAGTATCTATACATGATTTTAATCCTGCTTCTAAGTATGTGGTCAGAATGGGAAGACTATTAATTTATCCCAGAGTTTCTATTTATGACATAATTGAGGGTCTCAAAAATAAAAATGGGTTGATAAGAAAAACTGAAAGATTAACTATCACAGAAATGATAGGTTAAAAATGTGATCTGATGGGGATGTGGGTTAAACGTAAAAATTAGTATTTGAAGGGCACTTTTTAAGATTTATTTATTTTTATCTTATTGTGAGCTTTACTATATCTGTGTCTGTGTCCCATGCATGTGCCTTCTGTCTGTGGAGGTATGATTCACTTCAAACAGGGCTATGAATGGCTGTGACCTATGTCGGTGTTGGGAATCACACTCCAGTCCTCTGGAAGAACAAGTGCTCTTAAATGCTTAGCCATCTCTCCAGTGCCCTTGAAAACTTTTGTTTTGTTTTGCTGACAGAATTCTTCCATGTAGTTCTGGCTGGCCGGAAACTAGCTATGAAGAAGAGGCTGCCCTCCAACTTGAGGCAATCCTATTGTCTCTATATCCTGAGTACTGGGATTACAGCATCTGTCACATTGCCTGTCCTGACCATGTTATCGTGATTTATGGGGGTGAAATAGTGAAATTTCAGTGCAGGGTCTAAAGGACAGGGGAAACCTGAAGTCTCAGTAGCTGAGGAAGAGTGGAAAAAGACTGAGACATAACATTGGAGAAGCAGCAGGGAGGAGGTAATAATCCTGGAGAACCAGATGCTAATCGCCTCCAGTAGCCAAGAAAAGGCAAATAAAATGTGTGCGGGGTGTGGGGGGGGGTTGTAAGTGAAAATTCCCGTTGTGTCTGAGGTCAAAAGATTCTGGCAATTGCTAGTAAATGGTCGCCAAAGTGGTAACTAGGGATCTGAGCCCCGCAGTGACGCGCGCCCCTCACGTGACCAGGAGCCTATGTCTGCCCAAGTCCCTCTTCGTCCCAGTCCTTTTTGCCTGTCCAGACACCGTCTTTCTATTACCCTTTGGTCGAGAAGGACAGCAGAAGTAAGTAAGTTCCCTGGATCCTCTAGGTTTGGTGATTGTTAGAGGTGACTTGTAACCAGTAGGATCGATCGTACCTGCATGGCGGAATCCCATCTTCCACCTATGCTGCAGCCCCGCCCCGCCCCCCGCCCACGATTTCGGTGCAGAAAATGGAGGTCTTGGGAGTGGGTGAGGTACAAAGGACAATGCTCTATGTGAAGCCTGAGGAAGGTGAACCCCAAGGAAGCTGTCTTGGGGGCGGCTAGCTGGTCCCTACAAAAAGGGGTGTGCGTCACCGAGTCTGTTTCTCCTCCCCCTATCCCCGCCCCCTACTCTGTCAGACGTGTATCTGTAGATTTGCCGGTCTCACTCAGGCGACTCAGAGGGGGCCACACGGGCGAGAGGTTGGGGTAAGGGTGGGCAGGATCCGGGTCTGAGACGGACCACGGAGGTGGAACAGTCCGCACTTCACTGCTCCGCCCCTGTCACTGCAGGAGAGGCCTTGTGGCAAGGCCTGCTGGGAAAAATGGTGGTCTTTCTGGAAGGAGGGGGCTGCTCCTCAGTGGCGGGCGGGAGAGCCCATAAGCCTGTGAGTAAGCTAAGGTTTAGAGACACCCGCCTCAATCAGGGACAGGCAGAGACTGAAACTCATAGCCAGAGTGTTGATCCAGCCAGCCAAGTATTGTGACTCTAGTCTCCTTTTTCTTGTCTCAAAGAATAACTGCTTAAAGAAGAAAATTCTCAGCATGGAAAACTCATGCAAAAGAAATGAAGAACAACCACAGAGCACTCTAAATACTGATGAAGAGCAGCTTCCCGTGGAGCAGTCTCCTGAAAATCGGTATTCTGAGGAGGAACAGTCCTCAGAGGATCTGTCCTCAGAGGAGCAGTCCTCAGAGGAGGAGTTCTTTCCTGAAGAGCTTCTGCCTGAGCTGCTGCCAGAGATGCTGCTGTCAGAAGATCGTTCTCCTCAGGAGTGCCTCTCAGGGAAGAACCTGTTCGAGGACCGTCCTCCCATGGAGCAACCTCCCTGTGGGGTGGGCAAACACAAGCTAGAGGAGGGAAGTTTCAAAGAAAGGCTGGCCCGTTTCCGCCCTCGATTTAGAGGGCACATCCATGGCAGAAATTTAAGTAATGAAGAAATGATACAGGCAGCAGATGAGCTAGAAGAGATGAAGAGAGTACGAAATAAACTGATGATAATGCATTGGAAGGCAAAACGGAGCCGCCCTTACCCTATTTAATGTGTTCCACCTTTCTTTGTTTTGCTTGGTAATAGCATTGCTACCTGGACTCTCTGTTTGCATCTTCTTACATGCCTTTTCCCTTCGTAGTTGTAATTTTTTGTTTAGTTTTATTTCAGGTGTTTGATTTTTAACTGACACAGGATTGCTCTTTTTTTTCTTTAACCTTCTAAAATCTGAGTCCGATCCATATGCATGGAACTATATACATTATATATGTGAGGTGATAAAAGCAAAGATATATACATAGCATCTGATTTTTGTAAAAGGAAAACACATTTATATATTAATATTCAAAGAAAAGCTAAAAACTATATACATAAAGGCTAACTAACATTGGTTATCTGTGTGGTAAAGATGATAGGTGATTTTTATATTTTTTAAATTTTGCTTTATGTAAAGTTTCACTTTTCATGATGAATACATTTTATTTATGTTATATAACAAACAATATAATGAAAAAGTAAAGCAATTCTGAAAAACAAAGCTTATTAGTCAGCTTATAAAGACAATGTGATCCTTAATAAATATTTATCAGAACTTAAAAATTAACCCTATGTTTCTTCTGAATCTCTTTTAAAATATTTTTAGTTGTATTTTATGGGTATGGGTGTTTGCCTACTTACAGGTACACCAAGTGTATGCCTAGTGCCTATGGAGGTCAGAAGAAAGTGTCAGATCCCCTGAAACTGGCTTTATAGATGGTCGTGAATCACCATGTGGATGGGTGGGATTTGAATCCAAGTCCTCTAGAAGAGTAACAAATCCTGTTAACCACTAAGCCATCTCTCTAGCTCCTCTTCTGAATCTTTTCAATAGAAATACAAATGAGATTTTTATTATCAGTAGGAAAAACATTTTCCACGTTAAATAATAGGAAGACTCGCGTTACAGTACTGTTGTGGAACTAATTGAGAAAAGGATCCTTTGCGGTCTGTTTGTTTTCTTTTGTTTTGGTAGGTCCTCTCAACCTCTGTAGATTCCTTTGGAGCACAAGAAATTAACAGCTAAAGAAATCTCTGTTGTGCTCACCCAAAATTCCTGTGAGGTTCCCAAGTGAGTTTCACATTCTGTTCATGTTCTGCTGCATTCGTATGCTTTGCCATGCCTACCAGGCACAGCTTCCCCTTCTAGGTCCTGCTCTTTCTACTGGACCCTATTCTACTAATATCCTCACAGTGTATAAATACCTGTTTTGCAATCCCTAGTGAGTCACAACTGCAGTGTGTCTCTCCCAGGTCTATGGAGAATGCCCTTTCCTCCAGCTGTACTATTAAACATACTCAAGTGAATATAGTCACAGTGCTGCTAAGACTTTGATATAGTAAAAGAATGCTCAAAATTATTTTTTAAATGCTGGGCAGAATGACCTTTTCCATAATTTTTCTCTTAAAGTGTCTTGTTTCATCCTAGACTCAGTCATGAAGTCACAGAGACCTGGGATAGGAAGCAAAATTTGTGAGATGAACACCATGCTGTGTAATTAGAATAGAACACCCTTTCCATCTATCCAAGATTAACTGTAATTTTGATCACCTTATCAAACTTAGAATGATTTTTTTGCCTCAGGGGTTTCTTGCAGAATTGCCTTATCTATTCAGTTAACAGGTATGAAGAGGAAGATAAAAATTAATGTCCATGTCATAGTAAATCAATCCTGAAATCCCAACTCTTGGGAAGTTGAGGAGGAGGGTTGCCATAAGATGGGGGCCAGACTGGGCGACACAGTGAGTTCTAGGCCAGCATGAGCTACAGAGTGAGATTCTATGTAAAAAAATAAAAAAGTTCCCAAACAAAAATAGAATAATAAAAAATAAACATTGGGCTCAAACTAGGACATTCCCATCTCTAATAGTCCACAGCAACAACATGCACACAAAAGTTATCAATATGTACTAAAATGCCAGAATTAATTTTTCCTAACTGTAACATCACATTTATTGGCCAACCATTATCTAAGACCTTCCATACTCCATCTTCAAACTCTTTTAAGTTTAAAACAATGAGCACCACACTGGGTATGGTGCCACATGCCTTTAATACGAAAGCACACTAGAGGCAGAGGCAGGCAGATCTCTGTGAGTTCAAGACCATTCTGCTCTACATAGTAAGTTCTGAGCCATTCAGAGCTACACAATGAGATCTTGTCTCAAAAATGTGAATAACAAACAATAATAAATGATACATGAAAAATTGTAGTAAAACATTAGAAACATGTCATATATTTACAAATATATTTTAAAAACAAACACCTCAACTTACCTTCTGAAAAAATGGTCAAATAAATTAATCCACATGAGAAGCAATGCAAATTTTATAGACAAATATGCACACATATATTCCATGTATAAAACACTTATACATGGTACTGTGTATGTGTATATTACATACGTATAAACATATATTAGTAGGCTCTAACTGACACTGCCTAAAAGATGCTATGTCCTGTATTTCATCCATTGAAATATTTCTTATGGACAGCACAGTAGAGCTGACCCTAGTATGGTGTGTGAGCCAGCTGAGAATGTGAGTGTGAGAGATCTGGCCCCACCCCTCATCTGCCATATGGTGGTAGGGAGGGGAAGATGCCTCTTGCCACCTGTGGCAGGTGTGAGAGCTGTCCCTGGCCCTCACCAGCTGCAGCACTGGGGAGGGTGGCCAGTGGCCCTTGTAAGTCACCTGGATGACACAGAGCTGGTCCTGAAGGTGTAGGAGTAGGAAAGTTGTCCCTGAGTGAATGAAAGCAGGAGAACCGGCCCCACCCCTTGCTCATAGCTATAAGGAATGAACTAGCAAGGGCAATGCTGGAGAGCTCACCTTCGTGGTAAGGACAAGGGAGATCTTGCCTGCAACTACCCAGACCCAGAACCAGGGTTAATGATTGGCCCACCCCAACCAACCTCCACCCCATCTGTGATCTGCTGGACCAGTCATGAAGACCCAAAGCTGCAGGGTCTCCACCACACAGGGCAACAAATGAATATCCAAGAGGAGTCTCAGTGAGGGCCCAGTATCCACAGTGTAACAAAAACCAGAGGCCTTGAGCCAGACCAATGACTCTTTGCAATGAACACTTGCCAAGTAAAGATGTAGGGACAAAAGGATGCACTGTGTGACTCGCTGCTTCCATGACGAGACTGAGTTTTCCTTTTTTCTCTTAAATTTTATTTTATCTGGGGAGGGGAGGCTGCACAGGCAGAGGGTGGATACAAAGGGACAGGGAAATGAATGGGATCAAGATGCATGATGTGAAAGACACAAAGAATAAATTTTTAAAGTTAAAAAATATTTTAACCCTACACATTACATAAGAACCTAGTTTAGATACAAAGGATGTACATATTACACACTATGTACATATTGTAGAATATTTATTTGCTAATAATGGACACATAGGTAATTTCTGGTATTTTAGTATTACACATATGCCACAGTGGCCATTCATTTTTTAAATTTTGTATTATATTTGTTCTTTGACAATTTCTAACATACATAAGATGCATTCTGTTTACTATAACTCTCCACCTTCTCTAGTCTCATTTCCACCTCTATTAATCATCCTTCTTTTCCCTTACCTTTTTTTCTAACATTCCTTTTTCTTTTTTGATAAATCATGGAGTTTATCCATAGTCATCAGTGTCACCTTCAGTAGCCAAGAGTTTATCAGGGAAGGGCAGGGGGTCCCATGGGCCTTTCTCTGGTCCATGACCAACTGCTGACAAAGCTAGTATTATGTAGACCTACAGCATATAACCATAGATGCTGTGAAGCTGTGTCTGGAATTGGCTGTGCTCTGCCCAGAAGACAGAATTTCATAAACATTCTTCTTTCAGAAGTTTTTGGTTTTGTTTTTGAGACAGAGTTTCTCTGTGTAGCCCTGGCTGTCCTGGAACTTGCTCTGTAGACCAGGTTAGCCTCAGCCTCAGAGATCAGCCTGCCTCTGCCTCCCCAGTGCTAGAATTAATGGTCTGCACCACCATGCCTGGCCTTTCAGTTATTTTTAAAGACAGTTTGGAAGATGTATTTTATTATTTCTTATTACAGCTTCTGTCTGTGTCTCTATCTCCCCCCACCCTCATGTGTGTGCACCTGCACAGAGGGCAGAAGAGAACTTGGATCCTCTGATACTGGATTTATAGTCAGTTGTGAGTCACCTGACATGGATGCAGGGAACTAAATTAGGTCTTTGGGAAGAAAAACAACTTCTCTTAAATTGTGAGCCATATCTCTAGAACCAATATCTTCCAGCTCTTGTGTTTTTTTCTGACACCTCTTCTGAGACGATCACTGACCTTTAGACGGGATGATATGAATGTTCTGTTTAAGGCTGAGCCCTCAGCTATTAATTATTCTCAATACTTTGAGCTCTCAGTTGTTATTCACCACCACACACACTAGCCAGTTCTGATCATGCTTCCTTGTATTTTTATTTATTTCTCTCTGTATAATGTACACACACACACACACACACACACACACACACACAAAACTGGAAGTAGAAAAAATGAGTCAAAAGATGCATTTAGGATACGCTGCCAAACTGCAATAGACTTGTGTAATCCAAATACTTTCTAGCTGGTCTAGTCTACTCGTGCCTTTGAGGCCAAACCTCCATGCCTTTTCTTAGGCCCCTACTTCTGTCTAGATTTTCCTCACTCCTTCCGTTCAGCAAAATCCCATTCAATCATTCCCAGAGGATGCTTCTAATAGTCACCAAACGAAGCTGTTAGGTGTTCTTTCCTGGTGTTTCTGAAGTACCAAGTGACTTAAACTTTTATTATTGTTGTTATGTGTTAAATTATTTTAGGCATTTATTTTCTCTGTAAATCACTGAGCCTCTCAGAGACACCTACCTGTATCTTGCTTCCCAGAATATCCAGGACACAGTGCAGAGCAAATATTCATTAAATATAATCTTCTTGAACCAGTCTGATGCTATCTCCTTTACTCCAACCTGTGCTACCCACACCTAAAGCTTAGGTTGCTTGTTCTATGTCCATTAGTGAGTCCTTTGTATAAAGAGTAGCTGGATAATTTGCTGGACCACAGCAACAAAAGCAAGTGCTTTCCTTTGAGACTATCTGGATTCCAGGAAAAGGTGGTAGCAGCCTGTCTGGAGCATGTTCTCATACAGATCAAGTGATGCTCCTGTTATCTCACAAAAGCGGAGTCATCTCACCAAATCCTAGAAGTCAGTTATTGGAAGGGCATGAATGTGGTATAGACTAGACTTCAGTATGAGTTAAGTGATCAGAACGGGCTACATGATCATCCTAGGGAGCACCTAAGCTAACAACTTCAACTGAAGATCTTACACAGAACTTAAAACTGTTTATTTTTATTTCAAACATATGAGTGTTTTGCCTATGCTTATGTGTGTACCACATACAGGCAGTGACTGAAGAGGCCTGGAGCTGTAGTTACAGAAAAGTTTTGAAGTGCCATTTGGGTAGCGGGAACCAAACCTGGGTCCCTCTGCAACAAATGCTCTTAACTGTTGAGCCATCCTTCCAGAACCTTATTTAAGAACTTTTATGGCAGTGGAATTTAGCAACTGATGAATCAGTGCCAGGGCACACATTAATCAGGCAGTGGTCCATTTTTGAGGCACATCCTGATATTATCTGAAGGTCACCAGATGCTCTGGGTCCCATAAATCTGAAGGAAGATTACAGATTAGGAAGTCTTATGACCAATGCTTCTTTTGTCCCTTTTTCCTGGAACGCTTGACCCTAGAAACTAATTTTAATCATTTAGCAGCATATGTTCTTCATAATTTAAAATGTTGGGCAAAGGTAAAGAAAACAAAGAGTATGTTTACAAGGACAGTCTGCAAAGGTCAAATTAACTCATTAGACTGTTCCATTACCAAAAGAGGCCTCTTTTCAGTGTGTTGGGAGTGTATTATCACGTCATTCTAAAACTAGAAGGCACCTAATTTATGCTTCTACTACAGCCTCATTTTAAGGAAAAAGAGACTATAAACAGAGGTGTCAATGTATGCATTCAGAACCTCCACTGAGTGATAAAATGAGTTCTGCCCAGGCCCCAGAGTGTTAGGCCCCAGTTAAGATAATATGAGAAGCAAAACAGAGAGGGCTTATCAAGTCATTGCATTCACATTTGGATATCCTGCACCCGAGGCAGGGCAAGGCTGAGACAGAACAGGAGATCCAAAGGCTGAGCAGGGCCTGTGGCAGTGAACAGATGCTAGCCTGACAGCAAGAACGGCCACCATAATGTGCTTTTAGGAAAGAATACAGAGGAGACAGCAACAGAGCACCCTGGGCTGGAGGAACCCAGGCTGGACAGGTCCTGCTGTGTGAAAACAGGGGGCAGTTAGAGGGAGGACAAGCTCTGTTCCTGCCACTGGGGCAGGAAATGGGGAACCAGAAATTCTCCCTGGACTCCCTCAGATTCCACCAGAGAAAGCCAGGGGCCTGGTGACTGTTGCCATGGCAGCAGTTATCAGCTTCTCCTTTCTTTGCATAGATGCCCTGCCTGTCTTCTGATGCTGTAGTGTCTGCTTCCAGAAAAAGACCTGTTCAGTTCACCCTGACTGTGGAAATGTGGCTGGGGCTCATTTGCATGGGATCAGCTTTAGGAGAACACCTCAGTACCATATTCTAGACCAAAGTATAGAAGGTGAAATGTGGAGAGAAATGTCTTCGTGAATCATGCAAACTAGTCATAATCTAGAAGGACTAGCTTATAGTCCACAGATGTGAGTTATGGTGTTAACTGTTTCTGTGATTGTCTAAGTGAATCTAGATATCTATTTAATCTTATTTGTTTTTGTTTTCTCATTGTTAAATGAGACTAGAAGCAGCATATTGTCCTTAGCACAAAATGTGCTTGGCAGCATCTTATCCCAGAATAGAAGCAAGTACAAATATATATTTACAAAATTTCAGAGTCTGATCTAAATTCAGGACTGTGCACAAATGACAGTTTGGACTTGGTTCAAATTAGAATTGGGTTGATTAATACTAAAGTAACAAATATGCAGTGCAAGTAATAGAAGGTGTGGCCTAGTATCATCAATAGTCTATGTAAGTAACATGACATGCTTGCCAAATCAGAGGAATGGGAGAATTGTAGATAAAAATCAATCTTTTTTGCTGTGGCAGAGATTCAAGCCAGGCCTTGTTTTAGTGTTACTGCTTTTTAAACTCTTGGTCCTTTAAGGTCTCAAAACTACTTTGATTTAGTTCACAAGGAAATCCATCTGCTATTTATTAAGCCATTTCACCAAGGCCTGGTATAAGGCTCTTGGTCTAAACCTTCTTTTTCTGACTGAACATGAAATAGCATTCCTTATCTGTGTTTGCTCTACATGGGAATTTTCCTTGCATAGCAGCTTGGGGGCTTTTTATAACAAGGTTGACCATAATCTACTTCAGTGGAAGGATAATTCTTTTCACCTATGCTCAGTCTGGCATAAGAAACGTTTTAGCACATTTATTTTGAAGTGACTAGAAAGGAATTAAGACACTTAAAGATAAGGACCCATGACTGAATGGGAGAAGAGATCAAAGGTGTTCCAGCTGAAGATCTGTGTGTACCCTTGCAAGGATGAAACCAGATACACACAAGAAACAGTGGGTCTACAATGTTCTGCAAAAAAACTCTTTCACAAGCCTGATCTAAACTATTTGGTTCCTCCAGAAATATGGCTGTGTTATCATTGAATTGGTTAGTAAAGGCTCTCAGCATGTGTGGTCTATTTTAATGCTTCAAAAATATCTCCCAAAGAAAGCCACGTATGAGATGCTGATCTAAGAATGCCAGACTTAGGGGAGTTACTTATTCTAGAGACAAGGGTGCAGACAAGAAATGCATAAAGTATGTTTGGGTTACCCTGATTGGGTGGTCTCTTTTGGCTAAAGCAGAGGGAAATCCATGGCAAAGCCTAGAATTTATGATCTAGTCTGGATTCTTAAAAGCTTTGAGAATAGCAGGATGAAATTGAGTGGGAGAGTACATTTAGTCATTTATATGGGTTAAAAAAACTTTTTCTAGTAATTCTAATCTACACTGCCACTACTTTCTTCAAATTCCTATTGATCTGGCAAGAATTCATATTTCACACACTAATGAATAAGGGGGATGTGGGCTAACTCCTATACCTACACAAAGCAGCTATTCCTATGCCAGTCACATAACAAGCAGTCTGTAATGGTGAAGCTCTCAGAAGACTCTAGAGGAAATATGCTGTTTCCTTGTGTTTGGTCTTTGTGTATCTATCAGCCTGGTGTATTCAGTGTATATATAAGAAAGCATTGTGACTACATTTTGTTGAATGGCCAAATTTAAAAGATCTACTGTCATCATCTCAGTGTTGGAACACTTGAATTCCATTCCCAGCACTGTAAAACAAAGCAAATAATAGTGGTCAATTCTTCGGGTAACATCTGTTAGAATTATATGCACTAAGTAATCCACAATTATGTAAAACTGAGGTTTGGGAACTCATTAGCAGGCTAGAGTTATATAGAAGTGGGAAAAAAGATAAATGGCTAATAGGTAGTGAAGAGTTAAAATTGCCTTGAGGTTAATGAAGCATAAGCTTCAAGGCCCTTTAATTTCTACAAGCAACTAGATGTTGATCTGTATAGGCCTTTAGGAAGAGTTTTGAAGGCAGAATATATAAGCTGATTATCAATAGACTCAAATTATGTATGTCCTTACTTTTGACATTGGATGGAATCCATGAAAACAGTGAGGTATCACACCCATGATTACATTAATGAGAAGGACAGATTTTAGAAATACAATCAAGGTTCCAACCCATTAAGCTAAAATGTTTATATTATGTGATCTTGCCATAATACAGTTATCTTTTAAAAGAACTGGCCCTTTCTTGGGTCAGGGAAATGTAAAACATGAAAAAGATTGATTGTGAGAGGAATTTTCCAGTGCTGACTTTGAAGTTTAAGGAGACTACTAGAAGAATGTGAGTGTTCAGGAGCTAAGACTTATCTCTAATAGTCAGGTAGGATGAAACTATAGTCTCTTAGTTTCTCTACGAGTAAGTGAATTCTGCCACAGCAACATAAGTTTTGAAAAGGACTTCAAGCTTCACACAGAACATGACACATTGACTTTAACTTTATAACACACTGACCAGAGATCCAAATTATGCCATACCTGGAATTCCCACATATCCATCTGTCAGCTAAATAAGTGGATGGTATTTTAAGTTTGTAAGCGTGGTACTTTGTTTGCATGGCAACAGAAAATGAATGTATAGTGCATTATTGTCTTACACATTTTTATAGTTAGCAAACTATACAAATGGCTGTGATAGAGCGCTAGATGGAAAGCAGGATTTCATTAAAAATAGTGCTCACCATTTGAGAGCATCTCTACTGTAACTTCTCTGTTGTTTTTAACAAGATGGATGTAGGCATTTGGTGTAAGAAGGAGTCCATTTTGAGTTGTGTTTAACTTAGGTTTAGTTAGGTAATTTATTCCTGTGTTCCTCAGCCCCTTCCACGTATAATTAAGTAAATAAATTAGAATAATTACAGGGTAGTTAGTGAAAGGCATAAAATTCAAATTAGGGTTATCTAACTCTAGTGCTGCTGAGCCTCACTACCCTATTCAATTGCCTTTCTTACGCTTAGTAAATAATTGTAAATATCATGGAACAATTAAAAATTAAAACAATTAAAAACATGGTAGTCGCTCATCATCTTCTTTCCACCATTTGATAGTAATTCCCATTTCCTTACCTGATTCCAAAATACCTTTTCAGTCTCAGTGAAAACTACTGTCAATAAGTACCATTGAGCTATCAAAAAATGAATCTTGGGCTTGGTGGGCATAGTGGTACACACCTTTAATGCCAGCACCCAGGAGGCACAGGTTGGCAGATCTCTGTGAGTTCGAGGACAGCCTTGTTTACATGGTAAGTTCCACCACAGCTGGGGCCACACAGAGAGACCCCGTCTCAAAAACACACATATGTGGAATTTCGGTCATACATTATAGCATCTATAACTGTGACTTTTCCTAATACATCAAATAGACTTAATTTATTTTTGGTGATGTGGCATGAAATATTTAAACTCACCAAGATATTATGAAATTCAAAATTCAATACCACAAAAGGCATTGACATCAAAATAGATTCTGTATATTAGAAATATTTAAGATTTGTTCATTGGGGATGTAGCTCAATGTTCTTGCTAACTATACTTGAGGCTCTGTATTTTACATCCCCAGGAAAGTACATGTACATGTACATCTGTAAGAACACACACACACACACACACACACACACACACACACACACACACACACACAATTATTTAGTATTAGTATATGCACAAGAAAACTTGAAATGCTCTGAAATGTTAACTATTAAAAAGAAACTTGATAGAAGTCAATAATGGTTTCCTCAAGTTTGGCAATAATGAAAATTTGAAAATGTTAAAATAACAAAAATACACCTACCACCAATAACAAATTATAAGGCCAAAAAATTTTAAATCAGTAACAAAGAAACAATTGATTATGTCAAGGGAAAGATTAAAGTACCTTTAATTTTCTTTAGGAAGAGTGATATTATCAAAATGTCATATGACGAGAGAACCTAAGTGTTTTCAACCAAAAGTGTTTTCTGGGACAAGAAATAATTATAAAGGTGTACCAGACAGTAATAAAATACATTTTCCCCCTTCTAATTATGGTATTTTGTATGCCACTGTTAAATTCAAAGTGTTTTACCTTAATTACTCATTATAGATATATGTTAACATGGATACCTAGTTGTCCACATTGCCCATATCTTTTATTCATTCATCACCTTAACAATTGGCCACCCTGTCATCCCCAACCCATACCCTTTAACTATCCTTTACCCTTTAACTATCCTTTTGCTTAAAGAGGATCCATTAAAGGGTATATTGTAAACTCCTTAACCTGTGTCTCACCCTGAAGTGGTAAGCAGGAGGGAGGGACCAGGAATGAGAATTCATGAAAAGAAGTTGTTACTGCTAAGACTGTATACTGGTTTCTTTTTATTGTCAACTTGACACAAACTAGGGTCACTTGGGAAGAAGAAACTTCATCCAAGGAACTACCTTCATCAACCTGGCATGTTGGGGATGTCTGTAGGGAATTGTCTTAGTGGTGACTGAAATAGAATGGCCCAGCCCACTGTGGGTGGCACCATTCCTAAAGCAACTGGGCTTGGACTGTGTGAGAAGCTAGGAAAAATCGAGAGAAGAAGCAAGCCACTAAGCAGAACTCCACCATGGTTTCTACTCCAGATTCCTGCCTCAGTTTCCTGCCTTGAGTTCCTTCTTTGGCCTGTCTTGCTGATGGATTGTAATTGGGATGCCTAGACCAAATAAACCATTTGCTCCACAAGTTATTTTTGTTTAGACTGTTTATGATAACAGCAGTAAAGCCAACTAGAACTGGTTGGCTGACTGAGTAGAACCCCAGTGATGTGAAGAGGTTGGAATGTTGCAAGTCCAGAGCCAAATTTTCTTGGACTATCTTTAGCCCCCTTATAGCCGTTTACTGCCCTCCTTTGTACATGAGCTAACATTTTTGTGATCATTAGGTACATCCTTTGGAATGTGCAAACCGATCCCTAGTCTCCACTAAGGAAAAGGCTAAGACTGCAAGCAGATAGTACTTGCGGCCTATAGATGAGATTTCCCTGCTTTTCTGTAACTTGCCCATGTAATATGCCCACCAGAGTATTTCAAGTTTCTTGACTTATGTTTTCCATTGTTCTGTTATTATAAGACTTAAAGGAACTTTTTCCATGTTGGAACATGGTATCTTGGGGAAACCTGAATCTGTGTTCCTCAGGGCCACTCATTTTTGACTCCAAATTAAACTATCTCTTCTGTTGTTTTGAGTTTAGAGATGATTCCTTCATCAACAGTAACAAGCTTTTAAAATATGAAAACCCAACCTGCTTCTGTACTGGGGTATCATGTGGTCATAATAGCTGACTTCATGGAAAAGCTTATCACATACACAGGGGGCCCTTAGGGGAGCTCCAGCTGCTCTGTACATTTCAAACTGCCAAAATAGTGGCAGCTTAAGAGGATCTATATTTGTATTATCACTGAGCAGCAAAAACAGGTGGCTGAGTTATTTGCTTACCCACATGAACTCTTTTATCCACCTCTTGCTTCTCGAATGAAAGCAGATCTTTTCTATTTTGTAATGACAAACAGGATGTAGACTGATAATAACATAAAAAGAATTCAGGGGTGATAAGGGACAGAGTGGACAAATAGTGAAAAGAAGTAGCAGAAATCTTTCTCTCTCTTTCTCTCTCGGCCTCATTTTTCTGGGCCCTGTCTTTTCAGGGTCTGTATAGCACTGCAAGGGAAGCCATAGACCTTAAGGCCTTGGAGGTGGGGAGGTGGAGAGTCTTAGGGAATAAGAAAGAAAAAAGAAACCATTGTCTATTTATCCCAAGTGCTGATCCTGTCTGATAATCTGAGAAGAAGGGGAATAGAAATTCTAGAAAGATAATATACTTTTAGTGTCTCCAGCAGAAAGAGAAAGGATTAACAAGTGGGAGGCAGGGAAGGGCAGGCGACTGGGCTCCTGACGAAGTGCTATTGTGTTAATTGAGAGTCTAAGCTTCCTGATAACACAGACTCCACTGAACAAAGAATGTACTGGCGTGCATTTAAGTTAACATGCAGTTCCAGTCTTCCTTTCCACCTGAGAGTCGTCTCCCTGTTGCCTTGGTGGCAGAAAAAGGGTTAGTGCCTGCTCTGAATCTGAAGTGGTTTTAATGAGCTGATGCCAGCTTACAGCAGAGGCTAGGATAAAGTCCATAGCAAGTCTGGGACTGCGTAGCTGCATTTCAAAGTAGCAATGTATAATAAAAATAATAAAATAATGACTTTTGGGGGAGGTATATAGGAAAGGAACTGCACTCAGGTTTGGCCACGGAAAGCAGGATGGCTTCTGTCCCAGGAAAAGAGGAGAAAATGCTCCCTGCACATCAGGGCAAAAGTAGGAAAGACTTGCAAAATGTTGGAGTGGAAAAAGTGTGGGAAATGGACGCTGCAGCTGGTCATGTACGGCAGTTCTGACACAACAGCTAAGTGTCCATTTTGATTCAGAAAATGGTGGGCACAAGGAGGAGGATTGTTGGGGAAGTGATCTGAATGCTGCATGGGTGCCAGCTTCCTTTTACAGTGGGTGTGGGCATGTTGGGCATAAATGGGGAAAGAGGTAAGCCACTGAATCCCTGTAGGTGGATGTAACAGCAGCTGGTGCCTGTGGCTCCCCGGTGGGGGTGGGAAAGCTATTCCTTTCCTAGACTACATTCCCTACAATTTTACCCCACCTCCTTGTTCATTTTGGTAAGAAAAACAAAAATACATAGTGGCTTAGAGAAAAGGACTATTTCTAGTTCCCCCCACATGCCCAAGTTGTATCAGTAAATGTCAGGAGTGAAGGAGCCCTGTCCATCCCCAGGGTTTATTAGGGACTTGGGAAAATAGAGACTCACAACTTGGATTATTATTGATCCCTGTCATAGAGGAGACCATCATGAAAATCTCTTACTACACAATAGTCTACAGAGAGCCTGTTACTACTATTTACATCATATTAGCTAAAAGCACCTTAACTTACCACTGGGATCTAGAAGGCAGTGATATATACTTGAAGTATAGTTTCCTGTGTAGGAGAGGTGAACTATAAAGTGCTAAAATTTTTAACAAAATATTCATAAGAATTCAAGGGAAAACACTTTTAAATGCATTACAATAAAACAAAAGAATACATTAAAATAAAGAACAGAAGAGAAAATTATGCTTCTGTAAAATAAGTAAAAATATACCCTTTGTTCATACATACTCCCTTCTTCCTTCCTTCCCTCACCCTCATGCTATTTTGAGAGCTGCTCATGTCTTCAGGTCTCTCTCTTTAAGGCTATGGCAGCCTGCTGCATGCTGCTAGGGCTGGAATTCCTATGAGAATGAGGTAAGGTTTCTGGGCACAAGTGCCAGGTTTATAATAAGAAAGGGTAAATCCATCCCTTAGCCTTCAAAGGGGGCACTCTTACAGGAAGAGCTCTCCAGTGCTGCAATTCTCTGAGATGCTTCTACCATTTGGTGCTCCAGCCTTCAGGAGGCTTGGGTCCTCTAGGTCTGGTGGCTGGGCTATTCCAGATATATTGACTTGGAGGAGACCAACAGCATTATTTGCTGATGAGAGTATGCTGCCATTATCCTTGTTGCCCTGTCTTTTGCAGAACATGTTTTATGGGGGAACACCCCAAAGCTCCCTCACTAGACAAAGTGGGTTGGGTCTGTCTTTGGATCAAATTGATGTCACCTTGGGTCTGGCTGTACCACTTGGGGTTGAAGCAGAAATAGCTGACCTTTCCTTCAGAGTCTAGTGAAGTAGCTTCTAGAATAACTGGAAAAAATGAGGTTAGCCAGCAGACAATATCTTGACTATCCCACTCCTATCCACCTTTCTCTGACTCTCAGAAGGGCTTTGGATTTACCCTGGCTTGTTTCAATGATTCTGTGATGACTTATCTCTGCGTCTGCCTGGTGTAGGTCCTCTTATGTCTGAGTCATCGCAGGCTCAGAAAGAAGTACAAGAGACCCCAGAAAAGGGAGCTTGCAAAGGCCTGTGAGCCTCCAACTTAGTAGGAAAAGGTTGTTATCTCTTGTTCAAATGACCGTGTGCACTGAATGTAACACTTGATTTGAAAACCAAGGCAGTCGGACTATGAATTGGTGTTTGAAAAACTTGTTTCCAGCTCCCTCATCATTTCCTTTCCCACAGGAAAGGCTAGTATCTCAATCACATGTCCAAGCACTGATTGGCTGGCTAGGATCTTGACAGAAAACACTGAAGTCTTGGGATCCTAGAAGGAAAAGAGAGAAAGGAAGTAAGTAAGGAAGGAAGGAAGGAAGGATGGAAGGAAGGAAGGAAGGAAAAAGGAAGGAAGGAAGAACAGCTCTTAACTGCTGAGCCATCTCTCCCCCCACCCCGCACACACTATGCCTCTTAAATGTCCCTTAAACACTAGATGATAACTTTCCAAGACTAAGGGACTAACTGGTTTAAACTCGTAGGACATTATGTCAAATCAGAAGTTCACTCTTAGGTATCAAGATGTGACAGGTATGAAGTTAAGTCCACATTCCAAACAATAAGCCAGGAGCTGTAAAATCCATAGGGAAGATTCAAAGGTTCAACAGAAGAGCTATGAAGAGGGAAGTTTTTTTTAAGTTTTTCATTTTCCTTCTTTAGGGCAGGTTATGTCAGATGTTGGGGGTGAAGCCCAGGGCCCTGTAAATGCTAGGCAAGTACTTCATTGGGATGCTTCCATAACCCATTCTGAAGAGGATTTCTCTTATCTAGACTTCCAAGGATGAAGAGTTGTGTTGCTTTCCCTTTCATCCCACAGATTCAGCTAGAAATTGAGAAGCACAATGGGACATTATCTGTTTGCAGCATGGGAAATCTTAGTGGCTAAGGAATAGAACTACACTGATGGAATGTAGTGGAGGTGACTGTATTGTGGTCTGTCTGAATTTCCAGTTCATTAGAAGAGAAAAAGATGCATGAGTTTTCCTGTGTGCCAGAGACGGATCAGGAAGGAGTGTAAACTACTTGGCATTGAAGCCTTTCAGGGAAATGTTTGGGTGTGCAACAAGTCTCAATAGAGAAACTGTATGGAATGCATGGGTGGCTGGGGGGAAAATATTAGAATGTTTCACTGTCAGTGTGCAAATTTCAGTCTAGTAGCCTGTAATGAGAGTCTGCTTTAAGTAACGGCTAGGTCCAATAGCTGTGAAACACGTTTGCTATGCTACAAGTCAAGAAGCTACAGCCCTTGTCCTGCTTACTTTCTCTTCACTCCGATGGAGGACAGGCCTGAAGTCAACAACAGCTAGGGAAGGAGCACATCCCTTACTGGTGGAGGGTCATCTAAAGTTGGTGCAAATTGAACAAAGAGGGTTTAGTACTAAATCAAGCCCAGGAGGTTTCCCCTTTATTATTCGTTATTGGACATTCTAATCTCTTAAGGCTCAATTTGTGATTAAAAGTAATTGTACACCTATTTGGATGACAGGGAAGTCATAAGTTTGAGAAAAATTTAACTTTAAATGTATCACATTACACAAATTGAAAGCTGCACTTTCATATCTATTCCTCAGTATTTTTTGTCAATATATTGACTGCATTTGCTTGGCACAGTGTCTATCACATGCCATAGTCCTATGGATGAATACCATTAGTGATTTAACTATGACTATTGTGGGATATCTGTACACTGTGTGAAGGTGCATTGCTGTGATTGGTGTAATAAAAAGTTGGATGGCTAAATTTACAGTGGCCAAGATCAGTAAGAACCCCAGGTTACATCCTGGGGAGTCCTTTTATGAGGTCTAAAAGAAGAAGTTTTGTTGCTTGTACATTTGTTTTTAATTTTCAATTATTATTAAAAATTTTTTCCAAGTTGTTTATCTACCTATATTTTTAGCATGATCTAGGATAAAATATCTCCCAACCCTATATTCTTCCTTGTACAGAATTTTACAATATATTTTGGAATATATACTGCACATATACTAGTATATATGTTATATACTATATATGCTATGATATTGGATACTTCCATAAGAAATAAAATCATAAGTTCAATTAATTATATACTTTGAAAATATATCCTTTGATTCTTGGAAGTTCTAAACTAAGTCTTACTTTGGAAATTAATTTAAATGTCAAAAATAAGAAAGATAAAGAAACTCTCTAATTTTTTGAGGCAGAATCATTTTATGTAGGCCCGGCTTGAGCCTCTAGCTTTTTGAGTGTTGGCATTACATACATACACCATCACACCTGGTTTTCTTCAGTTCTCGTGGTATCTTTACAGACCCTTAGTCTGGTGACATCAGGCTGAGAACTATATCTCTTGAGGTTAGATTCGTCACACTTTACCTTTCAGTAAGGGAGAAAGGAGAGAGAATAATAATTTCCAAATATTTATTCTGGGCCCAAAATAGCCCTAGCCAGCCTGGTATTTGCTATATAAGCTAGTTGGGCACAAACTCAGAGAGATCCTCCTGGGTCTTCCTCCTGAGTGCTGGGATTAAAGGTGTGCACCACTACATCTGGCTGATTTATCTTATTTTTTATGTGCATTCATGTATATCTGTATGTTGGTATTCACAGATGCCTATGGCGGCTAGATGAGGGTGTCAGATTCACTGGAACTAGAGTTGTAGGTGATTATAATTCTCCTGGCATGGGTGTGGGAACTAGACATAGGTCCTCTCTCTGTAAGAGCAGCATGAACTCATATTGCTGAGCCATTTCTCTAGTCCCTAGAAACAATTTAAAAATGTAATATTTCTTACATGCTTAAGCATTTGAGCTAAACCCCACTCCTGGTAGGGGTTTCTTGGTTTAAGTTTTAATAACAAATCCTGTTCATCCTTTGGGATGTTTCATGAGTATCATTCATACAATGTTTCCTGAACTGGATTCAAGTCCTTCTTAAGAACTCATCTTGATGGTCTAACCCTGGATCCCACAAAGGATGTGAAGACAAAGGGTCTTCAAACCTACCCATATAGTCACCTGCCAATCGCTAATTCAGAATTTGAATACTTAAGCCCTCTGACCCAAAGAATTCACCTACCTAAATGAGGTACTTACTAAGATACAAAGTCTATTTACTCTATTCATTTAGTAATTTACATGTTCCATGCACCAGGGTTTAGGTGTGATAGTAATTAGGTAATCAATAAGGTGCATATAATTATCAACAAAACCCCTTTATTGTTTATGCAGGTCCTTCTGCTACTCTTCCTCTGTCCTTAACCTAAAACAACCAGAATTTTGGAGTAATTAACATACAGTATGCTTAGTCTCCACCATGGTCATACGGGAGCTGGGTTCTACTATTGTTTGACAAATACACTGACTGAACCCAGCTCCCGTATGACCACTGTGCAATGACCAGGCATACTGTAGCTAGGGAGTCGGCATGGGACTGACCTAGGTAGGGCTTCTGCATCTGTGTGACAGTTGTGTAGCTTAGTCTTTTGTGGCGCCCCTAGCAGTATAACCAGGACACATACCTGATGCATGAGCTGGCTCTTTGGAACCTATTCCCTGTGGTGGGATGCCTTGTTCAGCCTTGATGCAAGGGAAAGGAGTTTGGTCCTTTCTCAGTCTGATCTGCCCTGCTTTGTTGATTCCCATGGATAGGCCTTACCTCATCTGAATGGAGATGGAGGTGGAGAAGATGGGGTGGGGGGGGCAGAAGGGAGATGGGGGAAGGAATGGGAGGAAAACTGTGGTTTGTATGTAAAGTAAATTTTAAAATGCTGAATAAAAAGTAAAATAAAAAAGAAGAATTTATATCTAAGGCTGCATATGGTAAGAAATGCCTTTAATCTCAAAGCATGGGAGGCAGAGGCAGACAGATCTCTATCCTAGTTAGGTTTATTATTGCTGTGCTAAAACATCATGGCCAAAATCAAGTTGGAGAGGAAAGGGTTTATTGGCTTATACTTCCACATTGTCATCTTTATTGGAGGAAGTCAGGACAGGAACTCAAGCAGGGCAGTAATCTGGAGGCAGGGGCTGTTGCAGAGGCCATGGAGGGGTGCTGTTTACCAGCTTGCTTTTCATGGCTTGCTCAATCCAGTGGGGGTCCCACCACAATGGACTGGGCCCTCCACCATCAATCACTAAGAAAATGCTCTACAGACTTGTCTACAGCCAATTTTTATAAAGGCATTTTCTCAACTGAGGGTCCTAACTCTCAAATGACTCCTAGCCTATGTCAAGATGACATAAAACTAACGAGCACCATCCTGGTCTACATAAGCGAGTTTCAGGTCAGCCAGGGCAACATAGAGAGATGTCTCAAAACAATTTATGTTTAGGATAAAGAAAAGCTACTTTTTAAAATTAGCCTGAATCTTTAGCTTTACTTTCCTAGTCCACTATTATTTATAGAAAAATCATTAAGGATACCAACTATGTGGTTTTAAATATATTTCAATATATTTAATATATATATTGAATATATTATATATCCAGACCCCCTGAATGTGAGAGCCAATGAGGAGGCCTGGGCTACCTATGGGGTCCTGAGCAGTGGATCAGTGTTTATCCCTCGAATACTAACAGACATTGTGTGTCCATAACACAAAGAGGGTTGCTCTCCCTGCCTGGACTCTTAGGGAAGTGCCTGGATCCTACCCTGAATGAAATGATAGACTCTAGATATCCCCTATGCGGAAGGAATTGGCAATAGGGTGGGAGGATGGGGGGGATGGTGGGGATGGTGTGGGAGGAGGGGAGGGAGAGGGAACTGGGATTGACATGTAAAACAAGCTATTTAAAATTTTAAAAAATGTTACAAAAAAAACCAAGGATACCAACTATGTGGTTTTAAATATATTTCAAATGTGCTGCGGATATATGACCATGCTATTGATACATGTCCAGGCTATTTATGTATCTCACATGTTGCTTCATCATGAAGCTGTTTAAATATTTATGTAGGGAAATATTTACAAAATCTACACATTTTTGATGGACACTTGGCTAATAATCTAATATTCAGAAAGGGCATATCTCTATCAAGAGTATAAAAACCTCTATTTTAGGGCAGTATCCTTTGGTTTCATTGATGAAATGTGAACCATTAATCCATTTATAATATACTTTATAGTAAAATATAATGCAAAATCACTTCCAGAGATATTTTCTGAAAATATTTCTTGACTATGTATATGCTTTCATTGATTCAATGTTCAAACACATGAAATATATATACTCATTCATTTACATTCTGTTCCTCTATTTTGGTGGCTACAATAACTTTTACCGAGTGTCATTTTATACCAAACTTTGCTATGTAACAACTCTCTAAAAATATTTTGCCGGGCGGTGGTGGTGCACGCCTTTAATCCCAGCACTAGGGAGGCAGAGGCAGGCGGATCTCTGTGAGTTCGAGGCCATCCTGGTCTACAGAGAGAGTTCCAGGACAGCCTCCAAAACAATACCGAGAAATCCTGTCTCATAAAACCTATATATGTACATATTATATATTATCTTCTGTGTGTTTTGCATGCATATGTGTATGGTCCTCTCTCATAACTGAGGTTATAGATGGTTGTGGATCACCATGTAGGTGCTGGGAGTTGAACCCAGGTCCTCTGCATAAGCAACAAGTGCTCTTAACTGCTGAGCTGGCTATGTAGGGCCCTCCTTATCCTTTTCCCTGAATTTTCCCATTTGACATTTATTTTCATTCACTCACTTTAAAACAATGAAAAAAGAGACCATGAATTTGACAGCAAGCAAAGGGAGGCTAGACGGGAGGGATTGAAGGGAGGAAAAGGGAAATGGTGTAATTATAGTTCCAAAAATTTTTAAAACAAGTAACTTTAAAAATGGAAAGAGAAAACTACCATCCCCACCGAAACCACAAAAAAGAAGAGTCCTTTTCATATCAATCTGGGAACAAAAACACTTAAATTATATGCATATTCTGATCTAGCCTTTATTAAAATTATGCACTCATAATTCTGTGGGTATACGGTAAAATAGTAGTTATGGTTATTTCATGTGCTAAACAGTCTCACATTGTACCTCACCGCCTCCATCCATTTCTGTCCTTGCTCTGTGTACCTCAGGCTTCCCAATACATATAAGGTCTTCCTTCTTTGGCTTCCAGTTCAGCAAAATGGACGAGGGTATATACTGGCATGATGCAGAAGTGAAACTGAGGTTAGTGATTGATCTTGGCATCTTTTTTTTCCCGGATTCATACTTGCATCACAACTGCTATCAGATGGCTCCTTTTCCACACAGCTGTGTACCATTCCAGTAACATTTGCCCCACTCCTTATCACCTCCTTTGCCTAGGGGTACCAAACCCCATGTGATGGGCTGAATTATAAGTCCCCATCTTCATATAGCCCTTACAGATCAAAATGGAGTTATATCTGAAAATAGTCTTTACAGAAATAATTAAGGAATGTCACCACAGCAGGCTCTAATCCAATGACTGGGTCCTTGTAAGAAATTTGGAAATATATGGAGACAGAGGTGGTCATGGACAATCAATCCTGAGGAAAAGTCATCTGTCAGCACCTTGATCCTTTATGCTTCAAAACTAAGAAAATCAATTTCTCTTCACCAGTCTGTAGCACTGTTACGCTTGTCCAAACTGAACAATATATGCCATGTCAATGCCAGTGATGGGAAAAAAACCTCAAGGACTCTGATCCTATAGGATTCATGATTCTCACTTCCAATTTGTCCTTAATCATTTTCCCAAGTTTCAACAAAAACCATATGCTTTCCTTGCTAGAAGGGGTGGGGGGGGAGACGACTGGGTTATATTCCTGATAGAAATAATACATAGGGTAACTGTCCATGCTTCCTCTGATGGGAAAAATTAAAGCTTTGAGCCTGGGTCCTGGACATAGTTCTCAAAAGAAATAAAAATAAGGGGCAGTTTAGAGTATTCATCCTGCTGTACATGCCAAAACCACAGGCATAAGCACCAGGGACAAACCTGGCTGGTGAGCATTACTAGTAAGCGATCTAGTCAAGCAGCGACACTGAGGAGGGGAAATGACTTAACAGGGCATAATGTCATCTGCTACAGCAAGCATTTTTAAATAAAGATTTGCACTTTCAATTATGTGTATGTGTGGCAGCATGTGCATATTCATGCAAATACCTGAGATGGCCAGAAGGTCCCAGATCCCCTGCTGGAGTTACAAGTGGTTTTTGAGCTTCAGGGAACCAAACCTAGGTCCTCTAGAGCAGTACAGGCTGAGCTATCTCTCAGACCCAAGAAAGGAATTTTTCTTTTGGAAGACAAACTCTTTGTGCCACCTAAGTTAAGTATTCCAGGAACCTGCATTTGTCGGTACCACTAACATAAAAGGCACACTACATGATTTTTTTGCTTTGAAATTTAGAAACAAGTTTTATTTAAGATCTGAAATACAATTCCTAAAATATCAACTTTTCAGAAAACTGTGGCTACACAATAATGCATTGCCTCTATCATGTTAGAACGTGCATTAGACTCAAATACAAAAACCAGGAAACAAATCACCATCCTTCAACAATTTGAGCAAAGATAGAATGAATGCCTAAGGAACAACAAGATGGATTTGCAGAGGATGGGCTGTTTACATCAAGCACCATAAAAAAAAAAGCACAAATGCATGGGATTTTGGGTATATACATTAAGTCGAACCTTTGGCACTAGGAACCAGGGCATCTTATCACGTAGCATTAACACATATTAGAAAACTGTGTAGTGTCAAAGGGATAGAACCACCAGCATTCAAGCAATGTTGTCAACTAAGCAATAAAATGTTCTACTGAATTTCTTCTTTGTCTAATTACTGCATACACTGGTAGCAACTTTGAAATGAGAAAAGGAGCCAGGCACTCCTTTTATTTTCTGTTTACAACAGAACAGGAAACAAACTGAAACATAAGCCCTGTTTTACATCGACAGTTTTAAAGAACATCAATTATACAATGATAGGACTAAACAGAAGTGTTTACAGATAGCAGACTCTAGTGAGCGGTCAGTAGACCTTCACAGGGCTTTGCGATGGTAGTCAGCAGAAGCCACTTTGTAATCACTGGCAGTGAACAGGGAGGCAGAATTCTTTGCCAGATATTTAAGGAAATCATGCAAATAGCCCAACAATAATGCCAGGCTTTTCTCATCAAGGGGCGTATAGGCCAACATTGCCCCAATTCTCACAAATAATCTCAGTAGGTGTGGTGCCCCATAGATCTGCGACATTGGCGCGTCGGGGTGTGCCAGAAGGATTTCGGCATATTGGGGCCGCTCAAACTTGTAGAGCAGCTGAGTACCTAGCATCACATTGAAATACTCTTTTATCCCTCCCACAACTTCATTAACTGCATACTCCTTGTTATCAACGTTTCCCTGTGATTTCTTACAATTGGCATACTCCTCAAGAATGGCATCTACATTCTTTTTAGCAGGGAGCTGGAACAACTGCTTCTGCCTGGTAACCAAGTCCCAGTCCTCCACCAGCCATGGTTTCAGCTCTTCGGGAATCTTCACTTTGACCTCCATCCTATTCTTAAATGCCTCCTCACTCTCCACAGTGGGGTCAGCCCGTGCCCTTTTCTTCCGGGGGGGCTGGGGCATTTCGCTGGTACTGCCACCATCTCCGTTGCCAGGGGTCTTCTGCTTGTTCTTCCTGGTCTTCCGCACAGAACCAGTAGGGGGGTTCTCAGCAGAGCGACCGCCCCATCTTCCTGGGAGGGCTGATTCAAGACTCTTTGGCTGTGAACCAGCCGACTTCTTTCCTGAGGCAGCTCCCCTCATCTTGCTTCTCTGCATGTTGCTTCGAGTTGGCTTCTTAAAGTTGTCTTCTTCAGCAGATTGTTGTCCACGAGTTTGAGAAGCCTGCTTTCTGGAACTCATTCAACCCTGTTTTTATTCCAACCACTGTAATATAGAAATCATTTTGGTTGGTTGTTTACTACGGTGACTTTGAGGCCCATCAGAGCACAACACATGCCAAAATCTGTTGGATATTGATTTCTGGCCCTATTTCTGGACCATTTATAAGTGCATTTCTATCCTCTCCTTTCTCTAATCCTTACTACCACCCACAACCCTCCAGACATGCCCACAAATTCGTTTCTTGATGCTATTTAAAAGACAGGGATTTAATTTTAGAGAAAGATACTGTGACAAAACCATAGAAGGAAGTGGAGCTGAAATGTAAGACTTTGGAACAAGAATAAGGATTTGAAGGTAATAAGGGAGAGTAGTTTAATGGGCTGTAGGTAAAATGAGTTAACAGTAAAGGTTATACAAGTGTAGGTAGGCCTTAACTAGTGTAATGGCAATGAAGAGAAACACATGTACACACACAGGAATACAATATTGATGGTCAGAGTCAAACTGGGTTCTGAAGAACTAAGCCCAAGTAGTTAATCAAAAGCACAGATTTTTAAGGGTTAATTTGACACCACCAGAAAACAAGATTAGTCCCGTGACAGTTAAATGCATAAAACATCTCAGGGACTGCTTGCTCGAAGATGAGGCTGCAGAAGGTATCAATGACAACTTTCATGTTTTGAGGATGATCTTAATTGTGTCATCATCAAATGAGATGGTATATATACAAGCAAACTGCTTAGAGAAAGATGTTTAGCTTTGGACTTTTGCCATCTGGGGCATGCACTTGAACAGAGAACGTTCAGACTCAGGTAAGAGGTCAGAGCAAAGAGATGGAGATTTCAGTAACTGTTGTATAGCTGGTAGCATATACTATGTATTAGCCAGTGAACCTTTTCATTGAGAACAGAGGAATTTGACACAGAGATTTCTGGAAAACTTAAGGAAGAAAGGTTTTAGGTATTGGGAAGGTACTATCAAGAAAGATACCACAGATAAAATGGTGAGACCCTCATTGGAGAATCAGAATGTGATTTTGGAAACTAAAGTTAGGTTCCAAGAGGAAGAATGTTCAGTGAAAATGCATTAAAAAATACTTCTCCTGCTACTCTTATATAGCACAAGTCATTAAACAACCCCTTGACTTACACAATCTTCCTTCTTTCCCTTCCAAGGACTCCTAGTAATTTTCCAGATGGAATCTGACAGATCTCCTAGGATGGTCTGGAAAGATGAAGTAGGAATACAACCTAAAAAGGAAAGTAGGTATCCGAAATGAAGATGAACTTTTGTGGAAACACGTAAGGAAAAAAAATCACAAATGTGTCTTAGACATATGAAGGAAACTATTAAGAGTTCTTGATCTGCCACACAGAGTTGGGATAACTCAGACAAATGATACATGACAAACTATTCCTGGTTGTTACAGGCTGCTGTAAGCATGCCATGCTATGGCTGAACAGCTAACTCAGGGTGTCACACAAACATTTCCCCATGTGAATGTTCACTGAAGTGGTATTTGCGATGGGAAGCTGTATACATTTACATATTCATCAGGGAGACAGTAATATGAATCACATATGCACACTGCAGAATACTCGGAATTAAGCAGAGGCCCATATACTGACACTGAAAACTGTTCAATATTTAGGTAAATAGCTAAGTAGCACAGAGCCTCAAATGAACAGACAGCACAGGAAAAATTAAGCACAGTTCTTATGAACAATGCAATTCTGTTTGTTTTAAACAGGTGTGTAAATGTGTAAAACATGACTGCTACATATTCAGGGGAACCTCTGAGAAGAGGACAGGCCAGCTTTAATTAAAGTCAGATCTAGCCAATCACATGGGTAGGTATTATGGAATTCCCAAGGAAAATTCAGACTTAAGAATTGCTTAGAAATGAAAGTCACAGGTGCTTACAGTACTATGCAGTTTACGGAAATATCCTTTAATGCAAAAGGATAAAGCTCCAAGCTGATAGTGAAAGGCAATACCAGCCTTCCAAACATTGAAATTGGCAAATACAGAAGCTAACCGTGTGGGAATGAAAAATCACTATTTTAAGTAAAAATACGTCCTGTAAAGGTTCTATGGTGATGGTAACTAGAAAAGTCATTATCTTGTAAACTCCCATGGTCAAAAAATGCTGTAGCTAGGGCTGTTTCATTTTTTTTTTTTTTTTGCTTTTTAAAATGTAGAATTGTGAGTAGGATAAAAAGGACCTTGGAGAATGAGTGAACTCCAGAAAGCCCACCCTGGAACTCACTATAACTATTCCATAAAACTAAAAAATTCATAAAACAGTGAAATTACCCAGGAACCATTATGGAAGCCACACTGATCATCAGCACTTCCTTACCAATAAACCTGAGGATGACAGTTGAATTTATGAATTATCCTTATTATATTCTTGCTCATTTTGTAAGAATTCTACCAGTCACACACATTCCTACCTATGCTAAATGCAATGCCTTGACATTTCCATAGGAAAATGCACAGTGTTTGGGCCAAATGTGTATGACCAGAGTAAATAACAGCCAGGATACATGTGCCTGACTCTACCTCCCAGGTGCTGGGATTAAAGCTGGTCCACATCCAGCTCCTAGATAGGCTACATGCCTAAGGACAGCCTTACTATTTACTACACTCTGTACTCACCTTTCCCAGATGTTTAACACCACCCTAGGAACTTAAAAAATGCCATTATATATTGGCACACAGTGCTTAAATTTTGACTCAATTGTGTCTCTTCCCTGCCCCCCAAATCCCACTACTAAATATTCAGTTAGCATACCTACCTTTATTAGACTTCCTCTCCCTCATTTAAATACAAGGAAAGCCCCACCAGAGCTTGGACCAAGACACCATTTTTCCACCCAATGCCTACATGCTAGCTCTAGAATAACCCAATAAATATAAAATACTTTTGTCTGTCCCTACAGGTAAGCACATTTTATCAAATCTTGGATCTTATCTTTAAAAAAATCCTTTAAAAATCATGTCCCCATATTAAGGTTAAAATATATATCTTTTGGGCAATGAAACTTTTTCTTATATTTTTCCAACACTCCAAAATGATTTATTCAGTGAATCAAGGCATAACATATTTAAGGCTTTTTACCATGGTGCTAAATTGTTTTACCTTCAAAATCTGTAATAATTTATAATCCTAACAGTGGTATAAATGATCCATCACACCACATTCTCTGGTAAGCATCAGCAAATCTTTACTTTTATTTTTGCCTTGCATCTAAGGCAACTGCTCCACCACTGAATTATATTCCCACCCTCACAGCTTTAATTCAGGCCTCCCACATGTCAGATAAGCATTCAGCTGCTAAGCAAGCGTCAACCCCTCCACCCGCCTTTTGCCAATTTGACTTGTGTAGTGGAGTATCTTCACTTGAAAATATATGACCAAGCCACCTTTGCATAAATTACTAGTTAGATCTTTTTGTTACATGGGCATTTTTGTTTTCCTTTCTTCTAGGGTGCTTCTTGTTTCATATTGATTATAATACCATGTTTTTTTGTTAAATTTTTTAGGTATGCTTAATAGTGTCTTATAGACTGCATTTACTCATGTCGGCATTACAAGCAAATGTGGCTGGCCTTTTCTTTGCAACATCTGGCTTTGCTGTGCTCAGATTTACAGCAATATTTTCTCAATGTTCATTACTGATTAATCTATCATTTTCTTAATGAAAATGCTACTACTCATAAATATATGTGACCTAAAAAATTTATGTGACTTTTAAGGAGCTCTCTTCCCAAGTTCAGGCTGGCCTGGAATTTGCATCAATCCTCCTGCTTTTGCTTTCCAACCTCTGAAATTACAGGTGCAAGTCACCACACCCATCTCTAGGCCCTATCAATGATAATTCTGGTTGTTCTTGTAACAGTATCATAGTGATTCAATTATGGTTTAAGGGCAGAAATGTTGCTCTAGAACACTACCTGTAAATGGGTATAAAAGGTGGCTGATATGGTATTATATTAGCAGCAAAGTACTGGGGACAACCTTACAGTGATTTGACAAAATGCAATATATTCATAATATATAATATCCAAAGTACTGACTGGGGACAACCTTACAGTGATTTGACAAAATGCAATATATTCATAATATATAATATCACCTTAACTAAAAGAAGGTCACTGTGAAAGAAACACCATGAAAGAAGTTAGAGATCTATGAATGGACAAATGCTATTTGTTAAATAAATATAGGTAGTTATGAAATAGTTATCTATACTGACACTAGTTTGTGCAAGGGAAATCATAAAACACTCATATGCCTATCTATACACACTTTAGACAAGTTTGTAATTAGGTCACCTAGAAGGAAATGAAGAAATCTGCTAAGTTATTAACCTTAGGGAGAAGTAGGGTTAGTGAGTAAACAAAAAAGAAAACAAAAAACACCCCTGAGCCATACATATTCTTCATGATTCTGTGATGTGCCCATCCATGGATTTTACATGTGCTTTCATTTCATTACCCCTGTAGACTGTATGCTTCATAGGCATACTACTCAGATAGTTCCCAAAGGTCCAAGTCAAGATCCTTTTCCTTTTTTGAGACCGTCCCTAGTTCAGATCTCTCTGGCCCTTGCTTTGTCAGTTCCTATTGATCCACTTTCAGCCCTCAATCATCCTCTAAATTGCTTCTCTTCTACCAGGGAAGGGCTCTCCGCAGAAACCTTTTACAAAGGAGAAAAAAAATTAAGGAAATTATATAACTCCTTTAAAAAAATGTAGCTGTGAAGACATGGAGACACACCCCTTCTTTTCACTGCTTCATGCAAGGAGACTCCAAAGGCAGTTTTGTGTATATGTGTCACAAACACGTGTAGTTAACAACTCCAACAATTTGTTGGCACAAGCCTTTAGTTAACTGTACAATGGGACCACAGCAATTACATTTTTCATCTCTTGGTCTCTGGATAAAAATCAGGCATACACCAACTTTCTCATTTGGATCTTGAAACATTTCTTATTCTTAAAAAAAATTCTTTTTGAGAAAGTGTCTCATGTGTCCCAGGCTAGACTGAAACTAAGCTGAGGATGACCTTGAGCTGTGAGCTTCCTGCCTCCACCCACAAATGCTCACACTGCAGGCCTGTGCATCCACATCTGGCTTGTGTAGAGTTGGGGAATCAAGCCTGGAACCTCATCCATGCTAGAGAAGCACTCCGCCCACTGAGCTACACTCCCAGCCCCGTGGATTACTTTGAGTCTAAACAAAAGAAGAAAATGATATAAAAAATGGTTAGCTGCTAGAAATGGTAGCTAAAATTATAGTTCCTGGAAATTAACTCAAAAGGAAATGTACTTAAAACTTTGATCAGATAATCCAGAAGTCTTAAATTTCAGAATTCAGTTCTAGTAGTTAATTGCTGTTTCTGGAAAAGGAGAAGCCAAAAATATTAATTTAAAAATTTCCAAGAAAAATGTATTTACCATTTTGCAAAAATGTGTTTATGTGTGTAGGTATAACATGTTTCATGACTACTAAAGCCAGAAGTATTATTCCAGCAAATATTTTTATAAGGACATTTTGAAACAAAGGAAGTTTCTTGCTCAGGATTACATAGTAAGTGGCAGAGCCGGCAATAAAATTCATCAAGTACACATTTGCTCTTGAGAAAAATATTTGAATCTGTGACACCATTACAGAGCACCAATTTTCAGAATTTTTTAAATTAAGAGATAGATTACATAGGCCTATATTGTTTATCTAATGTGCATCCTTCTCCTTTCAGAATTTAGAGCACTTTTTCAAATGGGAGCTTATTAATCTTAAAAAATATTCCTAGACATTTAGGAAGGTTATGTGATATTATTTTGTCTGGGAACTGAGGCCAGAAGGAAGGCACTTACCCTGTATTCTGCAAACAGGAATGGTTCTGCAACCAGGGTCAGATCTCCTGATCCTTATTGTACAGCTAACTTAGCTTTGCTGATGACCTAGAAGGTCAAACAAAGAGATGGAAAAGGACATAAAAAGATATGAGATGGTGATTTTCTTTTCCATCAGTCAATGAAATTTTATCTCACACAAAGGACATCAAAGCTGTTAATGTACAATTTTTATTTTCCTGTGGTTATATTTTCAAATGTACTTCATTATTTGTTTATCAATTTTTGAAAAAAAGGATTAATTTCTCTTAAGGACAATGTGAAATAAATAAAACTGTAAAGGGACACCATCACAAACCGATGCGAATCCATCATCCAGCTCCAACAATTACCAACTGAAGGCCATCTTGTTTCATCTGTAACCCCACCCACTGCTCCCCCCCACTTTTTTGAAGCTACCGAAAAAAATGACTTAAGAATTATGAAAAATTTCAAATATATACGAAGGCTAAAAGATGAATACAGAAAACCCCATCCGCCTACCTCTCAGCTTAAAACGATTATTAATCTAGGGTCCCAATTATACCCCTCCCATCTCTCTCTACCGCTGAAATTATTCTGAAACAAATCCTAGTCATCCACGTATTTTGAAGCCATTTTCAGACAGTATTCAATCCCTACGCAAATAGATACATATATATTTCTACAAAATAAAGCTATCTGAAAACATAACCACAGAGCTACCGTAAATGTCTAAAAAACCTGACACCGATTTCATTAAGGAATATTAAATTCCTCATTAAAAATTCTCGATGCGTCTTAAAGAAAATTTTACGATTGGTGTGCTCGAATCAGGATTCAAACAAGGCCTACTCATCGCATGTGCTTCATATCTAGCTTGTTCTCATTCTCCTTCTTCCCCACCTCCTTTCTCTTTTTTTTGACTTTAATGTGGGAAAAATCCAATCCCCAGCTATTCTGAAGCAATTCTCGGCTAGCAAATTAATTTATCGGTAAGGCTTAATATATGCTTATTATCACAATTTCTTCTGAGGAAGAGAATGATGTGCAGAAAAATATACTATATCGAGCGAATCTGCGTAATTTATAATTTTCTTCTGCTACGCAAATACCTATCTTTAATAACAATTTCTAATATCATCCGGAGACAGACTTCACATTGAATACCTTACACGCACTATTACTGTGCACATTTGAGTCCACGTCTCAGAGCTGGGTACTATTATCACCGTTTTACAAACATGGAAACCGAGACACAGAAAGGAGCCTTGCCCAAGTTGGGCGTTGGCGAGTCGGGATATGAATCCCGCTTTGCCTGAATGTGAAGCCACTAGCTAATCCTGTCTAGAGACAAGAAGAAAAGAGGAAATCATCGACCCTTCCTCCCCACCCCCACCCCGAAACCTGAAACGAGAATCCAGTTCTTTCCAGCAGCCGACGTGTGATCACTGCTGCTCCTCCAACCGCCATAGTAAAGCCAGGTTTCTCTGGCAACTGATATCCATAGGCAGACACGTCACCCAGAGGGCGGGCTTAGCCTTTCAGCCAATCATAGTCGTCTTGTCTCAGTTTTAGAATGTTCTATAACCAAATGATTGGATCAAGGCTCCCACGTCAGCAGTGACACTTCGCCGCAGTAAAGGCGGGTGCTAGCAACCTGCTTCTTCATGGTTAGGGCCCAAATCAAACCAATCACCGTCCTTCTTCAGTGCGGATTCCGGCCAATGACAATCGCCCTTTTAGGCTCTGAGCCCGCCCTCCAAATGCGCTACAGCCGTTGGGTCATAAGTCTATAGGGCAGCTTGTTCACGTGGCCTATTTTCACGACCCAGAGTTCCCCTGACCGTGGGTTTTTTTTTTACCCCCACCTCCTTTCCCTCGCTCTCTTCTTCTCCTGCAGGGAGGCATTATGGGTTTGTGGGTCCCTTCCCCTCCCCCGCCCCCGCACCACTGGGAAAGGAAGTGTCTACGTGGCTTGCGGAAATAGGATAGGCGGAAATGAGCTAAGGTTCCCGCGAGTGGGAAGAGCGAGGTCAAACCTAGGGCCACGCCCCCGAGCCTGTTGCGCAACTCTCGGAACGGGAGAAAAAAAAGGAGTAACGAAGGTTTTGATGTGTGTGTGTGTGAGGGTGGTGAGTGGCCCGGGCGGATGGCGTGGGCACCGGGGTGTGTGTGCGCGGACAGGCTCGCGTGGCCGCCGAGTGTGCTTGTGGGCGCCCACCAGCCCTCGTGGCGCCGGAGCTGATGGGTGTGTGTGCGCAGGCGTGCACTCCTGGCGGTGGCGGGAGGGGCCCTGACTGTGTGTGTAGGTGAGATGCTTTATATTGGTGGATTGCTGTTTTTTTTCCTAATGTTTGCAAACTGCTTTAATGGAAAGGAAAATAATTAAGGCAAAATTACTAGTAACAGAAGGAAAGGGCTTTTCTTAGAAAAGGCCTGCCAATTTAATTTATTTACTTTTTTTTTGCTGTTGTTTGAGACCTGGTCTCGCTATATAATCTTAGCTGGCCTGGAACTCATAGAGATCCACCTGTCTCTTCTTCCCGAGAACTGGGATTAAAGGCATGCGCCACTGCACTCAGTCTGATTTAATTTTAGACCATATAGATGCTCTTTATTCTCACATTTTAGCCCACCAAAATAAACGCCCATGGTTCAGATTCAAAACTGTGTTAGTAAAATGGCGCTTCCAAGTATATTCCCCACCTGTCCATCACCCGAGACCTTCCCTTTGACCCGCACCAATTTTACTGCATAATTGGCAGAAATACTAAGAACATACAGAATTAAATCCCCTTATAGTAGAGACCCCTCCAAGTTTTTGTGGGTTCTAAGCTTCACCTACCTTTTGGCCTAGTCTCCATGCATACTGATCCTCAGGCAAATATGCATTCCGGTCAATTTTCCAGAAAGTTCACTGGGTGAGGCTTATACCTCTTGAATCTGCCACTAGATGTCACCAAATCCCAGCAGAGGATTTGCTGTTGGGAGATTTATTATTTCTTGCCCCACCCACTTCTTAATTGATGAACTCAATAATCTCTGACTGTCTCATATATGTCTTAAATTCCCAGAGAACAATAAAATCAACGCTAGTCAGGGAATTATATATCCAAATATTTTTGTTAATTTCTTTTCTTAAAAAGAAAAAAGTCATGTGTTCTTCCAGATTTTCTTTCTCCCTTGTGCTATTTTTTTCCTCGGAGTTAATAAATGAGCCTAAATGCTGATGCTAAAATCCTCTGTGGGGTGTGGTAGTGCATCTGCAATATCAGCACCCAGGAGGCAGAAGGACCCCAAGCTGAAGACCAGTTTAGATTATTTGTTGAGATCCCGTCTCTACAATAAAAAAGCAATGAAAGAATATCCTTTTTTGCTTTTTGGCCCACTTTATTTTCAAATACTTACAGTTCCTCCAAATGCTAATTGTATACGACTATAGTCAGTCTGTAAAGTTAACTCAGAGGTAAAGTTAGACCTCAGGATTAAACATTATCGTCCTTTCCCCTTGAAATTTTTGGCAGGTATGTGTGTTTGCACCCTAATTTTATGTGATAGTTCTGTTTTGTGAGCAAGAAGGTAAGTATGTGTAGTTGGTATAAAAAAGTTATATTTCATTATGCCGAGGGTCATCACACAAGAATCACACTCTTAAATTTCTTACTACAATCCTAAGCCTATCTCCCTAAGGTTGCTCGCCTGTTCAACGTATCATTGAAGATCAGTGAAGTCTCTAACAAAAGTCTCTGATTAGAGGGTCAGGATCCTGGGGGAGACTCACCAGCCGCAGGGTAGATGAAGGTAGCGTCTCTCCAGGTGCACAGAGGACGAACAAGCTCCTGGTCTCCACTTATATAGTGGCTAGAGCGTCATAGGATTCTAGGACTGTGTCTGGTTATCTTGAGTGAGTGATGTCACTGGGTTCTGGTTATCAGATACAGCCTCGGGTGTAGTGGAGTTCCTGACTAAGCTGTTTTTACACGTCTAAAAGGCATTTTTTAAAACTATGATCATTCTCATTGCATTTTGTATAACTTGTATCTTTAGAGTCAGATAGTAAATAGTGAAGCATATTTCACACTTTCTTGCCCTGTGTTTTAGGGCAAATGATGATGCAGCCCTGATTTTTTATTTCTGTGTGTAAACACATGTGTGCAGGAGTGCTTGCCTGTGCGTGTTGAGGCTAAAGGTCAGCTTCACTTTAGGTCTCTTCCTCTATTTCTGTTCACCTTATATTTTGAGGCAGGGTCACTCAGTGAACTTGGAGTATTCTATATGGGCTATACTGCCTTGTCAGGGAGTTCCTGGGATCTGCCTTTCCCTACCAATAGTCCCCCTTAAAACACTGGGGTTACAGATACAAGGCCCATGTTTATATAGGTTTATATAGGTTCTAGGGAACTAAACTTAGGTCATCATTCTTGAGCAGCAGACACTTCCCAGCCAGACCCTCATTTTTTAAATGTTTTCTGTATTTTAGATGTTACATTAAATACTTTTTTTCTTAACAAAATTGTACACCATAATCAACCAACAAATACCTGTTCCAGTTATCAATGATATCTATTTGTGCTCATATGAGTGAAGGCTTTTTTAGATCTTAGTTTCATTGCTTTTATATCTGTGTAGGTGTATATATCTGCATGCGGGTACGTGATATGAATTCAGAGTTCAGAGGCATTGGATCTCTTGGAGCTGGAATTATAGACTGTTCTGAGACATCTGACATGGATGCTGGGAACCTAACTTGTGTCCTCCAGAAGAGCAGCAAGTGGTCTTAATTGCTGAATCATCTTTCCAGCCACAATGGTGAAGTTTCTAGAACAGTTTAGAACTCTATTTCTCAGGCAAATCAGAAGCATCAGCATCACCTGGTAAGTTATCAGAAAATCAGATTCTTAGACCCTACCTCAAATGTCGTAAATCAAAGGTTCTCTGGATGGAGTTTGGGAATCCATGCCAATACAAATTGTTCTAGTGAATCCAGTGCTCTCTAAAGTTTGGGAACCACTGCTTTGGAGGGCAAAAATACAACACTTGATTTTGTACACCACTAGAGGGTGCCATAGAATGTAAAGCAAAATGAAAAGGGCTTACATGTTCTGGGTTACCCTGCATAGTATCAGTCTCATTTTGCACATTAAGGAAATGTGTATAAGTGTCACCATAAGTGTCTATCTGTCAGAGTCTGAAAGAATCTTTACATTACAGATGGCTCTCTGTTTTGATTAATGTTGACTGAACCATTAAGAAAATAGTAGGAGAGCAAACCAAGTATGTGGAAATAGCTTAATGGTTTTCATATCTTTCTTCCTCTCCCTTCTGTAATAGGGTATAACACAAAAGCCTAGGAGTGGCCTCCTTGTTATTTTTTTCTCAGTGCTCTTTTAATTCTGTAGTTATCCGTTTCAGCTTGTGTCATAATATTTTATGTGTAATAAAGGCCTGAGGGTGGTGAGTAAAACAGATTTGAAAATCCATTATGGGTCACTCACTCTATTTTACACATAAATCCCAATAAGCTTATAACTTAGGTGAAACTTAATATAATTTTCTAGTGATGGAAGTGAGTTCTGGTGTCCAATTACTTTACAAGTGATAAAATCTGAATATTCCTGGCATTTCTGACTCTAGTATCCAATTAAGCTTTCTAGTTCTCTGGTTTAGTTTCTACTTAAGTGATTTTTCTTCCTTTTTATTTGTGAGCCATTGATACTTTTTGACCCAATGAAAATGTAGAGAAGTCTCTCTCATGTATTTTGGCCAAGTTTTATCTGACACCAGAATGCACTCTCCAGGTCCCCTCTTCAAAGGCACTCCAATGGCAGGATTTTGACTCATTCAAGCACTTTTAGAACCAATTCAAGGAATCTGACGTTGAATGAGGCTGACCAAGTATTATGACACACTGCTTTGGGGTGCTTTGTAGAATAACAGTATGTTCAAGGCCATAAGTGGTTCAGATTTCAAAGTTATTCAAATTTGAGTAATTCTTAAAACAAGTTCTCTTAGATTTTATAAACTTCAGTGTCATACCACCTATGTATGAGATGGGAACAAACATTTTGATTTCATGATCTTAGAGCCACTGTTATAATACAGTATCCAAATAGCACATGTGACTATTTAAGTCAAAATTCATTAGACTAAAAAAAATCGATTCAGTGGTTGTTCTGGCTATACTTCAAAGGTAGCTACATACTGTTACTAGCTGTTGTCTAAATTCAGATCTAGATCATTTCTAGCATCACAGAATGTTCTGCTGGACAGTGCTGATTTAGATGATAGAAGGTATAGAAAAGAGTCTAGGATAGTGCATGTCTCATGATAGATGCCCCCAAAAGGTGTTTTTTTTTCCTTCTTTTCTCAAGATCAGAGCTGGGGTGCTCCATTTTATTGATAGCATTGGGAGAGGGAAGCAAGTTACCTGAGGTGCTTTAACAAGGGCTATATCTGGCACTGGAACATGTATTTCTGACTGTTGCTACAGTTTTCTAATAGGACTGTCCTTGTACTTTCCTGGGTAGGGTTGCAAAAGCAAGATCATGAATAATCAGAAATAGTTTTAGAATCAGAGTGGTAACAAAAAATGGCCTAGAAACAATGCTTTCTGTATTCAGAGTAGCACAGGACTCAGCTCTTTCCATCTGTTATCTTAGCAAATCCTCACAGAAGCCCAGAGAAGTTAAACAGTCACCTAAAGTTGCTCAACCAGTAAATTGCAGCACAAGACCAGACTTGTCCCTGACTTTAAAGCCCAGGCTTTTTCCTGTTATGCTAAGTTACCCCATCAATGAGACTGTTGCCCTGCAACCTTAATTTATTAGTGGGATAAAGCCTCAAGTAGATTCATCACTTATAGTCAGTTCTCAGAAAATGAAAAACATTCTTCTTTAGAATTTACAGCTGCACTGTTGTCTTCACATGATTTCAACTGGAAGAGAAAGATTACTTCATTTTATTTGGTTCCAAAGCCCATGGGCAGACTGAAACTATTTAAGGTCTCAGCCCTCACAGGGTATTCAGTGACTCTATGAACCCTGTATTAATTTGCAAGACCACCATTAGCTCATACAATGCCTTGTGGTAATCAGAATCATAGGCCACCTAAGGGCAGACACAGTGTAGAAATATGTGCACTCCAATGGAACAATGAGAAAAATGCCCCGCTCCTTGCCCCTGCTGACTGCTGTAACCTCACCAAGGCAGTTAGTTGAAAAAGACTTTCAGCCAGGAATTTTCTTCTCTTAGTTGAGTACCATTGTGTAGCATGTAACATGCCTGTCAGTATATGTGGTCCTTCCTTGTATTACCTTCTGAATAACAAAACCATCCTTGGTCCAAAAGGTAGTGATCAGTAGTGGTCAGACTGTTCTATTGTCTATTCCCAGTGTCTTCCCATGTCTTCCAGGTAGTAAACAAAATTACTCTGTCCTAAGCTTTATTTGATATCACATGTAATTTTATTTTTTGTATGGGTGCTTCATCTACATACATGTGTGTGCACTGTGTATGTTCCTGGTGCCCGTGGAGGCCAGAAGAGGACATGGAATCCCCTGGGACTGGCAGTACATACAGTTGTGAGCCAATAAATGCGTGCTCCTAAATCAGAACCAAACTTTAAAAATATCAAATCGAAGCAGGAGATATGGCTCAGCATTTAAGAGCATTCACTGCTCTTGCAGAAGACTAGGGTTCATTTCTCAGCACTCATGTGGTGGCTCAGAACAATCTGTAACTCCAGTTCCATGGGACTTGACATCTTTTTCTGACATCTGTGAACACCAGGCATACACATATGCAGGCAAAACACTAAAAAATGTACAATACATGAATCCAAAAAGAGTATTTAAAATTGGTTCTGATTATCTTTTTTAATATGTCTTAAGATAACGATTGTCTAATGTACAAGTTAAAAACAAATCCTAATATTTCAAAGCCAAGCAAAACTGAAGTACTGTAATAAGGATGTCATTCCTTCTGTCTATACCGTCTCATTTCATAGGAATTTCATAAAGCCAGTCCTACAAATTTCTCTGGATCAGTCGCGTTTGTTAGCCCATGGCAAAGCAAATAGAAATAGTCAAGGGGAATATTTTGTCCTTTTAGTGGTATCTGTTTTCTCTTCTGTAATTAAACTACCACCTCCTGGCTCCATTTGACGTAGAAAAGCGAATTTCAGAAGACCAAGCCATTGAGAACTGAACCTAGTCAGCGATGACCTTAGATGACCTTGAGATGCCACACTTGCACATGATCCCTTGTTTTTCTCCTCCTGAGTTAATAGTTTAGCTTGGAGCGTGCTAAACTACATGGTTTTGTCAGCACCACACTTTACTTGGAAGGATCACTGAAAGCCACCCACGGTATACATTAACTCAGGAAGATAAAGACTGTTTTTCCTCAGGTGATTGTTGATGCCTTTAGTTTGAACTTTGTATAGAGTGATTGCTTTGAAACATTTTTCTCCAGCTAAGTTCCCTTCTTTCTCTCTCTCTCTTTCTCTTTCTTTCTTTCTTTCTTTCTTTCTTTTTTTCTTTCTTTCTTTCTTTCTTTCTCCCTTCCTCTCTCTCCCTCCGTCTCTCTGTCTCTGTCTCTGTCTCTGTCTCTCTCCTTTTCTCCTCTCCTTCTCTCCTTCTCTCTTTCTTTTTTTTTCCAAGTCAGGGTTTCTCTATGTATCTTTGGAGGCTGTCCTGGAACTTACTCTGTAGACCAGGCTGGCCTTGAACTCACAGAGATCCACCTGCCTCTGCCTCCCAAGTGCTGGGATTAAAGACCTGCACCACCAACTCTCAGCTCCAGCTAAGTTTCTTATGTTTGTAATTTCTACCCAGAGTCTACATTTTACTAGCATTGATAAACTATTAATTGCCATATTTAAGACAAGTCAATATTACTTGAAAGTACATATCTAAATTGTTTGATGCTAGACATGGGGTTGCTTGTTCTATTTCCCTACTTTTGTATAGTTCTGAATGTTTTCTTAATAAAATAATTCTTTAAAGAAGAAAAATTAAAAAGTGCTTCATCAGTCAAGGATTAGAGTACAAACAAGGGTTTCTTTTTGGAAGACTACTTATTAACGAAGACATTGGGTGTAATTTATACTCTTTAGTAGGGATGGACCATGTCAAATTGAAAAACCAAAACAAAACCTCTGTACTAGAAATTGATAAGGTCTCCACAAAGGACAGCCTCTTCCCACCTCTTGCCCTCCACCAGATGCCATAAGAAGCCTTGCTGTAGTGAGCTACTGGAAGTGGCATCTTACAAATCCTCCAGGCAATTAGGACCAGAGAGAGGTTGAGAACCACAGAAAGGACTTTCCACTCGTTGGTGAAACTGTTAGCAAGAAGGCAGAAAAACACAGGCAAATGGAAGCTAGAGGCAAGAGAGAGCTGAGAGTGTATGAGAGCTTTGCACTCAGTCCGTGAGTGCTGCGGAAGGCAGAGCTGCTATGGAAACAGGAGACCAGATTGGGGAGTATGAGACAGAGGATGTCATACCTATTTTTAAAAGATACTTTTTCCTACCTTAGTTACAGGTTTTTTTTTTTTTTGTTTTTTTTTGTTTTTTTTTTGCTTTTTCGAGACAGGGTTTCTCTACAGCTATGGAGCCTGTCCTGGAAACTCGCACTGTAGACCATGAAGTCACAGGGATCCACCTGCCTTTGCCTCCCTAGTGTTGGGTTTTTAAGAACAGGAAGGCCCATCTGAAAGCAAAGTATGTGAACACGCACATGTGTGTGAAAGTGCAAACATTTAAAGAAAAGGGTTATTACCACTCCGCTTAGAATGGCAGGTTCTACAAACATTGAAACAATGGTTTTGATCTATTTGTGGCAGTGCTTTACCATGTATATGGCTAGGCAAATGAGGCTGTTTATATATGACTGTGACAGAGCAGATAGGGCGTCAGGTATGGGGACCTCAGAGGACATGTTCCTTCAAGGCCCTAAGGTTGATGTAAAATGATTAGTAATTGAGAACAGAGAAGAGAGTAAGAACAGTTCCTAAAAGGTACAAAGCCGCTCCCAGCCTGGAGTTCTGGGTGGGACGTCAGTGAGACCCAGGAGGGTACAGCCAGCTTTCAATAAAGCTGGTCTGTGAAACTTGGCTAAGAGGACAGAGGAAAATTGATGTTTGCTCCAGAGTGGGGCTGTCAGCTGTGCTCACCGCCTCACCAGGCTCCCAGCTGTAAACAAAAGGCCTGGCCCTTCATGGCACTGCAGAGCAGTCCAGGCTGGTGTAAGTCTCTGAGGACAGCTAGACCATTCTCTCGTCCTGGCTGACAACCAGGAGACAGAAGAAACAATAGAAGGTAGAGTGGGGGGAGGGGCACAATTGCAAGGGTGTGAGGAGCAGAGGCCAATTGGGAGGGAGTTGTGTATTTCAGATCTTAGCAGACCCCTTCCCTTGTATAAACGTCCCAGGTAATAGGGAATCACAAAGGGGGCTTCAGAGACTCCAGGGTATCATCCACTCCTTTGCTTGCAGACATGCATGCCTATCTCCATGCTAGCTATTCTGGGTGATGCTGGAGAGGTAGAGGACAGCTTACACATTCAAAGGTCCATAAGGAGTTTAGGAATATGCAGGATGTTGAGTCTTAACTACACCAAAGAGACTTTCTGTTTGTTTGTTTATTTGTTTCTGAGACACGGTATCGTGTAACCCAGGCTACCTTTGAACTTGCTATGTAACCAAGGATTGCCTTGTACTCTTGAATAACCCTCCTGCCTCCCCTTCCACAGTGCTGGAATTACAGACACATGATACTATGCTCAGCAAATGATAGACCTTTTAAAATACTAAGTGACAAACTTGGAATAGAAATATCGAAGCAACATATCTGGCTATGATCACAGAAAGTGAGATTTAAGAGAAGTGCCGTAAGTTAGACATGATTTGGCTATGACAAAAAGGCATCTGGAGTTTCAGGCAGAACAACATTATTAGTAAAATTGAGACCTGCTTTGACTGAAGCAGTAAGTTAGTATGCCACAGACTCTTTTCATTTCTTACCTCCTTACACTCGTCATCATGGCTAATCCAGTTTCAAGTCTCCCTGTAAGTGTCAGTTGCTCACAATGTTCCTGCCTTATCTCCAGGACTGAGTTAAGTACCTTGTTTTCTGTTCCTGTAGCACCCACTGCTTTTGCCTTTCCAAGATACCCCCATTTTCACTTGATGAACTAAGCACGTTTCTCTATGTTATACACGTCAGGGAGATTTTGTTTGACTGCTTTCCCCCTCCTTTTGGCAAACTTTAAATCTGTTCTTTCACTTGCCCTTTGAAAACTGTGTTGCTTCTCCTCTGCCGGGCCGTGGTGGCACACGCCTTTAATCCCAGCACTCGGGAGGCAGAGGCAGGCGGATCTCTGTGAGTTCGAGGCCAGCCTGGACCGACAGCCTCCAAAACAATACAGAGAAACCCTGTCTCATAAAAACCAATAAATAAATAAATAAATAAATAAATAAATAAATAAATAAATAAAAACTGTGTTGCTACTTCTCAGCACTGAAAGGTGAGGCAGGCAGGTCTTTGTGATTTCCAGTCCTGCATGGTCTACATAGTGACTTCCAGGCCAGCCAGGGCTATATAGCAAAACACTGTCTCAAAACGAACAACAACAAAACCCCATCCTACTCCTGCCATCTTTGTTTCTTTGGATGTTTCTGTTCATTTTTCTTCATTCAGGTTACAAGTCTCTGTCCCAGGAAAGACTTCTGGGACATCTTTCCCAGCTTGTACTATAGATACATTGGCCATAATACATGCACATTTTTCTACTTACTAACAACTTGATCAAATTTTATCTCTCCTGCCATACTGTAGGACCTCTGAGGGCAGGGGCTGCTTTTTCTTCACTGTATATTGTACCTGGCATGTAATAGAAAGTACTCCATGAACATTTGTGAATGAATCCAAAGGAAATGATACAATATTGGTAGGTGAAAGCCAATCTAAAGGTTGATTATATTCATATGCATGAAAAAAATCTTTAGAAGTTTTCAACTTTAAGAGGAAAAAATTATTTTTAAATCACCTTTTTACCAGGTGGTGGCGGCGTATGCCTTCAACCCCAGCACTCAGGAAACAGAGGCAGCCAGATCTCTATGAGTTCGATGCCAGCCTGGTCTACAGAGCATGTTCCAGGAAAATCAGGGCTACACAGAGAAACCCTTTCTCAAGAATATGTAAATAAATAAATGGAATTCTTATGTATGTTCGACAAGCACTAGGCTACATTTCTAGCCCTTGAAAGACCCCTGACCTTTGTAAAAACAACAGAGAATGCAAGCCTTAACCTACTCCTGACTCTTGCTGTCTTGTGCTTTTATGTTCTCTACCTCTCTGTTACTTCCCTGACCCTCACCTCCACAAGCATAAGATTTACATATCGGTGCTCCTAAACATAAAATTGGCAGTAGGACCAGATACTCATGTTTCTACAGGTGCAGTCGCTCATTCAGCATTTATTTATTGCCTACCTTCCTTGTACCAAGGTTGGTACTGATGTCTATAGGTGAAAACCTCCTGTCTGTCTTAATGAAGCTCCTACTTTCATGAATACCTTACAGTGGTCACTCAATGATAGCTTTAAATTCCTGGTGAAGGGTTTTGCCTTTCCTGGCTCAGCAAGGGAGACTTTATAATACTAGAGCCTGTCAGGCAATTCAGTCTCATAAGTAGACCCTCTGTGTATCTGGGCACTCAGAGATTGGATGCTTATGCTGGTTTATATCAAAGTTTCCTCCTTCCCTGTATATCTAAAATGGTAAAGTAGAGAATATCTAGAGGGCATTCAGGTGGTGGCCATTCCTTATTATTTTCAGAGCGGTCTTACTTTTTTTAATTGATTTTTTATTTAAATTAGAAACAAGCTTGCTTCACATGTCAATCCCAGCTTCCTCCCCCTCCCCTCCTCCCCTGCCCTCCAACCCCCCACCCAATCCCTACTCTGCTCCCCAGGGAGGGTGAGGCACTCTGTATGGGTTCTCCAAAGTCTGTCATATTATCCAGGGCAGGGCCTAGGCCCTCTCCCATGTGTCCAAGCTGAGAGAGCATCCTCCATGTGGAATGGACTCCCAAAGTCCATTCTTACGCCAGGGATAAATACTGATCTACTACCCGAGGCCCTGTAGATTGCCGAGGCCTCCACATTCAGGGGGGGTCTGGATCAGTCCCATGCTGGGCTCTCAGCCGTCAGTCTAGGGTCCATGAGCTCCCCCTTGTTCGGGTCAGCAGTATCTGTGGGTTTCACCAGCCTGGTCTTGACTCCTTTGCAGAGTGGTCTTATTAAGGCAAATGGTCTAACAAGTTTCATCTCTTAAATCAAGCACAGTAGAGGAACTTACAGGAAGGGACTTGGGTTTGACAATAGACTAGAGGATCTCCCCTGTACTCTGAGTGGGTATAAAGCAAGAGCATAGCTTTAAAATAGCTTCTGAGCTGAACAAGGAGGAGCTCATGGACTGATAGCTGGGAAACTAGCATAGGACTGACCCAGACCCTCTGCACATGAGTGTCAGTGAGGAGGCCTCGGCAATCTATGGGTCCTCTGGTAGTGGGTCAGTATTTATCCCTAGCAAAGGAATGGACTTTGGGAGCCCATTCCACATAGAGGGATGCTCTCTCAGTCTAGACACATGGGGGAGGGCCTAGGCCCTGCTCCAAATGATATGACAGACTTTGAAGATTCCCCATGGAAGACCTCACCCTCCCTGGGGAACAAAAAGGGGATCGGATAGGAGGTTAGTGGGGGGCAGGGGAGGAGGGGAGAGAGAGAGAACTGGGATTAACATGTAAAACAAGCTTGTTTCTTATTTAAATAAAACAACTTAAAAGAAAAAAAATAAAATAGCTTCTGAGGACAATTAGAAGACATCCTCACATTGGGATAGGTATTATTGCCAGGGGATTGGCTTGTTTCCATCATTGATTAAGGTTCCAATTAGGTTAGGAGACTAGAAAATGAGGATGTCAGTGGGATAATACATGCCTATCACTGTTCACAATAGACCACAATGTCTTATCATTCTAGTACCTGACATAACAGGAGGATCTTCTCTAAAAACCCTTCTTCAACAAACTTAAAGTTATTGAGGACTTGACTGAAAGCTCAGGCCATCATTTTCACTTCTCTCACCCCAAAGACGAATGAAAAGAAAAAGCAATATTGCAGCCAAACTAGTTATCACTTGGTCAAAGAATAACATCAGGCAGTGACATTTTGAAGACACATTTGTTAGTTTGATTTCCCCTTTCTCTTCCTTGGCTCCTTTTCCCTGAACATGACTCCATCACCAGGAGATCTTAGAGGAAGTTAGTGTATATAACAGGTAGAGGTGAAGGAGCTTTAGTCTGTGATTAATTGCTCTTCCTTGTTAGGTCTCTTTTGGGTCAAAGTTCATTCTGAATCTCAGGTCCATCAACTGACAATAACAGATTAGGTTCCTGTCATGGGAAAAGCTAAAGGAAATAGAAATCTAATGGATCCATAAACCTATGAACCTCTGGTGATGTAAACTGAATTTCTGCAAGTGGAGCTCAGCATGGTCTTTTACCCCATAGTATTGTCATAGATCAAGTTTGTGCTCTCTTCATTCTGCAAGAACTTAGGCTTTTATACAAGCATCAGGCAAAAGATGAGGAAGGCAGGGGCTGAGAAGTAAGTGGTTACCATCCATTCACACAAACTACCATTAGCACGAATCAGCCCCCGAGCAGTCCCAAAATGAATGTGTATAGCTAATAAGTGACATTTTGTTAGGGAACAAAGGGAAGTTTAAACAAGGGCCTGAGCTTTCAATCAAGTCCTCGATAACCTTGTGTTTCATAAAGATACAAGATTGAGTGATTAGAAAAGACCCTTTTGTTGTATCAGGTGCTAGAATTATAAGATGTTGTGGTCTGTTGACTGGGGTGTCTTACGGGAAAACCTATGAGGCAATAGTTTTCGAATAGAGTCAGTTATTTGTTACTCTGTGTGAAAATGAGATGAGCACTGAAGATAACAGATGTATTACTGTGACCAAGGTCCAAAGCATTCTTGTTCTTCTTAATGTTACGAGCTGTGTATCTAACAGTGATGCTCCTATCTGAAGTGGTTCAAGAATTGTAAGAAACTGGACGGGCAGTGGTGGTGTACACTTGTAATTCCAGCACTTAGGAAGTAGAGGCAGGTGAATTTCTGAGCTTGAGGTTAAAGAGCAAGTTCAAGGATGGCCGGGACTACACAGAGAAACCCTGTCTCAAAAGAACAACAAAAACTAATGGTGAGAAACTGAGGACTGATATGTCAGAGGTCAGCCTGTGATCAGCCTGTGAACATTCATTGTTAGTAATTGTAAAGGGAAGTATGTTAACACATATTTTTGGACATCTATAGGTTGATTAGTTGAAAAGGGAATTACAGTAAGAAAGATACCTAATTATTAGATTTTTGTTACAGCTGTTTTTGTTTTTATTTTTGTCTGTTGGCTCCTGTGATGAGTAATCTTCCTTGCCAAGTTGGCTGGATTCAGGATCACCTAGGAAATTACTGAGGACACATGTAGGTATACTTCTGTGAAGGCATTTCCAGGGAGGATTAACTGAAGAGAAGATCTAGTCCTAATGTGGGTGACACCATCCCCTGGGCCAGGGTCTCAGGCTGACTAAAAGGGAAAAGTGAAGAAACCCAGCAGAGAATCAACAGTCCCCTGCCTCTGCATCCTGTGTGCCACCCAGTAAAAAACTCACATTCCTCACTCTTACCTCCATGACGCTTCACCTAAGCACGTGGGGTTAGGAGACCATGGACTAAAGCCACTGAAATCGTAAGCCAAAATAAATCTTTCCTCCCTTAAGTTGTTTATGTCAGGGATTTTTGGTCATGGGATTAACAAACCAGGTAATATACCCCCCAAAGAAGGCTTTCACATATCAGCCAAATAATATAGCTGGAGCACCCCTTGACATTAAATGACCTATATCTGAAAGTCATAAATAAAACAGTTTGGATTTTCAAAAAATTTAAAGCAGCAGTAAAAGCAGAAAACTTTGTCATCACCTCCACCAAAGTGCTGCAGTAAAGCATTATATAAGCTAAAAGTATGTTACTCTGATTGAATATCTGTGGAATGTGGTTGGTTGCCTGCTTTTCCTTTCCACAAGACCTTAGGGACTGTTGAGTTGACAATCTCTTGCTCAGTTGATAAGGCAATGTACTGAGGAAGAGTAAACTTGAGTGTTGCTTTTGTCGTGAGACTAGAATAAGTTGCTTCAGTTTCTTTGTTCTTCCACCCTCACTTCTTGCCTGGACACACGGCTATCTTACCACAAAGGGTTACTGTCAGGATGAACTGCTGCTCAAGTGTGGGCAAGCCCCACCCACCTGAAACAAAACATGCAAGAATGCGTGGCACTTGAATAATATGACCCTTTTCAAGGAAAATATATTTGGAAAGAACTAGCATTGCAACTCACTGGCTGAAATTTTTTAAAGAGTTTCATTGTTCATTACTTTAAAAATTATATACCAAACATTAATTCATTTTATGTAATGGATTTGGTATGGGTCATACAATGAAATACATTTTGGTTCCTAGCTTTACATTTAAATTTCTTTGTGAGAAACACAAGCAAAACGGCATATGTAATCTTATAGCTGCATATATAGAACTATGTACAGAGCATTATTGGTGAGTCTACATCTGTCTGAATATTGGACTTGAGAATACTTCACAGAAAACATGATTTCTGACTGAGTCTTGACAGATTAAAAAAAAATCCCCCGAGGTGGCAGAAGTCCAGGCAAATGTTGAAACACTAGGGAATTGCAGAAGCATGAATTGTGAGACAGGATCTGTTATCTGTTCGTGGATTCAAGATTCTGTAGATAGATCGATCACATGATTAAATGGAGAATGCATTTTGGAGATTGGAGTGATAATAGAGAGTAGAAGCACTGGTGGGAACCAGAGGGAAAATCCAGTATAGGCCATTGAGGAACCTGGACTTTTTTCCTGAGGTGTGGAGGAAGCTGTTAATGGATTGAAAATTCAGATGTGGGAGAAATAGACTGTTTATGGTGAAATTGACAATAGTGTGGATGGAAGGTAGGAAAACTTTAAACTCAGTAGTTGAAGAAAATAAAGTCAGGGAAAGGGGGGCCTATTTGAAAAGTAGAGATTTGGTGACTGCTTTATTTGAGGGCTGTGAAAGGAATTGTTAAAGATCTTTGACTCTAAGATGTCTGGCATAGGTGGCTGAATAGGTAGACTCCATACTTGTCAGGATGGTCTGAGTGCCCCTTTTTTTAGGATTGGGAGGATTGGACAACAAGTTCAGCAGTGTTGGAAGAACACTGTGAGTTGTTCAGTTCTAGGAATGTTGAGTTTGTGATGTTTGTGGAATGGAGTTAGTAATTAAGAACATTAAGCATACTGGTTGTCCTAGCCATGGAAACGGTTACAAACACCAAAGGTTTAGTATGCAGTAAAGAGCTGTGAACTTGGGAATGAATGGAATGTCTGAAGAATAAGAACTCAGGGGGCTGGAGAGACGGTTCAATATGGAATACCACTTGCTGCATAAGCAGGAGGACCTGAGTTTAAAAAAATCCAAGAATGGGCAGGGCGTGGTGGCGCACACCTCTAATCCCAGCACTCAGGAGACAGAATCAGGCGGATCTCTGTGAGTGAGTACAGTCTGGTCTACAGAGCAAGTTCCAGGACAGCCAATGCTAGGTAGAAAAACCCTGTCTTGAAAAACAAAACAAATCCAAGAAGGTCTGGTTATAAATGCCTGTAAGCCCAGCATTTGTGGGGTTGAGACAGGCAGATCTTGGGAGCTACTGGGCAGCCTGCCTAGCCAAGTAAGCACTCAGTTCAGTGAGAGACCTAGTGCCAAGGAAGTAAGTCAGGAATAGAGGAAGACATTTGATGTCCTCCTCTGACCTCCATATACACTCATATAGGTGCATACACCTGCATAGTTATGTATATGTGCTACACACACACACACACACACACACTCACACACACAAATAAAAAAAATGGTCAGAGAAGCAAGGGAAGAAATTGGAGAATGAAAACCATGGGAGAAAAGATATCAAAGTAGATGTGGCAGCCCTGACAAATGTTAGAGCAAAGCATGGCAGATTAGAAAAGTTTTGACTTACTATAGCAATTATGAAGGAAGTGTAAGGAATATGGAAGGAACATTTGAAGAATGGGTAGGAGGAAGAAGCAAGATATTACAACATACTAAGGGGTAATTGGTGTGGTGGGGATGTGGGACTCATAGTGAAGGCATTCGTCTTAAGGAATTTGATGGTAACTGGAGACGGGTCACTAGAATAATACCTCCAGAGAAATCCAAGGTCAAATGGACTGGACAGTAGTTTCTATTATTAATTTTGAGACAGATTCATTCTTTTTTCTTTATTTTTATTTTTAAATTTAAATTTAGATTAGAAACAAGGTTGCTTCACATGTCAATTCCAGGTCCCTCTCCCTTTCCCTCCCCTCCTCCCAAGCACTCCCACCAACCCCCCCAATATCCCCTCATTTCCCCAGGGAAGGTGAGGCCCGCCATGGGGGTATCCATAGTCTGTCATTTCATCCAGGGCAGGGCCTAGACCCTCCCCCAAGAGTTCAGGGTGAGAGTGCATCTCTCATTGTTGGATGGGTGCCCAAAGTCTGTTTGTATACCCGGGTTAAATACTGATCTACTACCCAAGGCTCAATAGATTACCTAGACCTCCTCACTGACACCCTCTTTCAGGGGGTCTTGATCAGTCCCATGCTGGATTCCCAGCCATCAGTCTGGGATTCAAGAGCTAACCCTTGTCAGGTCAGCTGTTTCTGGGGGTTTAACCAGCTCAGTCTTAACCCTAACCCCACATCTGACAGAGGGCTGATCTCCAAAATTTACAAAGAACTGAAGAAGCAAGGCTCCAAAACACCAAATGATCCAATTAAAAAGTGAGCTACAGAACTAAATAGAGAATTCTCAATAGAGGAGTCTAAAATGGCTGAGAGGCACTTGAGAAAGTGCTCAACATCCTTAGCCATCCGGGAAATGCAAATCAAAACAACTCTGAGATACCATCTTACTCCTATCAGAATGGCTAAAATCAAAAACACCAAGGACAATTTATGCTGGAGAGGTTGTGGTGAAAGGGGAACACTCCTCCACTGCTGGTGGGAGTGCCAACTTAGACAGGCACTTTGGAAATCAGTATGGAGATTCCTCAGGAAAATGGGAATAAACCTACCACAAGACCCAGCAACTCCACTCTTAGGCATATATCCAAAAGATTCACATGCATACAACAAGGACATCTGTTCCAGTATGTTCATAGCAGCATTATTTGTAATAACCAGAACTTGGAAGCAACCTAGATGCCCCTCAACTGAAGAGTGGATAGAGAAAATGTGGTACATTTATACAATGGAGTACTATTCAGCAGGAAAAAACAATGGAATCCTGAAACTTCCAGGCAAATGGATGGCACTAGAAGAAACCATCCTGAGTGAGGTAACGCAGTTACAAAAAGACAAACATGGCATGTACTCTCTCATAGATGGATTTTAGACATAGATCTGGGGAGTGCCAGCCTACAATCCCATGGCCAGAGAGTCTGGGAAACAGAACCTTCATTCAATGGCTGATGGAAGCAGAGGCAGACTCCCACAGCTAAACACTGAGCTGAACTCAAGGAATCCAGTGACAGAGAGGGAGGACTGATGAGCAAAGAGAGATTCATTCTTACTACCATGTTTCTCTGTTGTGTGATGTTGGCAGTGTGATGTTGTAGTCTACAGATATGTTGAGCTAAATTCATACCTATCCTGTGAAATAGGCAGCCTGTTAGCTACAAATTGTAGATGCCTGCAACCAAACAAAGCATAAAAAAATGACGAAGGCTCAGAGATACTCAGCAATTTCCCATGAATAGTTGTTAAAGCATGCTATATCTCAGTAGGTATCTAGTGCTACTGAAAATATTAAAGAAATGTGAGTTTAGCCTGGTCTTTTGTGAGTGTAAGTTTAGAGAGAAGTCCACATTTAATTTGGATATTTGAAGTCTTAAACAAGTCCAAGTGTTAGAAATTTGACAGGTGTAGAATAGAAATTTTAGTAAAACAGGATTGGGTGGTGGTGGTGCATGCCTTTAATTCCAGCACTTGAGACATAGGTGGATCTCTGTGAGTTAGAGGCCAGTCTGATCTATAGAGTGTGTTCCAGGACAGGCTCCCAAGCTACAGAAAAGCCCTGTCTCAAAAAAACACAAAAAAGAAAAAACAAAAAAGTAAAACAGATTTAAACATAAAGTAATATTCAAAGAAACAATATATTTAAATCATTCTGTGAGGTCAGTTATGATAATATTGTGTTTATTTTATGCTTGCCACTTAATTAAAAGAAGATAATTGAAAAGAAAAAAAGGATAGAGATTTTAGGCAATAGCTAATTTTTACTGTGTGCCAAATTATGAGTTAAATACCTACATTGTGAAATTCCTCCAGCAACGCTATGAGGTAGTTACTATTAGCTTCAATGAACAGATACAAGACTGAAGTACAGAATAGTTCAGTAATTTGGTCAAGGTCATATAGTTACTGGGCTTTGGATTTCTTCAAGCGTTCAAACTTGTAAAAGAGTAAACTGAGGCTGAGGGAATTGCCATTCAAATCTAGGCTTTGTCTGGCACTAAAGTACCACACTGTCTTAAGCATCCAATTGTCTAGTAAAATAGAGAATATGCTTGTGTTTTTACAGATCCATTCTGTAAGACAAGAATAGTCCCTGGTTTAAGGTGATGGCAAGAATTTCCCATTATTCCAGGGAATTAATACTGAGACCTGTTTTTAAATAACATACCACAGAGTATAACACAGCAGAGCAGTTGTATAAAGCTTTACAGTGAAAACAGAGGGTACCAAAAAAGAGCTGCTTGGGAGTGGTAATGGTTGAGTTCTCTTGTGACTTCTTCAGGTGGCTTTATGTTGGCAGACGTTCTTTGCCTTCCATGGGGAAGATTGTTTGTGAGGGTTAATTGACTCAGAGACCATTCTTTCCTTGGCTTAAGATCTGCTAACAAGCTGTTCTGACTAATAAGCCATCAGCCCATATTTGTAGACTATAAACATTATTCTAACTGGAGACTGGTAGAGCAGACTGTGAGGCTGGGAGGAACAGCTTAATTGCTTTCCCTTCAGAGTTGACTGTCTCCTCAACAGAAACAACACGTAGAACAGGGGAAGCAGATGGTTGCACTGCCTAAATTCCCACTGCTGTACTCACTTGTCACTGACAATGTTTATCTAGTGATTGGGATTTTAATTATAGCTTGATCCCAGTCTTGATATATGGTGTATTATTAATGTTTAATAAGAACATTATAATTCTTTTTTCAGTGATGCATCTTAATTTTGTTTCTGTTATACCTGGAGACTGTATTGTATGTACATAGCCATATGAACTCTGATTTTGTAGGATTTTTTCCAGATCTCTTTTTCTGTGTTCAATAAATTAATGGAAAGGGAATGAGCAGAAACATATATGGTATAGCAAGTGGAAAGATAGGCTTTTATTATAATCACACATATTATGTATTACTAGGTATCAGAGCTGTGCAGGATAACAAGTTATATAAAATGCATCTCATGCCCTCAAAAAGCTTATTCTTCCATTGAATCAGTGAGTGGAACCTTGCTTCCTAACCCCTGGGTGATTCCTGAACTAGACTGGTTAGTTTTCCTTAACAGTGCAGCCTAACAAGATAAATCCCAGAGTAGTGAAGTACAATTTTTGAGATTTTGGTACCCTGAAATAATGAGATAAGACTAATAATGCCAACACTGATATAAACAATAAGAGAAGTGGGAGGACACATAAAAATTTCAAAAGAAGTAATACATTGTAGATAGAGTTGAGGGAGGCATTTGTATGACTCAGCAAAAAATGAGAAAGTATCTTTAAATCAGTCTAACACTTTAAACAGAAGGGTACCTGTTCTTTTACAATAGGTGGGAAAATGCTTATGGGAAAGATAAAGGATACATTTTATTCAGTACATTTCTTCCACTTAGAAAGTTTCTTTTTGCTTGGCCTGTGAATTTTTGGAGAGAGCAAAAGGACCTAATAGTAGGTTAAAGAGACAGAAGAGGCTAAACCACTGGCATCCCACAAGGCAGAACAAGCTGTAAGGAAGATGGAGGCACTAATAGCTTTAACAACTGAATAAATAAAGCCTTTCCTCTTGAAAAATGCATTTATGAAATATTTATCCAACATTAAATATTAACAAAGAATTAATGAAAATATCCAAAACACGTTATCTTCATAGGAAGCCTCCACCCGTTTAAAAATGCTGTTTAAATCTCAGAATCACATCAGATGTGATTCAGTGAGAAATTAGTATTGGACTGGGGGAGGGTAAGTATTACAAGAGAGCTGATAAATGGACATGACCTCCAAGTGAGGTCAATTAATTGGTAATTTAACAATTTTGTGATTGAACAGACTGCTAAATGTCAACCCCCCTCAGTGAGACCTAGCATTTCTCCAGTCCCTGAATGTATGTGGGAAGAATAAAGAAAATGAAAGCCATCTGTACTAGATCCAATGTTGGCATTGTGCATATACTTCCTCTGCTTAGGGGCTCTAGTGAGAAGGATAGTACCTTCCACCTGGCATTGGCTCTGAGTGGCTTTGTGAATTCCTTTGGTCTATTATGTTGGTTGGTACTTTGGCTTCTTCGGCACCCAGCACCAGCTGATGCCCTGATCTGAGTCCCAGTTGGACAGCCTTTATTGCTCAGCACTGTAGCTGTCTCCAGAGCATTGTTCTTGAGACTTCCAACAGGGCAGATTTGTGTAGTTGGCCCATCTGGACAAGATCTGTAACAAGTAGAGCTCTGTGCAGTAAGCTCATCTCCATAGTCCACCCCCACCATCCCCGCCTCCGGGCTGCAGCAGCCTGACACCCCAGCCCCATCAGGGACAGTATCAAAGAGATACTCTCTGCTCCTTTCAAAAGGGTATTGCTTGTGGCCTCTCATTGATTGGCACTACCTGGGCAGAACTAGGAACATAGGGGCTCTCTTCCCTTTTCAATTTAATCTCCTCCAATAAACCAGTTGTAAATTTTTGATTCTTGGTATGAGAGTGCTAATGTGGCCAATAAAAGTAATTTCAAGATCTGAATGTAGTAGTACACACTGTTAATCCTAACACCAGAGAGGTTGAGACAGGAGGATTATGAGTTCATAACGAACCTGGGCCGCAAGTAAGTTCCAGGGTATGTTAAGATATACAGAAACACCTTGTTGAAAGAAAGATAAATAAATAAGCAAGCAAACAAATAAATAAATATAGGGTAGCTACCTTAGTCATTCCAAAGTACTGTCTTTAAAATCAAGGGAGACCAAAGGGTATCTCAATGAATAAGACAAATTCAATATTAAAATGGAGAAAGAAGGCTGGTTTTGTCCTTGTACTATATTTACATTGATCATTGGACTTAATTGACTTTGAATTAGGAATACTATGTGGAATGAAGTAGTGAGAAAGAAATGAGATCGAGAAGAGAGGGAGATGGAGAGAGAAAGGAGAGATGAAAGGGAAGGAGGAGAGCCCTATTACATAATTATTATGCTGGGTCCAGAGAAAAGGACCCACTATTTTAAGAGGTTATTTGTTTGTGTATTCCAACTGCTATCCTCACATTCTTATGTTTCTCATCTCATTTCTATGTTCCTCACAGTCAGAACACTTCAAAGAACTCACTGTACCAGGCCCATGCATCCCTATGACACACCAATCCATTTATGACCTTTTTTGTAGCCTTATCTGAATCCTATGGAAGAAGAGAGGGAAGCACAAAAAGGGCAAAGGAACAATCCAGAATACGGCTCTCCAGCTTGTACAGCTACTACCCAGGGTAGGTTGAGTTCTCTAGATGCTGAGATAGAGACACCCTCTACATGCCTAGTTCCTCCTCAGGAACTTTGAAGCCTATACTATCAAGAACAAGGTTGCATGGCACCTGCTTGCCAAGAGGAGGTGCAGGAGAAAGTTAGGAGGTCCTGGAAAATAGGGACTTTGGAGAAAAAGAACCTTAATAGTTTCTCTAAAGCTTGTTTCTATACTCCAGTCTTCTTAAGTTTTAGTACTTTTTGATTTTCTTTTTTTCTTTTTCCTAGATCAGCAAATAAATTTCTTAAAGCATAAGCTCCCCACCACCTCCTTTTTCCTACCGAGCAGCATAACAAAACCCGTGGCCATGCTAATTGATTAAGGACTAGAACAAATATGTCTGGGGCGAGGAGTTTAGGTAGACCTGGAAGGGTAGACTTTCTGAGAGTCCTAGGATCTTGACCAAGTTCAAAAATTGATAGCTTTTCTAGAAGTGAACCTCTCTTTGTTGGACCATATACCAGTGCCCTACCCCAGGTGGTGGGAAATCTGTGCCTTTGTCTTTCTATCAGTAAGGGCATCTGACTAGATCATTCAGAGCAGTATTTGTGGACTGAGAGGAATCCATATGTGAGCTTGCAGTAGGAGGGAGAGAAGTGCCAAATAAAGGACAGGCTCTGAATACAAGTAGAAAAGATGAAGATGACAAAAACCAGAAGGTCCCCAGCAATGACAGAAAGTCACTCTGGAATCAGCCAGATGGACAAACAATGAGAGATGGCAGAGTAAGCAGTAAATCTGGATTGGGTAGATAAGCCATGTTTGTAAGTATAGCCACCTTTGGCACTAGGCAATTCCCATGTAGCTTGGGAACTGGTGATTGAAGTTCTGAGTGGGAGGTCAAGCAGGAACTGTTTATGCTCCTGATAGAGTTTGATGGAAGGGAGAGAAGCTCACCCAGGTGGAAGCAGGAAGCCAGCAGCTATGCATTATAACCTCCACCCTGTTCACAGTGCCTGGTGGATATCTTCTGACCTTAGAACTTTATAGACAACCCAATAGAAGATATTGAAGACAAGAAAAGTAAAGGGGAAGACAGCCCTGGAGATGGTGTCAATTCTCTTGGCTCGGTCCACATAGAGTTTCCTCATGGTTTCTCCCTCCTTTCGAAGAGGTGCTGGAGGTTGGGGATTATAAATGCTGGAACCTTCCATTGGACCTCCATCCCTTGCTTGTAGGCAGTGTCCTAGGCCATAGCCACGAAAATAGAAGCCACTTTCTCGTATGATATCTTCTTCCTGGAATTACAAGAGATAAAAGGTGGTATTTGAGGCCAAAGTAAAAGCCAGACCACACATAAATGTCTCAAATCCAATGTGATACAGGCAAATGCCTCACTGCACTGGCCCACTACATGTTTTTTGTTGATCACAAAATTATTTTAAAAAATACATATATGTGCATATGCTAAGCAGCTATGTCTGTTGAATGGACCACTGGCCAGATGAACTGCATGCTTCAGGATATAATGAATGGAGTGGCTTTTTGTTTTTGTGATGCCAGTATCTTGTGAGGGTCCATCCAGATGAGAATCTCGCTCAGTTGTGAAATACCTGGCAGGAAAATGTACTATTTGCCCCACTATACAATGGCTCCTTAACCTTTGGCTTCTGCAAAGGGATTAGCACTTTGAACATAGGAAAAAATTAAAGTCTGCACACCAGAGAGCTTTGCTGTTCTGTTCTTGATTTATCAGGGTCTTCACAGAGAGTTGTATGTGTGTATGTCAGAGGCTGTTCACTATCCTGCTCTTCAACTTGGAATTGGTACAGTTTGGCAGCCTAAAGGCTTTGCTCACCTATCCTTTTAGCCTCTTTTATCAAAGTTCTTGATTCATCTCACATGCATTCTTTAATTCATTTTCAGGAGAGGTTTGCCAGATCCATTTTACAGATTAAGAACCAGAGGCAAGCAAAGTATCTCAGAAGGAATTGAAAAATGAGTGGGGTAAGTAAAGTTAAAAAAAGTCTTTCTAGCATTACAGTTCAGGAGCCTATACCAGACTCTTCAGCTAGCCCCCAACTAGAAGATGCAACTACAGAATATAGGTATTAAGAAAAAACTTCTAAAGGAAAAAGTTAGATCCAACTGCTGTTTTTGTTTTAATAAATCCTATTATTTCTCCTTTTACCCAGTAAATCTGAGGGAAATTATTTGGAACTATTTCCATGGCTAGAAAAAGTAATTTCATATAGAAGATGAAATATATCCAATAAAGTAAGCTGCTCTTGGCTCTTTTTAATTTTAATATGTACCTTTTAAAGCTAGCCAGCAAAGATGGGTAGCCTAAAATTCAAGGATAAAGGGGTTTGCATATTAGATATTTATGACAAATTCTGCTTGGTGAGTGTTTGTATATGTGTTGGGGAGGGACAATGTGCCATTAAATATTACTTTGTAATTTCCATAGTTATTGAAATAGAGTTGATTTTTTCTACATATCTAGAAGCAGAATGCTGAGAGGCTAGAGAAGGAAGCTATACCCAAGCGAACCTGGGAAATAAATGCCCAGTGGAGAAGGTGGGGTACAAAGATGAGAAAGAGTGATGAATGTTCAAGGTAGACAGGCAGGAAAAAAAGAAGTTGGAGAGACGAGAAAGTAAGTCCCTGAGAGGATTTACTGGCCTTTTGTAATTTTTCTAGTTCTTAAGTAACTGTATTAATAATAACCAGAAGTTTTATCTGTCCAGTTTGACAGCCTTTGCCCTTGGCTGCTGTGTTCAGAGCCAAGGGCTAACCTTGCAGAAATAATGAAAAAAAGGGTTTCACCCTTTCCTCTGAATCATTTAAACAATCTGGGAAGACGAAGCGGAAGCACATCAAAAACACCCATTGTTTTAGGCAGTCCTGTAGGAGAAGGCCATCGTTCAGGGGAGACTGATTGAGGAGAGGTTAGAAAGAAAATGATGAGCCGAGAGCTGGGCGGACAGTTGACTGTCTCCTGAAGAACCCTATCTTGACCTTGACTCTAGGTTCCCGAGAACTGTATTTCTTTCTTTTTCCATTGGGTTTTTTCAAACTGAAGGTTCCTAATTCTTTTGCTGGAACATGAAAGCCCCGAAAGAGGGTCCAGACAAATATGAGCTCTCTATCAACTTGTTAAGCCAGTGTAGGACCTCCAAGATTCCTGAATTCCACTGGGGTTGCAACCCCACATTGGGTTACCTTAGCTTTAGGACACTCAAGAAATGGATATTATTAATGGCACAGATTTGGTTTTCAGGTTTTATTCACATTAATAGTAAGCCACAGTCCACTTTTAGGCAAGCCACAGTGTCCTAAGTAGGCATGAAGCTACTACTAAGTAACTTTGTAATAATTGTGCACTGTGGCTCATTCCATTATAAGCTCATGGCTAGCCTGTATGTACACACGAGCAGACAGAATATGGGCAGTATCTGTTTGGATGGGTACAGGGTCAAACTGAGTAACTCTGTAGTAACTATAGTAATCTTTGTTACTTGTACATCAACACAGGCATTTTAGGTTAAAAAAAGGGACTCTGGACTATTTAATGACCTCCTCTTCTTTCCTAGGAAAAACATCAAAATCAAAACGTCCTATGAATGAAGATTTTAGTCCCTTCAGACAAGGTAATACAACTAAAGAAGAGGCCTATATGGTTATTTTAGAAAAGGAAGAATCCTGTTTTCTTTACTTCTGCTAACTATGTGCAGGTCTCTGGAATAATCTTATTCTAAGAGATGCAGTTGTGGATCCATCCACTAGAGGGCTGACTATTTAGGAACCATGAAGGAACTAAAAAGCAAAGAATTGGTAATCAGAAAAATCTACGTAAGAGCCATCCCTGTCTTTCCCAGAAAGAAATGTGAAATCATGCAGTTTGTGTGGTCACTGGAAGTCATATGGTAGGGGTGCTCCAGGAGCAACTGAGGTGTGTGTTGAGTGTTAGGAAGAACAAAGACTCCTTGTAATAGTATGTCTCAGGTGGGCTAGAGTCAGAATTTGTATGTGCATCTGTCTGTGTGTGTGTTATTGTGGATCAAACCCAAGATTTATGTTTATGCTAGGCAAGCACTCTGCCACTGAGCTACATCCACTGCCCTCTGGAGTCAAGATTTTTAACAGTGGGTTCCAGTAATTTGTTTTCTGTCCTCCAAAAGTAATTATGTGCTTGGCCTTTTGGTTTTGAAGCCTCTGAATTAGGTAGAAAACAAGGAGTCAAAGCTTGAGACATTATGTCTCTAAAGATTAAGCAACTAGCAGCAAGGCCTTCAGCTTTGCCATAATTGGAGCTTGTTTTTCTCTGGGTAGCCCAGGCACCTCTGTTGTCATGACAACTTACCTAGCACCTATTGTCTGGACAATTGAGGGAAAACTGCTTCTGTTGTCATGACAACTTCCTCTTCTATCTCCCCTTGGTGATCTCTCTGCTATGGAAGAAATGGGGCTAAAAAACAAGAGAGAGGCGGAACACCACCTCAAGCCTAAGAACTGCGAAGTGCCTGATGAAGATCAGGATAAATTCCACCAGTCAGAAGAGGCAAGTATTGATCTTTCCATTCCAGTTCAAATAGAGGGACCTCCTTCAGTGCTCCTCTGGAAAGATACCAGTATCTGACTCTGAGTTCTTACCAGTAGGACAACTTGGAGTTACTTCCTTCTTGATGAGGAAAACCAGAAACAGCTATTATTACTGTAAGCACTGCAACTTGGCTAGAAAGGGATCCTGGCAGTCGGGAGCCCAGGAATACCACACAGCTACCATAAGCACAGCAGCTTCCAGCCCTGCTGCATGGAAAGGTTTCCCCAGTGTAACAACAGAGCAGGGAAGGGTTTCCCTAGTGAACTTGTTACAGTTCTATTCTGCTCTAGCCCCTGCTAAGGTTGTTGCTTCTCTCCTCCACTCCATTCCAACAAAGGAAGGTCTCACCTATACCTCATTCAAGAGATTTATTGGCAGGGAAGAATCCAGGAAGTGTCTGCCTCTGCCAGGGTGGAAAAAGGCAATTCCCAACTGAACAGGCACAGGGCTTATATAAGGCTTCTAGGGGTGGACTTTTTCCCGGGTAAAGATTTTCAGGGTGGGAATTGGTTGGATTTCAACTCCTGAGCTTGGACAAGCTCAGAGCTTGGCTGGATTTCATGCTCAGGTATTGTTTGGTTTCATGCTCAGGGATTGGTTGGTTTTTTGTGCTGATTTGTCAGGGGCAGAGTATGCTTCTTTGGCTCTGGTTTCAGGGCCAGGGTGTGGTTCTTTCACTGGTTCTGGTTTCAGGGCTGACATGTATTTTTTGGCGCTGGTTTCAGGGTCAGGGTGTATTTTTTTGGCTGGCCCTTTTACCCTAAGTTACTTCTCAAAGCAATGGCATTTATGCTAAGTCAATAAGGTCCTAATACTGGCAAATTCGTGTTTTTTTTGAAACAGTGTCTGTATGTAGTCCTGGCTGTCCTGGAACTTGCTATGTAGACTAAACCGACCTTAAATTCAGAGATCCTCCTGCCTCTGCCTCCTGGGTGCTGGGATTAAAGGCCTGTGTCACCATGCCTAGCCCTGGCTAACATGTTTTAAGCACTTACTATATGCCATACTCTTAATCCCTCTACTGCCTTATAGGGGTTAATGTCCCATTGGATAGATAAAAGAAACAACCAGAGAAACTAAGTATTTAATTTTACTATCACCAGTCTGGGACTAGAATCTAGAATTCCTGATTGCCCAGTACTAGAGCTCTGGATTGGAACTCAGTTTGTGGGAGGAGGAGTAGGAGAGAGGAGTCCAAAGGAGAAAGGAAGTGGAACCCTCCCTGTTGGTACTCACCATGCGTTGCCGTCTCTGCCTTCTACGAAGTCTCATAAATTCCTTGTGCTGACGAGAGACAAAATTGACTGCAGCATACTCAAGCAAGGCAGCGAATACAAAGAGCAGGCATACAGCCATCCAGATGTCAATGGCCTTCACATAGGATACCTGCAACATAAGAGAGCAGTTACCCTTTCTGGAGTCCTTCCAACGGACTATCCAGTGGATTCCAGTCCATATCAATTGCTTGTTCAGTTTTATCCTGAAACTCCTGTGGTGTTAAACAAGTCTATCAGGACCTGTATGTTTATCTGAAAGCCTGTGTCAAAGAGACTGGGCTACCTATCATCCTTTAGCTCACTGACATCTCCATTTTTGCTTTTATGAGACTTTCCCCCTACTCTTCATTTCCTTTATTTGTTCTTTTTACTTTTCTGTTTCACCTTCCGATTCTTCCCTTTTGGTAAATAGCAATAATCAAAATCATATTTGTTTGCCCTCTGGTATCTCCTGGGTTTCTCATAGCCACAACGATAATTAGGGAGGGCTCACAATTCCCATGTGAGGTGTGTGGAGACATTTAATACCCAGAGAGAAAGGGTCTTAGCAGAGATCACTTAGAAGGTAGTATTAGAACTGGGAGGTTCTGAGCTTTCAAATCAGTGACCTTGTCATTTACCTAGGTTACAGCCTCACTGGCCGACTATGAGGAGCTCCTGCATCTGTATTCTCCTGTTGATCCTGTGGAGTTTTCTGCTGCTTTTGTAGGAGTCACTGCTGAGGGATGGAATGCAATGGTAAGCTAAGGCTTCATCGCTCACCTTGGAGGGAATGGCAGAATCCTGAGAGAGCGCCACCTAGCCCTTGTCATGACACCTCAGTAATTGCAAGGCACTCTTGGCATCCACCATGCGGTTCCTACTGTGCCCCTCTTTGGCAGCTTTTAAGGGCATTTGTTTTCCACTTCCCTGGTAAAGGTTGAATAGCAACCTCTCCAGGAACAGGGTACAGCTAGGTGGACCCAAGAGGAGGGATTCCCTGTGCAGTTTTGAGCTCACTCCATAGAGCTTCCTGTCAGGAGTAGGATTCGTGGACAGCGACTTCTTTTTATCAGCTTCTGCATTATAAGGCACTGACAGTGCTGCAGATCCCGAGTAAGGAAAAGGTGTCATTCGATAGAATCTATTGTTGGCTCTCTGTGATACTGGAAATTGAACCCATGACTTCATGCATTACAGCCATAATCTGTTACCAATGAGCTATATCACTAACCTCCCATCTTAGTGATTCTTAACTGGAGAAAACTGCTCCACCTACAAGAGCATTTATCAGTGTTTGACAAAATTTTTGGCAGCATGATTTTAGAGTGATGATAGCTACTGGTGTATTATGGGTAGAAAAAAACGGATGTTTTTAAGCATCCCAAAGTGTGTACTGTTCCTCACTTTAAAACATACACCCACCAGAATTATCTGCTCCAACTGAGGTGTTAAAGTTGGCAAACCCTGCTTTCATTTCTGGCAGTTCCACTGAAAGAGTGAGTAATAGTGGGTTACTTGGTAACTCTGATTAATAATTCCTTGGCGCTGTCTCTACTTCGCCACCTATGCAGAAGGCATCCCATTTGACTGTCTACCACCCAGGCCCACTGGGCTCTTAGTAATGAGTGATAAGGGATAGTCATGAAGGCTTTAGACTATTAGTGAAAAGTACACTTTATGAATTTGTGGCTTGTTAATGATAAATGTGTCATTAATACATTTAAAAAAGATCCCTGTGATTATATCACCCCCCAATATAACCCTTAGGAGGTCCTCTATTACCCTTGTGATCTAGGTTTGTTATACTTACCATGGCCTTTGACCTCTGTCTTCCTCTTTAGCCTCACTATTCCCCTTATATTTTATGATCCTGCCATAGTGAAATAGTTCAGTGTTTTTAAAGAAGCCAGTCTCTTCTCCTCCCTCTGATTTGGGGATCTTATACTTCAGCTTCCATATTAGACATGGTATTTTTGAGAGGCCTTTCCTGATATCTCCCTCTTGTGTGTTTCCTTCCGTTTTACTGGCTTACCCATACCTCTTTAGCATCCATCACATACCTGACCAACACTTCCACTACCCTGAGCTTTTCTGTGTCAGGAACTATTTTTATAGCGTTCAGCATTCTATCCCCAGTACCTGAGTGCTTGGCACACAGTAAGTAGTTTTGCAATGAGCAGATGGAAGATTTAGCAATAGGTTCCTATCTGTGGGCTCCTACTTGCTGTCTCTGCTCTTTGTTCCTTTCTTTTCCCCACGAGCTAAGGAAAGGATAGAATTTTATCCTTCCTCCCTAGTACAACCCTATATGTTATCGTTCACTTACCCTTTCCTCTTGCAGCTATGGAGATGAAGAGCCTAGCAGACAGATGGAAATCTGTGCGGTTAGGGTGTTGCACAAGGCAATGAAGGACTGGTCTCTGGAGACTATAGGAAAAGACCACCATAACTGAGTTCCCTTTCAAAGAAATCCCTTTTAGTCTCATCCTAGATAGTAGAGTTTTGTTTTGGGTGGTAGTGGTGTTGCTGTCAGATGCCTCTGGCTTGGCCTCATCTCCCCCTTTACACCCTCAAGGAAACCTAATGTTGCACAAACTCAGGAGTAAACAGGAATGCCTTGACTTGCCAATTCCTTTACTCTGTGAATCTAGTAGGCAAGACTATTCATTTTAGGGTATATGCCTGAATATTCTGCTTACTGGTCATTGAGACTATTCAAAAGTCGTGAAAATATGACAAGAAGGTCCTAACTAAGTGTTGTAAACAAATAACCTCTTAAGAAAGTCCATTTTTGTAAATGAGGAAACTGTGATACCTAAGAGCAGATAGATTGTGCTTACTCACAGCAGGGAACCAGAAAGGAAATTCTCTTAGAAAGAATGCATAAATTGCAGTATTTTTGTGGGATATGAAGAATCTTCTTACATGACAGAGGATAAAATGGGGCAGGGTTCTTGACACAGTGATCCCCATATAAGGCTATTATAATAATGTAAGTATCATAGCCCAGGCTGGCCCTATGGATCTCCTCTAGGGTTAGGCTGCTTCTAAAAGCCTCATTAATACCCCAGTCCACTTAGGAAACACATACAGAAAGGGGCCCCTGACAACTTCTTCTCAGGTACTTGATCCTAATCTGAACTTGGTCCCTGTTTATCTCTGTAGGGGCTTTAGAGTAACTTAAAGGTTTCCTAGAAAATGAAAAACCTGTATGGGGAATGCCTTCTGCTTTATTCCCAGATCCAATACTCATTCTTTTTTAACTCTGACACCTGGGTTAACATTTATTGAGCAATTATTATGTGCCAAACACTGTCCTTATATGTTAATATATAATTTATTTTTCACAATAATCCCATAGAGGGGGGAAGAATTCTTAGTTTCATTTTATAGGCAAGGCAACTAAGAGACAATTTTATTCAAGGTCATACTATTAGTAAATAATGAGGCTGGGATTTAAACATTAATCTGCCAGACTCTATTCTCCTACATTTAAACTCCCCTATGGCAATTTCATGAACATGCCATCAATATCTATATCACACACTATTTAAGTCTCCAATAAAAATGTCTTATTTGGAACAACCAATGAGAGATAGCATTTCTCAGGGCCAGGTTCCCAACAAATCAGAATAAGAGGGAATATATTCAAAGCAAGATTCATTATTCTTCCATGACCAAGTACAGTACCTGGTACGTAGTACTGTTCAACAAATATTTATTGAATGAAAAACAATAGCCTAACTCCCTGATTTTCTCAGAGCCTTGCTGACTATAAGGACTTTGAGGTGACCTTTAAATTCCCTACTTGAATACACGATGCAGGGAGAACTGTTCTTAGTCCCATCAGCACAAATTTTTCTGCATAGTCAAAACATTAACCGGCCCCAGATGATCAGAGTCTACTGTCTTTTAATTGCTATTATATTTGCAACCTCAAAATATTCTCCTTCCCCCCAATAAACACTATATTTAGAGCACTTTGTAACAGTACCTTACTTGTTAAAGAAAGAGGACAGGATTTGGTTCTTTGCTCGTTTCTAGTCAGGATTGACCTTGAGAAGGTAATTTTACCTCTCTGATATTCATTCTTATCTGTACTATGAGAGAATGGAACTTTCTATGTGATAAGGGTCTTTTGGTATTGAGCATGGTAGTATTTCCCAAAGAAAATTTAAGTAAGGCACTGTCTCTACTCATTCCCTAGCCAGCAACATTCACATTATTATGCTATTATTAATAGTAGGTTATGGAGAAGGGGAAATGTTGGATGCAGCTATTGCGTATCCATAGTTTCTACCTTAAATCCAGGATAAAGGAGTAGCACAGCGGGGAGCATGCGATGAATGGGAAATAGGGGCTTGATGTCACCAGGTTCTCTTGCATATCTCTTCACCTTAGGCAAAGAGGCCCTGGATCCAGAGCTCTGGGTTGTCATGGTGAGGACAGTGGTGATGCCGAGGCCTACACGGGCAGGGGCAGCATCCATGTTGATCCAGAAGGAGACCCAGGACAGGATGACAATGAGTAGGCTGGGAATGTACATTTGAATCAGATAGTAACCCATCTGCCGCTCCAGGTGAAACTTTACCTCTATGCACGTGAATTTTCCTGTAAGAAAAGAAATGTATTAGGCTCTGAATCCCCAGACTGTAGCTTAGCCTGAGGGACTATGGGTCAGGAATAGGGCAGCCCTGCTGAACCAACCTCTGGGATCCTCAGCTGGCCAATAAATGATACTTTCAAAATGGCCCCAGGTAATGTGTGCTGTACTTAGAAAGCTCTCACATCAGCCATAAAGATTGCCTTCTTGCTCCCAGAATTTTTCCTTAGAGCATAAGATCTTTCAAGTAACAATTACAGAAAGAGGATAAAGAGTAAGAGGGCTCCCAGCTTAGACTCTCTGGGGCTGAATCTCAACCTTTCATTTAATACCTATGTGATCTTGAATAATTCACCCAAGCATTTTGTTATCCCTTTTGTTTTGAGACAAGGTCTTTTTATGTAGACCAGGGTAACACCAAATTTGGGATTCTCTGCTGTACCACCATGCCAAGTTCCACCCAATCTTTTTGAACCAGTTTTCTTGCCTAGAAAACAGAGTAATTAACAATGTCAGTTCCATCATTGGGCTGTAGAAAAGTTAAATGAAATACTGTAGTTGAGGGCTGAGCATAGTAGCTCTTTCTACCATTAAATAGTTATTAGGAAAGAGTTAGTTTTTGACTTCATTTGTATCTCACCATCCTTCCTTGCACTTGCTAATGTCCCTGAATCTGTAGTAACAGCTGGGATAAACACTCCCTGTGTGTTATGCAAATGAGAAGAACAAGCTAGTATATAATGAGAAAGGATTTGTAACAGAAATGAGCTCTGGATACTGACAAGCAGGTTCCCATAGAGTATAAGGAAGAGCTGTCCTGTTTCCTCATTAAAAAATGCATTGGTTATAGGCACATATCTCAGGGTTCTTCCTTTTGACATGCTAGCCCTCTTTAATTTATCCCGCTTCCTATAACTCTGAAGCTAAGAAAACATTCATTAACAGCCTTTCTCAAAAACAGAGGCTGGGGATAGATAACACAAGAGGGAAAGCAGATTTGTACAGACATCTTCAAATACCCACCAGGAGATGGCTTTCAAGACCCCATCACAGATACTAAAATCTGTGAATATTCAAATCCCTTATATCAAGTGGCATCATATTTTTATTTTAATTATGCAACCCTTCTATATACCTATATACTTTAAATTAGGTCTGTATTCATTTAAACACATGTGTGTGTGTGTGTGTGTATGTGTGAGTGTGTGTACTGCATCATGTGTTGAAGTCAGAGTACAACTTTCAGTAGTCAGTTCTCTCCTTCTACCATATGGGTCTTAGGAACTGAGATCAACTCATTTACCCACTAGTGTGGATTTTTAGGGACTAATGATAAGGAAAAGTCTATATATGTTCAGCACGGATGAAATTTATAATTAATGCTTTTTTTCTGAAGTTGGATGGACCCTTGGACATGGGACATCCTAACATGGACAGCCAATTTCAAGGTTTTGTTAGTATTAATAGTGAAAGAGAACCCTTACTGACTAAAGCCAGAGAGATCTTTTGTAATATTTTCTTCAAATAAATTCTAAGGGTGAAATTCCTGTATAAATAAATTGGTAAAAAATTAACTTCCAGACTAACATTTCTCAAAATACAGTGTTTTCTGAACTATCAGTATCATAAGCCTCATGATACATGTTAATATGCAAATTTCTAGACATTTCCTCTAGTATATATGATCAGAATCTGAGAGTTATAGCCTAAGAATCAGTGTTTTTCAGATTCCCCAGGGAATATATTGAATACAAAAGCCTGAAAACAATTCACCTACATACAAATTGCTGTTCCTGCTCCCAAGTTTCTACTAATTTCTACTCCCAGCGTAGTTTCTAAATTCAAGGAACTCTTCTATCCCCACTCCCACACAACTAAGTCACTAAAGGATATGAGGAACCAGCAACTCTTAGGAAAGCTGAAGGATTGAGCTGTCCAGTTATGAAAAACAGTTCCTCTCAACTTCCCATGCTCCACGTTCAGGAAGAAAAGTTAGGTGAGGAAAGCCAGGCAGTGGAGGTGACTGGGAAAGTGTACCTGGTCATCTGCCTGTTCCTTCAGGCCCTTTCCTCTCTATTTGAGCATAGCTATTGACAACTCCTATCTGGAGATTTCCTAGCTTTCACACAAAATTGGCCCTAGGAAAACGAGACACTTTTGTTGCTTGTTGTCACAGGCCTCTACTCTGCAGCATATGAGAGTGATACAAACATGGGCTTTGTGTCAGATTGGAATTACAAATTTGATATCTATTAACTATGTGACAACTGATTTAAACTCTACCCCCATAACTTTCTTTAACGTTTATTTTATATGTATTCACTCTGTGTGTGTGTGTGTGTGTGTGTGTGTGTGTGTGTGTGTGTAGAGAGAGAGAGAGAGAGAGAGAGAGAGAGGAGTCCTCTTCCTCCACCATGTGGACTCTGAGGATTAAACTCAGGTTGTCAGTTTACCTGCTGAGGCATTTCTGTAGCCTTTCTGTGTTCTCTTTATGAAAGTAATGCTGACAGTCTCTTTCATGATGAAATAAGGTATAGCAAGCATGTAGGATCATATCTCCTCTATTCTAATGAGACTCCAGTGGAACCTGGTGCCTTGTACCCTTGTCTCTGGTTGAGGCCCTTTAGCGTCTCATAAACAATAAAGACCTGCCTGATTCTCACCTGTGTTGTAGTGCTTGGTGCAATAACCTAGATCCTTCTCATCCCGCAAGATAAATTGGGGAAGTGTCAACCCCTCAGCCACTTGGACAGCAGGAGCATCTTCTAGCCACTCAAACATGAGGTCATTCATGGTATAGCCAACTGCAAGTGACAGAGATATCAAAGAGTTTCACAGTGTATGTTTGGGGTAAGGACAGAGGTGAGTTAAAATTAGCTAGGGTACATAGTTGAGGAGCAAGGTTTGGGGTTTAGAAATGGCACACCAAATCTTGGAAATGGGAATATTTCTGAAAAGGGAATTTCCTCAGTTGTCTCACAGGCTTAAACTAAATGAGCCATACACAATGATCCTAGACTACTCTGCTATGTAGGTATCAAACTTGGTAAATGCCTAGAGAGGAATTACTCTGGCTGACTTAAGATGGAAGCCAGGAAGTTTGGAAAGATGTCAATGATCCCAGCTGGGAACCTCCTGCCACTTCTTAAACCCAGAGGAGTAAGCATGTGTACTAACCACATGTCCTGAGCTGGCCTCAGAGCCAGGGTTTCTGCCACTTTACCTCAGGGAAGAAAGCTATTTCTGTCCTTCCAGTCATGCATGGGAGAATGTGCATACCACAGACTCCTAACCAGGGACTTGAGTTGGAAAACATTCAGACTTAATAGCTGATTGTGACAAGTTGCTCACAGATTACATGCAGTTCATGAAGGCCCATGGCACAGACATGATCATGTTCTCATATGTAAGGGAAGACAGGTTTACAGAATCTACTGTAAGGTCCACTGTAGCTGCATGACTTCAGGCTAGTCATCTGCTCTTCTGTAAAATGAGGCTCGTAGAGGCTGCTCCCCTACGTTTCAAAGTTGTGAGGGATAATGGGAACCTGCCTGTACAAGTGGTATGTGAATTCTCAGGGTGGACCACAGGGCATTTTCTTTGCATCACTGTTTCCATGTGCTAGAAACAATGCCACAAGCTTTTTCTCTGAGGGACATCTTGTGATCTCAGTTTTCCCTCCTGAAGGTGACAGGTGAAGAGTGGAAGTAAATTATGAGCCATCCTTGCCATCCTTTGGCTTTTCTGTCCGTTTGCCAGCCCATATAGGTTGACACCTTTGCCATAGAGAACTTTGGCTGACTTCACCTCTCTAGGCACTGTCCTATGTATGTCTGAAGCTGCCTCTCATTCTCTGTAATCATTATCTGTGTTCATGGAGAATCAGAGTTCCAAGGGTATACTTGCCCCAAACTGACAGACAGACAGACAGACATACATACATACATACATACATACATACATACATACATACATACATACGTATCTTCAATGTCTTAATTCTGGGAGAGTAAGGGTGAAGCTAAATTAGGGACTGTAAGAAGAAATTAGAACAGAGGAAGTACCCTTCAGATAGTGCCTGATGGCTGGCCCAAGTGCATTTCTGTATAAGGCTGGGAGTCATTATGTTCCTAGCTCTATGGAATAGTCAGCCCAGCAAGTAATGTGGGAACACAAAAACCACACTGGGCCTGGTGTCAGGGAATCTTGGCTTATAGTGTCATCTATGACAAGAATTGATTGTGTATGCTTGAGCAAGTCCCTCTCCTGTCTGAAGTATCATTGGAGGATATTAACTAGCTGATAATCTAGTCCTTGCCATGTGATTCACTAGAGTCACTTACAGCTTTCCAGCTGCATCGTGCAGGTCTGGATGTCCATTGGGAAGTTCTTGAGGTCCATTGGGCAGGACAAAATGAGGGTCAATCTGGTGGGAGCAGTAAAAAAGTAATGACTTCAGTTTACTGGGGTGCCACATTGTATAGCACAGACCATCTTCCCACCCTTCCATCTCCATCTGGCTTCTTTTGATACAAAATCCCCTTGCTATATACTAGGCACACCTGATGCTGTAGAGCACATTCCCATTCTTGAAGATGCGTAGTAACTTATTGTCTGTGGTCACCTCATGGAAGTTGGCCCCTTTCTCGTTGGCAAAGAAGAGATCTGGCTTCCAGATAGAGTCGAGCATAGAGGGGTCTAGATCCAGAGAGTCATCAGGATATTCTCGGTAGGCCAGGCGTGGGTCATTCCATTGTTGCCGCAAGAAGACATTTACCCGGTAATCCTGGAAGGGTGGTGAGGAGGGCCTATCAGATGCAGTGCTTTTCCCAGGGACCCAGTAAAACCAACATGAGTAAAAGGGCCACAAAGAGGAAATGCTGCTGCATCTTGGGGGCAGTAGATATTTTCCAGTGGAGAAAGCCCATTGTGGCCAAATATGGCAAATATGGCAAGGGAAAATAGATTTATTTAAATATCTACTATGCACCACACTCTGTGCTAAGTGCTTTTATGTAAGAATGGAGGTTGAACCCAGGTTCTCGAGCATGCTAGGCAAATACTGTATCACTGAACCACATCCTCAGCTCTAAGTGCTCTCCTCATGTGCATCATTTTATTTAAACCTTGCATCTTTCTTGCACATAGAATGGTTTTGTGATCTACACCTTGCATATGAATAACAAAAACCAGGAAAGATTGAAGTCAAACTGCTTAACAGAACTGTGAAGTGGCAGAATTGGAATTGGAACTCAGGTTTTTCTTATTCAAAAGCCTGTGCTCTGCATTGGTTACTTCACATATTTGAAGAGCTGACAGTGACCTCTCAGTCATCAACTCAAATGTCCTGTGGCGTAAGTTGTGATCACAGAGCAGGAAGAGGACGACAGAAAGGAAATGCTTGCTATCTGGTGAGCCTCTCCATTCACACTGGAATGGAAGTTGGGAACAGGAAGATCCCTTACCATGGTGGTCTCAGTGACGGAACCAAAACTGTTGATGAAGATGTTGCAGGTCACATTCACAGGTGGGCCTAAGGGTAGCAAAGCACAGCCCATTGGCAGGGCATTCCAGAAAGCTGAGCACAGATTCCAGAAATCTCTCTCTGAGCTTCAGATCAGGCCACTGCTGGGAAAAGACTGAGAGCTACATGGACTCACAGGCAACAGGGAGGAGGGGCTCTTTCTGAGCTATGACATCTAGCTTTGGACTTCCAGCCTTTTTCCTTAAGGCTGCCCACCAAATACTGGCTAAGCAGTATGCCACCCCAAATAGTAAGCATGGAGGGGATTTAGTAGATGGACGTTTCTTACCTTTGAAATTGGGCCTAATCCTGGCATCATATCCAGATGTTCGTCCCATAAGCTTATCCAAGAAATCAGAGGGAGACATGGGCTGGGACCCTTTGGGCCCAGATTTGACATCCTCTTTTGCCAAAGTCACGCTGGACAGAGAAGAAAAGAAGTTTGAAGATAGGTATTTTCTACATTTATCCCAGATTATACTTTCCCTTCTCCACCCCCCTTTGATAAATCTGCCCATTGGGCAGAAAGGTAAGAGAGAATGGGTCTCTGGTGTGCTAAATGAGTAGATAAACATTATGAGCCATCATGGCTGCCCAACAATCATCCTGGGAAATGGCCTTCACTTAGATCTTATGTTTTTACTTTTAATTCTCAATAATGGCATGAGGACTGTTATTTCCGTTTTGCAGATGAGAAAACAGGCTTGAAAGGTAAGTTACCTATCCAAAACTTCAGAACTTCTGAGTGACACAGTCAGGACTCAAACACCAGACTAAGAACCTGCTTAGTGTTCTCTTCCTGAAGGTGCTTTGAAAGCATTCAAAGTAGAACGTCATCTTATCCAGTGTGTTGCTAATATAACTTAGCCAAGGATAGGAGGGGCTTTAGGACAAACAGCTTCCCTGAAAACTGGTATCAGTTGCTTGGGCTTTCTATAAGATTTGCAGAACTGGGGTAGGCTTGGTTTGTGCCATTTCTTCTTCTTCTTCTTCTTCTTCTTCTTCTTCTTCTTCTTCTTCTTCTTCTTCTTCTTCTTCTTCTTCTTCTTCTTCTTCTTCTTTGCATGGCAAGAGGCTACATTAAGTGTGAGCTCATGGCTACTACAGGCAGGTGACTATGGTAATTAAGCAGGGATCTATAGCCATGGGACAGTTTCCCAACAGAGTGATTATACTGAGGTAAACTCCCATCTTTCTCTACCGAACATCTTGATTTGGGGGAAGATGTCAGTATGTTTTGGCTTGGCATAGAACCTAGCCTCTTTTCTTTTGTCAGTTTTCCTCCTAGGAGAGACAAGGAGATGGATCAGTGAATAAAATGCTTGCTGCACAAGCACAAGGGACAGTGTTCAGATCCTCAGCACCCAGGTAAAAGTCTGGTGGATATGGCAACACACTTGTAACCCTACCATTGGCGAGTCTAGCTCTCACGTGGCAAGGTGGATAGCTAGATGAGCGGAAATTGGCTAGATATGGGTTCAGCAAATGACCCTGCCTCAATATATAAGGTAAAGAATGATTGAAGAAGACATGTGACATCAACCTCAGGTAGCCATGCATACATGCATGTCAGTGTGTACCTACACGCATTTGTGCCCACACGTAGGCAAACACTTGTACACACATACATACAAGTTTCCTCTTAGGAGCAGAAAAGTCCCTTTCACATAATCATTTACTAGTGGACTAGCCAACACATAGATGAGTCCCAGGGACTCAGCAAAGCCTGAGCAGAGGTAGATGTTAGGAATGAACTCAGGCCAGAGACCTGTCTAGAGTAGGTACTGTCTTGCTGCATCTTACAGTCATTACTGTGCCAGACATAGCCATCTCCACAACTGCCATGACGGCTGCACTGTGGGACTGAGCATCGGGATGACAGCTGCCTTTCTGTGTCCTAGTCTCCTTTAAGCCAGTGGCCCCCTTTCCCCAATGAGTCTGTGTTCTGATCAGTGACTGGTGGAATCATTAAGGAACTAAGGCACCACAAACCTTATCTAGGTTAATTCTCACACAAGTCCTCCCTGAGTATCTCTGTTACGATTGGCTCTCTGTATCCATGGGACATTGGTTCTAGGACCCCTTTGTAGATAACCAGATTTTCAGATGCTTAAATCTTTTATATAAACTGGTATAGTCTTTGCATATAACCTGTACACATTTTCCTGTATACTAGTAAATCATTTCTGGGTTCTAACACCTATTGTACTGTAAATGTTATACATGTAGTTGTTTAGCAAATAAGGACAAGGAAAATCCAAATATGGCCAGCACAAGTACTATTGGATATTTTGTATCTGTGAGGCTTGAATCTGAAGATGTGGAAATAATGGGTATGAAGCGCTGACTGTATATCCATAAGGAGGTGGGGGACCAATAAGGTGAAGGTGAAGAGGCTTCAGGAGCCTGAAGTAGTGAATGGTCCAGCCAAAATTCAAAGCCAGTGACTTCAAGACTCAATGTGTCTGTCACAGTACTGTCTGTCACAAGGAAAGTAGCCCAGGATGATGTATCCAAGAACCAGAGTGAGAAACAGTGAAGACCTGCTCCACTGTGACTTCCTAGAATCCTGCCTTGGATCCCCCCAAATAGGCAGAGTGCCTTGCCCTGGGGACAGAGGCCACCCTGGCCCCTGGCAGGAGTAGCCATAGCAGGTGACTTAAGCAGGCTGGGGAAATCCAAGGAGGTTGGTAGTGATGTTGGGGCGGGCAGAAGTCTGTGGCTTGTCCACAGGATGTCCACACTGGCCAGGTGCTTCTGCTGCTGCTGTTGTCGCTGCTGTTGGCCATCTGCCACCTGCCTGCTGGGAGGCCATATGGCCCGGCTACATTGCAGCCAGACCTCCCGACTGTCCTCAGCTTCACTCAGGTCACCTCTTCTCTAGTCCCTGTCCTAGAACTCTAGGATAGACTGTGAATTTTCTTTCTCTCTTTAGTCCCCAAACCTGTTTTGGTCCTCCGCCTTCTGAGATTTTCTTGTCTAAGGAAACAAGAGTTACTTTGTGAAACCACTATATTCACTTTCTCACCCCTGAGGAGTCCCAAACACTGACCGGACCTAGAAGGATCGAGAACGAACAATCATTTAAGGCCCTTGGTGGTATGAGGAGAGAACTTTGATTCAGCTCCTGGGTACTTGAGCAACCTTGAGCATGCCACTACACTTCTCTAGGCTTTGGTTTCCATATGTACAGCTAATAGCTTGAACTTAGAACTCTCGAAGAGCCCCTCTTCCTCTAGTTACATCCAGTTTATAAGCACACGTGGTACTTCTACTACTTGTTCTTTGATCTTGAGGCAATCTCCCCTCTGCAAGGGTCAACTCAGTGACCCCTTTGTGTCTGTTATATCTGTACCCTTTAAATTCCCTCTAAGAAGCCATTCCATTCTGAGCTGCTGTTCACTTCTAAGCCTACTGTCCCACTTTGCACCCCTGCCTGCCTGCCATCCAGTGTGTCCACAAGTGATGGGGCAGAACGCGCCTCAGAAGCAAGGTGCTCTGGGACACTCCTTGGGTTAAGTGGAAGAAGACACTGCTCTGGCATTCACTCTTACCTCATTGTGAGGTATTCCTTTGAAGACCACCAGTTCAGCCAGGCTTGGCATCTTTTCAACCTACACTAGCTCTTGTTTTAATGGGAAGGGACAAATGGTCAGGGGATGTTTGCAAGTAATCCCAAGAACTCCCTGCCTACATGCTCAGGAAATAGCTGTTACCTGGTTCTTCTAACAGGACAGTGAGCAGCCATGTATACAAGGGCAGGGTGCCTGCAGAAAGCTAAGGTTCAGGCAGCCCGGCTCCATCCTGCTATGGTCCTGTAGCAAACCTATGCCACCTGCAGCCTCGTTGGCATCTGACATATGTTTCTGTCATTTTTAAGGATCCAGCTGCTAGGAAGATAGGGTTCAATTACAGGACATCTGACCTCTATTTTAGGACTCAGCTACCTAGCCCGTACCCAGACCCATGCAACTCAACCATACAGAAGCTCCTCTACCCACACTGGGATCCTGTATCTGCACTGGACAGCTCCTGGGTCCTGACTGAGGAGGGTGTGTCCTCCCAGTGTGCCCCGCGGACTGGTTTTGTTTTGTGTTTTTCTTTTCTTTTCTTTTCTTTTCTTTTTTTTTTTGCAAACTTAGAAGAAACTGTGTCAGTTGCCCCATCTGTTACCACCAGCCCCCAGCTAGTGTTTGCATGCACCTCCTTCTCACCCCACTGAGCTCACCTGAGGAGGACCTTCCCTGGCAGAGTCCAGAGGAGAAGGAAGAGGGTTGCAGGAACAAGAGTTGTCATTCTGCAGGGACCTTGTAGTCCTTTCTCAGCCTGGCTGTCAAGGTGAGAGCAGGTATCCCTGTGGGAAAGGCAACAGTACAGAGCCCTTCTCCAACTTGGGCTGGAATAAGGAGCCTGCCTTTCCTCTCCTGCCTCTTTTCTGCCCTGCCCTTAGCAGTCAGGGTCTAGAACTGTTCCCCTGGAACTGAACCTGACACAAATAACCCCACTAGCTCCAGCTCCGGCTCCGGCTTAGACTTGTCTTGGACTGAGGAGGGCCTTAGCCTGCCGGTTAGGGAGCCAGAAAAGATTCTCTTTGGGTAGGAATCACTCTGCAAACACTGGAGAGTCTTGGAGGGGAGGGAGGAAGGAGCCAGGCAGAAAGATGTTTCCCTCCCTCCCACATCCCCCTAGATGCACCCTCCGAAAGCAGCAATTTAAAGGCACAGTCGCCAGCAGCTGGAGTGGGGTTCCCAGCTTGTCTGAGTTCTGGGGAGGAGCTTGGACTGCTGAGCTGCCGCTTGGGGAGAGCCTGAGGTGTTAGGTCCAGCCTCCAACTGTCCAGGAGGGATGCTCACGCATAGAAAGCCTTGTTCCCCCTGTACACAACAGCTTTCTTTTCACCGTGGAGCCAAGGTGCGGCACTAAAGTAAAGTCCTAATGCTTTTTCTAAGGGAAAAAGACCTCAGAGGGGTCGTGGTGGAGCCCCAGGGTATCCTAAAGATGACGGTTTCGGGTCAAATGGAGGCGTAGCGGAGGCTGACTGCAGGGGCTGCCTTTCTGTCCCCTCTGGATGGAGGCATGGAGGATGGCGGCCCACAGTTGCCCCTCTCTTTACCTGCCCAGTCCTATCATTCTCCTAGCCCCCTTCAACCTGGTAGTTCTGCATTCTCTCCTCTGCTAGGTTTCCCTCCCTCAGGTAATCTCTGTGGAGTCTGTCACCTGTTGTCGCTCTCAAAATCCTTCCTCCTCAGTATCTGGTCCCAGGACTGCTTGTGGGAAGGGACGACTGTCCTGGGTAGAGGTAAGGGCCAAGCATAGCTGGGACATTGGCTTTGTAAGCTTTCGAGGAATCATGGGCCGGAAGTGAGGTGGGGAGGACAGTGCTCGAAGCCCCACAACCCTAGGTGGAGGAAGAGAGCTGGAGTGTGACCTTGCTTTCTGCACATTTGCCCGTGCCATCTAGATGCTTAAGGATGTTTTCTTCTGTCTGCCTGTCCAATTTTCCCCGTGCATCATCAAAGGAAGCACAGAGACTTCCCCTGGTGCCTGTCCCTCCCTGCTTTGGTCTCGACGTCTCTTCCTCTCTCTGAACTTTTCCATCATCCACCGTTTATTTCCATCTCAGTTTTCCTCTGTTCCTTCTCTGAATCTCACCTCCTATGTTTGTCTCCCCCTTTGTTTCCCCTCTCTTTCATCATTTTCATTCTCTAGCTCCCCTGTATCTTCAATCTCTCACACTTCCTTCCTTAATTATAGCAGTGAAAAACCAAAGGCTTTCTTTTCTTTCGGTGGAAATTCCTACCTGCTCTGCAGAGTTTAAGTGTGTGCCAGGCGGGGGGGGGGGGGGGGCGCGGGGGGCGTCAGTGCCACTTTATACGGATCATTTTGTCACCCGGCTGGCTGTAGTAGCTTCTCCAGCCTCTCCAGAAAGAGATTTGGGAAGATTGGATGCTCTTGCCCAGGGGCTCCTATTGCCTATATAGAATGATTAATAACAAGGCATTCATGTACAGCAGCTGCTTTTTTTTGCTGTGTTATTATTAAGGAAAAGGATTTTTCAAATTACAGATGAAATCCAAAGAAGAGAATGTTCAGGAATAAATGCTGAAACACTGATGAGTGAGCTGAGCTTTTGGAATTGGGACGGCGAATGCTAAATGCTCCAATGCTTGTATGGTGGGTGAAAGCAAAATACTAATCACCCTGGTAACGTCTCTAGCCACCCTTTCACCTCCTCACCCTTCCTCCTTGTTTCCCTTAAGCGTCGCATAACCCACTTTCAGGCAGGAGCAGAGCCTGGAACCTTTCAGGGCAGAGCAGCAGGCTGGGAAGCTGAGAAAAGGGTATAACTTCCCAACCCTCTGACAACCCTGATCCTGTGTCTTTCCTTGCCCTAACAGCACCCCCACTTCTCTCAGATTGTAAGATGAGACCCTGTGAAATTATCTGGCCATATTTTTCATTTCACTGATTTCTCCAACACTGTCTGCTCTAAGCGTCTTCCCAGCCTCGGGATACTTTCACATGTTGCCTACCAAGTATTCGTCCCTATATTCTTACCCATCTGGACTCGGAGTTCTTGTTGCTTTGAAAAGCAAGACGTCTGGAACCACCATGACTGCCCTTAAGGCTTGAGTTAGGAGACCCTTTGTGCATTCTCAAGTCCCTTCTCTTCCTTCCCACACTCGGATTTCTGTGCCTCTCCCCCACTCTGTCAAGAGCACCCTGAGAGCAGAGACACATTTTCTGCCAAATCCACAGCACAGGATAGGCAATTAGGGAACACTTTTTAAATGATGCACCCTTGGCACCCAGATCCTCAACTTTACCACCTATGAATCACTCTCTGTCAAGTCAGAATGATAAGTTTGACATACAGAGAAAGGACCAGCATGAGGCAGTGGTAATAAGGAGAAAGGAGGAAGCTGTTTTTATTCACTTGCCCCTTGGGCCCCGTGGCCTCACATTCAGTCATCTGGAATTCTTGGCTAATGGAAGGCATAGTCCCCTGGGGACTGGTCCATTGTTGCAGGTCTCACCTCCTCTGTGCCCCATGGGATCCCTGAGAGCTGAAAGCATGGCAGGGTCAGCTTCCTGGGAGGACAGATTCTTTCTCATGAGAGGCTGCAGCAACGAGCAAGTGTCTGGCTGGTCTGATGAAGAGAGGTACAGCCTTCCTAGGGTGCCCAGGGGCAGACTCTGAATAAAGAAGGAAACAAAAAAGCTAAGGAAGCTGCTGCTTGGTATTGGCAGCAATCAGCTGAGATGCTAATTTCAAAAGTTGCTGTACCAAAAAAGAAGCCATTTCTCTGAAATGATGGTAGTAGAAGAATCCAAAATTGTGTCCAGCCTTGACCTATAACTGCTTTTCCTTCTCATTACCATACTCTGATGTGCACAAATCTCCACGTTCTGAAAAGGACTGTATCTTTTCCACCTTGGCAATTGGATGCTGCACTGACATGAGAGCTGGCTTCCATGCATTGCTGAAGTGGTATCGAAGTTACAATAAATAGTGTTTTCATTATTTTGTCTTGAAAAAATTACTTCTGTTGTAATTACTATTGTAAGTACTATAAGTGTAGTTTTGTAAGAGCTAGAAGTGCATTAAACATATTTTCACAAATGTTTAATTCAACAAATGGAAGCCATCAGTTTCAGTTATGTATAGCGAAAATTGCACCCTGCTGACAAGTAGACTTCCAGAAACTTCCATGTGAGTAGCATTTCAATATTAGAATGGGTATTGTTTATAAATTCTGTGACTTCTGAGCTGCACTTGAGGAGGCAAAATTGGAGAATGGTTTGGCTTAGCTTCCTGGACCTATTCCAGTAACTATGGATGCTGTGGTCCTGATGTTGCTCATTTCACTTATTGAAGTAGAGTAGACTGAGACACACCTCAAAAAAGTAGGCTGTATTCACAGTTGGAGAAAACTCTCAGGCTTAATGAAGTTTTTGGAAGCCATGGGATAGGAAGTTGAAAGGTGGTGTGTATGGAAACAAGAGAGAGACATCTTTGAAGAAATCTATGGCTGCTGACCATAGTATTTGTTAGATCTCCAAGGAACATGGCTACATCGTCTTTCTGTATGTGAGATTTCCCTCTCAGAGTCATTTTTAACTTTCAAGGATGTGATAGTTTACGTGACAGTAGGAGCTCCACTTGGTGCTCCGGAGCATTGGCAGCAGAGGCAGGAGGCCCGTTAGCCCTCCAGATATTGGAAGATGGGGCAGAGAGTAGGGCAGGGTACAGTGTCAGATGCTGGGAGTCTCACAGTGCTAGATTCAGGTGGTGCAAGGGAAAACAAGATTGTATGTGTTAGAAATATTCACCCAAGCTTTGGAGAGTGACTGGTTCAAGTTTGATGCTTCAAAGATTTGACCTGCTTTTCTTGAAACATTTCAGGCATGGACTTTGCAGGGATAGTGTGGGATTATAACTTGTGGGAGGCCTGTGGAGAGGTTAACTGAAATCCTTTCAGTCTTCAAGGACAGGGCAGCTCTCAGCACCAGAACAACATCAGGGGGCAACCCCTGTCTTTGTTGCTGGATTCTGTATTCAGTATCCAGGATAGGTCAGTGAGGTAGTGCTCTAGCTATAGAATATGTATCGAGTAGCACTGAGGTGTGCATTGTTTCTCCCTGCTGCATTCTCAGAATCATCATTCACTCCATTATTCATTTGAGGGCAATTTACTGGCTGTGCAGAAGTTTCATTAAGGTTTCCCACAGAGTTTGCATTGATTCTCCTCAACTCTTGGCTTTTATAACTCTTCTACATTCTTGTTCAGAGTTGATAGGACCATGTCACGACTCTTCTCACATCTAAATTTTCCTTTTGTTTGTGGCTATGCTTGTGAATATCTTACTTCATTCATTTGGGCATTGCTGATCATCTGTGACTGTGTAGAATGAGAGGCCCTTACATAGCAAAAGCAACAGAACTTAGAAAAATCAATATTTATTGTACCAAATGGATTTCATTTCTAGTAGTTCATGCATGTGATCCACAAAGATGTGTTGAGTGTAAATCATATAGCAGATGTTCTAGTTACCAGAGATATAATGGTGAACAAAGCAGATGTCTGTGCTCTTGTGTAGTGTGTATTTTAGTGGGTTAGTAATATAATTCCTTTCCAAGAGGGTTTCTGCATGGATTATCAGGTCCAGTCCTGAGTGCCTCTCATAGCATCTGAGAGGTTACATATTATAGAGCATAGAAAACAAGCAACTTTTCAGCAGGCAATAGTGAACTTCATTTCCATTTACTGCAGAATCTGCCTGCTAGTGATGACATAGCTCATCACTCTCCAGAAACCCTCCCAAAATCCTTATATTCTCTCCAGCAATCCAGGCGTAAACACATTCTCCTTATTGGGAGAGTTAGGTGAGGTTAGCAGCACTGTTCACTGTGGGGCCTCTCTAAGTAGTTTCTGATTGTTTAGGATTGTAGTTCCCTGCCTTTCCCCTCCTTCCTACCTTTATTTTAGATTTTCTTTCTTCCTTTCTTTTTTCATCATGACTTAATTAAATGTCCACTGTGTTAAGTAGGACACCAGACACTGAAGCAAGGAAAACATTGTGACTACATAGAGTTACATACAAAGTTGAGTTTGGACTAGTTACACAAATAATGTATATAGAGCTGAGTCTGGAAAATTTATATGCCAAAAATTAGAAATTGAATTGAATGAACATTGGATTGGCCTAAGCTTGCACTCCTATAGGACACATCCTCTGAGTATGCACATAATGTGTGCATGCAGACTAATATACAAATAGTCTCCTCCTTCATAACCTGAAGGTGATGTTCCTGCTGCTAGCAATTATCATCCAAGAGCCACTGACTATAGCTGAAGAATTTGGATTTTGATGAATAAACCTTTTGATTTGTTGCTGTGGTTTCTATATACACTGTGCTAATGAAGCACCATAGCCACAGTTACTTAGCCAGAATAATTGGAATCCCTAGGTAAGGTGCCAAATTGAACCCCCCGTCTTTTTTGTACCCGGGATGATTACTCATTTTGTGATATTTTACTGCATACGGCCTCAAGTAAAAAATTCTAATAAATATCAAGTACTTCAAAAACTCACCAAAGATGCTAATCAGATAATAGGCTACTCCAAACCTCAGTAGGTCACACATATCAGCTTTTGCTGCCACCTACTCCTGCAGTGTCAGCAACATCATCCTGAGACAGTGAGTGTTGCTTTGAAAAATCTGACTTCTCTTTTCTACCCATTGTCAGTTTCTTTCTGTAACCTTCACATTGCCTTTTTACCATGTATTGCATCCCACGTGTTCTATAATCCCCTCACTTTGCACAGCAGTGTGCCCACTGCTGAGTCAAAGGCAGGTGCTCTTCCACAACTGCAAACCCAGTACAACTAGCTTCAATTATGGTTCAGCTTCAGGAGGGACAAATAGGATGCTGAGGTCTTGATATTTTCAGGCAAACAGTAGTACAGAGGCAGGAAATCTGCTCAGCTGTATTGCCTTAAGCAAAGGGACTTGGGGGACCATGTGTTCTTCGTGTATATTGCCAGGTCTATGAAATGGTAAAATGGAATAGAAGACAACTGGTTAAAAGCTTATTGAGTAGGGATGAACATTTTAGCACTGCAGAGAAGCACCCGTTAGGAAATTGGAAGTGAGAGCAGGGGCAGGGGAGTTCAGCTTAGGCAGGTGTGCTAGAAGGAGAGAATTTTCTTTGCCTTCTTTTCTTTTTCCTTTTCTGATTTTTTAATGGCTCTGATGTCAACAGAATGTTTGCTGTGAATCCATTCAAAATGAAATAGCAGGCCGCAGCAGTCAGGAGAAAGCTCAAGTGCTAAACCTCAGATTGTCAGCATACCTGTATTCTCAGCACATGGGAGACAGAATCAGGAGAATAGTATGTTTGATGTCAGCCTGGGATACATAGAGAGTATGAGGCCAGTTTTGGCAATGTAGCAAGCCTGTTAACAAAGCAAAACATAATAAAAATGCACACAAACAAAACAAAACTCACAAAAAACCCACTTCTCCTCCACCAGTATGCCAGGATTCAGTCCCCAAGAATACTGAATGTTTGGTGTCTGGGATTCTTCATTCATAAATCATGATATAGAATTTTGTCTACTGTAGACTCTAATGATTCCAAAGGATGCTCCCCATGGCATTGTCTCGAGTGGATTGATTACCTCATCCTGTAGAGACTAAAAGGGAAGCACAGTTATAATTAGAAGGTTCACATATTCAAATGAGCTCAAATTGTCAGAGGTAAGGAAGTCATTGTTCCAAGTTGGTTGGATACGGAACAATTATCTGATATATTTCGGCATCCTGTTTCAATTGGTCCTTCTTTGATTCATGTTGCAGATGGACAAAGTCTCATGATACTATACAATCTTCTTATACTTCCACTATTATCCCTCTTTGATTTCCCCTGTTTACAAATTGGCAAAAAATCAAGATAGATAATAGAAATATTATATAAAGCTTCTATTCTGTAGCTCATGGCCAGGAACTATTAGATAACTAATGCTTAATTCTGTACTCTGTTTCACCACTGCTCTGTACTAGCAAACTGTTTCAGAGTGTCATCTTCCAGAGATGACTGAGTTCTTCTGATGCTCAGCACGGGTTAAAGAGAATCTTTTCATTTAGGAAGTCAGGCAGTAGGAAGTACAGCGTGTTTGATTCTTCATTGGACTTTATTCTACCGTGCATCTTCCATTGTCTCAGGAGGTGAGTAGAAAGTGGGAAAGAGACAACATTAAAGTTTTGAATGAATCTAAAGCTACCCTGGAGGCTTTTACATAAAGAAACTACACCTTCCAGCCTGTGTTTCCAGAACATGGTTGTAAAATAGGCCTTTTCTCCACAGGTCAAACAAGTTACCGTGAACTCAGGAATTAAAGTCAGCCAGGCTTTGACTAGCTGTTCAAGGTCAAGTGAGAATAAGCTGTATTCTTAACATTTGCTTAAAAAGTAAGGAGGAATAGTCTAAATCAATGCTTGCTTCCTTTAACAAGCTTTGCTGTGGTTAGTGATGGAGTCCTGCCAACCCCAGTGAAGATATCCTTTCTTCCATAAGATGAGTCATGAATAACTCAGCTGTTCTTCTAAAGGTCTTACTTTTTTTCTTTCCCAAGTCTCCTTCTCATGATGCTAGTTCCCACCAGTCCTACCTAGTAGCTTTCCTTACCACTATCCATGATCAGAAATGTCAGTAAAATTGACTGTCTGCTTTGGTGATTTATACATGCCTTATGACTTCTATTGATAGCTGACACATTGTTTCGGTGAAGAATTGAGAGAAAGACTAATATTCGAGAAAGAGGCTGTTTTGCTTGCGGCAAAAGAAGAAAGGTTAAACTTCCCTATACTTTTCAAAGTCTTAGCAATAAAATCAAGTAAGGTGTGGTCAGATCTTTAAGACCAAATACAAGTCCTTCTTTTTGAAAGCCACAAGTAATGACCAGTAGAGTCAATGGAGTGAAAGGCTCAAGATGACCGCAGGATTTAGTGAAGAAGTTGGATGAAGTCTCAGAAGTTTTGTTTTCTGTGTTATCTGTTTCTTGTCAGATTGTTCTCTCCCACCAAAACTCAAACTAGTTTGCTTTATGCTTCTTTTGGGGAAAGAAACCCCAAAAGACATGCACGTACACAGTGCTGTTATGTACCGCACTTCATAACCATGACCTCTTCTTGTTACAGCACAGGGTCAAGAAATCTGATGCTCCTGAGTTTCCAGTTTTTAGGAAAAGATCACAGACAATGTTTTATATTAAGCCACATGTTAGTCAAATTATGCATATATCATATACATGTTCCACTTTACTCAGTAACTTGTTCTAAAAAAAACCAACAGAGCTCAGAAAGAAGACAGGAGGAAGCAAGAAAGGAAAACAGAATTGGATCAGGTTCCTGTTAATTTCTTGACTTTTCCCATTTACCCAAAACCATATTGTGTGTGTGTGTGTGTGTGTGTGTGTGTGTGTGTGTGTGTGTGTGTGTATGAGAGAGAGAGAGAGAGAGAGAGAGAGAGAGAGAGACTCTGTCTTTCTGTGCATGTGGTAGTTTGAATGACCCCCATATGCAGGGCTTACAGGTACACACAGTCATGCCAGACTTTTTATGTGGGTGTTGGATGTTCAAAATCAGGTCCTCATGTTTGCATAGGCAAGCACTAAGCTGTCTTCTCAGCCTTCTGAACCATTCTTTAAACTGTAGTCTTTGGGATAGCCTTCTTTGCAGCTCTGGCATCTATTATTTCAGTACAATGATGACAATAATGTCTTGGCAATGTCTTTATCTAGAAACCTCATCAACATTGTTTTGTAATGAAGTGCCGTGTTCCTCCCATAGGGGCAGAGAGGCTCTTCTTTAGCAACAAGAAGTAAGCAATATGTTGTGAGGTGTTTCCTTCTCTAAGAGACAAGTGGGTACATGTCATGGGCAACTTTTGAGTTCCCTACTTTAAGAAAGCCCAGTGTTACTGGTCATGGTGTTAAGCCTTGTCCTCCTAACATTTTGGAGGTGGAATCAGGTGGATCAGGAGTTCTAAGCTAGCTCAGCTACATAACAGGTTTGAGGCCAGCCTGGACTACATGAAACCTTGTCTCTAAATGCACAAAGCAAAACAAACAAAGCCCATCATAACAGTTGGTAGATAGCCCAGTACCAGCAGATCCATTCTTTCTCTGGGAGAATACAGCATGTAGAAGGGATTCTGCCCCTACAAAGTTAACCTCTTGTGTGCTAGACATTTTATATGGCACTTCCATAAGCTGTCATCCTTATTCCTAGAAACAAGCTCAGAAATGACAACTGAATATCCAGATCTTACAGATAGGACTTTTGGCCCCTAACAACTTCTCAAATATATGTGGATGTCTTAGACAACCAGAGCGTGACTTATGGGGAACAATTACTGTAAGTGTGTTTGATGAATAAAGAATGAGTGTTTGCAGGAACTGTCTGGAGAAAGAAGAGACTCACAGCTAGGGTTCCTCCACTCCTTTTCTGCTCTACTTCTCCTGTGGAGTTCAGCAAAAGACATGTTGTTTTGTGTTATTGTTGGTGGTAGTGGTATTTGTGTATGTGGAGGGCATTATTCTATTTATTTTTGTACAATAAATACCTTTTTATCGGCCAATGCATACTTCAAATGGTACCAATTAATGTATTTTCTTTGACCCCAATATTCTCATTAAGTAAGTCAGAACAGTATGTTTCTTAATTCTCTTCAGAAAGTAGACAAAGTGGGCAGGCTTTAGGTTCAAATCTTCCTCCTGCTCCTTATTATGTGACCTTTTACAAGAATTTTAGCTATCTAACTTTCTGTATCCCCAGTTTTTGCCTTGTTTGTTTTGCTTCCTTTTTAGACAGGATCTTGCTATGTTGTTCATGCTGTTCTAGAGCTCTGTGTATCCCAGACTGCCATGGGCTCATGATAACTCCTCCTGCCATGGCCTCCCAAGTGCTGGTATTGCATGCATGCATCACCACACCCCATTCTCTCCCTGTTTGTTAAGTGAGAAAATAAACCCCATCAGGGTTGTTTTGATCACATTAAGTGGACTAAGAGACATTAAGCACTAGAGCACAGTCAGACACAGCACTTGCTAAATGGTGATTATGACTCTCAACCCTGGGACCCTTCTTTCCTTTCATTTGCTCTGTGCTCTGAAGTGGCTTTGCTATACTGTGTTCCTAGCTTAGTGATGGGAAGACACCAGAACCAAGAATGTGGGCGATGGAAGGAATACCATGTAGAGCTCAGTTAGCGCAACAGCCAATACTTACTAGAACGTTGGTACTTTGGCCCATAAAGCATCCTGGATGAGGGTGTGGATTTGGCAGAAGAGAGATAGAAATATTGCTAAGGGTACAGAGGACTGGAAATTGGGAGGACAGAGGAAAAAAGCAATGGAGGCAGGAAGGGAAAAATGGGGAGATGGGAAGAAAAGGATTGCAAAAGATAGCGAAGGGGTAGAACTAAAGAGACACTAAACTGCTCCTGGAACATTAAACACAAATGAGGGAAAATAAAATTAACATCTTTATTGAAGAGGAAAACAAGAAGTAGGAAATATCCTTGTTTAGGGAAATCTCACATAGAAAGGAGCAGGTGCTGGGGGCCTGTGGAGGTTGGTTGCCATGGTGATGCTATATGTCTTCTTTTCTATTACCTTGTGAATCTGTCAGCAGATGGTTTCTTTCTGCTTTCGTTTCTAACACGAGGGCTTAGCCCTTGTTGAAGCATTGCTGTTTCCATCTACAGTACTTTTGCTAAGCTGTGACACCTACTGGCTGTTGTCCAGCTCCTTTTTGAGAAGTTGCAGTGTGTAGGAAGACAGTAGAGAAATCATGTACTAGGAAGCTGGAGGCAGAAGCCTGTGTACCTCATGTGTGGGGAGATTGAGAAAAGTTTGTAACACCTCCCTTTTGAAAAATTTTTTTAACTTTCTGTGGGTTTCACATCGTGTATCCTGATTCCATTCATCTTCCCGCCCCTTCATATCTGCCCTCTGCCCTTGCAACTGTCCCCCCAAAATAAAACAAAATAAAATTTAGAAGAAAAATAAAAACAAAAAAAATTCAGCATGGAAGCTGTAGAGTGGTCCAGTGAGTCACACTGTATAGCCTTTAGTTCATTCATCTTATGTTTATTGCAATGAGTCATTAGTCTGGGTTGAGACCTCTGTCTTCTGCTCCATTATCGATACTGTGTCCTCTCTGGAACTCCTCTTTGGATATCCTGTTGTTGGCTTGTGTTGTGGAGATCCTACTGTTTTGGATCTGCAGGTCCAGCCCCTTCATATGCTCCAGCAGACCACAGAGGAGGTGGGTGTTGGGGTGGACTAACTAATAGCCCTGGTTCTGGACCTGAGTAGTAGCTGAATTGGTCAGTCCACCAGCTTATTTCCCTCATTACCACCAGGGTGAGCTCTCCAGCACACCCTCCCCCCAGTTCACCCAGTGTACCAGGCAGCAAGGAGCGGAGCCAGGTCTCCTGTTCTCATGCCCTTGGGGCTCACCCGTACCCACACCACCAGGGTCAGCTCTAATGTTTTGTGCAGGTGAGATGTAGGGCCTGCTTTCCTGAGTGCTGCAGTTGATGAGGGGCAGGAACAGCTCTCCTGCCCCCTATCCCTTCAGCTCTCCCTCTTGCCACAGGTGGCAAGGGTCGAGTGGGGGCATCTTTCCCTCACCCATGTTACCACGTGGCAGATGGGTTGGTGGTGGCAGGGTCAGTTTTGCTCGCATATCCTCATTGTCGGCTCACCTGTGCACAAGCACTGAGTGGGGTGCGGGTGGAGAGAAGAGAAAGTCTGGGTCTTGCTGGCTGCCAGCATAGCACATAAAATCTCCACGTCCAGCGAGGGACCTTGTAGCAAGAGAATAAGACAGAGAGCAACAGAGGACATGCTGGCTTCTGCACTTGCACACCTGCCTCCACACACATGCATAGACAAGTATACACCACACACACACACACACACACACACACACACACACACACACACAAGAAGTGTAATGGGTTGAAAGGTGACAAAGCCAACAATCGGAAGGAAAAGAGCCAAGCAGAATTTCCTGGGTCCCTTCTCCACAGGTTCCAGTGTTTAAGGACACTCTTACATTGCACCCCGGAAGCACAGCAAACAGCAAAACCAGTATCTTGGGAGAGAAAAAAGGGAAGATCCTCAACTCCTGCTGGTCAGGTAAATACCTGAGGGCGGCAGAAGGGAATGGGCTGCTTCTTGCTGTGTTTCTTGGCCCTACCTGCTCAGTGTTCTCAGCCTCTGAAACAGCCCTAGCATTTGTTGCCTGAAGTCTGGTGAGAGACGGGAGCACTGGTCCCCATGCAGTATTTCTAAGACTGAATATAGGCTACTTGCAAGTGAATGGCATGTTCCTTCTGCACAGACAACTGAGAGCACCTTGAAAGGATGAAGGGCTGTGGCCTCTAATGAGTACCCACATTTCTGAGTATTCACCAGGGCCAAGCACTGGCTGCATTATACATGTTTGCAGTCATCTTTGAGATGGGTGCTACTGTTGTCCCTCTTTTTTACAGATGAGGAGACTGAGGCTTTTGCAGAGTAAATGGGTTGTCACCTCTCACACTCCGAGGAGCCAGAACTGGACTATGATCTTCATGTCCTGTCCATAGAGCTCATGTTCAGAGTCCCTTTCCAAGAGTGTGTGCTGTCCACTCTGTAAGGAGAGGACTCGGGCTCCTTCCTCTTAGGCTTTCCCTCTGGCTAGCTGTGAGGGCTGGGCAGAGTTGGTCACCCCCGCCCAGGCCTTTTAATGAGAGGTATTTCGTTATGCCCAGGCAGCAAAAATGAATAATTCAGCAAAGGCAGCCCAGGAATATTAGTGTTTCAGAGCAGATTCCCTTGACAGTGGGAGAAGCAGAGAAGCTCTGCATCTTATGGGGGTGGGGTGACAGCAGCAGAAAGAAGGAGCAGGAGGAGGGACACACGGGAATCACTAGCAGAACTCTAAGACATCCTTGTCAAAATCTCTTGGCCATTTTGGAATTAAGCCGATTTAGGCTGCTATAAAATCTCCACTAATCTGTGGCTTTTGCTTTGTAAAGGAGTGATCTATTAATGACCATCTCTCTATCTCTAAAGATCAGTGTTGTCATCTCTGGATGGGGGTTAACCTCTTTTCTTAATTCATTGGACTTTGAAACTGATTAAGAAGACTGGCGGAGGGGGGGTGGGGAATACAGAGGGGAGGGACAGGCATGCATTCAAGTTTTTTAAAGGAACATTTTAACTCATTTTGTTGGGAATTTCATCCAATGTATTTTGAACTCCTCCCAGTACCACCTTCTCCATCCGCCCATGCCTTCCCACCCAACTTTGTGATTTCTTTGTTTTTACCTTCTTTCCCTATTGAGTCTAGTTTGTGTTGCCCAGCTATTTACTCTTTAAGTGAGACCTGTCTTGGTGTTGTCAACCTACCAGGGGTCACATCATTAAAGAAAACTAACTCTCCCTCTCCCAGCAGCTATCAAATGCCAGTAGCCCGTCAACAAATGGCAGGATGGCATGCCGCCCTCCAGCCTTGCATCCTGGAGTTGTTTTTCTGGCTGCAGCTTGTGTGGGTCTTGTCCATGCTGTCACAATCTCTGTGAATTCATATGTGCAACTGCTTTGTTGTGTCTGGAAAGCCTCTTACAATGCCTCTTACAATCGTTTCACTCCCTCTTCCATGAAGAGACATACTACGGCCCTTCCCCCAAGGTTGAGTTTCTTGTTTAAGTGCCAGGGTAGGAAAGCAAGTGGCACAGAACCACCTTGCTGTTTGTATTGTATCTGAGCATAAGCCCCTCCCCTGTTGGGCAGCAGCTATTGAGAGCACCCAGTGGCAGCGCCTTTGACGATAAGACATAAACTGAATCTTCTCCAGGGTGACTTGTAATTCTGTTAGGGCATGGAGAGCTTCTTGCCATTTGGCAGCTTAGGACACAGCACTGAGGCCTTAACTGTTTGGATAAAAAGTGGCAATCTCTTAGTGGGGAATCAACATGACAAAAGCAGGGTTTCCAGGGCTTGTGATACCAAGGAGATGCAGTCCAGAGGCTTATGTTCTAGTGTTCTAGAATCAGAAAACAATGGGTCTGACCCCAGCTCTACTGCTCCTTAATTAAGTGACCTTAGAAATCAATGTAATCTTCCTACGCCTCAATGTTGTTTAAACAACTAACAGTATAACACCCTTGGACTATTTGATAAAAGAATTTGTGTGTGTGTGGGTGTGTGTGTAAAACTGAGGTTTGGCACTTGTGTTTGGGATATTTATAGGAAGAAAGGTGCAAAACCTCTAAGTTCTCACCTGAGACCCTTTGGGCAAACTGGTTTGCTAGAGTTCAGAGTGGCTAAGTAACTGTTTGTGCCAAGCTGCCAGTTCAATGACTTTATTATTAGTGGCCCTACCCTATCACCAGAGATGCAGGAGAGAGAAGCTTTAGAGACTAGGGACCTGAGTTTGGTGCCAGCCTCTGCCGTTTATTGATCATGTAAGTTTGGAAAAATATCCTTGCGTCTTATTGTCATCCATGGAATGGAAATAACAATACTTTCTACCTCTCATTAGTTTTCTGAGTATTAAATTAGGATATACATATGCCATGACACATAGTAATTGCTCAATACGTGGGAGATTCAGTGTATAGAGGTTATTGCTATTTAAAGTGAGCAGTAAATTGCTTTATATATGTAATAGGCTTAATTAAAAAAAATCTTCACTGAGTATTTAATGCATACCTAGAAGTACCGGAAACAGTGGGAAACAAAATCATTTGCCTTCACAGAGTCTAATGACACAGTAAGTGTTTGATGGATGGAAGCAAGATTCTACACATGCTTGGAAAATAATGTCTGTAAGATATTGAGTTCCTAGAAGTTGTGGCTGAAGAGATGGTTATTTTTTCAGGATGTGAGATTCAGCCATTCACTTGGGATATGAGAGGAGTATGTAGACTATATCAGGCACAGGGTGGGGCACAGAAGAAGGAAGATGCATTTTTCAGGAGGAAGTTGTATCCGTTTACAAATGACATCAACTCCTTTAAGAAAAGAAAAGTAACCTTTTACTAGCTGTGCACATGAGCAAAGTCCCCAGGCCCCTACTCCTGAGTTTTCCTCCACAATGTACTGTCTTCTTACCTCATATCTAACCTCAGCCTCAGTCCCTTGGACAAGAGGGTATAATACAGTAGCCAGTGAGAATACAGACTCCGACATCCCCTTAAAGCAGTGGTTCTCAACCTGTGAATCTCGACTACCATAGAGGTCACATATCAGATAGCCTGCGTATCAGATATTTATATTACAATTTATAACAGTAGCAAAATTACAGTGCCCTGTAATGGTCAGACAGAAGCAAATAAGGCTTGTGGCAATGGTGCCTTTGGGAAAGTTGGTAAGGCAGAGTTGGAGGTGAGAGAAACTAAGTTGTCATGACTATTTCTTAAGGAATGTGCTGCTGCTGCCGCCTCCTCCTCCTCCTCCTCCTCCTCCTCCTCCTCTTCTTCTTCTTTTATTTTCTGTACTCTATTCCCTCTTAGTCTTGGCCAAAGAAAGAGCAAATGGCTATATGCTGACTGGTTACACATGCTCCAGCATCTTTCTTAGGTTATAGAAACCTTTTTGGAAGCTTAGGGAAGAAAAAGGTCAGGATTGGTCTTCACCAAGAATATTGAATTTTAATACAAGTTGGCATTGGAGACCCTCACCATCTTCCCAAGAGAATTCCTTAGGTATGCAGCCTGAAGAAAAGATGCAACTCCTTACCTTTCTCTTCCCTTTCCTCCCTCTCAGCTTTCATGCATCTCCAGAACTGGCTTAATTTACCAAGTACTGAAATCATCCCAGGCAAGGCAAAGCAGTCAGCTTCTGCTCTTCACTATCAGCTGGGTAGAAGTAAACCTGGAGGCCTACTGGTTGCCATAGCAAAGAGTAGACCCTGAGAGTATTAAGATGCTGGGAGCTCAAGCTTTTTTGTTTGTTGGTTTTGATGAGTTCTGTTTGCTTTATCCCACCTCCACATCTCCCTCTCTTCTGCTCCCCTCCTGCCTACCCCTCCAACGACTCAAATCACTAAAGCAGACAGCAATTACTAGGAGTAAAGGTAGGTCCCAGTATAGGCTGTACTCAATACAGACTACCCTGCTAAGGACAATTGGAGAGGATTTGGCAATACAGACTTCTGCAAGGGCTAAGTTTGGCGTGGTGCAGCATCCTGAGACAGGAAAGGAAGTATGCCTGTGGAAAAAGGGAGGCAGCTCAGGCATGGAACTTTTAGCCTGAGTCTTCATACCCCGAGGGATTGGAGATTTTTGTTTTGTTTTGACATATCCAGGCATCCAGTCCACACAGTTTTCCTCAATTAGCTGTCTTCTCTCCACTGCTGACCTGGGTAGAACATATTTGTAGAGAAAGTGTGGGTTCTGGAAGGACCATGAGCATATTATGTAATAATTATTGTATCCCTATTATTATTATTTTATAAATAATTCCCTTCAGTTCCATCCATGTTTCTGAAAAAGGGAGATGGCTGACTCAGGAAGATTTTGTGAACTGGACTGCAGTGAAAACTGACCTCGCTTCCTTCTTAATTGGTACCCTGGGGCTGAAGGAGGAGCAATATGAAGGGAAGGAAACCCTGAGCATACCAGCAAGGCAGACCATCGCTTATGTAGGAGTTTCAGTGTCTGCTCTTATTTGCACTCTCTGCTAATTGCATAATGCTATCTGGACTGGATGAGTGTAGCAGAATGAAAATTTCAAGCATTGTCCTCATACCCTTAGTCCAACCCTTTTATCCATCCCAGCCTAGGAATAATAGGCATTCCTTTTTATCTCTCCAAATGTTTATTCTCAGCTTCCACGCTCTTTTCTTTATCCTCACATATTTGTGAATTTATGACTATATGCTCTCCAATCGTTTTCTCAATCACTGTTTATTATCCCTAATAGATGACATGTTTCCTGGAGGCGGGTTCTGTACCATAAAATACATCAGAATTGCTCTTGGGGGATCTGCATGCCATAGGAGCTCAGGGAATGCACATTAACTTTCTACTTATGATCTGAGAGTCACAGGGAAGGTCTATGCTACATATAATGTGTGATGTTGGGAAAATTCATTTGTTGCATTCATAAAATCGGGTTAAATGCCTCTCTCTTGCTAGATATAAAATAATCTCTAGAAATATTGAAGACTTGAACATAAAAGGCAAAATTGTACAGTTATTAGTAGAAAATGCAGAGGGATTTCTTCACTACATTAAGGTACAGAGGTTTTCTTAAAGCATGGAAAGCACAACCCATAAAGGAAAAGTAGGTGGGTTTTTACAGTAGTCCATTAAAAGTAAAGATCTCTGTGCCACTGAGGAAATAAATGGGCAGGAAAAAGGAAACCAGATAGAGAATGTGACAAATGAACAGAAAATTTAGTAAAGGGGAAGTTCAGATAAGAAATCATTCAGTCTTGTAATCAGGAAGAGACAAATCAATATAACTATGAGATATCGTTTTATATACATCAGATTGGTGAAATATTTAAAAAGAATAGTGTAATAAATGTTGGCAACAAAATAGGGGGATCAGGATCCTCACATACCCCTAAGGATTATGTAAACGAACACAACCATTTTGGAGGTGAATTTGGAAGTTTGAGAGAGGGGATTTGAGTTTTTGTCTAACCTGTGACAGATCAATTCTATTTCTGACTGCATACACCAAGAACTATGTGCAGATTACACTAAATGGCTTGCATGAAAATATTTCTTGTAATATTGTAATAAGGTAGTTCGGAATCAACGTAAATATCCAAAAATGAGAGAATGGATCAAGAAATATGAAACATGGCATGCTATGCAGTAGTTCAGACAAACACATTAAATTCATAGGTATTAGTAGAACTTGCTCAATAATAATTGTATTACATGAAAGAAACAGCAAGAGATATAAAGAATAATACTATTTATATAATCCAGGCAAATAAGAGTATCTCCGCAGAAAGTCGTTGTGGATAGGAATAATGATAAAGAGGGAAATAAATTTAATGAAAGAATAACTAGAAATGAAATGGAATCTCAGTGAACTAATAGTAATAGTGTGACTATCAGAATTTCAATAGTTGCAAACCTTTGCCACTGAAGGACATTCCCAATCCTGGAAAAGGGCAGGGGAGAAAGGAGGAAGGAAGGAAAGGTAAGATATAGTATGGAAAAGTATTCAAAACAGTATCTGGCTACAAGCATTTGCTCAGCAAGTGTTTTCTTTTCTCCCCTGCATTTCTTTCTTCTTACAGCAGAAAGTGGTAGTGAACAGGGAGTCCTAAGAGCCATGATGCCAAACACCTGGTAGCTTAGTACATTTTGTGCTGCTGTAACAGGGTACCACAGACTGGGAAATTAAAACAAAACAAGACTAAACAGAAAATTCCCACAGGTAAGACTAGGAAGTTCAAGTTACCATGCAAATGGTTGAGTGTTCAGTTCTGAGGTGTTGCCTTGCTATTGCTTCCTCCATAAAAGAAGATTTACTTCCTCACATAGAAGAAAGCAGAAGGGCAAGAAATACTGAATTCACTTTTTCTATATTGGTATTTATCCACTCATGAACCCCACCTCCAAACATTGTTTCTATAGGCAATTGAGCTTCTAACATGTGTATTTGGGGAAGGCACATTCAAGCTAAGGAACCTGGGTGTATGGATATGTCCTTGGATTTAGTTGGTCTCTGGTAGAAGTGTCTCTGCTGAGGTGTATGTAAAGTGAAAGGAGATGCCTTAACAAGAGACCTTGAAGGACCACCAACACACACACACACACACACACACACACACACACACACACACACACACACACACACACGCTTCCAGTCTCCCCATCTTCTTTCTGAGAATTTGAGTCAAGAAGCCTAATCAGTAGGACTGTCTGTGATAGAACTAAGTCAGTCTATCTGACTAGGAGCAATATAGACAAGGACAGATCAGAGAAGTGTATGTACATGGGGACATTCAAGGGGAAAGCTTCTGAACAAAACAATTGCTTCTCATTTTTCTCTTCATCTCTTCTGAGTCATGTCCTCAGGTGAGGATTCTTACTGAACCAGTGTGAGGACTTGATGTTGACCTTGATTTTAGGTAGTACTAAGAGAAATCTGAGTGCTAACCCGCAAAGCTGGTCATCTGTCTTCCTATGGCAAAACAGACTCCATCATATGGTATACATGCGTATTTGTGAATTTGTGTCTCCATGCCTTTCGCTTTTGTCTCCAGCTCCTCCCCCACTCCCAAGCTGGGGGGCCCTCAGTCCTCCTGGTTCTACATCTGTTGTCCTTCTGTCTGTCTTTGCCTCCAAGGTCAGACTATTGGGATTTGCTGATTTTTTAAAATATGTAGATATTTTGTAGGCTGTCTGCCCAGGAACACAAATGGCACAGGGAGTGCCTGCCCACTTTGGATACTCTTGTCCAATGTCCTTGGCAGATTAAGGGCGGGAGAGGGGGCTAGCACCAGATGATAAGGGAAATCTGCCAGTCTTGTGTTGCAAAGTTCAGTTTCAATCTTTGTTATCAACTTCCCCCTCTTTTTCCTCCTCCCATTGGATTCTTTCTGGAGAGAGGCACCCAGGATAGGAGAGTGCAGAGAAAGAAATACCTATTGAGTTATGGAGCAGAGTAACTACGACGTTTCTATAATTATGATGGGAACTTTATTCTGATTCACTTGATGTTCACTATGGTGCTACGAGGTCAGTGGTATAATCTTTCCTTGGGTTATAGTTAAGAAAACTGTCCCCCGAAGAAAACTACCCCCTCAGGACTAGATGTGGAGCTGTGATTCAAACCTAGGTTTATCTAACTCCAACTACATTGCCATTAGTCACAGAGTTGCTATGTTATGAGCATTAACTTATGTGTGTGACTATGTCACAAATATGTGTGTTTAGTAATGTAAAGTTCTCCCTGGGGCTCATGTTCCTCTGCATAAAATAGGGAAAATAGCCTTTGTCTCCCCAAACTTGGGGATTGTAGTAAAGTCAAAGTTGGCTAGGAGATTTGGAATAAGAGTAATTCCTTAGGATTGGAAAAAGGGAGTAAAATAAACACGGGTCTTAGATCTGGCTGCCTGAATTTTAGTGATGGCATTGTGTTTCACTGTTTCTGTGGTGTTTGATAAATCACCACAGGTTTCTGGGCCTCTGAATAAAGTGAAGAAAATGACTTCAAATGTACCATCCAGTTCTGTGACTCTCTGACCATTTGCCCTATTTTTATCAGGCTATCTGATGCTGGAGTGACTTGATCCCATTCAGTCTCTGTCTTTGGTATGCTTACAATGGCTGAGTTTCAAATGGTTTGGAATGAACAAGGAAAGACTAATTGTGTTCCATGTTTGCTATTGTCCCTATTATTACCCTTTCCTATCAGTCTCAGTTACTCATACTCTCACCTCCTTGTTATTAATCAGGGAGGAAAGCTGTGCCTTGACTCAATCTTATATATTAGACTGACCCACTCATCTCTAGTCCCTAATTTAAAATGAGTGTCATTGTCTTCATTTTGTGTCATCTGATGTTGATCTTCAGGAGATGGGAAACACCTAGTCTAAGGCTCAGGTTGTAAAATAGAGGCTGGACAATCATGTATAGTCCTAAAATACTATGCTCCTAGTCACATCTTTATATCATGCAGTATAATTCTGTGGCGAACCTAATGTGTTCAAAGTACTCTCCTTGAAACTAAGAAAGGCGGGATCAGGCAGATAAGAAACTTGCTAGCCGGTGGTGAAACAATTGAGTGTCCTAACACATTATACCACCTGGGTACTTGACCAAGACCTTCAGAACTCTTTCTATCACCTTCCCAAAACCTTTTAGGAAACAGAATAGTATCATCTTCATTTCTCAGATGAGGAAACTAAATCGCCTAAGTATAACACATGTGAAATGATTTGCCTATGAAAGTAAGAGAGGAGCTTCAAAAAGAGTGCCAGTTGCAAAGATGTGTTTAGTAGCATGTGATATAGAGATTCCAAACATAAAACGGTGATCCACTGAAAGAGAAACGTGGCGGGGGGTTATTGTTAAGCTGTCTTACTCTTCTAGAACTGGGGCATCCCCCAAGTGTGAACTTTTAAATAAAGGAATGAAATCTTGCAGAACTGATGGGGAGTGAGCAGGACAAGCAAAGTCAAGAAGGATCTGCCTATTGAGCCTGGCTTCGGGTCCTACAATAGAAATCCACCAGGCTTCTTAGGAAGTTTTGCTCATAGTGTCTTCAGCAAATAAATCTGTCATGCTGAGCAGCTGATGCTTTCTCAGCATCTGTCCTCATAGGAGGTGTCCTCTGAGCCCCAGGAGTTATGCAGGTCACCCAGCCTCCTGCACTCTGACTTCTTTCAAAACAGAGCTAGAGGGCACATCTATCAAGTTCCCCTGCTAACAAGCAATCTCTTCTGGTAGTTCATGTGCTGGGATAATCGAGCACAGCCTCATTTACATGTGATAATGTGCATGTACTCCTATGTGGGGAAAGTGTGGCCAGCAGCTGATTACCTGTCCTGAGAAGAGCTTCCTTTCTGTTACCTTTCCAGTTACCTTGTTACCTGCTTCCATCTCCAGATAATTGACTTTGCTCCCTTCCAATCTTTCATTTCTTGGTCCTCCTCACATTTTTCATAGGGGATCCCTGTGCTCCTAAGGGCACACTGTCCCAGAACCTTACCAGGGTAAACTCTAGGACTTCTCTGAAATGGATGATGCTTCCAGGAAATGGGAAAAGGTCCTGAGTTAAGACGACTAACTCAGGAGGTAGAGGGCACAGGCGGGATATACTAGTCAGGTGATGTGCCTAGTGGTTAGGGATGTAGGATTTAGTGGCAGATTATGGGAACCCTGGCAGTAGAACCAGTATTTATCCCTAGTGCATGAATGGACTTTGGGAGCCCACTCCACATAGAGGGATACTCTTTCAGCCTAGACACACGGAGGAGGGCCTAGGCCCTGCTCCAAATGATATGACAGACTTTGAAGATCCACCATGGAAGGCCTCACCCTCCCTGGGGAGCAGAAAGGGAATGGGATGGAGGTCAGTGGGGGGCAGGGGAGGAGGGGAGGGAGAGGAAACTGGGATTGACATGCAAAACAAGCTCATTTCTAATTTAAATGAAAAAAGAAAAGCATGTTTTGTGTCCTCCTGGCTGTGTAACTTTATACAGTCTCAATTACCTCTGCCTTTAAATTTGGAGATAATAGCAATAATTCCTTATGCAGTTTTCCATGGATTTAAAGAATTTAGATCTGCCTTCTAGGGGCAAGACTCAGGAGAATTTGTTCCCAACTTCCAAGCTTCGGGAGCTCCCATTAGACACATCCCTGCCCTGATGAGAGGTATGACAACTCCTAGAGGTTTCTGTCTGAGAATCGGAACCTTAGCTGCAGCCCAGTGTGGTCAGCATTGAAGCTGTGGGAATCTCTAAGAAGTGCTTCCTGGGCCGGCTCCAGTGCTATCATTGTTTGAGGGACTGCTCCACACAGAGCACATAATAGTCTCTCTCAATTATGGAAGGGCCTGTGAGCCTTATAGTCAAGAACAGCAGGAAAAACCAGTGGGATGGGAGGGGAGGTGGTCATTGTCAGTGAATTCTGACACCTAAGTAGGAACCCCATGACTAGGCTTCATGCCTACATCAGCCCTCACATCCACTCTCCCTCTTGACAAGAGAGCCTCTTTTTGCATTTCAAGCCTGTTCTCAGTTGGGAAGGAGAGAAGAGAAAGTCTTCCCCACTGAGGGAAGTATAAGGTAAGCTCCATAGAGCACAAGTCATGTCTTACACTTCTTCCTAACCCCTAGTACATCCGTCTATCACAATGTGGTCAGGAGGCTGGCAGCAGAGAATTCACTCTGTCCTTGTTGCAGGACTAGCTGTAATTCTCCTCCATCAGCACTAAATAGACTTTCTGCAGTGGGAGCTCTGGCCCCTCCCTCCTTCTGCCTGGAGGGACCTGTGCTGAGCTAGCATTGGCCTTACCATGGCCTGCAGAGCTCCTAACCTCTATCGGCACCAACCATGAAGAGAACTGAAAAAAAGGAGCTTTTTTATGTACATAAACAGGAATACTGTACAGTTCCAGTAATTCTATTAGCCAGGCGAAATCCCAGAAGAAATGAGGCAATACATCAATATACATCACAAGCCATAACACACATACACATGAATGCATGTATGTCTTTCCCTTTTGCTTCTCCATTGCCTTCTCTTATTTTCCTCTTCCTCCATTTCGTTCTCTTTCTCCACTCTCATAGTTCCCTTTCAATTTCTGTGTCCTGAATATATATGTTTGGAGGGCGTGGAGGGAGGTACCTTTTTTAAAAATGCAGACAATATCAGTATTATAGATTTAATTCTGCATATGGAGAAAACATGCAACATTTGTCTCTTTACATCCTACTTATTTCATTTAACATGTTCTCCAGTTCCCTACATTTTCCTTCCAATATCATAATTTCATTTTTCTTCACTACGGAATAAAATTCCATTGTATATATGTACCATGTTTTCTGCATGTGGATACCAAGAGTGGCCCCATATCTTGAATATACATACAAACACAGTTTAATAACCCACAGCTATGATCCAGCCTAATTTTATCTTTTAAAATAGCTGAGGATAATCTTTTTAATATTTGTTTTTTTATTATTTAATTAAAAATATGTATGAGTACATATGGGAACAGAGCAGGTTCTCTAGAGCAGGAGTTACAAGAAGCTGTGAGCCACCTGATGAGGGTGATGGGAATTGAACTTGAGTCCTCTGAAAGAGCAGTATCCTCTCCTAACCACCAAGCAGAGTCTCAAAGCTTGTCCTTTCTCTTCTACCTCCCTCCCTCCTTCCCCTGGTGTATGTGTGTACTTTATGTTTGTGTGTGTATGCATGAATATGCATGTGTATTCGTGGCTATATAGATAACAACCCACTTTATTTATATACATTTGTGTCTGTGTCTGTTTTCCCATTCATGCACACATATGTGGTATATGCATGTATATGGGTGTGCTCACCCATATAGGTGTGTATGGAGGCCAGCAGCTGAGGTCAGGATATCTTCTTTAATTGCTGTCATATCTTAATCTTTGAGACAGGTTCTCTCACCGAACCCAAAGCTGACCATTTTGTCTAGGGTGGCTGGTAAGCCTCGAGGATCCTCCTGTCTCTGTTCCCTAGGTCTGGGGTTGCATGCATGTGTTACTATGCCTGGTTTTTCCTTGGGTGCCAAGGATCCAAATAGAAGTCTTTGTATTACACAGAAAACACTTTACTGATTGAGCCGACTTCTTGGACTTTAGCTTTTGAGACAGATTTTCTCATTGAACCTGGAGTTTATTGATACAGTTAGGCTGGCAGGTCAATGAGCTGAAGGAGTCCTCCTGTCTCCACTCAGGAAGCAGGTATTTCTTAATATGGCATCTTAGTAATACTCTGCTATGAGGAGAAAATTGAAAGCAAAGATGAAGGAACAGCAGTTCATATTAGTGAGGGCAGTGGCAGTCATGTCTATGGTTTCAACATTGTTCATAGTTTGTCTTTGTTCAGAACTAGTTACACCATACTCTTGATCTTCATGGTCAAAGAATGGCCTTATTTGATGTTGACATTCTTTGACTTTGTTTAGCAAGGGACAGCAAGGGCTAACTGGTAAGACAAAGGCAAGTTCTAGCTTTAGGAGCTGCTTTTTCTGTCTTACTTTCTCGCTTATTGCCAAGGATAAACATAGTCATAATGGGGATGTCCTCCTGTATGTTGTCAATATATATTTCTCTTATTGGTTAATGAATAAAGCTGTTTCAGCCAATGGACAGGCAGGATTTAGCCAGATGGGAAATCCAAACGTGTAGAGTAAGGTAGTAGGCGGAGTCAAGGAGATGCCATGTAGCTGCTGGGAAGGTAGGACACCTTGGCATTCTCTGGTAAGCTAAGACCATGTGGAAATACATAGATTTAATAGAAATGGGTTAATAATTAAGAGAGAGTTAACCAATAAGAAGCCTGAGCCATCAGCCAAACAGTTTATAATTACTATAAGCCTCTGTGTGTTTATTTGGGACTAAACAGCTGCAGGACTGGGTAGGGCTTGGCTAGTTCAGTTGGTAGAGCATGAGATTCTAAATCTCAGGGTCGTGGTTTGTTCCCCATGTTGGACACCAAGTGATGATTGGTTTAAAGGAGTCCACAATTACCCAGATAAAGAATTAACATGTACTGCCGGGTGGTGGTGGCGCACGCCTTTAATCCCAGCACTCGGGAGGCAGAGGCAGGCGGATCTCTGTGAGTTCGAGGCCGGGCTGGACCGATAGCCTCCGAAACAATACAGAGAAACCCTGTCTCGTAAAAAACCAAAAAAAAACCATGTATTTATTTGGGGAGCATTCACACAGTGATATTAAATAACTGCCGAGTTCTTCCTGCTCCTGGAGTTGTAGCCTCTGCCCTTCAGGATGCTCTGACCACAACCCACGAGAGTGAGAGCCAGCTCCTTCTCTTCCTTATAAGGGGTCATGTCTGCACACCTGCAGCCACACCTTCAGGTGTGGCCACCACCCAAAATCCACTGGAAAAACAAGATGCCACTATATAGTCAGACTTCAGGATGATAGACAAGCTTCAACGCCACCAAGATTTTGTTTAGAGAACATAGTCTGTAGTAAGAATGACATTAGTCTGTTCTGTTCCTTACATTGCAGGATGAGATGTTGAGACCTGTCATAAGACAGTGGGCATGTAGCAGCATTTGAAAGTGGGTAGTATATATTAGTTAATCAATACGTAAGTTTTTAAAACTTTCAACTATTTTATTTATCTCTTAGCACATAGGAATGACACAAATTATTTGTTACAGGATTTAATTCTCTTGAATGTTTAAGAGGTTAGTGAGGACAATGTGACTGCTCATAAGAAAACCATAGATTCTGAATTTAGAATAGTTTGTTGTACTTTTAGAGTAGAATGTTATTTATGACTTTTGCTAGGGGTCAGAAGTAATCACTCCTGTCAGTTGTATTGTTCCTACCATGAGATTCACAGCTCATGTAGGGGGCACATAGAGGCAATCAGGCTTCCCTTTTGGGAGTTCTAAAAATAATCCCATGTGTGTCTTACTTTGAAGGTCATTGGGTATTTGGGGGCAATTTTTAAAAAGATACCCAGGTGTGGTGACACACACCTTTAATCCCATCCCTTGGGAAGCAGAGGCAGGTATACCTCTATGTACTGGTCTACACAGAGTTCCAGTCTCTCTAGAACTTCATAGTTGGCCCTGTCTCAAACAACAACAAAGATTTCTGGAGAAACACTATCCTCTGAAGGACTGAACTTCTAAAAATATCTAGTAGTCTCTCAGAAGAATCCAAAACATACAGGATAGAGTAGGAGTGTGTCTGATGCCATATATAAAGAAAGACAGACTGTATTGGGAGTAAAAGCATCATCTATAACAAATTGAGGGAACCCATTTTAGGTACCTCTAAGTTAATAAACTTACCATGCTAGGGATGGAACAGACAGCTTTGTATTTGCAATGTAAGTGGTCTGCCCACCCCAGTTACTTAAGTATTTTAGTAGAGTTTACCAGTTCCTGTAAAGCAGGCTGGAGTGTCCTGAAGATATGCACAAGCTAAGAGTAGTGACTGTATGAAGAAGCACACTTATGTCTAGAACACATCCACAAGTGTGGAAGGAACACAGATGGTGCTTAGTAGGTGTGGCAACAACCTGAGAAGTTACGAGAGTCAATAGCACTGAATTTGAACAGCATAAAGAACCAGTAGTTTACTTGAAAGCTAGAACTAAGTCAGTTAAGGTTGTTACACATTTTACTGTTGCTGCTATGGCTCTTAGACAAAAGTAGCTATGCCTTATCTCTTGCATCTGTTGAAAGTCTGAAATATGTGATGACTTCTGACCATTCTCATCAAACTAATACCCTTAGCACCTGTGCAGAAACTTTAGAAATGGAAGAGAGGATTTTGATCTAAACTCTCAAGAAAGATTTTGACACACAGTTATTTTACAGTCTTTGTGTTTAAATATAAGTAAGTTTTTTGGAAAGTATGCAGGCTTGAAATATGTTTCTGTTTGCATACTTACATCTGGTTGATAAATTCTACCTTTAATTTGTCAGATTATTTTGATGGTAAGTATGGCAGACAGAATTCTTTTAAAAGCTGTGCTTAATTCAAAGACAAGCTTAGATAAACCTAATTATCTTTCTACTCTTTCTGTTATAGGATAAAATCATTGTGTCATCTAAATGGCCACTATAGAAAACCCAAAGATAGCTTAGGCATAGAAAATATTGTAGTGATTTTATTATTCTGCAGTCAAGAAGATGGATTAGTTACTTCTGTGTAAAATACCAGGACCAAAAGCAACTTAAAGAGGAGAGAGTTGATTTTGGCTTAAGGTTCCAGATGGCTAGCGTCCATAATGGTGGGGAAGGGATGACATGCTGGAAAGAGCAGGGACCTACCTGGTTACGTCTATTTTGTCCACACATGGGAAGCAATAAGAGCAAACTGTAAGTGAGGTGACGCCATAAAGCATCAAAATCCGCCACCAGTGAAGTACTTCCTCCACCAAGGAAGGCTCCACTTCCTAAAGGTTTCATGGCCTCTCTTACTCAAACCACTGCAGGGAGTTAAAATCATGACTGGTTATTATAAAGGACAGGATATAAGTCATGAATACCTTAAGAAAGATTTACAGTCCATACTGGAAATTCATTCAATAATAAATAGTACCTATCTGTGTATCGATATTTGGTTTACTAGTAAAGACTATTTTTTTTTAAAAAAGGTTTCAGGATATACAGAAAACTCTGAGAGGCTGAAGAACATTTTGAGGCTAGAAAGGAACCACAACTAATCTGGATTTCAAATAATTCAGTTAGTTTATTTAAAAGTGACACAGGTTGAAATTTTACTCCTGTGGCATTTTATTCTTGTAACATTTACAGGAAATGAGTACTTGCTATACCTTATGCAAGTATGAACTTATGCATGCACAAATATATAAGCAAAATAGGTTATAATCTTAAGGTTTTAACTATGTTTGAATATTAATAATATTAAATGAAAATTTTAACCAGATGGAGGGCTTCAGTGAGACATCACAGTTCAATTCAGTGTGAACGTAGACCTCCCCATACTTGTGGACAGACTGTTATCTCAAAGAGGCAGATAGAAAGCATTTCAAGTGTGGGCATTATTATCTAGGGTTATGTTTTAATGGCTACAAAAGATATTTACTGTGCACTTAACATCTTTAACTGGGCACTTATTGATTGCCCCAGCTTGCCCCAGCAATGGCCAATTTCAGAGTGAAAAGGGAAACTTCAGTTTCCTTCATACCCCATTTCTAGGGGAAGAAATTAGTAGAGACTCCCACTCCACCATGCAGGGCTGAGCTCTCCTCAGAGTCACTGCCACGTCTCTCTCTGTCTATAGCATTACCATTTCTTCTAATAAATCTCTGATATAAAGGTCAGTCTATCTCAGTGTCCTTCTTAAACTTTAAACATGAAACCTTTTGGTCACTAAATGGAAAATGTGGGTCCAAGGTAGAGATAGTTCAGGAGAATGTTGATCACCCTCCATTTCTGTCAATGCCTTCTAGTCAAAGACCACCAGTAGTGTATTTGTGCTTGATACAGTTGAGTTTGTTGTTTGCTACTTGAGGGGAAGTGCATACAATGGATGAGAACAGGGTGTTTTCCTTTGCTGCCGTGAATGACAAGCACAACTTTATCAACTCCAGGTATATTCCTCATGGTATTTGACTGGTGCTCATTGACAGCACATGCATATGAAACCAGCCAGCCAGCAGTCTGGCTTCTGCCCCTTACTAGATGGGCAGCATCACTTGAGTTCTCTGGTGCTCATAGTTCTTCTGTTAATTACACACAGGAGCAACAATACACTTTAGACCGCTTGGAGACCTCGAAACAAAATTTGTTTGCAAGCAATACAAAAATGTGATCACCAGAACTACAAAAGTGGCATCTTCATGAAACAGCTCAGGAATGCCATGACCTAGTAAATCTGTAGGGGTGGGATTTTGCTCTTCACAGAGAGTTTTGCAGTGATAGCTCTGGGAGCTATCCAGAGGAAGAGGCTATAGACTATAGCAGGTAGACTCTTTTCCCTCCCAAAGAACTGTTCTACCAGGAAGCATCTCTCCACCTACCATTTCTCTAGTTGCCTTTAATACATAATTTAGTACTTTCTGAAATACGTGCTCCCCAGCAAATCTTTGGGTAATGGAAAGAATACTAGACTTGAAAGAACTGGGTTTGAATTTTATCTGGGTCTCCCAGGACTGCTTCAGAACCTTCAGTTTGCTCATGTGTGAAATAACAACCCTATCTTGTATGTTGATGGATCAATATTGATTAAGTTTGTACCGGGGCAATGTTATAAAAACATGGTTATTTCCTCAGCTCTCACCAACCTTTTGCTTAAGGAGTTTCTTTCCCAGGGTAGGGTAGGGTAGGATAGGGTAGGGCATGTCTGTGATTGCAGCACTTGGGGGAATTGAAACAGAAAGATCTTGAGTTTAAGGCCAATCTCTGAAAAAAATGAGATACTCTGTCTCAAAATAATGAAAGGAGGAATCTGGTGAAAAGGAGTGGCATATAGTACATACAGAGTTAAGGCAAAATTCATTAAAGAGTGAATGGGGATTTGTGGTGAACCAGAGAAAAACCAAGAAATGATAGATAAGACAGAGGAGCAGAAATGCATGTAGAGACAGACACTGGAGTTTACAGAAAAATTTCAAGTGACAATGACAATCTGGTAATAGATGTTTTAATTGTTTATATTGTTATAACAGCATGTGTCCCCTCCATTTATGTAAACCTTGACACAATATATGAGTTTCAAAGGCCTTCATATGAATGGGTTTTTAAAAGTTATAAATCAGGGAAGAGAGATATTCCTCATGTTTCCTATCATCTGACAACAGCAGCAACAACAGTAATAATAACAATAATGGATAGAAGATGAATTATGAAATCTGAAGTTTATTAAAAGCCCCAATTATCGAGCTGGGCAGTGGTGGGGCACGCTTTTAACCTGAGCACTTGGGAGGCAGAGGCAGGCGGATCTCTGTGAGTTCGAGGCTAGGCTGGACTGACAGCCTCCAAAACAATACAGAGAAACCCTGTCTCATAAAAACCAAAAAAAAGCCCCAATTATGAACCACATAGGATTCTGAGCCCTTAAGATTTCCAGGAAGTGCTGGGCAGTGGCGGTGCATGCCTTTAATCCCAGTACTCGGGAGGCAGAGGCAGGCTGATCTCTTTGAGTTCGAGACCAGCCTGATCTACAAGAGCTAGTTCCAGGACAGCCTCCAAAGCCACAGAGAAATCTTGTCTTGAAAAAAACAAAACAAAACAAAAAAGATTTCTAGGAAATATCTAAGGGAGACACTAACCTGGGGACTTGGCCAACTTTATTTGAAATTGAAAGGACAGGCTGACGCTATCCTTGCTTCTGCTCAAGTAGTCACCTAGCACAGGGCCCATCTCAGGTTTACTCCTCTGAGGTAGGTGTATCTGGATCCCCATTTGGTTAAGTGTTTCTAATAGACTTGCCAGATGACACACTGAACTCTTGCTTGACAAGGCCTACATCTACAAACCATTCCATTTTTCTACATTTCACTCAGTGTCTGAGAAAATGCCAGGCACAAGCCAAGAAGGGGAGAGAAGAGAGAAATGGTAGGAAGGTTCGGCTCTAACTATTAACAATGATTGCCATTTACTGTGCTGTGGCCTTAGCTGGAGTGGCTTAGGAACCCAGTTTGGTTGACCACGAAGTCCTAAGTCCCAAGCACTGTGCAGCTTGTCTTAGGGCTCATCTCAACTTCTCTTACCCTAGAAGGGCTTCCATAGATTAGAGTAGGACTGAGAGGCCAAAGGCATTCCCATCAGATGAAGGAACTGGGGCTGAAATTCAGAGTAGAACATATATCTATAGGAAACTGTATTTTTTGTTGGAGGTTCCCTTAGCGGCATTTCTGGCGCCTTCCCCAGAAGCCAGCTTGACTTGCCATTGCCAGCTGACTACCCTGACATGTAGAATTGCCAGATTAACAAATCAAAGGAGACTTTTGGATAAATGATGGGCTTTTTAAAAATGTGAGTGTGTTCCGTCCAGCATTTAGGACACACATATTGAACAATAATTCAATTTATCTGGAAGACCAATTCAATTATGCATTATGCATTTAATCTGGCAGCCCTGCTTTGTCTGGACATGTTTCAGAGAAGGATGGGGACTTTGGGGATGACCCATACAGTGACCTTAGCACAGGAGAAGCTCTTAACCTGCTGTGGTTGGCAACTCTTGAGACACCTGCTGGAAAGTGTAGAGTTTTGGTAGTTCTGCAGCACTGGTGAAGGCTAACCAACCTGTCTTGGGTCCCTGAATATGTACCCACTTTTCACAGTGAAAGACCTTCATCTTAGTAAATGTTTTCCTTGCTGGAAAATTGGTGGCTGGTGATAGTTTTAAACTTAAAGGAGGTAGAGTCAACAAATGGATTGTGAAACTGCTCAGTGAGTTCCAAGACATTTCCTAATTGCTGTTTTGGAGACAGGCAAGTTTTGGGGGATCTCTAGAAGTCCTAGATCTGAAAGGCATTGGTACCAGAAATCACTAAAGTTCAGCCTCTACTTGCTGTTTATGAAGCATTTCCAGATGTCACTCCCCTTACCTGGTTATTATTACTGTTGTTTTTGTACCATAGCAGAGGCAATGTCCTAAGAATTTCATGTTCATTGTATAAATCCTGATGGTCTCTGTGCCCTAGAATAATTCCAATAGCAATAAGATCAAATGTGAAATCTGAAATTAGTAACTGTATCATCGCACCAGAGGTTCAGCCATTGCCTATTGTCATAGAGCTAGCCCTAGCAGGTCTGACTAACCAAATCTATGGTTGTTTCAAAGGAAGGAAGCTGGGCTTTGGGCTTGTTTCTAGTGATGAGTACTGAACCAAGGGGGTTACTATGTTTGACAAACAGTTGATCACTGTGTTCTGTCTTCAGCCTTTCAATCTGTGTTTTAAATCACTACACTCTATACTCATATAACTCCCTGGTCATGTGAAGGGCCACGTGATGGCTAACTAAAATCTTGAATGCTACCATTCAAAGACCTTTCTTTTTGCTCTGTTATCTTGGAGAGAGGATGACTAGTAAGAAAACCAATGAAAGTCGGTTTTCACAAGTGTGGTTTTTGGGGAAAGATCCAGTCCCCATAAAGCCTCCACCACCCATCTCTCTGTTGACGCTTTTCTGAAAATTTGAGGTTGAACCGCTTCTAACTCCAAGATGGGTTTCTTTAGGCTTAGGTGTGTTGCCTCTTTCTAAGGCCAAGACCTTAGAGGGATCTTTAAAGCAGTGTGCTAAATGGGCTGTTTCTAGGGGGCACGTCACGATGGTAGACCCAGTGAAAGTACATCCTGGTGAGATTTTTCTTGTCTTTCTAATGGTTCAGCTTCAGGCATGCAAGAGAGGCTGCTGGGGACCAACCACTGCCATTGTACTCTTTGAAGTCCTTCCAAAAATTACTGGATTCAGTGTATGAAAGTGATTGTGATGCCTTCAAAATCCTAAAAGATTTTAAAGGGTAACCCAAGGAGCAGGTAAGGTTCTCTTTGGCGGGGGGGGGGGGTCCTCCAAGAGCAGCACTTCTTAGATTCTGTAGTTTTTGACAACTGTATTTTTAAAATGAAAGCATTTTCCCTTGAGGGCCAGGGTGCACACAGCCTTAAAAGTTAGGCCATGATTCAGCTCCAGGAGCCAGGACCCCTCACCTTACTCCTGGTTTCACAGGCAACCCAGCAGCAGTGAAGTCCTTTCAGTAGTTGGAGAGTGGGAGAGTTCAACACAGGCAGAAGCCCACCTCATCCTACCTAGATACAGAGGAGTTCTTGTCTTCCCCTGTACCAGCTTCTAGGCTGTCACTTAGGCCCAGGCTTCTGGGCAAAGCAGCTGCTCGGGCATGGCTTAGCTGGGGCATGAGAGGGAGACAGGAAAGCAAGGACTCTCTGCAGGGGCTCACTTGCCCTAAGTCCCAGAAACATGACATGCACTTACCTGAGGCATTTAGCTCCCAGCGGGGAGAACAGGCTTCCCCTGCTTCTTTGTTCTGCCTATTGGCCTAGTTTCTCAGGAAAGGTATACTAGCTTCAAGGTTAGACAATCTGCTCTATAGGACCCCAAATTTAAGTTGCAGTGTCACAGCTCAGAGAACCCTTCAGCTGCCCATGCAGCCAGACGCTTGGCCTTGTTCCTCTCTAAAAGGCCCAGGAAATTTTATTACAGCCTTTTTTGTACCAGAAGGTGTTGACTCATCTCTGTAATGACTGTCCAGGGCTGTGGCATCAAGAAGAGCTCTAGGCAGCTGCTAGAGCTGGTCCCTTGAGGAACAGATGCAGCCTTCAGTGCTGGTGGAACCCACAGGGAGGCAGAAAAGCTTTGTGCCTCTGGCAGGCTTCCTCCTGGGTGAAGGGCTCCTTAGACAGAATGGATACACGTTTTCTCCCACAGAAAGCAGAGCTGGGACAGCCACTCCTCCCCTAACCAGCTGTGCCCTAAGAGGGTTTCCTGGGGGCTCCCACTTGCCATAGCATCCTCATAAGCTGTGTATCAGAGCATGGTAGGCAGAAGGGTGTAGGCAGGGTGGATGTCAACTGCGACAGTGGAGGGCCAGCCTAACCACTGTGCTAAAGGCCACCTGAAATCAGTGGAGGTCTCCGAGACCTGAATGACCTACGAACAATTGAATGAAGGAGTTTTCAGATGAAAATTTCAATAAAGTGTGCGTAAAATGCACATAATTATCAACTATAGCCATGCTAAAGAGCACAGAATAAAAAGACTTCTCTTAAGCTCCAGACTTCTAGCCCTTTCTGCAGGCTAGGTGCACCCTTCCAGAAATAGACATCCCCACTGGGAATGTTTTCCTTTTTGTTTCTCGCACAGTACGAATTTTAAATGCAAGGATGCTTCTTTTTCTAACATCATATTTTAGTCATACACAAAGTAGAAAAAATAGTAAGATGAACCTCCATGTTTTCATGCAGTTGTAACAATTATCAAAATTTGGCTGATGTTATTTCATTGAATCTTGCTACTGAATATTTTCTGGAGTGGGCAGAGCTCAAGGATTGTGACATTTGGCCATGAAGATGTCTAAAATAAAGACTCTTTTAAAAGCATCCCTAAGGCTGGGGATGCAACTTAGTGGTGTTTGCCTGGAGTACCAAGGCTCTGAGTTGGCTCTCCAGCAACATACACACTCACAGTCAGTCCTGATATTCTGATCACACCTAACAAGCACACCAACAGTCTTTTCTGTCATGTGGTCTCTTCTGACTCCCACTTCTTTCAAATCCAACAAGAGATATAGAAACCACTACATTTTGAACATTCACTTTGTACTTTGCTTCCTAGATCAGACGAGATCGGGCGCATTCTGGTGGTATGGCCGTAGACTCATTTTGTACTTTGCTTTCAGGAGTGTGAAGGGTTAGAAACATGGGCCATAGAAGCCAGAAGCCAGCCCATCCTCCCTGTGGCTATTCTTGTTCAGGAAAGAGGCTCTGTATTCAGTCATTCTTTCAGAGCAGAACAATTGTTCCAGCAAATTCCAAGCAGTGAATCTGGAAAGAGGTGTCTCCTAAAGGTAGTTTTGTCTTTTGCTTACTAGGTGGCTCTGGGAAAGCTTCTTTTGTGTCCCCCATTACTCAAATGAAAAAATAATGTGCTCCTTAGAGTTAGGTGTGTATTGATAGCCACAGAAGTAATTTTAATTCTGCTGCTGTTAGAACTTATACACATGCACCTTCCCTTGTAGGGGATACCCTAGTAAAGATGGCTAAGTTTTTAGGATTCTAAACGGGTTATATGGACAGCTGGTTTTTCCACACTGGTACTGGCTATTTGGCATTCTTTGGGTGCTATTTTCCCAAGTTTATTTTGATTTCTAGGATCCTTTCTTTACTCTATCCCAAGCTATTAGCATCTGTCCCTTACAAAAACACACACAGTTTACCAGTGCCTCCTGTCCATGCTTGCATTTCTCTTTGAATTACTAGAAAAAGAGCAGCACCCTCCACACACCCCACACATGCACACCCTGCATGATCAAAGACTGTGACATTTCTGGCACTCAGCCCTCAGTTTTCTTGGCCACAAAGGCATGGCCAAACCAATTGGCACAAAGTTGGGTGTGGAAAGTTCTGTCTGCAAATACACAGGACTTGATACATTGCCTGCCATTCTGCCACTCTTCTGTGCCAGGACTGGAAAAAATGGCCTGTGAAAAGTGGACAGTGACCTTCCAAATTGGGCCTATAGTGGCATGGTCATAGATAGGACAAGAAAAGCCTCAGCTCTAGATTCTCATATGCCACCAGTTGAGTCCAGGAAACTCACTGGTACTGTACCTTCTCTGTTTCCTTTTCCCTCTTCTAAGTGGACCTGGAGAAGTATATCACCAGATTAGGCACTTACATACTTACCTAGTTTTCCGGGGAAAAGTCATTGGGCTTCTCTGAATGCCCTAGCTCAGTGGAGCAAAAAAATCAAATAAAAAATCTGCCTTCTGGCCTTCAAGAATTTGGTACTATGGGGTGATAGGGGAGAGAATGGATGGAATATCCAGATATTCTATAGTTAACTGAAGACAGTCGCACAACTAAACCGAGCTACGATCAAGGATGGCCCGATTCTCTGGTGGTACTACAAGAACTGCATGAAGCACAGTGTTTACTAGTTTAACACAATCCTGCTTTGTTCTTCCTCACAGGTCCCCAAAGCAGGCTGCAGACTGTAACCATGAAGGCTGATGGTGCCCTCTGGAGGAAGTTTTGGGCATTGCTGAAGCCAGGCTGGAATGGAGAACATTTTGTTAAGAGACCCAGTAAAAGCAGAATCATAGGAATAGGTAGGGTGAATGGAATTTATGGGGTCAGGAGCTTCTTTAAAACCTTAAAGAAATCCTATAAGGATTTTAGGGAGGATTTAGAACAAGGATGCAGGGGAAACATCCAGGCAGCTTGTCGGATGGACAGAGCTACTACATACAACATTCTAGATCTGAGGGAACTGGGAACCTTAGGGCACTGGAGAGAGTGTCACATAATCACCAGGCTGAGTGCCTTTCCTAGGCATTAGCATAAGCACAAGGCAGAAACAGGAAGATCTGCCCCATCAATGAGGAGAGAGGGAGGGAAGGAGATAGAGAGGAAGGGACAAGAGAAAGACCAGAGATGGAATTAAGACAGTAGAGATGATGGAAAGGAGAAAAGAAAGGGAGCCTCAGGGGAACATGGTAGATAAATGGTGTCTGTGAGTTTACTGAGGAATTCCTTTTTCTGAGTAGTATAGTCGGTCCTAGAGACGCTGCTGAGAATGCATAAGGTGTATAAGAGGACTCAGTCTGAGCCATTTCCCCTGTACACAGATCTGCCTTGACTGTTTGGGCTGTGGAGGATCTTCTTTCTGATGCCCTGCATCAGAATGCCCGAAGTTTAGGGTCTGTTCTTTTTGCCATCACCCCCCCTCCTCCAGGAAGATCCTACAACTGCACTTCCACGGTAGGTACAGTCTCTGTCTGGGGGGCATGCGTGGGAAAGCATGGGCTTAAGACCCTCACACAATCAGTCATTGTCATAGTCTCCTCTGCCCTGGGAAGCCACTACTTTACGGTTCTGTAAGAGGCGTATACAAGGGGCTTGTATAGGAGAAAAGATTTGTTCTAGAGCCAGTGCCATATACTGTACAGTTCTGGACTCCAGTGTAACCAGGCAGAAAAATGGAAAGTCATAACCACAAAAGAAGTTCATCACACACAATGTTTGTTTTCCCCCTCCACAGAAAATTTTAGGTTTTGTTTGGTTTCCCCCCTCTGTTGTCTCTTGTTTCAAGACAAAACCATGGGACAAGTTCAGGAGAACATACCTTCTTTCTGAAGAGTATAGAGATGATGGCAGTCACTGTTCTTGTTATAGACCAACAACTTGTCTTAGGTCTATTCCGTATACTTTTGCTTCTAGATCAGCAGGGTTCTGACTATCCCAGGCTTCTGAACGGAGAGGGAAGATTGACAAAGACCCCCCCATCAGCATTTAATGTTCACCTGTTCTAGAAAGTTATAGAAAACTTTCCCTAGCTAGCATCACCTTTTATATTTGGCGCTCAGGTCCCTTCACAGCCTTCAGAAATCACTCTTACCAGTATCGAGGTTTCATATATTATTCCTCTTTTTACTTCTTGACCATTTTAATACAGAATTTGTTCCGAGACAAGGACTATATCTCCCTCGACACACACATGCACACACACACACACACACACACACACACACACACCTGACTGCTACATTCCTTGCTTCTCCTTGCCTTATCTGCACTTTCAGATGAGAACAGTACATTTCCTGGATAGAATTTTGACTAGCAGATTGCCCGATTGTGATAATGTCTTGTTTCAAAGTTAAATCTCCTTAGAAATTGTGAACTTGGCACAGATCTTGACTCTCCTTTGTGTCTCTGTTATCTAACTATATAGTCATTTTAATTCTAGGAGAAAGAAGAATGATTTTTGCTAGCAAACAGAGGGAAGGGAAAGGTTGCAGGGTCAAGGGCAGCTAGGAGTGAGGGTTGTCTGGGGGCATATTTGGTATCATAGCATGTAGATTTTTCATCCAGACCCCCCTCATCAAGGCTACCATTTCACATGACTTCAGTGTGCTCAGACTGAGATATGACACATCAGATAGACCCAACGGTCAGCTGGAGGATTGCAGGATTCCGTCATTTAATCCCCCTCCCAGTTCACTTTTCAGATAGATGTCTTTGTAGCAAAATTAAATTCTAGAGAAGCTTTAGGAAAAAAAGAGAAAAATGAAACAATTAGAAGTGAAAGGCAGAAAGAGAAGATGGAGCCCTTAAAGAAGGGAGTATCCCAAAGGAGGTGGGGACAAGGGGAGGAGAAGGGGAGGAGGAGAGGAGGAGGAAAGCGAGCCTGTCTCTTTAAGGGGGTTGGCTGTCAATCAGAGAGCCCTTTTCATTGCAGGAGGAGAGGACAAAGATACTCAGAGAGAAAAAGTAAAGGACAGAAGAAGGAGACTGGAGAGACCAGCATCCTTCTAGCTGAACAAAGTCAGCCGCAAAGCAGACTAGCCAGCAGGCTACTATTGGACTCAGAGTGCCAAAGACATGGGTGAGTTTCCAAAACTTTAGCATCGAAGATGCAGGCACAGGAATGCAAAAGAGAATTTCCAACATTGGGGCTTTGTGTTTCCAATGGTTTAAATAAGTTGTGTTTTGGCACTTGTTTTCTGTTTAATTCCTTAGCGTTTAACAATATTAACTCCTTCTCTGCTGTACTGAGCATAATGCTTTCTTGCCAACAAATTCCATCAGGACATGTGGAGTCCCACAGATCCTTGGAGAGAGTGCCCCGCAGGATGGATGTGACCATGTGGCTTCCTACCCCTTTACTTCCTTCTACTTTCTCCTTCCCCTCTGATCTTAAGGCCCTGGCTATGGTGAGGTTATCTGGAACACCTAATTCCTCTGGTGGCAATTTGAATATTGACTATAACCCTCAGATGTATCAAATACTCACTTCCCCGATAGAAACTTCAGAGCATGTTTGATATCAATAGGACAGAGGAACAGGGAAAATTGAACTCAGACTTGGCAGTGCCTATGCTGGACATTCTAGGTTCAGAAAATGAAAATACAGTTCACAGTGGTTTTACCACCATGACTGTATTATCTAGATTATCTGTCATCTATATCTAATCCATGTCTATGAGGAATAGATATGTATTGTGTGTGCATGTGTGCTTACGTGTGTGTGTGTGTGTGTGTGTGTGTGTGTGTGTGTGTACACAGCTCAACATATCTAGTAAATGTCATGGACTTAGCCTGAATCCCTGCTATAATAAGAAGGCATGTATCTAAGGGCTCTTGTTAAGTTGGCCGAGACCTGAGGGCTTTTCTGTGTTCTGTAAGGACAGAAGCTGTGAAGTTCTGGTGTTCAGCAGTGTCTATTCAGAGTAAGGTGTGTGGAACATAAGGGTCTTTGCCCAGGTGAGATGCTGCAGAGATGTGTATATATTGCTCACACTTGGGAAAGATAAAAGTAGCAGCTCGAACACATCCCGAATGAAAGGAGATTCAGTTGCCCTGTGTTTTCACCATGCATCATAGTAGCCAATACATTGATAGGGTCAACAGAAGTAGTTTTTCAGTTAGACTGAACTATTGTTAACCTTGCATTTTTCCTTCTCAAGTCACTGGGGAAACTGTTAGTAGCATTTATGTCCGTAGGATAGTTAACAGGGTGGCATACTAGACTAGGACTCCAAATAACCAAGTTTGGATCTCAGCTCAGTCTCTAATGAACTCTGCAAAATTAGGCATGTCCCCATGAATTACCACTTCATCATCTGGAAGACAGGGGCAACAATAACTGTTTTGTCTACTTTCAGGGTGGAAGATCAAGTAATAACGATGTGGCAGTCCTGTCAATGTAGACAAGTTCTATACCCATTGTAAATTCTGATGACACCAAGTATTACGTAACAATGCATACCCAGACTGGTGCTTCCTCTTTCCAGGGTTGTTGGGTTTTCTTTGTGCACACCCTGTTTGTTTGTGTAAGAACCATTTGACCACCAGAGTGCAACAAGGTGAGAAGAATTGTGGGAAGAGTCAGTTCCTGCTCTGGACCCAAGAAAGCTATCTAATGTGAGTGCAGCTGATTGAGTAGGCTCTTTCTTCAAATCAGAGGGGGAATGTAAGCTGAATCGTACAGGACAGGGATAAAGCCTTGAAGAAAAGGCAAGAAGAAAGAAAAGGATCACAGGAATGTTTCTTTCCTCCAGAAGGAGAGCAGCACAGACACAAAAGGTGTCACGGGGATGTATATTTGGGTGAGCAATACTTGTACTAGGGATACATGATGGGGTAGCCAGTGTCTCTGCAGTCATTCAAGGACACAGTATGTGAGACAGTGTGAATTTTCAACCCTCTCTGACAAGGCAGTGAAATGCTATTGCTTCTGATGTGGAGTTTATTGCAGTAGACAAGTCAACTTGCAGAATCTAGAATTGAAAGGAACATTGGAACTTATCTGAGGTGAAGCTGTGTGTGGTGGCCCATGCCTATAACACCCTAAGAAGATGAGGCAGGAGGATCAGTAGAAATGGTCAGCTAGACAACACAGGGAGACTGACATTCCAAAAAGTTAAGTGAGCCAACCCTCAACACAGAATTCGTTTCTTTGTCAATAAATTAAACATGCATAGGTCTTTGCTTAATCATCATCAGAAACAGGCAGCTTATTACCTCAACCACAAAATCTCTTAGGATTGAAAGAGAAGCAGAGCACCAAATTCCGTGGTGTCTGAGCAAAAAGGTTTATGGGCAGTGAAATAGCTTATTAAAACCTTGTCCAGACTTGGCAGGGAAATGCCTCAGATGAGTCTTTGGAATAACAATGGAACTGAGAAAGAGCCAAAGAGCCATAGTGAATATTTTCTGCTCAATAACAATGTCATCACTGAAGAGCAAAACATCGACTTCCCTAAGCTTGTTGTCATCTGAGAACAGTGGCGGTTACCCTGGCAACCAGACTGCACTGCTTCCCTCCAAGAGTGGCTTAGTAGTACAAAATGTGGAGGCAGAGCAGAGGCTGAGTTCTACCAGGTACCTGAAGACCATCTGAATGTCATCACAAGCACCACAAGAATGCCAGGAGCTAAAAAGAAAGCAGATTTAGACCAGCATGCTTACTGACTCTTCCTAGAGACACTGACTAAAGTGATCAAGGGCAGCCTTCGCCATATCACTTCGTATGTGGCTCTGCCTAGCCAGGAGTGCTTGAAAAGCTAGAGAGATTAAACATTTGGTCCTGCTTTGTAGGGCTTCACCTTGGCCCTGAGCCAGGACACCAAGAAATCTAGTCCACATCCTGACAGTAGTGTTCTCTCAGAGCTCTGAGTAGTGACATCTTTAACCCAGGGAGAGGGTAGGAACATCTTTATGTCCCACCCAAACCAGTGAAGCATTTTTCCCTGTCCTTTTTTGTTTGTTTAGTGTGTGTGTTAGAGAGGGAGGGAGGGAGGGAGAGAGGGGGAGGAGATTATATAGCCTTGAAAATCATTCCTTGGTTACAGTTCTTTAGCCTTGAAAGAAAAAGACAAATACCGTCTCTGCCCACAGAATGCTAGATTTAGAAAAGATCAAGTCAAAGCAGTAACCTAATAAGGAAAAGTCATAAGTCATGGTCAGTGAACAGACTTTTCCTATCCACAGGCCCTACCCAGTGTTAAACTTACATCAAAGATTCAGCAAGTCCTTCCTTAGCCTTTGCCAAATGATTGAGTGATTTCTCAGTCTTAAATGGAGTTCTTTGCTGTGCAAGTCTTTTAAAAGAGTCAGTGGCATCCCAAAGAAGAGGGTGAGATTCAACAGGTCAGCTTCACATTTTATCCAAGGAAAGAGGGAGCTCCGGTAGCATAAGGCACAGCTACACTTGTCTCTAGTGACAGATTGTTCTTCATTTCCCCACAACTGGACAAGGTAGAGACAGTGTTCAAGGGACCGATTTAAAACAACCAAGCTTATATTTTGGCCTATAAATATTTGCACATGAATTGCACACCCCCCCACACTGTGTGTGTGTGTGTGTGTGTGTGTGTGTGTGTGTGTGTGTTTCAGTCTATATCTGAAAAAGAACATATGAAGTAAGGTGGGCCAGGTACTGTTCCTAGTGGTGATAGTAGTAGTAGTAGTAGTTATCCCTCATAGAGGCAGCAATAATAATGATAGCCATCTAATAAGGAGGTTGGAGTTCTTTCCTTGTCCATATGACTTGACTGTCAACCAGGCTTGAATCCTCAGGCCCCAATGCCTATAGAGCCCTTTTGAATGTGGTATAAGTCCTAATATCATATAGGAAAGACAGTCATAGGCAAGACTTTGTCCTAACAAGATGAGACCAGAAGCAAAAGTCTCTGTCTCTATCACCTCCTTATAATTGTTTTACTTCTAGAACCCCACCCACAGATCGCCATCTATCCCTAGTACCAGTCACGACTGTTCTAGTCTCCTGGCCATGTTAATGGCTATAGGCCTTGATCAAGGAAGCCTCTGTTTGTGAGTTGAAGTTAATGGGTGGATTCTGGGAGGAGGGGAAGACTGCAGTACAGATTAGAGACTTAGGGAGATGGGACCAGTTTTTCACTCAAAGAGCTTGCCTGTTGTTTAGTTCTATTGTACAGCGTTCTTCTATCTCTCCCTTTGTCAGCTGGATTCAAGAGACAAGCTGGGAATTGTGCAGGGTACAATTGGTCTCTTTCTCCCATTCCTGTCTATGAAAGCCCTTCCTCTCCTCCCTTTGATGAGTGTCCAGATTCACACTGGATTTCCATCATGGAGCTGGTCCTTTAGGTGTGCCTGGGGCATGGGAAATGAGGGAGGGCGTTGGAGCCCTTGACTCCTGCTTAAAGAGACTGAATCAGGATCAGGACAGTCAGTGGGATGGGCCTTAATCTATCTGAGAGTCACAATAGTACTGCTGATCTCTGACAGAGAACACTGATGAGAAGGGAGGTTCTATTACAGATTTATCATGCTTGCTTGGGGGTATTTGAAGATACATACATACATACATACATACATACATACATACATACATACAATTCCGAACTAAGTCTTCTGAACTAATAGTTTCCCCACAGGATTAGGTTACATCCATTTTAACACTAGATAATAGTTAGCTTTGGTTTTGACTTTAAGAAATAAATGTATTCTCCCAAACAAGATTGGAAGTTTTATGAGGAAAGGGAATTGGGCTCTTAATTTCTTTCTTGAAGCATCTATGTTATTAGTAATGTGTTTAATGTTAGTATCCTCAATCCACTCAAACACAAAAGAAAAGAAAGCATCATTAATTTTCTCTATGATCACTCATCACAATGAAACATTTAAATCTCATTGAGTAGCAGTTGTATTGTGTAATTCTTTTATACTGACGCCACCACATTACAATTTATACTTAGCTGGGAAATGACAGAATGCCTTTTAACATTCAAAACCCTGTTGACCCTGAGGTATTCTGAAACAGAGAGCTTATGGTTTTACGCTGTTGTTCACATGTTCCCAAGTTCATTTCTTGGATTGTGAAAAATCAAAGAGAACCCAATGGACTTTTCAGAATACTTTGACTGTCAACTACTGTGATGAAAAGACAATCTACTATATCTTCTGAATTTTCCCCTGTTGGAATTCAAATTTTGACTTTTACTTGGGCAGATTAGCTGAGATTCTTTACTTCCACTGAACTTAAATGCCCTTAGAACAAACATTTCATCTGAACTTTGAAGAGTTTAACATCTGATGTTTGTTTTGATATTGTTGAAATATTTTATAACCTAACAGCAGTAGAGTTATCTCAGGGCACTTGTGTTGGATTCCACATTAGAGAGAGACTCACTAAAGTCTGTGGTCTTGCTTCTTGCTGTGAACAGCAGTAGAGCAGAAAGAGGGTGTAAAGTTATTATATGAGATCTAAGAAAACAGAGAAAAATAGGTGTAAGAAATAAAGTATCAGGTGGTGATTTAGAGTTGCTCCCCAAGTTTTGTCACCTAGTAAAAACACTGAATGTGACATTTTCTGGTTACTCTGATGACCACCAAATGAGCATATGTCCAGGATGATAAATCATTATTTTATCACTTGATGATAAGAGGGAAAAATCATCCTTAGTACAGATGATGTAGAGGGGCGTCAGCTAAAGCATTGAGCAGGTTTCTCTGTTTGGCTGACAAGAGCTCAAGTTCCTGATCACACCTGCCTCATCATTAGACCATCCCATGGTGAAAATGCTGGGGTCAGTCAATGGGGAAGGGATGACCACTTGCCAGGGTAGATGACTTTCTTTACCCTGGGCTAAATAAACAGTCCTGCCATTGTTTACTGGATCTGACCCCCTCCCCACCCCCGGGCCTGCAGGGCCTTGCAGAATACCAATGAGGCTCCTGAGATCTCAGGAGAAAACAAGGCTTCTTTGTCTAGGCAAGTTATGGAGGGCTGTGTCCAAGGCTTGACCCTTTGAGGGAGAGAGAGGGAACAGTGGGGTCACTGACCTCCCCTCCCCCACCTCAGGCTTCAGAGACCTTCTTTACTAGAAGAGTCTGAGTGTCTGAGGGTGGAGAGGAGTTAAAAGGGCAGAGAATGAAAATGGTGGTGCTGTTTACTTACAAGTGCCTTTTCTTGACTTACTGGATACATGTATCGTAACCTAACAATGTCTCCCCAAGACGGTGACTAGTTTCAGCTGATTCACTTTTCTTTGGTGTGCACATGCATGTATTGTACACATCTGTGCAAGTGTGCACATGCACACACATCGTAGACCAGTAGTGAACATCCTCTCTTGCAAAGCTCATGTTGAGTAAACTCAGCCTTGACTCACAGCAGCACAGCTACAGACCAAGGGATAGCATCTCTTGTGGAGTGGTTCAGTTTGTGGAAAATGAAAGGGACCCAGCTCAGCTAAAAATGTTTGCTATATTCCTTGGCTTGGGCTTCTGAGCCTTATCTCTAATGTAATGTACAAGGATATCAAAGAGGACACTCTTTGAAGGCCAGGAAAGGCTGTCCTGTCAGTGAAGGGTGGGTAATAGGGCTCACTTATTCTGTGGTTCTGATAAAAGACACAAATGCTTCTGTCCCAACTTTTCCATGATATGCATTATTTGATCTTTCAACATCTATTGGCATTGTCCAACTTAGTTGTGGAAATCGCAACATTTAAAAGAAATGTTTTAATAAAAACCTAGCTCATATTAAGGAGATCAGTCAATGAACTTCTATTTCCCCTGGTACCTTGTTATAGATAGTTGAACTTGGCCTGGAGAAATACATGAATATAAAAGTCCAAACTTTAGAAAATTATTTTCATTATATAAGGAGATAAGGAGTTACAACATACTTATCACAAGCTAGTACTTTCTCAGGCACATTTCCTGATTATCTGTATATGCATTTACTATAAGAATAGATATATAAAAATCAACTGGTCTATATGTGTATGTATGTATATGCACACATTACTAAATATGTGTACACTTATAGTTCATATATTATATGCATGTGAATATATTAAATATAGACTGCATCTACATATACTATCTGATTATCTATATATGCATATACATTCTATTTAAAGATCTTAAAATTTTCATTTTTCTACCTTTTGCAGATCTGGTCAAGAGGCCAGAGGGAACTGCCTGTTTATCTGTCTGTCTAGTCAGTCATCTGCTTGGTATTTGATCAGTTTCATTTCACTTAACAACAAAACTCGGGCCACAGTTGCTTCTAGAGTCTGTGACTACTTTATATAACTTTCTTGTCTCTCAGCAACACTGGCACAGAGCTGAGAGGTACCTGGTCTGAGGATCTCAGGTATTCTTAGCACTCTAAGACACCTGTGTTCCCAGGTCCTGCGTGTTCCATGGCCCGCATCCCATGCTAGAAAGCTACTGTGGCCATTACAGAAAGTCTCTTTGTGGCTGTACCAACAAAATCTCAGTGTAATTTTGAGAGTACAGAAACTGGGCAAGCTGCAGTGGTGTGGAGAAAACATGCGAAGCATGGGAAAATCATCAAGGCTGCATTAAAGTATAGTTTTGTAGACTAGGGCGTCAAATACTCTGAAGCTGATGTTACAGGTGGTTGTGAGCTGTCTGACATGGATTCTGTAGAAGAGCAGCAAGCACTTTTACCCAGCAAGCCATCTGTCCAGCCCCAAATCTTCATCTGTATTCATCATGATGATGATGATGATGATGATGATGATGGTATGCAAAAGCATCCTTCCTTGTCCTGGACCAGTTTCTTTCTTCTCTGGGTTACTCCCTTCTATCTAGACTAAGAAGGATTTGGCATTTCTTGCAACAAATATATATCATGCAATTTCTATCATATCTTATACCTGGAGTACTCTTTCAGTTCAATTTGTATCTGAAAATACTAACATCTATGGTTAGCACTCTTTCTTCTGAAATTCTAAATGTATTTGTTCTCTGTGGCCATTTACTTGCTTTTCTGGAATCGTTGGTGGAAACATTACACTTACTGAATTCATCCTTCCTCAGTAAACTGAAGACTCCAATCTGGCAGAGTTTGTACTTTGCTTTTTCATATCCCATGTACAGTGCCGGACACATTTATTCCATAGTTGATAAATAATTAAAATAAATCAACAGACTACAAAATTACGAAAAGGGGGCCTAATCTTATCACCTCCATGGAGTGCCACTTGAATTATTTGATTCCTTTTAAAACCCTATATATTCTTTATATTGAAGATGAGTGTTCATTTTTAAAAATGGGACAAAATAATGATTGTGGGTCAATCTCACATTCTAAAAGCTAACACCTGTGGATTATCTTTTAGAATTCCCAAGATAACCACTCTCTGTGCTTGGCAGCATGGGCTGCTTGGCCCAGCAGTGGATATGAGTGGATTAGATACCTATTATGCATACCTGACTCCCCCATCCTCTTCCCTAGGCTTGTTAGAGTGCTGTGCAAGATGTCTGGTAGGGGCCCCCTTTGCTTCCCTGGTGGCCACTGGATTGTGTTTCTTTGGAGTGGCACTGTTCTGTGGATGTGGACATGAAGCTCTCACTGGTACAGAGAAGCTAATTGAGACCTATTTCTCCAAAAACTACCAGGACTATGAGTATCTCATTAATGTGTAAGTACCTCCCCTGTCCCACAACCATGTCTTTTCCCCCCTCACCCTAGCTTGGGGATACAAAACTCATCAGCATCTTTACTAGTAGGGTACCAGTGTGGAGCCAGCTAGAATTCCTAACCACCCCTCTGTGTGTACAGATTCTCCCATGCCATGTTGGAAACTCTAAGTGAAGGATAATGTCAGGTTCAGAAAAGAGGTCTGCCTCCTCTCACAGGGTCCAGTTTCTGCTAGGTATGTTCAATATTCCTGGAATTGTCTCCACAATGGCAGGTGGAGGTCCACTGATGGGGCAGGGTGGAGTTCCTGGTCTTAGTCTGACACTGTTTTTGTGTGCTCAGGCATAATAATAAGTCTCCCCTGCTCCTAGAGTAAGTCGGACTACTGTGCTTCATGCATCTCCAGGTTTGTCTAACATATGTCTCCTATGGAGTAGCACTTCTAGAGGATCAGGCTAGGAGGGGCGAGCTTGGTGCTCTAGGATGCAGAATAACAAGGAATAGGGGGAGAAGAGAAGTACATGCTTTTGCCCACCTGCTACTGCCTGGCTTCATTGACTTCAGTGAAGAAAAGGTGGAGGGCCACAGGAGAAAGCTAGTGTTTCCTCTCAAGAACCTCTAGCTGCTTAGGCATGTACCTTACCAGCTGACAGAAGAACTGCATCCTCTGAACAAGGTTGTCTGGATGTTTCTATCTGTCAATGCAGGATTCATGCTTTCCAGTATGTCATCTATGGAACAGCCTCTTTCTTCTTCCTTTATGGGGCCCTCCTGCTGGCTGAGGGCTTCTACACCACCGGCGCAGTCAGGCAGATCTTTGGCGACTACAAGACCACCATCTGCGGCAAGGGCCTGAGCGCAACGGTAACAGGGGGCCAGAAGGGGAGGGGTTCCAGAGGCCAACATCAAGCTCATTCTTTGGAGCGGGTGTGTCATTGTTTGGGAAAATGGCTAGGACATCCCGACAAGGTGATCATCCTCAGGATTTTGTGGCAATAACAGGGGGTGGGAAACAATTGGGCGTGAGTCTGTGGCCTCATCCCCACCCAAGGTCAGGTCCTCTCCAGAGGCTTGGCTTTTGAGTGAGGAAGCGATGGCCACAGCCGAACGATATGGTCAGGAAGAACGTGGTGCCTGGCCGGCTTAGCCTCACCTTTCAAAGGTTCCCTAGAAAATTTCATTTCAAACTGAAAAGCATGAATTTTGTAGGATGCTTTGTACAATAAGACCATTTCTAACCAATCTGTTGGTATCCCTTTATTTGTTCCTAGCAAGGACTATAAGAGTGGACCAGACTATACAGAATCTAAAATACTAGTCATGGGGTTGAGACTTATACTTGTAACCTGAAATGGAAGGTGGACCATAGAAATTAAAGAATTGACTCCAAGTGACTGGATTCTGGGATCCTACATGATTGGGGGTCCTAGAGAGAATTAGGCTAGATTTGCATATTTCCCATTTATCTTTGGACTAGTCATGTTTTAGAAAGACATATATTCGTTTTACTTTCTAGAGTTAAAGATTTTTTGGGGGTCTTGAACATGTGTGTGTTGTGTGATGACTTTTTGTGACCAGCAGTTAGCTTAGAATGGTTTTAGATCTGAAATTTAAATCTCCTATTGGCATTGTTCAGTGACTAGGGAACAAAACTCCTGTGGCAAAGTACATCTTGTAAGCTCAGCCTAAGGCACAAAATGGCACAACTTTCTTTCAGGACTTTTTTATTTTTACTTTTTACACCTTCTCTGCCCTCCAAATCCCCTGAAGCCACTCTAACCCGGGGATCCGCCTCACTCCGACTCCCACCCACTCCCCCACCCTCCATCACACTTGGGGCCAGTTCTCTAAGAGACACTGCCAGTGACACTTCACAGAACTGCCCTGCTCACTAATTGCATTTGAGGGAGATGCCTGGAATCTGACTTTACTGGCGCATGCCACTCCAGGATCTTCCAGTTTGTGTTTCAAGGTCTGTACATTGATGCTGATTTTTAACTACCCCATGTCAATTGTTTTAGTTTGTGGGCATCACCTATGCCCTGACTGTTGTATGGCTCCTGGTGTTTGCCTGCTCTGCTGTGCCTGTGTACATTTACTTCAATACTTGGACCACCTGTCAGTCTATTGCCTTCCCTAGCAAGACCTCTGCCAGTATAGGCACTCTCTGCGCTGATGCCAGAATGTACGGTGAGTTGAATGTGGAGCCTTAGATCTCTTAGCATCTGTAGAAGCACGATGTACTTGTTTTTTGTCTTAGGGTGAGGAGGATGGTGATTATGGAAATATTGTAGGATTATGAATAAATGCATCTCAGTTTATTAATCTCTTTTCACCGAAACTAAGGATCCCCCAGAAAGGGAACATGAGAATTATGAGAGTGTTAGTTGGTTGTTCTTACTTCTCTTATTGACTGTTCTTACCAAGCCCCAAAGCAACACATTTGAATAGTATAAGATTTTACCATTATTCAGTACCACCTTTGCTTTTATGTAAAATTTAGGAAACGGGATCATGCTTATTGTCGACATCAGGTTTACTGCCAGGAAGGTAGAAGGGCCATATGAAGGCTTGTGGAGATTACTCTTGTGGAGTTTACTCTGCTTGTGGAAATCTCTCTAACCCTATGACGTTTACTCTGCTTGATTTTTGCGCCTTAGGTGTTCTCCCATGGAATGCTTTCCCTGGCAAGGTTTGTGGCTCCAACCTTCTGTCCATCTGCAAAACAGCTGAGGTAGGTGAATGGTTAGGGTTATTTTGAAATAGATTGGCTAAAACCACAGAATTTCCAGCCTATATCAGAAGTTTCTCTTCATGACCAACAGGTATCTCCTTGTTGGACTTTGAATAAGCAGATTTCCCTTCTACAAAATAGTGGCTGAGTGTACCTGAAGCAGTGAGCATACTGATTAAAAGTAAAAGTACCTATTTTCTCCAGAGCTGCATCCGAAATTTTGGTTTCCCAAACTCCCCTCATTAAAAGAAAAATGTATAGCTTTAGTGAAATTTCCCAAATGAAAATCTTCATTTTGGTTAAAAACTAATCAAGAGAATGGGCCATGCACAAAGACACATATGGGCTCTATAAAATACTTTAAACTTGGAACTCTCTAATCTCCAAGGAGAAGTGAAATAAGTACAATTGAAAAAAAATGTTTCATTGAGAACAGACATGTGCCATAGAAGCAAGGGATCAAAGCAAATCTTTGGAAGGAAGTCAGAAAACCAACATCTTTGCAAAGGAAGTATTGACTATAAACTTCGGGATCCTAGGCACAACTGCAGGAAACAGTTAATTATTTGGAATCACTAATCTCTTTTCTGAGTCTTTGGGATACTGCAGGTGTGAGGTGCTGTGATAGACAGTGACAAATGGGAGGTTGACACTTAGGGAAGTGAAAATTTGGTTAGAGACATATAATTAACATACAGGCCAAGTATCAACCCATCCAGAAAACCGCATTCACTGTTTGTAGTGGATCGTGCTTTTATTTCCTGTTACTAGAAATAATTCTCTCGCACACATTTTCCTGCAGTTCCAAATGACCTTCCACCTGTTTATTGCTGCGTTTGTGGGTGCTGCAGCCACACTAGTTTCCCTGGTAAGTTGTTTTAAAATAATATTAGAAAATAAATGATCCAGGGATAGCCTGAGTGACATTAGGGTGAGGCTAGAAGGGAGACTTCTTTCAACTTGGAAAGGCTGGAGAGAAGTTATGAGAAGGGACAGCAAGGTGTGGGACTCCAGATTTCTGCCCTGGGTTGTCAAGGCACTGACAAGAGCATGGAATTATCACCAAACTCTTCTTTATCCTGGGATCCTGCATAGTATAAACACCTTAGATAGTTTCTAGTGTACTTAATTACCCTCAGGGAAACTGGAGGGGCCTACTCACATTAGAATTGGTATGACTGTGTTCTACCCTATGCCCCAAGTCCTGCAGGGAGTGTTAGTACAGTACCAAAACAAAGCAGTGTGCTCTTCCTAATACACCAAAGTCAAAGTGGTTTACCTCAACTCTCTGAGGTAACAGTTAGCTCCAAGTAGGATCTCACAGCATACTCCTCAGTACCTGGAGGCTTTCACAAAAAGCCACCTCACTGCTTTGGAAAATCAGTTTATCCATAAGAGATAGGAGGGTTATGCTGCATGAAGTAGCTGTGTGTCCACAGCAAACGCTTTGCGACTTCAAGTCACTTAGACATGCTGATATGACAGAGCACAGACATAACTAATTTCCTTAAGGAAAGGTCAGTGGTTAGCAGAACCTAGCTGTGGAATACATCTTTATTTATTAGGTTATCTGGGAATGGGCTGTTGTTTAAGTGTCTAATAGAAGATTTCTACTCACATTTATAGAAAAACAACCAGGATGTGCATTTTAGGTTCTTTTGCAGACAGACTGTTTCCTTTTATTTAGTTGTGATTTTGTTTCAACTCACCCTCATTCATAAAAGGTTTTGAGTAGAGAGATATTACCTTTCTACCTTCACCCATTTTCTCTCTTCTGTTCCCTACAGCTCACCTTCATGATTGCTGCCACTTACAACTTTGCTGTCCTTAAACTCATGGGCCGAGGCACCAAGTTCTGATCTCCTGTAGAAACTCCCCTTTGTCTAATAGCGAGGCTCTAACCACACAGCCTACAGTGTTGTGTCTCCTATCTTAACTCTGCCTTTGCCACTGATTGGCCCTCTTCTTACTTGATGAGTATAACAAGAAAGGAGAGTCTTGCAGTGATTAATCTCTCTCTGTGGACTCTCCCTCTTATGTACCTCTTTTAGTCATTTTGCTCCACAGCTGGCTCCTGCTAGAAATGGGGAATGCCTGAGAAGGTGATTCTCCAGCTGCAAGTCACAGGGGAATGAAAGCTCTATTTCAATTTGGGAGCATCTCCTGAAGTCCAGGATGCACTTCCTTCTCAAAGGGCATTTCCATTGAGAAAAACAAAGTGGAAAGAAAGATTCTCAGGGAGAGAGCAGGAATGTCCTTGGTCTGCTTTCCATCAATAGGAGCCAAATATATTCTCCTTGATGCACACAACCAAGAACTCACTCTTATCTTCCTATTTCCACTGAAGACAGAAGCAAATGAAAGAATGCTAGCAAAGCAATAGCGTTTGCCCAAATCTGCCTCCTGCAGCTGGGAGACGGGGTCAAAGCAAGGATCTTTCACCCGTACAAAGAGAGCTCTGACCCCAATGGCAATGGACTATTGAAGCCCTAACCCAGCCAACCCTACTTACTGCATAAGGGAGCACCGTGTCTGTATAGACAAAGGGATCAAATCTGTCCTTACACCTTATTAGGAAGAGAAAGTGTTATCAGGATCTTCTCACTCCCTTCTCCTTGATAACAGCTACCATGACAACCCTGTGGTTTCCAAGGAGCTGAGAATAGAAGGAAACTAGCTTTCATGAAATAGAACTATGACTTAAGAACAGCAGTTGGTGGAGGCTAAAGGTATAACTTAAGATGGCCCTCGGGTAGATGCAAGATAGTTAACTCTTTGGATAGCATATCTTTTTTTCTGTCAATTAGTTGTGTTCTCTGGCCTCTGGCATATCTTCACAATGGTGCTCTTTTCCTGAGATTTTATCCATTCACTCATAGCAGGCTATTTGAAGATCTTGATTAGTTTGATAATGGTTTATGCTTCACATTTTCCAATTATTTATCTCTTATTTGAAGCTAGAAAGAGCTGGAGAATGATTTTTGATTGTTGTTCTTATGGGGAAAAAAGGATAACTAGACAGCAAGCATCACAAAATATTTGAAATTGTCTAGTCCCACTAATTTATTTGGATTTTCCACAGATATTTTGCATTTGTAGAAATAGGCTTGGTAAATTTGAACCTCAACTTGAATAACCTGCCCAATATTTTCTTTTCTAACAAATGACAGATGATTTTACTTGCTAATGTTATGTTGGCATTTTGAAAAATTAGGTTTAGCATAGAGGGTATTGTCTCTTGGTATATATAGGTCACATAATAGATTGTACCATCTGTCAGCAGTTCATTTGGTAAGCTTCCATGGAGATTTGGAGACATGAAGAGGACAGACAGAAAGAATTTGAAACCTGAAGAACTCCCAGATTTCAAGCTTATGCTGTATTTGTTAACTTTGGGATTAAAAAAAAACTCCGATCTATTTCTATTGAAGGAAAGGTTATTTTAGATTTGTGTCATTCTTATTCCTCAAAGTGGTTTCCACCATGTTCTAAGACTTTATAAGAAGACAGTGAGACTTGTTTTGGGGCCAGTATGTAAGATAAACTAGCATGATACACAGGAGTGAGGAGAGGGGAAAGGATCTCAACGAAACCAATCAAGATCAAGGAAAGTGAAATATTCCATATCTCTTATTTTGTTTTGATTTAATAACATAATAGATAACCAACTGTCCCCTGATTGCATACATACACACACATACACATACAAAGAGAGTTAATCAACTGCAAGTGTTTCCTTCATTTCTGATAGAGAATTTCATTTTAACAACATAAAGAATAAACTTTTAGAAACTCATCTTACAAAATGTATTTTATAAAATTAAAGAAAATAAAATTAAGAATGTTCTCAATCAAACATGGTATCCTTTGAGTGAATTATTCTGTTTGACCTCACCAACAGTAACTTAATTATAGCTAGCTCAAGGTGCTCATATATTTTTCAGGCCATGTAGTTATTTTTATACTACTTCTATGAAAAATATAATAGAAACATACATTCTTTTTTATACCTAAGACACTAAGAAATATATGCAAAATGAAAAACAGCTTACCTAAAGAAACCCAGTTAATGCTTGTGTGAACTTGAATATGTTTTTTTGAGACAGGGTTTCACTATGATCCTTGGCTGTCCTGGAACTCTCCATGCAGAGCAGGGTAGCCTTGAACTCACAGAGATATGCCTGCTTCTGCCTCCAGAGTACTGGGATTATGGCATGTGCTACCATGCTGGGCTGAACTCAGGTGTCTATACTGGTTCACTTTGTGTTTAACTGTTTATTTTCTCTTGGGTTTCAAAGTGTTCTGCTCACACTGAGTCAGTAAGATTAACTTTCCCAGTGTCATTGTGGTGCCCCAGCACCTGTTGTAGTTAGTATTAAATTATTTTTTATCTTCTCTCAAAATTGTTTAGTTATTCAATAAAGATACCCTGGCACTTCCCAAGTCAATAATACTTCGTTTCACTTGGAAAGTACTAAAGGAAAGGTTTGCAGTTGAATGTTTATAGAGCTGGGAAGATATGACTAGGACAATATAAATTAAACATGCTGTGGCAGTTCAGGATTAAAACGAATTAATAATATCCACTAACCTGGAGAGCGTAGGCCATGAGCTCACCCATCATAACATTGACAGCATTCTGATGACCAGCCTGAAGGAAGCTAACTTAAAATTAGCTGTCGATTTGTTTCATACTTGTGTCTGACAAGGAACACGAGAAAGGAGCCTTTAGCTGTAGGCTGCATGTTAGTCATCAGTTAAGCTCTATTAAGAAGTGGTTCAGTTGTACTCTCCTGATTTCTGCTTCACCACAATTAATATTCCCCAAGGAAGTTTGCTCGAATGACTTTAAGACAAAGAGAATAAAAACTATAAGGCTTATTTTTAGACACTGGAAACAAGCACACAGCACCACATTTTGGAGAATTGACTGAGGGTGCGACAGAGTGAATGTATTTGTGCCTCAGAGGAGCAAAAGCCAGTTCCCAAGAAAGCTGTGCTTTCCATCTGTCCTTATTTAGTTCTGCCCTCTGGGATGGATCTATAGATGGAGTTTCCAGGCTCTCAGAAGCTGAGAGCATCTCTAGTTTATCAATTGAGCTCATTGTTCTTAGCTCTCCCACATACCATAAACCTTCTTTCTCTGAACTGAAAGAACTTTCTTTGTGCTCAAATCAGCTAAAAATTAAAATACAGCAGTATAAACAAGAAACATTTTCTTACAACACCAGGGTCAGTATTGGCTGCAGTTTTAGTGTGTGTGGAAGCTGTCCCCCACCTTTTTTCAAAGAGAAATGCATTCATTCTGTATACATTCATTGAGAAAACAAGTTTCCCACTAAACCCTGGGAGGTTCATGTTTGGGGGCTTTGTGGGTAGAACAATCCTACAGACATGGTGTCACACTTAAGGATCTCTCTCACCTGCAGGCATAGCAGAGGGGTCTCCCAGAGTGGACTAGAGTAGAGGCATAGAGCATGAAAAACCAATCTGGTTGGTTGGCTGCAATGAGTATCTGATTCCTCCCTTCAGTATGTGGGAGAGGCAGTGGTTAAGGATCATGACTTCATGTGGCTTTGGTTTTCTGGGACCTTGATACAAACAAGACTTCATTTTAGAGTTCTTGACAACTTGTGACTTGCTTTATGTCAGCCTGCTTCTTGCCTTACATGTGACAGCACTTATGCATACACTGGCACAATGCATGTTCTTGCTGCCACCCACTTAGTCATTTGAGGGGTCAGAGGGCACATGGATCAGTATTGATGTAAACACAGGCTGTTCAGCCTGCCTCTTTCTCTCAATCAAGGCTAAATATGAGAAGCAAAGGAAACAAAGGGCCACACAAAATAATATAGAAGTGCAACTACATATGTACAGAAAAGAGGCCTGATGTGGTATGGTGCTTATGATTAAAAATGTTTCATATTTGCTAACCGACATGAAAAGTAACCAGCTCCATTGATACTGCATGTATTAGGGAAGCACTGTCTTGAAAGCACCAAGAAGGAAAACCACAAAGTTATATTGTAAGGGTTTCAATACTGAAAACAATGTAGTTAGTACTTGAAAAGCCGCAGCTTATTTGAGTCTTAATATATGAAGAACTCCCAAGCAGAAGAGCTTTTTAGATTAAGGGTAATATGGCTTGTCCACATTAACAGAAGAATGAGAAGGTAAACTTAAGTATCATCCTGTACCAAGAACTGATGCACAGAAGTTGTCCTCTAGTCTCCATAGGCATGCTGTGCCGCATGCACACACCCGAACTCATAGTTTTCAGTAAACACATTAATAATGCAAAATGAAAAGGCTTAAAGGGGGCCACTACAATAACTTGGCAAGTGAAACCATTAAGTGTGCAAGCCTGATGATTCAAGTTCCATCCCTAGTTCCCACATAAAGGTGGAAGAGGATAGACAACTGACTCCACAAAGTCGCCCTATGACCTACATATGTGTTCACACTCTGACACATATTATTTGCATGTGGCACTTGCGTGCATGCGCACGCACGCACGCACACACACACACACACACACACACACAATAATAGCAAAGTCAAAAACTAAGAATAATGCTAGTTGGCCTGGTGACACACACCTTTTTTCCCCTCGCACTCGGGAGGCAGAGGCAGGTGGAGCTCTGCGAGTTTAAGGTCACCTGATCTACAGAGTGAGTTCCAGGACATCCAGAGCTGTTACACAGAGAAACCGTGTCTCAAAAACAAAACAAAAAGAGAATAATGCTATATAGAGACAACATTGCCGGCTACAAGTGGCTCAGGTTATTGTTGCTAGAAAGAGAACCTTACATATTATTTTTAAAACAAATTTGTCATTTCACTATTCTCTATTTCTTATGTGAAAACGTAAGTTATTCTGTAAAGTACATCATGTTTTCCTTCATCTAGCTTACTTGGGAAAACCCAGGTAAATGTATCTCAAAGGAAGGTGTTTGATGGTTGTTTATTAAAATTGTGTGTATCAAAGTGTGTTTATTTTAATAGCTAAGGTGGTTTTAGGCAGTTTTGATATTTTTCTCAGCCTAAAAATATTTTGTGGTACTCTGACATAGTAATAATTAGATGATTATTTGTCTTAGTGTTAAAAAAACTCAAACTAATTGAAAATAATCATAGCCCACTCCTTAGGCAACCATTTCCAGTTATAATAACTACACTTTTCTGAGTACTTTGTGAGATTCCATGCACATCTAATCATACCTTAGTTCTATAAGGCAGAAGCAAGTTAGCCCTCAGCTTTTTGCTGGACTGTGTGCCCTTTTCAATTCTTTCTAATCCTACACAGGGATGTTGATCTTATCCCAGCTCAGCCTACTATTAAAGCTACAGAGAGCAGCTATAGCACACATTTGTCAGAGTGTTACTTTTCTGTTGCTGTGCTAAAATAACATGACCATGGCAAATTACAGAAGGAACGGTTTATTTGGGCTTGGGTTCCAGAGGTTTCAAGTTTTTAATGTAGGGACAGCATAGCAGTAGGCAGCAGGCATGGCAAGCAGATCAGAAAACTTAGAACTCAGATTGTTTACCACAGAGAGAGTAGACTGCAAGTAAGGCAAGGCTATATAATCTCAAAGCTCCCAATCGGTGACTTCTAAGAGTTCTAGTGTAGTTGGATTTATGTTGCATCTGTTCCACTATGTTCGTAGCAACATTATTTGTAATAGCCAGAACTTAGAAGCAACCTAGATGCCCCTCAACCGAAGAGTGGATAGAGAAAATGTGGTACATTTACACGATGGAGTACTACTCAGCAGAAAAAAACAATAGAATCTTGAAATTTGCAGGTAAATGGATGGCACTAGAAGAAACCATCCTGAGTGAGGTAGCCCAGTCACAAAAAGACAAACATGGTATGTACTCACTCATATATGGATTTTAGACATGGATCAGGGGGAGTGCCAGTCTGCACTTCCACTGACAGAGAGTCTGGGAAACAGGAAAGAACCTAAGAGATATGCATGGTACCCCAGGATGAGGAATGAGGCAAGATCTTCTGAACAGAAGGAAGTGGGGATAGGGTGGGAGCCTGGGGAGGGTGGTGGGGGGTTGCGGGAGCAGGGGAGGGAGAGGGAACTGGGATTGACATGTGAAGCAAGCTATTTAAAATTAAAATAATAAAAAAAACTTGTAAAAAAACCAAGGACTCCAAAAAATTTGCAGACAAATAACTAGAAAAATAATCATCCTGAGTGAGGTAACTGAGCATCAGAAGGACAAACATGGTACATAATCACTTATAAGTGGATATTAGTTGTAAAATAAAGGATAATTATGCTACAATTCATAGACACTTAGAGACTAGGTAACAAAGAGGGTGCATGAGAGGATAGGAAGGAGAAATAGAAGAGATTTTATGAGTGAACTGAGGGTCATTGAGAATGAGATGAACAATCAGGTTGGGGGCGAGGAGGGGGGAGAGTGCTTAGAGGGACTGACTGTGGGGGTGAATTTCAGGGTCAGGTGGAAGCCCAGCACAAGGGAATCTCCCAGGTGTCTCCAGGGAGGACCCCACTTAGACTCCTAGCAATAGTGGAGAAGTAGCCTGAACTGGCCGTCTCCTGTGACCAAATTTGTGCCTAGCCCAAACTGTTGCCAGAGAGGAGCCATCCAGCAACTGATGGAAACATGGAGACCCACAGCCAAACATTGAGCGGATTTCAGGAATCCCATGGAGGATGAGGAGAAAGAATTGTAGGAGCCAGAGGAGTCATGGACACCATGGGAAGGCTCACACAATCAACTAACCTGGGCTCATAGGGGCTCAGAGGCTGAACCAAAACCATGGAGCCTGCATGGGACTGACCTAGTCCCTCTGTATATATGGTACAGTTGTGCAGCTTATTCCTCTTGTGTGGTTTGTAAAAGTGGGAACAGGGGCTTTCTCTGACTCTTTTATAGGCTTTTGGGGCCCTACTCCTCATACTGGGTCCCCTTATGCAGCCTTAATATATGGGAAGGTATTTAGTTTTACAGCAACTTGATATACCATGCTTTATTAATATTCAGGGGAGACCAGCACTTTCCTGGATAGTGATAGAAGAGAAGGGGATTGGGGGATCAGGAAAGGGAGTAGGGGAGGGAATGGAATGGGAGGGGGATGCTGTGGCTGGGATATAAAATAAATAGATGGATAAAATTTAAATAAGAATAATACATACTTGGCAAAAAAATCCCTGTTACACTTTTTCTTTAAAGTTAGGACAAATAGGAGATAGAGGGTTCAGGGTTAATACTCACTGTTCTTACAGACAACTTGGGTTCAGTTTCCAGCACCCACATGGTAGCTTACTACAGCCCTTATGTTCAGCTCCAGGGGATCTAGTGCCCTCTTCTGGCCTCCTTCAGCAGCAGGCACAAAGGTAGGGTTCAGATATACATGCAGACAAAACATTCATACACATTAACACATAAAAATAAAATCTTTTTTTTAAGTTAGGCAAATAGGTGATTCAGTGTTCAGCAACATTTTTACAGGATGGTGAAAACCTTTTCAAGTATCTGTTTTTAGTTTTATGTTTAAAGCATTATTTTTTTAGTTGTATTTGTGAGTGCCTGCTTGTATGTCTGTGCACAACATGTATGCCTGTGCAGGCAGAGACCAGAAGAGGGCATCCGATTCCCCGAAACTGGAGTTAGCAATGTAAGCCACCATGTGAGTGCTTGGAAGCATGCCTGAAGCATTTAGAAGAACAGTAAACACTCTTAACTGCTGAGCCATCTCTCTAGATCTCAAATATCTGGTTTCTTTAAATTTATTTTTTGTGGGAGTGTTTTGCCTGCATGTATGTATGTCCTGTGTGTGCCTGGTGGCCACCGAGAGCATCTGATTCCCTGAAGTGGATTTACAGACAGTTGTGAGCCAGCACTGAGAATTGAACCCAGGTCCTCTGGAAGAACAATCTGTGTTCTTAACTGCATTTCTCCAGCCCAAATATCTGCTCTTAAATGTTTTCTTTATGACATATGTCTGTTGAAAGGAATTTGTCTTTTCATTGATTATTTAAAAACATCTTGCCTTGATAACTACAGTGAGAATACCAAAGTCAGTCTTTATATTTGATATTAACAAAACAATTTTTGAATATTTAAAAGTAATATAAATACTACCTGTAATGTGTCATTGTTACAACTTATGTAGAGTGCACACATCTCACATTAGTGACCACAGTGTATCAAAAAAAAAAAACCCTTTCAAGTATGAAAAATATCTTTCCAGCCAAGTGTGGAAGCACACATCTGTAATTACAGCACTCTGCAAGCAGTGGCAGGAGCATCTCAAGTTAAAGATAATCTTGGTCTATGTAGCAAATTCCAGACCAGCCTGGAATACAGAGCAAGACCTCATCTGAAGTAAAGGAAGGAAGGAAGGAAGGAAGGAAGGAAGGAAGGAAGGAAGGAAGGAAGGAAGGAAGGAAGAGAATTCCACCTCTTTCCAAGTCCACTAGAACAACAATGCTTATAATTTTAGTCCACTGGGTGAGAACACATTTTAAAATTTTACTGAGTTTAATAACATACTTTAAAATTTTACTTAAACATTCACAAAAGCGAATCATGTAACAAACCTAATGTTACCCTTACTTAGCTCCGGTAACCATCAACATTCAGTAGTACTTCAAATTGAATTTGTATTTTAACATTGTTTATGCTGGAGAGGATGTGGAGAAAGGAGAACACTCTCCATTGCTGGTGGGAGTGCCAACTTGTACAGCCACTTTGGAAATCAGTATGGAGATTCCTCAGGAAAATGGGAATCAGTCTACCACATGACCCAGCAATTCCACTCTTGGGCATATATCCAAAGGATGCACATTCATACAACAAGGACAGCATTATTTGTAACAGCCAGAACCTGGAAGCAACCTAGATGCCCCTCAATCGAAGAGTAGATAGAGAAAATGTGGTACATTTACAAAATGGAGTACTACACAGTGGAAAAAAAGAATGGAATCTTGAAATTCACAGGCAAATGGATGGACCTAGAAGAAGCCATCCTGAATGAGGTAACTGAGTCACAAAAAACCAAATATGGTATATATTCACTCATATATGGATTTTAGACATAGAGCAAAGAAGGGAATAAGAGGAGGGGAGAGGAAGACATGAGGAGCAGGAAGATTGAGTCATGGGAAGAATAGAGGAGAGCAAGAAAACAGATACCATAACAGAGGGAGTCATTATAGGTTTAAAGAGAAATCGGGCACTAGGGAAATATCCAGAGATCTACAAGGTTGACCCCAATTAACAATCTAAGCAATAGTGGAGAGGCTACCTTAAATGCCCTTCCCTGATAATGAGATTAATGACTACCTTATATGCCATCCTAGAACCTTCATCCAGTGACTGATGGAAGCAGAAGCAAACACCCCCAGCTAGACACTGAGCCTTATTCCTGGAACCCAGTTGCAGAGATGGAGGAGTGATGAGCAAAGGGGTCAAGACCATGATGGAGAAACCCACAGAAACAGCTGACCAGACCTAGTGAGAGCACATGGACTGCAGTTGTAAAAGTGGGGAACCAGTATTAGACAGAACCAAGCCCTCTGAACTTGGGTGTCAGTTAGGAGGCCTGGGCATTCTATGAGGCCTCTGACAGTGGAACCAGTATTTATCCCTAGTATATGCATGGACTTTGGGAGCCCATTCCCTATGGAGGGATACTCTCTCATCCCAGACACACAGGGAAGGGTCTGGGCCCTGCACCAAATGTTGTGACAGACATTGAAGATCCCCCATGAAAGGCCTCACCCTCCCTGGGGAGTAGATGGGGGCATGGTAGGATGGCAGGGAGAGGGAACTGGGAGTGATATGTAAAAGAAGATTGTTTCGAAAGAAAGAAAGAAAGAAAGAAAGAAAGAAAGAAAGAAAGAAGGAAGGAAAGAAAGAAAGAAAGAAAGAAAGAAAGAAAGAAAGAAAGAAAGAAAGAAAGAAGGAAGGAAAGAAAGGAAATTTTTAAAAGACCTTCCCTTTCTTAGTCTCCCTTGTTTCACTCCCTTCCCTTAGTGATCTGTTTACATCCTTCCAAATACATTCTTAGCATCCTGGATTCTCCTGCTTTAAAATCTGTTCCAGCATTTACTCTAAAATGTTTACATATCACCACACTTTCTGTGGGATCACTTCTCCATTTTCAAAACTCCCCTAAGTAACATATTTGTTTTAAAGTGAGCATTTGATAACCACCAAATGCTGCAGATTTTTTTGCCAACCGTTACAAGGACCTGTTTAATGGAGTTCTTTTATGTTTTGTGGACCTAGGGACTGAATCTAGGGTCTCTTCTATGTTAGGCATATGTCCTAACTTTGTTTGAAAACAAAGTGTTATTAAATTGGCCAAGTTGACCTAAAACTCCCCCCTGTAACCCAGAGGCAGGCCTTGAACTTGAAATCCTCCAGCCTCAAGCTCCGTGCTAAGAATCCCAAATGGAAGGAAGTTCTCTATAATAAAAATTTACCTCTAAGTACACTAAAATCCAATATGACGTAGCAATAACCACAAGATGGAAAAAGCACGCTCTGGTATCTTCAATTTTTATTTTTTGACGGTCCTAAGTTGTTTATTGGATATGAATTTTGCAAACATTATGTGTATTGGTAGTAATGATGGAGCTGCAGAGTATTGTGCCTTCTCCAGGCTCCATGGTGAGAGCCACCAATAGTGTGGTGGAACTTGTGGCCCTTTCCATGGTCATGGCTCTTGCGGCCAGCAGATGTCAGCCCACACATCTCTCTGTGCTTGTGAACTAGTTTGGTGATCCACTGGTGTCAGGGTTCCTTCTGATAGCTTTATGTAATGGATCAGTGAGGATAACCTCAAAATTTTTATATGTGGAATATTCGCCAACCCAGTAAGAATTCAGGACTCTCAAAGCCCCACAATGATGTCCAGCTCTCTCCTCAGTAACACACTTAAGGCCTCTGGCAAACTTTATCTGGTTAACACTATGATGGACAGCCTTGCAGTAAGTTCCACCCTTAGGAACTGGACAAACACAAATCCTTTACCTTCGCGCTTTGTCAGACTGGGTGGGGTGGAGAGCCCTGTGTAGCACAGAGAGCTGGTGATACTGCCAGCAACGAACCCTCAGCAGAAAGCACATCACATAGGACTGCTTCTTCCTCCATAGCTCCTGGATGTATTTGTATGCACTCATCTTGGCTCACTTGATGGCTACCTCCAGAGGAAAGGAAGAAGCCTTTCTCCTACAATCCCTTTTATGGTTCCTTCCCCCATCTCCTTCAACTTTTATTTTTAATATAAATATACATTTACTAACAGTGAGGAGCAGGTTATAGACATATGTTTTCATCATTTTTAATTTATTTTATGTACCAACCACAGTTTCCCCTCTCTCCTTCAGTTCCTTCCCCCACCTCCTTCCTACCCCTCCCATCCACTCCTCCTCTGTCTCTGCTTGGATGGGGTAAGACCTCCCAGGGGAATCAACAAAGCATGGCACATCAAGCTGAGGCGGGACCAAACTCCTCCCCACTGCATCAAGGATGAACAAGGCATCCTACCATAGGGAATAGGTTCCAAAGAGCCAGCTCATACATCAGGAACAGGTCCTGGTCCCACTGTTAGGGGCCCCACAAAAGACCAAGCTACACAATTGTCACCCATACACATTAAGGCCTGTGTTGGTTCCATGCAGGCTCCCTAGCTGTCTGTCCAGAGTCTGTGAACTCCCACAAGCTCAGGTCAGCTGTCTCTGCGGGTTTCCCCATCACGATCTTGACCCCCCCACCCCCGCACTCATAAAATTCCTCTGAATGTCTGAGATACACTTAAAGAAGTGTGTCCTTAAATATCAGTGAAATACAAATCAAAATGACTCTGAAATGCTACCTTACACCTTTCAGAATAGCCAAGATTAAAAACACTAATGACAGTCTGTGTTGGAGGGGATGTGGAATAAGGGGAACACTCTTCCACTGTTGGTGGGAGTGAAAACCTGTCCAGACACTTTGGAAATGAGTATGGCAGTTTCCAAGATGATTGGAAATCAATCTAATCTCAAGATCCAGCAATTCCACTTTTGGGCACATATCCAAAAGATGCTCAACCATGCCCCAAGGACACTTGCTCAACTATGTTCATAGCAGCATTACTCATAATAGCCAGAACCTAGAAACAACCTAGATGCCCCACAACCGAAGAATTGATCAAGAAAGTATGGTATATTGGACTGGAGAGATGGCTCAGAGGTTAAAAGCACTGGCTGCTCTTCCTGAGTTCAATTCCCAGCAGCCATATGGTGGCTCACAACCATCTATAATAAGATTTGGTGCCCTCTTCTGGCGTGTAGTCATGCATGCTGGCAGAACACTGTATACATAATAAATAAATACTTAAAAAATAATATGTGCTATATCTACACAATGGAATATTACTCAGTGGGAGGAAAAAACAGTGGCATAAAATGTGCAGGCAAATGGATGGCACTAGAAGAAACCATCCTGAGTGAGGTAACCCAGACCCAGAAAGGCAAACACAGTATGCACTCATAGGTGAATATTAGATGTAAAGCAAATGATAACCAAGCTATAATCCTCAGTCCCAGAGAAGCTAGGTAACAAGGAAGATCCTAAGAGAGACACATGGGTCTCCCTGAGAAGAGGAGGTAGATGGGATGTCCTGGGTAAACTGGGTCTGGGAGGGGGCAGTAAAAGGCAGGAGTGGGGGATGGGGACACTTATAGTGGGAGAATTCAACACTCCGCTCTCACCGCTAGATAGGACCTCCAGACAGAAACTTAACAAAGAAACAAAAGAATTAATAGAAGTTATGACCCAACTGGGTTTAACAGACATCTATAGAACATTCCACCCAAATACAAAGGGATATACCTTCTTCTCGGCACCACATGGAACCTTCTCTAAAATTGACCACATAATAGGAAACATAGCAAATCTCCACAGATACAAAAAAATTGGAATAACCCCCTGCATCTTATCAGACCACCATGCATTAACATTAGAATTCAACAATAACACAAATCGCAGAAACCCTACAAACTCATGGAGATTGAACAATGCACAATTGCACCATCCCTGGGTAAAGGAACAAATAAAAAAAGAAATTAAAGACTTCCTCGATTTCAATGAGAATGAAGACACAACATACACAAACTTATGGGACACTTTGAAAGCAGTGCTGAGAGGAAAGTTTATAGCACTAAGTGCCCACATGAAAAAACTGGAGAACAGTCATACTAGAGAATTAATAGCACAGCTGAATGTTCTAGAACAAAAAGAAGCAAACTCCCCCAGGAGGAGCAGACGCCAGGAAATAATCAAATTGAGGGCTGAAATCAATCAAGTAGAAACCAGGAAAACATTGAGAAGAATCAATGAAACAAAGAGTTGGTTCTTTGAGAAAATCAACAAAATAGACAAACCTCTGTCCAAACTAACCAAAAGACAGAGAGAGAACATGCTAATTAACAAAATCAGGGATGAGAAAGGGGACATAACAACGGACTCTGAGGAAATCAAGAGAATCATCAGGGCATACTTTGAAAATCTGTACTCCACAAAATTTGAAAATTTAAAGGAAATGGACAATTTCCTGGATAGATATCACTTGCCAAAACTAAATCAAGAACAGATAAATAATCTAAACAGACCTATAACCCCTAATGAAATAGAAGCAGTCATCAAAAGTCTCCCAAACAAAAAAAGCCCAGGCCCAGATGGCTTCAGTGCAGAATTCTACCAGAAATTCAAAGAAGAGCTCATTCCAATACTCGTCAAAGTATTCCACACTACAGAAGCAGGAGGCTCACTGCCAAACTCTTTCTACGAGGCTACAATTACCTTGATACCCAAGCCACACAAAGACACAACTAAGAAAGAGAACTATAGACCAATTTCCCTCATGAACATTGATGCAAAAATACTCAATAAAATACTTGCAAACCGGATTCAAGAACACATCAGAAAAATCATCCACCATGATCAAGTAGGCTTCATTCCAGGAATGCAGGGATGGTTCAACATTAGAAAATCTATCAATGTAATCCACCATATTAACAATCTGCGAAAGAAAAACCACATGATTATCTCACTAGATGCTGAAAAAGCCTTTGACAAAATCCAGCACCCCTTCATGATAAAGGTCCTAGAGAGATCAGGGATAACAGGAACGTACCTGAACATAATAAAAGCAATATACAGTAAACCAACAGCTAACATCAAACTAAATGGAGAGAAACTCAAAGCAATTCCTCTAAAATCAGGAACAAGACAAGGCTGTCCACTCTCTCCATATCTCTTCAATATTGTACTTGAAGTTCTAGCTACAGCAATAAGACAACAAAAGGAGATAAAGGGGATACAAATAGGAAAAGAAGAAGTCAAGCTTTCATTATTTGCAGATGATATGATAGTTTACATATGTGACCCAAAAACTCCGCAAGGTTACTCCTAGAGCTGATAAACAGCTTCAGCAAAGTGGCAGGATACAAGGTAAACTCAAAAAATCAGTGGCCCTATTATATACAGATGATGAAGTGACTGAGAAAGAAATCAGAGAAACATCACCTTTTACAATAGCCAAAAACAGCATCAAATATCTGGGGATAATGTTAACCAAGGAAGTGAAAGACCTGTATATCAAAAACTTTGTGTCTTTGAAGAAAGAAATCAAAGAAGATACCAGAAAATGGAAAGATCTCCCATGCTCTTGGATTGGTAGGATCAACATAATAAAAATGGCAATCTTGCCAAAAGCAGTCTATAGATTCAATGCAATCCCTATCAAAATTCCATCACAATTCTTCAAGGACCTGGAAAGATCATTAATCAACTTTATATGGAAAAACAAAAGGCCCAGGATAGCCAAAACATCCCTATACAATAAAGGAACTTCAGGAGGCATCACCATACCTGATTTCAAGCTCTATTATAGAGCTATAGTCCTGAAAACAGCTTGGTATTGGCACAAAAATAGGCAGGTAGACCAATGGAACCGAATCGAAAGCCCTAATTTTAACCCACACACCTATGAACACCTGATTTTTGACAAAGAAGCTAAAACTGTACAGTGGAAAAAAGAAAGCATCTTCAACAAATGGTGCTGGCATAACTGGGTAATGGTATGCAGAAGACTGCAGATAGATCCATGTTTATCGCCTTGTACAAAACTTAAGTCCAAATGGATCAAAGATCTCAACATACATCCAGCCACACTGAAACTTTTAGAAGAGAAAGTGGGAGATACTCTTCAACGAGTTGGTACAGGAGACCACTTCCTAAACATAACACCAGTGGCACAGGCACTGAGATCAACAATTAACAAATGGGACCTTCTGAAACTAAAAAGCTTTTGTAAGGCAAAGGACACAATCAAAAAGACAAAAAGGCAGGCCACAGAATGGGAAAAGATATTCACTAACCCTACATCTGACAGAGGGCTAATCTCCAAAATTTACAAAGAACTCAAGAAACAAGTCTCCAAAACACCAAAGGATCCACTTGAAAGGTGGGGCACAGAGCTAAATAGAGAATTCTCAGTAGAGGAGGCTAAAATGGCCAAGAGACACTTAAGAAAGTGCTCAACATCCTTAGCCATCAGGGAAATGCAAATCAAAACAACTCTGAGATACCATCTTACTCCTGTCAGAATGGCTAGAATCAAAAACACCGAAGACAATTTATGCTGGAGAGGATGTGGAGAGAGAGGATCACTCCTCCATTGCTGGTGGGAATGCCGACTCATACAGCCTCTTTGGAAATCAGTATGGAGATTCCTCAGGAAAATGGGAATTAATCTACCACTAGACCCAGCAATTCCACTCTTAGGCATTTATCCAAATGAGGCAGGTTCATACAACAAGGGCATCTGCTCCACTATGTTCATAGCAGCATTGTTTGTAATAGCCAGAACCTGGAAGCATCCTAGATGCCCCTCAACTGAAGAGTGGATAGAGAAAATGTGGTACATTTACACAATGGAGTATTACTCAGCAGAAAAAAACAATGGAATCTTGAAATTCGCAGGGAAATGGATAGCACTGGAAGAAACCATCCTGAGTGAGGTAACCCAGTCGCAAAAAGACAAACATGGTATGTACTCACTCATATATGGATTTTAAATATGGATCAGGATAGTGCCAGTCTGCACTTCCACAGATAGAGAGTCTGGGAAACAGGAAAGAACCTAAAAGATATGCATATTTGCATAGTACCCAAGAGAAGAGGATGGAGACAAGATCCGCTGAATGGATGGGGAACAGGGCGGGGGGGGGTAGTGGGACCTGGGAAGAGTAGAGGGGGTAAAGAGGAAGGGAGTTGGTCATGGGGGAACAGGAAGTTGAGGGGGTGGGGGTAAAATAGGGGGAAGAGGGAATCATAGGATCGAAGACAGATCAGGCACCAGAGTGACCTCGAGTGATCTAAAGGTATAACATCAATTGGCAAGCTAAGCAATAGTGGAAGGACCACCTCGAATGCCCATTCCTGATAATGAACTTGATGTCTATAACTATCCGGGAGCCTTCATCCTGGGACTGATGGAAGCAGAGGCAAACACACAACTAAGCACTGAACTGAACCCAAGGAACCCAGTGACAGAGAGAGAGGAGTGATGAGCAAATTGGCAAGGAATGGGCTGGCAAAACCAGCAGAGACGGCTGATCTGAACAGGGGAGTGCTCTTGGACCCCAGACCGACAGTGGGGAGGCCAGAATGGGACTGATCTGGACCCCCCAAATGTGAGTGTCAGTGAGAAGGCCTGGGCAACCTATGGGGCTCTGAGCTGTGGATCAGTGTCTATCCCTGGTATACAATCTGTCTTCATGTGCCTATGGCACAAAGAGAGATGCTCTCTCAGCCTGGACTCTTAGGGGAGTGCCTTGACCCTACCAAGAGTGAAATGATAGACTCTAGACATCCCCTATGTGGAGGGATTTGGCAATAGGGTGGGAGGGAGGGTGGAAGGGGAGTGCGGGAGGAGGGGAGGGAGAGGGAACTGGGATTGACATGTGAAACAAGCTATTTAAAATTAAAATAAAAAATGATTAAAAAAAAAAAAGCATTTGGATGTGGATGAATCATAATGCTGTTTCCTTAGAGCAGACAAAAAGATTTATGACGATGCGCAGTTTACTGCCGCAGTTCCGGTATGACTAAAGATGACAGCTTCTCATCTCCAGATGTGGAGATGCTTATTCTCATGGGGAAAACACAAAGCAACCTCTCATTCTGTAAGGAAAAAAGCCTTTCCCCCAAATCACTGCAACTACCACTACTAGCTAAATAAAAGGCAATGCAGTATGTGTAACTTATCAGTAAGATGTCATTGAATACTATTTAGCTTTTAGATTTAGTGTACTTTAAAAATTATTTATATGCATATGTGTCTGTTTGTGGATATGTGCATATGACTGTGGATGTGCCTAGAAGCCAGACACTTTCTATAGCTAGGGAACTGGAGTTACAGGTGGTTGTGAGCCACCTGATATGGGTGCTGGAAACTGAACCCTTGGGACCTCTGCAAGAAGAGTATGCACTCTTAACTACTGAGTCATATCTCCAGCCCCTAATATTTCTTTTAAAAATAATGTTTATTCTGTAAAACATGCCTAGCTTCTGCAATTCTCCTTTTGCTCTCTTAAAAAGGGTAGACTAAACAATAAAGGCTCTATTGGTATCAAATGTTGGGGTAATTCAAGATAATTTGCTTAGTAGGAAGGAACATTAGGGACTACCCTCAAAATACACATATTAATTTGTCTGATACAATCCTAATGTTTATGCCTACTTAGGGATAACTCACATTGAAATCCTAACTTACAAGATGATAGTATCAGGAGGTAGGGACTTGATGACTTGATTAGGTCATGAGGAATTTATCTCCATGAATAGGACTAGTGCCACACAATGAGGGGATGCCATTTGTAAATGAGAAAGCACCAGACACAGAATCTGCCAGTACCTTGATCTTAGACTTGCCAGCCTTCAACACTGTGAGGAACAAAATTCTGTTGCTTGTAAGCCACCCACCCTTATGGCATTTTGGTGTAGCAGTCTGGACTATGACAGTGCATCGGAGTTTATCTTCCCTGAAATCAAGTATAATAAAAATCACTCTCTGTGACAAATCCTGTCTCTCCATAGCAAGCAAAGACATGAGACGACTATCTAGATCATTGACACTGAAAAAAATACTGTCGCATGATTGCTTTAAGTAATTACAATTGAACAGATATGCCAGTCTCAATTCCCATAGTGAAATTATTCAAACAGATACCTCAATTTCCCAAAGTGTTTTTAACATTCAATTTTAGGATAGAACAGAAATCATATCTTGTATACCCTCCATTTTTTCTGGTAAAAAATCTCTTCCTCTGCCCCATAATGAAACTTCACATTGTGACTTAAGACATCAAGGGGAGATTTTCCTGTAAGCAATGATTGGGGCAGAAACATATCAGACAGAAATCTGGTTTTCTGCTTTGAAATTATCAATTCTGGAAGACAAGCTCTATTCCCCTCCCCTCTTTTTGTTCAGCAATCAAACCCAAAGCCTCAAACATATTAAAAATACTCTGCTGTGGAAATATTCTTATTTTTTTATTTTTAAGTTTAAATTTAGATTAGAAACAAGGTTGCTTCACAAGTCAGTTCCAGGTCCCTCTCCCTTCCCTCCCCTCCTCCCGTGCCCTCTCCCCAACCCACCCATTATCCCCTCATTTCCCCAGGGAGGGTGAGGCCCCCCATGGGGATGTCCATAGTCTGTCATTTCATCCAGGGCAGAGCCTAGACCCTCCCCCAAGAGTTCAGGGTGAGAGTGCATCTCACATTGTTGGATGGGAGTCCAATGTCTGTGTGTATACTCGGGATGAATACTGATCTACTGCCCAAGGCTGAATAGATTACCTAGGCCTCTTCACTGACACCCACATTCAGGGGGTCTTGATCAGTCCCATGCTGGATTCCCAGGCTGATGCCTGGAATTCAAGAGTTAACCTTTGTCAGGCCAGCTGTTTCTGGGGGTTAAACCAGCCCAGTCTTAATCCCTTTGGTCATCAGTCCCCCCTCTCTGTTAGTGCTTAGCCATGAGAGTGTGCATCTTCTTCCATCAGCCACTGAATGAAGGGAAACATTCTTATTAAGGTGATTAGAAATTTATGACTTATTGTTGTCTCAAAGTTGTATCATTGTAGAATTTGGTTTATTATATTTTAAGTATGATGTAATAATTCTGGAGCAAGAAAAAATGAATATTTTTGACTCCACAAAGGTCTAATTAACAAAAATACGTAGAATGGATGAGACTTCTAAATCTGTAGCAGATGGAGTCAATGTGATGAATCATGTATGGCGGCAAAGCTTGCATTCATAATTTAAATGTCGCTGGACCGGCAATATGGCTGATGGGAAAGGCACTTGCCACCAAGCCTGATGATATGATTTAGAACGTTGTCCCCTGATCTCTTCACACCTACCACGGTGTGCATACACACATATAAGTAAATAAATGTAATTTTTAAAATTCACTATCATAAATGTTCAAGCCATTTGATGTTTACTGTAACATTAATGGCCCAAAGTGTGGTGGTCAAGAGAATAGAACATTTTTTAATAAAAACTATCTTTCGTCTTCTGACATGTTATGTCTACATTTTCATATTTTTCTAATGTCTAGGCAATTTATCAGTCAAGAAAATAAAGACAGGGCTGGAGAGATGGCTCAGTGGTTGAGAGGACTGCCTGCTCTTCTGGAGAAAATAAAGACAATGTGCATATTCTGTTTATATTTTGTAATAGTAACTTTTTTGCATTTCTCATTCAGTACTCTTTTTTCTCTTCTATTTTTTATTTAAGTTAGAAACAAGCTTGTTTTACATGTCAATCCCAGTTCCCTCTCCCTCCCCCTTCCCTTGCTCCCCCATCCACTGAACCCCTATCCCATCCCCTTTCCTCTCCCCAGGGAGGGTGAAGCCTTCCATGGGGGATCTTCAAAGTCTGTCATATCATTTGGAGCAGAGCCTAGGTCCTCCCCCATGTGTCTAGGCTGAGAGAGCATCCCTCTATGTGGAATGAGCTCCCAAAGTCCATTCGTGTACTAGAGATAAATACTGATCCACTGCCAGAGGCCCCATAGACTGCCCAGACCTCCTCACTGACACCCACGTTCAGGGGCTGTGGATCAGTCCTATGCTGGTTTCCCAGCTATCAGTCTGGGGTCCATGAGTTCCCCCTTGTTCAGGTCAGCTGTTTCTGTGGGTTTCTCCAGCCTGGTCTTGACCCCTTTGCTCATCACTCCTCCCTCTCTGAAACTGGATTTCAGAGTTCATCTCAGTGTTTAGCTGTGGGTGTCTGCTTCTGCTTCCATCAGTTACTGGATGAAAGCTCTAGGATGGCATTTAAGGTAGTCATTAATCTCATTATCGGGGAAGGGCGTTTAAGGTAGCCTCTCCACTATTGCTTAGATTGCGTCATCCTTGTAGCTCTATGGACATTTCCCTAGTGCCAGATTTCTCTTTAAACCTATAATAGCTCCCTCTATTATGGTATCTCTTTTCTTGCTCTCCTCTATTCTTCCCCTGACTCAAACTTCCTGCTCTCTCCTGTCCTCCTCTCCCTTCCTCTTCTCCCCTTCTCATTCTTCTAACTCCCTCTCCTCTCCCCCCCCACCATGCTTCCAATTTGCTCAGGAGATCTTAAAAATTATGATAAAAATAAAGTAGAAGATTATGGTTCACATTCTGGTTCCAAGGCTCTCCATACAGGTCTAAAATAAAATAAAAGGAATCTCTAGCCCCCAATCTTCAGAGTTTGTTTCTCTGCATGATAAATAGGGAGAGCCACTTGGAGTATCACATAAAGAATGATAGAGATACCACATCAGGTACCATCTGAGAGTGACTTTACTGATAGATATACCTGCCATGCTGGCTAACTGCTCAAAAGTAGAAAGGGTGAGAAGTAACACCCCACAAACATTGTACGTTGGTTGTTCAAAATGCACTTTTTATTCACTTTGACACATGAATTTTTAAACAACTGGAACAATATCTTATACACATTTTGAGATGTTTAGCAGCACCTGCGGCAAGAGGACTGTGGAATACCTCAGGATAAAGTAGAGTTGGCTGAGGCAGATACAAATACACCTGAATTCATCAATCCACTGAAGACATATGGTACTTGAGGCCCCTTGAAAGCCAATACGTGGCAATAAACTAAATAAATATTTTTGTATGATGTTTTAATGGACTATTGAAAAACAGTATGCTTCTAATTAGAAATACATTTTTCCAAAAATCTAGTGTCCATTAAAAAACACCTATTGAAAATATTTCACTGCACATTCTAGATACATGATCGATTTCAAAACACATACGCACAATTCCTGGTACCACAAATGTCAGCTTTTGGTGTTTTTAATCTTACCAAAACTATATGTCAGCACCCACTGAGTGTTACTCACAAAAATGACACTGTTTTGTCACTTACTGTTAAGTGATTGATATTGTAAAGTAATCTGATAGAAAAAAAAGTGTATGGCTAAGAAGAAAGGGGCTTCAATGTACCTGCCACTTACATTAACACTTGTCTCGATGGACAGGATGCCTGTGAATACCCATGTACTTTTATTTTTACTCAAATGACCACATGCCACTCTACAGAGACAAATAGTTTTGTGAGCTGATGATGGAAATCTTTATGAAGGCCTGAGATCTACAAATAGAAACTATTATCAGCAGAGTGCGAATAGAAAGAGAAGGCCCCAGGTCTCATGCACTTAAAAACAATTACTACTTATCAACTCTGACATACAGAGTTTCACCCGAACATGTTTGTAGCAAAATGACTGTAGAACATTAAAACCAGTGTGGCTGGCTATAGGCATAGGCAGGATAGGAACCTATATTTAAGAGCTGTGGGGGTCCCCGTTCTGGCTTTGACTTCTGGCATTCAAATTAATTGGACAATAGGGTCAGGACTATGCCATAATTGGAAATACTGAATACGTCTGGGTTGAAATACTGTCCTCCTCTTGTCTATGTGGCCAAAAAGTACCAGAGTTCTTAAAGCACATAAGGTCCCACATGTAAGGCTGATTCCATGTCTGGCTACAATGGAGAATTCTAGGCTGTATTCCTGTGAATGCTCCCACCCCATCCTGGGCCTAAATCTCTTGGGGGAAGCCTTGTGTAACTGTCCCTCTCTACAGTGGGTCACAATTTTTAGCATACACATTTTAAAGCACAGATTAAAATCTATGCGGATCAACCAACAAAAACCAGACGGCACACTCATCATACAGCATATAATTGGCAGTCATGGTATTCAAAATTTGTCAAACCATTTTTGAACATGGTGTCTTTGGAATATTTTAATAGTAGTTGTTAAAGGCTAATCCCAGAATGGCTTGAGGATTTTTAAGGCCCTCTCTATAGTCTTAGTTATCATTTTCAGATAACACCAACCAGAACATGGCACTGATGAGTTTGTAAATTCCGAACTTAAACCTAAAGGAATCTTATACCAAACATGTAGCCAACACAGTAATTCTTTTTGCAGTACTTGAACAGATGGCTACGTAGTGACTACGTTTACTGGGAGGGAGCTCACTATTAAGGCAGTCTATTCCACTTTTGAACAAATCATGAGGAATTCATTCTAACACAAAGTTTTTAAAAATCTGCTCTTTTGCCAGTTTTACTGTCCAAATTTGGCCAGCTGTACACTTGGTGAGACATCCCAAGCATTAGACCCTTCCTCTACAACACACAACTGAGTGAAGGGACCTGTGAGAAAAGCCCATTACTCTCTAACCTTTCCTGAAGTCTTCTTCATGAGCCAGCATGGTGGACCATAGGACCATCTAAATTGTAGGCAGAGAGCACGGCACCTGAAGCCACATACTAAGCAGCATTGCTAAATTGATAAGTTGTAAAGGAAGCAACATCTCTACGCAGCAGCAGTAGACGTATGAAGGAAAAGCAGGCCAACCATGTATTTGCAAAGGGAGTTGGCATATTTAAGCGTAACCCATTCACTAGTGTCCTGTGACTCACACAACATGGATTAGAATCAACCTCCAGTGTCATTAGAGCAAGTCTTGTTGATATGATTTTTAAGTTCATATGAGATTAAACCATACATAAGGATTTGAACATATCAGTGTGTATTTTTATACATCTACATCCCTAATCATCACCACCTTTGTCTAATTCATGCATAGAAATCCTTGCTTCCATTGTTATTTTTGCTGTAATACAGCTCAGAATCTTCTTTTTCCCTTTGGTAGAAATGCCATAAACTGCTTGGCAGGAGTCTGGTGGTGGCATCTGCTAGCTGGCTAATGGAACACTTTAAGCTCTTTCACTCCTTCATGCAGTTGGGTTCTAGGTTTAAACCTTGATTTAAAAATACTTAAATCTCTCAGGACTAAAACTTTCTGAAGTGTCCCGAGACACACAAGAAAGGAAAATAGCAGAAATCACACAAAATACACTTGGCTCAATAAAGCTTTTTTGTTAACTGCTCTACAACTTCAATTTGAAAGGTTCTGTTTCAAAAGTAGAACCTCATCTTTTACCCTGGCACGCTCATGTGTGTGCGCGCGCGCGTGTGTGTGTGTGTGTGTGTGTGTGTGTGTGTGCATGCGTATGCGTGCATGTGTGCGTGTGTGCGTGTGCATGCGTGTGTGTGTGTGTGTGTGTGTGTGTATCTGTACTACCAGAGGGCACAGTGGTTCTTACACTATGAACTAACCAACTTAGTGCACACTTCTGAACAGAGTCCCTAAATCTAACAGCATGAAGAACTTGCTTTGGAACCACTGTTCAAATCAATGGTGTGACCTAACATGCAATGTTCCAGCTGTTCCTCTACAGCTAACACCTGCCTAACAGCTTCTTCAAAGGCCACTGTCACATTAGTATCATCTTTGGCACTTGTTTCTAGATAAGGGTAATTCCCATTCTCCATGCACCAGGCTTGTGCCTCCTCGGTCGTCACTTGCCTATCCTCTTTGTCTACCTTGTTACCCAGAACTACAAAGGGGAAGTGCTCTGGGTCCTTTACATCTGCATAGTAGATGAATTCTTTTTGCCAGTTACCAAGGTTCTCGAAGCTCTGCCGGTCATCCACACTGAAGGTCAGCAGGCAGCAGTCTGCTCCCCTGTAGAACGGCGTTCTAAGGCTCTTGAAACGTTCCTGCCCTGCAGTGTCCCAGATCTGCAGTGTCACAAAGCGTCCATCTACCTCCAGATCTCGATTTAAGAACTCTACCCCAATAGTGTGAAAAGCCTGGGAGTCGAACTTGTTGGTGACATAACGGTTCATAAGTGAGCTTTTCCCAACTCCACCATCACCCAAGAGAATGACCTTTAAGAGAAGGGATTTCCCACTCATTGTTGCAGCACCAAACAGGGAAAAGCTTGCAAACAAAAGAACCTGAAAATGTAGGAAGGAACATAGTTAAACATGAAATAAATCAACGCCATAGAAAATTTCCCCGAATAATGAGCTTACATGATCATTATTTAATTTAAAACAGGGAAAGAGAGAAAACTCTTTTAATAAAAGAGGGAAAACTGGTCTTGGTTTTCTGAGGCTTCTTACCTGGATAAGGAATGGCTGAATGTCATGAATAAACCAACTAGCAGATGGCTCCACAATTTGTTCAGTTCAGACACTATTCTAGGTGAGAGAGCCTAGAACAGGCATGCCACTCAAATGTGTGACCATGTTAGTTTCCAGTTTGGACAGTTCCAAACAAGATGCTAATATGAAACTTATTTAAGGTTTAATGTTTGTTTTTGAGGTACCTAAGTGTTACTGGAAGGTATATAAGATGTATTCTTGATTCTATCAGTCAAGATCTGGGTCCCAATTGAACTGGACTCAATAATATGTAAAAGAGAAAAAAATCAACTTTCTCTAAGCATTTACTCCCCTTACACTTGCACTGAGATGGATACTATAATAAGGAATGGATCTTGTATAATTTTGTGTTCATGGTACAATGACATTTAAGTTTATGACAGTTGGCTAATATCAATATAACAGGTATTATCCTGAAGAGGATCTTATGGGTTTCTTCAATTTAAGTTTTAATACCAAAAGACCAATATATGAAAAGTCATGATAAAACCTAAAGCACTCAGAATCATGTAGCACTTTTCTTGTTACCTACACAAAATATTTATACATAGACTACCTAGAATACATGTTAAAATAAAATATTCTCTAAGGTACTGTCACAATTGGGTCTATACTGGAAACTCAAGAATGTTGATATTAATTGAGCAAGGTAATATTTATGCAAGAGCCTCAAAGGAAGGAAACCTAAACACTGATCAAAAAGTATATGCAAAAGATTCTAAAAGCACACATATTTGACGGGCGGTGGTGGCGCACGCCTTTAATCCCAGCACTCGGGAGGCAGAGGCAGGCGGATCTCTGTGCGTTCGAGGCCAGGCTGGACCGATAGCCTCTGAAACAATACAGAGAAACCCTGTCTCGTAAAAACCAAAAAAAAAAAAAAAAAAAGAAGAAGCACACATATTTAAAAGGTAATTTGAAAGTCATAATAGTCTTTAAAATTATTTTGGAATTGTTTTTGAAATTATAAATATTCACTTTTTAACAAAAGAAAATGTAAAATATCAAAATTCATTGCAATATCTCATGAAATACTTACCCAGCTGGGTTTTTTCACAATTCAGCCTTCTCCTTTGTCCCTCTTGGTGCTTTATTCTTTTATTAGGGTTCTAAAACAGAATGGGAAGAAGATTTTAATAATCTATAATAAAATGAAAATAAGTCTTTAGAAAAAACATATTCAATTCAGGGAGAAATCCCATAGCAATCTCAAGTATCCTGTGGCAAATTTTCACGAATACACTTAAAAGTTCAAAATGTTGCAGGTGTTTAATGTGATCAAAATAATTTTATTACCCAAACTTCAATTTATTCTAATCTGACTGTACTTTGTGTGATTTAAAAAACTGTGTTGTCTTTCTGCTGAATGCTCTATTTAAAGTAAGAATAAATAAAAGCACGTAGGTGATATACGGAGAAGTGATATCTGGGAGACTGAAAGCAGAAGAGTTTAAGATAAACCAGAGACAACTTTCCTTCCCTTTATACCCACAAACACTCCCACTTCAAGCCCACCCGTGCACCCATCAATCTGCCTTGAGGTAGTCTGCTCATGATCAAAGAAGAAATCATTTATATGTGTATGGACCCACAGTATACTTTCTTAGATAATTATTTTATTCACTAGTTGATGCTATCTGTCTTGAACCCAAGATTTTGTTTGGTTGTGTTTTGAGACAACTCTCTGTATGTATTCCAGATGGTCTGGAGCTCACTAGGTAGCTTGAGATGGTCTTAAACTCCCGATTTTCTACCTCAGTCCCCCTGGGTGATGGAGTTACAAGTATTCACAACATTACCTAGCTTGAATACAAGTTTTAATATTTAGCTGTCCTTACTACAAACACATATTTGCTTAATATTAATAGTTAATTGTAGCATATATTAATGAAGCAAAACTAGAATAGTGTTCCAAAAAGACAAATAATTCCCAAGCTTGTTGAGTATGTTTATTGAGGAATAAAGAAGCTGTTTGAAAAACAGCTCAGCAGCTTAATTATCTTATGCTGTTTTACAAAGCCAATCAGGTATTTATTGAACATCTAAATCAGTAGCTAAAATGTAAGCAACATCTCCTTCTCAGGCTAAATCTATTCTGTAGAAATTAATTTTTCTACCATTTCTTTTCTGCTTTCAAATTCTGTCTTTGGAAGTATAGCTCAGGTGACAAATTTTTCTTGAAATGAGGGTGAAACAGATGTGTTAGGACAGGTTTTAATTCTCCTTTCTGTTTGGTTTTGCTTTTGATATACTGGAGAGGGACACAGGGTCTCAGTGGGCTAAGAAAGTCCTATACCATTGAGCTATGCTTCCACTTCATACTTTATTTTTAATACAAGCCTACAATATAATTTTACAGTTCAAAAGTCTTTAACTCTCATTTTAAAAAGCAACGTAAGTAAGTACAAATGGGTGTAAACTACAGATGGCTATAAGTAGTAGATACCAAATGACTTTCCTTAAGTACCTAGAAAACAGGTGTTAGCATCATTAAATAATTCACTAATTCTACTTCCCCAGCTGTGGATCAACTGCCTAGATGGCCAAAAACACACTGATTATGGAAATAAATGCCCAGCTCCAGGAATAATGATCGGTATTAATGCCAATCTTAGAATTCTCTAGTTGGTAATGGGCACACATAACTCTAGGTACATAAAGTTTATGGTGTGGGGAAAAGAGGCAAAAGAGGGTCCTCCTTGCTGCTATGCCAGTCATTTGTATTATGGAGATATTGGCTCCTCCTTGTTCTTTAATATGTAGCAATGCCTGCTGAGCATCTGCATACGACATAGAGTCCCATTGTTGAAGGGATCTTCAGGAGCTTCTGGTATAACACTTCCAGTGATGTTTGAGCAAGCACCGAGTGTCTACCGTGTGCTGTGTCATTACCAAGGCGATATTCTACACCAGCACGTCTCAACCTTCCTAACGCTGCAACACTTTAATACAGTTCCTCATGTTGTGGTGACCCCAACCATAAACTTATTCCATTGCTACTTCATAACTGTAATTCTTCTACTGTCATGAATCTTAATGAAAATACCTGATATGCAGAGTATCTGGTATGTTATATGACATGACCCTTGTGAAAGGGTCATTCGACCCCCAAAGGGGTCACAACCCACAGGTTGAGAACCACTTCTCTACATTCTCCTCTACCATATCCAATACTCATTTATTTGTTAAAAGTAGAAAGATAATATAGTTTAGGTTGGTCTCCTTGCCTTTAGTCACTATATCCTGCTGACTTCTGCCTCCATTTTAAAAATTAGAATGTCAATGTGTTGCCCAGGCTGGTTTCAGACTCATGGTCTTAAACCATTTATCCTCTTTTCCATTCCACACTTCATTACTGGCATTCATCACTGCACATGGTTTTGCTGCCATTTGGCCAGTATCTTCTCACTCTACGTTATGAAAATCTTTAAGATCTTCTCTGCCTGCCTCTGGTTTCTCCTCACGCATTCTATTTTTGCAAAGTTTTAGCACTTGCACACCCAATAGATGTAGAGATGTTTGAAATGTTTAAGGTAAGGACTTGCCCATAAGGAATTTACAAATAAACAACTAAGCTTCGATTTCACAGTAGGGACTGAGGGTGGAACTCTGTGGTAGCAGCACTTGTCTAATATGTATGAGGCGCTGGGTTGGATCCTCAGTGGAGTTCTATTTCACACTAGAGAAAGACAGTAGGATAACCTGTTTAAAGCAATTCATTATATGTTTTAAAATTATCAGGGGAGGGCCTACCTCAATTTATAGAGTATTTGAATGCAATGAGTTTGACCCTCAGCATCGTATAAAACCTAGGATGGTGGCAGATATGTATAACTGTAGCACTCAGGAAATGGATTCAGGAAGATCAGAAGTTCAAGATCATACTCAGCCACAGGAGGTCAAATTCATTCTGGGACACATAAGGACTTGCAGAAAGGAGTGAGTGCTTGACAGGTAAGGAAAGGCAATAAGAGAGTGCCGGAGGCGAGAAAAATCAGAATGCATCCTATACCTGTATGAAATTTTCAATGATCAAATTTAATAAAAATTACTTGGACATTTAAGAAGGAATAAAATATTTTCCACTGAGTCCCTTATAGTAAAAAAAAAACAGAATATGAATTTCCCCAGCACATAGAAATGGTTAATATTTAAGGAAATGGAAGCAATTATTACCCTTCACTCATTATGCATTGTATATTTGTATCAAATGATCATATTGTACCCCACAGATATGTTCACCTTTTATGTCTCAATGAAGCATCTCATTCTTTGCAGTTGATATCACACTGCTTGGTGTTGTTAACAGGTTTCTTAAAAAAAACTGTCTTTTCTACACAACTGATTTAAAGGTCCTTTATTTGTGTGTGTCTTTGAAGCTTGTTCAGCATGTGGTCCCAGAACCCATCATAGAAATAAGCAGTAAGTATTTGATAGGTATCCAGAATTAATGCCTTGGAATTTATGCTAGTTGATCCACGATTCTGTAAGATATCTGGATGCTATCATGTATAATGTAACTGAAAACACAAATTATGAATTTATCTAGTTCCCTTTCCAGACAGGACCTAACAGAAATTTCACCTGTTGAAAGTCAATGAAAGTTTTTCCATTTCCCTCTTGCTACACTCACATTTCAAAATAAACATCTATTTACAACAGCATCTCCAGTCCTACTAAAAACAAGAGAATAATGGCACCCATTTTGTTTTCAATGGATTCTGTCATCCCTGTTACTATGTTTGAAGGTGAGGATGATTCACATTAGTGCAAATTCAAATTGAAAGGAGCTATCACAGAATAAAAATCAATGAAATCAAATTCCCTCCCCCAGGAGAAGCCAAATTTAATCCAACATAAAAAGAAGAAAGCATTAAAGCAGAGAGAAGACTTTTTGGTAACAACAAATATATCTAAAAGGAAGGTGAAATCCAGTATGGCTTCCGTATTACGCTAGTTCTGAACCAAATATCTTTCTTTTTATTTTCTTTCCTTTTTTATTTTTTAATTCTCGGTACTGGAAATCAAACCTAGGGCGCTGTGCCTTAAACACTCCACCACTAAGCTGCACCTCCAGTCCTTGGACCATAATATTTATTCTAATTTTGGTCCCATTCAGAGAAATATCTGGCTTTGACTCAAATATTGTCTTGAATAATAAGATGAATCAGGAATTCATATAACCAATATTATTAGCTCTCTATTCTTCAGTGCACTTGAAACCTTTTGAATCAGCTATGCTTGCACCCACACGGGCTTATTAAAATCACCGTATTTAGTTGGGGGTGCTTGAGGCTGGGAGCAGAGGGAAGAAAATAAAGAAAGGTTGACCCTTTTAAAATAATGCATTTTATTGTGATTACGGAGAGAAAAGAGGCATAAATGCAAATTGGCGTCGTCAGTTCAGTTTCCGTGGGGTGGAACGGTGCTCACAATCAGCAGCGCAGGTTGTTTGGGAGCAAGTCTTGACAGGGGTGTGTACTGCAGGGCTTGGTGGGGGAGGGAGGGGGGCTAGACAATGGATGAGAGTGGCCCTGATGGAAGTCTGCACAGGGGAGCTTGGAGCTGTGAGGAAAAGCCTACCTTGTGGCGACATGCTGATGGGGGCTATTCAATTTACTGTTTAATCCTGAAATATGATTCAGAAATACTGCACTGGAGAAAATGGGTGTGGCTTTCTTTAATGTATGTGAAAGTCAACACAAGCAAGAAATGATTAATTTTTGAGACCCTCTAATTTAAATGATGTAGGTTGCTTCCCATACAACCTGATGCTGGAAAGGGGGTGTTTTATGGCGGGGAAGCTCTATGACGCATTCAATTTACTTTGCAGAGCTCAGTTGTCAGCTACACGCATGCTACAAAGTCTAGATGCCATAGCTGTCAAGCCACTGAAATGCTGTTCCTAACTTCATGGTGACATTTGCATCATATATGCAACTAAGTGTTCAGTGTGGAAATGCATGTCTAATCTTTCACTCCTTATAACAGTTCTGGGCCAATAAGCCCAAAGATACACTTGATAAAGATACACTTGATAGAAACTTGGCACTGTCCCCAGGCCACGTCTTCCTTAATAGGCTGCCTGGAAGTAAAGGTTTTCAGGACACTAATAAAACGTCCTTAGGAGACCAGTAATGTTGGCATCTCCACGCCGGGAACACTGTTTTAGTACTGGGAACTTAGAAAGTGAAACGTCATGCATAGTCGCAACTACCTCCAACCCAGGTCCTCTCACCTCATCCTTAGCTCCTAGAGCCAGTCGACTGTGGCGCATGCGCAGTGGGCCACACCCGCTCCCCACGGAACCCTGCGCCTCTCTGCCCCTCTCTGGCAGTCACTCCAGATTACTCAGCAACGCCCCCCTCCACCATCACCTACCTACGACTACAACCTCAGCAGCTTCTAGGTCCCTTTACAGAGGTGCGAGTGGCCCTGGGTATGACCGAAGCTGCCCTTTCTCCCTCTACCCACAGGCCTCCCACCTCCTGGCCTCCCGGGTCCACCAGCCCTAGCCCCCTCTTCCTGCCCTCGCGCAGACACCTTACCCAACACAATGGGAAGGAGAAAGGACAGGGCTGCAGATGTCAGGCAGCTCAGCTCTGCGTGCTTCTAGTCTGGCTCCTCAGCGACCAGGTCACAGCTCGAGCTGTCGCCTCGTCCTCAATGGGGCAGCAAGTGCAGCTTGGACCTCGGTGGCCTGACAGCTGCCGCTCGCTCCCGCTGCCGCCGCGCAGCGTCTCGCGCGCCCGCGCCCGCCAGGAGAGGGGGCGGGGCCCGCGCCGCCTCCTCGTGCCCCCTTCTTGATGCTGGGGACCCACTGTAGTCGCCTTCCCGCCGCCTCTTGTGGAGAGTGTTCCCTGGCTGGCTTGCTCTTCCTTCCTGCTCAGTTGTCTAACCAGGGTCTCCCTCATCTTTCTTCCCCTCCCAGCTGATTAGAAGTCACAGTGACAATGGACCATTAAATAATTGCTCTCGCAGTTTAGCTTCTCTTCTGCCTAGGGCCCAAAGTCTCAGGCAGAGCTAGCTCTAGCCTCATGTCCTGCAATGACTCTTCTATTTACTTCATTTTCCTAAGAAACAAATCTTTCATTTCTTTTTGGATCTACGTGTTCTGTGTTGCTTTTGTGCCAAGAGGTTAGTACATACACCTTACTTCAAATAATACAGGAAAACACACGATCGCAACACATTAGTAGGCCCTGTGGGTGCCTGTTGCTCAAGAGAGTCTCATGATGCTTCAAAAGGAAAGATTGACATCTGTAACTCCTCCACAGAAAACACACAGCCCTTTAGTTATCAATTACTATTCTAGAGAATCACAGACAGCACTACTTGAGGTTCCAGAAACTGTTCCAGGAACTGTTACTAGGGTAGAATTCAATGTTATGATTATACCTGGTCACCAAACTAGGCCCTCTTGGTTTCTTGGGGTCCTCTGGCATCTTCTGCTACTTTGTGATTAACCTGCTACTTTGTGATTAACCTCTCTACCCTCATAACCAAAGGAAAACAACTGAAATAATTTAAATAATTTAGCCTGCACCCCATCTATTGCTCAGTTACATACATGTCTTAAGCTTCACGGCTCTCTGAAGACCAACTCGTACGGGACTACCCTCCCCAAATGTTCCTCACACACACCATCTCTCTCTCCATCTACGCCACTCTCTCCCAATCTTTTCACGAGGCAAAACAACGAATCTCAGCAAGGATCTGCTTAAATGCCACTTCTAAGGATAGCCTTTCTCCATAATCCCATAATGAAGACAGTGCCTCAATTCATCTCTTATAGCCTCTTGTAGCTTCCTGTGATTTATTTCACATCACAATCATATAATGTGACATATATGTATATATATATATATATATATCATACTTACTTGATTACAACTGTCTCCTCCACTGAACTATAGGTTCAGATACTGTGTTTAAGTTTACAACTATATCCCCCTAAAGTAAGATGCATATTATGCACTAAGAAAGTATTTATTAAATATGAATGCATGATGTATCACCAATAAATGTTGCTATTTTAAATAAATGAATCTAACCCTAACTCTAACTCTAACCCCAACCCTAACCCCTAACCCTAACCCTGAATTCATTCACCAGTGCACCCAACCAACCTGTTAGATCCAGGTTTGATGAGAGCCCTTGTCTCAAAAAAATAGTGGTGGAATGTCATTAGGTCCTGAGAGTGGGACCCTCAGCAACGAATTAATTATGATCTCACAGAGTGGGTTGAGTCTCTCAGGAATGAGCTAAATGCTATGGTAGTGAGATAGTGATAAAGTAAGGACATACCATGCATGTACTTGTCTCCAGTATGTCCTTTTTGGCTTCTTCATCAAGTTCTTACCCATCCAGGGACCTCTTATCAAGATACTGGTGACATTTGAATTCTCTATAATAGTTGATGAAAACAAGCATCTTCACAAGTTTCACAGCCTCAGGTATTTTGGTATAGGAGTACAAAATGGATTAAGGTCTAAGTATTTGTGTGAATATCTTTAACTATATATGTATAATATTTGTACATACAAATTTTCTTTACTATGTGTTATTTTATATATACATTATAAAACACACACACTACAAAAACACCCCAACACAGAAATTTTAACAAAAATAAAAAGTAAATATGCTGATGTTACATTTATTTTCTAAACTCTAATGAAAAGTTTTGTGAAGAGCTTCAGACATAATAATCTATGCTCATTTGTTTCCCCAGAATTCTGTTTTATGATGGTTTTAACAGTCTTTAAAATCTCTCAAGCCTAAATGAAATTGTTAAAAGCTTTTTTTAATTTCTAGGTTAAATGCCTAGTTCTGTAGTCAGGATCTCATGACTGCTAAAGACATGACACTGTTGGAAAGCCTAGGGGTAAGCAAAACCTTGTGTTAATCCAGAGACTCCTAAATGCAAATTCTATATTTAACACATTTATATAGTTCTTATAAGAAACAAAGAAGTACATTTTCATGACTGTGAACTAAGCAAGGAATTCTTAGATATGATACCAATGATAAGAGATAATTTGATTCCTTGAAGATGAAAATGCTCTTTATGCCTCAAACGACACATCAAAGTTCTCCCTGAAATAACCACCTCCACAATACAGAGACTGATTTGTGCAGCATTACCAACAAAAAGTTTAAATGCTGGGCTTGTTAATTACTTTGTATCGTGTAACATTGCTCCAATTTTCTAATTTGTAAATGTGGGAAATAGTAACACTGTGATGATCATATGAACTTACCCACATAAGAATAAGTGTCTTGGACTTTAGTAACTAATCAAGGAATGTTAGTACTGTTAACATCATGGAAATATCTCGGACATTAAATTTATTATGCTTTTCAAAAAATAAGACACTCTCAAGGGGTTGGGGTGACCTTATCATAAAATGAATGGCATGAAACCATGAGTAGATAAAATCAGATTCCTAAAACCCATGTAAAGTGCAGGGTGTAGACAACGGTAGTGTGCATCTGTAACCCCAGCAGAGGAAATCAGAAACAGACGGTTCCCTGGAATTCATTGACTAGTGCACTCAGCCAATCTGTTAACTCCAGGTTTGATGAGAGTCCTTGTCTCAAAAAAATAGTGTGTAAAGCAACCAAGAAAGACACCTAAGGTCAACTTCTGGCCTTCACACACATAAGTGCACACACTCACGTGAACAGAGAACTGCACACACACACACACACACACACACGATAGTAAATAAAAATATTTTAAAAATTGAAACCTGCTGAACATGGTAGCCCATGTCTTTAATCCCAGCATTTGGGAGGTAGGAGCAGATGGGTTAGAGGTCAACCTGGCAAGTGCACCATAATCCAGGCAAGTCAGGGAGACCCTGTCTCAAAACAAACAAAAGAACGTGAGGTTTTAAAAAAATAAATGAATAAAAGTAAGCAGATAATTTGGGTATGCTTTTTCCAAAAGCTCTACAAATGATTAGTGAATATATGAAAAAGTCTTGGAATCATGGATCCATAAGGGAATACAAATTGAATTCATAATAAAATGCCATACCACACCTACTAGGACAGCTGTAATTAAAAAGTCGTGTCAGGGGCCTGAAGTAGTGAGAACTTCTTCAGGGGCTTAGTAGTGAGAACACGTGATGCTCTTCCAGAGGATCTGGGTTCAGTGCCTAGCACCAATATGATGTCTCAAAAGTGTATGTAACTACAGTTCCAGGGTAGTGAATGGCTTACAAAATACAATGCGTCTCCACAACGGAATAATATTAAATCACAAAAAGAGATAAAATGGGGATAAATGCTATAAATGAACTTAAAAACATTCTACTAAGTGAAAGAAGACAGGCACAAAATTTAATCTTATATTATTCATATGAAGTGCTCATATATGGAAATATACAGAAACAGAAATAGGTTACCAATTACACAGTACTAAAGAGTAGACTGAGATATTGACGTTTAACACTAATGAGTACGATATTTCTTTAGAAAGTGGTTAAATTAATTGTTGTGGTGATTGCACAATTCAGAAATAATTCTAAAACACATTTAATTGAAGACTATATAAAATATCTGTATGTATTATTAGTATGGTATGTGATTTATATCTCAATAAAGTTAGAACTAAAAATGCGAGGAAGAGAATAAAAGATACGGAAGAGGAATGTTTAACAAAAAGTGCAAAAGAATCCTAAATAATATCCTATAGACCTCTTTAAACTAAGCATCATCTCCCGTGAATGCTGCATTAAGACAGTAATAACCTTCTAAGAGATATATCAACCTATTTTAACATTATTTCCTTCCTACAAACATCAACATCTTCATTTGAATATAAACTTAAAATCTATAATATACTACCAGGGAAATTCAAGCACTAGGCTATATATTTTATAATATTAATAACTGTCAATTTTCTTTCAGTTGTCATAAAGATATTGTAGTGACACTTTAGAAAGAAAGTTCATCTTTTAAAGGCTTCACTGACGTGCATATGGATTATGTGATATGATTGTCATCTGATATTTATTTAAAATAATATGGTGGTGGAAGGGAAGGCTTAGATAAAAACTGACTGGACATGAACTGAAGCAGCATGATGGGCTTATACACTAACTTTCTATACAGTCTTTTCTTTTTTGTATGTTTGAAAGGAAATTATTTCATTCTTATTTGTCCCATCCTACACTTTTATGAACACCTCATGTTTTTTTTTCTCTAGTACTTTAATGTTGGTTTCTTCTAAAAGATGGACATAAGAATTCAAGTCTCTTAAAATGTAATCATTCTCTCTAAGAGGATAAACTAGGCATGAACATACTGAAATTGGTTAATAGACTTCAATCTCCCTTAAGGTTTCTGGAGCCTGAGAAATGAAATACAATGTCTATATCTTGCGCTTCACTACAGGTCCTCTATCCTTTGAAGTTCCGCTAAAGTAGAAAACTCTTTCACCTCATCTCTTTGGAACTCACTTCATAGATTGCTGCTTTGAACATGCATGTTAAAGGCTATCTAAGCTAGTGATTCCTAAACTAATTGCACATCAAATTACATAGAGGATTTCTCAAAACTACAAATTCCTGATCTGTGACCTTGAAACCTCTGTAGTAGTGCTCAGGGGTCTTTATTTTCAATAAGTTCTATGGATAGCTCTTATATAGGCCACGTACGTACATTTAGGAACTATGGGCTTCATGTGTCCTCTTAGCAATTTTCAGAATCCCCTCCAACAATTTTTGGACTCAGAGGTTTTCAGCTTCTGAATACTGACTTCACAAGTAGCCCATTCTATCATTTAGATCATGTACTTCACCAGAGAGTTCTTGGTAAACGATGCAATCTGGAACCTCTTAACACCCACACGTTGTGCTTCTAGTTTCGTTGAACTTTCTCTTAAAAGAGTACAAAGTTTTCCTTGGAGGGTGGTAAGAAGCTTCTAAAACACAGGGTGCTTGTCAGCGAGTATGAAGTTTAAAAGGAAAAATATTCAAAACACACACAGTATTCTGTAACTCTGTTCATGAAGTCATTGCTTTCCCCCCCGATCATTCATCCCTCTTCTTCTTTCATACCATGTATGTATGTATGTATATATGGTATCTATGGAGTATATAATATATGTATATATTTCTTGAAGATGACATATTTTTTATTTTTCTTTATGGCTGAATAAAACAAAGTATGTATTTATGGCAATTTTCTTTATCCATTTATCTATTAATGGGCTACTTGCTCAATATCTTGGCTAATATGAATAAATGTGGGTGTGCAAGCATCCCTGCAGCATACTGAGATTTCTTCACATGTATTCACTTGGGTGTATCACTGGGTCATTTGGTAGTTCAAGGTTTAGATTTTGAAGAAACTCCATACTGATCACCACAGAGACCACTTAATTTACATTGTTATAAGCAGTGTATAAAGACCTGTGTCTCCATCTCTATACTTATGTGCACTATCTATTGTTTACTTCCTGGATGATAGCCCTTTAGGCTAGTGTGAGATAGAATCTCATGGTAGTTTTAATTTGCATTTTCTTAATGGTTTAGGAGTCTAGAGAGATGGGGAAGGAGGAACTAGAGTGTGTAGTGGGGAGAATAAAAGAAAAAACTCACATTTTCTTTTACATGTGAACCACACACACACACACACACACACACACACCTAAGGTGTAAGACAGTATTTCACTTTTATTTCTTTTTATATTATAGATTTGTTGTCTTATAATTATTCTAAATGCTGTAAAATGTTTATATGAGTGTATAGGTTCTATATTCTGCATGAAGATTAATGTTTTAATTTTTGTGCTAATTAATGTAAAATATTCATCACTTGTTTGACTTTTCTTAAAGCATTATGCTCAAATCCTATAAAAGTTCAGTTTATCTTTCTGGGGATAGAGGTACATACATTTAATCCCAGCCCTCAGGAGGCAAAGGCAAAAGGATCTCTTTAAGTTTGAGGTCAGCCTGGTCTACATAGTGAAACCTATATAAAAAAATAAAGCCAGTTTATCTTCATAGTAAAGGAGTTAAAATGAGGTTTTATCTTAGAAATGAAATAGTTTCCCTAAATTTTATATACAGCCTGAAAGTTTATTAATCTAAATAGTATCTTGACAGTTTCAGGTCATTTACCACTAAAGATCAATTGAAATTTATTGTCTCGGTCACAATGGGAAAAATACTCTGGTGGCTGTTGTGGGGACTGGAGAAGCAAGGTGGTAGCAATCTGTACACCAATGCAATCCTTCCTCAACATAGCTAGACATTCACACCTCTAAGTTGTTCTCACACACTCTTTTTGATCTTCTTTTCCCTAGATTGAGCTTTTAGAATTCCTTTGATCATTGTTCATCCGTACCTGGTTTTCATATACAATTATTTTATCTTTATAAATTTTTATTTTATTTATTATTGGTGTGGAGGGGCACATTGTACCATGGCATGTGTGTGGGGGTCAAAAAACAACTTCTGGGAGTGTTTGCTGCCTTTCATCATGGGTCTTGGTATTGGACTTAGGTCATCAAGTTTGCATAGCAATCACATTTACCAGCTAAACCTCCTTGATGGCTTATTTCCTTTTCCTTTCTCACCAAATGCTCAATAATTTGTCATTGATCCTGCAAAACTTTGGTACCAAGACATAAGTCAATGCACACATGCTTCAGCCACATTTATAGTATGAGCAGTCATAGAAAATGATTAGTTATTTTGTTTCATCAGTGACCATTTGGTTTTATTTCTTGCCTTTTCTCACATTTGTAGTACTAATGTAAAATACTGCTTTTAGATGCTAGCCCTCTTTTCAAAATTGCTGTCATTTAGTAAATCGGTGAGCATGCTCTTGGTTCTATAATTTAGGTACTGACTCATCCATCCATCTAATAAGCACAGGTGATTGCTAACTCTGTTTCCTGCCTCCTACTCTAAAACTTGACAGTGTGGTAGAGAACAAATTAAATGTGACACCAGAATACAGAAGTTTACTTAATTCAAAACCTAAATGCCATCATGTATATAAACCATCAGCATCAGTGATATCAGTTATTGCAGAGAAGACTCTGGTAAAGTAGTGTTTTGTACAACCACCAGAGCACTTTGGAGGACAAGAGGATTTGTTTAGAAGATGTGTTTTTACTGACCTGGAGCTCACTATAAAATCTAACATTTGCTAAGAAAAATAAAGTTTTACTTCCCATCAAGAAAAATAATTAACTATTTGTCAGTACAATAACACAAATATACACATTCAATTCCTACAGTAGGAAATGCTGTGCATAAACTACACTTTTTATGAACAGCAAACCCACAACACATTAACCCACTAGCTGGAAGTGATGCTAAATGATTAAAATACATGTTAAGTTCTAAGTTAAAAAATATAAATGTGGCCAGGCATTGGTGGAGCACACTTTTAATCCCAGCCCTCGGGAGGCAGAGGCAGATGGATCTCTCTGAGTTCAAGGCCAGCTTGGTATACAAGAGCTAGTTCCAGGACAGTCTCCAAAGCCACAAAGAAACCCTGTTTCGAAAAACCCAGTGTGTATGTGTGTGTGTGTGTGTGTGTGTGTGTGTGTGTGTGTGTGTGTAAGGGAGAGAGACAGAGACAGAGAGAGAGAGTATACATGAGTAAAATATGTTTCCATCACTATTTGAAGAAGGAAGATGACATCACATAAAGTGGACAGAACAAGTTGCAAGTTATGTGTGAATCTCAACGAAGACTGACTCTGACATATAGGGTATGTGACAGCTGTGCTAAGTGACTTTTGACCACAATCTCTTCATCTACACAACAAAGACAGCATCACTTACATTGCAATCATTATAATGTTGCTGGGACTAACTAAATTTGATGAAGTCCACTAAGACCTTGGGAAAACAAAAAGCAGAGCAGCTGACTACCAAATCTTGATTGATAGTAAGCTCTTGCAGTTGAAGAAATAACAAACTTTTGTTGCAGGACACAGAATTCAAACTGGGGCTAAGGTAGTATCTTCCTCCCTGATGGCTACCTTTCAAAGTGCTGGAAGGTGCTTCTCTGGCTGTTGGGAGAGTAAACTCATCAATGATATTACCTAGCTAGAGACTCTGCATGCTACAGTACTGCCCTAGCCAAGATACCTCCGCATGTGCAATAATAGTGGTATGGCTGCTGTGGTGGGTAGCCAACTGTTTTTCGATTAAATTTGAAGCTCACTGCACAGGAGCTTTTTAAGTCTACTGACAAGCTCATGTTTAGAGATGTCCCAGTCCCTATTGATTTACTGTCAAACTGCCTTCTAATTATCTATATTTGTATCAATAGACTGCTCTCTGAAAAGCTTTTTACAGTGGGAAGCAGTTAAAGAAGTGATTCATAACTGGTCAGCATTGAGAATAAGTGATTGTTAAATGCTCAACCCCAAACAGAACAATTGTGTTAACCATTCTAAGATCGGGGAGCATCACTGAAGGAGAAGAAAGAATGTTAAGAATCAAGACAGGAAGAGTATTATGAGTTGCGGTTCTTGACACAACATGGCTTTGGCACTCATGAACTCACTTCAGCTATTGTTGCATATTCAAGTCTGGGCCTGTTAACGACACCATGAATGCATGACACGCCACTCCTAATATGAGGACCTATTGGTAGTTAATGGTTGCAGGAGAAAGGGGAGTCATTTCCTTCAGTGGTGTAGCCACTGTTAAGTTACCTATGCTCTAGTAAATAACTCCTACCTATGCTCATGCAAGCAATGCTGATCAAACACAAAGAACCACATACAAAAGAAGACATAAAAGAGAAGGAAGAAGGGAAATGTTTGGTTTTTGTACTGAGTTGATTAAAGGCACAGTTATTTCTTTGGCTCTGGTTTCAGGGCCTAAGTGTGTTACTTTGACTGGCCATTTTACCTTACAGACACAAACTCTCATCCCTAACCAAATAGCTATCTGTTACTGATACCCACTGACAAAGGAAAAATCAATCTCCCCAATGGAATACCACTGGATTCTAGCTATTCCATGGCCCCCATGCCCAGCAGTAGTTTGGCAACACAAAACAAGCTTACTGGTACTTTTTGTAGATCTTTTGTCTCATATTTTACTTTGTTTGGGTATTTTTTGTCTTATTGATTTTTTGTTAGTCTATTTTTATTTCTATATTCATGGGATTTTATTATTGTTCGTGTTTCTTGTTTTTCATTGTCTACTTGTTTTTTTAAGACAGAGAGAAAAAAACCATAAGGTTGCATGGGTATGGAGATAAGAAGGACTTGGGAGGAGTTGGGGGAGGGAAAAACATAAGCAAAGTATAGTGTATGAATTTTGTCAATAAAAATATAAGTTCTATAGCATATAATGAGTATCCCACAAATATATTCATTTTCCATAATTATGTACTATTAGCATTCTGGATTTGTGGGTTCTGTGTTTTTCAATTCATTTATAAGGCATCAGATAACACAGTATTGGACATCAGGAATTATATGCTAATTACATGGTATTAGTGCTGGTAATGGTAGCCAAAGTTAGTCTCTATTCATTACTCTCACACTCAACTGCTACCATAAGATACAGAACTACAGGCCAGTATGGCAAAATGGCACAGAGTGTAACGGTGTTTGTTGCCAAGCCTGAGGACTTTAGTTCCATCTACCAGACTTACACAGTAGAAGGAGAGAACCGACTCCCAAAAATGGTTCTTTGATCTCCACAAGCATCATGATACATATACAACAGGCAACACACACATACTAAACTAATAATACATGTAAAAACAAATTGTTTTAGCATGCTAGAACAAGTGACATGTATTTTAAAACTTTGTGATGTGAACCGGTGGTTTTTTTTTAAGTTGCCAAAGACAATTCAAGGAACCGTTATGAAACAAATCATCCTTTTGCAATATATGTTTTTATTTAAATTAGAAACATGTTTGTTTCACATGTCAATCCCAGTTCCCTCTCCTGCCCCTCCTCCCCTGCCCCTCCACCAGCCCCCAAGTCTTTGAAAGCAAGCATATTATGCAGGCTGAGAAATATCAGATCAAGGTATGACAAGGCTCAGTTTTTAGTGAGGATTCTTTCCTGGCTTGTAGACAGATGGCTGCTTAGGCACCATGCCTTTACATGGCAGGGAGCGTAGTGGACAAAGTGTGCTCAATGGCCTTGAAATACTGAAACTACCTTGTTTGAAAGTGTGAAACTAAGTATGCTTGGAGACTAGTACATAATTGAAAGTGAAAAAGATGAGAATGTCACAATAGGAAAGGTCTGTCATGAAGCACTTTATAAGATCATGGAGCCTCGTCTCTCCTTACTATAAAGGCAATATCCCTTTTAAATTGGAGCTCCATGCTTATAACCTAATTTAACTTGATTTACATTTTTCAAATGTGATCACGTTGTGGACTAGAGCTTATATTCATCAGCTTCCCATTTCTACAACAAAATAATCAATCTATAAAGAGAGAGGCTTTATTTTGTCTCCTAGTTTTTAGAGGTTCTAGTCCATGATTTGGAGAGATTCATGCTTTTGGGCCTGCATCAAAGGAGCACATCATGGAAGGAATGCATGGTGGAGCAAAGATACTTATCTCATGGTGGACAGGAAGCAAAAGAACGTGGTCACACAGAGTGTGGGGTCCAAAGCGTCCTTCAAGAGCATGATCTAAAAGCTCAACTTCCTCCCATTAGACCCAGCTCTTAAAGGCTCCATTACTTCCTGGTAGTGTCATAGAAAGAGGAATACATTTTTAATAAATGGGCCTCTGGGGGAATACTAAGGTCCATATCATAATAGGACTTCTGCATATTGATTATGGAGATGGGGGCCCCAATTCAGTCTGTAATGTCTTCTCTAACTGTAGTGTCTTCTGATTTCTTTTCCTAACAGAGCTTCTGTCTCCACCTCTTATGCTTTCCCCCATCTCTTTCTATAGTGAACTGTAAACGCTGTAGTTGTTCTTGTCTTCAGTGGATGCTCTTCTCTCACTGCATACTCTCTTTAGATCAACCATCAATTTGTAGACTCAAACACTATCTCATGGTGATAATTTTCGCATTTCCATCTACATCTGGAATTATTAGTATGAAAATGTATGTGTGCATCATATATAACATATATTTAGCTATTGGCTTGGAATCATGATACTAATAAACAAGTTGAAAATGGGACACTTATTTTTCTCTACTACATTTATTCCCTTTTCACAATCGCCTCCATTCCAGTTAATAGTACCAACACTGTCTTTTGTTTTATAGCCAGAAACACATGTATTATGCTGCCAGCTTACATTGTTTTCTTACTGTCTCCTTCAAAACTTAAATTGAAATACCAACATATCATCCCAATTGTTTTGTGAAAAAAATGAAACCCACCTCTGACCTCTACTGTGATCATTCACAGTCATGCTACCTGGTTCTTGCTATCACAGTTTGGAAACTTATCTTCTTGCTTTCACTATTGCTTCTTCCTAACAGGATGAGGGTCTTGGGTGTATGTGTGTGGGTGGGTGTGTGCGCAATAATTAAGTAATGTGACTTTCCTTCTTAGGTTTATTTAGGTTTTTTTTCCTGTCACACTTGAGATAAAATAATGTACCATGACCTGGAAAAATCCTGTATGAACAAATCCCTTCTTATTTTGACATTCTTAACCTTTGTACTGCTCATCATGTACTCTTCCCCAAGTACACTTGTAGTTTTCACTTTCTCAAGCAAGACAACCTTTTTAGTAGTTACAAGTCTTCATACATACTGTCTCTTCCATCTAGAAAGTGATTCTGATGATTTTTCTCAAGCCAAATTCATTAGGTATCAGCATATAGAATTTCCTTCCAGGTCCGTTTTGTCATAAGAAATAATTTCCCCCATTTCTGCCTTGTATAACTTTCTATCTCACTGTCCTGATTTTATCTTTCATTAAATTTTACAGCTACAATAGCTCTGTTAGTGTGTCTAATATTGTTTAATGTCAGTATCTCACACTAGACCACAAGCTCCTCATTTGTCTTTCCTACTGCTGATTCCTCAGGCTCCTTTCTTATTCCTTCTAATAGCAAAACTCCAATAGCTGTGTTGAGTATTTAAATACCAGGCATGAGAGAGTTCTTTACTAGATTTTCAAAGTTTAGGTAAACACAATCCATTGAGAGAAAAAATGAGGAAAACTTAAGAATCTCTAGTGCTAAATTCAGCCTTCTGAATAACGAACATCTCTCTCCCTTGAGCCTTCCTGTCCTTAAGGAAACTCAGCATTGCTGTTTAGTTGAGAACCTTTAAGACCTATGACCAAGGTCCTAAGCCTGGGGTATATGTAAAGGATCAAAGTTTTTGAAATTCTAAACAATAATTATGACTATATTAAGTTATGAATTTCCTAGGAAAAATGTACAGCATTTATCATTCTCAAAGGGGTCCATGACCCAGAAAAGATCAAGAGTCACTCATTGGAGGGTCCTTTCCTGTGAGTTAGGCTAGCCAGCAGTTCTAAATTGCCCTAATTAAAAATATTGAGGCTGTGCCCTGATCTAAATGACTCCAGGTTGTGTTAAAAAATGATATTATCCTGGAAAACTCCAATTTAAAAGCAGCATTTGGCTTCATCTTGAATGCAAATGGAAAGGCAGGATGACTCTGTACCTCACCATCCATGTAGATGGCTTCATCTGTCTACATATGAGCCACAGACTGATAAGCAACTTCATCTTAGAAGTACAAAACCCCACACTATAAACTATCAACATGTGTTGGAACCATATCAACACATCAAGGTATTAAAATCACATCAGGAAAACTAGGCCTGATAATGTATGGAACATGTGGGACTAAGGAAGACATAACACCTTCACCTGTGCCCAGTATAGAGAAGGGTCCCTAACACTATGAAGGTGACAACAATGATCCTCAACAGCCTGTCATCTGAACACACAGTGTGTGCATCAGTAGATTGACAGAGAATTCCCAAACTGTCCCAGAGGTTTCAGCTCAGGTAAGTCCATACCACTGACAGAGTCTACTCTAATTGCTATCTACCCATCTGTCTGTTAAACTGTATTGACTCCAGTTGGCACCCTGCCTCTGCAGCCTCCGTGGTCCCATATCTTATCTCAGCAGTTTGACTTAGTCCTAACGCTTAGTTCAAATCTAAACCTGTGCTTTATCTCTATAGTAGCACATCCAGCATCCTTAATGGGGTTCATTATCCAATCACCATAGCTTTTTCTTTATATCTCAATCAGTCTTTGGCCCATGACCTCAGTAAGGCTTCTTTGGACTCCTTGAACTTTCCTCTAATGCATCATGGTCATTTTCTATCCTACATATGTGTATATATAGATATAAATACAGTATGATATAGAATTGTGGTTTTAGATTTAATATTAATAACTAAGATTGAAACAGCAGAACCTGGGCTTGCCAACAGCCAGCTCTCAAGGGAAGTTAAGAACACTTAGCAAATAGCTGCTTAAAAAACCTGTTGTGCATTGTGAGGTTATTTTTATTCAATAAATTCGATGTTATGGAAAGACACGAACATGTGTGTATACATTTCTGACATAACACACAATAAGAACATAGTGGAAGCAACTACTTCCTTAAGGCTTCTCTTAGAGCTCTGTATAGACATTCTCAAGTCTCTTGCTGTTTGGGGAAAAATCTCACCCTGAACTCTTGGGGAAGGGTCTAGGCCCTGCCCTATATGAAATGACAGACTATGGACACCCCCATGGAGGGCCTCACCCTCCCTGGGGGAATGAGGGGATAACGGGGGGGGGTTGGGGGGAGGGCACGGGAGGAGGGGAGGGAAAGGGAGAGGGACCTGGAACTGACTTGTGAAGCAACCTTGTTTCTTATCTAAATTTAAACTGGAAAATAAAATAAAAAAGAAGCCTTAAACCCTGCCTAGTCCTCATCTGTCAACACTAGCCAACATATCAGACTGCCCATTACTACTATGGTGGCTGTATATTCGATTCTCACTAGACCTGTGCCAGTATCAAAACAGCACTCTATGTTATCAGCCTTTCGTTTTCTTTTTTAAAAATTATTTTTTAAATTTCATTTTACATTCCAACCACAGTTCTCCCTCCCATCCCTCCTCTAGCCGCCCCCTGCACACCGCAAGGCCACCTCCCATTCACTCCTCCCAATGGGTGAGGGCTCCCAAGAGGAGTCAACGAAGGCCCTCCTCGTTGCATTAGCAGCCTATTGTTTTCTAACTCAATTCTCTCAGGTCTCTAGACTCCTATATTGATTGGTTAGATGAATTATCATGTCATTGACAAAGAAAACAAATCAGTCATAGAAGCAGAACTGATTCAAATTAAATTGTAGGCATGCTGTATTTTAGTTGGACACATGAGTAGAAACCACAAACATCAAGTTATCTGTGTTTACTTCTTGGTCCTTGTGAGCATGGTTTGTGCTAGAAAGGACTGCAAAGGAAAATCAAGAAGGAAAAGACATAGGTGGGGACCTGAAAGAGGAGAGCACTGTAAAAATAAATGATGGAAAGTGGTCTTAAAGGAAGCAGAAGTCATGGGTTAAGAATAAGAGAAGAACAATTGGCCTTGAACAAAAAGGGGAAATTTTTCCAATATACACTCAGAGTCTGTGACTCGGAGTCTGAAAAGACATAGTCATCTACTTTATTCTGAAGGTTCCTGAAATAAGCAATTAAGAATGACATTTCAAGATAGATATGAAGCATCAGACGGTCATTTAAATATTGATATTTAATAACATTGACACTTCTATTACTACTAAATTTTACACATAATGAAACATATATTTATAAAATAAAATATTTAATATGTAATTAACAATGTCCCTTATGACCTGTGGTTCAATAACAAGATATAGTTTAAACTGTGACAAATTTCATATTCTTCAATATTGTCAGTTTATCTCTGAAAATGAAACACATTTCTGAAAGTTTAATCTCATGTTAAAAAAAATTAAAAGTCTGCATGGACCTCTTAAAGAATGTAAGACCTAGTTGAAATAGTTCTTCCTTTCCACAGATGGATGGCTTCTGAAAGAGTAGGCATAAGGAATAAGAGAATAAATATCACCGTATTTTCCTCCATATGTGTGTATGGAGTTATTTATTATATTAACATGCATTACTCAGCGTTCTCTAGAGGAACAGAATATATATACTGTGTATATCGGTGATATATTTGATTAGCTTATCTGAAATTGTCTGTATAGTCTAACAATAACCATTTGCAGTCTAGAGAGCCTGAGAACTTGGTAGCTTCTCCATCCATGAGGCTGGGTGCCTCAGCAGTTCCAGTTTGCTGCTGAAACCTACAAGATTCATGTAGAGATACTGATATTCAGCCCATGTTGGAAGGCTGAAGAAGCTGGGTTCCAATGTCAACAAAGAATGGCGGTATCAGTTTAGATGCACTTAGCAAAGAGTGAAGGCTGGCAGGCAAAGCAGACCTGATTTTCCCTCAGACCTCTTTATATCAGCGCCAACTCAGGATGGTGCTGCTCACCCTGTATGCAGGTCATCCCCTGTCACCTAATCCTTCTTGTTAATACCTTCCTGTTGTGATGATATTTTGTTTCTGATCTAACACATAAAGCTTGCCTGAAAATCAGAATACAAAGCTAGCCACACATACAAGTTAGGCAGTGGTGGCATACACCTGTAATCCCAGCAGTCACACTAGCTAGCCATAGAAACCAGCAGGTGGTGGTGCGTGCCTTTAATCCCAGAACTAGAGAAGAATATAAGATAGGAGGAGTCAGGAGTCAATCAGTCTGCAGTCACACCAAGGACAGGATCTCCCCTTTTTGGTCTGAACCTTGGTAGAGGTGAGAACTGTCTAGTGGCCGGCTGCTTTGCTTTTCTGATCTTCAGCTTGAACCTTAATATCTGTCTCTGTGTGTTTATTATGTGTGCTACACACTGTGCTTGCTTACAGGTTTGCCTCTTCTTCTTTGATTCCACAGCTAATCAACTTGACAATGTTAACCATCATAATACAGCCCTCATTTTCAGACCTTAAAAATCTTTACAATCAGACAATTCAGCTAGGCAGTAGTGGTACACACGTTTAATCCCAGCACTTGGGAGGCAGAGGCAGGCAGATCTCTGAGTTTGAGTCCACCCTGGTCTATGGAGCAACTCCTGGGACAGTCATGGTTACACAGAGAAAACCTGATGTGAAAAACAAAAACAAACAAAATCTGAGTACAGAAACTAAATCTGATAAGTCATTTTATTATAGGCAAAGAATCTTAGAACATTTGTGGCTTCCTTATATTTGTATTCCTAGCAGTTGCTAAGACTCAAAGTCTTCTTCAGAGTTATTGCAGCACATGGATTACCTCTGAGCATTGTGATAAGCAGGTAAATCCTATCTGTATCTATCTTAGGGTTTCTATTGCTGTGATGAAACGCCACAACCAAAAATCAAGTTGGGGAAGATAGGGTTTATTTGGCTTATAATTGCACATTACTGTTCATCATCAAAGGAAATCAGGACAGGAACTCAAGCAGTGCAGGAACTTGAAGGCAGGAGCTGCTTACTGGCTTGCTCAGTCTTCTTTCCTATAGAACCCAGGACCACCAGTTCAGGGATGGAACCACCCACCCCACAATGTGCTGGGCTGTGGTGATATCTTGTTTGTAACAAATAAAACTTGCCTGAAGATCTGAGGGCAGAGCTAGCCCCTAGTTAACCATAGAAGTCTGGAGGTCTGCAGAGACAGACAGGAAGTGATATGGATGGGCAGAGAGAGGGATATAGGCAGGAGGAGACAAGCTCACTCTCTTTTCAGCTGAGAAATTGTCCAGGTAAGGTGTGGCTGTGGCTTTCTTCCTTATCTCTCTGATCTTTCAGCATTTACCCCCCTATAGCTGACTTTGGGTTTTTATTATTAAGATCAATTAGAACTCGGTTGCTACACTGGACTTTCCCTATCAGTCACTAGTTTTAAAATGCCCTATAGCCAGATATTATGGAGGCATTTTCACAATTGAGACTCCCTCTTCTCTGATGACTCTAGCTTGTGTCAAGTTGACATGGAACTAGCCAGGACAACCCCTATCTACTGAATCATAGTTTGAGAAGTGAAACTTGAGAATCTGTGTTTAATAGGCTACCACATGCAGATGGTTGCTATTATCAGGTAATTTTAGGACACAGTGTACTAGCTTGTATCTCACTGATATTTCCATCTTGACACTTGACCCTCATTATCATCACAATTGCTAACATTTTAAAGGTTGGTAGTGTTTATATTTCATAAAATCAGTCAGGTACACTTAGCTTTAATAATCTAAAATACTGTGATATATGTTCGTGCTGAGACACTGCAGCTTCTCAATCTGTGTCAAAATGTTCCAAACCTGATTTTTTATCAAGGCTCTTTTTAGTGCCACATTAACTTCCTCAATTTCTGAGAACCTTTGGACTGCAGGTGCCCCAGAGTATTCCTAGGAACTTGGCCATGATAATTTAAGTATGCCATATTTAACTTCTCATTAGCCACTAAGATCTTGTCTTTGAATAGAAACCACTTTCATAAAAATAGAGCCTCACACAACTCACATTTTATTCATGAGTAAAATGGCACTTAGTGGACCTAAAGGAGGAGTCGTCCATGATCATATGGGTATTCAGGAATGGGGACAAAGCATAAGCTTGTTCATCCATCTTGCACTAACTGAACATCAACTCCTGTGAACCATTCTCACTGATCAAGATACCCTGATGAATAACACTTAGTCCCTATCCTTTTAAACTGAGATCTTCATGATGAAAAATAGGTTAGGCACACTAATAATGCCTTCCAACCCCTAACATTATTTGAACTGTGAAATGTATCATAGTAAATTGTTTTTAATTTTGACTCTTGTGTGAAAATGGTCCTTAAGACATGCGTTACTTACTTCTAAAGTCTTTTATAACAAACTACCAGACAAAATAAGAAAGGACACATTTCTTTTTCTTCATGCTTTGAAGCTGTAGTCTATGAGGTGGGAAACGGATTGCAGTGGGCATAGTTTCAGGCTGTGACTTACAGTGACTGCTTACATCTCCATGATCAGAAAGGAGAGAGCAGGGAACGATGGCTATTGGCTGGTTTTCTCCTTTGTATTATTTTTTTTAATCAGTTCATGGCTTCCATCTAAAGGATGATACCCTCTACATTAAAACCAGATCTGCTCTCTGTAGTTAATCATACCTGGAGATGTGTCACTTTGGTGACTCTAAATCCTGTCGAGTTGTCAGTAAATCATCACATAACTATTGTAGGACACAGATCAGTTGAAAAAATTACCTTAGAGACTTCTTTTGTTTGGTCTAATGATGTATGCATAAATATTATCTAAAATGGAACTATGCTGATTTCATGTATCAAAGCAACCCTGCCTCAGTTTCCTGAGTATCTTGGGCTACAGCCATCCACTACCATACCCATGCAGAACTTACATGTTTTATACAGTCAATTAAAAATTGAGAACATTCATACTTTAAAATATAGATATTTGGATTATTCTGGAAAACAGAAAACAGAAATTTGACATTAATAGATCAGTGTTCTCTTGTGGGAGTAATTCTCAGAAAGTAATGAGGTATTAACTGTTTTATATGGGCTGTCTTCTGAGTCAGACCAAGTTCTGGGTTTACCAACTGTATGAACTATATCTAACAGCAGGTGGCAGCAGTAAGATATCATCATTATCATTTCTCATCCAAGTAGGAAATATTCCCCTGAAATACTCCCCCAACTCTCTAAAAACACAACATTGCTATATTTTAGTTGGTATGTATTTTGACAAAATAAGTTATAACAAAGATTTGGTACTACTAGTGATGTAAGCAGGAATGTATAAATCACTGCTTCTCAACCTTCCTAATGCTGGACCCTTTAATACAATTCCTCATGTTGTGGTGACCCCCAACCATAACATCATTTTCATTGCTATTTCATAGCTGTAATCTTGCTACTGTTATGAACCATAATGTAAATATCCGTGTTTAATGGTGGTCTTAGGTGACCCCTGGAAAGGGTCATTGGCCCCCAGGTTAAGAACCACTGGTGTAAGGAATGAACAAAAGTGTTGCTCCCAGAGGAACAATCTTCAATTTAAGAGCCAAAAACTCAGCTGGGTGTAGTGGTGCACAACTTTAATGATAGGACTTGTGAGGCAATGAATGAAACCTAAATTACCAATACTCAGTCATCCCACACAGTGGGGCAAGTGGTGGCTGAGGTAGCTATTCAGAGGGTATTTTGATAAAGGTCAAGTGCCCAACAGAGGAAACTTTAGATCAATATGTGAATCAGGATACTGAATCAAAAAACTTGCCATGAGTTTAAGGCCAGCCTGGGCTACTTAGTAAGTTCGGAGACATTTTAAAATACATACTGAGACCATATCTTAAAACAAAAATCAGTCTTAGCGCTACAAATCACAGCAGCAAGGTCCCTGCTAGGATCAGAAGCCATAGAATAAGCAGTTATCACCAAAGATACTAAATACTCAAAAGTAAACCAGTTTCTTGAAAACCTTCATAAAATGTCTATTATATTCTTCAAGAGAGTGATGTAAATATTTCACAAGTGTTCCTTTACAACTGTGCCCATGGCTTCCTTTCTTGGAAGACTTTGTTGTTTGCTTGCTTGCTTCTTTTTGTTTTTGAGACAAGATCTCACTGTGTTGGTCTTGACCTTGTAGATATCCACAGCCTTTGTCTCACAAGTTCATGGCATCACGTCCTGCTCCACCATGATTGGTCTTTCTGTTCATTTTTACTTATAGTTTTACGGTCAATCATAAGAGGATCTAAGAACTGTGCATGATAAGAGAAATGTGTCAGTATTTCAATGTTCCATATTTTGAAATGGGATCTTTTAAAAATCAGGACAAAAGTAAAATACTGCCTTGTGAAAATTAAACAGCGCAGGCTGCAAACTTTGATGTTATATGGACCTCTTCCTTCTCCAGGGATCTCATCCATATCTAGATAGCCATCACTGTTTGTTGGTTTATTTTTCTCACTTAATGTACCACACATCTGTCTCTCTGTTTTCCATCTTATTATGACTCTATTAGACCAGGTGCTCATCACTTCATGCTTGAAAAACAACGTGACTGACTAATAGGGAGAAAATGAAAGTGTCAGTTTTAGAGTTAAATAACTGTAAATTTTCTCTTAGATAAAGAATTTGTGTTTGCTTTAGCTGAACACTTAGATGGGCTGTTTTCATTGCTCAAACATTACAGCATGGTTGGGATAAGCCTAGAGTTAAAGTTCTCTGCTTGAGAAATTAGTGGTGATGGTTTGGTTGGGGGATGTCATGGCTTGATTGGAATTTGTAATGTATAGAAAGATAGGGAGAAGAAACAAAATAATGAAGGAAAATTGAGCAATACTGGAAAAACCAAAGCTTTTGGGTAATGGCTAAGGAGTTTTAAAGGAAACAGATCTCTCATATTTAAATAGTTTTTTCTTTTTTATAACTTTTATTATTTCTTTGGGAGTTTCACATCATGCACCCCAATTCTGTTCACCTACCAATCCCCCCATATCCTCATCTCATCCCTGCTGTGCCCCACACAAAAAGAAATACATCAAAGTAAGCAAGCAAACAAAAGTGAAAACAAGCAACCCAAGCCAAATCAAAACAAAAACCACCACAACAGAAAAACCTATTTGTTCCTCCTTCTTTTCTGCTTCTCCAGCACCTCTTCATTTGTCCTGGTGACAGTGGGGGCTTCAGTGTGCCATATAGTATACCTCTTTGTCCCATCAGTTTTACTGGCAAATGTCTATTGAATGGATCACTGCTATGGTTCAAGGCCTCTAGTTTCTGGTACACCACCATCACTGGATCTTCATCATCTGTGTTGAAGTCGGGTCCTGCATTGCCAACATAGAGGCCCAAGCTTAGGGCTGTAACCATTCCCACCTGAGTGGCCATTTGGTCCATCCAGAGTCAGGGTGTTGACTGGGTCCAAGCTGCTGCCGAGGGCTATTTATGACTCCATGGTCCAGCTACAGCTGAAGTCTGTGGTGGAGAATATCCTTCTGTATATATGTTTCTCTTGTTGGTTGATAAGTAAATACTGACTGGACATAGCCAGGCAGAAAGATAGGCAGGGCTACCAGACCAGGAGAATGCCAGGGAGAGGAGGCAGATAGAGGCCATGAGGAGAGGCCATGTAGCCAAGGAAGGAGTAGTAGGTCCAGACCCTTATCTGGTAAGATAAGATCATATGGAGATACTTAGATTAATAGAAATGGGTAAATAATTAAGAGAGAGCTACCCAGTGAGAAGCCCTAGCCATCAGTCAACATTTTATAAATTAATATAAGCCTTTGTGTTTATTTGGGGCTAATTGGCTACTGGACTGGGCTGGAAAGAAACTCCAGCTACAAAATGAAATCAGTGTTTATCAACCAATAAGAGAAACCTATATACTGAAGGAGATCCCCCATCATCTCCTCTTTTCTGTCTAAATAATAAGACAGCATACAGTCCAGGCAACAGCAGTTTCTTGCCCAAATGCCTGGTCTTGCCATGTCAAAGGCAAACTCCAAAACAATTTTCTTCAATGCCCATATTCCTCTCTGATGTAATTGGTGCTGCCAGGAGCAGTTGTGTCTCACTGTCATGAAAAGCCCTTAACCCTTTTAAATGCCATATTCTGTAGGTCTTTGAAAGTTTTGAAGAATATCTATCCATTTGAAATATATCTCTATATATCTAGAATACCTAATTAACATAATTGTAAGTATGAAATATTATAGGTGGCTACAATCTGTATTTAATTATACATTACATTTTAAAAGAGCCATATAAACACAAGACCTAAACAAGAAAAGAAATATACATATAACAAAACTGACGTTAAGTTTGTATCAATAAATCAAAATCTATACGGATACAAAGTATTCATTTTTATATCATATTACCCCTTTTTCCTTTAAAAAGAGATTGACTATGATCATTGATCATTTATAACTCACCCCATTTAAATGAAAACAAACATTTATAAACAATATTTGGGAATTTGGGCATCGTTCTCTCCAAACTGCTTCCTGGTGTATGGGGGCACTGTCAATACCATAGGGATACTTAGAAAACCCAGAAACCTTCCCAGCACTCGGGAGGCAGAGGCAGGCGGATCTCTGTGAGTTTGAGGCCGGGCTGGACCGATAGCCTCCAAAACAATACAGAGAAACCCTGCCTCGTAAAACCAAAAAAAAAAAAAGAAGAAGAAGAAGAAGAAGAAGAAGAAGAAGAAGAAGAAGAAGAAGAAGAAGAAGAAGAAGAAGAAGAAGAAGAAGAAGAAGAAGAAGAAGAAGAAGAAGAAGAAGAAGAAGAAGAAGAAGAAGAAGAAGAAGAAGAAGAAGAAGAAGAAGAAAACCCAGAAACCTGGCCAAATCCTGACTGTAGTAGTCTGTAAGCGTGCATCATCTCACATGTTTTGGATGTTGCATCACCTGGACCACTGCTTCAGGGTGTCTAGCTTAATCAAAGCATATTAGTCTTGACAGAATCCACAGCTTTTCATCTTCTGTGGAAACAAAAACAGAACCTCTTTTCCAAAGTAACCTGTCATTAGACTTAAATTTTGAAGTCAAAGCAATTTCAAAATATATGTTGGATTAATCCAGCAGCATTTATAATGAAATGTCTGTTAACAGTTGTTGCTCTTTCCTCAGCAATCCAACAATTTAAAGCCAACACAATAACATACAGTATCCACACTCCTGTGTATTTTCCAACTTTATGTGAGTTTTTTATTACCCTATTTCTTTTACTTTTATTTTGTGAGACAGGGTTTCTCTGTGTATTTTTGCCTGTCATGGAATCCATACTGTAGACCAGGCTGGCCTTGAACTCACAGAGATCTGCCTGCCTCTGTCTCCTGAGTGCTGGGATTAAAGGCATGTGCCACCATACATAGCTATTCTATTTCTCTTCTTTTCTTTTTTAAGGACATTCTCTATTCTTTTTCTTTTCTCTCTAAAGCCTACATATATTTTTAAACACACTGTAAACCCTTTACATGTTTTTCTTCATCTGAATCTGTCTTTACCGTATATCACTATCTTTTTCTGGTCACAAGTCATTTATCTGCTAAACAGCATTGCTAGGATTAAAGCGGACATTTTAGCTACTGACTTTCCAACATGGTGGGGGTATTTTTACTACCAGAACTGAAAGCTGTGCTCACTGTCTGGACTCTTATACCTTTTTTTGTCTATATGAGTAACAGTTAAATCTGCCATGCAGCATGCTTGGAGATGTGGTCACTGGTGCCACCAGCTGTTCATACACACCATTTAATTGTTTGGAATCAGAGCCTCTTAAAAGAGCCCTGCACTTTTGACACTAATGCTGAGTCAGGAAATCTGTCTCAAAAGGAGCCTTGAGATGCTGCTTGTCTCTAGCAAACAGAGCCCACCTGAGAAAATGCTGCTACCAAGAAGCTGGGCTTGCCTCTGTTCTTTTGTTTTTAGAATCCCTTTTTAAGTTTTTGTCAGGATTTACATGGAAATTCATGTGTTGGGCACCATTTTGTTGCTAGAGTTTCCTTGTCTTGCCAGATCCCACTGCCCTACAGTCCCAAATAAACAGATGGATGGTATATTAGTTATAAAATTGTTGGCTGATGGCTAGGGCTTCTTACTGATTGGCTCTCTCTTAATTATTAACCCTTTCTATTAATGTAAGTATTTTCACATGGGCTTGGCTTACTAGAGAGGGGTTTGAAGCTGCTACTCCTTCCTTAACTACATGGCGTCTCATTCTTGGCTTCCGTCTCTCCCCTTCTTCTTCTTCTCGTAGCCATGCCTATGCTTCCTACCCAGCCAATCAGTGTTTTATTCATCAACCAATAAGAGAAAAATATATACAGAAAGAAAACTCCCATCAGGAGTGTCCATCTGTATCTGTCTTACTTTTCAAAAACAGTTTTTACCTTCCTCTTTGCCACCTGAGAACGACATGTGTGAGGACTGTGGCCTTATACTAAGCATAAAAATTTTACATTCTGTCTCTGTCTTACCATTTAAAAACAGCTTCTACTCCTGACCTTTGACCAGACAATTCATCTGTGAGGACTTTGGGCTTATACTGGGCATAGGAATATCCATCCTACATCTGTCTTACCTTTTAGGAACAGCTTTCTCCTTTCTCTCCTACCACCAAAGAACTGCATGTGTGAAGGCATGCTTGATTAACTTCTCTGCTTTGATGTATTTTTGTCCTTCTTGTTTTCAGGTATCCTTTTTTCCCCTGTAAAGTTCCCAAACTCTTCTTCTCTCTTTGTTTAGACTGTGGTTTATGTTTTCTCGTTCTATTTCTCTTCTTCACTGACTCACTGAGAGGCATCCTCTATTTTACACAGAAGTCCTTCTAACTGGACCTTTAAAAAACTTACAAAATGGGTGCTGCAAAAGGAAATTCTGCTCCTTCTGTTTTACTCCCAGTGTGGCAAAACAGACACCAGGAGAATTTGTCATCATAAACCATCATCATGTATCTTTAAAATTCAAATTAACATTATAAGAATGGACCAGTTAAGAGGTTGGGAAGATACCTCAGTAGGTAAAACACTGTCAATACAAGCAGAAAACCTGAGTTTTAATCCCTAGTATGCATATAAAAAAGCCATGTGTAGTGGTTCACACTCATAATCCCAGTGCCGGAAAAGTAGAGACACGGAGCTCCTTCAGGCTTCCTTGTCAATCAACTTAGCTTACTTAGCCAGCTCCAAATTAATAAAAGGCCTTATTTCATAAACCAAGGTAGCTGGGGCTGGAGAGATGGTTCAGCAATTAAGAGCACTGATTGCTCTTCCAGAGGACCTGGGTTCCAGTCCCAGCACCCACATGGACCTGACACCCATTGCAAAACACCAATGCACATAAAATAAAACAAAATAATTTTTAAAAGACAAGGTAGATGGCTCCTCAGAAATGGCATTAGAGCTTGAACTCTGACCTACACATGCATGCATAAGCACACACATAAACAAATAGTGAACTGAATAATTATAGAAGGGAACATATGGCAAACAATAGCCAAATTATGTCTGAAAGGTTCAATCTTAGAAGCTGGCTCTAGCAAGATTGAAACCAAAACATCCTTCCTAAACATGCTCATAATTCAGAAAATGCTATCTCTGTGAAAAATGGAAACCACTGTATAAACTTCATAACCATAAAGAGAAGCCATTGATTAAGCATGGTGTATCTCTTGGATAAGCAAATGGGGGGATAGAAAAAAAACACATAAGGACTGGGGATATAGCACAGTTTGTAGAATGTTTGCTTAACATTCACGAGGTTCTGAATTCAAACCTCAGCTAAATAGTGTGAAGGAATGTGAGATAGACCAAGTGGGAGTTATACAAGTATACCAAAGGAGAAAAGCGAGTGATAATTGGAAAATAATATTCAAACAGAAGCAGTTGGTAACTGTCCAGAAAAAAAGTTAGAACTTATACCTGGATACCTCATTTAGTAAATGCTACAGGACAATTACAATGCAGACACAATCAGAAGGCAGAAGAGATGCCAAGTTTTTTCACTATATACCTGTCTATGTCAACTGAAGAATGCCATAACATGTGCTGAGAGAAAACAATTATCCTCCTAGAGTTGTATTCCTAACCAAAGTATCATTTAAGGATGCAGTTATGATACACACATCTCTGAACTTCCAGTAAGCTCCTTCGAGGAAAGCTCCATTGCTGCAGCTGCTGAATAGTAGGCACATGTCTGAGGTCAGCTATTAGTGCCTTGAGCTATGACCTGCACTGCAGAGAGCTAATTTCCCCAAGAGCACAAATTTCCAAACAGACTACCTCCAGGACTGATCCAGGTGAGTGTGGCAGGGTCATTTGTTCTACATAAAGGCAGATCAGGTTACTTTCAGCATTGTCCTTGGGATCAAAAAGACTTATTTGAACTACATTAATGATACAGAGCTGCGAGAGGAGCCAGTGAGTCCAGGGAAGCAGCTGTTCAGGCGGCAGCATCAGGTACAACAGGCCCTGCTTCTGGGCCTGTGTTCCAGTGCCTGGGGATCGTCTGGGAACTGCACAGAGCTTCCAATCCCTGCGGGAGCCAAGCACCCCAGACTCCGGGACTTCTCTCCCACCAACGAGACCAGGAAACCAGAGGAGCCAGAGAGACCAGGGGAGCAGTTGTTCCGGCCGCAGGATCAGGTACAACAGGATCCAGCAAAGGGTTCAGGGGACCAGGTGGGAGGCTAAGCGCCCCAGATTCCTGTTTTCCTTCTCCACCCATGGGTCCATAATGAGGACAAGGAATAGAAGAACCATCAGATTATTGGACTTGCTAGCACGCACCGAAAGGGAACTCTGGTCCCCTAACCACCAGACCAGTAAGGGGCTCTTTCTGCACCCACTAGAAGAAGAGATGGGAAAGAGACAATACAAAAACACACTCAGCAACAGAAAAACAAATATGACACCATCAGATTCTAGAGACTCCACACCAGCAAGACTCCAACATTCCAATGCAAATGAAGCAGAAGAGAATGACCTTAAAACCACTTTCATGAAAATGATAGAGGCCCTAAAAGAGGATATAAGAAATCCCTCAAAGAAATGGAAGAAAAAACAAACCAAAAAAATGCAAGAAATGGAAGAAAAAACAAACAAAAAATGCAAGAATTGGAAGAAAAAACAAGGCAAAAAAGGCAGGAAATGTAAGAAGAAACAAAGCAAAAAATGCAAGAAATGGAAGAAAAAACAAAGCAAAAAAATGAAAGAAATGGAAGAAACATACCAAAAAAGGCAGGCAATGGAAGAAGAAACAAAGCAAAAAATGCAAGAAATGGAAGAAAAAGCAAACCAAAAAATGCAAGAAATGGAAGAAAGAACAAACCAAAAAATTCATAAAAGGCAACAAATGGACGAAAAGATAAACCAAAAATTGCAGGAAGCAATGCAAACACTGCAAGGGTTGAAAACTGAAATAGAGACAATAAAAAACACAATCTGAAGAAAGGCAGGAAATAGAAAAGCTGGGCAAACAGTCAGATACTACCGATACAAGCATTACCAACAGAATAGAAGACATGGAAGAGAGAATCTCAAGTGTTGAAGATACACTAGGAGAAATGGATTCATCAACCAAAGAAAACCTTTAGTCCAACAAATCCTTAACACAAAACATCCAGGAAATATCGGACACCATGAAAAGAACAAACCTAAGAATATTAGGTATAGAAGAAGGTGAAGAAAACCACCTCAAAGGGGGCAGGAAACATATTCAACAAAATCATAGAAGAAAACTTTCCCAACATTAAGAAAGACATGACAATGAAGGTACAAGAAGCTTACAGAACACCAAATAGAGTGGACCACAAAAAGTCCCCTTGCCACATAGTAATCAAGACCCCAAATATATAGAATAAAGAAAGAATATTAAGAGCAGCTAAGGAAAAAGGCCAAGTAACATATAAAGGCAGACCTATCAGAATTACACCTGACTTCTCCATGGAAACTCTGAAAGCCAGAAGGTCCTGGATAGATATTCTACCAACACTAAGAGACCATGGATGCCAGCCCAGACTACTATAACCTGCAAAGCTCTCAATCACTATAGATGGAGAAAACAAGATATTCCATGACAAAACTAGATTCAAGCAATACATATCCACTAACCCAGCCCTACAGAAAGTTTTGGAAGGAAAACTCCAACCCAAGGAAGCTAACTACAACCAGAAAAACATAGGCATTAGAGAATCCCTCTCTACCAACAGCCAAAAGAACAAAGGGGTGGAATTCCACACATAATTCCACCAACAACAACCATTGCAAATAGAATAAGGATGAGCAATCAATGGTCATTAATATCCCTCAATATTAATGGCCTTAACTCACCCATAAAAAGACACAGGCTAGCAGAATGGATTCGAAGACAGAACCCTTCCTTCTGCTGCATACAAGAAACACACCTCACCCTCAAAGACAGACATTACCTGAGAGTTAAAGGTTGGGAAAAATGTTTTCAATCAAATGGACCCAAGAAACAAGCAGGGGTAGCAATCCTAATATCTAACAAGCTAGACTTTAAAATAAAATCAATCAAAAGAGATGAAGGAGGTCATTACATACTCATCACAGGTGAAATCCACCAAGATGAAGTGTCTATCCTGAACATCTATGCCCCAAATACAAAGGCATCCACATTCGTAAAAGAAACATTATTAGAACTTAAATCACATATAAAGCCCCACACAAAGTTATAGTGGGAGATTTCAACACACCACTCTCACCACTAGACAGGAATTCCAGACAGAAACTCAAAAAAGAAGCAAAGTGTCTAATAGACGTAATGACCCAACTGGGATTAACAGACATCTATAGAACATTTCATCCACATAAAAAAGAATATACCTTCTTCTCACCACCACATGGAACCTTCTCAAAAATCGACCACATACTGGGCAATATGTCAAACCTCAGCAGCTACCAAAAAATTGGAATAACTCCATGCATCTTATCAGACCACCATGCTTTAAAATTAGAATTCAACAACAACACAAATTGCAGAAAACCTAAAACTCATGTAAATTGAATAATGCTCAACTGCACCATTCCTGGGTCAAAGAAGAAATAAAAAAAGAAATTAAAGACTTCCTCAAATTCAATGAGAATGAAGTCACAACATACCCAAACCTATGGGACACGGTGAAAGCAGTGCTACGGGGGAAGTTCATAGCACTAAGTGCCCACATGAAAAAACTGGAGAATTGTTATACTAGAGAATTAACAGCACAGCTGAAAGCTCTAGAACACAAAGAAGCAAACTCCCCCAGGAGGTGTAGACGCCAGGAAATAATCAAATTGAGGGCTGAAATCAATAAAGTAGAAACTAGGAAAACAATACAAAGAAGCAATGCAATGAAGAGTTGGTTCTTTGAGAAAATCAACAAGATAGACAAACCTTTGTCCAAACTTACCAAACAGCAGAGAGTGAACATTCAAATTAACAAAATCAGAAATGAAAAGGGGGACATAACAACAGACTCTGAGGAAATCCAGATAATCATCAGGTCATACTTTGAAAACCTGAACTCCACAAAATTCGAAAATTTAAAGGAAATGGACGACTTCCTGGATAGCTATCACTTGCCAAAACTAAATCAAGAACAGATAAGCAATTTAAATAGACCTATAACGCCTATGGAAATAAAAGCAGTCATCGAAAGTCTCCCAAACAAAAAAAGCCCAGGTCTAGATGGCCTCAGTGCAGAATTCTACCAGAAATTCAAAGAACAGCTTATACCAATTCTTCTCAAAGTATTCCACATAATAGAAGCAGAAGGGTCTTTGCCAAACTCTTTCTATGAGGCTTCAATAACCTTGATCCCCAAGCCACTCAAAGACACAACTAAGAAAGAGAACTTCAGACCAATATCCCTCATGAACATTGATGCAAAAATACTCAATAAAATACTGGCAAATCGGATCCAAGAACACATCAAAACAATCATTCACATTGATCAAGTAGGTTTCATCCCAGGGATGCAGGGATGGTTCAACATACGAAAATCCATCAACGTAATCCACCATATAAACAAGCTGAAAAACAAAAATCACATGATCATCTCACTAGATGCAGAAAAAGCCTTTGACAAAATCCAACACCCCTTCATGATAAAAGTCTTGGAGAGATCTGGGATAACAGGGACATACTTAAACATAATAAAAGCTATATACAGCAAACTAACAGCCAACATCAAATTAAATGGACAGAAACTCAACGCAATTCCTCTAAAATCAGGAACAAAACAAGGCTACCCACTCTCTCCATACCTTTTCAACATGGTACTTGAAGTTCTAGTCATTGCCATACGACAACAAAGGGGGATCAAGGAGATACAAATTGGGAAGGAAGAGGTCAAACTTTCACTATTTGCAGATGATATGATAGTTTACATCAATGACCCAAAGAACTCTACCAGGGAACTCTTACAGCTGATTAACACCTTCAGCAAGTGGCAGGCTACAAGATCAACTCAAGAAAATCAGTAGCCCTACTATATACAGATGATAAAAGGGCTGAAAGAGAAATCAGAGAAACATCACCCTTTGCAATTGCCACAAACAACATAAAATACCTTGGGGTAACGCTAACCAAACAAGTGAAAGTCCTGTATCGCAAGAACTTTGAATCTTTAAAGAAAGAAATTAAAGAAGCCCTCAGAAAATGGAAAGACCTCCCATGCTCTTGAATAGGTAGAATCAATGTAGTAAAACTGGCAATCCTGCCAAAAGCAATCTACAGATTCAATGCAATCCCCATTAAAATCCCAGCACGATTCTTCACAGACCTTGAAAGAACAAGAATCAATTTTGTATAGAAAAGCAAAAGACCCAGGATAGCCAAAACAACCCTGTTCAACAAGGCAACGTCCGGAGGCATCACCATCCCTGACCTCAAGCTCTATTATAGAGCTATAGTCCTGAAAACAGCTTGGTATTGGCACAAAAATAGACAGGTAGACCAATGGAATCGAATTGAAAACCCGGATATTAACCCACACACGTATGAACATCTGATCTTTGACAAAGAAGCTAAAAATATACAATGGAATAAAGAAAGCATCTTCAACAAATTGTACTGGCATAACTGGAGGCTGGCATGTAGAAGAATGCGGATCGATCCATGTTTATCGTCATGCACAAAACTTAATTCCAAATGGATCAAAGACCTCAACATAAATCCAGCCACACTGAACCTCTTAGAAGAGAAAGTGGGTGGTACCCTTGAACGAATTGGTACAGGAGACAGCTTCCTGAACATAACACCAGTAGCACAGACAGTGAGATCAACAATTAATAAATGGGACCTCCTGAAACTGAGAAGCTTCTGTAAGGCAAAGGACACAGTCAGCAAGACAAAAAGGCAGCCCACAGAATGGGAAAAAAATATTCACTAATCCCACATCTGACAGAGGGTTGATCTCCAAAATTTACAAAAAGCTCAAGAAGCAAGTCTCCAAAACACCAAAGGATCCAATTAAAAGTGGGCTGCAGAACTAAATAGAGAATTTTCAATAGAGGAGTCTAAAATGGCTGAGAGGCACTTGAGAAAGTGCTCAACATCCTTAGCCATCTGGGAAATGCAAATCAAAACAACTCTGAGATACCATCTCACTCCTGTCAGAATGGCTAAAATCAAAAACACCAACGACAATTTATGCTGGAGAGAATGTGGTGAAAGGGGGACACTCCTCCATTGCTGGTGGGAGTGCCAACTGGTTCAGCCACTTTGGAAATCAGTATGGAGATTCCTCAGAAAAATGGGAATAAACCTACCACAAGACCCAGCAACTCCACTCTTAGGCATATATCCAAAAGATGCCCATTCATACAACAAGGATGTCTGTTCCACTATGTTCATAGCAGCATTATTTGTAATAGCCAGAACTTGGAAGCAACCTAAATGTCCCTCAACCGAAGAGTGGATAGAGAAAATGTGGTACATTTACACAATGGAGTACTATTCAGCAGAAAAAAACAATGGAATCCTGAGATTTGCGGGCAAATGGATGACACTAGAAGAAACCATCCTGAGTGAGGTAACGCGGTCACAAAAGGAGAAACATGGTATGTACTCTCTCATATATGGATTTTCGACATAGATCTGGGGAGCACCAGCCTACAATCCCATGGCCAGAGAGTCTGGGAAACAGAATCTTCATTCAGTGGCTGATGGAAGCAGAGGCAGACTCCCACAGCTAAACACTGAGCTGAACTCAAGGAATCCAGTGACAGAGAGGGAAGACTGATGACCAAAGGGATTAAGACTGGGCTGGTTTAACCCCCCAGAAACAGCTGACCTGACAAAGGTTAACTCTTGAATCCCAGGCATGAGCCTGGGAATCCAGCATGGGAATGATCAAGACCCCCTGAATGTGGGTGTCAGTGAGGAGGCCTAGGTAATCTATTGAGCCTTGGGCAGTAGATCAGTATTCATCCCGAGTATACACAGGGACTTTGGACTCCCATCCAACAATGTGAGATGCACTCTCACCCTGGACTGTTGAGGGAGGGCCTAGGCCCTGCCCTGGGTGAAATGACAGACTTTGGACACCCCCATGGGTGGCCTCACCCTCCCTGGGGAAATGAGGGGATAATGGGGGTTTGGGGGAGGGCGTGGGGGAGGGGAGGGCACAGGAGGAGGGGAGAGAAAGGGAGAGGGACCTGGAACTGACTTGTGAAGCAACCTTGTTTCTTATCTAAACTTAAACTTAAAAATAAATAAAAAAAAGAAAAACAAAATAAACCAACAAAAAAAAATGATACAGAGATGCTTCTGCCAACAGTGGCTTCTTTCTGTCTTTTACCCTTTCCTTGGGCCTGTATCCTGAATAAATTTTGTGCATACTAAATTCCGTATGAAAGGCAGCTTCCTTAGAAGACACATACACACACACACACACACACACACACACACACACATGTTTTTAGGAATATATGCATATATATGTGTATCTGTAGTATTTAGGAATACATACAATATATATATACATATACATGTACATACATACATGAATATATATGAATATATAGATACCCACATATATAAAGTGCATGTATATCTCTCTGTGTGTAACAACAAAAAAGAAGCCCTGAATCTGAGACAGAGAGCACACAAATTTGAGAAAGTGGGGAGATGTGTGGACAGAGTTGGTGAAAGAAATGGAAGGGGGAATGATGTAATTATGGCTTCAAAAAATATGTATTACAATTTTTAAAAAGAGTGAGTAATGGTCCTAACTCGCTTAAAATAATTTATGAGACTTGAATTACTGAACTCAGGCTCTTGAAAGGTGCCAGACTGAAATATATGCACTTTAAGGACATTTTTGCTTTCGGTTGTGTCTTTCAAGGACCTAATAGTGTGATACCAATGATTCTATAATGACGTGATCCTAAAATATTTTAAAGTGCTCATGGGCATCTTCTTCTCATTGAGAAGCTAGAAGTTCCAGGGTTCCAGTTGTGAACGAGAAGATTCGTGAATCACATTGCGTGCCCATTCTGATTGGGTAATGTGTTGCCAGGCCGAGGCGCCAGCCAATCATACTCAATACGTATAATAGATTTGTGACAGGTTTGCTGTCCAATCAGATGCCAAGTTGGTCTCTCACATGTCATAATGGCATGCTCATAGTACATAACTCACCTCAAAAACCTCTGTCTTCTGCCTTCTGGTCACTGCTGCTTCCTCAGCTGCCATGGCAGGTGCCTCCGCTATGGCCTCTGGAGAGGAACCAATCTCTGTGGAGATGTCCTTTGTGGAGGAGCCAATCCCTGTGGAGGAGCCAATAGCTGTAGGAGAAGAAGCTTTCGACATAATTGAGAAAACTGTCAAGGTTCGAAGGCCTAAAAATTTTATTTTGATGAAGCGACGTCGCTCTCGACGCGTGACAGATGAGCAGCACAGAGCCGCACGCCACATCAGACGCCATATGGATAGTTTCTCCATCTATTTTTCGAGGGTGCTACGAAATGTCCATGAGGGATTCACCCTCTCCCAAACATCCGTGTGCATCTTGGATTCATTCGTGAAGGATATGTTTGAAAGAATCATGACAGAAGCAAGCGACTTGATCCGTCACACCAAAAAAACAAGTATCACCACAAGAGATATCCAAACAGCATTGCATCTTTTGCTGCCTGGTGAGCTCTGCAAGCGAGCAACAAATGAAGGCTCATTAGCCGTGTTCCGGTATATCTCCACTGAACCACTTCTACTTCGCCTAAAGCCAAAGGCTTTTATGCCGAGCCACCACTTCTAAGAGAGATGTAGCATCTGCTCGAGTTTAACCTCAGGAACTCTGCCACCCCTAATCTCTAATTAACTTCAAAACTAAAATGCTGTTTGTGCAACTATGTATTGACTCCTCTGATTTATTTGGGGTTCTGCGGGCAAAGTGGTGGTTTTTTTTTCTTTTTTTATCTTATTTTATTTAAATTAGAAACAAGCTTGTTTCACATGTCAATCCCAGCTCCCTCTCCCTCACCTCCTCCCCCAGCCCCCACCAAGCCCCCACCCAATCCCCAATCTGCTCCCCAGGGAGGGTGAGGCCCTCCATGGGGAATCTCCAGAATCTGTCATTTCGTTCAGGGCAGGGCCTAGGTCCTCCCCCAAGAGTCCAGGCTGAGAGAGCATCTCTCTTTGTGTTATGGACACACGAAGTCCGTTTGTATGCCAGGGAAGAACACTGATCCACTGCCCAGGGCCCCATAGGTTGCCCAGGCCTCCTCATTGACTCTCACACTTTGGGGGTCTGTATCAGTCCCATGCTGGATTCCCAGCCATGAGTCTGGGGTCCAAGAGCTCTCCCCTTGTTCAGGTCTGTAAAGAGAAGCTTTTTCCTTGAGTGAAGCCTTCCTGCCAGCTTGGTTCTAGAGCCGCATCAGTCCCAAATAAACACACAGGAGGCTATATTTATTATGAAGCTGTTGGCCTTGCTTGTTTCTTACTAGCTAGCTCTGACGTAAGTAATTACCCCATAATTGTTAATCTAAGTATTTCTCTTACCGGAGAATAGTTCCGGGCTTCCTACCCCATGACGTTACATCTCGACTCTCTTGTGTTACTCCTTTCCAGAGTCCTCCTGGACTCCTAGTCCCACCTATCTAGATTCCTATTGGCCAGCAGTGCTTTATTGACAAATAACAGGACTTCCACATCATCTCCTCTTTTCTGTTTAAACAAAAAGAAAGGTCTTAACTTTAACATAGTCAAATTATATATAAAAGAACAGTTATCAAGTAAGAACATAGTTACAATATTTTGTCTACCAACATTTAGCAAGATTTAAAGAAAATATCATCCATCCCATTCTTGTGAGTCTAAAGTTCCATATGTAGCTTATCTTTTATCATAACTAAGGAAAACTATAATTATAACTATCTGTCTTCAACTCCATCAAAGACCACAGAAGGGTAATATATAAACACTAGGATTGACAGAGACATCTTACTGCCTGGACAGTCACCCGAAGTTCCTCTGTAACATTGGGGCATCCATCTTCAGCCCATAGACCACAATGTGTCTGGAACACTTCTCAGCAAAGCAAGAAATTTCAGACTGTTTATCTGCATTGGCAGTCTGTCAGTCATTTTTCTTTGTCCTGCAGAAAGTCTCTTAGACTCTTCCATGAAGCAGGAACCCTGTAAGACTGAGTTCAGCAGTCACTTTCCTGTGGGTCCTGCATGTCCAGTTTATACAGCAATAGTCAAACAATCTAGGCAAGAGCAGTTTCTTGCCCAAATGGCTAATCTTGCCATGTTGAAAGCAAACTCCATAACGAGTTTCTTCGATGCCAATCTTCCTCTCAGACGTAATTGGTGCTGCCAGGAGCAGACATTTCTCATTGTCAAGAAAAACCTAAACCATTTTAAAAGCCATTTTCTGAAGGTCTTTGAGAGGTTTGAAGACTGTTTATTTATCTCAAATATAAATCTGTATATCTAGAAAACCTAACTTACCTAACTATAAATTCTATTATAAGTAACTATCTATAGTCTGTATTCAATTATGCATTACGTTTTAAAAGATCAGTATAAGCACAATACTTAATCAAGAGGAGAAATATACACATCACAAAATTGACCTTGAATTTATATCAATAAATGAAAAACCATACCCATACCATAATTCCCCTTTGTACCATTAAAAAGAGATTGGCTGTGATCATTAACCAATTATAAATAATCCCATATAAATGAAAACAAATATTTATAAACAAGATAGGAATTAGGACGTCGCTCATTCCAAACTGCTTCATGCTGGAAGGGGGCGCTGTTCATACCATGGGGATCATGACAAAACTCAGAAACCTGTATAAGTCTGTATTTTCGGGGTCTGTAAGACTGCATCATCTTAGCTGTTTCAATTGTTGGAACACCTGGTCCACTGCTTCCGGGGGTCTTGGTTGATCAAACCACAGAAGCCTGGAAGGAATCCTCAGCTTTTCATTTTCTGTAGAAACATAAATAAAAACTCCTTTTCCAAGTAACATATCCTTATACTTAAATTTTGAAGTTAAGGCACTTTCAAAAGATAGAAGTTGGATTAGTTCAGCAGCATTTATAATCAAGTGCACTTTAGCAGCTGTTCCTTCCTGAGCAATCAAAAAACTGAAAAACACAATAGCGTACAGTATCCAGACTCTGTGTATTTTCCATCTTTGCATGGCTTAGCTGCCACTTCCAGCTGTACGTACACACCTTTCAATCATTAGCAGAGTCTCTTAAAAGAACCTTGCTGTTTATGTCGAGTCAGGAAGACTCCGGTAAGCCAGCCACGTGAATCTCGGCTTGTCGCTAGCAAAACACCTGAGAAAAATGCTGCTATCAAAATCTGTGCTTCTCTCTGTTCTTCTGTTCCTAAAATTCCTTTAAAGCTTTTGTTATTTTGCGTGGAAATTCAATCCCGCTTCTGACAACCATTATGTAAAGAGAAGCTTTTTCCTTGAGTGAAGCCTTCCCGCCAGCATGGTTCTAGAGCCGCATCAGTCCCAAATAAACACACAGGAGACTATATTAATTATGAGGCCGTTGGCCTTGCTTGTTTCTTACTAGCTAGCTCTGACGTAAGTAATTACCCCATAATTGTTAATCTAAGTATTTCTCTTACCGGAGAATAGTTCCGGGCTTCCTACCCCATGACGTTACATCTCGACTCTCTTGTGTTACTCCTTTCCAGAGTCCTCCTGGACTCCTAGTCCCACCTATCTAGATTCCTATTTGCCAGCAGTGCTTTATTGACAAATAACAGGACTTCCCACATCACAGGTCAGCTGTTTCTGTGGGTTAAACCAGCCCTGTCTTGACCCCTTTGCTCATCACTCCTCCCTCTCTACCAGGAGTTCAGTTCAGTGTTTAGCTGTGGGTGTCTGCCTCTGCTTCCATCGGTAGCTGGATGAAGGTTCTGTTTTCCAGACTCTCTGGCAATGGGATTGTAGGCTGCCACTCCCCTGATCCATGTCTAAAATCCAAATATGAATGAGTACATACAATGTTTCTCTTTTTGTGACTGGGTAACCTCACTTAGTATGGTTTCTTCTAGTTCCCTCCATTTACCTAAGAATTTCAAGATTCCAATGTTTTTTTTTTTCCACTGAGTAGGTGTACCACATTTTCTCTATCCACTTTTCCGTTGAGGGGCATCTAGGTTGCTTCCAAGTTCTGGCTATTACAAATAATGCTGTTATGAACATAGTGGAACAGACATCCTTGTTGTATGAATGGGCATCATTTGGGTATATGCCTGAGTGGAATCGCTGGGTCTTGTGGTAGACTGATTCCTGTTTTCCTGAGGAATCTCCAGACTGATTTCCAAAGTGGCTGTATGCAGGGTCCTCTCTGCAGGTAGAGCGGGGGAAGGGCCGGTCCAGCCGGCCTCTTCCTGGGGGCTGAGCGGGATGGTGAGGGTGGACGACTCAGACCCTCCCCCCATTAGTTACCAGGGAGAAAAAACCACACTGAGTCTGGAGTCTGTGGAAGCAGGATCTCGATTTATTCCAACATACAGGAACTAATATAGGACTAAGGTAGGGGATGGGAATCTTGGGATAGGGTAAGGTGACGTGAGGAGTTAAGGGCCAATAGTATTCCACCAAGCAGGCAGGTAGCTAAGTAGGGGGCAATCTTGCATCAGATCTGGCTGAGTCACCCCCACGTGGAGGTTACAGGTTAGAGACAGGTGGCTAAACTCTTGCCAGGCTCAAGAGGTTACACTGGGCCTCACATCCGAGCCCAAAACTCAAGTCAGGCTCAGGAGATTACACTGGGCCTTGCATCCAAGCCTTTCTTAGGCCCAACAGCTGTACGAGTTGACACTCCCACCAGCAATGGAGGAGTGTTCCCCTTTCTCCACTTCCTTTCCAGCATAAACTGCCATTAGTGTTTTTGATTTTAGCCTTTCTGATAGGAGTAAGATGGTATCTCAGAGTTGTTTTGATTTGCATTTCCCAGATGGCTAAGGATGTTGAGCCATTTTAGACTCCTCTATTGAGAATTCTCTTATTCAGTTCTGTACAACACTTTTTAATTGAATCCTTTGGTGTTCTGGAGACTTGCTTCTTGAGTTTTTTATAAATTTTGGAGATCAGCCCTCTGTCAGATGTGGAGTTAGTGAATATTTTTTCCCATTCTGTGGGCTGCCTTCTTGTCTTGTTGACTGTGTCCTTTGCCTTACAGAAGATTCTTGGTTTCAGGAGATCCCATTTATTAATTGTTAATCTCAGTGTCTGTGCTGCTGGTGTTATGTTCAAGAAGCAGTCTCCTGTACCAATTCTTTAAAGGATACCTCCCACTTTCTCTTCTAAGATTTTCAGTGTGGCTGGATTTATGTTGAGGTCTTTGATCCATTTGGACTTAAGTTTTGTGCATGGCAATATATATGGATCTATCTGCAGTCTTCTACATGCCAGCATCCAGCTATGCCAGCACCATTTGTTGAAGATGCTTTCTTTTTTCCACTGTATAATTTTAGTTTCATTGTCAAAGATCAGGTGTTTGTAGGTGTGTGGGTTAATATTGGGGTGTTCAATTTTATTCCATTGGTCTACTTATCAATTTTTGTGTCAATACCAAGCTGTTTTGAGGACTATAGATAGCTCTATAATAGAGTTTGAAGTCGTGAATGGTGATGCCTCCTGATGTTGCCTTGTTGAACAGGATTATTTTGGCTATCCTGGGTCTTGTGTTTTTCCATATAAAGTTGATAATTGTTCTTTCAAGGTCTGTGAAGAATTGTACTGGGATTTTGATGGGGATTGAATTGAATCTGTAGATTGCTTTTGCCAAGATTGCCATTTTTACTACGTTGATCCTACCTACCCAAGAGCATGGGACATCTTTCCATTTTCTGGTGTTTTTTTAATTTCTTTCTTTAAATACTCAAAAGTCTTGCGATACAGGTCTTTCATTTGTTTAGTTAGCATTGCCCCAAGGTATTTTATGTTGTTTGTGGCTAATGTAAAGGGCGATGTTTCTCTGATTTCTTTCTCAGCCCTTTTATCATCTGTATATAGCAAAGTTACTTCTTTTCTTGAGTTGACCTTGCATCCTGCCACTTTGCTGAAGGTATTTATAAGATGTAGGAGTTCCCTGGTAGAGGTTTTTAGGTCACTTATGTAAACAATAATATCATTAGCAAATAGTGAAAGTTTGACCTCTTCCTTTCCAATTTGTATCCCCTTGTTCTCCTATCGTTTTCTTATTGCTCTAGCTAAAACTTCAAGTACAATATTGTAGAGGCACGGGGAGAGGGGACAGCCTTATCTTGTTCCTAATTTTAGAGGAATCACGTTGAGTTTCCCTCCATTTAGGTTTGATGTTGGCTATGGGTTTTAATATGTTTAGGTATGTTCCTGTTAATCCCGGATCTCTCCAAGACCTTTATCATGAAGGGGTGTTGGATTTTGTCAACGGCTTTTTCAGCATCTAGTGAGATGATCATGTGATTTTTGTTTCTCAGCTTGTTTATATGGTGGATTACATTGAAAGACTCTCGTATGTTGAACCATCCTTGCATCCCTAGCATAAAACCTACTTGATCATGGTGGATGAGTTTTCTGATGTGTTCTTGGATCTGATTTGACAGTATTTTATTCAGTATTTTTGCATCAATATTCATGAGGGATATTGGTCTGAAGTTCTCTTTCTTAGTTGTGTCTTTGTGTGGCTTGGGGATCCAGGTTATTGTAGCCTCATAAAAAGTGTTTGGCAAAGACCCTTCTGCTTCTATTGCATGGAATGCTTTGAGGCGAATTGTTATAAGCAATTCTTTCAATTACTGGTAGAAATCTGCACTGAGGCCATCTGGCCCTGGGCCTTTTTTTGGTTGGGAGACTTTTGATGACTGCTTCTATTCCATTAAGGGTTATAGGTCTATTTAAATTGCTTATCTGTTCTTGATTTAATTTTGATAAGTGATATCTATCCAGAAAATTGTCCATTTCCTTCAAATTTTCGAATTTTGTGGAGTACAGGTTTTCTAAGTATGACCTGATGATTATCTGGATTTCCTCAGTGTCTGTTGTTATGGTCCCCTTTTAGTTTCTGATTTTATTAATTCGCATGTTCACTCTCCGCTGTTTGGTAAGTTTGGATAAAGGTTTATCTATCTTGTTGATTTTTCTCAAAGAACCAACTCTTCATTACATTGATTCTTTGTATTGTTTTCCTAGTTCCTACTTTATTGATTTCAACCCTCCATTGGATTATTTCCTGGCATCTACTCCTCCTGGTTGAGTTTGCTTCTTTTTGTTCTAGAGCTTTCAGCTGTGCTGTTAATTCTCTAGTATGACTACTCTCCAGTTTCTTCATGTGGGCACTTAATGCTATGAACTTTCCTCTTAACACTGCTTTCAAAGTGTCCCACAGGTTTGGGAATGTTGTGTCTTCATTCTCATTGAGTTCTAGGAAGTCTTTAATTTATTTTATTATTTCTTCTTTGACCCAGGAATGATACAATTGTGCATTATTCAATTTCCATGAGTTTTTAGGTTTTCTGCAATTTGTGTTGCTGTTGAATTCTAACTTTAAAGCATGGTGGTCTGATAAGATATATGGAGTTATTCCAACTTTTTGTACCTGTTGATGTTTGCTATGTTGCCAAGTAAGTGGTCAATTTTTGAGAAAGTTCCATGAGGCACTGAGAAGAAGGTATATTCTTTTGTGTTTGGATGGAATGTTCTATAGATGTCTGATAAACCCTATTGTGTCATCACTTCTATTAGTTTCTTTGTTTCCTTTTTAAGTTTCTGTCTGGTAGTCCTGTCTAGTGGTGAGAGTGTGGTGTTGAAGTCTCCCACTATAAGTGTATGAAGTTTTATATGTGATTTGAGTTTTAGTGATGTTTCTTTTATAAACATGGATGCCTTTGTATTTGGGGCATAGATGTTCAGAATTGAAACTTCATCTTTATGGATTTCTCCTGTGATGAGTATGAAATTACCTCCTTCATCTCTTCTGATTGTTTTTAGTTTGAAGTCTAATTTGTTAGATATTAGGATTGCTACCTCCACTTGTTTCTTGGGTCCATTTGACTGGAAAATCTTTTCCCAACCCTTGACTCTGAGGTAAAGTCTGTCTTTGAAGCTGAAGTGTGTTTCTTGTATGCAAAAGAAGGATGGATTCTGTCTTCAAATCCATTTTGTTAGTCTGTGTTTTTTATGGACAAGTTAAGACCATTAATATTAAGGGATATTAATGACCATTGATTGCTCATTCTTGTTTGTTTTGGAATTGTTGTTGTTGTTGTAATTGTATGTGGATTTCTACCCCTTTGTTCTTTTGGCTGTTGGTAAAGTGGGATTATCCATTGCCTATATTTTTCTGGTTATAGTTAACTACCTTGGGTTGGCGTTTTCCTTCCAGTACTTTCTGTAGGGCTGGGTTAGTGGATACGTATTGTTTAAATCTGTTTTTGTCATTGAATGTGAGGAGCCGCCCTCGCTATCGCTATTGCCGTTAGAAGATGGCGCTGACATCCACTGTCAGTTGGAGTTAACTGTCGCGACATCCCGCGCTACCGTCTCGCCAGCAAGAACGACGCAGAACACTCGGATCCTTCTGCAGTAAAGCTTTAATGCATCTTGAGAGATAGATGATCAGCTTCTTAGAGGGAGACCCCAAGCTAAGAAACCCAGCCCCTTATATAAGCCTAGGAGCTCCGAGTGAGATGTGTAGAGCCGGGATTGGTGGTTTGCACATCACCCCAGATGACGTCACGGGAGAGGCACAGTTTAAACGGTTAACTCCAACTGACAGCGACAGTTAACTCCAACTGACAGTGGATGTCAGCGCCATCTTCTAACGGCAATAGCGATAGCGAGGCGGCTCCTCACATCTCTCCCCCTATTCATTTATTTTTGAAGCAATAGGACACCCACAACTTTGGAGTGGAGATAGAGGTCAAATCCCCATGTGCAAATTCGGAACATGTACAAAGCTCCTCTCCAGGGTCTTATCCCCAGAGGAAGTCCTGACCAGTCCGATGTCTTTTTTCTGGGGGAAGGAGATCATGACATAGAACCTTCATGCAAGATGACTTATCTCCCAGGAGAAAGTCGTTATACCGCAGACCTCTCCTGTGCAGTGCTTAGCCTTGCAACTCCTTGGGCTGCTGAAGCCTACCCACTCTATCCCGTGCAATGAGACTAGCCTCGTGGGGTGCAAGAGCTGGGAGGCCAGCGACCTATTGCTTTAACATGGTTAACCAAATGTCAGGGGATGCTCCGTGTTCTAAGGCAGCAAGTGCTTGTGCCACCACCACTTTCTCCTTTTGTTTGGGCTCTGAGCGTACACACCATCCAAAGCATCAACACTATTCCACAGCAGAGAACTAGGCTAAATGATCCTACCCCCACCCATTCCTTAAAATAAGAAAATGCAGATGAAATCCAGGGGAGAGGTCTTCCATCAGAGAAAGATCCAGATGCGTCGAATTCACTTGCAGGATCGCCATTCTCAACTCACGGAGTGTCTGCTCAAACTCAAAAGTCCAATTCTGTAATAAATGTTGAGACAGAGCTTTTGACAGGTTAGCTGCTCTTGTAAAATTCTCATATTGTACTAAGTGACACAAAGGCCAGGCAACTTTGTTCACATCCCAATTTGGCCATCTGCCACAATATATCCAATTGTTCCTGAACCAAATTAATCTGTTGGTTTACCAACATCAGGCCTCCTTGTATCTGAGAATTGGCAGTGGCCTGTTTATCTAGGACCATGGTCACAGTGGCCTATAGTTCATTAATGGTTTGAGTTGTCTGCACAGTGGCAGAAAGTGCAAGGGCCGAGGCGGTAACCGAAGCAGTAACCGCGGCGGTGGCTATCAGGCCCACAATAATAGCAGAGATCCCAAAAATCTCGCTTTTCCCTAAACAAACTCAAATTACTTGGCGCCTCAACAGGAGCTGGAATAAATCGAGGCATGCGCATTACCAAAGCAAAAGGGTGCTTAATAGCATTCCAGCATAATGCATAAAAACAATTCTAAGCAGAGCAATTTATTTCTTTCTGATTCTTACCTAAGGTATCATTACTCACAACCCAAATAAAGGGCAGCTGAATAATTAGTTCTCTTAAAAGGGGTATACTTAACATTGGAGGAGGACCAATCAGATGATCCAGAGCTCTGTCCCTCACTCAGACTGTTGCCTAATGCCCCTTTCCAATCTGTCCCTTCTCACTATCATAGGAGAAAGATCAGTACAGCTTCCATTAATTCAAAAGGATTAGCATTAGATCTTTCTGGATCCATATGAATAAAATTATCCTTTAATGAAGAAATCACAGTAAAGCACAAGCTTCCTACTAATGACAAGGTTCTCTCATCCTGAAAACTCTGTATCTGAGGATCTAAAGGCAAAAAGGCAAGCCCCAACTCTCTATTATTTGTGAAAAATCTAGGGAACACCTGGGCATTCTGCATCACTGGCATCGGTAGGGGAAGGTAGACATGATGGCCCACCGTAACTCTCCCATCATACTAGGAACCATCATCCCGAGTAGGAGAGTCTTCATCACCCACTTGGCCTCCATCCTTCTTATTCTGGAGT